>NC_085991.1:49165714-50544464 GCF_030014385.1 Trichomycterus rosablanca | reverse complement strand
GCGAACTAAAGTCTGGTGGCCTGAAATTGACAAAATGGTGGGAGAGCAAATAAAGCGATGCTACCCATGTCAAGTGATCGGCAAGAACGCTCCACCAGAAGAGTTGGAGCGTACGCCATTGCCGGACCAGCCCTGGACTTATTTGGCAGTTGACCTGCTAAGCATCTTTGAAGGTAACTACCTGCTGGCTGTAGTTGACTACTACTCCAGGTGGCCCGAAGTTGCCTACATGAAGATCACCAATGCCACCAATGTGATTAATGCTCTCGAAATGATGTTCCAAGTACATGGCTATCCCAGGTATCTGAGAAGTGACAACGGACAACCGTTTGCGTCCAGAGAGTTCCATGATTACCTCACCGCGCATGGCATCATGCAGCTGAAAGGAGTACCATACTGGCCTCAGTCGAACGGGGAAGTGGAAAGATTTAACAGAACAATTCTGAAATCAGTGAAGATAGGAAAAATTGAAAAGAAAGACTGGAAAGTTGCACTGAAAAGTTTTCTGTTCCACTACCGGACCACTCCTTATGCAGTCACAGGAGTGTCCCCGGCAAAGCTGTTGATGAACAGAGAGCTCCGCGACAAACTGCCAAGCTTCACCGGTATGCCGGCTGACAGTGATGAACCCCATGCAGCTGTTTCAGAGGAGATTCATGACAAGGACGCTTTGCACAAGTTGAAACGAAACATCGCTGCTAATCAGCGAAGAGGAGCCAAGGATCAGGAAATAAAACCAGGAGACACCGTTCTTTGCAAGAACCTACACAAGTCCAACAAGTTAGACCCCGACTTCGAGTCGCAGCCATATGAAGTCATCAGTAAACAAGGAAATGCAGTCATCATTCAACAACCCAACAGCCTACCCAAAATGAGAAATGCTGCTCATGTGAAGAAGTTCAACAGTGATGTCAGTCTCAGCGCCCCCTCCATACCAAATCCAGTCACCACACCAGCTGAGTCTGTCCCAGTCACCATTCCCGTGCCCACCCATTCCCCCCCCTCCATTGATCCTGAGCCCATGACAGCAGTTCCGACACCTGATGTTCCTGTGAAGTCGACTCGTGTCCGGTCTCCGCCTGTATGGCAGAAGGACTTTGTGATGTCTACCTGACCTCTGACTTTGAAAAAAATAAGGACGAAAAAAAAAAAGAAAAGAGGAAGAGAATGGTTTTGTTGTTTAGAACAAGGGAAGGGTGAATTACTTTTAAGTTAAGTTCAACATAGTATAGCTGCATTGCAGTAGATATGATTTATTTTCTTTAATTCTACCTCCAGGAATTTCGTTGTTAAAAAGAGGGAAGATGTAGTGTTATAATAAAAGTGACCTATCGCGAGATCACTTACGAGACTAGAGGAATATAGAGACAGCCATGATTAACATGCAGGGGTTCTGAGTTGAATGTGTTGTATTAAAAACCACAAAAACAGACACTGCTCTCGTGCGTGTGATTCCTAAAACACCACATGGTGTCAGTTAGGTTTATGTATCTGGACAGGAGCTGCTGATACTGATTCTCAAAAAAACAAACAAAAAAAATTATTCACACAAGTAGGTTGATCCGAAAAAGCTTTCAAATATGTGGCAGTAAAATATGTGAAAGTTCCAAATTGTCCAGCAGAGACCCTTGACTTCATATATATATATGTGTGTGTGTGTGTGTGTGTGTGTGTGAGTGGTTGGGCTAATCTTGACTGAAATCTTTCATGATACTGTTTTTGTGCAGATAAGAATAGAACTGTTTAGAAACTTTTTATAGAATCTTGGAGACAAAAGGAAGGTTTGAAATCTGCCTTTGGACAGAACATGTGGATGAAGATTAGGTTTTAATCAGGGGTTTATTAAAAGTAGTTACAGAGACGCGCTTATCATTTAATGCGCTCCTGCGCCTTTAAGAGACAACCGGTGACATCGTAGTCATGGCAACTAACTTTAAGCTTCGCTGAGAAGCCACGTGACTTTTACTGCAGAAGAACGCGGGGAAGCGCAGTCAGTAATGTAAACAATAATCAATAAATACAGATAATTATATTGCAGTATAATACAGAAGCATCGTCTGTAAGTAGTGGCGTTTATATTCTCTGTTGTTAGTAAATGTTTAGTGAGTATATCACAGCGTTTTAGTTACACATTTACCGTCATTAAATACAACTGTTACCGTTACTATAGCAACTAGTATCTTTACACACAATTTTAACTCGTTATTTTATGTTTGGTTAAATCTCATATTGTACCAGATGTTACACTTGACTACAGCTGTGTGCTTTTACTCTATTAAGTTCTTTATTTGTTTTTATTGTTTGTATTTTTACTTTATTTTGGTGCACACAGTGTATCACACAGCTGGGAAGCAAATAAACCGACTGTGTTCTGAAGAGAGCTGTCTGTCTGTTTATCTGTCTGTCTGTCTGTCTGTCTGTTTATCTGTCTGTGTCTGTCTGTCTGTTTATCTGTCTGTCTGTCTGTGTGTCTGTCTGTCTGTCTGAGAAAGGGGGATAAACTATTAGTGAGGGCAGAATGAATGATTGTATTAAAAATACACTGTAAAATCCTAAATAAACTGCATCTCTCAGAATGCAGGCTGATTTTGTGACCTGTAAAGTGACACATCTCACCAGTAGATGATGTTACACATATTTACACATGATCCTAAAATGTACAAGAAGATAAGTAAGAATATTACTCAGAAAGAAGAAATTTAATAAAGTGAAAACAAGTTCAGGAAGAGAAACCGGTGCGTCTCTTGTGTTATGAGGCCGTGTCTGTGGTAAAGTAGGACAATATAAATGCAGAATTCAGCCTCCAAGAAAAACAACAGACTGCAATCACAGCAGGATACGTTACAATCGGCCCTTTGAGGGCCACAATAATGCTGATGTGGCCCTCGGTGAAAATGAGTTGGACACCCCTGCTTTAGAGCATGTGTGTGGTCATTGTACCATGGAGCAGACGACTTCTTTCTAATCAATTTAGACTAAGTGATAAAATATACTAAACACAGAATCAACTAAATTTTGAAACTTAAATTTTGTCTTCAATTATTTCAAATTCGGTTGAAGTAAAAAAAAAAAGAGTTTATAATGCTTCACATTGCCACACAGGTTCTATTAAAGTGATGTTTAGGTTCAACAGGTCTGGTAGTGATCATGTCTGGGTGTGGCTAGTAAAATTAAACCATTTTTTTTAGACTGGTTGATTAAAAAAATTTGTTCCCTGGGGTCTTTGTGTAATATTAAAAGTAATTTGATGTAAAACATATAAGTGTGAGAAATATGCAAAAATAGAAGCAATTCTCTCTTGGATATTTGAACCTGGTCTCTTTCTGATGGTGGAATCATGAACACTGATTTTATCTGAGGTGAGAGAGGTTGGTGATGGAATAAGTTGGTGATGTGGAGAAGTCACTTCTCACACTCGGACAGTCAGTACTGGTACTCCTCAGGGAAGTGTTATCTCACCACTGCTCTTTTCACTCTACACCAATGACTGCATCTCCAGTGACCCATCTGTGAAACTCTTGAAGTTTGCAGATGATACTACAATCATTGGTCTGATTCGCGACGGAGACGAATCTGTTTACCGGCGAGAGGTCGACCAGCTGGTGCACCGGTGCAGTACGAACAACCTGGAGCTTAACACGCTCAAGGCTGTAGAGATGACAGTGGACTTCAGAAAACACTCACCAGCACGGCTCCCACTCACAATTTTAGGCAGTCCTGTTTCAACTGTGGAGTCCTTCAAGTTTTTGGGCACTATCATTTCCCAGGACCTGAAGTGGGAGTATAACATCAACTCCACCATCAAGAAAACCCAACAGAGAATGTTCTTTCTGTGGAAAATGCGAAAGCTGGGTCTGCCACAGGAGCTGCTAAGACAATTCTACACTGCAGCCATCGAATCAGTTCTGTGCACTTCCATCACAGTCTGGTTTGGTGCAGCCACAACACAACACAGGAACAGACTGCAGCGACAGGTGAAGTCAGCTGAAAAAATCATTGGTGCTCCTCTCCCCTCTCTCCAGGACTTGTATACTTCAAGAACCAAGAAACGGGCAGAGAAAATTATCACTGACTCCTCACACCCTGGACATTACTTTATCCAACCCCCTCCGCTCCGGCAGGCGCTATAGATCCATCCACATTAAAACCACCAGATTTAAAAGCAGTTTCTTCTCACAGGCGATCTCCCTACTAAATAAATAAATGACTGATAATACAGACCTAAGCGTAACAATATTAATCTGCTGCCAAATTGACTACACTGTAGTACTCATCCTACATGCTGTGCACTTTACTGTTTTGTAAATATTTCAGATGCTGCTAAATTACATATCTGTATATTGTGTGTATATAATCTTATAGTTTGGATAATTTTTGTGATTTTGTGTTTAATGTTTAATGTATACGTTGCTTGTACACTGTATGGTACCATTACTAGAGAGATACCATCAGCCGGAAACAAATTCCTTGTGTGTATCCACATACCTGGCCAATAAATCTGATTCTGATTCTGATATTGACCTGAAACCCAAAAAGCCAAAAGGAAACTGCTGTTCACTGTGGCTTAGACGTGACTTAGTAAACCTTTCCAGACTTTTTAATTGCTTTATTTCTCCAATATCCTTCAGAATCTAATTTGATCATGTTTTATTTGGTATTCATAACATAAATTATTTAGATGTGATTTAGATTAGATTGAGTTCCTGGGTGGTGAAATATTGGGTGGATCATGGAGACAGAGTGACCTGAGAAACTGTGCTTTAATGTTTTACCTACACTCACAAACCACAAAGTGTTTTTATTAATGAAAACGTTTTATTTTCTTTCTACAGTGAGACCAAAAGCTGCTGTGACCATGAAGCCTGATAATCACGTGTTTATAGACGAGACTGTTACTCTCACATGTAACATAGAGAATGGAGGAGGTGTCCAGAACTGGTGGTACAGCTGGAATAAAGAAGGTTCTGTTGTCAGTTATTATCAGCAGTACAGAATCAGTTATGTTAAAGTAGCTGATGCAGGTAATTACACCTGTACAGGAACAGAGACAGGAGGCTCACAATCCTCATTCACCAGTGCTGCTGTTCTACTGACTGTATCAGGTGAGTCTGATCATCTCTTCTGTATTTAATAACATCTGTATCACATCAGCATGTATTTACAAACTTTTGGTCATGTGATTTATTTAGGGAAGTCAGAAAAAGTTGGGCCATTTTGGAAAAAGTAATAAAAAGCAGAATCTAAGATTTTTTAATTCTCTTAAACTTTAATTTGACAAAAATACAAAGAAAAGATTTTTAAACCAGTGTTTATCTCTCACCAGCTTCAATGGTTTTAGGCCTGCAACACATTCCAAAAATGTTGGGACAGGGACAATTTAGGGCTAGTAATGGTGGTAAAAACAAACTAAATAATGTTGTTATTTTAAACAGGTGATTGTAATCATGATTTGGTACAAAAGCTGTATCCATGAAAGGCATCTAGGATGGACCATCACACAGTGGAAACATTTTGTGATCTGATGATTCAGTATTCCAGATATTTATTGTAGGAAACGCATGCTGTGTGCTCAAGACCAAAGAAAGAAAGAACCACTCAGACTGTTATCAGCAACAAGTCCAAAAGCCAGGATCTGTCATGGTATGAGGGTGTATCAGTACCAGGGTCTGTCATGGAATGGGGGCGTGTCAGTACCAGGGTCTGTCATGGTATGGGGGTGTGTCAGTACCAGGGTCTGTCATGGTATGGGGGTGTGTCAGTACCAGGGTCTGTCATGGTATGGGGGTGTGTCAGTACCAGTGTCTGTCATGGTATGGGGGTGTGTCAGTACCAGTGTCTGTCATGGTATGGGGGTGTGTCAGTACCAGGGTCTGTCATGGTATGGGGGTGTGTCAGTACCAGGGTCTGTCATGGTATGGGGGTGTGTCAGTACCAGGGTCTGTCATGGTATGGGGGTGTGTCAGTACCAGTGTCTGTCATGGTATGGGGGTGTGTCAGTACCAGGGTCTGTCATGGTATGGGGGTGTGTCAGTACCAGTGTCTGTCATGGTATGGGGGTGTGTCAGTACCAGGGTCTGTCATGGTATGGGGGTGTGTGAGTACCAGGGTCTGTCATGGTATGGGGGTGTGTCAGTACCAGGGTCTGTCATGGTATGGGGGCGTGTGTCAGTACCAGGATCTGTCATGGTATGGGGGTGTGTCAGTACCAGGGTCTGTCATGGTATGGGGGTGTGTCAGTACCAGTGTCTGTCATGGTATGGGGGTGTGTCAGTACCAGGGTCTGTCATGGTATGAGGGTGTATCAGTACCAGGGTCTGTCATGGTATGAGGGTGTGTCAGTACCAGGGTCTGTCATGGTATGGGGGTGTGTCAGTACCAGGGTCTGTCATGGTATGGGGGTGTGTCAGTACCAGTGTCTGTCATGGTATGGGGGTGTGTCAGTACCAGTGTCTGTCATGGTATGGGGGTGTGTCAGTACCAGGGTCTGTCATGGTATGGGGGCGTGTGTCAGTACCAGGATCTGTCATGGTATGGGGGTGTGTCAGTACCAGGGTCTGTCATGGTATGGGGGTGTGTCAGTACCAGTGTCTGTCATGGTATGGGGGTGTGTCAGTACCAGGGTCTGTCATGGTATGAGGGTGTATCAGTACCAGGGTCTGTCATGGGTATGGGGGGGGTGTCAGTACCAGGGTCTGTCATGGTATAGGGGTGTGTCAGTGCCAGGGTCTGTCATGGTATGAGGGTGTGTCAGTACCAGGGTCTGTCATGGTATGAGGGTGTGTCAGTACCAGGGTCTGTCATGGTATGGGGGTGTGTCAGTACCAGGGTCTGTCATGGTATGAGGGTGTGTCAGTACCAGGGTCTGTCATGGTATGGGGGTGTGTCAGTACCAGGGTCTGTCATGGTATGGGGGTGTGTCAGTACCAGGGTCTGTCATGGTATGGGGGTGTGTCAGTACCAGGGTCTGTCATGGTATGTGGGTGTGTCAGTACCAGGGTCTGTCATGGTATGTGGGTGTGTCAGTACCAGGGTCTGTCATGGTATGGGGGTGTGTCAGTACCAGGGTCTGTCATGGTATGGGGGTGTGTCAGTACCAGGGTCTGTCATGGTATGGGGGTGTGTCAGTACCAGGGTCTGTCATGGTATGGGGGTGTGTCAGTACCTTTCCAGACTTTTTAATTGCTTTATTTCTCCAATATCCTTCAGAATCTAATTTGATCATGTTTTATTTGGTATTCATAACATAAATTATTTAGATGTGATTTAGATTAGATTGAGTTCCTGGGTGGTGAAATATTGGGTGGATCATGGAGACAGAGTGACCTGAGAAACTGTGCTTTAATGTTTTACCTACACTCACAAACCACAAAGTGTTTTTATTAATGAAAACGTTTTATTTTCTTTCTACAGTGAGACCAAAAGCTGCTGTGACCATGAAGCCTGATAATCACGTGTTTATAGACGAGACTGTTACTCTCACATGTAACATAGAGAATGGAGGAGGTGTCCAGAACTGGTGGTACAGCTGGAATAAAGAAGGTTCTGTTGTCAGTTATTATCAGCAGTACAGAATCAGTTATGTTAAAGTAGCTGATGCAGGTAATTACACCTGTACAGGAACAGAGACAGGAGGCTCACAATCCTCATTCACCAGTGCTGCTGTTCTACTGACTGTATCAGGTGAGTCTGATCATCTCTTCTGTATTTAATAACATCTGTATCACATCAGCATGTATTTACAAACTTTTGGTCATGTGATTTATTTAGGGAAGTCAGAAAAAGTTGGGCCATTTTGGAAAAAGTAATAAAAAGCAGAATCTAAGATTTTTTAATTCTCTTAAACTTTAATTTGACAAAAATACAAAGAAAAGATTTTTAAACCAGTGTTTATCTCTCACCAGCTTCAATGGTTTTAGGCCTGCAACACATTCCAAAAATGTTGGGACAGGGACAATTTAGGGCTAGTAATGGTGGTAAAAACAAACTAAATAATGTTGTTATTTTAAACAGGTGATTGTAATCATGATTTGGTACAAAAGCTGTATCCATGAAAGGCATCTAGGATGGACCATCACACAGTGGAAACATTTTGTGATCTGATGATTCAGTATTCCAGATATTTATTGTAGGAAACGCATGCTGTGTGCTCAAGACCAAAGAAAGAAAGAACCACTCAGACTGTTATCAGCAACAAGTCCAAAAGCCAGGATCTGTCATGGTATGAGGGTGTATCAGTACCAGGGTCTGTCATGGAATGGGGGCGTGTCAGTACCAGGGTCTGTCATGGTATGGGGGTGTGTCAGTACCAGGGTCTGTCATGGTATGGGGGTGTGTCAGTACCAGGGTCTGTCATGGTATGGGGGTGTGTCAGTACCAGGGTCTGTCATGGTATGGGGGTGTGTCAGTACCAGGGTCTGTCATGGTATGAGGGTGTGTCAGTACCAGGGTCTGTCATGGTTTGGGGGTGTTTCAGTACCAGGGTCTGTCATGGTATGGGGGTGTGTCAGTACCAGGGTCTGTCATGGTATGGGGGTGTGTCAGTACCAGGGTCTGTCATGGTATGGGGGTGTGTCAGTACCAGGGTCTGTCATGGTATGGGGGTGTGTCAGTACCAGGGTCTGTCATGGTATGGGGGTGTGTCAGTACCAGGGTCTGTCATGGTATGGGGGCGTGTGTCAGTACCAGGGTCTGTCATGGTATGAGGGTGTGTCAGTACCAGGGTCTGTCATGGTATGGGGGTGTGTCAGTACCAGGGTCTGTCATGGTATGGGGGTGTGTCAGTACCAGGGTCTGTCATGGTATGGGGGTGTGTCAGTACCAGGGTCTGTCATGGTATGAGGGTGTGTCAGTACCAGGGTCTGTCATGGTATGGGGGTGTGTCAGTACCAGGGTCTGTCATGGTATGAGGGTGTGTCAGTACCAGGGTCTGTCATGGTATGGGGGTGTGTCAGTACCAGGGTCTGTCATGGTATGGGGGTGTGTCAGTACCAGGGTCTGTCATGGTATGGGGGTGTGTCAGTACCAGGGTCTGTCATGGTATGGGGGTGTGTCAGTACCAGGGTCTGTCATGGTATGGGGGTGTGTCAGTACCAGGGTCTGTCATGGTATGGGGGGGATGTGTCATTACCAGGGTCTGTCATGGTATGGGGGCGTGTGTCAGTACCAGGGTCTGTCATGGTATGGGGGGGATGTGTCATTACCAGGGTCTGTCATGGTATGGGGGGTACAAAACCACCTGCTGCACACATTACAAAGGCGTGGCTGCAGAAGAGGGTTATGGGTACTGGACTGGCCTGCCTGCACTCCTGATCTGCCCCCAATCGAGAATGTGTGAAATAAAACAACAACAATCTCATACTGTTGTGTTTACAGGAGAAATAGAACAAAATAAAAGCTGAAACACTAAATCACTTGGTCTCCTCGGTACTTAAACCTCTTTTAAGTGGTGAAAAGAAACAGCAACATTACAAAGTGGTAAAAGCTTTACTGTCCCAACTGTTTTTGGAATGTGTTGCAGGACTAAAATGCAGGAATGGATGTTTATTAATAAATGAAATGAAGTTGAGCAGATAAAACATGAAATATCTTGAGTTTATTCTGACTTAAATGTAATAAAATTTTTGTCGGAAATGAGAGAATGAAAGTGATTAAACTGATTAAAGCTTCATTATTTTCTATTAACAGCAAAACCCAAACCAACTGTGAGTGGAGAACCTCAGAACTTCATCTACACTGGAGACACCGTTACTCTGACCTGTGATCTGAATCAGTCTACAGGATGGACTTTCTTCTGGTACAAAAATGGTCACCATGTAAATCCTCAGATCTCTGCAGCTAAAATCACCACCAACAAACTCAGTGAGAAACTTTCTAATACAGGAACAACAAAGTACAAATGTAGAGCACGAAGAGGAAACATCTACAACTCAGAGTTCAGTAATACAGTTACTGTTACAGTTGAAGGTTTGTCATGTTTAAACTTTTTTACAAATTTGATGTAGTCAGGAAATGTTGTCATTTCACCAAATCATTTGCAGAACGATCTCTTAGCTCAGAAGAATGCTTTAATCAATGCAATTAAACAACTTTTACTTAAATAAAGACTAATGTTGAATCATTTCAATTAACATTATAATAATAAATATAATAACATTAAAATAATAAAAAGCTGAACGTTGTAAGATGTTTTGGAGACAAGTAATGATGTCATAAGTGTTAATGAAAAATGTTCATGAGCAGGGATGGACCGAGGGGGTGAGTGATCTAGAAAAATATCATTTCTTAAGGTTGGATCCAGAATATTATTCTGATTATTGTTCATGTTTTTAAAACAATTTATTCAGTAACTGAAGAGAAAAACAAACTAATTTCTTTGTTGATGAGACTCTACAGTGACGCTACAAGAAATGATGAGCTCAAGAACTAACACAGAACACAGAGACCCAAATACCACCTAAACTACTTTAAAAAAAGACACTTTCTAATAACATGTAGAGTTTTAATGTGGAGTGATTTCAGTAAACAGAAACTTACATCACATCTACTGACTTGAAGAGGTTCAGTGTTAAACGATGTTAAAAATAAAAAGTAAACCAATGTGTTTACAATTTTTAAAAAGCTTTTTAAAACGTATATTAGATACATTTAAGAACGCTACAAATATAAACACAATGAAAAATAAGTTATTTGTTTAAAGATTTTAATTGAAAATGTAAAGTAACTGCATTATTAAATGTAATATTTAAACATTCATAACAATAAAACTAGAACAAAGAAATGATGTATTTTTACATTTATTAAATTTATCAAACACTCTTATCCAAAACAACTTACAGTTGTGGCCAAATACAAAAGAATTAAGGGCCTTTCTCAGGGGCCCAACAGTGTCAGATTGGTGTTAGTGGGGCCTGTACCAGCAACCTTCTGATCACCAGTTCAGTAGCTTAAACGCTGTGCTACCACTGACCCACTTCAAGTAAATGTTCAAATACTCCAATATTTATTTATTTTATTTTTATTACCTTCTTTAAACTGGTCAGAGTTCACAAACACTGAAAACAAATATTTTTTTCTGAAATGTTTTTTTCTTTTTCAATAATTCAATAAATGGCACCTAATTTTAATTTAAAAAAGAAACGACACAAATAAACACAACACCAGCCGTGGTGAAAAATCTTTTACAGAATTGTTTTAATTGCTTGATGGGATTCAAGATGATCCAACTGCACTGTGACTGAAACTGTGTTTTAATTCTCCACCATTATACACTCACAACCACAAACCACAAAGTGTCTTTAATAATATGTGAAATATGAAAATAATATTCTTTTTCTTTCTACAGTGAGACCAAAACCCACTGTGATCATAAATCCTGATAATCACGTGTTTATAGGAGAGATTGTTACTCTCACATGTAACATAGAGAATGGAGGAGGTGTCCAGAACTGGAGCTACAGCTGGAATAAAGAAGGTTCAGACCAAACTGTCAGAAATGATCAGCAGTACAGAATCAGTGATGTTACAGAGAATCATGCAGGTAAATACACCTGTACAGGAACAGAGACAGGAGGCTCACGTTCCTCACACCCCAGTGATGCTGTTCTACTGACTGTATCAGGTGAGTCTGATCATCTCTTCTGTATTTAATAACATCTGTATCACATCAGCATGTATTCAGTTCTGGTGTAGAGGAGAGAGAGTTCTTAAGATGTTACAGTAACTCAGACACAATGTAAGATTATTGAACCACAAATGTATTAAAAATAGATTAAAGTTCATTTCTGCAAAATAACATCTAAACTTTTTTAACACTGCTGGTCGTCTTATTATTTTTACTGTCCTCTTCACTCAGTATAAATGTAACAGAAGGTAAAATGTTTGAGCAGTTGTTGCTTGTTTCAGGATACATAAATAATCTGTATTATTTTAATATAATCTCTGTTTTTCCTGTGCAACACTGATGTTCCACCTTAAATGTACCTCGTTATTGACCTGATTTGTTTTCTGCACACAAGAAACAGCAAAATATTTTACAGAATTTACACAATCAGTAACAAAAACAAGAAATCTAAATGATACTTTATACAACACTATGGTACTGAGAAGTGATTTAGATCATGTTGATGCAATTCATGCACTTGCTTATAAAGAGTAAGATTATTAAAGCTGAGTTGGGGTGAATGTAAACACTCAAACCTGGTTTAAACTGGTTTATTAACAGGAAGAAGTTTTAAACTGTGTAATATAAAACAGATAGTTCAGGTCGTAAAATCTGATTGGCTGAGCCGCGTTCGAATCCGTTGTAAAATAGACCACTGAAGTCGTGCGTCATTCTGTAGTCCTCGTTATGCCCAAATTTGGAGACCCGGGTCTAAGTCAGATTTTCAATGGCAAAAATGAACGGGGTTTTCAAAAAATCATCTCTAACACATCCTGTGCTAAATAAACATGTTCAGAACCCTGTATGTTTTGTCCTGTGTACATTTTTCTCCTGTACATCACTGGATCCTCTGAATTACGAGGTTGTTAAAGGGTCGTAATACTAATAATGCTACACGAAAGCTAATGCTACTGCACATTAATTAGACGTCACTGAACTACACCAAAGCAAGGCGTACTATGGTGGTCGTATCGCTTTGTCCTCCTTTTTCAAGGATGATTACAAAAGTATTAAAAGACGTGATGAGCAGTGTAGCCTCAGTGCAGGTCATCTTGTAGGGCTTGTTAAGAGGCTTCCAGTCTAGTGACGTCAATTCAGTGCGCAGTAGCATTAGCTTACATGTAGCAATATTCATATTTTGACTTTTTAACAACTTTATAATTCAGAGGATCCAGTGATAACAGACAGAAGAACCTCCATAAATCAACATGTAACAGCTCTGGAACATTTTTTATGACTACAGGATGCGAGAGAGGCAATTTTCGAAATCTTCATTCATCTTACCCATTAAAAATTTCTCTTAGACCCGGATTACCAAATAAGATAATATAAGATAATATAATATAAGATAAGATAAGATAAGATGAGATAACACTTTATTGATCCCGAAGGAAATTGTAGTAAATATGGGCATAACTGTTACGAGGCGGTGCCGCCATGTGTTATGTTTTCCAAGTGTCAGTAACCACCTGGGTGGACCCAAAAGCAGATAGAAATGTATTGGCAAGAGTGGGACTTGAACCGGGGTTGCTGGTGTGGGAGAGCAATGTTTTACCCAGTAGTCTATGGAGAGTGTAAGAGTGCTTATGACTTTGTGACTTTTATTAGAGGATAGAGGATAAAAGAAAATAAAAAAAAAAGAATTAAATAAATAAATAAATAAATAAATAGGTAGCAGGACAAAATATACCTGCCTTGATTACGACTGACCACTTAGGTGAAAGGTTAAAGAAAGAAACCAGCCATAGGAGTGTAACAGAACTGAACTTATATACTGGGTCTCGAACCCTTCCTGCTGGCGTACTGAACAGCCAAAAGGCTGACGCTTAAACCACTGCGCCACCGGCTGAGGTAAGGAAAACTTAAATTCTAAAACTTTCAAGAGTTAAGCCAAAAAGGGCGGGAAAATGGAAACAAAGGATGCCAAACAAACTTAGGGCTAACTAAGGAAACAACCTGGCAAGCTACCCACTGGCCGTCGGGTAGTCTTGTCAGAACTTAGATGGAAACCACTGCAAAGGTGCAAGGAGATAACTAAAGAAATACTTTCTTAAAATTTATCTTTTAAAGTTCCTTTAAACTACAAAGAAAGATAGTCAGAGCCTGTAGGGTACTGGTTCCCTACAAGGCGAGAAAAAGAGAAACAGCAAAAAGGTTCCTTCAAGGAGATATACCGATTACCGGCGAGGTCTGGTTTCTGTAAGCAAACACAAGACTCTGCGCCAAGTGAACTGGGTGAAGTCCTTATAAAAGGCATTGCCCAGCTGAAATCAATCAAGCTAATTATCACTGGGTGCAGAGCGCACTCTCCCTCTGGTGGCGGGAAGATGGCGGTGCGGGCGGCCCCTTACAGGACCCCCTCCCCGAGGGGCGTCTCCAGACGTCCCCTGACTGGCCGCTCAATCCCGGTTGAAGGTCCTGATGAGATCGGGATCGAGAATCCGCGCTGCCGGTACCCAGGAACGCTCCTCCGGCCCATACCCTTCCCAGTCCACCAGATATTAAACTCGATCCCTCACTTTTCGGGAGTCAAGGATCTTATTCACAGTGTAGGCTGGGGAACCGTCAACCATACGGACAGGTGGAGGTTCTGGCGGCCGGGTCCCAGGGGCACATAGGTAGGGCTTGAGGCGGGATACATGGAAGGTGGGGTTAACCCTGAAGGAGGGTGGAAGTTGTAGCCTGTAGGAAACAGGGTTAATGCGTCGGACTACTTTAAATGGTCCGACGTATCGAGGAGCCAGTTTCCGGTTGCTTACCTTCAGGGGCAAGTCTTTAGCACTTAACCACACCCGTTGACCCGGGCGGAAGGATATCCCCATCCGTCTCCTCCGGTCTGCAGTGTTTTTACGTGAGGCCGTTTGGGCTACTAAGACCGCTCGAGCTCGTCGCCAGGTTGCCCTGCAACGGCGTACCATGCGGCTGGCTGACGAGGTAGCCAGCTGAGTTTCCTGTTCAGGGAACAAGGGAGGCGGATAACCAAACTGGCACTCGAAGGGGGACATGCCCAAAGAGGAGTGCCAGAGAGTATTGTGGGCATATTCCGCCCACAATAGGTGATCCGCCCAAGTGGAAGGACTGGCAGAAGCCAGACACCGCAATGATTGCTCCAGATCTTGGTTCACCCTCTCAGTCTGCCCATTGGACTGGGGATGAAACCCTGATGAGAGACTAACTGAGGCCCCTAGGGAGGCACAGAAGGCCTTCCAAAACTGGCTGGCGAACTGGGGACCCCTGTCTGAAACCAGGTCTGTGGGTAGACCATGGTACCGCATGACTTGATGAAGAATGAGGTGAGCTGTTTCTTTGGCTGAGGGAAGTTTGGACAAGCCAATGAATCTGGCTGCCTTAGAGAACCTGTCTACTATCACCAAGATCACCGATAGGCCCCTGGATTTGGGCAGACCGGTGATGAAATCCAGGGACAGGTGCGACCATGGACGATGAGGAATGGGTAATGGGTGTAGTAGCCCAGAAGGCCTGGTCCTAGAGTCTTTGTTACGTGCACAAGTTTCACATGCAGACACAAATTTCCGAACCTCCCGAGCCATATTAGGCCACCAAAACCGCCTCTGGATTAACTCCAGGGTGCGGGTAGATCCTGGGTGTCCTGCAATAGAACTCGTATGTCCCCATTGCAACACCTGAGTCCGAACCGAGGTAGGGACATAAAGACAATGGGCAGGACTCCCTCCAGGGTCGGGTTCTGCCAGAAGAGCCCTCCTGACCACTCCCTCAATTCCCCAACGCAGCGGTGCCATTATGCGTTCAGGGGGAAGTATGGGTGTAGCAGGGGGTGCTGGAGGTCCTTCCCACTGTCTGGAGAGGGCATCTGGCTTGGCGTTCTTGGTGCCTGGACGGTATGAGAGGGTGAAGTCAAAACGGCTGAAGAATAAGGCCCAGCGGGCCTGCCGAGGGTTCAGCCGTTTGGCCTCCTGGATGTAAGAAAGGTTCTTGTGGTCCGTCCAGACCAAGAACGGATGCTTGGCCCCCTCCAGCCAGTGTCTCCATTCTTCGAGAGCCATTTTAACAGCAAGGAGCTCTCGATCTCCCACATCATAATTACGCTCAGTGGGCGTTAGTCGATGGGAGAAGTAAGCGCATGGGTGGAGTTTCTTGTCAACGCCTGAGCGTTGAGAAAGAACGGCCCCCACGCCTACCTCAGAGGCATCGACCTCTACCAGAAAGGGGATGTCAGGGTCAGGAAGATGGAGGATGGGAGCAGACATCAGCCTGCGCTTAAGATCCTCGAACGCTCTCTGTGCCTCGTCTGTCCAACGAAATGGCCCAGGGGATTTTCGGGTAAGGGCCGTCAGCGGTGCCGCCACTGAACCAAAACCCCTAACAAAACGCCGGTAAAAATTGGCGAAGCCCAAAAAACGTTGAACTAGCCGGAGAGGTTGGACGGGGCCACTCGGCCACTGCCTTGAGCTTGGCAGGATCCATAGCCAACCTGCCCTGAGAAACCACAAACCCAAGGAAATGAACTGTGGGTATGTGGAACTGGGATTTTTCCAGTTTCACAAAGAGGTGGTTCTCTAGAAGCAGTTGCAGGATCCGCCGTACATGGCCGATATGCTCCTTCAAGGTCTTACTGAAGATGAGGATATCATCCAAGTACACGAAGGCATAGAGACTAAGTGCCTCTCGGAGGACATCATGAATGAGGCGCTGGAAAACAGCAGGCGCGTTCATCAACCCAAACGGCATCACTAAATACTCATAGTGACCGGTAGGGGTGATGAACGCTGTTTTCCATTCATCCCCCGATCGGATTCGCACAAGGTTGTAGGCACTACGAAGGTCTAATTTAGAAAAAATAGACGCTTGTTGCAGTGTCTCGAAGGCAGACGTCATGAGAGGCAATGGGTATCGGTCCTTGACAGTGATTTTATTGAGACCTCTGTAGTCAATGCAAGGTCGCAGGCCTCCATCCTTTTTGCCTACGAAGAAGAACCCCGCACCAGCGGGAGAGGAGGAGGGTCTAATGAAACCTTGGGCCAAGGCTTCCTGGACATATTTGTCCATGGCTATCCTCTCGGGTCCAGAGAGGGAGAATAGACGTCCCCTAGGGGGGGAAGTGCCGGGTAACAAATCAATGGCACAATCGAAAGACCGATGGGGGGGCAACACCTCAGTCTTTTGTTTATTAAAAACCTCCTGGAGGTCATGGTAGGTTGCTGGGACCTTGCTCAAATCAACTGGCTCCTGGGGGAGAATGCCAGGATTACACCTAGGGGCCAAACAGGAACACTGACAATGTGGACCCCAGTGACGGATGGACTTGGAGAGCCAGTCGATTTGAGGATTGTGCCTGACTAACCAGGGGAACCCAAGGATGACCGGCAAATCCGGAGCCTGAGTTAAAAAAAATGAGAGCAGCTCCGAATGTTGTCCTATTCTTACTCTAATGGGCTTGGTTTGTTTTTCGATGGCCCCAGACCGGAGTGGGAACCCATCAATGGCTGCAACAGGAAGAGGTGCTACCAAATGCTCCATGGGTAGCCCTAGCTCTATGGCCATTGAGACATCCATAAAATTGCCAGCTGCGCCTGAGTCTATTAAGGCTTGCAGCCTTTTTTCAGCATGTGGATTGTCCCAGCTCAGAGTAACTGGAAGAAACAACCCACTGGTCCTGGGGCCTAGAAGTGGACCTACCCTGGGGCCCCCTACCGGGGGTAGGCCTGGCCTTTTACTGGCCTAACTGGGCACTGAGCCAGCTTGTGGCCCTCCTCCCCACAGTACATACATCGCCCCTCCTGGCGGCGTTGCACGGCCTCTTGGGGAGTCAGGTGAGCACGCCCAATTTGCATGAGTTCGTCCCCCTCGGAGGTAGCAGAAACTCGGGGGCGAATAGAATTCTCCACAGGAGGTAGAGCTCGTTGGGCCTTCTTACTAGCCCGACGGCGCTCCCGTAAGCGGTTGTCGAGCTTTATAGTGACCTCATACAGGTCCTCCAAAGAAGCAGGGGGATCCCTGGTGGCCAAGAGGTCTTTGAGGTCCTCATTAAGACCTTGTTGGTAAACGGCCATCAGGGCCTCCGAATTCCAACCACTTTCTGCTGCCCATGTACGAAAGGAGATGGTATAATCTGCAACAGAGAGAGAGCCCTGCCGCATATTCAGAAGAGCAGAGGCAGCCTCAGCACCTCGTATGGGGCTGTCGAATGTACGTCTCATAGCTGCTGTAAAATCAGCAACTGTGCTACAATCAGAGGACCCGCTTTCCCACAGTGCAGTGGCCCAAGTTAGAGCTCTGTCTGTAAGGAGAGAAATCATGTATGCTACTTTAGCCCCTTCAGTGGGGAACCGAGTGGGTGCCTGTTGGAACACCAGGGAACACTGGAGCAAGAATCCCCTGCATCCACCTGGTTCACCACTGAACCTGACAGGGGCTGGTAGCATAACGGGCTGATAGGGAGGAGAGGCTGGACAGGTGGGACAGGAGGTGGAGCCTCGCCCCTGGGGGGGTTGGTTAGCTGTTGAATGGCCAACGTTAATTCATGCATACGTTGGGCCAATTGACTTAACGCCTCCTCATGCTCGCCCAACCGTGCCCCCTGAGCTTTAATGGCCTGCTGCAACACAGAGCTGTCTGCTGAGTCCATATCTGGCAGAGTCTTACTGTTACGGGGCGGTGCCGCCACGTGTTATGTTTTCCAAGTGTCAGTAACCACCTGGGTGGACCCAAAAGCAGATAGAAATGTATTGGCAAGAGTGGGACTTGAACCGGGGTTGCTGGTGTGGGAGAGCAATGTTTTACCCAGTAGTCTATGGAGAGTGTAAGAGTGCTTATGACTTTGTGACTTTTATTAGAGGATAGAGGATAAAAGAAAATAAAAAAAAAAGAATTAAATAAATAAATAAATAAATAAATAGGTAGCAGGACAAAATATACCTGCCTTGATTACGACTGACCACTTAGGTGAAAGGTTAAAGAAAGAAACCAGCCACAGGAGTGTAACAGAACTGAACTTATATACTGGGTCTCGAACCCTTCCTGCTGGCGTACTGAACAGCCAAAAGGCTGACGCTTAAACCACTGCGCCACCGGCTGAGGTAAGGAAAACTTAAATTCTAAAACTTTCAAGAGTTAAGCCAAAAAGGGCGGGAAAATGGAAACAAAGGATGCCAAACAAACTTAGGGCTAACTAAGGAAACAACCTGGCAAGCTACCCACTGGCCGTCGGGTAGTCTTGTCAGAACTTAGATGGAAACCACTGCAAAGGTGCAAGGAGATAACTAAAGAAATACTTTCTTAAAATTTATCTTTTAAAGTTCCTTTAAACTACAAAGAAAGATAGTCAGAGCCTGTAGGGTACTGGTTCCCTACAAGGCGAGAAAAAGAGAAACAGCAAAAAGGTTCCTTCAAGGAGATATACCGATTACCGGCGAGGTCTGGTTTCTGTAAGCAAACACAAGACTCTGCGCCAAGTGAACTGGGTGAAGTCCTTATAAAAGGCATTGCCCAGCTGAAATCAATCAAGCTAATTATCACTGGGTGCAGAGCGCACTCTCCCTCTGGTGGCGGGAAGATGGCAGTGCGGGCGGCCCCTTACAATAACAACATGGTGTGAATTACAAATGACGACACGACTTCAGTGGTCTATGCCAGATATATGCACACCTACGACCACCTCACATCATTCCATATTAATACGCCACTGTCAGTTTGCACCTAGTTTGCAGCACATTAAAAATGGAATAATTTGAGGTAAATTTTGACATATTGGGTGGGTTAACAGTGAATGAATGGATGGTGTGTACAAACTTCTACAAACTTGGTTGAACACTATTTTAAGTCATGTACTATACATGGAAATGTCCAGATTAATATAAACAGTAATCCTGATCATTAAGCGGGTGTTTCATCCAAGAAGTAGTGTAATAGTGTTTGTGGAGGAATGTTTATTGTGACTGTTATGTTCACCCTCATGTTGCCTAGCAACATGGCACACTGTTAACGGACTACATGGTGTGGTGGAAGAATGCTTTACTGTAAGTGTTTTTGTAAATAAATACATTCATGAATTGAACATTGTTGTATTTATTTTATGTTGACCGCCGTTTTATAAAAGCAATAAGCCACTCGAGACCGTGCGTTACTGCTATGATTTTATCACGGGGAAAGAAGTTTCTGTCGTGCCAAAAACATCCTGCCCGTGATAAAATCGCAGTAACGCTCGGTCTCGAGTGGCTTATTGCTTTAAACTGTTCCATGGCTTAAGTTTTAGAGTTTCAGCCTGTGGAACACAAACAGTTGTAATGGAGGTCTATTAGAACTGAACTAATATTTAGAACTAATATTTAGAACTGAACACACATTAATTACTGATGGAAGAGAGACTAAGACTGAAAATCATTAAATAAGGGTAGAAATAAACAGATTTTGTTCTAAGTACATGTGCTTTTACTGTCTCATTAAAACTGATATTTTAAGGTTTGTGTGTGTGTGTGTGTGTGTAAACACATGGTCTTTGTGCCTGTGTGTGTGTGTGTGTGAGTGTATTTGTATCTGTGTGTAAGTGTGGGTGTATGAGGATGTATGTAGATTGTGTATGAGTGTAGATTTCTGTATGAGATGTGTGTGCTTGTATGGTGTGTGATTACGTGTGTGTGTGTGTGTGTGTGTGATTGTGTGTGTGTGATTGTGTGTGTGTGTGTGTGTGTGTGTGTGTGTGTGTGTTTGAATGTAAGTTGCACGTAAACTAAAAGCTCCTTGTTTTTGTAAAATAAACAAGAGAGGTTAACATCAGCTGTCCACAAACTTTTGGTCATGGAAAGTTTAGCAGTGTAGCTTTTATCAGCAGATTATGGATTAAATGTGGAGAAAATAAGAGAATAAAAGTGATAAAACAAAGGCAGGAAATATATAATATTTTGTTAATAATAATATTTTGTTATTTTATAAAACTTTGAGAGCTGCTGAATGATCTCTTAGCTTGTAAGAAATACTTCAATTAATGAAACAAAAAATATTGTATCAATGCATTAAAACTGTTTTTACTGTAAATAAAGATAAAAGTTGAATATTTCTATAATTATTTAATAACAATCACATAACAAGAAATAAGATCAATTTGTTTAAATTACAGGCTGAGTTCCCACATTAAACATATATAAATATAAATACATGTTTGGATTCATCGTTTACAAAATGCTCCATAAACAATCCAGTAACACAGGTCAAGTTTCTATCCACTTCTAATCCTAACAATTCTAACATTTCTAAGATTGGACTCTGTAATGAAATACACATCAGGTTTGAAGGAATCTGTGTTGTTCCTCCAGCACTCATCTTCTACATGTTGTACTCACATGATAAAAAAACAAAACAAAAACAGAATCAATTAAATTCAAATCAATTCTGTTTTCCCTATATTTGCTAATTTGTTAGTTTTTTTTTTTTTTACATTTTGTTTATACATTTTCTCCCCTTTTTCTTTTAGCACTTTTAGCGAATCCAATCGCCCAATTGCATCATGCTTTCCCTCCACTAATGCCAATCCCTGCTCTGATTGAGGAGAATGAATCTAACCCACGCCCCCTATGGCACGTGTGCAGCAGCCTTTTCCTTTTTTTTTACCTGCACTAGGCGAGTGCTAACACAGATCAGCCCTGTGTACAGAGAGACACACCCTGATCAACGCCCTGTGCAGGCACTATCAATCAGCAGCAGAGGTCGTAGTTGAATCAGTTATGAGGAGATCCTATCTGTCTTATTACCTCCCCACCCCTATATGAACGACAGGCCAATCGTTTTTCATGTGGCCGCTCAGCCCAGCCGGACGGCAGAGCTGAGATTTGATACGATGTGTTCGAGATCCCAGCTCCGGTGTGCTAGTGTGTGTTTTACCGCTGCACCACCTGAGTGGCCTCTAATTTGTCACATTTAAATGTTTCTTCCAACTAACTTTGATAAAAAAAATAAAGATTACACACAAACACAAAATGCAGCTTTTAAATAATCATTTAGTTTATTAATTATTAAACCTGTATCACCAATGTGAAAGTGAAAATGCAATCAACTGCAAACATTTGTGATCTTTAATGTCGCTCTGTAGTAATGTAGAGCACAAAGAGTTAATAACTACTACCACTACTACTCACTGTACAGTGATCCAGTTACTGTACATTTACAGTTACTGTTACAGTGGAAGGTTTTTCATGTTTTATACTTTTTATTACAGATTTAATGTAGTCAAGAAATCAATGTAATAATTTCACCAAATAATTTGCAGAATGATCTCTTAGCTTGTAGAAAATAGCCCAATTATTGCTAAAATTCATCTTTCTAATGCAGTTAAACTGTTTTACTTAAAATAAATAAAGATTAATAATATATAATAATACAATAAAAAATGTTAATAAAAAAACTCTTATCCAAAACAACTTATCGTTGTGGCCAAATACAATGCAGGCAACTGAGAGTTAAGGGCCTTTCTCAGGGGCCCAACAGTGGTAACTTGGTGGAAGTGGGGCTTGTACCAGCAACCTTCTGATCACTAGTTTAATACTAGTTTTCAGATCAACTTTCAGATCAACTTATTTTAATAGAAGAAACAACAGGAGTAAACCCAAGATTCTGCTTTTATATCATCATTTCATTTATTATGTATAAAGATTTATTTAAAACTTATATCACTCATGAGCAAAATTAATTGCCCCTGACCCCAAACGTAAAATCTGGTTGTGTCACCCTTGGCAATATCGACTGCAATCAAGCATCTGTGATACTTGATGGCTAAGAACACTGATGCCCTCTACAGGAAGGGCCAAAGTTGGCTCTATTTTTTGAGGAGCCTGAGGTCCTTCAACATCTGCCGGACTATGCTTAACATCTTCTATGAGTCTGTGGTAGCGAGTGCTATCCTCTATGCTGTTGCATGCTGGGGAAGCAGGCTGAGGGTGGCAGATGCCAACAGACTCAACAAATTGATCCGCAAGGCCGGTGATGTTGTTGGTGTGGAGCTGGACTCTCTCACTGCAGTGTCGGAGAGGAGGATGCTGTCTAAGCTGCAGGTCATTATGAACAATGGCTCCCACCCACTTTATGACACGGTGACAAGACAAAGGAGCACATTCAGTGCAAGACTCATCATACCAAAATGTACCACAGAGCGCCACAGGAAGTCTTTTCTACCTGTGGCCATCAAACTCTATAATTCCTCCCTTAATGTGTGACACTGGGTTATCTGTGTAATATTCAGTTTTCATACGTGCAGTATTCAGTTTTCATATGTACAGTATTTCAGTTTTTCATATGTGCAATAATAATAACGTAAGCATTTTTATTATTTAATTGTGTGTATATAACTTTTTAACTGTAACTTTAAATTTTTCTTCTTTTTTCTTTGTTTTAAGCAAGTAGAGTGTTTATTATTTTTACATAAATGGGTGCTACTGTAAAAAACTGCAATTTCCCTCTGGGATCAATAAAGTATTCTGTATCAGTATTCTGATCCTTGTGAAGAGTTTTTATGTCTCTGTGGAGACCTTTAGTTTTGTTCTTCTTTACAGAATTGTTTTAACTGAGAGACACTGAAGGATTTTCTAGTATAAACTGCCTTTTAACGGACTTTCCACAGAATCTCAATGGAATTCTAGTCTAATCGCTCCAAAAACATTTTGTTTGTTTGTTTGTGTTTGGAGTTATTCAGTGATGGACTTGCTTCTGTGCATCAGAATATTTTCCTGCTGCAAAACCCAACTGCACTGTGACTGAAACTGTGTTTTAATTTTCCAAACATTAAATTATTAAAAAAACTTTGTGGTTTGAGTGTTTAATTTATATTTTTTCTTTTCTACAGCGAGACCAAAGCCCACTGTGATCAAAAATCCTGATAATCACGTGTTTATAGGAGAGACTGTTACTCTCACATGTAACATAGTGAATGGAGGAGGTGTCCAGTACTGGAGGTACAGCTGGAATAAAGAAGGTTCAAAACAAACTGTCAGTGATGGTCAGCAGTACAGAATCAGTGATGTTACAGAGAATCATGCAGGTAAATACACCTGTACAGGAACAGAGACAGGAGGCTCACGTTCCTTACACCCCAGTGATGCTGTTCTACTGACTGTATCAGGTGAGTCTGATCATCTCTTCTGTATTGATTAACATCTGTATCACATCAGCATGTATTCAGTACTGGTGTAGAAGTGAGAGGATTGTTTAGATGTTACAGTAACTCAGTCACAGTGTAAGATCTGATTAGTGCTACATGAGTATTAACATCTGAAAATGTTTACACTGCTGGTACTCGTCATATTACATAAAATTTTCTCTTCCAGTCAGGATTCAGTATAAATGTAACAGAAGGTAAAATGCTTGAGCAGTTAGTGGTTGTTTCAGGTGTGTGTGTGTGTGTGTGTAAAGGCATGTCTTTGTGCCTGTGTGTGCGTCGTCTGTGAGTGTGTGTTTGTATGTGTGTAGATATGTGTGTGTAGATTGTATATAAATGTAGATGTATGTATGTTTATAATTGTGTGTATGTGTGTGGTAGTGTAGCTAGTTGTGTAATTATGTAAGTGCTTGTGTGTGTAGATGTGTGTGTGTGTTTGTATTTGTATAGATGTCTGTATGTTTGTAGTTGTGTGTATGTGTGTGGTAGTGTAGCTAACTGTAATTATTTAAGTGCTTGTGTGTGTAGATGTGTGTGTGTGTGTTTGTATTTGTGTAGATGTATGTACGTATGTAGTTGTGTGTATGTGTGTGCTAGTGTAGCTAACTGTAATTATTTAAGTGCTTGTGTGTGTGTGTTTGTGTAGCCGGTGTGTACTTGCTGGTGAGACTCGCATTCAAATACCCCTCTGCGTTGTGAAACAGGAAGACAACTGGACACGCTCTGCCATTCTGACCTGGGAATTTATTCTGTATATAAAATGAGAGTATCGAATGAATACAATGAATTTCCTCACATGCACAGCACTGTATACATTTCCTCCGGCGCTTCCAGCGCGAACTGAGCAAAATGTATCAATAACATATATATAATAAGACATAACAATTACATTGCACTATTAATCACATATTTACTATAAAAATATAACCCATTCATATAAAATATTGTAGCGTCGGTGGGAGGAGCCGGCAAGGGCTATACCCAGAAAGCCTTGCGGCCGTGGTATCCAGGCTTACCGTCAGCGTGTATCCCAGTGTGGGAGACTGGGTGGCTGCGGTGAGAGCTGGATAGCTAGCTTATGTGTTTGTCTGTTGTATGAATGTACGTGTGTATGAATGAGTGTACGTCCTAAACCACTGAGAGAACTGCCAAGGGCAGCTCACTCGAGGCCCCGACGCTCGCCTTCCTGCTCGCCGGCGCCACAATATTTCACCAGGAAGGCAAATATAGATATTTTTTGTACAACAATAAACTTCATTAAACGATTAAAAACTTTATAGTAAACAGTGCAAAAATAACATTTCAAATGACCATACCTGTATATAAAATGAGAGTATCGAATGAATACACAATGAATTTCCTCACATGCACAGCACTGTATACACTGTGTGAGGAAAAAAGAAAAGGTGCCATTAGAGCCTAACTGGCGGCAATACATTCACTGATGGAAAATTACTACATACAATAAATCTCTCATATCCGAAATACATGTAACATATAGGCCATCTTACTTAGAAATTACATTAAACATAATAAACAGACGATTAATACATGAAAAACACACTTTAAACAACTTAAACAACTTTTTAATACAGAGCTCTATAAACACATACCTTCCTCCGGCTCTTCCAGCGCGAACCGAGGACGGTGAATCTCTCAACACCGATATAACTCACCACAACAGGCGTAAAATTCAAAATAAAAGCTCTTTACATAAATCGGCTAAAAAACAAAACATTATGAAATTAACAAGCAAAATGTACATAAAAATAAGGCTTATTCACTACATAAATAAATAATGAATTAAACAAGGATTTTAAGTGAAATATGAGCAATATAAATCAAATTTATTTTCACATCTGCTACATTTGTATTTGTATTTGTATAGATGTATGTACGTATGTAGTTGTGTGTATGTGTGCTAGTGTAGCTAGCTGTGTAATTATTTAAGTGCTTGTTTGTGTATGTTTGTAGTTGTGTAGATGTATTTATGTTTGTGGTTGTGTAGATGTATTTATGTTTGTAGTTGTGTGCATGTGTGTGTAGATGTGTGTATGTTTGTAGTGTGTATGTGTGTGTGTAGATGTGTGTGTATGTTTGTATTTGTATAGATGTATGTATGTTTGTAGTTGTGTGTATGTGTGTGCTAGTGTAGCTAGCTGTGTAATTATTTAAGTGCTTGTTTGTGTATGTTTGTAGTTGTGTAGATGTATTTATGTTTGTAGTTGTGTAGATGTATATATGTTTGTAGTTGTGTGCATGTGTGTGTAGATGTGTGTATGTTTGTAGTGTGTATGTGTGTGTGTGTAGATGTGTGTGTATGTTTGTATTTGTATAGATGTATGTATGTTTGTAGTTGTGTGTACGTGTGTGCTAGTGTAGCTAGCTGTGTAATTATTTAAGTGCTTGTGTGCGTGTGTGTGTAGATATGTGTGTGTGTTTGTATTTGTGTAGATGTGTGTAGATGTGTGTAGTTGTGTGCATGTGTGTGTGTGTGTAATTAAATGCAAACTGCACATAAACTGAAATAAACAATAAGAGAGTTTATCAGGGGGGCAAATACTGTTTCACAAGTTCACAACACTGTATATAGGTTTGATGTGATATTTGAACATCAGCTGTACACAAACTTTTGGTCATGTGATATAATTAGGAACGTTGTAGCAGTGTAGCTTGTTCAGCAGATTCTGTATTAAATTTGGAGAAAATAAGAGAATAAAAATGATTAAACTGCTGATTTACATTTACATTTTTGAGACGCCTTTATCCAAAGCGACTTACAGTACAGTTACAGTATACAGTCTGAGCAATTGAGGGTTAAGGGCCTTGCTCAAGAGCCCAACAGCAGCAACCTGACAGTGGCTTGAACCAGCGATCTTCTGATTTCTAGTCCAGTACCCTAACCACTAGGCTACGACTAACGATTTAGAACAAACAGCTTTTAAAACATTTAAACCTTTTTTTATTAACAGCAAAACCCAAACCAACTGTGAGATTAGAACCTCAGAACTTCATCTACACTGGAGACACCGTTACTCTGACCTGTGATCTGAATCAGTCTACAGGATGGACTTTCTTCTGGTACAGAAATGATCAGTATGTAAATCCTCAGATCTCTGCAGATAAAATCACCACCAACAAACTCAGTGAGAAACTTTCTAATACAGGAACAAAAAAGTACAAATGTAGAGCACGCAGAAAAAACTACAACTACAAATACTATGACTCAGACTCCAGTGATCCAGTTACTGTTATAGTTGAAGGTTTGTCGTGTTTTATACTTTTTATTACAGATTTAATGTAGTCAAGAAATTAATGTAATAATTTCATCAGTTCAAAGTTATTCCATAAAACTTTGAGCGCTGAAGAAAGATCTCATATTAAAAAAAATTAATTAAAAGTTTTAATTAACTTTAATGAATGCCAAAATTAATCTTTCCAATATGGTAAAACTATTTTTACTTTATTAAATAAATATTAATGTTAAATAATTCAATAATAATTTAATAACAATCACATCATGAAAAATTAGAATCATTTGTTTACATTTCAGAGGTTTTATTCACTAAGCTGTTGAGTTTTACACTGAATGATTTTCTGCAGTTAGTTGAGTTTGTATTTAGGAGAGAATTTGAGGACGTTTGAATTCCAAATATTTAAAACTGATACAGAGATTATTAGTTAATATTTGTTAGTATTTAGTTGTTAATAATTGTTAATATTTCAGTGTTTTACTATTTTATTGTCATGTGAATTTATTGGGAAAAATTTATTAAAATTATTTATTAATTCATTTAATATTTTCTACAGTGAGACCAAAACCAGTGGTGATTATAGAGCCTGGTCATGTGTTCAAGGGAGACTCTGTTACTCTCACATGTAACATAGAGAATGGAGGACGTGTCCAGAACTGGAGCTACAGCTGGAATAAAGAAGGTTCAGTCCAAACTGTCAGTAATGATCAGCAGTACAGAATCAGTGATGTTACAGAGAACCATGCAGGTAAATACACCTGTACAGGAACAGAGACAGGAGGATCACGTTCCTCACACCCCAGTGATGCTGTTCTACTGCCTGTATCAGGTGAGTCTGATCATCTCTTCTGTATTTAATAACATCTGTACAGTGCTGTGAAAAAGTATTTGCCCCTTCCCAATTTCTTTACTTTCTGTATATTTGTTACACATTTATGTTTCAAATCATCAATTGAATAATAAACAAAGACCGAAATAAACACAAAGGGATTTTTAAATGATTTTGTTAGTTGATGGAATCTTGCTGTTAAGCCCTACCTGTCCTGTGCACAGTTATACTATTTCAGTTTACAATTGTGTTTATTCTTACAAGCAACACCCAGACATGATCACCTGACCAGACCTGCTGAATCTAAATATCACTTAAGGTAGAAGGTCTCAAAAAGAAGCACATGATTCCACATTTTAAAGAGATTCAAATACAAATGCGAACCAAAGTCATTGAAAACTACCAGTTTGGAAAAGGTGGATCTAAAAGTATCGAGGTAAATATGTAGCAAAAGTTTTGCACCTGTGAAAACAAAATCTGTAAAATTTGTACCTGTAAAAAAAAAATCTGTAACTGTAAAAAAGATTTGTACCTGTAAAAAAAAAATTGTAACTGTAAAAAAGAATCTGTAAAATTTTTATCTGTCAAAAAAAATCTGTAACTGTAAAAAAGATTTGTACCTGTAAAAAAGTGTAACTGTAAAAAAAAAAAACTACAATTTGTATCTGTTAAAAAAAATCTGTACCTGTAAAGAAAGTATAACTTAAAATTTTTTTTTTTTTTTTTATCTGTAAAAAAAAATTCTGTAACTGTAAAAAAGATTTGTACCTGTAAAAAAAGGTGTAAGTTTAAAAATTTTGTTAAAATTTTTATCTGTAAAAAAAAAATCTGTAACTGTAAAAAAGATATGTACCTGTAAAAAAATAAATCTGTAACTGTAAAAAATAAATTTGTACTTTTATTTTCGATGTGAGAATAAAAACATTGCAGCACAGTTTCAAATCTGCCCGCCACGAGTTTTGCAACAAATATCTCAGTCAGCGTGTAAAACTGATCTGTACCTGTAGCTGCAGGGGCGGGGCGCAGGGTGAAATAGACCTAATTACCGACCAATCAAAGGAGCTTGTTTTTAGAGCAGCAAGAAGCCTGTCAATCACAACGTTTCAGTGTAGTTGGATCAGAACATCATAACTCGCGTTATAACTTCCTTATTAGTGTTGCTGTGGGTTTTATGCTGGATGTTGCCTGCGTGTTGTCTGCTAGTTAATGTGGTAATGCGTTTAACCCTGCTAGTTTTATAGTGGACATTCGCCTGACATTCGAGTTTCTTTCATCTCGTTCTCGGCTAATAAACATTCAAAAATAAATAAACCTGCACGAACTGACTCTGCAGTATGCTTCTTGCTACTCTAAAAACAAGCTCCTTTGATTGGTCGGTAAATAGGCTTATTTAACCCTTCGTCCCGCCCCCTGAACCCCTAAGCCCCACCCCTGCAGCTACAGGTACAGATCAGTTTTACACGCTGACTGAAATATTTGTTGCAAAACTCGTGGCGGGCAGATTTGAAACTGTGCTGCAATGTTTTTATTCTCACATCGAAAATAAAAGTACAAATTTATTTTTTACAGGTACAAATCTTTTTTTACAATTACAGATTTATTTTTTACAGGTACAAATCTTTTTTACAGATACAAATTTTACAGATTTTGTTTTCACAGGTGCAAAACTTTTGCTACATATTTAAATCCATATAAAACGGTCTGTCTGAGAACCCAGTGAGCTGCCCTGCTGCCCATCACCTGTTTAGGCAGCTGCCTCAGTAGAGCTAAATTCTAACTGACTTTAGAAAGCAGATCATTGAGATGCTCTAGTTTCACAGTGATTGACATCGATTGTCCCCGCCCACAACCTCAGTTTTAGCTAACTAGGCTAATATGAATATTAATACCCTTTTCCGTCCTTAATTTTTGTAATTTTCTGTGACAAAAATTGTGCTGCACTGAATGCTGGGATTGTCTTTGTGGCTGAAGAATCACACGGAGCTTAGTCAGAATATCGGTCAGAATAAGGCGTCTCAGTAGGCAGCATTCTGAGGCATGTGAACATTGAGACAGCCATCTTTTCTGGAGTGAGTAAAATGACTTAAAATGCTGCCTGTGTAGTGAGCTTTTTTTGTAGGTTTTGATACAGACCCAAAGTCATTGGTAAACCTTTGGGACTCTAACAAACCATATTGAGAGATAATGGAGAAAACCTGAAATAGTTGTGAACCTTCCCAGGAGTGGACGACCTACCAAAGTTTCATTAAGAACGCATCAATGACTCACTCAGGAAGTCCCAAAAGAACCCAGACAAACATCTAAAGAACTGCAGTTACGGTCAATATACACAATTTCACAATAAGAAAGACGCTGGGGGAAATAGTGTCCATGGTCGGGTTGCAAGGTGCACACCATGTCTGACCAGAAAGAACACAAAGGTGTCTCACATTCTCCAAAAAAAACATCCAGATGACCCTCAAGATTTTTTTGGATGATAGTCTGTGAGTCAAAGTTGGAACATTTTGGAGGACAGGGGTCCTGTTACATCTGCATTCCACCATAAAAACATCATACCAACAGTAAACATGATGGTAGTGTGATGTTCTGGGCTGCTTTGCTCCTGCAGGACCTAGACGACTTGTCATTACTGATGGAACAATAAAATCTGCTTTCTATCAGAAAATCCTGATGTGAATGTCCACCCCACATCTGGGTTATGAACAGGGCACAAATTCATCACAGTTAGTGTAGGAGCCATTAATAGAACTATTACTCCTATATATTATTTGCATATGTTTATAAAAATAACAGTATTAAATAAAAATGTATCATATTATTAGTCTACACTTCTGCTTCATGTGTTCTGGACCTGTATGTGAGTGGATCGAGCGACAACATTTCCTCAGTGTGAGTCCCAGGTTTAAAAAATAAATGAATATTTAACTTTAAAGCACATCTCAGAAAAGATGTCCAACTGACAATATATGATCTGCACAGGGGTTATCTGCAAAATCTAAATGGTCTGAATTCAACTTCACTTGTTTTAATTATTATGCACACTTATAAAGACTAATTTATTAAAACTGTTTTCATTCATTCATTTGATTTTCTTTCTACAGAGAGACCAAAACCCACTGTGACCATAAATAATCACGTGTTTATAGGAGAGATTGTTACTCTCACATGTAACATAGTGAATGGAGGAGGTGTCCAGAACTGGAGGCACAGCTGGAATAAAGAAGGTTCAGACCAAACTGTCAGTAATGGTCAGCAGTACAGAATCAGTGATGTTACAGAGAATCATGCAGGTAAATACACCTGTACAGGAACAGAGACAGGAGGCTCACGTTCCTCACACCCCAGTGATGCTGTTCTACTGACTGTATCAGGTGAGTCTGATCATCTCTTCTGTATTTAATAACATCTGTATCACATCAGCATGTATTCAGTACTGGTGTAGAGGAGACAGAGATTAGAGACCTACATTATCTCACTGCAGTTCCTTTCTAATCCAGACTGTGATCACACTGATGTTTTACCTCTTATATTGTTTATAAATGTTTATAATTGTAATGTTTGTTGAAGTCTTAGTTTATCTGATACAGTGGATCACATGATCAGTAACAGTGTGTGTTTCTGTACAAGTGATTACTGTGATAAACAGATCAACATGTGAACTGAACTGTGTTTCATCTCTAACAGAAAAACCAAAACCTGAACTCACATCTAACCATAAAGTAGCTGCACTAGCAGGAAACTTAGTGCTTCTGTACTGTGAACTGAACCCAACTGCTGGATGGAACTTCTACTGGTACAAACACACACAGAACACTGAGACTGAGACTACAACACACCCCTCCTACACCATCTACTCAGTTAGTGTCTCTGATGGAGGCCAGTACTGGTGCAGAGCTGGAAGAGGAAACCCAGTCTATTACACACATTACAGCACTGCACTCTGGGTAAATGTTACTGGTGAGTAATATTTCCTCCTGTGTCACTCATAATCTGTTTCCTGGTTGTCTATGTTTAATTTGAGTTATTTGCCATGTTCCCGTGCAGACATTTAACTCGTCATGTCCTCAGGGGTTTTCATTGCTATAATCTATACTCATAAACTCATAGATGCTGCTAGTGTTACTTTAATAAATAGTAAAGATATGAATCATGTCACCTAAAAGAGGAGCCAATATTATGTTCTATTAGACTCTCAGCTATCTAAACTAGTCATCTCTAAAATAGTGAATCCTTCACATTTGTACTGCTTGTGAACCTCATAGTTAATGAACTTCCTGGTGCTTTATAAAACATTGTTACTTATTAAAATTAATAAATATTATTCCTAGATTACAGAGATAAACTAATTTTTCACCATTATGTAAATCATTAGGATATGGCACCAGTGGAAACACTAGTGCAGGGTACGAATACACCCAGGACAGGTCACCAATCAATTGCAGTACACCATACACTCACCTATTTACTCATTTACACGTAGGGACTATAATGCATTTACTTCTGTCTGTTTGTGGGGTGGAATAAAAATTAAGTACCTGGAGAAAACCAACATGAACATAAAAACTACTTACAGATGTTGGCCAGAGTCTGTACAATGTAGATATTCTACCAGAGGGATGTTAAAAGTAAAATCATGTAAATGATCATGTGTGTGTTTAAGGTGAATCTTCTTCAGTTTCTCTGATCATCAGTCCCAGCAGAACTCAACACTTTACTGATGAATCTCTCTCACTGAGCTGTGTGGATCAGAGTAAATCTACTGAATGGAGAGTGAGAAGATACACTGACCATCAGGGAGTGTTAAACTGTTCATCAGTATCAGGATCAGCTAGAGAATCTACCTGCAACATCAGCTCCCTCAGCACATCCCACACTGGAGTGTACTGGTGTGAATCTGAATCTGGAGGCAGTAATCCTGTCAACATCATAGTGCATGGTGAGTCTACAGAGCTCTTATTATTAATCTTCATCTTACAAAACTGAAGAGTCCATTTTCAAATCTAAGAAATTATTGGTAAGGCTTATAGATGGAGTGTTAATTTAGTAAGATACATGCATAATATAAATGCAACCAACACTTTCTGTAATTTGATATTAGTTACGTTACTGCAAGACATTATAACCTGATGAAGCAAAGAACCCCCATATCATCACACTTACCCTGGTATGTTTGAGTGCTGGTATAATGATCTCACTGTAAAATACTATATTTGCTTTTGCAAGACTTAATAATCAAGATTTGGGAAAGAAAGTAGCATCCTCAAAAGGCTGAGTCTATTACGCACAAAGACAGGCAGAAGATCTTCAGACTTCCAACAAATGTGTGAGAAAATTATTGAAATGTTTAAAATGGGAAGGAATTTGCATATTTCTCCCTCTACAGTGCATAATATTAATAATGGATTCAATGAATCTGGAACAATTTCAGTGCATAAAGGGCAAAGGCACAAGCTTTAGCTAAACACCTGTGATCTCTGATCCCTCAGACAGAGCTGCATCAAGAACCATCATTCATCCACAGCTGATAGAACCACATGGGCAAGGGATTAGTTTGGCAAGCACTACAATAAAGCTACTGTTGCACAGCAGATGTGTTTGCAGAAAGAATGGGATGAAATAAAAGCTGAAATACTTTATCTTTACTTTATCTACATATCCACTCTTGGCAAGATGGTAGCAATCAATTAAATAAATATATAATTAATAGCTAATAATAAATTATGGGGCACCACTGGCATTTTTAAGGGAGAATTACCATGAAAACTAAATTCATAACAGATGAAACAGAGTAGATTTACTTCGTTTGGTTGATCATTTCTCTCACCCAGGTAATCAAACTCACAGCACTATATGTTTTAATCATTATAATGATTATTGAGCCCTAAAACATAACACATACAATGACAGTTAATATGTAAATTGCATAACTAAGTGATATTGATAGGAGTATAAATCTGTAGGTGAAAACCATCACTGTGAAATAATAATAATTATCTATAGTGGATTGAATGGTGGGTAGAACCAGAAGTGTATGTTAATGATTAATAGTGGAACAAATAAAAAGTTGTGAAGCTTTCAGGATTCATCATCAGATTTCATCTTTCTCTTCTGAAGATGGTGACGTGATCCTGGAGAGTCCTGTTCATCCTGTTACTGAAGGAGAATCTCTGACTCTACACTGTTTATATCGCAAAACTAAACCATCAAACCTCCGAGCTGATTTCTATAAAGATGGATCAGTCGTGCAGAACCAGACCTCAGGAGAGATGATGATCCATCAAGTCTCAAAGTCAGATGAAGGTTTCTACCACTGTAAATACCCCGAGGGAGGAGAATCACCAAAAATCATCAGAGGTGAGGATTAATAATAATAATAATAATAATAATAATAATAATAATAATAATAATAATAATAAAGACTGGACTGAGTTTATGCTGTGGTGCTTGGTGAAGAAAAACTTCTGGACTTTATGTTTGTATTGAAGTAGGATTTGAAATCTGAATGTATAAACATTGATGTATTTTATTTTATTTAGTGTCTGAAGCTTCGTTATCAGTGCTGAAGATGATCAGTAGTGCTGTGGCAGCTTTTCCGTATCTGCTGTCCACCATCATCCTGGTGAAATGTTACAGAGCTGGAGGTAAAAAGTCACTGTTTCATTCACATTTATTCATGTATTCATCAGCCATGAAACACATAACAAATGTTTATTAATGTGTATTTTACAGCTGTAACTGGTGAGATTAAACTGGACGCAGTGGTTGAGGCTGAAACTTCCATCTGAGTGTTAAATGTTCTGTTTTTACATTAGAATTATAATCCAGCTTTTAAATAACAACCACTCATTAATAAAGTTCACTTAGTAAATCTAATAACATCTGCAGTATTAAACTCTTTTAATTAGATTATTGTTAGACTATCAAATACTTCATTATAAAGAAATGTAATCTATTGCTGATACATTCATTTCTGCTTTTAGAAAGATTCAGTTTTTTACCTTCACCATATTTTTATAATGTAAACAAAAGAACCTACAACCTGTACCGTTTGCTGTAATTTAATATTTAGAATTATTAATAGTGTATGAATTGCTTTCCTTTGTGGTTTAGAAGTGATTGTTATGTTTGTTTGAACTATTTTTTATTGAACTTAATTAATTTAACAAAAGTATCCTTCATGGTACACAGGTGGTGCAGCAGGATATTCAGGTCCGAAACTCATCTAACTCATCTGCAGCAGACACTGATTGGCTACTGGTTCTGCTAGGGAGGGATGACTTCTGATGATTCTGATGATTTCTACCAAACTGCTTTCAGCTTCAGTTTTTACTTTGATTTATTTCAGTTTTGACATTTTATTCATTGTTAAGAAAACATGCAATACTGTTTGCTGTTAAGGTTAAAGTTAGGTTTTTATTCTGGGGGACCTGGGTTCTATCCTCTCCTCGTGGTAGTTTGTTGAGACGAGTTGTGCATGTTCTTTCTCTGTAGGTTTATTTTTCTTTGGGTATTTTTATATTTCTCCCACAAAACACATGCAGAAGGTGGATTTGCTGCTCTATATCACCCCTGGTTGTTAGTGAGAGTGTAATGCCCTGCCCTGCATGCAGTATTTTCAGGTATGCTCCCATCAGGACCATGACCACAATTCAAAAATGAAAATAAGTGTTTTAATACTTAATGTGTAATATTTAGAAACATCAGCATCATTGTTCTTATAAATCTGTTTTAATCAGACTTCTAATAAAATATATAAAACACTCAACTACAGTTTATTTCTTATGAATGTGCTTTAGTATTTTTATATTTATGAATTCACAATATAATTTAAAATGTATATCTCCCTTAGATGTTTTAATAGATTTAACATTTAGATGTTAAAACCACGCCCACATTTTAATGTCACCCTGTCCACTATATAATGTGTCTTCAGTACTGTGTTCTAAAGTCTGTTATATGTTTATAAATCACTGTACTCTACTGTGACTCTATTAGACTCCATTATAATGCATCACTGTTCTAATAATACTATTTCATATAATGATGTCACAGTGCTGCACACATTAGTGTTGCGTCATCATCTGCTGAGTCTCGTAGCAGCGCTTAAAGCGGTCAGATTTGGATCAGAACTTTCTGACACTGCTAGAACATTTTTCATGTTTATGGTCTCAGCAGCACTGAATCAACCGTCGATGAGCTCCACCACTAACATCTCCTACAACAAGCTATTCTGTCTGTAACAGTAAAATTCAGGCACTTTTACACAGTGTGATTTCAGTGGTAACAGTGTTCACTTGTCTCACTGTATGAGATCATTAAAACATAGATACTCTTTTTCTTGTCCAGTTTTATATGACACACTGTCTGATGTAATGTGAATTAGTGTAAGATTATACACCAATCAGCCATAACATTATAACCACCTCCTTGTTTCTACACTCACTGTCCATTCTATCAGCTCCACTTACCATATAGAAGCACTTTGTAGTTCTACAATCACTGACTGTAGTCCATCTGTTTCTCTACATGCTTTGTTACCCCCCTTTCATGCTGTTCTTCAATGGTCAGGACCCCCACAGGACCCCCACAGAGCAGGTATTATTTAGGTGGTGGATCATTCTCAGCACTGCAGTGACACTGACATGGTGGTGGTGTGTTAGTGTGTGTTGTGCTGGTATGAGTGGATCAGACACAGCAGAGCTGATGGAGTTTTTAAACACCTCACTGTCACTGCTGGACTGAGAATTGTCCACCAACCAAAAATATCCAGCCAACAGTGCCCCGTGGGCAGCGTCATGTGACCACTGATGAAGGTCTAGAACAGTGGTTCCCAAACTTTTTCGGTCACGACCCCCTTTGGAAGATGAAAATCTGTCACGCCCCCCCCCCCCCCCCCCCCCCCCCCAAACAAAATGCTGACAAAAATAGGCCAATTTTAACTTTGTTGATATAAAAACCTTTATATCAGTCATTTCTGTTGTACCTGACTTTATAAAACTACTTTTTGACATCACTGAACTGCTCCTTCAATTAGTCTGCTATTTCAAACATTTAAAACACAAGTTCAATCGGTGCCAATTTGTGAGAGTTCAAGACTTATCAGTGTATTAGTGGCTCTTTTTCTTTTTATCCCTGTCAATTACCTCTCCATTCTGTACATCTAGACCAGGAGTGCCCACCCTCATCATTTCTCATTGAAATGCGCTTCAGTTCCTGTATTGATATTTAGATTTACAGAGCAAGTAACTGAATCACACTGACATTATGATTTACTCTAAACAGTATCAGTCAGGTTTATGTATCTGGACAAGAGCTGCTGGTGCTCAAGCATGTTTTTCAGGTGTTCACCAGTAAGGATGGACCCATATTTAGGGAAATGTGTTGAGGTGTCTTTCTTACTTGCGCAGACTTAACCTACGTGGCGAATAATAAGCGGAGCGGAGTTTCTCAATTATTTTTCTTTATTATAAACACAGAACTGAACTTGAGCATGACCGTTCTCTTGGGTATGCTTCACTCGACTACATAGGATGCGTCATTACATCACACACTATATCACATCAGTGTGATTGATTGGCTGCTGAACCATAACATAACATTCCATATCAAAATAAGAGCGTTACATCATATTTAACACCCCCACTCGCTCTTATTCCATTGCATCACATAGAAAACAAAATAACAACTCATTAAACCAGAAAATATAACTCATTACATTCAATTACCAAACATATGTCTTGTAAAGCTCCTCAATTTCAGCTTAGTAGCTGGCTTGGTCAAAACATCAGCAATCATTTGCTCAGTAGGACAATACTCCAAAATAAACCTTCCATTATTTACATTTTCCCTTATGAAGTGGTACTTAATGTCAATATGCTTACACCTCTGTCTGTTTACAGGGTTTTTGGCCAATGCTATAGCACCTTGGTTGTCTTCGTACACCTTTGTCTGTGCATACTGATAATTGTCAATACCACTAAGCAGTTGCTCTAGGTAAATGCCTTCCTGTATGGCTGATGCTAAGGCCATATATTCTGCCTCACATGTTGATAAAGCTACTGTTGGTTGTTTTCTTGTTTTCCAGGATATCAAAGAGCTACCCTCACTTAAACTGGCACAATACCCTGAAGTACTTCGTCTGTCGGCCGAATCTGATGCCCAATCAGCATCACTGTAGACTCTTAGGCCTAGTTTTTCAGTGTCATTTCTCCTGAAGTACAATCCCTTTTTCATTGTACCTTTGAGGTAACTGAACACGTGTTTAACAGTGTTCCAGTGCTCAACAGTTGGTTCAGCAAAGTGCTGGGAGAGCTTACTGACCACAAAACTAATGTCTGGCCTCGTGCATGTGGACAAGTAAATTAAGCTTCCTACAGCCTCCCTGTATTTTCTTGGTTCTTGCATTTCCTTTGCATTTTCTGTGTATTCTAGTTTAGGTTCACATGGTGTTTCTCTAGGCTTGCAGTTCTGCATGCCAAATCTGTCTAAAACCTTGTTCACAAATCTCTCCTGTGACATTATTACTACACCATCTGTTTGTTCAAAATCGATCCCTAGGAAATGTTTCAGTTTTCCCATGTCTTTCATTTTGAACCTTTCAGTGAGCATCCGCTTCACCTTTTTCATCACATTCTCATTGTTGGCAGCAATGATGAGATCATCAACCCAAATTATTAGGATCACTTTCTCATTGTTTCTTTCCCGTGTGTAAACACATGTATCAGCAAAATTTTGGACGAAATCATTCTCAACCAAGCATGTATGCAGCATCGTATTCCAATTCCTCCCCGATTGTTTTAATCCGTAAATGGATTTCTGAAGCTTGCACACTAGCTTCTCACCCTTGTCTGATTTTTCCTCAAAACCCTCAGGTTGCTCCATGTAAATCTCACAATCGATTGGAGCGTGCAAATAAGCTGTCTTAACATCCATCTGGTGTGAGACTAAGTTATCCTGGACTGCTTTTTGCATCACAACCCTCACACTTGTCATGTCAGCTGTGGGTGAGAATGTTTCGTCGTAATCTGTACCTGGTTTCTGACTGTAGCCTTTTGCTACGTACCTTGCCTTGTATTTGTCAGACCCATCAATTTCTGTTTTCAGCGCATAAACCCATCTACCCCCCACTGTCTGTTTGCCCGGTGGCAACTGGGTCAGGGTGAAGACTTCGTTCTCCTCGAGAGATTGCATCTCCTCTCTCATGGCAGCTTTCCACTGCCTTGCTTTGGTTGACGCAATGGCATTCTGGTAAGTATGAGGCACATCGCACACTGCCCTGTAACAAAAGTCCATGCAAGTGTTTAGATTGTCCTCTGTTTCACCTGTGTCATAGTCCTGCAGGTGAGCTGGTCTCCTTTTGGCTCTTGGTGGGTTCTTTCTGTAAACAGTCTCTGTGACTTCACCTGGCTGGGTACGTTCAGTCTTTTCAGGTGAAGCACCAACACCACCATTTTGAACACTCTGACCTTGTGCATTTTCAGGTTTCTCATCAACCCTCTCATCAGTGTTGTCAACCATGGTATGTAGGTTCCCATAACCTGTTTGTGACTGAACTGTTTGTGTACCTTTCTCGTTTGTCATCTTTGTTGTAAATTTTATCAACCTATGCTTTTGGACCTTCTCTGTGTCTGGGTAGTATACTAAGTACGCCGGGCTGTTTTTGTCGTAGCCTATGAAAACCCCTTGATCACATCGCGATTCCATTTTGCCTTTCTCTTGCTTGTAAGCAAAACACGCGGATCCGAATTTCTGCAATCTGGACAGATTGGGTACATTTCCTGTGAACAGCTCGTATGCTGTCTTCTTTGTGCGCCTATTGTAGCACCTATTCCTCACATATGCTGAGGTCTGAACAGCGTAGTTCCACATGTTATCAGGTAACCCGCTTTCAATCAGTAGGCATCTGCTCATTTCATAGAGTGTTCTCCAACCTCTTTCTGCAGTACCGTTTTGGTGGGGTGAGTAAGGCGCAGACGTCTCGTGTCTAATCCTGTTTCTGGTTAACAGTGTCTGGAAGTCGTGACCTGTAAATTCAGTGCCGTTATCTGAACGGATACACTTGACTTGCCCGTAGGGGATTACGTCTGCCAAGAATTTCTCTGTGGCCTTGACTGTGTCACTTTTGGATCTGAGAAAGTACACAAACATAGTGCCTGAATAATCATCTGTAAAAGACTGCACATATCGGTGCCCTTCCATGCTCGGAGTACGCATGGGGCCTGCTAAATCAGTGTGTACTAGCTCTAGGGGTCTTTTTGCTTTCCTATCTGGCTCCCTATTTCGTGTCTGTGTGAATTTCCCTTGTGTGCACACCTCACATGACATATTCAACCCAGATGAACCTCCCTTAATCTCCATGCCCTTCACCACACCTTGTAAATTTTTCACATCCTCAAAATTACAATGACCTAATATCTGATGCCAGGTCTGGACATCATGACACACTTTCAATTGGTCAGCATCATTCTTAACAGTAGGTAAATAATACAAGTTACCACTCTCATGTATGTCAAACCTGCGACCGTCATTGGTGAGTATGCGATTGTCCCCTTTCTCGAAGATCACCGTCGCACCTCCGTTGGCTGCTCTCGACACCGAGAAGATGTCGTGTGGGTATGTAGGCATGTAGAGCGCATCCCAGAGCTGCGCTCTGCGTTGCTGTCCCCTGCTGTCCAGCAGGTGGATCACCGCGGTTCCTCTCTGTTGCGCCATCCCGCTGCACTTGCTTCCATCCGCTAACTCCACTAAGTGGGTGCTTGGCTGGAACGAGTGGTCGAAGCTCTCGAACTTGCTGATGTCGTTGACGATGTGAGAAGTCGCTCCCGCATCCACCATGATCCCCTTCTTCTTTACTTGGCCCGGTGGTCTCTCTCTCTGGACGTAGTTGGCCATGAAGAGGGAATCGTTGGCTCCATCTTGCTCCTCCGCGAATTTCCTGGCGTCATCTTGCCCATGCTTCTTCTTGCAGAGGGACTCTGCATGCGTGGCGTTCTTGCAATGGCTGCACCAGACTCGCCTGTAGCATTTTCGCGCTCTGTGTCCCTTTGTTCCACACTTATAGCACGTAATGTCTGCATCGTTGTCTTTTCTTCCATTTTCTGGTCTGCTTTGCCCTTTGCCCTGTCTTGCATACGTTTTCATCACATTGTCTGTACTCTGTTCTGTCATTTTCATTTTCTCCGATTCTTCATAAACTCGCAGCCTTCTCTTGAAGTCGGCGAACGTGACATTATCCTCATTCTGTGTCACATGCACCGCTAGCGGCTTGAACGAATCTGGTAGCCCGCCTAGCACCATGGCCACGATCAGTCCATCACTGAGGGTTTCCCCCGCTTCTCTTAACGCTGTGATAATGTTCTCTGCCCTTATCAGATAATCAGTAACAGTCTCTTTTTCTCCCATGCGCAACTTTGTCAGCGATGTGTACATGTTAATGATTCTCGGCTTACTTTTACCAGCGTAATGTTCTCGCAGTATTTTTAGTGCTTTTCTGCCATCTTCAGCAGCCTCATGTCGGATTAGCGAAAGGCTCTTGTCATCGATTAGCCTTACCAGTTCGGCGTAGCAGTCGGCATTCTTTCGTCGGTCATCGTCGTTTGGCTGATCTGGTTCTTCTAATATTGTCCCCTTTAGCTTCAGGATGTGTAGGCAGCTCAAAAACCTTGTTTCCCACAGGTCGTATTTCTCCTCAGACCCGTCGAACAACAGCTGTGGTGCTGGAGCTCCAGTGGCTCGGCTAGCCATCTTCACCACAAGCTAATTTTCTCCTCAGCTCCAAACTTTACTTTTCCCGCGTAATACGTCGCGCTTAACTAACTACTCACGCTCGCTAATCTTCGGCTCTGGGCCCATAACCTGTTGAGGTGTCTTTCTTACTTGCGCAGACTTAACCTACGTGGCGAATAATAAGCGGAGCGGAGTTTCTCAATTATTTTTCTTTATTATAAACACAGAACTGAACTTGAGCATGACCGTTCTCTTGGGTATGCTTCACTCGACTACATAGGATGCGTCATTACATCACACACTATATCACATCAGTGTGATTGATTGGCTGCTGAACCATAACATAACATTCCATATCAAAATAAGAGCGTTACATCATATTTAACAAAATGGCTGATTCACACATGTAGGTTGAGAAGAACCAGCTGTCAATCATGTGGAAGTTCCAAATTGTCCAGCAGAGGCCTCGACTTCAGATCAGATCAGATCAGCGCTGCTTTTTGCGGACTGAGGCGTAGTCATGGTAACAAACCGTAAACAAACAGTGGTCACGTTTCATGTGAGTCCCGCTGGTTGTTTGAATGAGGAACTATCCCAGCGTGTACTGAGCGATAGATGTACTGGACTCCCCGATCTAGACTCTCTGTCAGAGTGAATCCTCACACACCTGAAAACACGCTTTGTTTATCGTCCACCGTAAAAAGAAATCCGACGTTAGAACATTTGTTCCGCGCTTAATTCCAGTCAGACGCGCCTCAAACAGCAGCAATAGATGAGCGATCGTCTCTGACTTTACATCTACAAGGTGGACCGACTAGGTAGGAGTGTCTAATAGAGTGGACAGTGAGTGGACACGGTATTTCAAAACTCCAGCAGCGCTGCTGTGTCTGATCCACTCATACCAGCACAACACACACTAACACACCACCACCATGTCAGTGTCACTGCAGTGCTGAGAATGATCCATCACCTAAATAATACCTGCTCTGTGGGGGTCCTGACCATTAAAGAACAGGGTGAAAGTTTGGTGAAGAGAAAGAAACTGTGACAGTTTGGAATGTTTGTGTCTGGTAAAAAAGAAAACATAACATATCAGTTTATCACAGAGAACATGAGGTTTCACATTTCATCTTTATCATCCCTTTATCCTGGTCAGAGTAGCTGTGGGTTCAAATGGCACTTGGTGTAAGGCAGTAATACCCTGTTTACCCTGTGTTTAAACAGTTTCAGAGCCAGTAGGGGGCAGCAGTACATTAGAAATACTGAGTTATGACCTGTGTAAAAGGTCAGTGTGAGTTTACTGTTCAGTCTGAGTGTTTGTGTTCAACATGTGTTCAGTAGAAGACTGAAGTTTAGCTGTTCATAATATCATGCTTGTGTTTGTGATAAATTTACACCCTGGACAGCAGGAGCAGCTCGTTTATTAGGGAGATCTGATGATGCACCACCAAAGGGTGAAGGAGAAGAATTTTTTGGACAGTTTGTTTTGCTTCTGAATATCTGAATATTATAATCCAATCAGGGTGAAGTTGTGTCCCATACAGTACCACCCAAGATTGCTCTGATAGACTCATATTTTTCCAGCTGTTGTCACTGCAATAGAATCTGTATGAAGACCTGGAGGACTATCATCCCTAATCTGGTGTAGGGATCATTTGGGCAGATGGGGATCTGGTCAACATGGCTACTTCAGAGCAACTTAATCAGGGCTATCAAGTCTCACGCATTTTAACAAGCTCACACGCCACACATGCTATTTCTCACGCTGAGAAATTATTAACTTCGCATGTCCTCTTTTTGAGACCTAAAAATGGTTCCGGCCGGGATTTTTAAATCACCAAAATCTAGTCTGCACTCGCTATTGTGTGTATGTTTTTGCATTGGTTTGTTTTGAGGTCTTGTTAGGAGTGCATCTGTTCTGTTAAAATAAGTCTGATTTTCACCTGCACGTACTAACACAGAGGCTCTTGTCAACACCGTGATGAGTCGTTCGTGATGATCCGATTCTTTTGAACGGCTCTTTGAAATGAACGAAAGGAACCGAGTCGCGCCTCAGGGAGCCGTTATAATATACACATATATTTTTTATTTCTGCGCAGTTCTTATCGACTGTAATCCACGCATTCTGCTTTCATCAGTAAAAGTGATATTAACATCAGGGCTATATATCTTATAGTTTACCCAGTAGCGCCTCCCGAAGAATGAAGAGTCATTTTTTGAAAGGAACCGAGCCAAGAGATCCGACTCCCTTCAAAGAGCCATAATTCCCATCACTAATATCGACACCGTGATGCTGCTGCATTCTGTGGAAATTGCTCAGCAAGCACTAGAAGACTCACCTTACTGCTAGGTTTCTACTGATGGGAGCAAGTTAAAGTTAAAAACACTCCTAATAAGTCGTCTGATACGATTGTACAATACATCAAAGAAACTAAAAAAAATAAAGGGATTTTTATTTATAGGTGACAACTGTTTTTTTAATTTGTTGTTATTATTGTTTAGGGCTTAACGCTGAACGTGAAGGAATAAGATTATCTGACCATAAAGGCCCTTGTTAAAGAGCAGCTGTACATTTATTAAAGTTTAGTAACACAGCTGGATGGTTATTGACTCATTTGTCAATATTTAAACCTCCACCCCATACACACTGCCATGGAGTCACCAACGACATTGTTCCCCGAACCAGGCGTCCTCTTTTTTTAAAAAACAAAATATGGTCACCCTAGGTAATATCTTAATTTATTTTAATCTTTTATTAATTAATATAGTCACTATAGTTTTCCTACTCTTTTTATAAGACCTGGGCAGTGACAGACAGACAGACAGACAGACAGACAGACAGACAGACAGACAGACAGACAGACAGACAGACAGACAGACAGACAGACAGACAGACAGACAGATAGATAGATAGATAGATAGATAGATAGTGTGAATGGAAATTTTAGTTTTTGCTTTCTTAGTTCAATTAGCAGAGGTAGAAAAGACTTTTGGAAGGTTTCTTAGGTCCAGAGATATGTTGACCTTGGAATGGGCTGCTTGCTTCTGTGGGAGTGCATGGGTGTCAGGACTGTGTGTGCGGGGGTGCACGCGCAGTTTTGGTACAGGTGCATTCTTGTGGAAGTACGCCATGTTTCTAACAAACTGACTATTCTTGTAGGATGATAAGCAAGTTTGGTGTGGAAAGTTGACCTTGAGTTGGGTCGCTCAGAAGAGTTAGCCTGAAGGGGCAGTAAAGCGGGGTATAAATACTGCAATACTACAGACGACATAGGCCTCTCTCCTCTGTAAAGCTGTGTGAGCGTTTGCATTGAGATTGGTCCTCAGCTGAGTAATAAATTGATTATTTGCTTTTATCACTATTCCGGTTGTCTGTGTCAATCTTTAAGGGTTATTTTGAATTCCCACAACAATAGGTAGGTAGATAGATAGGTAGGTAGATAGATAGGTAGGTAGATAGGTAGGTAGGTAGGTAGGTAGGTAGGTAGGTAGGTAGGTAGGTAGGTAGGTAGGTAGGTAGATGGATGGATGGATGGATGGATAGATGGATGGATGGATGGATGGATGGATGGATGGATGGATGGATGGATGGATGGATGGATGGATAGATAGATAGATAGATAGATAGATAGATAGATAGATAGATAGATAGATACTTTATTAATCCCGAAGGAAATTGAGGCCTAGCTCAGCAGTGAAGGTACTGGACTAGTAATCAAAAGGTTGCCGGTTCAAGCCCCACCACTGCCAAGTTGCCACTGTTGGGCTCCTGAGCAAGGTCCTTAATCCTCAATTACTCAAAAAGATGCTGAAAATGTAAATTTACAATCTAAACACCCCCCCCCCCCCCATCTCACTCCTAGCAAACTTGAAAACTTGAGAGCTCTGACTTAATCCTGTCATGGATCGTCCTCTTGAACCCTCATGGTTTGGTAAAAGCAACTAATCTAATTCTATAAAGACAGAATAATCTACATCTGTCTTTAAATGTGGGGTCTCTCACCTGTTTAATACCTATTTAGGATTAGGATTGTGAATGAATAATGGATTAAACTTTATATGAAGAAGAATTAATTGTTGGGTTAATGCTGGAGGTTAAAATGTTATTCTATATTATTTCTAACAGCTGACCTTAAATTCAGATTGATAGTGAAGCTACAAGAGAACGCTCCCCGAACTGAGACTCTCTCACCGCGCATGCGCGTAAAGCAGTGAAAACGTGAAGAGCGCTACAGTTCTAATAACAATTAGAACCTAAAATTATTTTTTAAGTGATAAACTTAATATACAATATTAATATAATATAATATACACGTATTATACAATTATAAATAATAAAAATAAAAAAGTAAAAATGTGCATTACTTTTGCAGTGTATTGTTTATTTTAAAGAGTGTAAATAAGTTTTTTTTTTTGTCATTTTTACTGCTACTATTTTTTCTATACTGCTGCTACTACCTCCATTGAAGAGATGCCATGCAAAATGTCATTGTACCATCCTGTGTATAGTGACAATAAAGATTTTATTCTTCTATTCTATTCTACAAGACCACGCTCACGGAACTGAGACGCACTCTCACCGCGCATGCGCGTAATCTCAGCAGTAAAAACGTGAAGAGCGCTGCAGTTCTAACCTTAAAACTTTTTAACGCTTTTATGAGATTTACATGATAAAAGAGGAATTATTGTGTACTCACATCATAAACGGAAGCTGTGTCGGTATGGAGTCTGACTACATGTTAAACTTTGCACGTGTGGATCTGTGGGTAACGTTATTTTATTTATTTATACAAAAACAAAGTTTATATTCTTTATGTTCCAGTATGAATGTACAACTGGTTATTATATATTTTTCAAAAATAGCTTTCTCTCTTTTAATGAACTGTTTGGTACAGACTGTATAAAATGTAATTTCTGAGTGCTGAACTGGTTCTGAACTGGTTCTGCTCTTGGTGTTTATGTTTATCTTAATGTTCTACATCACTCTCTTGTTCACTAAATGTGGCTGTTTACTATTAAATAAAGAACAAATACTTGTTGATATGAAACTCTGAGATGTTTTATATTTTAATGAAAGTGTGCAGTGGAAGTGAGTTGTTTATTATTGTACCATGATAGTAGTTTTTACTTCAAGTATTTACCCCATCAGAAGATAATGGTATTTATACTTTATAACAGAACTCACGCCATGAAGCCAAATATAATCACAGTGTTTATGTTATTTGTGGTTTAGTAGGTGCTCAGGGTTGCAGCTCTGGTGAGTACAGTGGGGCCAAAAAGTATTTAGTCAGCCACTGATTGTGCAAGTTCTCCTACTTAGAAAGATGAGAGAGGTCTGTAATTTTCATCATAGCTACACTTCAACTATGAGAGACAAAATGAGAAAAAAAATCCAGGAAATCACATTGTAGGATTTTTAAAGAATTTATTTGTAAATTATGGTGGAAAATAAGTATTTGGTCACCCACAAACAAGCAAGATTTCTGGCTCTCACAGACCTGTAACTTCTTCTTTAAGAAGCTCTTCTGTCCTCCACTCGTTACCTGTATTAATGGCACCTGTTTGACCTCGTTATCTGTATAAAAGACACCTGTCCACAGCATCAAACAGTCAGACTCCAAACTCAGCCATGGCCAAGACCAAAGAGCTGTCGAAGGACACCAGGAAGAAAATTGTAGACCTGCACCAGGCTGGGAAGAGTGAATCTACAATAGGCAAGCAGGTTGGTGTGAATAAATCAACTGTGGGAGCAATTGTAAGAAAATGGAAGACATACAAGACCATTGATAATCTCCCTCGATCTGGGGCCCCACACAAGATCTCATCCCGTGGGGTCAAAATGATCATGAGAACGGTGAGCAAAAATCCCAGAACTACACAGAGGGACCTGATGAACGACCTGCAGAGAGCTGGGACCAAAGTAACAAAGGCTACCATCAGTAACACACTACGCCAAGAGGGACTCAAATCATGCAGTGACAAGCGTGTCCCCCTGCTTAAGCCAGTACATGTCCAGGCCCGTCTGAAGTTTGCCAGAGAGCATATGGATGATCCAGAAGAGGATTGGGAGAATATCATGTGGTCAGATGAAACCAAAATGGAACTTCTGGGTGAAAACTCAACTCGTCGTGTTTGGAGGAAGAAGAATGCTGAGTTGCATCCCAAGAACACCATACCTACTGTGAAGCATGGGGGTGGAAACATCATGCTTTGGGGCTGTTTTTCTGCAAAGGGGACAGGACGACTGATCTGTGTTAAGAGAAGAATGAATGGGGCCATGTATCGTGAGATTTTAAGCCAAAACCTCCTTCCATCAGTGAGAGCATTGAAGATGGAACGTGGCTGGGTCTTTCAGCATGACAATGATCTCAAACACACCGCTCGGGCAACGAAGGAGTGGCTCCGTAAAAAGCATTTCAAGGTCCTGGAGTGGCCTAGCCAGTCTCCAGACCTCAACCCCATAGAACATTTGTGGAGTCCGTGTTGTCCAGCGACAGCCCCAAAACATCACTGCTCTAGAGGAGATCTGCATGGAGGAATGGGCCAAAATACCAGCTACAGTGTGTGCAAACCTGGTGAAGACTTACAGGAAACATTTGACCTCTGTCATTGCCAACAAAGGTTATGTTACAAAGTATTGAGTTGAACTTTTGTTATTGACCAAATACTTATTTTCCACCATAATTTACAAATAAATTCTTTAAAAATCCTACAATGTGATTTCCTGGATTTTTTTTTTTTTTTCATTTTGTCTCTCATAGTTGAAGTGTAGCTATGATGAAAATTACAGACCTCTCTCATCTTTCTAAGTATGAGAACTTGCACAATCAGTGACTGACTAAATACATTTTGGCCCCACTGTATACACAATCAGTGTTCCAAGCAGGGACAAACCACAAATAGCCAACAGGTTGTTGTCCAGCCAAGACTCACTGATGCCAGAGAACATGTAGACTCTGGTGTCTGGTACAAACCAGCAGAAGATCTACTGTGTCTCAAACTGCAAATCATTTCAATTCTGGTGATGAGGTGAATGTGTCACACACAGAGTATCAAACTCTACTGTGTACTGGGCTTTGTAGTTGCAAGACAGTTACAGGAAGTGTTTGTGCCTCTGTTCATCATTAAAAACACCCACAATGGGCACACAGGCATCAGAATCAGACATTAAAGCAATAGAAGAAGGAGGATTGATCCAACAAATCCTGTTTTCTTCAAAATCATGCAGACAGCGAGGCAAGTGTGCATTTAGCCATGGAGGAGATAATAAGATCAGGAGATTTCAATATCAGCAGAATTATCCACCTCATAATGTACAGAAGTTGAAGAAGCTGGTGGTGATGTCCTAAACTACAGGAGACCTTCAGATGTCTTGTGGAGTCCATGCGGTTTTGTGGGTCAGAGCTGTTTTGACAGCATGTTAGGGGGTGGTTTTAATGTTATTGCTCATCAGCGTATATATACACATACAGTATAAAGGTAGTTTTGAAAATCTTTTCTGTACTTAATTTGTTTCAATAAATAAAATAATCAGTTGATTAATTATTAATTTCTATTTTTTTTTCTTTCAGTTGCTGTATGTACATTTTTCACCAAAATTATTTTATATTTTTACATACAAAATGACTGATTTAATTATTTAGCCACATAAAAAGAACAATTGCAGTAATTATTAAACTATATAATATACATTTAGCCTCAGTTATATGTGGCAGTTAACAAGTTAAACGTGGTTGTTGTGGTTCGGTTTCTGTTTTCCACTCTAACTGATGTTTAATAAAGAGGAAATGATTTGCTCCCCCTTTCCTGTTCACTCTAAAGCCAAAACTTAAAACAGCCACACATTAAAAATACTAGTTTCAGTGCTGGTTTATGGTTTTGTACACAAGAAATGGCGAGATGAATAAATATAAATCCTGTTTCCAGAAAAAATGGGACATGTTGTTAAATGCAATAAAAACAAGCTCATGTGATTTGTTGATTTTCTTGAACCTTTATTTAACTGATTACAAAGAAAAAACCTCATGTTTTTACTGACCAACTTATTGCCTTGATGGCCCTATATGTCTCTATATTTTATAGGTACTGATGCACCCACGAGCATCACGGTGGCTAAGTGGGTAGCACTGTCGCCTCACAGCAGGAAGGTCCTGGGTTCGATCCTCAGGTGTGCCGGTCCGGGTCCTTTCTGTGAAGAGTTTGCATGTTCTCCCTATGTCTGCGTGGGTTTCCTCCGGGAGCACCGGTTTCCTCCCACAGTCCAAAAACATGCAGTCAGGTTAACTGGAGAAACTTAATTGCCCTATAGGTGAATGGGTGTGTGTGTGTGTGCCCTGCAATGGACTGGCGCCCCGTCCAGGGTAGTACTGTGTGCCTTGCACCCATTGAAAAGCTGGGATAGGCTCCAGCACTCTTTAACTGAATGATGGGTCTGGTATAAATTCAGGTAGTTGATATAAAAAGTACTAGTTGAGGTGTTAGGTGACACTAATAGTCAAGATGCAACTGTTGCAAATCAATTATCTTGCAGGAGTGTGAAAAATTCTCTCTTATTATGTAAATGAACTTCAGGTTTCCCTCATATTTTATTCAAGTAGAGCATGCAAGTAGTGTAGGTGTGAGCTGTTACACCCCACAACATGGTTTCCTAATCTGAACTGCACTTATATATGAAAGGTATTTGATTTATTTCTGTACATTAGTGGGTTTGTGTGGGGACTCTGACCCTCAGCAGCATCAGGAAACTGTACAACAGACGTTTACCACACATACAACAGCACTGACTGTCACACCATACAGTAATTAATCCTCATGACCTCGTCCATCATCTAACGATGAAGTACCACACCACAGACAGAGGGAGTAAAATAGGTGTAACTGGTTTCAGGGTGATTTTTACCAGTTCTCACAGTAAAACTAATGTTGTGTTTACAGTTCAGGCTGATAGAAACAACACTGCAGATTAGGGGTGGGTAATATAACCTTTAAATAATATAACAATATTTAGGGATATTTTTGTGATAACGATATTCACTAGCGATATATAAAAACACTTTTTTTAAAAGTGTATTTAAAAAACACTTTTGTTTTGCAGACACTCAGGAAATCTAAGGTACAAATGTTACTAAATGTACATTAAATTAAGCATCACTTCCAGTAGGGCTGGGCGATATGACTAAAAAAACTCATATCTCGATATGCTTTTGAGAAGTGGTGATATACGATACGATATAATGTCAACCAGTTGCCGAGCGAAAATCTGGGAAGAAGTCGTGTAGTGTGAACTAGACATTACTGGCTGCTACATGACAGTTTTAATTAACACGGTTACATTCAGCAACACCACAAGTGTTAGTACCACACACACAAATAATAACTGTTCCGGCTGCACTTCTGCACGTCTCTGTTTTCACACATGTGAGTATCTCACCATGTTTGGACACGCTGGCCTCATGTTCCTAAATAACTGCTCGTTTTATTATATACTAGATTTATAGAGTTTATGTTAAAAACTCAAATCTGATGTAAAATTGATAGAATTTATTTTTACTTGATTTATTTTTTTACCCCAACCGTCCAACCATTATTCTCTCTCTCTCTCTCTCTCTCTCTCTCTCTCTCTCTCTCTCTCTCTCTCTCTCTCTCTCTCTCTCTCTCTTTCTGAGAACAGAGACAGGAAGTATTAACACTTTAATTCTTACTCAGTCTATCAGTTAGTTGGACAGGATGGGGTTCAGGACACTTCCTGTGATGTTCTGTGAGTAATAAATTGTTCTTGTATCTTCATTAACTTGAGGGATGATAAATGATAATTAAGAAATGAGGGTTAATAATGTTAATTAACAGTCTGAGAACAGAATGAGAATTTATGAGATTCTGTGTGAGTTCAGCTTTCAGACTTTCCTCTGATACTGAATGTAAAGTGTAGAGATTGGATGTTGCTCTCTTGCACTTTATGATGAGTTTGTTTAGTTTATGGTTGATGTTTATGACTCCTGCCTGTATTGTCACAGAAATGATCAGGTCATGACCTGCCAAAAATGCCTCCTTGCAGTGTGAATCAACCAGTGTTAAGGAGTAACTTTAGTCAGACCTACATCATCCTAATTACACCCAGTTTAGAGCAGCTCAGTGACAAACTCAGGGGTCCTCAAACTTTTTAACCAAAGGGCCAGATCAATGTTCTTCAGTCATTTAGGGGGCCGGGCCGCAAATGTAAACATACCAAATAAAATATTTACCATGTATCATAGATGTATTGTTTGTGCTATGTATGTTTGTAGTTTATAGTAATAATACAGACATGTTTTTTTAATAATTTCAATTATTATCCTAACTCATCCAGTGTTTTTCCAAGAATCAGTGTGAACTGTGAGCCTGCTTTTGGCTGACGAGACAGTCAATGTCAGGTTCCATGTTTGTTACTGCCAGTCTTAATAGGTGGTGCAAATGTTGATCAGTGAGTCTGGATCTGGTTGAAGATTTCAGGTGTTTCAACCTCGAAAAAGTCTGCTCACAGATATAAGTGCTCCCAAAAATGGTTGTCATTTTGAGTGCATTTTTTAAAGATTGGGGTAGCTCTCAATGGGGAGAGAGGCATAGAAATCAATCAAAGTGCTTGACTTGAATGTGTCTTTGAGGCTGTCAAAATTTTGTAATTCTGCCAATTCCATCTGGTAAATTGGATCGACACAGTCAATGTCTGCTGCGAAAGGATTCTGGAAAAGTCGGATCTCTTTCTCGTGGACAGGAAGCTCTCGGAATCTTGCCTGAAATGCACTTTGTAACATTTCCAGGGCCTCAACACACTTTTCTGTCGGGAATGCAAGTGATGGCTTCTCAGCTGACAGTTTCTGAGTAGTGGGGAGATGGCAGAAGTTACATGTTTAAGAAGGAGACACAGTTTTACTTCAAATGCTTTTACATACGAATGCATGTCACAGATAAGTCTTCCCTTGCCTTGGAGCTGTACATTAAGGCCGTTGAGTAGCTCTGTTACATCTGGTAAGAAAGCAAGGTGCCATTTCCATTCTGCGTCGTTGAGTTCGGGCACAGTTTTGCTTTTGGACAGCATAAACGTGTTGATCTCGGGGAGCAGGTCGTTAAAACGTTTCAAAACTCGCCCCCGACTCAGCCAGCGGATCTCAGTGTGGTAGAGCACATCTGTGTAAGCAGCATTCAGCTGAAAATTCCTGAAACTGCCTGTGGTTAAGTGCGTTTGCTTTAATAAAATTAACACAGGACACGACGACTTTCATAACAGAATCCCACTTAACTGCTTTGCAGCACAGTGCTTGCTGGTGGATCAGGCAGTGTATGGCGATCGGAAATGAGTGGCCGCGGTCACTCATTTCTCTTTTGATACGTGCAATAACTCCTCTCGCAGAACCCACCATGCTTGGAGCACCATCGGTTGTCACACTTGTTAGATTAGCCCAGTCGAGACCCAAATCAGTCAGAGTCTGTTGAACTTTTTCGTATATGTCCTCTCCCGTTGTCGTTCCTTTGATGCTTTGTAGTGCAGCAAGCTCCTCTGTGACTTCGAACTTATCAGTGATTCCGCGGATGAAAATCAAAAGTTGTGCCGTATCGCGCACATCGTTGCTTTCGTCAAGTGCCAGTGAAAAATAACAAAGGCTTTTTATCTTAGTTTGCAATTGCATGTGCAAATTGTCCCCCATTTCTTCTACTCTTCTTGTAATTGTCGGTGCGGACAGACTTACGGCATTGAACAAGTCCGCTTTCTCCGGGCATATCTCCATGACAACAGAAGTCAGGCACTGTTTCACAAACTCTCCTTCTGTGAACGGCTTCCCACTGTTAGCTATAAGCCTGGCCACTTGAAAGCTAGCTCGAACCGACGATATATTTAGACGTTTCTGCTTTAAAAAAGAATTCTGTTGAGTTGTCAGTACTTGTTTCAGTTTTGATATTTTATCTGCGCTCGCCTGCCCCGTCAAACAGTCAAATTTGTTTTTATGGTGCGATTCATAATGGCGACGCAGGTTGTATTCCTTAAACACAGCGACTGACTCCTGACATATGAGACAAACTCCCCTTTCCTTGCACTGGACAAAAAAGTAATCAGAGGTCCACTGTTGATTAAATATCCTACACTCAGAGTAAATTTTTCTTTTCTTCGACATTATATAGGATATGCGGGTTTGCAGAACGTTAACGAAAAGCAGTAAGATAATGCTAATATTATAGTGATTAATTACGGCAGCAAAAAGCATTTTTTAATGCATTAACCGTCGTAAAATCTACAGAGACTCCGTGTGGCCAATTCCTGTATTCACTGTTTTTTTCCCTATATTACTGTGAGTTCAAACATGAACAGTGGCCAGACAACATGCATTACTGCTGTAGTTACAGGGGCCGGTCAGATGAAAGCAGCGGGCCGTAGTTTGATGACCCCTGGACAAACTACTAGAGTTGGTGCCTCACAGCAACATGGACTTTGGTACCCCGAGTTCAGTCCTCGTCTTTGTCACTGTTTTTTTCCCATCAGGTACTTTGGTTTCCTCATATTCCACTCCACCCCTCAGCAGCTTTAACAGATTTCACTCTTCTGAAAAGGCTTTCCACAAGATTTTGGAGTGTGTATTAGAGCTGAGCGATATTGCAAAAAGAATAAATCTTAATTATTTTCAAATGTATTAATGATTCTTGATGGCCATTGCGATTTTTTGTTTGTTCTTGTATAATGACATTGAAAAAAGACACAAATCTCGTTTTTGCATTTGAATTTAAAAGACGGTAGAAGCAGAAGTGCAAAAACAGTAACAGCACCACCTATAATTATTAAATTGTGCTAATAATGGTACTTTAAAATATCCTTTCAAGGGACTGTGCAGACAAAACAAAATCTGTAACAAAAATTATAACAATTAAAACAAAATAGAAATCTTAATGAGCTCTATCCTTTTTAAATTAGCTCACAAATAACTTTCACTTTAAATAATGTGCAAACATAACCTCCTTACATGAACATTACCCTGGGTATGTTCAAAACCCAGTGAGCTGCCTTGTTGTCTTACTGACTACATATGCAGCTGCCTCAGTATAGAGCAGGGGTGAGCAATTACATTTTCCAAGGGGCCACATAAGAAACTGGGACTGTTGTGGAGGGCCGGACCAATAAGGTGAACTTAATTCTGCTCAATATTAATTTGATCTCTTCATTTACATTTTCAGCAATTAATAGATGCCTTTATCCAAAGCAATTTACATTACAGTTACAGTTAAAGTATACAGTCTGAGCAATTGAGGGTTAAGGGCCTTGCTCAAGGGCCCAACAGCAGCAACCTGGCAGTGGCGGGGCTTGAACCAGCGACCTTCTAATTACTAGTCCGGTATCTTAAGCACTAGGCTACAACTGCCCACTCTTTATGAGAAGCAGTAAATTGTACAGTTCTTATAAGCTGTTAATGTTTAGATGTTACAGAAAATTAGAAGTAGGCAGAGCAAAAACATCAACATTATTCCACTATTTAAACAAATAAATAAAAAATAAAAAAACAAAAGTGAACAAAATGTGCAGGTTTTTAATTAAACTTTACACTATTTTGTTTTGAGTCTAATTACCTCATTTGTTTTTCAGTTATTTGTAATTGTTGGATATTATTTTTAAAATCACAGAGCTGGTCCTGACTGCTTCAGTTCTGGACGTGTTAAACTTTATAAAAAAGTCTGTGTTGCTTTTTCAGTTTAGTTAATGAAGCTTCAGGTGTGATGCTCAGCATCGTTCATGTTCTTGTATTTCTCTGTTTAGTACCATGATTTAGAGCCTAAATTGTGATCGTTAAACAGCTTTACAGTTAATAAATAATTCAGAAGTTCATGTCTTGTTAAAACCTCCACTGTCAGTCACACTCAGTTCTGTTTGCATTAAGGTGAAGCTGGATACACTCACACACACGTACTCAAAACTTGCGGAAATTCAAAAGACACGGCACTGCCGTCAAAATCAATCCTGTTAGGGATGTCTCGCGGGCCGGATGTGGCAGTACAATGCCCAGGTCTGGTATAGAGGATTCTAATAAGTCATTAATTTATAAGTCAGATTATTCGAACACACTACTTAGACAGCGATAACATCAGGTTACGTTTACTAAGCTAACACAGTTAGCATTATGCCATCCAAACCAATGGGATGAGGTGGCACAACGTGCTAGCATGTCAACTAACATCTCCCTCCGTGTACCGAAAATAACTAAACTGTCCCTGACAAACTCGAACTTGCAAATAAAAACACTTGTACAAGTTTTAAAAAACTGAAATTCAGTAATAATTTATTTACATTTGTAAATAACTCAGTTCTTTGCCTTGCATCACCCGACATATTTGTTATTTTATTGTGAGAAAAGTCGTGCCACATTGAATGCTGGGATGCTTCCTCATTATTCACTGAAAGTACAGTTTACATTTAAGATATCTAACTAGGGAGCATTTTAAGGGATCTAGGATTTTGAACACCTACTTGTCGGGAGCGCACACAGGATGATGTAAAATGTATGTAGAGATGTAGAGTCTATGTAGAGAGCTACTTCCAACAGACACCAAAGTGTTTTTTCTTCTTCCACACACGTCTAAGGTTAGCACACAGACCTGTGAGAGGTGGCCTGTGAGAACAGCTTTTGTTGGTATTTTAATCTCGATTGTCACATTTTTAACATCGTGTGAAAACATTCATTCGAATTAACCGAATTCATCGTGAAAATCCTCCAGCACTAGTGTGTATAAAGGAATCTGTGCTTTAGTTCATACAGCATTTCTGAGGTCAGGGTCTACTGCTGGGAGAGAAGGTCTGACTTACAAACAGCATTTAATTTATCTGCAAGGTGTTAAATGAACTTGTTTCCTCATGTTGAAGCCTGACCCGTCACATTACAATGTACAAATATTTTTAGTATTTCTATAATTATGCCTGTTTCTGTAGTTTTATAATAAAGTGGTACATGAACACGGTACATGGTTTTAGATGGTAATATACACTGATCAGCCATAACATTAAAACCACCTCCTTGTTTCTACACTCACTGTTCATTTTATCAGCTCCACTTACCATATAGAAGCACTTTGTAGTTCTACAATTACTGACTGTAGTCCATCTGTTTCTCTACATTCTCTGTTAGCCCCCTTTCACCATGCTCGTCAATGGTCAGGACCCCCACAGAGCAGGTATTATTTAGGTGGTGGATGATTCTCAGCCCTGCAGTGACCCTGACATGGTGGTGGTGTGTTAGTGTGTGTTGTGCTGGTATGAGTGGATCAGACACAGCAGTGCTGCTGGAGTTGTAATGGGTTCAAATCAGGACCTTTACTACACCCACTCTAAATGTATAATTTTGCCTATTTTGACCAGTTAGAGATGAACTTACTCTTGTAATCCATCGATCAGAAGGAAAGCCTTTATTTGTTACATGCATGTTTACACGTGTACAGTACAGTGAGGATCTTTTTCTGCTTATCCCAGCTTTGTTTATTTGGGGTCAGAGTGCAGCGTCAGCCATTGTACAGAGCCAATGGCCTTGTTCAAGGGCCCATCTACTTTCACTCCAGCATTACACCTAAAGACTTGTGGGTCACTAAGAGAATGAGGGATTTTGTGGAAAATTCGAGCACCTTTAAGTTTCTTGGCAATCTCCCATAGATACCAATTAAACCCAGTTACTTTCTGCTGGGAAAATTATAAACTATCTCATCTGAGTCAAGCGAGTCCTGAGGTTCCTCAGATTGTCATGTTTTACAGTTTGGTTACATTCATGACAGGAACGGTAGTTACTCATTACACAAGATTCATCAGTTCACAAGTTTATATCAGTTAGTCATGGACAATTTAGTGTCTCCAATTCACCTCACTTGCATGTCTTTAAACTGTGGGAGGAAACCGGAGCTTCCGGAGGAAACACACACAGGCACAGGGAGAACATACAAACTCCACACAGAAAGGACCTGGGAATCAAACTCATGACCTTCTTGCTGTGAGGCGACGGTGCTACCCACTGAGCCACTGAGCCACACGACTTGCTAGATGAACCACCAATGTGCTTTCAAAAGCCAGTCACGTTTGGGTAATTTACCACTGTTCTTTAATGGGAGATAATGTGATTTTACTGTATGAAGTGTATAGCTCTGAACTAGTATAGAAATAATAGATGTAACAAAATACAGCAGTATAGTTTTTGAACATGTAGCGTATTTATAATCTGTTAGTAAATAACTATTGAACTTTTTGTCTAAGCTTTATTAATTTTAATATAATTTGGGTTCACAGGCTAAAAGAAGTATTAGTAGTAGTCAGTAATAGAAGTAGTAGTTGAAGTAGTAGAAGAAGTCAGTAATAAATTTAACTATGGCATGAATTTAATTCCTCTAATGAATGGAAACTTACTATAAGAAAAAGGGAAGCCAAATTTTAACAGCCGTTTAACAGTTTAGGTTTTTTTTTGCAGCTTTTTTCCACTGTGTCAGAATCACGTCATGCAGTACAAATGTTTTAAATGACAACAAACCCCTCCGAGGCAACTAACTATCCAAAATGACCCTGACAGGATGATGATGTAGTGAAACTGAAACTCTGGTCTGATGCTGAGTTATTTTCAGTTGCTGATATAATACAGATGCTGATATATGTGCAGATGTTGATTCTGATACCAGTATACACTCTCTGAGAACACAGTTAGCTTCACCTCTCTGGTACAATTCATTGACTGTTACCATACAGATGAACTGTGTGGGTACACAATTACTGACTGTAGCCCATCGCTTTTTCTGTACACTTTGTGACCCCCCCCAAATACTCCATTTATCAATCAAAATGGATCCCCATAGAATCCCCTACTGACCAGATGAACCATTCTTAGCACTGAAATGACACTACTGCAGTAATGTATGTTGCGCTGGTATTGCATCAGGTGCAGCAATGTTGTTGGGATTTTGAATAATGTTTAATCTTACTGGCCTCTTTATTAGGAACACACTAGTTGTAGGTGTACAGTTAGAAACTAGAACTTTATCATGCACAAAATATGTTAATGTTACTCCAGTCTTTTTTCATTACTTTTTGATCACATGATGCTGTTGGCTTTATATTTTTGGTTGGAGCACTATTCTCAGTATTAACATAAGTGTTAACTATCCCAACAACACTGCTGCACCTGATATGCTCATACAAGTACACCACACACAAACATGTCAGCACCACGTTAATGTCACCGCGCTGCTGAAAATAGTAAAAAAAAACACCAAAGTTTGGAACAAAATGAACAGATGCCTCAGTCATCGCCAAGCAAGGATGGTTCAAGCTTTCTTATTTTGTAAAACTAGATGAACTACAAATGCAGGACTAAACTACATACAGTGATAGCCATGTATCAGTACAATCTAGAAGCACTGCTGACTCCAGGTGGAAGAGTTTCTATTTATTAAGCTTTTCTTTGCTTGAACTTGCCAGCTCTTCTGTTAGCAACCTGCTTTATCTTAGAACCACGATGCTGGGCAATCTAGTCCAGTTTTCTGTCAACACAGACTCAGCCAGTGTTGCTGCACTTGTCAGCCATCATATCAAAACCACTTGTTTCAGAGCGGCCCTGTGTTTGGATGTTTTGTGTTTTTTATTATTGATTATTTTGTTTCCATTATTCTGGCTGCTGCTTATCGTTTGTATTGCCCTATTTGTTTGTGGGTTTTTAACTATAATTTGTTGTGCTACTTTGACTAATCACCCTGCAAATTATAAGAAAGATTTATAAGTTTTGTCTGTGATTACATTTTATAATAATAATGATTTTTACTCTGTTTCTCTCCCCACATTCAGTGCTGACTGGTCTCTTCCACTGTGGAGTAACTGATGGTAATTTATGTTTATTTTATTTTATTGTATAATTATATTTACATTATAATGTACCTTACTGTTTTGCAATGATATACACTGATCAGCCATAACATTAAAACCACCTCCTTGTTTCCACACTCACTGTCCATTTTATCAGCTCTGGATCATTCTCAGCCCTGCAGTGACACTGACATGGTGGTGGTGTGTTAGTGTGTGTTGTGCTGGTATGAGGGGATCAGACACAGCCATCTACCATCAATCTACTAATTGTTAATGTAAATTAATGTAAATGACATAAATGTTCATAATTAATGAACACAGATTCTGTTAGCATTGGTTGTAGATGTACACTTGCAGCATTTGAGTAATACTGTAGAACTGGACCATGAAGCAGTGGAACAAGGTACGTGTCAAAGTAACATCCTAAAAATGCCAGGACCCAAAGTTTCCCAGCAGTACCTCAGAGCATCACAACGCCTCTGTGGGTATCATGATATATCATGTTTCTTTTTACATCATGAGGATGGCCAGGTGTGTGTGTGTGTGTGTGTGTGTGTATATTGCTGAACTGGTGAGGAGATGCACCAGGATACATTGTGGAAAGAAGGCAAACCAACAGAGGTGTTGTGATGCTCTGAGCAGATGCTGCTGTGAAACATTGGGTCCTGTCATTCATAGGATGTTATTTTGATACCTGTCATCTACTTAAACCTGGTTTAAGACTAAGTACATCTTTTTATGGCAAAGGTGTTCCCTAATAGCAGTGCCCTCTTTCAGCAGGATAACACACCCTGCCACACTGCAAAAACTGTTTAAGAACAAAGAGTTTAAGGATGAAGTTTTATGCTCCAGTTTTCTCAGACTCAGTATGGTTACACATCAGTAAGATTTATGGAGGCCTCACCTCACAACCTGTTGTGTATTTGTATATTTATGTTTATTTGAATATTGAGACTTTTACTTTGTAAGTAATTGCCATACCTGTAGACTGAATGTGAAAGTGATTGAGTATAAAGAACAGCAGCAGTAACGCTCTCTCCTTGTCCGTGTTTATTATTATTTATTGTGTTTGTGAAGGATTAAAAGTGAATCCGTATAAAAGGGACAAACACAACAAACACAACTTATAGGTCTTAACGGATCTTCTGCTTTTGTCGTGGTGCTAAATACTACAGAGATCTTGTGGTGTCCATTCCTCAGTGGGGCAAAACTGGTTTTGTATCCCAAGAGGGAACCTACACAATATTAGGCAGATGGTTTTAATGTTATAATATATATATATTTATTTACTGGTTGGTGTAAATGCGCTTTATAATGTACCACATGTTTTCATTAGGAGACAGGTATGGACTGCTGTTTCAGGATGATTTCTCAGTGACATCTGATTAAAAATCATACTGATTAAACACTGCAGATAAAAGTTTGGGTCTCTGTGGCTGAATGGCTGATTTCTCAGTGTATGTAGGTGCAGGCCGCCACCTACTGGACTCAAATGGTTACTGCAGCTTTATAAATAATTTAACAACACAGTGGCGTCATTTATGAGTTTATTACAGCGGTTCTCAAACGTTTTCTGTCAGCCAATTAGGCCAATTTTTAGTTTGTTCATATAACTTCAAAGATCATGAATCTTCCTTTCACCTTTATATTAGTAATTTCTGTTGTACTTGTCTTTATCAAACCACTTTTGACATCACTGGACTAAAATTTGCAAAAAAAAGATTTTATTTCATCACTGTATTAGTGGCTGTTTTTCTCTTTATCCCTGTCAAATACCTCTCTATTCTGTACATCTAGACCAGGAGTGCCCACACTTTCATAGCTTAAGATCTACTGTTTCAGTCTACAGGTCATCACCATCTACTTTTTAAGGTCGGACTCATCATTTTTCAAAAAAATGTTTGAAGCATTTTAAATGCACTTTAGTTCCTGTATTGATATTCAGCTTTACAGGGCAAGTGACTGAAAAATCACACTGACATTATTTTGATGATTTGCTCTAAATGGTGTCAGTTAGGTTTATGTATCTGGACAGGAGCCGCTGATACTGATTCTCAAAAAAACAAAAAAAAACTGATTCACACAAGTAGGTTGATCCGAAAAAGCTGTCAAATATGTGGCAGTAAAATATGTGAAAGTTCCAAATTGTCCAGCAGAGACCCTTGACTTCATATAAATATATATATAAATATATATACAGTCCCTGACAGAAGTTCTGTCGCTTATCCATGTTGTGGAAACAAAAGCTTATAACCTGACTTTAAATTCATCCATTGGTTTTAGAAATGACTCATATGAAAGCTGAAACCCTCCCAAATGAGGTTTAATTTACGAAAATAAATTTGCTTCACGCAGAAATATTGATCATTTAATGAACACAGAAAGGTCAGATTTTGGCAAGACAAAAGTTTTGTCGCCTTGTCATATAATGCACCCAATCCTAGTTTACAGCCTCACCTGTGCTCACTAATTGATCGGTTAATTAGTGGGTGTGTATAAAAAGAACCCCAGCACTCCAGACCTTCACTTGAACTGCAACTTCACCTCTGACAACATGCCAAAAATCCACCCTGCGACCAAAGCCTTGATTATCAAGAGGCTGAAGACCAGATCCACTGCAGAGGTGGCTGGCACCTTTAATGTGTCTCAGCGTCAAGTACAAAGAATTAAAAAAAGATTTGAAGAGACTGGAGATGTTTTTGACAAGCCCAGGTCCGGCAGACCCCGCAAGACAACTGCTAAGGAGGAACGTTTGTTGGTTAGAAAATCCAAAGCCAGCCCCTCTTCCACTGCAGCAGAGCTCCACCAGGCCTGGTCACCTCAAGTCCCTGTGTCAACTAGAACAGTTTGTAGGATTCTGTCTCGAAATGGCCTCCATGGTCGAATCAGTGCCCAGAAGCCAGCACTAAACAAAAGGCAATTAAAAAACCGTGTGGCATTTGCCAAGGCCCACAGCCTGCTAAACAGATGGACGCTGGAAAAGTGGCAGAAGGTGGATTTCTCAGATGAATCTTCAGTTGAATTACACCACAGCCGCCGCAAATACTGCAGGAGACCTACTGGAGCCCGTATGGATCCAAGATTCACCCAGAAAACTGTTAAGTTTGGTGGTGGAAAGATCATGGTCTGGGGTTACATTCAGTATGGGGGTGTGCGAAACATTTGCAAGGTGGAAGGCAATATCAATAGCCTAAAATACCAAGAAGTATTAGCTACCTCTTACATTCCCAATCATAAAAGGGGTCAAATTTTGCAGCAGGATGGTGCTCCATCTCATACATCCATCTCTACATCAAAGTTCCTCAAGGCGAAGAAGATCAAGGTGCTCCAGGACTGGCCAGCCCAGTCACCAGACATGAACATCACTGAGCATGTTTGGGGTAGGATGAAAGAGGAAGCTTGGAAGACAAAACCAAAGAATCTTGATGAACTCTGGGAGGCATGTAAGACTGCATTCTTTGCTATTCCTGATGACTTCATCAATAAATTGTATGAATCATTGTCGAACCGCATGGATGCAGTCCTTAAAGCTCATGGAAGTCACACAAAATATTAAATATGGCTCTAATAGCACCACAACTTCATTCACCAATGTTATGAAACATATCTTTGTATTTGAAGTAAATTATTTGTTTGATTTTCACATTACTTTCTGTGGGCGACAAAACTTTTGTCTTGCCAAAATCTGACCTTTCTGTGTTCATTAAATGATCAATATTTCTGCAGTGAAGCAAATTTATTTTCGTAAATTAAACCTCATTTGGGAGGGTTTCAGCTTTCATATGAGTCATTTCTAAAACCAATGGATGAATTTAAAGTCAGGTTATAAGCTTCTGTTTCCACAACATGGATAAGCGACAGAACTTCTGTCAGGGACTGTATATATGGTTGGGCTAATCTTGACTGAAATCTTTCATGATACTGTTTTTGTGCAGATAAGAATAGAACTGTTTAGAAACTTTTTATAGAATCTTGGAGACAAAAGGAAGGTTTGAAATCTGCCTTTGGACAGAACATGTGGATGAAGATTAGGTTTTAATCAGGGTTTATTAAAAGTAGTTACAGAGACGCGCTTATAATTTAATGCGCTCCTGCGCCTTTAAGAGACAACCAGTCAGTAATGTAAACAATAATCAATAAATACAGATAATTATATTGCAGTATAATACAGAAGCATCGTCTGTAAGTGGTGGCGTTTATATTCTCTGTTGTTAGTAAATGTTTAGTGAGTATATCACAGCGTTTTAGTTACACATTTACCGTAATTAAATACAACTGTTACCGTTACTATAGCAACTAGTATCTTTACACACAATGCTAACTCGTTATTTTATGTTTGGTTAAATCTCATATTGTATCAGATGTTACACTTGACTACAGCTGTGTGCTTTTACTCTATTAAGTTCTTTATTTGTTTTTATTGTTTGTATTTTTACTTCATTTTGATGCACACAGTGTATCACACAGCTGGGAAGCAAATAAACCGACTGTATTCTGAAGAGAGCTGTCTGTCTGTCTGTCTGTCTGTCTGTCTGTCTGTGTGTCTGTATGTCTGTCTGAGAAAGGGGGATAAACTATTAGTGAGGGCAGAATGATTGTATTAAAAATACACTGTAAAATCCTAAATAAACTGCATCTCTCAGAATGCAGGCTGATTTTGTGACCTGTAAAGTGACACATCTCACCAGTAGATGATGTTACACATATTTACACATGATCCTAAAATGTACAAGAAGATAAGTAAGAAAATTACTCAGAAAGAAGAAATTTAATAAAGTGAAAACAAGTTCAGGAAGAGAAACCGGTGCGTCTCTTGTGTTATGAGGCCGTGTCTGTGGTAAAGTAGGACAATATAAATGCAGAATTCAGCCTCCAAGAAAAACAACAGACTGCAATCAGAGCAGGATACGTTACAATCGGCCCTTTGAGGGCCACCATAATGCTGATGTGGCCCTCGGTGAAAATGAGTTGGACACCCCTGCTTTAGAGCATGTGTGTGGTCATTGTACCATGGAGCAGACTTTTTCTTTCTCATCAATTTAGACTAAGTGATTAAAAATACTAAACATAGAATCAACTAAATTTTGAAACTTAAATTTTGTCTTCAATTATTTCAAATTCGGTTGAAGTAAAAAAAAGAGTTTATAATGCTTCACATTGCCACACAGGTTCTATTAAAGTGATGTTTAGGTTCAACAGGTCTGGTAGTCATCATGTCTGGGTGTGGCTAGTAAAAATAAACCATTTTTTTTAGACTGGTTGATTAAAAAAATGTGTTTCCTGGGGTCTTTGTGTAATATTAAAAGTATTTTGATGTAAAACATATAAGTGTGACAAATATGCAAAAATAGAAGCAATTCTCTCTTGGATATTTGAACCTGGTCTCTTTCTGATGGTGGAATCATGAACACTGATTTTATCTGAGGTGAGAGAGGTTGGTGATGGAATAAGTTGGTGATGTGGAGAAGTCACTTCTCACACTCGGACAGTCAGTACTGGTACTCCTCAGGGAAGTGTTATCTCACCACTGCTCTTTTCACTCTACACCAATGACTACATCTCCAGTGACCCATCTGTGAAACTCTTGAAGTTTGCAGATGATACTACAATCATTGGTCTGATTCGCGACGGAGACGAATCTGTTTACCGGCGAGAGGTCGACCAGCTGGTGCACTGGTGCAGTACGAACAACCTGGAGCTTAACACGCTCAAGACTGTAGAGATGACAGTGGACTTCAGAAAACACTCACCAGCACGGCTCCCACTCACAATTTTAGGCAGTCCTGTTTCAACTGTGGAGTCCTTCAAGTTTTTGGGCACTATCATTTCCCAGGACCTGAAGTGGGAGTATAACATCAACTCCACCATCAAGAAAACCCAACAGAGAATGTTCTTTCTGCGGAAAATGCGAAAGCTGGGTCTGCCACAGGAGCTGCTAAGACAATTCTACACTGCAGCCATCGAATCAGTTCTGTGCACTTCCATCACAGTCTGGTTTGGTGCAGCCACAACACAACACAGGAACAGACTGCAGCGACAGGTGAAGTCAGCTGAAAAAATCATTGGTGCTCCTCTCCCCTCTCTCCAGGACTTGTATACTTCAAGAACCAAGAAACGGGCAGAGAAAATTATCACTGACTCCTCACACCCTGGACATTACTTTATCCAACCCCCTCCGCTCCGGCAGGCGCTATAGATCCATCCACATTAAAACCACCAGATTTAAAAGCAGTTTCTTCTCACAGGCGATCTCCCTACTAAATAAATAAATGACTGATAATACATAACACGTAAGCGTAAAAATATTCATCTGCTGCCAAATTGACTACACTGTAGTACTCATCCTACATGTTGTGCACTTTACTGTTTTGTAAATATTTCAGATGCTGCTAAATTACATATCTGTATATTGTGTGTATATAATCTTATAGTTTGGATAATTTTTGTGATTTTGTGTTTAATGTTTAATGTATACGTTGCTTGTACACTGTATGGTACCATTACTAGAGAGATACCATCAGCCGGAAACAAATTCCTTGTGTGTATCCACATACCTGGCCAATAAATCTGATTCTGATTCTGATTCTGATATTGACCTGAAACCCAAAAAGCCAAAAGGAAACTGCTGTTCACTGTGGCTTAGACGTGACTTAGTAAACCTTTCCAGACTTTTTCATTGCTTTATTTCTCCAATATCCTTCAGAATCTAATTTGATCATGTTTTATTTGGTATTCATAACATAAATTATTTAGATGTGATTTAGATTAGATTGAGTTCCTGGGTGGTGAAATATTGGGTGGATCATGGAGACAGAGTGACCTGAGAAACTGTGCTTTAATGTTTTACCTACACTCACAAACCACAAAGTGTTTTTATTAATGAAAACGTTTTATTTTCTTTCTACAGAGAGACCAAAAGCTGCTGTGATCATAAATCCTGATAATCACGTGTTTATAGACGAGATTGTTACTCTCACATGTAACATAGAGAATGGAGGAGGTGTCCAGAACTGGAGGTACAGCTGGAATAAAGGAGGTTCTGTTGTCAGTTATTATCAGCAGTACAGAATCATGTATGTTACAGGAGCTGATGCAGGTTATTACACCTGTACAGTAACAGAGACAGGAAGCTCACAATCCTCATTCACCAGTGCTGCTGTTCTACTGACTGTATCAGGTGAGTCTGATCATCTCTTCTGTATTTAATAACATCTGTATCACATCAGCATGTATTTACAAACTTTTGGTCATGTGATTTATTTAGGGAAGTCAGAAAAAGTTGGGCCATTTTGGAAAAAGTAATAAAAAGCAGAATCTAAGATTTTTTAATTCTCTTAAAGTTTAATTTGACAAAAATACAAAGAAAAGATTTTTAAACCAGTGTTTATCTCTCACCAGCTTCAATGGTTTTAGGCCTGCAACACATTCCAAAAATGTTGGGACAGGGACAATTTAGGGCTAGTAATGGTGGTAAAAACAAACTATATAATGTTGTTATTTTAAACAGGTGATTGTAATCATGATTTGGTACAAAAGCTGTATCTACGAAAGGCATCTAGGATGGACCATCACACAGTGGAAACATTTTGTGATCTGATGATTCAGTATTCCAGATATTTATTGTAGAAAAAGCATGCTGTGTGCTCAAGACCAAAGAAAGAAAGAACCACTCAGACTGTTATCAGCAACAAGTCCAAAAGCCAGAATCTGTCATGGTATGAGGGTGTATCAGTATCAGGGTCTGTCATGGAATGGGGGCGTGTCAGTACCAGGGTCTGTCATGGTATGGGGGCGTGTGTCAGTACCAGGATCTGTCATGGTATGGGGGTGTGTCAGTACCAGGGTCTGTCATGGAATGGGGGCGTGTCAGTACCAGGGTCTGTCATGGTATGGGGGTGTGTCAGTACCAGGGTCTGTCATGGTATGGGGGTGTGTCAGTACCAGGGTCTGTCATGGTATGGGGGGGGGGGTGTCAGTACCAGGGTCTGTCATGGTATGGGGGTGTGCCAGTACCAGGGTCTGTCATGGTATGGGGGTGTGTCAGTACCAGGGTCTGTCATGGTATGGGGGTGTGTCAGTACCAGTGTCTGTCATGGTATGGGGGTGTGTCAGTACCAGGGTCTGTCATGGTATGGGGGGGGGGGGGTGTCAGTACCAGGGTCTGTCATGGTATGGGGGGGGGGGGGGTGTCAGTACCAGGGTCGGTCATGGTATGGGGGTGTGTCAGTACCAGGGTCTGTCATGGTATGGGGTGTGTCAGTACCAGTGTCTGTCATGGTATGGAGGTGTGTCAGTACCAGGGTCTGTCATGGTATGGGGGTGTGTCAGTACCAGGGTCTGTCATGGTATGGGGTGTGTCAGTACCAGTGTCTGTCATGGTATGGGGGTGTGTCAGTACCAGGGTCTGTCATGGTATGGGGGGGGGGGGTGTCAGTACCAGGGTCTGTCATGGTATGGGGGTGTGCCAGTACCAGGGTCTGTCATGGTATGGGGGTGTGTCAGTACCAGGGTCTGTCATGGTATGGGGGTGTGTCAGTACCAGTGTCTGTCATGGTATGGGGGTGTGTCAGTACCAGGGTCTGTCATGGTATGGGGGGGGGGTGTGTGTCAGTACCAGGGTCTGTCATGGTATGGGGGGGGGGGGGTGTCAGTACCAGGGTCGGTCATGGTATGGGGGTGTGTCAGTACCAGGGTCTGTCATTGTATGGGGGGTGTGTCAGTACCAGGGTCTGTCATGGTATGGGGGGGGTGTCAGTACCAGGGTCTGTCATGGTATGGGGGGGGGTGTCAGTACCAGGGTCTGTCATGGTATGGGGGGGGGGTGTCAGTACCAGGGTCTGTCATGGTATTGGGGTGTGTCAGTACCAGGGTCTGTCATGGTATTGGGGTGTGTCAGTACCAGGGTCTGTCATGGTATGGGGGTGTGTCAGTACCAGGGTCTGTCATGGTATGGGGGTGTGTCAGTACCAGGGTCTGTCATGGTGTGGGGGGGGGGGGTGTCAGTACCAGGGTCGGTCATGGTATGGGGGTGTGTCAGTACCAGGGTCTGTCATTGTATGGGGGGTGTGTCAGTACCAGGGTCTGTCATGGTATGGGGGGGGGGGTGCCAGTACCAGGGCCACAAAGTGTTTTTATTAATGAAAACGTTTTATTTTCTTTCTACAGAGAGACCAAAAGCTGCTGTGATCATAAATCCTGATAATCACGTGTTTATAGACGAGACTGTTACTCTCACATGTAACATAGAGAATGGAGGAGGTGTCCAGAACTGGTGGTACAGCTGGAATAAAGGAGGTTCTGTTGTCAGTTATTATCAGCAGTACAGAATCATGTATGTTACAGGAGCTGATGCAGGTTATTACACCTGTACAGTAACAGAGACAGGAAGCTCACAATCCTCATTCACCAGTGCTGCTGTTCTACTGACTGTATCAGGTGAGTCTGATCATCTCTTCTGTATTTAATAACATCTGTATCACATCAGCATGTATTTACAAACTTTTGGTCATGTGATTTATTTAGGGAAGTCAGAAAAAGTTGGGCCATTTTGGAAAAAGTAATAAAAAGCAGAATCTAAGATTTTTTAATTCTCTTAAACTTTAATTTGACAAAAATACAGAGAAAAGATTTTTAAACCAGTGTTTATCTCTCACCAGCTTCAATGGTTTTAGGCCTGCAACACATTCCAAAAATGTTGGGACAGGGACAATTTAGGGCTAGTAATGGTGGTAAAAACAAACTATATAATGTTGTTATTTTAAACAGGTGATTGTAATCATGATTTGGTACAAAAGCTGTATCTACGAAAGGCATCTAGGATGGACCATCACACAGTGGAAACATTTTGTGATCTGATGATTCAGTATTCCAGATATTTATTGTAGAAAAAGCATGCTGTGTGCTCAAGACCAAAGAAAGAAAGAACCACTCAGACTGTTATCAGCAACAAGTCCAAAAGCCAGAATCTGTCATGGTATGGGGGTGTGTCAGTACCAGGGTCTGTCATGGTATGGGGGCGTGTCAGTACCAGGGTCTGTCATGGTATGGGGGCGTGTGTCAGTACCAGGATCTGTCATGGAATGGGGGCGTGTCAGTACCAGGGTCTGTCATGGTATGGGGGCGTGTGTCAGTACCAGGATCTGTCATGGTATGGGGGTGTGTCAGTACCAGGGTCTGTCATGGTATGGGGGTGTGTCAGTACCAGTGTCTGTCATGGTATGGGGGTGTGTCAGTACCAGTGTCTGTCATGGTATGGGGGTGTGTCAGTACCAGGGTCTGTCATGGTATGGGGGGGGGGGGGGGTGTCAGTACCAGGGTCTGTCATGGTATGGGGGTGTGCCAGTACCAGGGTCTGTCATGGAATGGGGGCGTGTCAGTACCAGGGTCTGTCATGGTATGGGGGCGTGTGTCAGTACCAGGATCTGTCATGGTATGGGGGTGTGTCAGTACCAGTGTCTGTCATGGCATGGGGGTGTGTCAGTACCAGGGTCTGTCATGGTATGGGGGGGGGGGGGTGTCAGTACCAGGGTCTGTCATGGTATGGGGGCGTGTGTCAGTACCAGGATCTGTCATGGTATGGGGGTGTGTCAGTACCAGGGTCTATCATGGTATGGGGGTGTGTCAGTACCAGGGTCTGTCATGGTATGGGGGTGTGTCAGTACCAGTGTCTGTCATGGTATGGGGGTGTGTCAGTACCAGTGTCTGTCATGGTATGGGGGTGTGTCAGTACCAGGGTCTGTCATGGTATGGGGGGGGGGGGGTGTCAGTACCAGGGTCTGTCATGGTATGGGGGTGTGCCAGTACCAGGGTCTGTCATGGTATGGGGGTGTGTCAGTACCAGGGTCTGTCATGGTATGAGGGTGTGTCAGTACCAGTGTCTGTCATGGTATGGGGGTGTGTCAGTACCAGGGTCTGTCATGGTATGGGGGGGGGGGGGGTGTCAGTACCAGGGTCGGTCATGGTATGGGGGTGTGTCAGTACCAGGGTCTGTCATGGTATGGGGGGGGAGGGTGTCAGCACCAGGGTCTGTCATGGTATGGGGGGGGGGGGGGGGGGGTCAGTACCAGTGTCTGTCATGGTATGGGGGTGTGTCAGTACCAGGGTCTGTCATGGTATGGGGGGGGGGGGGGGGTGTCAGTACCAGGGTCGGTCATGGTATGGGGGTGTGTCAGTACCAGGGTCTGTCATTGTATGGGGGGTGTGTCAGTACCAGGGTCTGTCATGGTATGGGGGGGGAGGGTGTCAGTACCAGGGTCTGTCATGGTATGGGGGGGGGGGGGGGGGGGTCAGTACCAGGGTCTGTCATGGTATGGGGGGGGGGGGGTGTCAGTACCAGGGTCTGTCATGGTATGGGGGGGGGGGGGGTGTCAGTACCAGGGTCTGTCATGGTATGGGGGGGGGGGGGGGTGTCAGTACCAGGGTCTGTCATGGTATGGGGGGGGGGGGGGGGGGTCAGTACCAGGGTCTGTCATGGTATGGGGGGGTGTGTCAGTACCAGGGTCTGTCATGGTATGGGGGGGGGGTGTCAGTAACAGGGTCTGTCATGGTATGGGGGGTGTCAGTCCCAGGGTCTGTCATGGTATGGGGGGGGGGGGGGTGTCAGTACCAGGGTCTGTCATGGTATGGGGGGGGGGGGGGGTGTCAGTACCAGGGTCTGTCATGGTATGGGGGGGGTGGGGTGTCAGTACCAGGGTCTGTCATGGTATGGGGGGGGGGTGTCAGTACCAGGGTCTGTCATGGTATGGGGGGGGGTGTGTCAGTACCAGGGTCTGTCATGGTATGGGGGGGGGGGGGGGGTGTCAGTACCAGGGTCTGTCATGGTATGGGTGGGTGGGGTGTCAGTACCAGGGTCTGTCATGGTATGGGGGGGTGGGGTGTCAGTACCAGGGTCTGTCATGGTATGGGGGGGGGGGGGGGTGTCAGTACCAGGGTCTGTCATGGTATGGGGGGGGGGGGTGTCAGTACCAGGGTCTGTCATGGTATGGGGGGGGGGGGTGTCAGTACCAGGGTCTGTCATGATATGGGGGGTCAGTACCAGGGTCTGTCATGATATGGGGGGGGGGGGGGTGTCAGTACCAGGGTCTGTCATGATATGGGGGGTACAAAACCACCTGCTGCACACATTACAAAGGCGTGGCTACAGAAGAGGATTATGGGTACTGGACTGATCTGACTGTAGTCCTGATCTGCCCCCAGTAGAGAATGTGTGAAATAAAACAACAATCTCGTACTGTTGTGTTTACAGGAGGAATAGAACAAAATAAAAGCTGAAACACTAAATCACTTGCTCTCCTCGGTGCCAAAACCTCTTTTAAGTGGTGAAAAGGAATAACAACATCACACAGTGGTAAATGCTTTACTGTCCCAACTGTTTTTGGAATGTGTTGCAGGCCTGAAATGCAGGAATGGAGGTTTATTAATAAATGAAATGAAGTTGAGCAGATAAAACATGAAATATCTTGAGTTCATTCTGACTTAAATGTAATAAAATTTGGGGGAAATGAGAGAATGAAAGTGATTAAACTGATTAAAGCTTCATTATTTTCTATTAACAGCAAAACCCAAACCAACTGTGAAATTAGAACCTCAGAACTTCATCTACACTGGAGACACCGTTACTCTGACCTGTGATCTGAATCAGTCTACAGGATGGACTTTCTTCTGGTACAGAAATAATCACCCAGTAAATCATCAAACCTCTGCAGATAAAACCAACAAACTCAGTGAGAAACTTTCTAATACAGGAGAGTACTACTGTGTAGCACAAAGAGGAAACTACAACAACTACTACTACTCAGAGTTCAGTAATACAGTTACTGTTACAGTTAAAGGTTTGTCATGTTTTAAACTTTTTTACAAATTTCATGTAGTCAGGAAATATGTAATAATTTCACCAAATCATTTGCAGAACGATCTCTTAGCTCAGAAGAATGCTTTAATTAATGTAATTAAACAACTTTTACTTAAATAAAGACTAATGTTGAATCATTTGAATTAACATTATAATAATAAATATAATAACATTAAAATAATAAAAAGCTGAACGTTGTAAGATGTTTTGGAGACAAGTAATGATGTCATAAGTGTTAATGAAAAATGTTCATGAGCAGGGATGGACCGAGGGGGTGAGTGATCTAGAAAAATATCATCATTTCTTAAGGTTGGATTCAGAATATTATTCTGATTATTGTTCATGTTTTTTAAACAATTTATTCAGTAACTGAAGAGAAAAACAAACTCATTTCTTTGTTGATGAGACTCTACAGTGACGCTACAAGAAATGATGAGTTCAAGAACTAACACCGAGCACAGAGACCCAAATATCACCTAAACTACTTTACAAAAAGACACTTTCTAATAACATGTAGAGTTTTAATGTGGAGTGATTTCAGTAAACAGAAACTTACATCACATCTACTGACTTGAAGAGGTTCAGTGTTAAACAATGTTAAAAATAAAAAGTTAACCAATGTGTTTACAATTTTTAAAAAGCTTTTTAAAACGTATATTAGATACATTTAAAACGCTACAAATATAAACACAATGAAAAATAAGTTATTTGTTTAAAGATTTTATTTGAAAATTTCAGCACACCAAGAGATTTTCATGCTCCCAACTTTGTGGGAACAGTTTGGGGATGGCCTCTTTCTGTTACAACAAGACTGTGCACCAGTGCACAAAGCACAAGGTCCATAAAGACGTGGATGAGCCAGTTTGGAGTCCTGACCTCAACCTGATAGAACACCTTTGGGATGAATTAGAGAGGAGACTGTGAGCCGGGCCTTCTCGTCCAACATCAGTGTCTGACCTCACAAATGTGCTTCTGGAAGAATGGTCAAAAATTTCCATAAACACACTCCTAACCCTTGTGGAAAGCCTTCACAGAAGAGTTGAAGCTGTTATAGCTGCAAAGAGTGGCCAACATCATAATAAACCCTATGGATTAAGAATGGGAGTCACTCAAGTTCATATGCGTGTGAAGGCAGGCGAGCGAATACTTTTGGCAATATAGTGTATATTTTTTAAATGCATTTTCTCCCCTTTTTCTTTTAGCACTATTAGCGCATCCAATCACCCAATTGCAGCACGCTTCCTCTCCACTGATGCCGATCCCCACTCTGATTGAGGAGAACAAAGCTAACCCACACCCCCTCCGACACATGGACAGCATCCGTATGCATTATTTCATCTGCGGATCAGCACTGTGTACGGCACATAATGCGGATCAGCACTGTGTACGGAGAGACACACCCTGATCAATGCCCTGTGCAGGCGCCATCAATCAGCAGCAGAGGTCGTAGTTGAATCAGTAATGAGGAGACCCTATCCGGCTTATTACCACCCCGCCCCTATATGAACAACAGGCCAATCATTGTACATGTGGCCGCTAAGCACAGCCGGATGGTATAGAGCTGAGATTCGATATGATATATTCTAGATCCCAGCTCCGGTGTGCTAGTGTGTGTTTTACCGCTGCACCACCTGAGCGGCTCTAATTTGTCACATTTAAATGTTTCTTTCAACTAATTTTGATAAAAAAAATAAAGACACACAAACACAAAATGCAGCTTTTAAATAATCATTCAGTTTATTAATTATTAAACCTGTATCACCAACGTGAAAAAGTAAATGCAATCAACTGCAAACATTTGTGATCTTTTATAGTGATGTAGAGCACAAAGAGTTAATAACTACGACTACTCACTGTACAGTGATCCAGTTACTGTTACAGTGGAAGCTTTTTCATGTCTTATACTTTTTATTACAGATTTAATGGAGTCAAGAAATCAATGTACTAATTTCACCAAATAATTTGCAGTATGATCTTTTAGCTTGTAAAAAATAGCCCAATTATTGCTAAAATTCATCTTTCTAATGCAGTTTAACTGTTTTACTTAAAATAAAGAAAGATTAATAATATATAATAATACAATAAAAAAAAAGTTAACAAAAAAACTCTTATTCAAAACAACTTATCGTTCTGGCTAAATACAATGCAGGCAACTGAGGGTTAAGGGCCTTTCTCAGGGGCCCAACAGTGGCAACTTGGTGGTAGTGGGACTTGTACTAGAAACCTTCTGATCACTAGTTTAATACCTTAACCACTGAGCTACCACTGACCCGCTTTAAATAACTGTAAAAAAGTTTCAGATCAACTTATTTTAATAGAAGAAACAACAGGAGTAAACACAAGATTCTGCTTTTATATCATTTAATTTATTATGTATAAAGATTTAATTAAAACTTAGATCACTCATGAGCAAAATTAATTGCCCCTGACTCTAAACCTAAAAACTGGTTGTGCCACCCTTGGCAGTATCGACTGCAATCAAACTTTAATTTTAATGTAAATTTAATTTTCCAAACATTAAACACTCACAAACCACAAAACACAAAGTGTCTTTATTAATGAGAATCATATTTTTTTTCTTTTCTACAGAGAGACCAAAACCCACTGTGACCATAAATCCTGATAATCACGTGTTTATAGGAGAGATTGTTACTCTCACATGTAACATAGAGAATAGAGGAGGTGTTAAGAAATGGAGGTACAGCTGGAATAAAGAAGGTTCAGTAGTCAGGAATGATCAGCAGTACAGTATCTGGTATGTTACAGTAGCTGATGCAGGTAAATACACCTGTACAGGAACAGAGACAGGAAGCTCACGTTTCTCACACCCCAGTGATCCTGTTCCACAGACTGTATCAGGTGAGTCTGATCATCTCTTCTGTATTGATTAACATCTGTATCACATCAGCATGTATTCAGTACTGGTGTAGAAGTGAGAGGATTGTTTAGATGTTACAGTAACTCAGTCACAGTGTAAGATCTGATTAGAGCTACATGAGTATTAACATCTGAAAATATTTACACTGCTGGTGCTCGTCATGTTACATAAAATTTTCTCTTCCATTCAGGATTCAGTACAAATGTAAGAGAAGGTAAAATGTTTGAACAGTTAGTGGTTGTTTTGTTATTAAAGAATAATCTGTAATATAATTTCTGCCTTTCTGGTGCAGCACTGATGTTCCACCTGAAGAACACTCGTTAGTGACCTGATTTGTTGTCATTTAATCAGAGCTGAAATAGAACAGTTTTTTTAGCACATGTGCTTTTATTGTTAAGAGACTAGAACCACAGATATACATTTAGAAACATTTACAGAAATAAACCTCAAATTCATAGAAATTAAAATTTGTATCTTAAAAACATAATTAAAATGAGAAACAATTACACTTTTATTCAAGGGATGAATGTAAGAGCACAGTGAGCTGTATTATAAAGAATATATAGCTAAAACTCTCTCTCTGTGTGTGTGTGTGTGTGATTGTGTGTGTGTGTAATTGTGAAATTTTCTGTGGACACGAGTGTGTGAATGTCTTCTCCACAAACAAATAATAAAAGGGTTATAAAAATACAGCATCTGGTAAAACTGCTTCATCTCACAAAAAAAAAAAGAGAAAAATAATTTAATTAAAAACAAATTCTGACAACCACAGTTATTGGCACCCATGTATCTCTTCAGATCGTCCAGGGTTTCAGGTCCTCTTTGGTGCTTTCTTCTCTTTATATCACCACACAGCTCTTCTATGGGCTTTAGATCAGGTGACTGATGGCAGAAGCTTGATTTTTGTTGATGTAAATGATCATCAATAAATCATTGGTTTATTTTGGACATATGTTTTGAATTCTGCTAAAAGACTTTCTTAGTCTCTTCACTGATGAAGTGTGATTTAAAATGTCCTGGTACTTTATGGAGTCCATGATGCCTTTGGAAGAAAAACAGTTCACAAGATCACAGACCCTCCACCATACTTAACAGTGGGCATCAGGTTCTTTTCAGTATAGTCCCACCTTGACTAATCAGACCAAGGAACATGGTTCCAGTCAAAGTCCCAATAGCCTTTAACTAACATGAAAGACCTTTACCTTGTAAGCCTTCCAAATAATCTGTTGGCATGGTCCGTCATCTGATGGAAACTTCAGTTAAATGTTGGATTTTTCTTTGTTTAGTGTGAGATGAATCTGATACTCATCTGATCTGTAGCAGCCAATAATTGTGGAGGGGACTGTAAATGTGTGTGTGTGTGTGTGTGTGTAAATGCATGTCTTTGTTCCTGTGTGAGTGTCTGTGAGTGTGTGTTTGTATGTGTGTGGATATGTGTGTGTAGGTGTGTGTGTGTAGATTGTATATAAATGTAGATGTGTGTGTGTGTGTAGATTGTATTTAAATGTAGATGTGTGTGTGTAAATGCATGTCTTTGTTCCTGTGTGAGTGTCTGTGAGTGTGTGTTTGTATGTGTGTGGATATGTGTGTATGTGTGTGTAGATTGTATATAAATGTAGACGTATGTATGTTTGTAATTGTGTGTATGTGTGCTAGTGTAGCTAACTTTGTAATTATTTAAGTTCTTGTGTTCTTGTGTGTGTGTGTGTGTGTGTGTGTGTGTTTGTAGTTGTGTGCTTGTGTGTGTGTGTGTGTAATTAAATGCAAACTGCACATAAACTGAAATAAACAATAAGAGAGTTGATCAGGGGGGCAAATACTGTTTCACAAGTTCACAACACTGTATATAGTTTTGATGTGAAATTTGAACATCAGCTGTACACAAACTTTTGGTCATGTGATATATTTAGGGATGTTGTAGCAGTTTAGATTTTTCAGCAGATTCTGGATTAAATGTGGAGAAAATAAGAGAATAAAAGTGATTAAACTGCTGATTTAGCTGTAAAATAACAAACAGCTTTAAAATCTTCATTATTTTCTATTAACAGCAAAACCCAAACCAACTGTGAGTGGAGAACCTCAGAGCTTCATCTACACTGAAGACACCGTTACTCTGACCTGTGATCTGAATCAGTCTACAGGATGGACTTTCACCTGGTACAGAAATGATCAGGAAGTAAAACTTCAGACCTCTGCAGATAAAACCAACAAACTCAGTGAAGAACTTTCTAATACAGGAACAACAAACTACACATGTAGAGCACAAAGAGAAAACTACAACAACAACTACTACGACTCGGAGCACAGTTATTCAGTTATCGTTACAGTTGAAGGTTTGTCATGTTTATAATTTTTTACAGATTTGCTGTAGTCACAAAATTAATGTAATAATTTTATCCATGTTATTTTATAAAACTTTGAGCACTGCTGAATGATCTCTTAGCTTGTAAAAAGTACTTCAATTTATTATAAAATTCTTCTTTCCAATGCATTAAAACAGTTTTTACTGTAAATAAAAATAAATGTTGAGCAATTCTATAATAATTTAATAACAATGACATAACAAGAAATAAGATCCATTTGTTTAAATTTCAGGCTGAGTTTCTCACATTAAACGTATATAAATATAAATACATGTTTGGATCCATCGTTTACAAAATGCTCCAAAAACAATCCAGTAACAGAAGTCATGTTTCAATCCACAATCCTAACATTTCTAAGATCTGACTCTGTAATGAAATCAGGTTTGAAGGAATCTGTGTTGTTCCTCCAGCACTCATCTTCTACATGTTGTTCTCACATGATAAAAAAAACAAAACAAAAACAGAATCAGTTAAAATAAAACCAATGTTTAAATCTGCAAATTTGTGGGTCAAAAGTAACATTAAATACACTGCTGTAAAAACCTATTTTCCTTTTGCCATTTTATATACACTATATCGCCAAAAGTATTCACTCACCCATCCAAATCATTGATTTCAGGTGTTCCAATCACTTCCATGGCCACAGGTGTATAAAACCGAGCACCTCGGCATGCAGACTGCTTCTACACACATCAGTGAAAGAACGGGTCGCTCTCAGGAGCTCAGTGAATTCCAGCGTGGTACCGTGAGGCCACCTGTGCAACAAGTCCAGTCGTGAAATTTCCTCACTACTAAATATTGTCGACTGTCAGTGGTGTTATAACAATGTGGAAGCGATTGGGAACGACAGCGACTCAGCCATGGAGTGGTAGCCATGTAAAATGACAGAGCAGGTCAGCGGATGATGAGGCACATAGTGCACAGAGGTCACCAACTTTCTGCAGTCGATCGCTACAGACCTCCAACCTTCATGTGGCCTCCAGATTAGCTCAAGAACAGAATGTAGAGCTTCATGGAACGGGTTTCCATGACCGAGCAGCTGCATCCAAGCCTTACATCACCAAGCACAATGCAAAGCATCAGATGCAGTGGTGTAAAGCATGCCGCTACTGGACTCTAGAGCAGTGGAGACATGTCTGGCAATCCGATGGACGAGTCTGGGTTTGGCGGTTGCCAGGAGAACGGTACTCGTCTGACTGCATTGTGTCGAGTGTAGTTTGGTGGAGGGGGATTATGGTGTGGGGGTGTTTGTCAGGAGTTGGGCTCGGCCCCTTAGTTCCAGTGAAAGGAACTCTTAATGCTTCAGCACACCAAGAGATTTTCATGCTCATAACTTTGTGGGAACAGTTTGGGGATGGCCTCTTTCTGTTACAACAAGACTGTGCACCAAGGCACAAGGTCCATAAAGCACAAGGTCCATAAAGACGTGGATGAGCCAGTTTGGAGTCCTGACCTCAACCTGATGGAACACCTTTGGGATGAATTAGAGCGGAGACTGTGAGCCGGGCCTTCTCGTCCAACATCAGTGTCTTACCTCACAAATGTGCTTCTGGAAGAACGGTCAAAAATGTCCATAAACACACTCCTAACCCTTGTGGAAAGCCTTCACAGAAGAGTTGAAGCTGTTATAGCTGCAAAGAGTGGCCAACATCATAATAAACCCTATGGATTAAGAATGGGAGTCACTCAAGTTCATATGCGTGTGAAGGCAGGCGAGCGAATACTTTTGGCAATATAGTGTATATTTTTTTTAATGCATTTTCTCCCCTTTTTCTTTTAGCACTATTAGCGCATCCAATCACCCAATTGCAGCATGCTTCCTCTCCACTGATGCCGATCCCCACTCTGATTGAGGAGAACAAAGCTAACCCACACCCCCTCCGACACATGGACAGCATCCGTATGCATTATTTCATCTGCGGATCAGCACTGTGTACGGCACATAATGCGGATCAGCACTGTGTACGGAGAGACACACCCTGATCAACGCCCTGTGCAGGCGCCATCAATCAGCAGCAGAGGTCGTAGTTGAATCAGTAATGAGGAGACCCTATCCGGCTTATTAGCACCCCGCCCCTATATGAACAACAGGCCAATCATTGTACATGTGGCCGCTAAGCACAGCCGGATGGTATAGAGCTGAGATTCGATATGATATATTCTAGATCCCAGCTCCGGTGTGCTAGTGTGTGTTTTACCGCTGCACCACCTGAGTGGCCTCTAATTTGTCACATTTAAATGTTTCTTTCAACTAATTTTGATAAAAAAAATAAAGACACACAAACACAAAATGCAGCTTTTAAATAATCATTCAGTTTATTAATTATTAAACCTGTATCACCAATGTGAAAAAGTAAATGCAATCAACTGTGAACGTTTGTGATCTTTTATAGTGATGTAGAGCACAAAGAGTTAATAATAATAATAATAATAATAAGATTTAATGGAGTCAAAAAATCAATGTACTAATTTCACCAAATAATTTGCAGAATGATCTCTTAGCTTGTAAAAAATAGCCCAATTATTGCTAAAATTCATCTTTCTAATGCAGTTTAACTGTTTTACTTAAAATAAATAAAGATTAATAATATATAATAATACAATAAAAAACTCTTATTCAAAACAACTTATCGTTCTGGCCAAATACAATGCAGGCAACAGAGGGTTAAGGGCCTTTCTCAGGGGCCCAACAGTGGCAACTTGGTGGTAGTGGGACTTGTACTAGCAACCTTCTGATCACTAGTTTAATACCTTAACCACTGAGCTACCACTGACCCGCTTTAAATAACTGTAAAAAAGTTTCAGATCAACTTATTTTAATAGAAGAAACAACAGGAGTAAACCCAAGATTCTGCTTTTATATCATTTCATTTATTATGTATAAAGCTTTAATTAAAACTTAGATCACTCATGAGCAAAATTAATTGCCCCTGACTCTAAACCTAAAAACTGGTTGTGCCACCCTTGGCAGTATCGACTGCAATCAAACTTTAATTTTAATGTAAATTTAATTTTCCAAACATTAAACACTCACAAACCACAAAACACAAAGTGTCTTTATTAATGAGAATCACATATTTTTCTTTTCTACAGAGAGACCAAAACCCACTGTTACCATAAATCCTGATAATCACGTGTTTATAGGAGAGATTGTTACTCTCACATGTAACATAGAGAATAGAGGAGGTGTCCAGAACTGGAGGTACAGCTGGAATAAAGGAGGTTCAGTAGTCAGGAATGATCAGCAGTACAGTATCTGGTATGTTACAGTAGCTGATGCAGGTAAATACACCTGTACAGGAACAGAGACAGGAGGATCACGTTCCTCACACCCCAGTGATCCTGTTCCACAGACTGTATCAGGTGAGTCTGATCATCTCTTTTATATTGATTAACATCTGTATCACATCAGCATGTATTCAGTACTGGTGTAGAAGTGAGAGGATTGTTTGATGTTACAGTAACTCAGTCACAGTGTAAGATCTGATTAGAGCTACATGAGTATTAACATCTGAAAATATTTACACTGCTGGTGCTCGTCATATTACATAAAATTTTCTCTTCCATTCAGGATTCAGTACAAATGTAACAGAAGGTAAAATGCTTGAACAGTTAGTGGTTGTTTTGTTATTAAAGAATAATCTGTAATATAATTTCTGCCTTTCTGGTGCAGCACTGATGTTCCACCTCAAGAACGCTCGTTATTGACCTGATTTGTTGTCATTTAATCAGAGCTGAAATAGAACAGTTTTTTTAGCACATGTGCTTTTATTGTTAAGAGACTAGAACCACAGATATACATTTAGAAACATTTACAGAAATAAACCTCAAATTCATAGAAATTAAAATTTGTATCTTAAAAACATAATTAAACTGAGAAACAATTACACTTTTATTCAAGGGATGAATGTAAGAGCACAGTGAGCTGTATTATAAAGAATATATAGCTGAAACTCTGTGTGTGTGTGTGTGTGTGTGTGTGTTTGTGTGTGTGTGTAATTGTGAAATCTTCTGTGGACACGAGTGTGTGAATGTCTTCTCCACAAACAAATAATAAAAGGGTTATAAAAATACAGCATCTGGTAAAACTGCTTAATCTCACAAAAAAAAAAGAGAAAAATCATTTAATTAAAAACAAATTCTGACAACCACAGTTATTGGCACCCATGTATCTCTCCAGATCGTCCAGGGTTTCAGGTCCTCTTTGGTGTTTTCTTCTCTTTATATTACCACACAGCTCTTCTATGGGCTTTAGATCAGGGGGCTGATGGCAGAAGCTTGATTTTTGTTGATGTAAATGATCATCAATAAATCATTGGTTTATTTTGGACATATGTTTTGAATTCTGCTAAAAGACTTTCTTAGTCTCTTCACTGATGAAGTGTGATTTAAAATGTCCTGGTACTTTTTGGAGTCCATGATGCCATGTATCCTGACTAGGCTCCTGGGGCCTTTGGAAGAAAAACAGTTCACAAGATCACAGACCCTCCACCATACTTAACAGTGGGCATCAGGTTCTTTTCAGTATAGTCCCACCTTGAGTGATCAGACCATAGAACAAGGTTCCAGTCAAAGTCCCAGTAGCCTTTAACTAACATGAAAGACCTTTACCTTGTAAGCCTTCCAAATAATCTGTTGGCATGGTCCGTCATCTGATGGAAACTTCAGTTAAATGTTGGATTTTTCTTTGTTTAGTGTGAGATGAATCTGATACTCATCTGATCTGTAGCAGCCAATAATTGTGGAGGGGACTGTAAATGTGTGTGTGTGTGTGTGTGTGTGTGTGTGTGTGTGTGTGTGTAAATGCATGTCTTTGTTCCTGTGTGAGTGTCTGTGAGTGTGTGTTTGTATGTGTGTGGATATGCGTGTGTAGGTGTGTGTGTAGATTGTATATAAATGTAGATGTGTGTTTGTGTGTGTAATTGTGTGTGTGTGCTAGTGTAGCTAGTTGTGTAATTATTTAAGTTCTTGTGTTCTTGTGTTCTTGTGTGTGTGTGTGTGTGTGTATCTGTGTAGATGTATGTATGTTTGTAGTTGTGTGCTTGTGTGTGTGTAATTAAATGCAAACTGCACATAAACTGAAATAAACAATAAGAGAGATTATCAGAGGGGCAAATACTGTTTCACAAGTTAACAACACTGTATATAGTGTTGATGTGAAATTTAAACATCAGCTGTACACAAACTTTTGGTCATGTGATATATTTAGGAAAGTTGTAGCAGTTTAGATTTTTCAGCAGATTCTGGATTAAATGTAGAGAAAATAAGAGAATAAAAATGATTAAACTGCTGATTTAGCTGTAAAATAACAAACAGCTTTAAAATCTTCATTATTTTCTATTAACAGCAAAACCCAAACCAACTGTGAGATTAGAACCTCAGAACTTCATCTTCACTGGAGACACCGTTACTCTGACCTGTGATCTGGATCAGTCTACAGGATGGACTTTCATCTGGTACAGAAATGATCAGGAAGTAAATCCTCAGATCTCTGCAGATAAAACCAACAAACTCAGTGAGAAACTTTCTAATGCAGGAACAACAAAGTACAAATGTAGAGCACAAAGATTAAACTACTACAATAACAACAAATACAACTACGACTCAGACTACAGTGATCAAGTTACTGTTACAGTTAAAGGTTTGTTGTGTTTTATACTTTTTATTACAGATTTAATGTAGTCAAGAAAGTAACGTAATAATTTAATTAGGTCCATGTTGTTCCATAAAACTTTGAGCACTGAAGAATGATCTTTTCGTAAAAAAAATTATTAAAAGTTTTAATTAACTTTAATTAACATTATTTAACTTTAGTTAATGCTAAAATTAATTTTTCCAATGTGGTAAAACTATTTTTACTTTTTTAAATAAAGATTAATGTTAAATAATTCAATAATAATTTAATAACAATCACATCATGAGAAATTAGAATCATTTGTTTACATTTCAGAGGTTTTATTCACTAAGCTGTTGAGTTTTACACTGAATGATTTTCTACATGATGCAGTTAGTTGAGTTTGTATTTAGGAGAGAATCTGAGGACGTTTGAATTCCAAATATTTAAAACTGATACAGAGATTATTAGTTAATATTTGTTAGTATTTGGTTGTCAATAATTGTTAATATTTCAGTGTTTCACTATTTTATTGTCATTTATTAGGAAAATTTTATTTAAGTTATTTATTTATTTATTTAATACTTTATTATCTTTCTACAGTGAGACCAAAACCAGTTGTGATTATAGTGCCTGGTGATCATGTGTTCAAGGGAGACTCTGTTACTCTCACATGTAACATAGAGAATGGAGGAGGTGTCCAGAACTGGAGGTACAGCTGGAATAAAGAAGGTTCAGACCAAACTGTCAGTAATGATCAGCAGTACAGAATCAGTGATGTTACAGAGAATCATGCAGGTAAATACACCTGTACAGGAACAGAGACAGGAGGATCACGTTCCTCACACCCCAGTGATGCTGTTCTACTGACTGTATCAGGTGAGTCTGATCATCTCTTCTGTATTTAATAACATCTGTACAGTGCTGTGAAAAAGTATTTGCCCCCTTCTCAATTTCTTTTCTTTTTGCATATTTGTTACACTTTTATGTTTCATACGGTGGCCCGCTGAGTCAAAACATAATAACATTTACACAACAAACAAAAGCTGACAACACAACAACATTAAGGAAAAACGCGAATACAAAAAGGACAACACAACAACATTAAGGAAGAACGCGAATACAATAAGGACAACACAACAACATTAAGGAAGAACTCGAATACAATAAGGACAACACAACAACATTAAGGAAACACGAATACAAAAAGGACAACACAACAACATTAAGGACAAACGCAAATACAATAAGGACAACACAACAACATTTAGGAAAAACGCGAATACAAAAAGGACAACACAACAACATTAAGGAAGAACGCGAATACAATAAGGACAACACAACAACATTAAGGAAACACAAATACAAAAAGGACAACACAACAACATTAAGGACAAACGCAAATACAATAAGGACAACACAACAACATTTAGGAAAAACGCGAATACAAAAAGGACAACACAACAACATTAAGGAAACACAAATACAAAAAGGACAACACAACAACATTAAGGAAACACAAATACAAAAAAGACAACACAACAACATTAAGGAAACACAAATACAAAAAGGACAACACAACAACATTAAGGAAACACAAATACAAAAAAGACAACACAACAACATTAAGGAAACACAAATACAAAAAGGACAACACAACAACATTAAGGAAACACAAATACAATAAGGACAACACAACAACATTAAGGAAAAACACGAATACAAAAAAGACAACACAACAACATTAAGGAAAAATGCGAATACAAAAAGGACAACACAACAACATTAAGGAAACACAAATACAAAAAGGACAACACAACAACATTAAGGAAACACGAATACAAAAAGGACAACACAACAACATTAAGGAAACACGAATACAAAAAGGACAACACAACAACATTAAGGAAACACGAATACAAAAAGGACAACACAACAACATTAAGGAAACACGAATACAAAAAGGACAACACAACAACATTAAGGAAACACAAATACAAAAAGGACAACACAACAACATTAAGGAAACACGAATACAAAAAGGACAACACAACAACATTAAGGAAACACGAATACAAAAAGGACAACACAACAACATTAAGGAAACACAAATACAAAAAGGACAACACAACAACATTAAGGAAACACGAATACAAAAAGGACAACACAACAACATTAAGGAAACACGAATACAAAAAGGACAACACAACAACATTAAGGAAACACAAATACAAAAAGGACAACACAACAACATTAAGGAAACACGAATACAAAAAGGACAACACAACAACATTAAGGAAACACGAATACAAAAAGGACAACACAACAACATTAAGGAAACACAAACACAAAAAGGACAACACAACAACATTAAGGAAACACGAATACAAAAAGGACAACACAACAACATTAAGGAAACACGAATACAAAAAGGACAACACAACAACATTAAGGAAACACGAATACAAAAAGGACAACACAACAACATTAAGGAAACACGAATACAAAAAGGACAACACAACAACATTAAGGAAACACGAATACAAAAAGGACAACACAACAACATTAAGGAAACACGAATACAAAAAGGACAACACAACAACATTAAGGAAACACGAATACAAAAAGGACAACACAACAACATTAAGGAAACACGAATACAAAAAGGACAACACAACAACATTAAGGAAACACGAATACAAAAAGGACAACACAACAACATTAAGGAAACAAATACATTTCCACAACAGAAGTGCTCCCGGTCACTAGAGGGCATCTCTATCATTTTTTATCTGTATGAACACTGCAGGAAAAGAAGCAAGAAGCAGAGCAGCGTATTGCAGAGCATCTGGCTTCGGTTTTACTTTAACTTTCAGTGATATAATTCTAAATAAAATCGAGCTTTTTAGTGTCGGTGGTTTGACTGTATAGCACCTTTTTTGTTTTTTAAACATCAGGCAGCTATTAGCTTGTCAAATTTCTAATATATTTGCAAAATCAACTAACTTGAGCTTTAACCAGACTGTCATATTGTGCCACGCTTTTACAGTTTAACATGTTTTAATGGCATAAACCATTTCACAGTATATTGACAATGTATTAGTTAGTTATCAATAACCATTTTAAGTGTACATACTCATGCCCATTAGTTTAATATTCAACATTCGTTTCACATTCAGCATTCTGGTTTAAATAAGTGCTTGAAAAAGCACTTAGATTAATGTAAAACTGTATTTATATAGACGCATAAATGGACACAACTGTAAAATATAATTATTATACAATTATTGATCCTAACTAGAAATTAAAATAGTTGATTTAATAATATAAAGAAGTTTATAGGTGAGGGATATGTACTGTATGTGTAAATATAAAATAGTTTACATTAATAAATCTAGAGATGTATACTAATATTATTTATTAATAAAGACAAGTGCTATCTACATAGAAACACAAGCTAGAAACATAACTTAGCATGAACAAGAGCTAGAAACATGACTTAGCATTAGCAAGAGCTAGAAACATGACTAAACCTGAGCAAGAGCTAGAAACATGACTAAACCTGAGCAAGAGCTAGAAACATGACTTAGCATTAGCAAGACCAGAAGCATGAACAGACCGGATGAAACGGCACAGATACATTCACAGAGTCTCTAAACAAAGAGCAAACCAACGCCACCATAGAAGTTTAATAGTTCCCACTGTGTGTACCAAAGCTGCCTCCTTAAATAAGGAGCAGCTGGGGACAATTAGTTCAAATGAACCAATCAGGAACAGGCAGGAGACAGCGTGTGCTCCCAGTGAGAGAGGGGTGTGGCACACAGGCACACTGGAGCACACAAACTCAAAGTGTGACAGTTGTTGTGTTCTTTTTGTATTCGTGTTTCCTTAATGTTGTTGTGTTGTCCTTTTTGTATTTGTGTTTCCTTAATGTTGTTGTGTTGTCTTTTTTGTATTTGTGTTTCCTTAATGTTGTTGTGTTGTCCTTTTTGTATTCGTGTTTCCTTAATGTTGTTGTGTTGTCCTTTTTGTGTTTGTGTTCCCTTAATGTTGTTGTTGTCCTTTTTGTATTCGTGTTTCCTTAATGTTGTTGTGTTGACCTTTTTGTGTTTGTGTTCCCTTAATGTTGTTGTGTTGTCCTTTTTGTATTTGTGTTTCCTTAATGTTGTTGTGTTGTCCTTTTTGTATTTGTGTTTCCTTAATGTTGTTGTGTTGTCCTTTTTGTATTTGTGTTTCCTTAATGTTGTTGTGTTGACCTTTTTGTATTCGCGTTTTTCCTTAATGTTGTTGTGTTGTGCTTTTTGTATTCGCGTTTTTCCTTAATGTTGTTGTGTTGTCAGCTTTTGTTTGTTTTTTAAATGTTATTGTGTTTTGACTCAGCAGGCCACCGTAGTTTCAAATCATCAAATCAATAATAAGCAAAGACCCAAATAAACACAAAGTGATTTTTTTAAATGATGATTTTATTTGTTGATGGAATATTGCTGCTAAGCCCTACCTGTCCTGTGTACAGTTATACTATTTCAGTTTACAATTGCGTTTAATCTTACTAGCCACACCCAGACATGATCACCTGACCAGACCTGCTGAATCTAAATATCACTTAAACAGAACCTGTCTGGTAATGTGAAGCAGCCTAGAAGGTTTCAGAAAGGAACAACATGATGCCACATTTTAAAGAGATTCAATAAACAGATGCAAAACAAAGTCATTGAAATCTACCAGTTTGGAAAAGGTGGATCTAAAACGGTCTGTCTGAGAACCTAGTGAGCTGCCCTGCTGCCCATCACCTGTCCAGGCAGCTGCCTCAGTAGAGCTAAATTCTAACTGACTTTAGAAAGCAGATCATTGAGATGCTCTAGTTTCACAGTGATTGACATCGACTGTCCCCGCCCACCACCTCAGTTTTAGCTAACGAAGCTAATATGAATATTAATACCGTTATCCATCCTCAATTTTGGAGATTTTCTGTGACAAAATTTGTGCTGCACTGAATGCTGGGATTGTCTTTGTGGCTGAAGAATCACACAGAGCTTAGTCAGAATATCGGTCAGAATAAGGCGTCTCAGTAGGCAGCATTCTGAGGCATGTGAAAATTGAGACACTTCTTTTCTTGAGTGCATAAAATGACTTAAAATGTAGTGAGCTTTTTGTTCTAGGTTTTGATACAGACCCAAAGTCATTGGTAAACCTTTGGGACTCCAACAAAACATATTTATTCATTTATTTGTTAACCTTTATTTAACCAGGAAGATCTCATTGACATTTAAAATCTCTTTTTCAAGAGAGACCTGGTCAAGAATGGCAGCAACACACATCTGTTTCAATACATAAAACAAACATTTTGAAACGTAATGTTTTAGTCTTGTCTTAAAAACATTTAAAGAGACCAACTCATTCAGCTTCAAACTGTTCTGAAGTTGGTTCCATTCTGATGTAGGATTTAATACAGGTGTGGTACATGTCACTAGGTAATACAGAACTATAACCTGGCTTTATGCACTTTTGAGAGGCTCCCTTGGCTTTTCAAGGCAGATAAAGCTCACAATCACAAAATAGCGTTAAATAAAAATAAAAATTCAGCTACACTGAAACTTTGTGATTGTTTGGCTTCAGGCAGCCAAAACAGAAACGCCTCTTGCTGTTTTAAAAACCAGCTCCTTTGATTGGTCGGTAATTACGTAATATTATCTCCCCAGTTGTCCCGCCCCCTGTGCCCCTAAGCCCCGCCCCTCAGGAGCGACAGGTACAGATCAGTTCTGCAGCACACTGACTGAGATATTTGTTGCAAAACTCGTGGCGGGCAGATTTGAATGTTTTTATTCTCACATCGAAAATAAAAGTACAAATTGTTTTTATGGTTACAGATTTTTTTTTACAGGTACAAATCTTTTTTACAGTTACAGATTTTATTTTTACAGATAAAAATTTTACATATTGCCGCTCAGGTGGTGCAGCGCTAAAGTACGCTAGCACACCAGAGTTGGGTTTCTAGATACATCGTATCGAAACTCAGCTCTACCTTTCCGACTGGGTTGGGCGGCAGTATGAACAACATTTGGCTGTTGTTCAGGGGCTTAGGGGTAGAGTCGGAGCATTGGTTCTCATAACTGGTACAACTGCGGCCCCTGCTGGTTGGCTGACGGCGCCTGCACAGGGTTGAGGAATAACATCCTCAGTCAGCGGCAAAGGGTCAAATTAGTATAGAGGACACAATCAGGGTAATTGGACACGACTAGAATAGGGATAAAAATTGTGGGAAAAAAGTGGGAAAAAAATAGATAATTCAAAAAAATAATTGTACATATTTTTTTTACAGTTACAAATTTATTATTTACAGGTACAAATCGTTTTCACAGTTACAGATTTTTTTTTTTTTTTTTTTTTTTTTTTTTTTTTTACAGGTACAAATTTTATAGATTTCGTTTTCACAGGTGCAAAACTTTTGCTACATATTTACCTCCATAGTTGGACGCTCTGAGTGACTTATATCTCAGTTTAGTGACTTAATAGTCTTCCAAAATTTCAAAGGGTTATTTAGGTTTTTTGATGTTTCAGATAAAAAACGCTGAGCTTTTGCATTTCTTATAGCCACAGTTGTAGAATTACGAAGCTTCCTAAAACTGAGCCAGTCAGAGTTAGAACCTGTTTTCTGTGCCTTGGCCCATGCCATATTGCATTGATGAAGCAAATTTGAAAGCTCCGATGTAAACCAAGCATTGTTACGACCTTTTACCCTGAATTATTTGAAAGGAGCATGCCTATCAACTATTTTGGAAAAGCTGTCATAGAAAAAATTCCAAGCATGTTCCACATCAGGAATTGCATAAATTCTATTTCAGTTTACATGATATAAGTCATGAATGAAACCTTGTTCAGAAAAATGCTTCACATCTCGTTTCATGATAATACGAGGTTTAGCTTTAGGAATCTTGATGTTACTTGCTGTGGCAATGACACAGTGATCACTGATGTCATTTGGAAACTCAGAGGCACTGGTATATTTATGAGGAACATTTGTCAGTATGAGATCAATTAATGATGCCTTTTTAGGAATTTTGGAGTTAGGTCTGGTAGGACTACTAACCAACTGAAATAGATTCAAAGCATTACAGTGAGCTTTAAATTCATCCGAAACAGGCAACAGCCAGTTCCAATTTAGATCACCCATAATTATAAGATCCTTTGCATTCAGTCCAACAATGAGCTGTATCAAAGCTGAAAGAGCTTCACTGGTAGCTGATGGAGTTCTATAGCAACCAACTACAGTGATATGTTGGGTATCCGGAATTTGTAAATCCACTGCTAAAAAATCTAACTGTTTTGTCACCGACTTGGAAAGAAGCATCTTTGACTGAAACTTAGATTTTACAGATGGCAACACCACCACCTCTTTTTGGTCTATCAGTTCTGTAAACATTATAACCATTGATGGAAACCTCCTTGTTCAGTATAGATTTAGTTAGCCATGATTCAGACAGTACAATAACATCAGCATCAGTGGCATGTGCCCAAATACGAACCATATCCATTTTTGCCAATAAACTCCGAACATCCAAGTGAATAAAACCAAGACCATTTCTTGATTTCAAATCAGCAGGTGTATCAAAGGATAAACTAGCATCTGGTTCAGGATTTAATTCAACGTTTCCTGAGATCATTGACAATAAAATAATCAAACACCTAGACTTCATTGATTCAAAGTGTGTTTCTCTTTTAGTGTGTAAGTTTGATGTAAAAAGAACCAAATAACTTGATGGAACAATAAAATTATCTTGAAGTATCATAATACTAGCTAAACTCTTCAAATTCACAGTCAGGAAAAAATTGAAGCGTGGGATGCGGAAGCAACCCATAATAAATGTCACATGTTCCATGAGTCTTTGGAAGAGAAAATAATAGATTGCCTTGCAAATTCTCATTAACCTGGGGACCCCCCAAGGTCCACCTCCAAGCTACAAAGTAAAATGCTGCAAGCAGCAGCAACATTTCAGCCTTCATTTTCACGATTTATGGTAAAAAGCTTGGAGCAGTCCAGTCCAGAGATGTAGGACTCCAGTCCAGATCTTCTTCAACTCCTACCAGCAAACCCCTCAATGATGTCACGAGTAAACAGGAAACTAGTGGAAATACCACTGTAGATTTTTTTTGTAAATAGAAAAAAAGAAAAAAAAAAAAAAAACTAATAGTTTAGGCGTAGAGTTAGTAATTGAGGGTTAATGGCCTTGCCTGGAACACCACAGGTGGGTTATTGAGAGATAATGGAGAAAACCTGAAATAGTTGTGAACCTTCCCAGGAGTGGACGGCCTACCAAAGTTTCATTAAGAACACATCAACGACTCACTCAGGAAGTCCCAAAAGAACCCAGACAAACATCTAAAGAACTGCAGTTACGGTCAATATACACAATCTCACAATAAGAAAGACACTGGGGGAAAATAGCGTCCATGGTCGGGTTGCAAGGTGCACACCACGGCTGACCAAAAAGAACACAAAGGTGTTTCACATTTTCCAAAAACATCTAGATGACCCTCAAAATTTTTTTGGATGATAGTCTGTGAGTCGATGTTGGAACATTTTGGAAGACAGGGGTCCTGTTACATCTGCATTCCACCATAAAAACATCATACCAACAGTGAAACATGGTGGTGGTAGTATGATGTTCTGGGGCTGCTTTGCTCCTGCAGGACCTAGACGACGGAACAATAAAATCTGCTTTCTATCAGAAAATCCTGATGTGAATGTCCACCCCACAGCTGGGTTATGAACAGGGCACAAATTCATCACAGTTAGTGTAGGAGCCATTAATAGAACTATTACTTCTATATATTATTTGCATCTGTTTATAAAAATAACAATATTCAATAAAAATGTATCATATTATTAGTCTACACTTCTGCTTCATGTGTTCTGGACCTGTATGTGAGTGGATCGAGCGACAACATTTCCTCAGTGTGAGTCCCAGGTTTAAAAAATAAATGAATATTTAACTTTAAAGCTTTATAAAAGATGTCCAATTTTCAATGTGTGATCTGCACAGGGGTTATCTGCAAGATCTAAATGGTCTGAATTCTACTTCAATTTTTTTAATTATCATGCACACTTATGAAGACTAATTTATTAAAACTGTTTTCATTCATTCATTAATTTGATTTTCTTTATCATCAGAGGTGATAAAGACAGCTTGTTATTTAATTCCATTTATTAAATATTTATTTATGATTATTTAATCAATTCCAGTGATTAAATAATAAATCTGGTTCTTTTCTTTCTACAGATTCAAAATCTGTAGCCACTATTATAGGAGTTGCTGTAGGATTAAGTTCAGCTTTGTTGCTGCTGGTACTGATGATCTTACTTTGTCGCTACAAGAGGAACAAAGGTTTGATTTTATGATCTATGATGATGAATGTATTTTGTTCTTGAGCCTTTTAACCTTTAAAAAATATTAAGACCTACCATATAGAAGCACTTTGGACCCCCACAGAGCAGGTATTATTTAGGTGGTGGATCATTCTCAGCACTGCAGTGACACTGACATGGTGGTGGTGTGTTAGTGTGTGTTGTGCTGGTATGAGTGGATCAGACACAGCAGCGCTGCTGGAGTTTTTAAACACCTCACTGTCATTGCTGGACTGAGAATCGTCCACCAACCAAAAACGTTTAGCCAACAGCGCCCCATGGGCAGCGTCCTGTGACCACTGATGAAGGTCTAGAAGATGACCGACTCAAACAGCAGCAATAGATGAGCGATCGTCTCTGACTTTACATCTACAAGGTGGACCAACTAGGAGTGTACAGTGAGTGGACACAGTATTTAAAAACTCCAGCAGCGCTGCTGTGTCTGATCCACTCATACCAGCACAACACACACTAACACACCACCACCATGTCAGTGTCACTGCAGTGCTGAGAATGATCCACCACCTAAATAATACCCGATCTGTGGCTGACCATTAAAGAACAGCATGAAAGGGTAACAAAGCATGTAGAGAAACAGATGGACTACAGTCAGTAATTGTAGAACTACAAAGTGCTTCTATATGGTAAGTGGAGCTGATAAACAAGGAGTGAGTGTAGGAACAAGGAGGTTTTAATGTTATGGCTGATTGGTGTATATATACATATTACAAACATGACCAAAAGTTACACCCTGACAAATTCAGATTTGTCTATCATTAAATCATAAAGCATAATAAACTGATCCAAAAACTCGTTGATACCCGCTGTATACCTGTCTATATCAAACATATACTAACTGAATGTCCTAAATACAACAACAATCTATAGAAATTCTTAAGACTATGAGAAAAATCTTTAAATTCTTAAGTTTTTAAAACAAAAATTGGTCTAAAGTGGCAAATTAAAAGAACGACACTTGACAAGGAATATAAAATAAAATATGAGAATTACCCACCTTTCCTGCCATGAAAATAACCAATTCAAGGCCAAATAAGCTCATCCAAGGCCACAAATCCCCAAAGACACACTCCACAGGTTTATGGAAAAGCTGCTCATAAGAGTGGATGGGGCAGTTGTAACCTAGCGGTTAAGGTACTGGACTAGTAAGCAGAAGGTTGCTGGTTCAAACCCCACCACCGCCAGGTTGCCACTGTTGGGCACTTGAGCAAGGCTTTTAACCTTATATAGTGTAGACTGTATAATGTAAGTCACTTTGGACAAAAGCGTCTGCTAAATGCTGAAAATGTAAGTGGATATTATTAAAGCTACAAAGGAGAGAGGGAGCAATTTGATGTAAATGCCTGTGGTTTTGGAATGTGATGTCCAACAAGCTCATGGTCAAGTGTCCCAATATTTTTCCATGTAGTGTATTTTTGTTTATAAAGTGCATTTTTTTTTGCATTTGTTGATAAGGTGCAGAGTCCAGGTCCTCATCTACTGTAAATCACAACACTGATCAGGTTGCAGGTCAGTCTGTAGTACCAGAGAATTTACTGTGTTTATACTCACTGATGATTTTCACTAAACCTCCTGGTTTATTTTTAGGTGCTGGTGATATTTATGCAAATACTCATGTACTGACTAATCAGAGCAGAGGTAAATTTAATCTTAAAATATATTTAATGCTTTTTAATGTGAGAGAGATTTGCAATAGCTTCACTAATGACATAATCTGCTGTTCTAGATGATTCTGCTGCTGTCGACTCCAGCAGTGCAGCACATGATCAGAATGGTAAGAAATAAACATCAGAACACAAAATACTGCACATTATTCTGTGTATGATGGTTCGATAATACCTTGATCAAAAAACTGCACTGACTCTTTTAGAGGACAGCAAAAGAAAACTCAAACTTTCACATTTATTCTGACTTAACGCAACAAATTTGGTACAGAGGTGATCATTCCAGCAGCTTACTGATAAGATACAGAACCTTAGGCTTGCTGACCAGGCTCACTGATAATGTTTCATACTGCATTTTATTTTAAATATCTTTTGGTGACTGTAGATCCTAAGTTCATAAAACTTTTGAGATGATGCGGAGACCTATGGCTTACGTGTGATATCCAGTCCACTTAATCCATAAAAACAAAAAAGACTGCACTTTTCTTTATATGTTGAACTTTTATGTAACTATGAACATATAAAGTAACTAAAAATGCATGTACTTCACAGTGTCTAATTATTTTAATAAATTAATCTAAATTACTAGACACGGTCAGAAAACTGTTTGGCTCCATCCTAAATCATCTTAAATCTAACCTGCACACTCGCACTCAGCATAGCAAATATAACTGAAATTCTTAAAGTGACAGCTATCACTTAAACATGTGAAAACAACAGAGATTAATATACAAAATTTGGACTTTCAAACTCAGAAATAACAAAATTATTTCAATACAAACATATCCACATATGAATATAACTTAAACATAAAAAAAACTTAAATGATTAAATTATCTAGGCACCTACAGTGAGCAACAGTCCTTCTCTAGCTTTGTGTATTAGTAGTTAATAATTACGCTGTGTTATTGAGCAGTGGATCTTTAGAAGTTTGTTTAAGAATTATTTTAGCACTATGTGCAGTGGTTTAATGTGCTAGCCTACACAGATGTGACAGGCTACGTCTCATGATGGGAGGGCCAAAGTGATTCTTTATTACTGCTGAAATTGGTGCCTCTGCTGGCTGGTCAAAAGTACCTGCACATACAGTGTATCACAAAAGTGAGTACACCCCTCACATTTCTGCAAATATTTCATTATATCTTTTCATGGGACAACACTATAGACATGAAACTTGGATATAACTTAGAGTAGTCAGTGTACAGCTTGTATAGCAGTGTAGATTTACTGTCTTCTGAAAATAACTCAACACACAGCCATTAATGTCTAAATAGCTGCAACATAAGTGAGTACACCCCACAGTGAACATGTCCAAATTGTGCCCAAATGTGTCGTTGTCCCTCCCTGGTGTCATGTGTCAAGGTCCCAGGTGTAAATGGGGAGCAGGGCTGTTAAATTTGGTGTTTTGGGTACAATTCTCTCATACTGGCCACTGGATATTCAACATGGCACCTCATGGCAAAGAACTCTCTGAGGATGTGAGAAATAGAATTGTTGCTCTCCACAAAGATGGCCTGGGCTATAAGAAGATTGCTAACACCCTGAAACTGAGCTACAGCATGGTGGCCAAGGTCATACAGTGGTTTTCCAGGACAGGTTCCACTCGGAACAGGCTTCGCCAGGGTCGACCAAAGAAGTTGAGTCCACGTGTTCGGCGTCATATCCAGAGGTTGGCTTTAAAAAATAGACACATGAGTGCTGCCAGCATTGCTGCAGAGGTTGAAGACGTGGGAGGTCAGCCTGTCAGTGCTCAGACCATACGCCGCACACTGCATCAACTCGGTCTGCATGGTCGTCATCCCAGAAGGAAGCTGACGCACAAGAAAGCCAGCAAACAGTTTGCTGAAGACAAGCAGTCCAAGAACATGGATTACTGGAATGCCCTGTGGTCTGACGAGACCAAGATAAACTTGTTTGGCTCAGATGGTGTCCAGCATGTGTGGCGGCGCCCTGGTGAGAAGTACCAAGACAACTGTATCTTGCCTACAGTCAAGCATGGTGGTGGTAGCATCATGGTCTTGGGCTGCATGAGTGTTGCTGGCACTGGGGAGCTGCAGTTCATTGAGGGAAACATGAATTCCAACATGTACTGTGACATTCTGAAACAGAGCATGATCCCCTCCCTTCGAAAACTGGGCCTCATGGCAGTTTTCCAACAGGATAACGACCCCAAACACAACCTCCAAGATGACAACTGCCTTGCTGAGGAAGCTGAAGGTAAAGGTGATGGACTAAACCCAATTGAGCACCTGTGGCGCATCCTCAAGTGGAAGGTGGAGGAGTTCAAGGTGTCTAACATCCACCAGCTCCGTGATGTCATCATGGAGGAGTGGAAGAGGATTCCAGTAGCAACCTGTGCAGCTCTGGTGAATTCCATGCCCAGGAGGGTTAAGGCAGTGCTGGATAATAATGGTGGTCACACAAAATATTGACACTTTGGGCACAATTTGGACATGTTCACTGTGGGGTGTACTCACTTATGTTGCAGCTATTTAGACATTAATGGCTGTGTGTTGAGTTATTTTCAGAAGACAGTAAATCTACACTGCTATACAAGCTGTACACTGACTACTCTAAGTTATATCCAAGTTTTATTTCTATAGTGTTGTCCCATGAAAAGATATAATAAAATATTTGCAGAAATGTGAGGGGTGTACTCACTTTTGTGATACACTGTATATGGTGAATAATGGAGAGCAGTATGTGATTTCCCAAACGTGATACAGTTTCTTGTGCCGGTAGCTACTGCACAAATGTAGAAGTGTTATGTGTTACGCATGGCTCTTCTTGGTCAGATTAGGGGTCTGCAGTGGTGAGGAGTAACATCTGGGTAATTGGTTATGACTAGCCTGTAAGATAAAGCGTTGGAGAATGCATTTGTTGTTTTTATTTTTTAGATACTGCCCCTGAGCCCAGTGATGTTACTTATGCTGAAATTGACCTGAAACCCAAGAAGAAACAAAAGAAAAGCAAAGGTAATAATGTTCTAATGAAATAACATGCTGTTTACTTACATAAAGAACATAATTGTAATATTATTTTGTTAAAGGCCCCCTAAATTAACTTAAACAATCTAAGAGTTTAATCAACAATACACACAGAATGTGGCAAATCTATCTAAAAAACATACCTTGAAAGCTAATGTTTCAGAAAACTGATGAACCATTTTATTTAGTTTCATTGGAGGTGTTTAGATCCAGTGCACCATTATTGACTTTAACTGTAACAGGTTCACTTACCGTACAGCTTGACATAGTTTTTAAGAACTGTGTTGTCACTTACTGGTGAATTGAGCATTTGGCACATTTGTGACCAGTTCTCACATCTTCTGTTATCTGTCTTTCCTTGGGGCTGTAGATTATTTTAATGGGATTTCTTTCAGTATTTTTATCACATTGTCCATTTGTCATTCCTTTTTGTTTGCACAAAGTATTGTTCTGCATTGGATAAGCATCCTGCACTTTGGTCCATCTTCAAACCTTGCAGGTGCAGGGCTTCATCTAGGGCCCTAATAGCAAAATAAAACCCACCTATTTACTGTATTTACCTCCTTTATAGAGGTTTGTTCTAATGCTACAACACAGTCTGCAGTTCAAACCCAACAAATAATAATATTTATTTTTACTGCATTACATTTACTTGCAAAATACATTTTCCCAGTTTTTGCAATAATCACCTCTCTGTAATTTCTTACCTGCCCTAGATGCTGTCAGAGGAGCAAATGACGTCCTATACTCTGATATCAATCTGAAAGACCTGAAAACTCCCATTAAAGGTAATACCACATAATACACATTATTTGTTGTTATACAATTACTGAAGGAGATTAAAACTGTTTCTGTTCTCATTTTAGATGCTGCTGCTGAACCCAGTGATACGACTTATGCTGATATTGACCTGAAACCCAAGAAACCAAAAAAAAACAAAGGCAGGACTTTTCCATTTAAAACAAAAGCTAAACACCTAATTAGCATTAAACATGGCCACGGTGCTAGCTTTTTTATTCGTTCACAGCTATGTTTGAGTTTAAAAAATAAATCACAATGATCATTTTTAAATCCACACAGCAAAAAGCTAATTAAGCAAGTACATATTAATGAAACAACGCTCTTTCAGGACCTGCATCACACAACACAAGTGTGAAATGTGGAATTTTTTTAAAAAGATTAACAGGTCTACGAGACACATTTACATTTATGGCATTTGGAAGATGCTTCTGTCCCCAAAGATCATATCCTGATTTTCACTCACCGACAGATGCGCCAACTTGGAGGCAAATCGTACCCTAATAGTCTAGTATTTTAACTACTGAGCCACAATGTAAAACACTGTATAGTAGTGCAAATGATCCACTTAGTTCCTAAATAAGTTTAAAGTCATGATTACAATACTTGAAAAAATGCTTATGATTAATTTTATCCATTACTGTGCAGCCCTGGTAAAATCTGTATCTTTTTGTACCCACCAGGAAAGAAAAGTGTGGGTGCTGACACTATGTACTCAGAACTGAAGCAGAACACAGACAAAGGTAAGATTTTTTTGGGGGAAATCTTATTTATAAAATCTTTTTATGTAGTCAGTTTAATTCTAAACACCAAGAGTTTGATTGTTTAAATAAGGCAACTGACATGAAAATCTACACGGATACAATAAATCATGATCTCAAGAACTAACACAGAGCACAGAGACCACAATGCCACTTAAAACAAATATGAATGCACTTTTTTCATTTTAATGAACCACTTAATTCTAATCAGGGTTGTGGTGGGCACAAAGCAGTAATACCCTGGACAGGGAGCCAATCCATCGCAGGGCTTCAGACACCAAACCCAGTCCAGACTTAACAAGTCCTGTCTATGTAAACGCCCAGCCAGGAGATAGCACTGATGGGATTCAAACTTGGATCTCAGTGGTGGTGGGCTAGTTTAATAAAGTGCTGTGGCACTCCTGTACTCTCAATTTGTTTTTGTTTCATTCCAAACTTACCTAGTCAAAATCCTTACTTGAACCCAGTAAAGAACCCAGTTACACTGTAAATGAAAACCAGCGGTGTGTCTGATCTAAAGCAGAATAGTAATTAAAAAATTTAATTGCTTAAGTATTCAGTGCACACTCAGTATTGTGTTTATGTTCCAGTTCAAGTGAATGTTGTATGTAAACATCTGTCATATCACCAGTGGAAGAATTTGTTTATTGGCTGATATATCAGGAACAACTTATCTTGCAAACAAAAAAATAATAATTGTATATTTTATTAGTTTAAACTATGCAGATTTTACAGTACAATACTAACTGATGTAAATATTATAAAAAAAGATCTGTAAATAAAGCAAAGAAATATAAAGCTTTTTTATCAACATGTGAAACGCTTCATCTGATTGTTTCTCTGATCGAGCTTTCATGCTTTAATGCTTAACACATTTAATCTGGCGTGTTTGTTTGCCTGTTTGTCTGCATTCTAAGCTTTTTTTTTTGAATGTTCTATTTTTCCAACTTTTTTTCCCCCAATTTTTCTCCCCTAATCTAGTCGTGTCCAATCACCCTGATTGCGTCCTCTATACTGATTCGACCCTTCACAGCTGACTGAGGACGCCTCTCAACTGACACTCGCCCCCTCCGGCACGTACAGTCAGTACAGACTGCATTTTTCACCTGCACGAGTCGAGTTCATACACAGACGGCCACTGTGTATGGAGGGCCACACCCCCATCAGCATTATTCCTCAGCCCTGTGCAGGCGCCATCAGTCAGCCAGCAGGGGCCGCAGTTGCACCAGTTTTAAGGACCCATGATCCGACTTTTTACCCCAAACCCTGAACAACAGCCAATCGTTGTTCATGCAGCCACCCAACCCAATCGGAAGGCAGAGCTGAGATTCGATACGATGTATTAGCGCACTTTACCGCTGGGCCACTTGAGCGGCTACCATCTAAGCATTTCTACTACCTGTGGTTCTACGTACCTGCTCGTTACTCTCTTGCTCATTCTTTTGCAGCTGAATTCACTATTTCAGGTACTTCATGTTTTTTTCCATTTTTAATGTTAATTTTGGTTTAGTGAGTAAAGCATGTAAACTAAAACAATCAGCAACATTTAAACCTTACAATGTCACATTTAATAGCTTTTATATTAAACATTGTACTGGATGTTGTGTTCACCAATCAGCTTTTCATTCTTTATTTTTCTGCAGTTCAGATACAGAAGTACCATCCTCACATTCTGAAAGTGTTTTTGTGCTTTTTGTGTTGCTATCTGCAAGTGATTCCTCTGAAGCCACTGATTCGACATATGCACAGGTTAATAAAAAGAGCAAAAAAGATAAAACAAGTAGGATTTGGATTTTCTTGACCAAAACTAGTATCAAGTAAAATTTTTAACTCAAATGAAAACAATATCAAAATAGGACCGAAGCTTTCAGGAATTAATAATGTATATATTTATTAACAAACAAGCAATAACAAGCAAAGTACTATAAATGATACATAAAGCACATTAATGACTGTAACATTACTAACCAATTACTAACCTACAGGGGTTGGACAAAATAACTGAAACACCTGTCATTTTAGTGTGGGAGGTTTCATGGCTAAATTGGACCAGTCTGGTGGCCAATCTTCATTAATTGCACATTGCACCAGTAAGAGCAGAGTGTGAAGGTTCAATTAGCAGGGTAAGAGCACAGTTTTGCTCAAAATATTGCAATGCACACAACATTATGGGTGACATACCAGAGTTCAAAAGAGGACAAATTGTTGGTGCACGTCTTGCTGGCGCATCTGTGACCAAGACAGCAAGTCTTTGTGATGTATCGAGAGCCACGGTATCCAGGGTAATGTCAGCATACCACCTAGAAGGACAAACCACATCCAACAGGATTAACTGTGGACGCAAGAGGAAGCTGTCTGAAAGGGATGTTCGGGTGCTAACCCGGATTGTATCCAAAAAACATAAAACCACGGCTGCCCAAATCACGGCAGAATTAAATGTGCACCTCAACTCTCCTGTTTCCACCAGAACTGTCCGTCGGGAGCTCCACAGGGTCAATATACACGGCCGGGCTGCTATAGCCAAACCTTTGGTCACTCGTGCCAATGCCAAACGTCGGTTTCAATGGTGCATGGAGCGCAAATCTTGGGCTGTGGACAATGTGAAACATGTATTGTTCTCTGATGAGTCCACCTTTACTGTTTTCCCCACATCCGGGAGAGTTACGGTGTGGAGAAGCCCCAAAGAAGCATACCACCCAGACTGTTGCATGCCCAGAGTGAAGCATGGGGGTGGATCAGTGATGGTTTGGGCTGCCATATCATGGCATTCCCTTGGCCCAATACTTGTGCTAGATGGGCGCGTCACTGCCAAGGACTACGGAACCATTCTGGAGGACCATGTGCATCCAATGGCGGTGCCGTGTATCAGGATGACGATGCACCAATACACACAGCAAGACTGGTGAAAGATTGGTTTGATGAACATGAAAGTGAAGTTGAACATCTCCCATGGCCTGCACAGTCACCAGATCTAAATATTATTGAGCCACTTTGGGGTGTTTTGGAGAAGCGAGTCAGGAAACGTTTTCCTCCACCAGCATCACGTAGTGACCTGGCCACTATCCTGCAAGAAGAATGGCTTAAAATCCCTCTGACCACTGTGCAGGACTTGTATATGTCATTTCCAAGACTAATTGACGCTGTATTGGCCGCAAAAGGAGGCCCTACACCATACTAATAAATTATTGTGGTCTAAAACCAGGTGTTTCAGTTATTTTGTCCAACCCCTGTATGTAGCGTGTGGCAACAGAAAAGAAAACTATGCACAACCTCACCAAACAGCTTTGGATTCACTTAATCTCTCCATGTCTGGATCGGAGAAGTCCATATGATCCTGGCAAGAGCTTAACTGTTTGGGAAAACACTGGACACTTTGCACTATAAGTTCATAGATGAGCTTCTGCCAAGCCGAGGGGCGACTCTTCACTTTATAACAAAGGTTATGTGTGTGTGTGTGTGTGTGTGTGTGTGTGTGTGTGTGTGTGTTAGTCAGGTGCTAAAACCTCCCTCCGTCACAAATCACACTTCTTTGTTAAGGTTTTTTTTATCAGCACAGGAAATGTGGCTCTATTCTTAGACTGTTATTCTGGGAATGGTTATAAGAACATTTATAAAATTGTTTTCCCAAAATACTCAGTTTTACACAAACCAAAATACGCTAAAGGAAGTTTAAATGGCGGCCTGCCCAGACAAGTCTTGACCGCTAAAATATGCAAAAAAACACCTGATAAGTTACAGCTGTGTCAATGTGTGAAAGTTGCTAAAGAAAGGACTAAATAAGTATTTGCTAACTGTATGAAGGTTCTTTTATAGGTCTATGAAGAAAACATGACTTTCTGAGAATGATCACTGAGGGTCCTAACAGAGATCAGGTTACATGTGGATCTGGTGGGTGAAGTCTTGGAAAGCCTGAGTTTCAGTACTTAAGTATTATTGTAACATTTACAACAACTTCTAAAAATCAGCAGCATCTGAACAGAGTTTAACAGATAAAAGTGAATTTAATGTAGAGAAAATTGTTTCTAACCAGTTTAGTCTAAGATGTCAAATTTTTAAAGGTTTGTTTATCCAGTAAACCTGAAACTCGGACTCTTCTTACTTTAATTTTAGGTTCCTACATTTAAGTCGTCGCCCAAATCCAGTGTACTAAACCACTTCATTTTTTTCTTAATTAATGTACTAATTGATTATATACACACTTTACGTTTTCACACATGACGTCTTTTAACCTTGTACTTATAAATATAAATAAGTGTGTTTTTAAGCAGAAACAAAAATAATTATAACAAAATAATTACAACAAAAATAATGAATATTAAAGTATTTTATCATCATTAATTAGTACACCAAATGGCCTATGTAACATGTGGACACTCCTATTGTGGGGTAAGGATAAAGCAATTAGTGGAAATTAATATACAGTATAAATGAAACTTCTAAACCAGGGGTCCCACACTTTCGAGGCTTGAGATCTACTATTCTCAGTCAACAGGTCATCACGATCTACAGTACCAGTCAAAAGTTTGGACACACTTTCTCATTCCTGTGGTTTTTCTTGATTTTTTTATTTATTTTCAACGTTGTAGATTAATAATGAAGACATCCAAACTATGATGAAACACATATGGAATTATGTAGTAAACAAAAAAGTGTTAAACAAAGCAGAATATGTTTTATATTTTTTAAAGTAGCCATCTTTTGCTTTGATGACAGCTTTGCACACTTTTTGGCATTTTCTCAATCAGCTTCATGAGGTAGCCACCTGGAATGGTTTTCAATTAATGTTTGTGCTTTGTCTAGAGTTATTTTCTTGAATTTCTTGCTTTTTTAATGTGTTTGAGACCATCAGTTGTGTTGTGCAGAGGTAGAGTTGGTAAAATATAAAACATATTCTGGTTTGTTTAACACTTTTTTTGTTCACTACATAATTCCATATGTGTTCCTTCATAGTTTGGACGTCTTCAGTATTAATCTACAATGTAGAAAATAAAAATAATCAAGAAAAACCACTGAAGAGAAGGCGTGTCCAAACTTTTGACTGGTACTGTACTTTTTAGGGTTGGCCTCATTATTTTTTACAAAAGCTTTGAAGCTTTTTTAAAATGCACTTCAGTTCCTGTATTGATGTTCAGATTTACAGGACAAGAGACTGAAAAATCACACTGACCTTATTCTGATGATTTGTACTGAATGGTGTCAGTCAGGTTTATGTAATCTCAAGCTTTGTTCCAAGTGTTCATCAGTAAGGGTGGATCTTTATTTAAACTTAATTATTTTTAATTATTATAGAAAAGACTGATTTACACAAGTAGGTTGATCCAAAAATGCTGTAAAAGACATATATGGCACATTTTCTTGTATTTGGATATTTTTCTTCAACCAGCAAGTTCCAAAACTGTCCAGCAGAGGCGCTTGACTTCACATGAATGTCAGATTGTAGGGTTAAAGTTTCTCGTTCAGTTTCTTCCATGTATGAACAAAACTTTGCAGTGTTCTTGCCCGAATTGAACCAAACAGGCTACTGATGAAGCCATTATCAGTTCCAGCAACCCTGTGCACAAAGTCCATTAATACATGGTTTGACTTTATCTAATCCAAGTACAATATCAGCACAGAGCAGATATTGTATTTGTTGTTGTTATTTACCAAACTGCAAGTGTTGGGTATTGAACACAAACCTGCTCAGCTTAAATCAGCAAATTAAATCAGTATTTGGTTGTAATGTTTAAAAAAATTGTGACAAAAAGCCTGAAGATAACATGTTCTTATGACATTTAATATTGAGCATAAAATATTTAACAACTGATGTTATGATGTGTTAGATGGTACATGGTGGTGGTTGTGTCAGTCTGGACCTATTTCTTTATGTTTATGACAGCAGACTGTCCACAGGTAAATGTGTAACTGCTTTAGCTAAACCTTTTACTTGCAGGTTAGTGTTGCGTAAGTATTGTTGTATTGTTGTCTATTGTTGTATTTTATCTATCAGTATTCAATTCTCTAACCTACAATCAGGACATAAATGAGTACAAATTTATCCACAAGTTCAAATCTCACACTGACTATATAAGAGAAATTTAACCTTTAATAAAACAAATGTAATAAAAATGATTATGAACAAGAACACCGCTGGGAGAGTAGATTTCTTACAGCAACATGGTTCCTGAGAACCTGAAGAACTATGCAGAAGGTGGATTGACTCCTAAATACCCATAAATGTGACAGTGAGTAGATGAGTGGGAGTGGGATATCCTGTCCTGAGTTGGACTCATCAGAACCCTCAGGATAAGGAAATTATTGAAACCAAATGAATGAAGTAATAATAAACCATGTGTAACAATTGTTGGCTGCTTTGGGTACTGTGTGCAACACAACAGCACTGAGTCTTCTTTTATAATGCTTAATAGTAATCTAGAACAAGAACTGAGAGCACTTCTTAATCCAGAACCTCTCCAGATTCTAGACTCTTGGGTCTACTCTTATGGACTCTCTTCTTCAGCTCACCCTATAGCTTTTTTAAGGGTTGAGCTCAGGGGACTGGGGTGGCTATGAGTAAAGCTTGATTCCATGGACATCAAAACCATTTTGTGTGAATTTTAGGATTCTTTAAGTATTTCTAGGGTTGCTGACTAGGTGACCTCAGAATTTTCTGCAGCTTTACAACCATGATCCTTACAGAAATGATTTGTGTTGTGTCTTCACTGTGAAACATTCTTCAGTCACATGTTGTGTTTAAGAATTTCCTGGGGTGCCAGTAATTGTGACACAGCTTTGTATAAAATATAAATATAAGTTATTTAGTTCATTTTAAATACATTTACTGTAATTAATGGTTATATTTCTCTTATATTTAGTGTGAGATGAAGTGAGAATTATGTTGAATAAGTTGAATGTTTTGGATTTATTTACCTTTAATCATGTCAAAGTTGCATTAGAGAAAATACTTATAGAAGAGTGGTGTAAAGCACACTGTAAGCAGACCTTAAATAGTTTCACTATTAGGTTTTACAGTTACAAAACAGTTGATGGTTGTATGTATGCATGTTGTGTGGCAGCTATAATTAATTATATGAGCTTTTTTATTATTGTTATTTACTTTGATATTTTCTTCTTTTTAATGTTTTTATACATTTTTTTATAAGTTAAGACTTTTGTATTTTCTCATTTTTTACATCATATATGATTTAGAGTTTTATAAAATAATTTGATTAATTTGATAATACACTGTATTTAATTAATTCTACATTTGTATTAACTGTTGAACAATGTCAAAATATATTATAACCTTTATAATTCTTTAAAATGCTTTCACTTTTTTCAGTTTTGTGTAATGATTAAACTTGCCATTAATAAAAGATCTGTGGTGGTTCTTCTTATTTTTAAATCTCACAAGACTAGACTTTATCAGTAATGGTATAAATGTTTAGAGAAAAATCCGAACTGCATCCCGAGCATACTTAATACTATCTCTGATTAGTGCAGTACTAACAGTATAGTTACATATTATATAATGATGTTCTCATGAATAAACCTTTAAGACTTTAAAAGTACACTAGTGAATTAAAACCACAGAACTAAATCAAATAGTAAACCTCGTCTGAAACCTTTATTTTTCTGTGGATTTTAGTCTGTGGACTGTAACCACTGTTCATAGATCATTTCTCTTAAGACTTTAAACATCTTTAATATTGTGAAAGATGACGGCTGGCTCATTTAAAGACAGACTGCTTACAGTTCCTAATTTAATTCAGATTTATTAGTGTAGCACTTTTAACAAAGCAGCAAAACAGCTTCACAGTAACCAAAGTCTAGACTCCAGATGTGACATGCAGTTGATAGTTACAGTGGGGCCAAAAAGTATTTAGTCAGCCACTGATTGTGCAGGTTCTCCTACTTAGAAAGATGAGAGAGGTCTGTAATTTTCATCATAGCTACACTTCAACTATGAGAGACAAAATGAGAAAAAAAAATTACAGGAAATCACATTGTAGGATTTTTAAAGAATTTATTTGTAAATTATGGTGGAAAATAAGTATTTGGTCAATAACAAACAGGCAAAATGTCTGGCTCTCACAGACTTGTAACTTCTTTAAGAAGCTCTTCTGTCCTCCACTCGTTACCTGTATTAATGGCACCTGTTTGACCTCGTTATCTGTATAAAAGACACCTGTCCACAGCCTCAAACAGTCAGACTCCAAACTCAACCATGGCCAAGACCAAAGAGCTGTCGAAGGACACCAGGAAGAAAATTGTAGACCAGGCTTGGAAGAGTGAATCTACAATAGGCAAGCAGGTTGGTGTGAATAAATCAACTGTGGGAGCAATTTTAAGAAAATGGAAGACATAAGACCATTGATAATCTCCCTCGATCCCGTGGGGTCAAAATAATCATGAGAACGGTGAGCAAAAATCCCAGAGGGACCTGATGAATGACCTGCAGAGAGCTGGGACCAAAGGCTACCATCAGTAACCATCAGTAACACACTACACCGAGAGGGACTCAAATCCTGCAGTGCCAGGCGTGTCCCCCTGCTTAAGCCAGTACATGTCCAGGCCCGTCTGAAGTTTGCCAGAGAGCATATGGATGATTCAGAAGAGGATTGGGAGAATATCATGTGGTCAGATGAAACCAAAATGGAACTTTTTGGTAAAAACTCAACTCGTCGTGTTTGGAGGAAGAAGAAGAACCCAAGAACACCATACCTACTGTGAAGCATGGGGGTGGAAACATCATGCTTTGGGGCTGTTTTTCTGCAAAGGGGACAGGACGACTGATCCGTGTTAAGGGAAGAATGAACGGGGCCATGTATCGTGAGATTTTAAGCCAAAACCTCCTTCCATCAGTGAGAGCATTGAAGATGTAACGTGGCTGGGTCTTCCAGCATGACAATGATCCCAACCACACCGCTCGGGCAACAAAGGAGTGGCTCCGTAAAAAGCATTTCAAGGTCCTGGAGTGGCCTAGCCAGTCTCCAGACCTCAACCCCATAGAAAATTTGTGGAGTCCGTGTTGCCCAGCGACAGCCCCAAAACATCACTGCTCTTTTAAACATCATTGTTCTTTTAAAACCTGTTTTAATCAGACTTCTAATAAAATATATAAAACACTCAACTACAGTGTATTTCTTATGAATGTGTTTTAATATTTTTATATTCGTTTATTTACATTTCACGGTTATAGTTTACAATTTATATCTCCCCTTAGATGTTTTTATAGATTTAACATTTAGATGTTAAAACCACCCACATTTTTAATGTCATCCTGTCCACTGTGTCTATGACTTTACACACACAGTAATTTGTTTTCAGTTCTGTGTTCTAAAGTCTGTTATATGTTTATAAATCACTGTACTCTACTGTGACTCTATTAGACTCCATTATAATGCATCACTGTTCTAATAATACTATTTCATATAATGATGTCACAGTGCTGCACACATTAGTGTTGCGTCATAATCTGCTGAGTCTCGTAGCAGCAATCAAGTGGTCAGATTTTAATCAGAACTTTCTTACACTGCTAGAACATTTTCTGTCGACAGTTTATAGTCTCAGCAGCACTGAATCAACCGTCGATGAGCCATGCTTTGTTATCCCCCTTTCATGCTGTTCTTCAATGGTCAGGACCCACTACAGAGCAGGTATTATTTAGGTGGTGGATGATTCTCAGCACTGCAGTGACACTGACATGGTGGTGGTGTGTTAGTGTGTGTTGTGCTGGTATGAGTGGATCAGACACAGCAGCACTGCTGGAGTTTTTAAACACTTCACTGTCACTGCTGGACTGAGAATTGTCCACCAACCAAAATTATCCAGCCAACAGCGCCCCGTGGGCAGCGTCCTGTGACCACAGATGAAGGTCTAGAAGATGATCAACTCAAACAGCAGCAATAGATGAGCGATCGTCTCTGACTTTACATCTACAAGGTGGACCAACTAGGTAGGAGTGTCTAATAAAGTGGACAGTGAGTGGACACTGTATTTAATAACTCCAGCAGCGCTGCTGTTTCTGATACACTCATACCAGCACAACACACACTAACACACCACCACCATGTCAGTGTCACTGCAGTGCTGAGAATGATCCACCACCTAAATAATACCTGCTCTGTGGGGGTCCTGACCATTGAAGAACAGGGTAAAAGTGGAGCTGATAAAATGGACAGTGAGTGTAGAAACAAGGAGGTGGTTTTTAATGTTATAGCTGATCAGTGTACGATCTGATTCTCTCATGAGAGACCTGTCACCTGTGAATACACCGTCATGTCACATCAATCACACAGAAATTTTAATCACCTGTGACAGTTTGGATTGTTTGTGTCTGGTAAAAAAAGAAAACATAACATATCAGTTTATCACAGAGAACATGAGGTTTCACATTTCATTGTTATTATCCTTTATCCTGGTCAGAGTAGCTGCGGGTTCAAATGGCACTTGGTGTAAGGCAGTAATACCCTGTTTACCCTGTGTTTAAACAGTTTCAGAGCCAGTAGGGGGCAGCAGTACATTAGAAATACTGAGTTATGACCTGTGTAAAAGGTCAGTGTGAGTTTACTGTTCAGTCTGAGTGTTTGTGTTCAACATGTGTTCAGTAGAAGACTGAAGTTTAGCTGTTCATAATATCATGCTTGTGTGACCTTTAGTGTCTCGTCCTGTCCTTTATCACACGACACTGGTTGGTGGATGAAGGGTTTCTTTATTCATATGCCTGCAATGAGTTCAGCAACCACATAGTTTACAAAGAATGATCAGCCAGCCAGCCCTCAGCACTGCTCTGTCTATCTGCTGTGGCTGTTCACATTTTTCCTTATACACATATAACATTATCAAACCATTGATCGTATAGTATAATATAGATATAATTACATACATTCTTGTATAATAATTAAAATACATGTTCCTAAAAATACATATAATTCTATATTCATAAATATAATACATTACATATAAATCCTTAATTATAAATATAATACATATTACATATTATAACTACTATCTGTAGCTTCTGATATATTATTTATTATAGCTTCTAGTATCTATTATAGCAATCTAATATAGTTATTCTTATACTTCTAATAACAGTAATCAATAATAATACATACCTCTATATTCCTTACTACATATGAATATTGTTACCACGCCATCCGTTTTTGTATTTTTCCATGACGAACATATGATAAAATAAAAAGAACACTGCCGTCTTGTAGCGGACAAATACTACAATGGCGGCGATGCCAAAACACATTTCAACGTAAACTTAATGACAAATTAATTAATACATCTTGTATGACAAAACAAACAAACAAACCCACCTGCAATGAGTTCAGCAACCACATAGTTACAAAGAATGATCAACCAGCCAGCCTAAACAGAATGGGCTCATTAGTAACCGAGCACGTGCGATTTACAAACTTCGATTAAAAAGATGCAAAATAGCTTATATTAACTACCAGCTCACAAAAATAAATTTACATATTGCTATTAAACAAAATATAGCAGAGCTGAATAGTTACTAACTTGATAAAAGTATATTTTTAGCAGTATTCTGGGAGCTTTGCTGAGACGAACTTACCCACAGCACTGCTCCGTCTATCTGCTGTTGATCTCCCAGCATTCAGTTGTTTATATAAAAAGGTGCTGGCGGCATGTGACCAAAAGGTGGTGCTAAACTCATTTGCAAGAATTTCACAACTATACACAAACATAAGCATATTTTTTTTACACTGTTACACTTGTATTTGTGATCAATTTACTACACCCTGGACAGCAGGAGCAGCTCGTTCATTATGGAGATCTGGTGATGCACCACCAAAGCGTGAAGGGGAAGATCTACCTCAGTGTTAAACTAACTGTGACTGTTCTGGACAATTTTTCTTGCTCTGATAGACTCATATTAAGGCATTTTTCCAACTGTTGTCACTGCAGTGGAATCTGTATGAATACCTGGAGGACTATCGTCCCTAATTTGGTGTAGGGATCATTTGGGCAGATAGGGATCTGGTCAACATGGCTACATCACTTCAGAGCAACTTAATCCTGTCATGGATCGTCCTCTTGAACCCTCATGGTTTGGTGAAAGCAACAAATCTAGAAATAATAATTAATTCTATAAACCTATAGACAGAATAATCTAAATCTGTCTTTAAATGTGGGGTCTCTCACCTGTTTATTACCTATTTAGGATTAGGAATGTGCATGAATAATGGATTAAACATTATTTGAAGAAGAATTAATTGTTGGGTTAATGCTGGAGGTTAAAATGTTATTTAATATTATTTCTAACAGCTGACCTTAAATTCAGATTGATAGTGAAGCTACAAGAGAACGCTCCCCGAACTGAGACTCACTCTCACCGCGCATGCGCGTACAGCAGTGAAAACGTGAAGAGCGCTACTTAAGCAATAGAACACTCGAGGTCGTGTGTTATCACGAATAACATCACGGCTGTGATTCGGTCGCAGGCACGAGCCGAAGGCGAGTAGATCATCACAGCCGTGATGATATTCGTGATAACACACGACCTCAAGTGTTCTATTGCTTTTATACAACAGTTTTAACAAAATAAATAAAGAAAATAAATCAAAGAAGCCCTAAATTTAATAATAAATATGCTTTAATATTGACAATACCTTCCGCCAAAAAGTAGTTCCACAACGAATATAAAGTTTAACACTACAAAGCAGACATCCCAAGTTGCAAAAACTCATTTCAGGGAGGTAAGAACAACAACAAGAAAAAGGTAAGAACCTCCGAAGGGAAAAAAAGAAATAAAAAACATCTTGCACACACCAGAGGATATACGGGTGATAGCAGAACTCTTAGAAGCATTAAAGTTCCCTACATAGTGCGCTAGAATGTGTATCAAAACACGGATTTATGTTCGCTACACAGTGCACTAGATAGTGAATTAGACAACTGGTTATGTTCCCTATACAGTGCGATAGATTGTACATCAGATCACGGATTTAAAACGTGATCGGGAGCTGTGTCGCCTGCGTGCACGTTTGTGTGTGAAGTATTATTGGAAAGAAATACAGGAGATAAACTGTTCCGTAGAGCTTTGTTTTATTGCATCCTTAAACTGAACCCACGCATGCGTATATGGCATCAAGCATAACTCCGTATTCTGTGTTAACCCTTTAACGTCTTAAAGGCCCAACAGTGTGCATGCAGCTTGTCGTTACTGGCAACGCGTCAGCGGAGTAATACCGTTGTGGTGTGAAAAGCCCGTGCTGTTGTCACGAATATCAGCACGGTTAGAAGGCTTCTCAACCAATCAGATTGTAACGTCGGAACTAACTGTTGTATAAAGTTCTAATAACAATTAGAACCTAAATTACTTTTAAAAGTTCTGCATTTTTATAATTCTAAAATTATTTAAAATAATAAAAATTAAAAAGTACAAAATGTACATTATTTATGCAAAGTGTAATTTATTTTTATTTGTTATTTTTAAGTGTAAATAAGTTTTTTTGTGATTTTTACTGCTACTATTTTTTATATACTGCTGCTACTACCTCTACTGAAGAGATGCCATACAAAATTTCATTGTACCAACCTGTGTATAGTTACAATAAAGATTCTATTCTTCTATTCTATTCTACAAGACAACTCTCACAGAACTGAGACGCACTCTCACCGCGCATGCGCGTAGTCTCAGCAGTAAAAACGTGAATCAGAATCAGAATCAGAATTAGAATCAGGCTTTATTGGCCAAGTATGCTCACACATACAAGGAATTTGTTTTGGTTACACAGATGCTTGCAGTGCACGAAACATACAGTAAAGACAATCTTATTCACACAGCTCACTCTCTCTCTAACACACACATTCATACCCGTAAACATAGAAAACATTGTAAACATCAGCATGTGCAATTTACATTGTGGTTTCAAAAAGGTGCAGTTTTGTGCAATATAAAAACTATAGAAAATAGAAAAATATATCAATAAGAAATGGAAGTAAATGTGAAAATCCTGTGTATGCCATTACATAAATTAAAGATATTTTTTTTAATAGTTTTTGATGTGCAAGTGTCTTGAGTATTAACAGTACAGTTGTGTTCAATTGGTCATGAGCATAATGGAGTTTGGATAAAAGCTTCTCTGTAGCCTGGTCGTTCAGGTCTTCATGTGGCTGAAGCGTCGGCCTGATGGAAGGCGCCGAAACAGGTGGTGGCCAGGGTGAGATGTGTCAGTGATGATTTTCTCTGCACGCTTCCTGGTTCTGGAGGCATGCAGGTCCAGCAGCATGGGCAGCTTTACACCGATGGTCCTCTCTGCAGACCTGATGATGCGCTGCAGTCTCTTGGTGTCGTGTTTTGTGACAGCGCTGCCCCACACTGTGATGGATGTGGTGACGATGGACTCTATGATGGCTGTGTAGAACTACACCATCAGCTCTTGGGGTAGGTTGAACTTCCTCAGCTGGTACAGGAAGTACATCCTCTGTTGAGCCCTCTTGATGATGGAGTTGATGTTGCTGTCCCACTTCAGGACCTTGAAGATCGTTGTACCCAGGAACTTATAGGGCTCCACAGCCATCACAGTTCTGTCTAAGATGGTGAGTGCTGGCAGGGTTGGGGGTCTCCTCCTGAAGTCCACGGTCATCTCCACTGTTTTTGCTGTGTTCAGCTCCAGGTTGTTCTGACTGCTCCAGAGGACAACCTGATCAACCACCCGTCTATAAGCAGACTCATCACTGTCACTGATGAGACCAATGACTGTAGTCAAGTCAAGTCAACTTTATTTATATAGCGCTTTTTACAATAGACATTGTCTCAAAGCAACTTTACAAAATCCAGGACCAACAGATACAAAAACCCCTGTTGAGCAAGCCGAGGGCGACTGTGGCAAGGAAAAACTCCCTGAAAATTACAGGAAGAAACCTTGAGAGGAACCAGACTAAGTTTTTTACATCTGAGCTGGGAGTAACAGAGAAAGTGTTTAGGTTTAGCACCAGGTTAGACAACTTGTCTCTTGCAGCTTTAGAGCCAACAAGTAAAACCTCAGTTTTATCTGAATTAAGTAAAAGAAAATTACACGACATCCAGTTTTTTATGTCGTTTACACAATTTTCTATCTTACTGATTGTGTCAGTATCATTTGGTTTGGCTGATATATACAGCTGTGTGTCATCTGCATAGCAGTGAAATTTTATGCCATGTTTATGAATAATTTCACCTAGTAGCATATAAAGTGTAAATAATAGCGGTCCCAGTACCGACCCCTGTGGAACACCACACTTTACTTTTGTAGTTTCCGAGCATTTATTATTTACATAAACAAATTGCGAGCGGTCAGCCAGATATGATTGAAACCAAGAGAGTGCGAGTCCTTTAACACCTACTGTATTTTCTAGCCTCTCCAGTAAAATGTTCTGATCGACCGTATCAAACGCTGCACTAAGATCTAATAGAACAAGAAAAGAGACACATCCATTATCAGAAGACATTAACAACTCGTTAACTACTCTAATTAATGTGGTTTCGGGACTATGGTTGGGTCTAAAACCAGATTGAAATTTTTCATGAATACAATTTTCATTCAAATAAGAACATAATTGTTTGGAAACGACTTTTTCTAATATCTTAGAGACAAAAGGAAGGTTTGAAATTGGCCTCTAATTAGATAAAACATGTGGATCAAGATTAGGTTTTTTAATCAGGGGTTTAATAACGGCGCTTTTAAACAATTTAGGTACATATCCAAGGCTAAGGGAAGCATTGATTAATGTAAGCAGGGGCTCTACAATAGCTGGGAGTAAATCTTTAAGTAAACGAGTTGGAACAGGATCGAGTATACATGATGATGACTTCGATGATTTAATCAACACAGTTAGTTCATTTTGGGAGATTGGATTAACGGAATTTAGTTGGATTAACTCGTTACCATTATCATCACTATTCTCACCAATGCTGCTCAGAGTGAGTCCATACTTAATGTTGGCAAGTGACACACTTTGACTCTGAAGTCGTATTTTTTCTATCTTGTCATTAAAGAATTTTAAAAAATCATCGCTGGTACAGTCAGGCGGTATATTAGATTCAGTTTCATTGACGTTTTTAGTTAATTTGTGGGGAGTGGGGAGAGTACACAACCCTGAGGGGCACCCGTGCTGATGGTTCGGGTCCCTGAAGTACACTTTCCCAGCCTCACCTGCTGTTTTCTGCCAGTATGAAAGTCAGTTATCCACTGGCAGGTGGAGGCTGGTACGCTGAGTTCAGTGAGTTTGCTGTGTAATTGTCCTGGAATAATTGTGTTGAAGGCTGAGCTGAACTCCAGGAACAGAATTCTTGCATAAGTTCCTGGGTGATCAAGGTGTTGGAGGATGAAGTGGAGACCCATGTTCACTGCATCGTCCACCGACCGGTTGCAGATTGCAGGGGGTCTAGCAGGGAGTCCGTGATTTCCAAGGACTTCATGACCACAGGGTCAGGGCAACAGGTCTGTAGTCGTTTAGTCCTGTGGTAGTTGCCTTTTTGGGAATGGGTATTATTGTGGAGCATTTAAAACAGGATGGAACAACACACAGCTCCAGTGATCTGTTGAAGATCTTAGTGAAGACAGGTGCAAGCTGGTCCACACAGGTCCTCAGGCAGGAGGGAGAGATTCCATCAGGGCCCGGGGCCTTCTGGACTTTCTGTTTTTTTAAAAAGTCTAAGCACGTCTTCCTCACAGATCTTTAGGGCAGGCTGGATGAATGACTGACAATCAGATGGGTGTGAAGTGGTGTTGGATAGGTGCTTGTTGCTGGGCTATTCAAACCTGCAGTAGAATCTGTTAAGGTTGTCGGCCAGTTGACGATCTCCCATTGTCTGTGTTGGTGGTGATGTTCTGCAGACACCTCCAGGTGGTTGATGGCTCATTTGTGGACATCATGCTGCTTAGCTTGTTGGAATAGTTCTTCTTTGCAGCCTTGATCTCTTTGGTTAGGGTGTTCCTTGCCTGGTTGTACAGTGCTCGATCCCCACTTCTATATGCTACCTCCTTAGACCGGCGCAGCTGTTTTAATTTGGCATTAAACCAGGGCTTGTCATTATTATATTTAATGCGAGTCCTGGTGGGAACACAGATGTCTCCACAAAAGCTGATGTAAGAGGTCACAGTGTCCGTGTATTCATCCAGGCTGCTTGTGGCATCATCGAACACACACCAGTCTGTTAATTCCATGCAGTCCTGAAGCCTTTCTTTAGCCTCATTAGTCCATTTCTTCATCCTGCTGACCACAGGTTTGTAGAGAACGATCAGGTCAGAAATACTGTAAAACTTAACTTACTTAAAAAAATATTCAGATATAAACTATATTAAGCCCCTGTCCCACCTGTTTACACACCTCCCCTGCGTTTCCCCCTCACACTGTATCCTGCGTTCTCATTGGCTGTTTGACACCGCACTCATTGCCAGTTGTGCAACTCAGATTGAGATATGTGACATGCTAGAAATCTCGTTTCACTTGGCGAGCACTCTGCGATTACTCGGCGAGCCAGTCGGGTCGAGTTGTTGAGTAGTTCACACATAGCGACTGAGAGCCGAGTTTCGATTGCCGAGCGAATGCCGAGTTGCTCCCGAGCCGACAAATCTAGTGCCGACCAGTCGCCGAGCAAAAATCAGGGCAAAAGTCGTGTAGTGTGAACTAGACATTACTGGCTGTTACATGACAGTTTTAACTAACACTGTTACATTCAGCAATACCACAAGTGTTAGCATCATATAAAACCTGTTCCGGCTGCACTTCTGCACTTCTCTGTTTTTACACTTATCTCACCATGTTTGGACACCCTGGCCTCATGTCCCTAAATAACTGCTCATTTTATTATTTATTAGATTTATAGAGTTTATGTTAAAAACTCAAATCTGATGTAGAATTGATAGAACTGTATTTTACTTGATTTTAATTCATTTTTTTAGCCCAACCGTCCAACCATTATTCTCTCTCTCTCTCTCTCTCTCTCTCTCTCTCTCTCTCTCTCTCTCTCTCTCTCTTTCTGAGAACAAACCTACAGGAAGTATTTACACTTTAATTCTCACTCAGTCGATCAGTTAGTTGGACAGGATGGAGTTCAGGACACTTCCTGTGATGCTCTGTGAGTAATAAATTGTTCTTGTATCTTCATTAACATGAGGGATGATAAATAATAATTAAGAAATGAGGGTTAATAATGTTAATTAACAGTCTGAGAACAGAATGAGAATTTATGAGATTCTGTGCAGAGTTCAGCTTTCAGACTTTCCTCTGATACTGAATGTAAAGTGTAGAGATTGGATGTTGCTCTCTTGCACTTTATGATGAGTTTGTTTAGTTTATGGTTGATGTTTATGACTCCTGCCTGTATTGTCACAGAAATGATCAGGTCATGACCTGCCAAAAATGCCTCCTTGCAGTGTGAATCACCCAGTGTTAAGGAGTGACTTCAGTCAGACCTACATCATCCTAATTACACCCAGTTTAGAGCAGCCCAGTGACAAACTACTAGAGTTGGTGCCTCACAGCAACATGGACTTTGGTACCCCGAGTTCAGTCCTCGTCTTTGTTACCGTCTGTTTTTTCCCCCATCAGGTACTTTGGTTTCCTCTTATTCCACTCCACCCCTCAGCAGCTTTAACAGATTTTACTCTTTTGAAAAAGCTTTCCACAAGATTTTGGAGTGTGTATTAGGGCTGAGCAATATTGCAAAAAGAATAAATCTTAATTATTTTTAAATGTATTAATGATTCTTGATGCCCATTGTGATTTTTTTGTTTATTCTTGTATAATGCCATTAAAAAAAGACACAAATCTCTTGTTTGCATTTGAATTTAAAAGACAGTAGAAGCAGAAGTGCAAACAGAGTAACAGCATCACCTATAATTATTAAATTGTGCAAATAATGGTACTTTAAAATATCCTTTCAAGGGACTCAGACTGTGCAGACAACAAAATCTGTAACAAAAATTATAACAACAATTAAAACAAAATAGAAATCTTAATGAGCTCTATTCTTTGTAAGATTAGCTCACAAACAAACTCTCACTTTAAATCATGTGCAAACATAACCTCCTTACATTAACATTACCCTGGGTGTGTTCAAAACCTAGTGAGCTGCCTTGTTGTGTTACTGCCTACATATGCAGCTGCCTCAGTAGAGACGATTCTAATAAGTCACTGATTTATAAGTCAGATTATTCGAACACACTACTTAGACAGAGATAACATCAGGTTCCATTTTCTAAGCTAACACGGTTAACAACGTGCTAGCATGTCAACTAACATCTCCCTTCGTGTACCGAAAATAATTAAACTGTCCCTGACAAGCTCGAACTTGTCAAGTTTAAACACTTGTACAAGGTTAAACAAACTGAAATTCAGTAATAATTTATTTACATTTGTAAATAACTCCGTATAGTGCCAATAGTGCCGCACTGAATGCTGGGATGCTTCCTCATTATTCACTGAAAGTACAGTTTACATTTAAGATATCTAACTAGGGAGCATTTTAAGGGATCTAGGATTTTGAACACCTACTTGTCGGGAGCTCACACAGGATGATGTAAAATGTATGTAGAGATGTAGAGAGTCTATGTAGAGAGCTACTTCCAACAGACACTAAAGTGTTTTTTCTTCTTCCACGCATGTCTAAGGTTAGTGCACAGACCTGTGAGAGGTGGCCTGTGAGAACAGCTTTTGTTGGTATTTTAATCTCGATTGTCACATTTCTAACATCGTGTGAAAACATTCATTCGAATTAACCGAATTCATCGTGAAAATCATCCAGCACTAGTGTGTATAAAGGAATCTGTGTTTTAGATTCTAATATACACTGATCAGCCATAACATTAAAACCACCTCCTTGTTTCTACACTCACTGTCCATTTGATCAGCTCCACTTACCATCTACATTCACTCCAACATTACACCTAAAGACTTGTGGGTCACTTGTGGAAAATGTGAGCACCTTTAAGTTTCTTGACAATCTCCCATAGATACCAAACCCAGTTACTTTCTGCTGGGGAAATCATAAACTATCTCATCTGAGTCCAGCGAGTCCTGAGGTTCCTCAGATTGTCATGTTTTACACTTTGGTTACATTCATGACAGGAACGGTAGTTACTCATTACACAAGATCCATCAGTTTACAAGGTTATATCAAACAGTCATGGACAATTTAGTGTCTCCAGTTCACCTCACTTGCTCCTCACTTTAGACTGTGGGAGGAAACCGGAGCACCTGGCGAAAACCCACACAGGCACAGGGAGAACATGCAAACTACACACAGAAAGGACCTGGGAATCAAACCCATGACCTTCTTGCTGTGAGGTGTTAGTGCTACCCACTGAGCCACTGTGATGCACGACTTGCTAGATGAACCACCAATGCACTTTCAAAGGCCAGTTACGTTTGGGTAATTTACCACTGTTCCAAGTTTTCTATACTGGGAGATAATGTCATTTTACTCTATTAAGTGTATAGCTCTGAACTAGTATAGAAATAATTGATGTAATAAAATACAGCAGTATAGTTTTTAAAGATGTAGCGTATTTATAATCTGTTAGTAAATAACTATTGAACTTTTTGTCTAAGCTTTATTAATATTAATATAATCCAGGTTCACACTAAACTATGACATTAATTTAATTCCTCTAATGATTTACCCTAAGAAAAAAGGGAAGTTAACTTTACAGATTAGTTTTTTTTTTTTTTTGCAGCGTGTTGAGTCCTTGCAGCAGCTTTTTTCTACTGTGTCAGAATCACATCACGCAGTACAAATGTTAAAGAATTTAAATGACACCAAACCCCTCCAGGGCAACTAACGATCCAAAATTACCCTGACAGGATGATGATGTAGTGATACTGAAACTCCGGTCTGATGCTGAGTTATTTTCAGTTGCTGATATAATACAGATGCTGATATATGTGCAGATGTTGATTCTGATACCAGTATACACTCTCTGAGAACACAGTTAGCTACACCTCTCTGGTACATACATTCACTGATTATTTTATGAGTTACACCTACCGTACAGATGAACTGTGTGGGTACACAATTACTGACTGTAGCCTGTCTGTTTTTCTGTACACTTTGTGACCCCAATACTCTATTTGTCCCCATAGAATCCCCTACTGACCAGATGAACCATTCCTAGCACTGAAATGACACTACTGCAGTAATGTATGTTGCACTGGTACTGCATCAGGTGCAGCAATGTTGTTGGGATTTTGAATACTGTTTAATCTTACTGGCCTCTTTATTAGGAACACACTAGTTGTAGGTGTACAGTTAGAAACTAGAACTTTATCATGCACAAAGTATGTTAATGTTACTCCGGTCTTTTTTCATTACTTTTTGATCACATGATGCTGTTGGCTTTATATTGTTGGTTGGAGCACTATTCTCAGTATTAACTATCCCAACAACACTACTGCACCTGATGCACTCATACAAGTACACCACACACAAACATGTCAGCACCACGTTAATGTCACCGCAATACTGAAAATAGTCCACCAATAATTTCTGGTGAGTGGGGGTCTAATGGGGTTTTTTTTTTTATTAATGAGATGCATTTACAGTTCATTCCTCAATTACTGGCACCCTGGTAAAAGAAATTCATTTTTTGGGGCTTCTGTACATGTGTGCATGTACGTTTGTGTTTGTGTGTATTAAAATATATGAGGTGTTTTTGTTCCCATGTGTTTTTCATCACACAGTTACTGAAAGATGTGAATTAAAACAGAAAGTGGTGATTTAAATGAAAACAGCACAAAGGAGTTTCCGTGGGGTTTGAACAACCTTAACTGCTGAGCTACTACTGTCCATATTGTACTACTTTATAATTTCATATCTTAAACTCATTCCATAAAAGTTGGGACAGGTGAAGTTAGACTGAGTAGTTTGTAGAATAATTAAAAAACACCAAAGTTTGGAACAAAATGAACAGATGCCTCAGTCATCGCCAAGCAAGGATGGTTCAAGCTTTCTTATTTTGTAAAACTAGATGAACATGGGCTCAGAAATCCTTTAGAAAACACTTGCAGGTATAAACACTGTGTCTCTGTGTCTACAAATGCAAGACTAAACTACATACAGTGATAGTCATGATCAGTACAATCTAGAAGCACTGCTGACTCCAGGTGGAAGGGTTTCTATTTATTAAGCTTTTCTTTGCTTGAACTTGCCAGCTCTTCTGTTAGTAACCTGCTTTATCTTAGAACCATGATGCTGGGCAATCTAGTCCAGTTTTCTGTCAACACAGACTCAGCCGGTGTTGCTGCACTTTTCAGCCATCGTGGCAAAACCACTTGTTTCAGAGCGGTCCTGTGTTTGGATGTTTTGTGGTTTTTTTATTCATTATTTTATTTTTTTTAATGTGTTTTTTTTTTTTTTGTTATTTTGCTTCCATTATTCTGGCTGCTGCTTATAAAGGAACTTTATTCAGCCATTAGCAAACAACAGACTGCTCACCCGGAGGCTGCATTTATAGTTTCAGGTGATTTTAATCACTCAAACTTAAAGACAGCACTCCCAAAATTCCACCAGCATGTTTCCTGCATAAAAATCTTCTATGGAAAATTTGAGTGCAGCGTCCTTATGAGCAACACTCTCACTGAATGGTTCTCTGTACAGTACGGTGTGAGACAGGGGTGCATCATCTCTCCCATCCTCTTCCTACTTGCAATAGACTGGATCACAACCAACACAACAGCAGACAAACCTAGAGGCATCCAATGGACTTTGTCCTCTCAGTTGGAAGACCTTGACTTTGCAGATGACCTTGCTCTTCTTTCAACAAACCACTCTAACATGCAATCGAAAACTGACAGGCTCAACAAATATGCCAGACAGGTCGGACTTAACATCAATACCTCCAAGACCCTAGTGATGTGCATAAACTCCACCTCCACAGTACCCATCCAGGTGAATGGAGCACCATCGAGTTTGTGGAGGACTTCACCTACCTTGGCAGCCTTATCAGCAAGTACAGCGCTGTCCATAAAGACATTAGAGCAAGGCTGGGAAAGGTTTAGGGTGCCTTTTCCCAACTCCGTTCCATCTGGAGCTCTAAACAATACAGCCTAAAAACAAAGATGCTCCAGTACAACAGCAACGTAAAGTCTGTCCTCCTGTATGGTTCAGAGTGTTGGCGTGCGGTCAGCACAGACATGAGGAGACTTGAGGTCTTTCACAATAGATGCCTCAGATGAATCTGCCAGATCTTTTGGCCCAACAAAATATCCAACCAACAACTATATAAGAAAATCAGCAGTCAAATCATCACCAAGGACATTACATTAAGATGCTTAAGATGGCTTGGACATGTGTTAAGGATGGAGCAAAACCACATCCTAAGAGTTGCCTTAAGATGGACACCACCTGGAAAAAGAAAACCTGGAAGACCAAAAATCTCCTGGCGTAGAACCTTGGTACAGGAGCTTCAAAAGATGAACCTGTCGTGGGGTGAAGCACAACATGCTGCCAAGGACCGCATGCGATGGAGAGAGCTCATTGAAGCCTTATGTCCCACAGGGGACGAAGAGGAGGAAGTAAGTAAGTAAGTCAGTAAGTCAGTAAGTAAGTAAGTAAGTAATGTTTCCTGCAATACAAGAGGAAAGAAAACTTTGGATCATGTCAATACAAACATTGCTGGAGCTTACACTGCGACCCCCCTCCCCCACATGGGACAGTCAGACCATCTTTCTTTGTTTCTCATCCCTAAGTACTCTCCACTTATCCAACATGTGAAGCCATCAACATCAACCATGACAGTGTGGCCAGCGGGATCAGACGCTGTACTTCAGGACGGGTTCCAACACACAGGTTTCAGCTTCACAGGCTACTTGTGGTTCTCACACGAATATCGACACTTCCACCTCCTCTGTGCTGGATTATATCAAAACCACCACTGACAGTGTTACCACACAGAAACAGATCACCACGTACCCAAATCAGAAGCCATGGATGAATAAGGAGGTGCGTCTTCTGCTGAAAGCCCACAACATCGCCTTCAGAACAGGTGACGCACAGGCCTACAGCACATCCAGGGCGAACCTGAGGAGGGGCAACAAAAAGACCAAGCACTGCTACAAGCTAGAGGTAGAGGAACACTTCTCCAACTCCGACCCCCGACACATGTGGCAGGGCATCCAGGTCATCAGCGACTACAAGCCCAGCAACTCCACCCCGGTCTCCTTCCTGAACGAGCTAAATGACTTTTTTGGAGACTGCTACCCAGACCAGACTCTCTGCAGACCAACAGCCCCTCACACTCTCCTCCACAGACGTCTACACCGCACTGAACCAAATCAACGCACGCAAAGCTGCTGGTTGTGGATGTGCAGAGCAGCTGACTGGAATTTTCAACCTGTCCCTCACCCAGGCAGCTGTACCAACATGCTTCAAATCCACCTCCACCATACCTGTGCCGAAACACTCCAGCTCGACATGCCTTAATGACTACTCATTCTCATGACTTACACCCATTGTTATGAAGTGCTTCGAGCGACTGGTCCTGGCACACCTGAAGAACTGTCTCCCACCCACACTGGACCCACATCAGCTGAATGCTGATTGTTGACTTCAGCTCAGCATTTAATATCGTAATCCCTTCTAAGTTAGTCACTAAACTTGGAGATCTGGGTATTAACACCCCCCTCTGTTACCAACAGACCTCAGCATGTTAGGTCAGGCCACACCTACTCCATCACCATCTTACTCAACACAGGCGTACCACAGGGCTGTGTGCTGAGCCCATTCCTCTACTCCCTTTTCACCCACGACTGCAGGCCTGTGCATGGATCGAATTCCATCATTAAGTTTGCTGACGACACCATGGTGATTGGCCTCATCAGTAACAATGGTGAGACAGCCTACAGGGAGGAAGTACAGCACCTGGCCACATGGTGTGAGGACAACAACCTGCTCCTTAACACTAACAAAACTATGGAGTTCATCGTGGACTTCAGGAGGGAAGGAGGAGGCACGCATGAACCCATCCACATCGATGGGATAGCTGTTGAACGTGTCTCCAGCTTCAAGTCCTTGGGGACCCACATATCGGAGGACCTGTCCTGGACCACCAACACCTCCAGCTTGGCCAAGAAGGCTCACCAGCACCTCTTCTTCCTGAGGACACTTAAGAAACACCACCTATCTCCGACCATCCTGGTGAACTTTTACCGCTGTGCAATTGAAAGTATCCTGACCAGCAGTATCACAGTCTGGTATGGGAACTGCACTGTTGCGAACCGCAAGGCAACGAGTGGTGAAAACGGCCCAGCGCATCACAGGGACTCCACTTCCACCCATTGAGGACGTCCAAAGGAAACGCTGTCTGTGTCGAGCTCACAGCATTCTTAAGGACTCATCCCACCCTGCACACAGACTATTTGCCCTTTTGCCCTCTGGCAGGCGCTTCAGGAGCCTCCGGACCAAGACCAGCAGATTGAGGAACAGCTTTTTTCCCAGAGCTGTCTCCATACTGAACTCTGTCCCCCGTTAACCCCCCCACATCTCTGCTCCTGGTAAAGGTTGCACTACAAATCTTTTTATCCTTTTTCTGCTTAGTATATTATATCATTGGTACATACCTCATATCTCATTTATTCATAATTTCCATCTATACTGTATACATCTGTTTACTATGTTTTATATATACATTCCTCTATTATGTTCATAGCACCTTAATCTGTATCACCTTAATCTACACAGCACCTTAATCTTAATCTGCACCTTAATCTGTATATTATGTCTTTAGCTATATATCTTGTTTATAGTACATTCAATAATATATTCACCTGTATATCTTGTTCATACCACTGCCCATATCCTGTAAATAATGTATATTGTAGATGCCGTTTATCCTGCACTTGCTGCTTATTGCACTTCTGGTTAGATGCTAAACTGCATTTCATTGCCTTGTACTTGTACATGTGTAATGACAATAAAGTTTAATCTAATCTAATCTTATCATTTTTATTGCTCTATTTGTTTGTGGCTTTTTAACTATAACTATACATACATGTGCTACTTTGATTAAGCACCCTGCAAATTATAAGAAAAGATTTATACATTTTGTCTGTGATTACATTTTCTCCCCACATTCAGTGCTGACTGGACTCTTCCACTGTGGAGTAACTGAAGGTAATTTATGTTTATTTTATTTTGTTGTATAATTATATTTACATTATAATGTACCTTGATGTTTTGCAATGATATAATCTGATCAGCCATAACATTAAAACCACCTCCTTGTTTCTACACTCACTGTCCATTTTTTCAGCTCCACTTACCATATAGAAGCACTTTGTAGTTCTACAATTACTGACTGTAGTCCATATGTTTCTCTACATACTTTTTAACCTGCTTTCACCCTGTTCTTCAATGGTCAGGACTAGGGGTGGGTGATATGGCCTTTAAATAATATAATGATATTTAGGGATATTTTTGTGATAACGATATTCAACGATATATAAGAACACTTTTTTTAAAGTTTATTTTAAAAACACTTTTGTTTTGCAGACACTCAGGAAATCTAAGGTCCAAATGTTACAAAATGTACATCAAATTAAGCATCACTTCCAGTAGGGCTGGACGATATGGCTAAAAAACTCATATCTCGATATGCTTTTGAGAAGTGGTGATATACGATACGATATAATGTAAACTTAAAGTACAATGGCAGGCCACCGCCCGTATTTTACCTTATTATGTTTATAAGTTCTCTTAAAAACACAAAACACTGTAGTTCTGATCAATTCTGACTATTTACATTGTTTATATTGTGTATTATTACAGGCTGTATTTGTATTAATATTAACAACATTTATATTAAACAAACCAGCAGAATCTCACAATCACATTTCTGCTCCGTTTAACTTCAAATTAATGAGCATCAAAAAATCCCAAAAACGTTTAATATTTGATAATGCTTTTCTGTCATTGCAAAGTGAGAGCGCAGATAATTATCTGTCAATTATACAGCAACCAATGAAGAGAAAGATTCTGCCCAAAATGTAAATTCAGAAGCTCTGATTGGTTTATACATCTGAATCTCTTGAACAGGAGTTGTTTTGCCCACAGAGTCAGTAACACTAATGAATCTTTACCACAGATAAGAGCACAGTTTTCTGATTCGATTCCAATGAATAATTCTTCTGAAAAGAGTCGTTTCTGACTCATTGACTCAGTGATTCAGTTTCCATGCTCATATGTGAAGGAAAGCGTTCCGCTTAGCGCTCTTGTCTTTTAAACCTTCTCAGATGGTAACCTGTGTGGTAACCTGGTAACCTGTTTATTTTATGTTCGTTCACTGACACAGTTTTTGGCCTCACATCATTCTGGGGCTCATGCAGTGATTGACCCTCCTTGTACTCACGCGGGTGCTTTTGCTTTAGGTGCTGAAATAAATGTGATGTGTTGTCACCTTTTGTCGTCACAGTATTTTTGCACGTTTTGCAGATTACAGTCGTTTGTTTGGAGTCTGACCTTCTGTATCCGAAAATCTTTCACACTAGTGATGAAGCTCTCCTTGTAGGGACTAGTTCATCCTCAGTGCTAACTCCGGTACGACTCTCTGCATTGGTCACCATTATTTCACTGTTACGAGCTTGAGAGCGAGTGACGCGCGTTTGCTGATAATATTGCGATACGACAAAAATCATATCGAATTTACAACTATACCGGTATTATCATGAACGATATTATATCGCCCACCCCTAGTCAGGACCCCCACAGAGCAGGAATGCCAGGACCCAATGTTTCCCAGCAGTACCTCAGAGCATCACAACACCTCTGTGAGTATCATGATAAATCATGTTTCTTTTTACATTGTGAGGATGGTCAGGTGTGTGTGTGTGTGTGTGTGTGTGTGTATTGCTTAACTGAGGAGGAGATGCACCAGGATACACTGTGGAAAGAAGGCAAACCAACAGACGTGTTGTGATGCTCTGAGCAGGTGCTGCTGGGAAACATTGGGTCCTGCCATTCATAGGATGTTACTTTGATACATGCCATCTACTTAAACATTGTTTAAGACTAAGTAGAGTAAGACTATCTTTTTATGGCAAAGGTGTTCCCTAATAGCAGTGCCCTCTTTCAGCAGGATAACACACCCTGCCACACTGCAAAAATTGTATAAGAACAAAGAGTTTAAGGATAAAGTTTTATGCTCCAGTTTTCTCAGACTCAGTACGATTACACATCAGTAAGATTTATGGAGGCCTCACCTCACAACTTATAGGTCTTAACGGAGCTTCTGCTTTTGTTATGGTGCTAAATACTACAGAGATCTTGTGGCGTCCATTCCTCAGTGTGTCAAAACTGTTTTTGCGCTTGATAATGTGCCCCACGTTTTCATTAGGAGACAGGTATGGACTGCTGACAGGTCAGTTTTAGGATGATTTCTCAGTGACATCTGATTAAAAATCATACTAATTCCACACTGCAGATAAAAGTTTGGGTCACTGTAGCTGAATGGTTTATTTCTCTGTGTATGTAGGTGCAGGTCGCCACCTACTGGACTCAAATGGTTACTGCAGCTTTACTTATAAATGCTTTAACAGGACAGTGGCGTCATTTATGGGAAATAACTTACAGTGGGGCCAAAAAGTATTTAGTCAGCCACTGATTGTGCAGGTTCTCCTACTTAGAAAGATGAGAGAGGTCTGTAATTTTCATCATAGGTACACTTCAACTATGAGAGACAAAAGGAGGAAAAAAAATCCAGGAAATCACATTGTAGGATTTTTAAAGAATTTATTTGTAAATTATGGTGGAAAATAAGTATTTGGTCAATAACAAAAAGTTCAACTCAATACTTTGTAACATAACCTTTGTTGGCAATGACAGAGGTCAAACGTTTCCTGTAAGTCTTCACCAGGTTTGCACACACTGTAGCTGGTATTTTGGCCCATTCCTCCATGCAGATCTCCTCTAGAGCAGTGATGTTTTGGGGCTGTCGCTGGACAACACAGACTTTCAACTCCCTCCACAAATTTTCTATGGGGTTGAGGTCTGGAGACTGGCTAGGCCACTCCAGGACCTTGAAATGCTTTTTACGGAGCCACTCCTTCATTGCCCGAGCGGTGTGGTTGGGATCATTGTCATGCTGGAAGACCCAGCCACGTTCCATCTTCAATGCTCTCACTGATGGAAGGAGGTTTTGGCTTAAAATCTCACGATACATGACCCCGTTCATTCTTCCCTTAACACGGATCAGTCGTCCTGTCCCCTTTGCAGAAAAACAGCCCCAAAGCATGATGTTTCCACCCACATGCTTCACAGTAGGTATGGTGTTCTTGGGTTTTTCTTCTTCCTCCAAACACGACGAGTTGAGTTTTTACCAAAAAGTTCCATTTTGGTTTCATCTGACCACATGATATTCTCCAAATCCTCTTCTGGATCATGAGCGGGTCTACAATTTTCTTCCTCGTGTCCTTCGACAGCTCTTTGGTCTTGGTCATGGTTGAGTTTGGAGTCTGACTGTTTGAGGCTGTGGACAGGTGTCTTTTATACAGATAACGAGGTCAAACAGGTGCCATTAATACAGGTAACAAGTGGAGGACAGAAGAGCTTCTTAAAGAAGAAGTTACAGGTCTGTGAGAGCCAGAAATCTTGCCTGTTTGTGGGTGACCAAATACTTATTTTCCACCATAATTTACAAATAAATTCTTTAAAAATTCTACAATGTGATTTCCTGGATTTTTTTTTCTCATTTTGTCTCTCATAGTTGAAGTGTACCTATGATGAAAATTACAGACCTCTCTCATCTTTCTAAGTAGGAGAACTTGCACAATCAGTGGCTGACTAAATACTTTTTGGCCCCACTGTATAAAATATATATAACTGCATGTCAGTCATTATGTAGTAATGTTATTAATCACTGTTTTCCAATCTGCTTGTTAAATTCATCCTACTTAAAAATGTAAAAAGTAACTAACCAACTGTTCTACCTTTTTACATCCACCTGTATGTAATGAAGAAGTTCTGCAAAAATTTATATGACCCATAATTTAAAACTCATTGAAATGAATCTGGTTTTTCTATGTGAGATTATGTCGATCAGTGATGGTTTTATTAAAACTTCAATATTTTTGTTTTACAGAGAAGCTAAAAGTTACTCTTACAGTGAAGTCTGATAGGAAAGATTTTTTCATAGGAGAGAGAATCACTCTTACATGTTCTGTAGGAGGAGAGATCAGTCAGAGTTACACTTACAGTCAGAGTTACAGTCAGAGTTACAGTCAGAGTTACAGTCAGAGTTACAGTTACAGTCAGAGTTACAGTCAGAGTTACAGTCAGAGTTACACTTACAGAGTTACACTTACAGTCAGAGTTACAGTCAGAGTTACACTTACAGTCAGAGTTACAGTTACAGTTGGTATAAGAATGAAACTGAAGTTCCTTCTGAAAATAAAAGTGAATTTAGCTTTGAGGTGAATGAAGAGGCCAAATATACCAGATACACATGCAGTGGAACACAGAACGATAATAAACAACAGATCATAATGAGTAATTCTGTTACTGTATCTGTGTCAGGTGAGTTTACACAACATGCACTACTGTAAAAGTTCATTTATCACATCAAATGTTTATGGAAAATAATTTATTTAAAATTTATTTGAAAACTGTATCAATCATGTTAAAAGTAATCACCCCCTACACTGATCAGTCATAACATTAAAACCACCTCCTTGTTTCTACACTCACTGTCCATTTTATCAGCTCCACTTACCATATAGAAACACTTTGTAGTTCTACAATTACTGACTGTAGTCCATCTGTTTATCTACATACCTTTTTTAACCTGCATTTACTGCACTAAGATCTAATAGAACAAGAAAAGAGACGCATCCATTACCAGAGAACATTAATAAATCATTAACTACCCTAATTAATGCAGTTACTGTGGTTGGGCTAAATCCTGACTGAAATCTTTCATGATACTGTTTTTGTGCAGATAAGAAAAGAACGGTTTAGAAACTTTTTATAGAATCTTGGAGACAAAAGGAAGATTTAAAATCTGCCTTTGGACAGACCATATGGATCAAGATTAGGTTTTAATCAGGGGTTTATTAAAAGTACTTTTGAACAATTTAGTTACGTACCCAAGGCTAAGCGATGCATTTATTAAAGTAAACAGGGGCTCCACAATGGCTGGGAGTAAATCTGGGAGTAAATGGGTTAGAACAGCGTCAAGTTTGCATAACTGTGACTTTTATTAGTGCATGTTTTTATGCTTTCATGCTATTTTACACTTCCAGTGTAGTGTGCTGCCATTCGTGCTAATTTTTGTGCTGCTTTACTTAAGGACAGTGGGAGCCTAGTGTGTAGAGCTTTGGACTATAAACCAGAAGATTGGTGGTTCAAATCCAGGCTCTGCTAAACAGCCGCTGTTGGGTCCTTGAGCAAGACCCTTAACCCTGTCTGTTCCAGGGGGGCTGTACGACAGCTGACCCTGCGCTCTGACCCCAGCTTTCAAACAAGCTGGGATATGTGAAGAATTTCAATGTACTGTACACCTGTATATGTATACAGGTCCTGGTCATAAAATTAGAATATCATGAAAAAGTTGATTTATTTCAGTAATTCCATTCAAAAAGTGAAACTTGTATATTATATTCATTCATTACACACAGACTGATATATTTCAAATGTTTATTTCTTTAATGTTGATGATTATAACTGACAACTAATGAAAACCCCAAATTCAGTATCTCAGAAAATTAGAATATTGTGACAAGGTACAATATTGAAGACACCTGGTGCCACACTCTAATCAGCTAATTAACTCAAAACACCTGCAAAGGCCTTTAAATGGTCTCTCAGTCTAGTTCTGTAGGCTACACAATCATGGGGAAGACTGCTGACTTGACAGTTGTCCAAAAGACGACCATCGACACCTTGCACAAGGAGGGCAAGACACAAAAGGTCATCGCTAAAGAGGCTGGCTGTTCACAGAGCTCTGTGTCCAAGCACATTAATAGAGAGGCGAAGGGAAGGAAAAGATGTGGTAGAAAAAAGTGTACAAGCAATAGGGATAACCGCACCCTGGAGAGGATTGTGAAACAAAACCCATTCAAAAATGTGGGGGAGATTCACAAAGAGTGGACTGCAGCTGGAGTCAGTGCTTCAAGAACCACCACGCACAGACGTATGCAAGACATGGGTTTCAGCTGTCGCATTCCTTGTGTCAAGCCACTCTTGAACAAGAGACAGCGTCAGAAGCGTCTCGCCTGGGTTAAAGACAAAAAGGACTGGACTGCTGCTGAGTGGTCCAAAGTTATGTTCTCTGATGAAAGTAAATTTTGCATTACCTTTGGAAATCAAGGTCCCAGAGTCCGGAGGAAGAGAGGAGAGGCACAGAATCCACGTTGCTTGAGGTCCAGTGTAAAGTTTCCACAGTCAGTGATGGTTTGGAGTGCCATGTCATCTGCTGGTGTTGGTCCACTGTGTTTTCTGAGGTCCAAGGTCAACGCAGTTATCTACCAGGAAGTTTTAGAGCACTTCATGCTTCCTGCTGCTGACCAACTTTATGGAGATGCAGATTTCATTTTCCAACAGGACTTGGCACCTGCACACAGTGCCAAAGCTACCAGGATCTGGTTTAAGGACCATGGTATCCCTGTTCTTAATTGGCCAGCAAACTCGCCTGACCTTAACCCCATAGAAAATCTATGGGGTATTGTGAAGAGGAAGATGCGATACGCCAGACCCAACAATTCAGAAGAGCTGAAGGCCACTATCAGAGCAACCTGGGCTCTCATAACACCTGAGCAGTGCCACAGACTGATAGACTCCATGCCACGCCGCATTGCTGTAGTAATCCAGGCAAAAGGAGCCCCAACTAAGTATTGAGTTCTGTACATGCTCATACTTTTCAGTTGGCCAACATTTCTAAAAATCCTTTTTTTTGTATTGGTCTTAAGTAATATTCTAATTTTCTGAGATACTGAATTTGGGGTTTTTATTAGTTGTCAGTTATAATCATCAACATTAAAAGAAATAAACATTTGAAATATATCAGTCTGTGTGTAAAGAATGAATATAATATACAAGTTTCACTTTTTGAATGGAATTACTGAAATAAATCAACTTTTTCATGATATTCTAATTTTATGATCAGCACCTGTATATGACAAAGTATATCTATGTTCTTCTTCTTTTTAGAGCATGTGTGTGGTCATTGTACCATGGAGCAGACTTTTTCTTTCTAATCAATTTTAGACTAAGTGATAAAAAATACTAAACATAGAATCAACTAAAGTTTGAAACTTAAATTTTGTCTTCAATTATTTCAAATTCGGTTGAAGTAAAAAAAAAAAAAAGAGTTTATAATGCTTCACATTGCCACACAGGTTCTATTAAAGTGATGTTTAGGTTCAACAGGTCTGGCAGTGATCATGTCTGGGTGTGGCTAGTAAAAATAAACCAAATTTTTTAGACTGGTTGATTAAAATTTTTTTATGTGTTTCCTGCGGTCTTTGTCTAATATTAAAAGTAATTTGATGTAAAACATATAAGAGTGACAAATATGCAAAAATAGAAGAAATTCTCTCTTGGATATTTGAACCTGGTCTCTTTCTGACGGTGGAATCATGAACACTGATTTTATCTGAGGTGAGAGAGGTTGGTGATGGAATAAGTTGGTGTTATGTTTTTAAAGAAATGTTAAAATGGTTTGGTTTGAGAAAATAAAGCAAAAGCACTCACAAACCACAAAGTGTTTTTATTAATGAAAACGTTTTATTTTATTTCTACAGAGAGACCAAAAGCTGCTGTGATCATAAATCCTGATAATCACGTGTTTGTAGGAGAGGTTGTTACTCTCACATGTAACATAGTGAATGGAGGAGGTGTCCAGAACTGGAGGTACAGCTGGAATAAAGGAGGTTCAGACCAAACTGTCAGTAATGATCAGCAGTACAGAATCAGTGATGTTACAGAGAATCATGCAGGTAAATACACCTGTACAGGAACAGAGACAGGAGGCTCACGTTCCTCACACCCCAGTGATGTTGTTCTACTGACTGTATCAGGTGAGTCTGATCATCTCTTCTGTATTTAATAACATCTGTATCACATCAGCATGTATTTACAAACTTTTGGTCATGAGGTTTATTTAGGGAAGTTGTAGAACCCCAATCAGTAAAGGTTTGGGGCCATTTTGGAAAATGGAATAAAAAGCAGAATCTGAGATTTTTAAATTCTCTTAAACTTTAATTTAACAAAAATACAAAGAAAAGATTTTTAAACCAGTGTTTATCTCTCACCAGCTTCAATGGTCTTAGGCCTGCAACACATTCCAAAAATGTTGGGACAGGGACAATTTAGTGCTAGTAATGATGGTAAAAACAAACTAAATAATGTTGTTATTTTAAACAGGTGATTGTAATCATGATTTGGTACAAAAGCTGTATCCACGAAAGGCATCTGGGATGGACCATCACACAGTGGAAACATTTTGTGATCTGATGATTCAGTGTTTCAGATATTTTTTGTAGGTAAGCGTATGCTGCATACTCAGGACCAAAGACAGAAAGGACCACTCAGACTGTTATCAGCAACAAGTCCAAAAGCCAGGGTCTGTCATGGTATGGGGCGTGTCAGTACCAGGGTCTGTCATGGTATGGGGGGGTGTCACTACCAGGGTCTGTCATGGTATGGGGCGTGTCAGTACCAGGGTCTGTCATGGTATGGGAGTGTGTCAGTACCAGGGTCTGTCATGGTATGGGGCGTGTCAGTACCAGGGTCTGTCATGGTATGGAAGTGTGTCAGTACCAGGGTCTGTCATGGTATGGGGCGTGTCAGTACCAGGGTCTGTCATGGTATGGGAGTGTGTCAGTACCAGGGTCTGTCAAGGTATGAGGGTGTGTAAGTACCAGGGTCTGTCATGGTATGGGGCGTGTCAGTACCAGGGTCTTTCAAGGTATGAGGGTGTGTCACTACCAGGGTCTGTCATGGTATGGGGCGTGTCAGTACCAGGGTCTGTCATGGTATGGAGTGTGTCAGTACCAGGGTCTGTCAAGGTATGGGGGCGTGTCAGTACCAGGGTCTGTCATGGTATGAGGGTGTGTCACTACCAGGGTCTGTCATGGTATGGGGGTGTGTCAGTACTAGGGTCTGTCATGGAATGGGGGTGTGTCAGTACCAGGGTCTGTCATGGTATGGGGGTGTGTCAGTACCAGGGTCTGTCATGGTATGGGGGTGTGTCAGTACCAGGGTCTGTCATGGTATGGGGGTGTGTCAGTACCAGGGTCTGTCATGGTATGGAGTGTGTCAGTACCAGGGTCTGTCATGGTATGGAGTGTGTCAGTACCAGGATCTGTCATGGTATGGGGGTGTGTCAGTACCAGGGTCTGTCATGGTATGGGGGTGTGTCAGTACCAGGGTCTGTCATGGTATGGGGGTGTGTCAGTACCAGGGTCTGTCATGGTATGAGGGTGTGTCAGTACCAGGGTCTGTCATGGTATGGAGTGTGTCAGTACCAGGGTCTGTCATGGTATGGGGGTGTGTCAGTACCAGGGTCTGTCATGGTATGAGGGTGTGTCAGTACCAGGGTCTGTCATGGTATGGGGGTGTGTCAGTACCAGGGTCTGTCATGGTATGGGGGTGTGTCAGTACCAGGGTCTGTCATGGTATGGGGGTGTGTCAGTACCAGGGTCTGTCATGGTATGAGGGTGTGTCAGTACCAGGGTCTGTCATGGTATGGGGGTGTGTCAGTACCAGGGTCTGTCATGGTATGGGGGTGTGTCAGTACCAGGGTCTGTCATGGTATGAGGGTGTGTCAGTACCAGGGTCTGTCATGGTATGGAGTGTGTCAGTACCAGGGTCTGTCATGTTTACTTGGTCTCCTCTGTGCCAAAACGTCTTTTAAGGGGTTAAAAAGGAATAACAACATATTAAAGTGGTAAATGCTTTACTGTCCCAACTTTTTTTGGAATGTGTTGCAGGCCTGAAATGCAGGAATGGATGTTTATTAATAAATGAATTGAAGTTGAGCAGATAAAACATGAAATATCTTGAGTTCATTCTAACTTAAATGTAATAACATTTGGGGGAAATGAGAGAATAAAAGTGATTAAACTGATTAAAACTTCATTATTTTCTATTAACAGCAAAACCCAAACCAACTGTGAGATTAGAACCTCAGAACTTCATCTACACTGGAGACACCGTTACTCTGACCTGTGATCTGAATCAGTCTACAGGATGGACTTTCTTCTGGTACAAAAATGATCAGGAAGTAAATCGTCAGATCTCTGCAGATAAAATCACCACCAACAAACTCGGTGAGAAACTTTCTAATACAGGAAGAACAAAGTACAACTGTAGAGCGCTAAGAGGAAACTACTACAACAAATACTACTACTCACTGTACAGTGATCCAGTTACAGTTACAGTTGAAGGTTTGTCGTGTTTTATACTTTTTATTACAGATTTGATGTAGTCAGGAAATATGTTGTTATTTCACCAAATAATTTGCAGAACGATCTCTTAGCTCAGAAGAATGCTTTAATTAATGCAATTAAACAACTTTTACTTAAATAAATAAAGACTAATGTTGAATCATACGAATTAAAATTATAATAATAAAAAGCTGGGCGTTATAAGATGATTTTGTCAAAAACAGCTGTTTTGGAGACAATTAATGATGTCATAAGTGTTAATGAAAAATGTTTATGAGCAGGGATGGACCGAGGGGGTGAGTGATCTAGAAAAATATCATCATTTCTTAAGGTTGAATCTACAATATTATTCTGATTATTGTTTATGTTTTTAAAACAATTTATTCAGTAACTGAAGAGAAAAACAAACTCATTTCTTTGTTGATGAGACTCTATAGCAGGGGTCACCAACCTTTGAGACCGAGAGCTACTTTAAGGGTACTGAATAATACGAAGCTACTTGTTTGATACAAACTTCCTGAATAACATAAAGCTGCACGGTTCACCTTTAATTAAGATAAGATAAGATAAGATATTCTTTTATTAGTCCCACAGTGGGGAAATTCGCAATGAATATTATAATATTATAATTTTTCTTCTTCTTCTTCTTCTTCTTATTTTTATTATTATTATTAGCATTATTATTAGCATTATTAATATTATTCATATATATGAAGAGTGTGATCATATGTTAATGTTAATGATTCCTCAGAAAAATTATTAACAACGATTTACTACGGTAGGAAACACAGATATATTTCAGCATGTAACATTATTCATCTCTATTAATCTAAATATCAATATTTCAATATTTGAAAGTCAGAGCTATCACATCTCTGATATTTTTGTAAATTTTGTTCCTGACAGTTTTGTATAAATGAGCACATTTGTAGTATTTTGATCAAAATCTTTTCACAAGTGATCACTTCTGTACCATCTTTTAGAAAATCATTAAGTCACATCTTCAAATCATGTCTTGTTTGTACTCATCACTTCCTTTGCAACATTTTAGAACAAATCATGAACTCTGTCCCATGTTTGTACAAATGATCAGTTATGTACGATAAAAAAAAAAGCTGTGATGTACATGGACGTTTTTGTGACACGTACTGAAGTGTCTCTCCACGTTCCTCCCAAACATTGTGAAAGTTTTCTTTCGCTTTTCTCTCTCCGAATCGCAGCTGCACATGCGTACCTCACTTGCCTCAGCGTTATGTGCATGATATAAAACTCCGCACCCAGACCACAGATCCAGACCAGAGTTCATATAAACATCCAACATTTCTGTTTTTAAAATGTTATATTCACTATTGTCATTTACAAATCTACATCAATGCAAGTCGTGTTGATTCAATAAGAACAGCAACGCAGATATAATGTTTAGACAGAGCTCTATAGTCACTAGTGCTATTTTAGAACATGCCCTGCGGGCGACCAGTGACCCTCGGGCACCATGCTGGTGACCCCTGCACTACAGTAACACTACAAGAAATGATGAGCTCAAGAACTAACACAGAGCACAGAGACCCAAATACCACCTAAACTTATTTAAAAAAGGCACTTTCTAATAACATGTAGAGTTTTAATGTGGAGTGATTTCAGTAAACAGAAACTTACATCACATCTACTGACTTGAAGAGGTTCAATGTTAAACAATGCTAAAAATAAAAAATAAACCAAAGTTTTTACAATTTTTAAAAAGCTTTTTAAAATCTATATTAGATACATTTAAAAATGCTACAAATACAGGTGCTGGTCATAAAATTAGAATATCATGAAAAAGTTGATTTATTTCAGTAATTCCATTCAAAAAGTGAAACATTTCTTAAAAGAAATAAACATTTGAAATATATCAGTCTGTGTGTAAAGAATGAATATAATATACAAGTTTCACTTTTTGAATGGAATTACTGAAATAAATCAACTTTTTCATGATATTCTAATTTTATGACCAGCACCTGTATAAACACAATGAAAAATAAGTAATTTGTTTAAAGATTTTAATTGAAAATGTAAAGTAACTGCATTAATAAATGTAGTATTTAAACATGCAATAACAATGAAACTAGAACAAAGAAATGATGCATTTATATATTTATTACATTTATCAAACACTCTTATCCAAAACAACTTACAGTTGTGGCCAAATACAAAAGAATTAAGGGCCTTTCTCAGGGGCCCAACAGTGTCAAATTGGTGGTAGTGGGGCCTGTACCAGCAACCGTCTGATCACCAGTTCAGTAGCTTAAACGCTGTGCTACCACTGACCCACTTCAAGTAAATGTTCAAATATTCCAATATTTATTTATTTTATTTTTATTACCTTCTTTAAACTGGTCAGAGTTCACAAACACTGGAGACAAATATTTGTCAAAAATTATTTCTGACATGTTTTTTTCTTTTTCAATAATTCATTAAATGGCATCTAATTTTAATTAAAAAAAGAAAACACAACACCAGCCGTGGTGAAAAATCTTTTACAGAATTGTTTTAATTGCTTGATGGGATTCAAGATGATTGCTCCAGAAGATTTATTGTGTTTGTTTGTTTGTGTTTTGAGTCATTCAGTGATGGACTTGCTTCTGTGCATCATAATATTTTCCTGCTGCAAAACCCGACTGCACTGTGACTGAAACTGTGTTTTAATTCTCCACCATTATACACTCACAAACACAAACCACAAAGTGTCTTTAATAATATGTGAAATATAAAAATAATATTATTTTTCTTTCTACAGAGAGACTAAAAATCACTGTGGCCATCTATCTTGATAATCACGTGTTTATAGGAGACTCTGTTAATCTCACATGTAACATAGAGAATGGAGGAGGTGTCCAGTACTGGAGGTACAGCTGGAATAAAGAAGGTTCAGACCAAACTGTCAGTAATGATCAGCAGTACAGAATCAGTGATGTTACAGAGAATCATGCAGGTAAATACACCTGTACAGGAACAGAGACAGGAGGCTCACGTTCCTCACACCCCAGTGATGCTGTTCTACTGACTGTATCAGGTGAGTCTGATCATCTGTATTGATTAACATCTGTATCACATCAGCATGTATTCAGTATTAAGTTTTCTTTCGCTTTTCTTGTGTGTTTCTTTATTATTATTATTTCGGGGTAAAACCCGCATCTCTCTCCGAATCGCAGCTGCTCATGCGTACCTCGCTTGTCTCAGCGTTAATATGCACACGATATAAAACTCTGCACCCAGACCAGACCAGAGTTCATATAAACATCCAACATTTCTGTTTTTAAAATGGTATATTCACTATTGTCATTTACAAATCTACATCAATGCAAGTCGTGTTGATTCAATAAGAACAGCAAGGCAGATATAATGTTTAGACAGAGCTCTATAGTCACTAGTGCTATTTTAGAACATGCCCTGCGGGCGACCAGTGGCCCTCGGGCACCATGCTGGTGACCCCTGCACTACAGTAACACTACAAGAAATGATGAGCTCAAGAACTAACACAGAGCACAGAGACCCAAATACCACCTAAACTTATTTAAAAAAGGCACTTTCTAATAACATGTAGAGTTTTAATGTGGAGTGATTTCAGTAAACAGAAACTTACATCACATCTACTGACTTGAAGAGGTTCAGTGTTAAACAATGTTAAAAATAAAAAATAAACCAAAGTTTTTACAATTTTTAAAAAGCTTTTTAAAATCTATATTAGATACATTTAAAAACGCTACAAATATAAACACAATGAAAAATAAGTTTAAAGATTGTAATTGAAAATGTAAAGTAACCTCATTATTAAATGTAGTATTTAAACATGCAATAACAATGAAACTAGAACAAAGAAATTAAGGGCCTTTCTCAGGGGCCCAACAGTGTCAGATTGGTGGTAGTGGGGCCTGTACCAGCAACCGTCTGATCACCAGTTCAGTAGCTTAAATGCTGTGCTACTACTGACCCACTTCAAGTAAATGTTCAAATATTCCAATATTTATTTATTTTATTTTTATTACCTTCTTTAAACTGGTCAGAGTTCACAAACACTGGAGACAAATATTTGTCAAAAATTATTTCTGACATGTTTTTTTCTTTTTCAATAATTCATTAAATGGCATCTAATTTTAATTAAAAAAAGAAAAAACTACACAAGTAAACACAACACCAGCCGTGGTGAAAAATCTTTTACAGAATTGTTTTAATTGCTTGATGGGATTCAAGATGATCGCTCCAAAAGATTCATTGTGTTTGTTTGTTTGTGTTTTGAGTCATTCAGTGATGGACTTGCTTCTGTGCATCAGAATATTTTCCTGCTGCAAATCCCAACTGCACTGTGACTGAAACTGTGTTTTAATTCTCCACCATTATACACTCACAACCACAAACCACAAAGTGTCTTTAATAATATGTGAAATATGAAAATAATATTCTTTTTCTTTCTACAGAGAGACCAAAACCCACTGTGATCATAAATCCTGATAATCACGTGTTTATAGATGAGATTGTTACTCTCACATGTAACATAGAGAATGGAGGAGGCGTCCAGAACTGGAGGTACAGCTGGAATAAAGAAGGTTCAGACCAAACTGTCAGTAATGATCAGCAGTACAGAATCAGTGATGTTACAGAGAATCATGCAGGTAAATACACCTGTACAGGAACAGAGACAGGAGGATCACGTTCCTCACACCCCAGTTCTGTTCTACTGACTGTATCAGGTGAGTCTGATCATCTGTATTGATTAACATCTGTATCACATCAGCATGTATTCAGTACTGGTGTAGAGGTGAGAGGGTTCTTAAGATATTACAGTAACTCGGACAATGTAGGATTATTAAACCACAAACTTTTTAAAAATAGATTAAAGTTCATTTCCGCAAAATAACATCTAAAGTTTTTACACTGCTGGTGATCGTCTTATTATTTTTACTGTCCTCTTCACTCAGTATAAATGTAACAGAAGGTAAAATGTTTGAATGTTTGTTGCTTGTTTCAGGATACATAAATAATCTGTATTATTTTAATATAATCTCTGTTTTTCCTGTGCAACACTGATGTTCCACCTTAAATGTACCTCGTTATTGACCTGATTTGTTTTCTGCACACATGAAACAGCAAAATATTTTATAGAATTTACACAATCAGCAACAAAAACAAGAAATCTAAATGATACTTTATACAACACTATGGTAATGAGAAGTGATTTAGATCATGTTAATGCAATTCATGCAGGCACATGCACAGACATTTTTGGGGGCAGGTGCTCAAGCCAAAAAAAGGGCACCCATCGCCAAAATTATAAATAAAAAACAAAACAAAACAGTAGGATATTTAACTTCAATCAATACACATCTAATCAAATAACTCAAATTATCAAATTGCATAAATAAATGAAAAACAGGCAAAAACACGGCCATATTGTGCACGCTTTTTAATAACCAAACAACTGATACTGATACATCTCCCTCATTCGCTTTAGATGGTAGATGGTTTACTCCATAAAAGAGAGCTGCTACCCTGAGGTGCTTGCTGTAGTTCCTTTTCTTTCTGCTTTTGTATTCTTTCTTTTCTACGGAAGCGTATTGCTGCCACACAGTTAAAAAAAAAATACCGTCAGTATGTCGTTATAACGAGAAAGGATGTCGTTAAAACGAGAAAAGGATGTCGTTATAACGAGAAAAGGATGTCGTTATAACGAGAAAAGGATGTCGTTAAAACGAGAAAAGGATGTCGTTATAACGAGAAAAGTTCATTACCTCAAATGCTGCACAGCTGATGGAGCGTATCTGCTGATGGAGAGACAGTTTGCACACATGCATGATGCTGTAACTTGTGTAACCTTACAGCTTGTGGTGCCGATCAAGATTCTCCTTTAGGATCTAAACTTGGTTTAATATTCAACATTTGTCTGACATTCGGCATTCCGATCTAAATAAGTGCTTCAAAAAACACCTAAGACCTTCTTATTTGATGATTTCTTACACAAATGAAAATAGTCAACATACTACAAAAACAAGTTTATGTTCAATTTAAGATTACGTCTATTTATCTAAAGAAAGGTTATAATGAAACCGTTTATCCAGCTCCCACTTCATGTAACGAGTTAGGGACCGTCATAAAACTAACTGAGAAACGTAGGAAACATGCACTTATCCACACTAATAAATCCATTTAAATCTGGTATGATTTGATGAATTAATGTCAAACAGTTTTTACAAAAACACATCAATGTTTCTCACCTACTACAAAAACCTTATTTTTTGAAATAACATGGTATTTATTTTACATTACATTTAAATAAAGATAAATAAATCTGTAATAAATTTATATTTCAAATATACAAATTATATTTCCAAAAATACAAATCATACCAGATTTAAATGGATTTATTAGTGTGGATAAGTGCATGTTTCCTACGTTTCTCAGTTAGTTTTATGACGGTCCCTAACTCGTTACATGAAGTGGGAGCTGGATAAACGGTTTCATTATAACCTTTCTTTAGATAAATAGACGTAATCTTAAATTGAACATAAACTTGTTTTTGTAGTATGTTGACTATTTTCATTTGTGTAAGAAATCATCAAATAAGAAGGTCTTAGGTGTTTTTTGAAGCACTTATTTAGATCGGAATGCCGAATGTCAGACAAATGTTGAATATTAAACCAAGTTTAGATCCTAAAGGAGAATCTTGATCGGCACCACAAGCTGTAAGGTTACACAAGTTACAGCATCATGCATGTGTGCAAACTGTCTCTCCATCAGCAGATACGCTCCATCAGCTGTGCAGCATTTGAGGTAATGAACTTTTCTCGTTATAACGACATCCTTTTCTCGTTTTAACGACATCCTTTTCTCGTTATAACGACATCCTTTTCTCGTTATAACGACATCCTTTCTCGTTATAACGACATACTGACGGTATTTTTTTTTTAACTGTGTGGCAGCAATACGCTTCCGTAAAACACAACACCAGCCGTGGTGAAAAATCTTTTACAGAATTGTTTTAATTGCTTGATGGGATTCAAGATGATCACTCCAAAAGATTCATTGTGTTTGTTTGTTTGTGTTTTGAGTCATTCAGTGATGGACTTGCTTCTGTGCATCAGAATATTTTCCTGCTGCAAAACCCGACTGCACTGTGACTGAAACTGTGTTTTAATTCTCCACCATTATACACTCACAAACACAAACCACAAAGTGTCTTTAATAATATGTAAAATATGAAAATAATATTCTTTTTCTTTCTACAGAGAGACCAAAACCCACTGTGATCATATATCCTGGTAATCACGTGTTTAGAGGAGAGATTGTTACTCTCACATGTAACATAGAGAATGGAGGACGTGTCCAGAACTGGAGGTACAGCTGGAATAAAGAAGGTTCAGAACAAACTGTCAGTAATAAACAGAAGTACAAAATCAATAGTGTTATAGTAGCTGATGCAGGTAAATACACCTGTACAGGAACAGAGACAGGAGGCTCACGTTCCTCACACCCCAGTGATGCTGTTCTACTGACTGTATCAGGTGAGTCTGATCATCTGTATTGATTACCATCTGTATCACATCAGCATGTATTCAGTACTGGTGTAGAGGAGAGAGGGTTCTTAAGATATTACAGTAACTCGGACAATGTAGGATTATTGAACCACAAACTTTTTAAAAATAGATTAAAGTTCATTTCCGCAAAATAACATCTAAACTTTTTACACTGCTGGTGATCGTCTTATTACTTTTACTGTCCTCTTCACTCAGTATAAATGTAACAGAAGGTAAAATGTTTGAATGTTTGTTGCTTGTTTCAGGATACATAAATAATCTGTATTATTTTAATATAATCTCTGTTTTTCCTGTGCAGCACTGATGTTCCACCTTAAATGTACCTCGTTATTGACCTGATTTGTTTTCTGCACATATGAAACAGCAAAATATTTTACAGAATTTACACAATCAGCAACAAAAACAAGAAATCTAAATGATACTTTATACAACACTATGGTCCTGAGAAGTGATTTAGATCATGTTGATGCAATTCATGCACTTGCTTATAAAGAGTAAGATTATTAAAGCTGAGTTGGGGTGAATGTAAACACTCAAACCTGGTTTAAACTGGTTTATTAACAGGAAGAAGTTGTAAACTGTGTATTATGAAATGGATAGTTCTGGTCCTAAAATCTGATTGGCTTAGCCGCGTTCGAATCCGTTGTAAAATAGACCACTGAAGTCGTGTATCATTCTGTAGTCCTCGTTATGCCCAAATTTGGAGACCCGGGTCTAAGTCAGATTTTCAATGGCAAAAATGAACGGGGTTTTCAAAAAATCGTCTCTAACGCATCCTGTGCTAAATAAACATGTTCAGAACCCTGTACGGATCCTCTGAATTACGAGGTTGTTAAAGGATCGTAATACTAATAATGCTACACGAAAGCTAATGCTACTGCACATTAATTAGACATCACTGAACTACACCAAAGCAAGGCGTACTATGGTGGTCGTATCGCTTTGTGGTTTGTCCTCCTTTTTCAAGGATGATTACAAAAGTATTAAAAGAGGTGAAAACCACTTTGTCAGGTCATGTTGAGCAGTGAAGCCTCAGTGCAGGTCATCTTGTAGCACTTGTTAAGTGGCTTCCAGTCTAGTGACGTCAATTAAGTGCGCAGTAGCATTAGCTTATATGTAGCAATATTCATATATTGACGCTTCATAATTCAGAGGATCCAGTGATAATAGACAGAAGAACCTCCATAAAACAAAACGTAACAGCTCTGGAACATTTTTTATGACTACAGGATGTGAGAGAGGCAATATTTCAAAATCTCCATTCATTTTTCCTATTCAAAATTTCTCTTAGACCCGGATTACCAAATAAGATAATATAATATAACATAAGATAACACTTTATTTATCCTGAAGGTAATTGCAATAAATATGGGCATAACAACGTGGTGTGAATTACAAATGACGACACGACTTCAGTGGTCTATGCCCGATATTCATTAAAACAGAAATTTTAAGGTTTTTGTGTGTTTGTGTGTGTAAACACGTGTCTTTGTGCCTGTGTGTGTGTGTGAGTGTATTTGTATCTGTGTGGATGTGTGGGTGTATAAGGATGTATGTAGATTGTGATTAGAACTAAACGTTTTGTGCACTTGTTACGCTGACCCACTACCTCTAAGATCCAGGGTTCGAATCCACAGCCTGTATGAGTGTAGATTTCTGTATGAGATGTGTGTGCTTGTATGGTGTGTGATTATGTGTTTGTGTGTGTGTGTGATTGAATGTAAGTTGCATGTAAACTAAAAGCTCCTTGTTTTTGTAAAATAAACAAGAGAGGTTAACATCAGCTGTCCACAAACTTTTGGTCACGTGGTATATTTAGGGATGTTGTAGCAGTGTAGCTTTTATCAGCAGATTCTGGATTAAATGTGGAGAAAATAAGAGAATAAAAGTGATTAAACTGCTGATTTAACTGTAAAATAAACAGCTTTAAAATCTTCATTATTTTCTATTAACAGCAAAACCCAAACCATCTGTGAGATTAGAACCTCAGAACTTCATCTACACTGGAGACACCGTTACTCTGACCTGTGATCTGAATCAGTCTACAGGATGGACTTTCATCTGGTACAGAAATGATCAGGAAGTAAATCCTCAGATATCTGCAGATAAAACCAACAAACTCAGTGAGAAACTTTCTAATACAGGAACAACAAAGTACAGATGTAGAGCACGAAGAAAAAACTACCACAAGAAATACTACGACTCGGAGCTCAGTTCTTCAGTTATCGTTACAGTGGAAGGTTTGTCATGTTTATAATTTTTTTTACAGATTTGATGTAGTCACAAAATTAATGTAATAATTTCACCGATCCATGTTATTTTATAAAACTTTGAGCGCTGCTGAATGATCTCTTAGTTTGTAAAAAAAGACTTCAATTAATAATAAAATTCTTCTTTCCAATGCATGTTTTTACTGTATAAAGATAAAATAAAGATAAATGTTGAATAATTATATAATAATTTAATAACAATCACATTAGAAATAAGATCCATTTGTTTAAATTACAGGCTGAGTTTCTCACATTAAACGTATACAGTGGGGCCAAAAAGTATTTAGTCAGCCACTGATTGTGCAAGTTCTCCTACTTAGAAAGATGAGAGAGGTCTGTAATTTTCATCATAGCTACACTTCAACTATGAGAGACAAAATGAGAAAAAAAAATCCAGGAAATCACATTGTAGGATTTTTAAAGAATTTATTTGTAAATTATGGTGGAAAATAAGTATTTGGTCAATAACAAAAAGTTCAACTCAATACTTTGTAACATAACCTTTGTTGGCAATGACAGAGGTGAAACGTTTCCTGTAAGTCTTCACCAGGTTTGCACACACTGTAGCTGGTATTTTGGCCCATTCCTCCATGCAGATCTCCTCTAGAGCAGTGATGTTTTGGGGCTGTCGCTGGGCAACACAGACTTTCAACTCCCTCCACAAATTTTCTATGGGGTTGAGGTCTGGAGACTGGCTAGGCCACTCCAGGACCTTGAAATGCTTTTTACGGAGCCACTCCTTCGTTGCCCGAGCGGTGTGTTTGGGATCATTGTCATGCTGGAAGACCCAGCCACGTTCCATCTTCAATGCTCTCACTGATGGAAGGAGGTTTTGGCTTAAAATCTCACTATACATGGTCCTGTTCATTCTTCCCTTAACACGGATCAGTCGTCCTGTCCCCTTTGCAGAAAAACAGCCCCAAAGCATGACGTTTCCACCCCCATGCTTCACAGTAGGTATGGTGTTCTTGGGATGCAACTCAGCATTCTTCTTCCTCCAAACACGACGAGTTGAGTTTCTACCAAAAAGTTCCATTTTGGTTTCATCTGGCCACTCAGCCCAGCCGGATGGTAGAGCTGAGACTCGATACGATGTATTCAAGATCCCATCTCGGGTGTGCTAGTGTGTGTTTTTTCGCTGCACCACCTGAGCGGCCTCTAATAACTAAAGGTGACACACAAACACAAAATGCAGCTTGTAAATAATCATTCAGTTTATTAATTATAAACATTTTTCAAATTGTATCACCAATGTAAAAAAGTAAATGCAATCAACTGCAAACGTTTGTGATGCTTATAAAGAGTCTTTAATGTCGCTCTGTAGTAATGTAGAGCACAAAGAGTTAATAACTACTACCACTACTACTCACTGTACAGTGATCCAGTTACTGTACATTTACAGTTACTGTTACACTGGAAGGTTTTTCATGTTTTATACTTTTTATTACAGATTTAATGTAGTCAAGAAATCAATGTAATAATTTCACCAAATAATTTGCAGAATGATCTCTTAGCTTGTAAAAAATAGCCCAATTATTTAAAAGTCATCATTTTAATGCAGTTAAACTGTTTTTACTTCAAATAAATAAAGATTAATAATATATAATAATACAACAACAAATTAATCCAAAACAACTAATTTTTGTGGCCAAATACAATTCAAGCAACTGAGGGTTAAGGGCCTTTCTCAGGGGCCCAACAATGGCAACTTGGTGGTAGTGGGGCTTGTACCAGCAACCTTCTGATCACTAGTTTAATACCTTAACCACTGAGCTACCACTGACCCGCTTTAAATAACTGTAAAAAAATGTTTCAGATCAACTTATTTTAATAGAAGAAACAAAACGTGTAAACACAAGATTCTGCTTTTATATCATCATTTAATTTATTATGTATAAAGATTTATTTAAAACTTATATCACTCATGAGCAAAATTAATTGCCCCTGATTCTAAACCTAAAAACTGCTTGTGCCACCCTTGGCAGTATCGACTTCAATCAAACGTCTGTGATACTTGTGAAGAGTTTTTATGTCACTGTGGAGATATTTAGTTTTGTTCTTCTTTACAGAATTGTTTTAATTCAGCTACACTGAAGGATTTTCTAGTATAAACTGCCTGTTTAAGGTCTCGCCACAGACTCTCAATGGGATTCAAGTCGATCTCTCCAAAAGCTTCATTTTGTTTGTTTGTTTGTGTTTTGAGCCATTCAGTGATGGACTTGCTTGTGTGCATCAGATTATTTTCCTGCTGCAAAACCCAACTGCACTGTGACTAAAACTGTGTTTTAATTCTCCACCATTAAACACTCACAACCACAAACCACAAAGTGTCTTTATTAATGAGAATAATATTTGATTTTATTTTTACAGAGAGACCAAAACCCACTGTTACCATAAATCCTGATAATCACGTGTTTGTAGGAGAGATTGTTACTCTCACATGTAACATAGAGAATGGAGGAGGTGTCCAGTACTGGAGGTACAGCTGGAATAAAGAAGGTTCAGCCCAAACTGTCAGTAATGGTCAGCAGTACAGAATCAGTGATGTTACAGAGAATCATGCAGGTAAATACACCTGTACAGGAACAGAGACAGTAGGATCACGTTCCTCACACCCCAGTGATGCTGTTCTACTGACTGTATCAGGTGAGTCTGATCATCTCTTCTGTATTGATAAACATCTGTATCACATCAGCATGTATTCAGTACTGGTGTAGAAGTGAGAGGATTGTTTAGATGTTACAGTAACTCAGTCACAGTGTAAGATCTGATTAGAGCTACATGAGTATTAACATCTGAAAATATTTACACTGCTGGTGCTCGTCATATTACATAAAATTTTCTCTTCCATTTAGGATTCAGTATAAATGTAACAGAAGGTAAAATGCTGGAGCAGTTAGTGGTTGTTTCATTATTAAAGAATCATCTGTAATATAATTTCTGCCTTTCTGGTGCAGCACTAATATTCCACCTCAAGAACGCTCGTTAGTGACCTGATTTGTTGTCATTTAATTAGAGCTGAAATCGAACAGTTTTTTAGCACATGTGCTTCTATTGTTAAGAGACTAGAACCACAGATATACATTTAGAAACATTTACAGAAATAAACCTCAAATTCAGTGAAATTAAAATTTGTATCTTAAAAACATAATTAAACTGAGAAACATTTACACTTTTATTCAAGGGATGAATGTAAGAGCACAGTGAGCTGTATTATAAAGAATATATAGCTAAAACTCTGTGTGTGTGTGTGTGTGTGTGTATAATTGTGAAATTTTCTGTGGACACGAGTGTGTGAATGTCTTCTCCACAAACAAATAATAGAAGGGTTATAAAAATACAGCATCTGGTAAAACTGCTTAATCTCACAAAAAAATGAGAAAAATCATTTCATTAAATAAAAAATCTGACAACCACAGTTATTGGCACCCATGTATCTCTTCAGATCGTCCAGGGTTTCAGGTCCTCTTTGGTGCTTTCTTCTCTTTATATTACCACACAGCTCTTCTATGGGCTTTAGATCAGGGGGCTGATGGCAGAAGCTTGATTTTTGTTGATGTAAATGATCATCAATAAATAATTGGTTTATTTTGGACATATGTTTTGAATTCTGATAGAAGACCAGTGACAACCAATTCTTAGTCTCTTCAATGATGAAGTGTGATTTAAAATGTCCTGGTACTTTGTGGAGTCCATGATGCCATGTATCCTGACTAGGCTCCTGGGGCCTTTGGAAGAAAAACAGTTCACAAGATCACAGACCCTCCACCATACTTAACAGTGGGCATCAGGTTCTTTTCAGTGTAGTCCCACCTTGAGTGATCAGACCATAGAACAAGGTTCCAGTCAAAGTCCCAGTAGCCTTTAACAAACATGAAAGGCCTTTTCCTTGTAAGCCTTCCAAATAATCTGTTGGCATGGTCCGTAATCTGATGGAAACTTTAGTTAAATGTTGGACTTTTCTTTTTTTTTTAGTGTGAGATGAATCTGATACTCATCTGATCTGTACCAGCCAATAATTGTGGAGGGGACTGTAAATGTGTGTGCATGTGTGTGTGTAAATGTATGTCTTTGTTCCTGTGTATGCGTCTGTGAGTGTGTGTTTGTATGTGTGTGGATATGCATGTGTAGGTGTGTGTGTGTAGATTGTATATAAATGTAGACGTATGTATGTTTGTAATTGTGTGTGCTAGTGTAGCTAAATGTGTAATTATTTAAGTGCTTGTGTGTGTGTATGTTTGTAGCTGTGTGCATGTGTGTGTGTGTGTATGTTTGTAATTGTGTGCATGTGTGTGTAATTAAATGTAAGCAGCACATAAACTGAAAGCTCCTTGAATCTCTGAAATAAACAATAAGAGAGTTGATCAGGGGGGCAAATACTGTTTCACATGTTCACAACACTGTATATAGTTTTGATGTGAAATTTAAACATCAGCTGTACACAAACTTTTGGCGATGTGGTATATTTAGGGAAGTTGTAGCAGTGTAGCTTTTTCAGCAGCTTCGGGATTAAATTTGGAGAAAATAAGGGAATAAAAGTGATTAAACTGCTGATTTAGCTGTAAAAGAACAAACAGCTTTAAAATCTTTATTATTTTCTGTTAACAGCAAAACCCAAACCAACTGTGAGATTAGAACCTCAGAACTTCATCTACACTGGAGACACCGTTACTCTGACCTGTGATCTGTGGTCTACAGGATGGACTTTCACCTGGTACAGAAATAATTGGGAAGTAAATCCTCAGATCTCTGCAGATAAAACCAACAAACTCAGTGAGAAACTTTATTATACAGGAACAACAAAGTACAAATGTAGAGCACAAAGATTAAACTACTACTACAGCTACTTCAACTACAAATACTACGACTCAGAGTTCAGTGATCCAGTTACTGTTACAGTTGAAGGTTTGCCGTGTTTTATACTTTTTATTACAGATTTAATGTAGTCAAGAAAGTAATGTGATAATTTAATTAGGTCCATGTTATTCCATAAAACTTTGAGGGCTGAAGAATGATCTCTTCGTAATTTTTTTTTTTAATTAAAAGTTTTTCTTAACTTTAACATTATTTAACTTTAGTTAATGCCAAAATTAATCTTTCCAAGGTGGTAAAACTATTTTTACTTTATTAAATAAAGATTAATGTTAAATAATTCAATAATAGTTTAATAACAATCACATCATGAGAAATTAGAATCATTTGTTTAAATTTCAGAGGTTTTATTTGCTAAGCTGTTGAGTTTTACACTGAATGATTTTCTACATGATGCAGCTAGTTGAGTTTGTATTTAGGAGAGAATTTGAGGACGTTTGAATTCCAAATATTTAAAACTGATACAGAGATTATTAGTTAATATTAGTTAGTATTTGGTGGTTAATAATTGTTAATATTTCATGTTTCACTATTTTATTGTCATCTGCATTTATTGGGAAAAATTAATTAAAATTATTTATTCATTCATTTAATATTTTATTATCTTTCTACAGCGAGACCAAAACCAGTGGTGATTATAGTGCCTAGTGATCATGTGTTCAGTGGAGACTCTGTTACTCTCACATGTAACATAGAGAATAGAGGAGGTGTCCAGATCTGGAGGTACAGCTGGAATAAAGAAAGTTCAGCCCAAACTGTCAGTAATGATCAGCAGTACAGAATCAGTGATGTTACAGAGAATCATGCAGGTAAATACACCTGTACAGGAACAGAGACAGGAAGATCACGTTCCTCACACCCCAGTGATGCTGTTCTACTGACTGTATCAGGTGAGTCTGATCATCTCTTTTGTATTTAATAACATCTGTACAGTGCTGTGAAAAGGTATTTGCCCCCTTTTCCACTTTCTTCTCGTTTTGCATATTTGTTACACTTGTATTAATTAAATAAATAAGCAAAGACCCAAATAAACACAAAGTGATTTTTTTAAATGATGATTTTATTTGTTGATGAAATATTGCTGTTAAGCCCTACCTGTCCTGTGTACAGTTATACTATTTCAGTTTACAATTGCGTTTAATTTTACTCGCCACACCCAGACATGATCACTGCCAGACCTGCTGAATCTAAATACCAACGTCATTGGTAAACCTTTGGGACTCCAGCAAACCATATTGAGAGCTAATGGAGAAAACCTGAAATAGTTGTGAACCTTCCCAGGAGTGGACGGCCTACCAAAATTTTATTAAGAACGCATCAACGACTCACTCAGGAAGTCCCAAAAGAACCCAGACAAACATCTAAAGAACTGCAGTTATGGTCAATATACACAATTTCACAATAAGAAAAACACTGGGGGAAAATAGCGTCCATGGTCGTGTTGCAAGGTGCACACCACGGCTGACCAAAAAGAACACAAAGGTGTGTCTCACATTTTCCAAAAAACATCTAGATGACCCTTAAGACTTTTTTGGATGATAGTCTGTGAGTCGAAGTTGGAACATTTTGGAAGACAGGGGTCCTGTTACATCTGCATTCCACCATAAAAACATCATACCAACAGTGAAACATGGTGGTGGTTGTATGATGTTCTGGGGCTGCTTTGCTCCTGCAGGACCTAGACGACTTGTCATTACTGATGGAACAATAAAATCAGCTTTCTATCAGAAAATCCTGATGTGAATGTCCTCCCCACAGCTGGGTTATGAACAGGGCACAAATTCATCACAGTTAGTGTAGGAGCCATTAATAGAACTATTACTCCTATATATTATTTGCACCTGTTTATAACTTCTGCTTCATGTGTTCTGTTGTTTTAATTATCATGCACACTTATGAAGACTAATTTATCAAAGCAGTTTTCATTCATTAATTCATTTGATTTTCTTTCTACAGAGAGACCAAAACCCACTGTAACCACAAATCCTGATAATCACGTGTTTATAGGAGAGACTGTTACTCTTACATGTAACATAGAGAATGGAGGAGGTGTCCAGAACTGGAGGTACAGCTGGAATAAAGAAGGTTCAGACCAAACTGTCAGTAATGATCAGCAGTACATAATCAGTGATGTTACAGAGAATCATGCAGGTAAATACACCTGTACAGGAAGAGAGACAGGAGGCTCACGTTCCTCACACCCCAGTGATGTTGTTCTACTGACTGTATCAGGTGAGTCTGATCATCTGTATGGATTAACATCTGTATCACATCAGCATGTATTCAGTACTGGTGTAGAGGAGACAGAGATTAGAGACCTACATTATCTCACTGCAGTTCCTTTCTAATCCAGACTGTGATCACACTGATGTTTTATCTCTTATATTGTTTATAAATGTTTATAATTGTAATGTTTGTTGAAGTCTTAGTTTATCTGATACAGTGGATCACATGATCAGTAACAGTGTGTGTTTCTGTACAAGTGATTACTGTGATAAACAGATCAACATGTGAACTGAACTTTGTTTCATCTCTAACAGAAAAACTAAAACCTGAACTCACATCTAACCATAAAGTAGCTGCACTAGCAGGAAACTTAGTGCTTCTGTACTGTGAAGTGAACCCAACTGCTGGATGGAACTTCTACTGGTACAAACACACACAGAACACTGAGACTGAGACTACAACACACCCCTCCTACACCATCTACTCAGTTAGTGTCTCTGATGGAGGCCAGTACTGGTGCAGAGCCGGAAGAGGAAACCCAGTCTATTACACACATTACAGCAATGCACTCTGGGTAAATGTTACTGGTGAGTAAAATTGTTCCTCCTGTGTCACTCATAAACTGTTTCCTGGATGTCTCTGTTTATTTGAGAAGTTTGCCATGTTCCCTTGCAGATATTCAACTTGTCATGTTCTCAGGGGTGTTCATTGCTATAATCTATACTCCTAAACTCATAGATGGTGCTAGTGTTACTGTAATAAATAGTAAAGATATGAATCCTGTCTTTTTTACCCAAAAGAGGAGCCAATATTATGTTCTATTAGACTCTTATCTTATCTTAGTTAGAGTTCTTATAGACTCTATCTAAACTGGTCATCTCTAAAATAGTGAATCCTTCACATTTGTACTGCTTGTGAACCTCATAGTTAGTGAACTTCCTGGTGCTTTATAAAACATTTTTACTTATTAAAATTAACAAATATTATTTCTAAATTACAAAGATAAACTAATGATTAACCATTATGTAAACCATCAGGATATGGCACCAGTGGAAACACTAGTGCAGGGTAAAAACACACCCAGGACAGGTCACTAATCAATTGCAGTACACCATACACACCATACACCTATTCCCTCATTTACATGTAGGGACTATATAGCACAGCCAATCTACCTTCAGTCTGTTTTGGGGGGTGGAATAAAAATTAAGTACCTGGAGAAAACCTACAGTATTCTTACCCTGCACTAGTGTTTCCACTGGTTCCATATTCTGATGGTTTACATAATGGTTAATAATGAGTTTATCTTTGTAATCTAGAAATAATATTTGTTAATTTTAATAAGTAACAATGTTTTATAAAGCAGATGTTGGCAGGAGTCTGTACAATGTAGATATTTTACCAGAGGGATGTTAAAAGAAAAATCATGTAAACGATCATGTGTGTGTTTAAGGTGAATCTTCTTCAGTTTCTCTGATCATCAGTCCCAGCAGAACTCAACACTTTACTGATGAATCTCTCTCACTGAGCTGTGTGGATCAGAGTAAATCTACTGAATGGAGAGTGAGAAGATACACTGACCATCAGGGAGTGTTAGACTGTTCATCAGTATCAGGATCAGCTAGAGAATCTACATGCAACATCAGCTCCCTCAGCACATCCCACACTGGAGTGTACTGGTGTGAATCTGAATCTGGAGGCAGTAATCCTGTCAACATCACAGTACATGGTGAGTCTACAGAGCTCTTATTATTAATCTTCATCTTACAAAACTGAAGAGTCCATTTTCAAATCTAAGAAATTATTGGTAAGGCTTATAGATGGAGTGTTAATTTAGTAAGATACATGCATAATATAAATGCAACCAAACACTTTCTGTAATTTGATATTAGTCACGTTACTGCAAGACATTATTACCTGATGAAGCAAAGAACCCCCATATCATCACACTTACCCTGGTATGTTTGAGTGCTGGTATAATGATCTCACTGTAAAATACTATATTTGCTTTTGCCAGAATCAATAATCAAGATTTGGTAAAGAAAGTAGCATCCTCAAAAGGCTGAGTCTATTACGCACAAAGACAGGCAGAAGATCTTCAGTCTTCCAACAAATGTGTGAGAAAATTATTAAAATGTTTAAAATTGGAAGGAATTTGCATATTTCTCCCTCTACAGTGCACAATATTAATAAAGGATTCAATGAATCTGGAACAATTTCAGTGCATAAAGGGCAAAGGCACAAGCTTTAGCTAAACACCTGTGATCTCTGATCCCTCAGACAGAGCTGCATCAAGAACCATCATTCATCCACAGCTGATAGAACCACATGGGCAAGGGATTAGTTTGGCAAGCACTACAATAAAGCTACTGTTGCACAGCAGATGTGTTTGCAGAAAGAATGGGATGAAATAAAAGCTGAAATACTTTCTTTATCTTTACTTTATCTACATATCCACTCTTGGGAAGATTGTAGAAATCAATTAATTAATTATATAATTGATAGATAATAATCAATTATGGGACACCACTGGCATTTTTAAGGGAGAATTACCATGAAAATTAAATTCATAACAGATGAGTAGATTTAATTTGTTTGGTTGATCATTTCTCTCACTCAGGTAATCAAACTCACAGCACTATGTGTTTTAATCATTATAATGTTTGAGCCCTAAAACATAACACATACAATGACAGTTAATATGTAAATTGCATAACTAAGTGATATTGATAGGAGTATAAATCTGTAGGTGAAAACCATTACTGTGAAATAATAATAATTATCTATAGTGGATTGAATGGTGGGTAGAACCAGAAGTGTATGTTAATGATTAATAGTGGAACTAACCCTCCTGTCATGTTCACCTCCCGCCCCTTACTTTAGTGTTCCCGGTCAAAATTGACCGGTCTGTTTTAACTGCTCTTAAATTAGCACAAAAACCATTTTTCACCACCAAATTTTTATTCAACATTCTTTAGCTGTGATCAATGTCTCAAAGTAGTGTTTAACATGAATTTATAGAATTAGACATAAAATAACTGCAGTGAAAATACAAAATGAACATGTAATGTAAAAAATAAATTGAAAACCAAAGACCAAACTCAACATGAAGTCGTGTGTGTGTATGTGTGTGTGTGTGTGTGCATGTGAATTCATGCACATGTGTGGCATGTGACACTCAGGTCAGAGTGGGCCTTGCAAACATAGGCATCACATTTGCAGCATCTCAGGCTTGTTTTGTTGTCTCTAGGGGCACAGTTCTCACAGCGCTTCTTTTTCTGCCCATGTCCTTGTTGGGGGAGAGCAGCCAGGGCAGCGGCTGGGGCTGGGGCTTGCACACTCCTAACCAGACTGGCAGAGGCTGGTGTGCGGGGAATGTGCTGACACCGTTGAATAAGAGGAGTCACCAAGGCTTTTCCCAGCTCTGCTATGAAAAGTCTCCTCTTGAAACTCTTCCCCTGATTCCAGGTTGGGTCGATGGCTGTCCACACCACATATGCGTTGTAAGCAGACACATCAAGGATGTTGTGGAACAGTGCCACAGGCCAGCGGGCTGTCATTCGCTTGCAGGTGTATGTACCAGTAAGCTTGAAAGGACATGAAACTGTTGTAAGGACATAGTTGCCCGGAATATAGGCCTGCCAGACTCTGCATCCCACAGACTTTTTGTAGCCTCATTGTTTGAGCGATATACTCCTGCTAAAATCAACAGACCTAAGTAGGCTTGGAGGTCTACCAGGTCGATTTCTCTCCAGGTGTCCCCAAACACACGCTTCCCCTCTAGGTTTGTCATCTCCAGTATAATTCCCTCAATGGACTCTGGTAAAAAGAGTTGGAAGCTGGACTTGATGTCATCCACACTAGATGTCGCATACTGTGTTGGCCCTGGCGTCATCTTTATGATGTTTTCCACTCTTGCTCTACTTCCTCTGTCCTGGGGGGATAAAGACCAGAGCAAGTGTCCACTTTTGGACTGGAATCTCTCCTCAGGTGCCTGTTCTTCAGGTGCCTCTCCCTCCCCATCTGACTGGTCAGTCTCCTCAAAGTTTGGATCTAAATCTGTGTTGTCTTCCACTTCCGAGACATCCTCCTCTATCTCTGGTTCAATTTCAGTGCCCTCTTCATCATGTCCAAAAACCTGGACCAGAACCTCTTCGACAGATAACCGCTTGGTCAGTCGCCTACTCATTGTGCTCAGAGTAAAAGGAGTGCAAGGCAAACATCAAGCTATATATATGGGGTCTGTGTGAAGATGATACATTGATTAGTCTGGAAGGTGTGGTTAACATGTGGTTCACGTGGGGGATAGGCACATAAGCACGGGAAAGAGATGGGTTCACATAACAGACACCTGTTTAGTCTAGTCAAGATATGATCCATTGTTTCATCAGGAAGTTGGTTCACGTGGGAGGATCGGCACATAAGCGCGGGAAAGAGATGTGTACCCGCAAAAGACATTGTTCAGTCTGAAATGTGTGTGTGAGTGAGTGAGTGAGTTTGGGTGGTGTGTATGGGGATGTTTTCTGTCTGATGGATGAATATAGTCTGGATACCCATTCATTTCCTATGGCGGTCACTTTTGACCGGGAACACCACAGGTGTAACAAGGCTGACTAAAACACTCAAAATTCAATGAACAAGGTGATCATCACTTTTATATGTTCAAGTGCATATTGTGGAGGATATCATGATGCCTTGAGGCAATCAGATGTAAAACACAATATTTATGAGTGTTTTAAGTTGTAAATCGGTCAGATTTGACCCGAACACGACAGGAGGGCTAATAAAAAGTTGTGAAGCTTTCAGAATTCATCATCAGATCTTTCTCTTCTGAAGATGGTGACGTGATTCTGGAGAGTCCTGTTCATCCTCTTACTGAAGGAGAATCTCTTACTTTACACTGTCTGCATCACAAAACTAAACCCTCAAACCTCCGAGCTGATTTCTATAAAGATGGATCAGTCGTGCAGAACCAGACCTCAGGAGAGATGATGATCCATCAAGTCTCAAAGTCAGATGAAGGTTTCTACCACTGTAAATACCCCGAGGGAGGAGACTCACCAAAGAGTTGGGTGATCATCAGAGGTGATACAGACAGTTTGCTATTTAATTCTATTTAATTCATAAACAGTGCAGTGAATAAATAATAAATCTGGTTCTTTTTGTTCTCCAGTTTCAAAACCTTTAGCCACTATTATAGGAGTTGCTGTAGGATTAAGTTCAGCTTTGTTGCTGCTCGTGCTGATAATCTTACTTTGTCGCTACAAGAGGAACAAAGGTTTGATTTGATAATCTATGACTGATGAATTTATTTTGTTCTTTAGCCTTTTAACTTTTAAAAAAGATTAAGACCTACCATATAGAAGCTCTTTGAACCACCACAGAGCAGGTATTATTTAGGTGGTGGATCATTCTCAGCACTTCAGTGACACTGACATGGTGCTGGTGTGTTAGTGTGTGTTGTGCTGGTATGAGTGGATCAGACACAGCAGCGCTGCTGGAGTTTTTAAACACCTCACTGTCACTGCTGGACTGAGAATCATCCACCAACCAAAAATATCCAGCCAACAGCGCCCCGTGGGCAGGACTGTGGTGGTCCTGACCATTAAAGAACAGCATGAAGGGGTAACAAAGCATGTAGAGAAACAGATGGACTACAGTCAGTAATTGTAGAACTACAAAGTGCTTCTTTATGGTAAGTGGAGCTGATAAACAAGGAGTGAGTGTAGAAACAAGGAGGTGGTTTTAATGTTATGGCTGATTGGTGTATATATACATATTACAAACATGACCAAAAGTTACACCCTGACAAATTCAGATTTGTCTATAATTAAATCATAAAGCATAATAAACTGATCCAAAAACTCTTTGATACCCACTGTATACCTGTCTATATGAAACATATACTAACTGAATGTCCTAAATACAACAACAATCTATAGAAATTCTTAAGACTATGAGAAAAATCTTTAAATTCTTAAGTTTTTGAAACAAAAATTGGTCTAAAGTGGCACATCAAAAGAACAACACTTGACAAGGAATATAAAATAAAATATGAGAATTACCTACCTTTCCTGCCATGTAAATAACCAATTCAAGGCCAAATAAGCTCATCCAAGGCCACAAATCCCCAAAGATACACTCCAAAGGTTTATGGAAAAGCTTCTCATCCCGCCAGGTTGCCACTGTTGGGCACTTGAGCAAGGCTTTTAACCTTATATTGCGTAGACTGCATAATATAAGTCGCTTTGGACAAAAATGAAGGAGGATAGTAATAAAGCTACAAAGGAGAGAGGGAGCAATTTGATGTAAATGCCTGTGGTTTTGGAATGTGATGTCCAACAAGCTCATGGTCAAGTGTCCCAATATTTTTCCATGTAGTGTACTTTTGTTTATAAAGTGCATTTTTTTTTTTTGCATTTGTTGATAAGGCCCTCATCTACTGCAAATCACAACACTGATCAGGTTGCAGGTCAGTCTGCAGTACCAGTAAATCCACTGTGTTTATACTCACTGATGATTTTCACTAAACCTCCTGGTTTATTTTTAGGTGCTGGTGATATTTATGCAAATACTCATGTACTGACTAACCAGAGCAGAAGTAAATTTAATCTTAAAAGATATTTAATGCTTTTTAATGTAAGAGAGATTTGCAATAGCTTCTCTAATGACATCATCTGCTGTTCTAGATGATTCTGCTGCTGTCAACTCCAGCAGTGCAGCACATGATCAGAATGGTAAGAAATCAACATCAGAACACAAAATACTGCACATTATTCTGTGTATTATGGTTCGATAATACCTTGATCAAAAATATGCACTGACTCTTTTAGAGGACAGCAAAAGAAAACTCAAACTTTCACATTTATTCTGACTTAACGCAACAAATTTGGTACAGAGGTGATCATTCCAGCAGCTTACTGATAAGATACAGAACCTTGGGCTTTTTTGCTGACCAGGCTCACTGATACTGTTTCATACTGCATTTTATTTTAAATATCTTTTGGTGTCTGTAGATCCTAAGTTCATAAAACTTTTAAGATGATGCGGAGACCTATGGCTGACGTGTGATATCCAGTCCACTCAATCCATAAAAACAAAAAAAGACTGCACTTTTCTTTATATGTTCAACTTTTATGTAACTATAAACATATAAAGTAACTAAAAATGCATGTACTTCACAGTGTCTAATTATTTTAATAAATTAATCTAAATTATGTGACATGGTCAGAAAACCATTTGGCTCCGTCCTACATCATCTTAAATCTAACCTGCTCACTCGCACTCAGCATAGCAAATATGACTGTCATTCTTAAAGTGACAGCTATCACTTAAACATGTGAAAACAACAATGATTAATATAAACAAATATGGACTTTCAAACTCAGAAATAACAAAATTATTTCAATACAAACATATCCACATATGAATATAACTTAAACATAAAAAACATAAATGATTAAATTATCTAGGCACCTACAGTGACCAACAGTCCTTCTCTAGCTTTGTGTTGGCATCTAAGACTGTATTAGTAGTTGATGACGCTGTGTAATAACACAGTGGATCTTTAGAAGTTTAAGAATTATTTTAGCACTATGTGCAGTGGTTTAATGTGCTAGCCTACACAGATGTGACAGGCTATGTCTCATGGTGGGAGGGCCAAAGTGATTCTTCATTACTGCTGAAATTGCTGTCTCTGCTGGCTGGTCAAAAGTACCTGCACATAGACGGTGAATAATGGAGAGCAGTATGTGACTTCCCAAATGTGATACAGTTTCTTGTGCCGGTAGCTATTGCACAAATGTTGAAGGGTTATACGTTAGGCATGGCTCTTCTTGGTCAGATTAGGGGTCTGCAGTGGTGAGGAGTAACATCTGGGTAATTGGTTATGACTAGCCTGTAAGATAAAAAGATGGAGACTTTGTTGTTTTTATTTTTTAGATACTGCCCCTGAGCCCAGTGATGTTACTTATGCTGCAATTGACCTGAAAACCAAGAAGAAACAAAAGAAAAACAAAGGTAATAATGTTCTAATGAAATAAAATGCTGTTTACTTACATAAAGAAAATAATTGTAATATTATTTTGTTAAAGGCCCCCTAAATTAACTTTAAAAAATGCAACAATACACACAGAATGTCGCAAACCTGTCTAAACAAGACATATCTTGAAAGCTAATGTTTCAAAAACTGAGGAACCATTTTATTTAGTTCCATTGGAGGTGTTTAGATCCAGTGCACCATTATTGACTTTAACTGTAACAGACTCACTTACCGTACAGCGTGACATAATTTTTAGGAACTATGTTGTCACATATTGGTGAACTGAGCATTTGTGACCAGTCCTCACGTTTTCTGTTATCTGTCTTTCCTTGGGGCTGTAGATTATTTTAATGGGATTTCTTTTAATACTTTTATCACATTGTCCATTTTCTATTATGTCATTCCTTTTTGTTTGCACAAAATATTGTTCTGCATTTGATTCAAGTATCTTGCACTTGGGTCCATCTTTAAATCTTGCAGTTGCAGGGCTTCATCTAGTGCCCTAATAGCAATATAAAACCCACCTATTTACTGTATTTACCTCCTGTATAGAGGTTTGTTCTAATGCTACAACACAGTCTGCAGTTCAAACCCAACAAATAATAATATTTATTTTTACTGCATTACATTTACTTGCAAAATACATTTTCCCAGTTTTTGCAACAATCACCTCTCTGTAATTTCTTACCTGCCCTAGATGCTGTCAGGGGAGCAAAGGATGTCCTATACTCTGATATTAATCTGAAAGACCTGAAAACTCCCATTAAAGGTAACACCACATAATACACATTATTTGTTGTTATACAATTACTGAAGGAGATGAAAACTGTTTCTGTTCTCATTTTAGATGCTGCTGCTGAACCCAGTGATACGACTTATGCTGATATTGACCTGAAACCCAAGAAGCCAAAAAAAAGCAAAGGCAGGACTTTTCCATTTAAAATAAAAGCTAAACACCTAATTAACATTAAACATGGCCACGGTGCTAGCTTTTTTATTCGTTCACAGCTGTGTGTTTGTGTTTTAAAAAATAAATCACAATGATCATTTTTAAATCCCCACAGCAAAAAGCTAATTAAGCAAGTACATATTAATGAAACAACGCTCCTTCAGGACCTGGGTGCATCACACAACACAAGTGTGAAATGTGATGTGTTCATGTGACTCAGGATTTTTTTAAAAAGTTTTACAGGTCTACGAGACACGTTTACATTTATGGCATTTGGAAGATGCTTCTGTCCCCAAAGATCATGTCCTGATTTGCCCTGATTTTCGTTTGCCGACAGATGCGCCACCTCGGAGTCAAATCGTACCCTAATAGTCTAGTATTTTAACTGCTGAGCCACAATGTAAAACACTGTATAGTTGTGCAAATGATCCACTTAGTTCCTAAATAAGTTTAAAGTCATGATTACAATACTTGAAAAAATGCATATGATCAATTTTATCCATTATTGTGCAGCCCTAGTAAAATCTGTTTCTTTTCATACCCACCAGGAAAGACAAGTGTGGTTGCTGACACCGTTTATTCAGAACTGAAGCAAAACACAGACAAAGGTAAGAAATAGTTTTTTGGTGAATCTTATTCAACAAATCTTTTTACATAGTCAGTTTAATTCTAAACACCAACATGAACACTCCTTACTTGAACCCAGTAAAGCACGCAGTTATTTTGTGCCTAAAAACCAGCAGTGTGTCTGTTCAGTTCACACTCAGTATTGCGTGTGTAAAATAATACCTTAAATGTTGTATGTAAACATCTGATTTTTGGGAAACACCATGTCAGTGTGGTTACAGATATACAGTGTAACACCAGTGGAATATTCTTTTTAATAGCTGATACATCAGAAAAAAGCTTATCCTGCAAACAAATTAATACATAATTGTATATTTAATTTGTTTGAATAATGTATATTTTAAAATATACTAACAACTGCAAAAAAAAATAAAGATGTGTTTAAAACCCACCTAATTTATATAACTGATGTAGAAAAAGAAAGTTTATCAACATGTGAAATGCTTCATCTAATCCTTTCGCTGATCGAGCTTTCATGCTTTAATGCTTAACATGTTTGGTCTGGCATGTTTCTTTGCCTGTTTGCATTTTAAGTATTTCTGTTACCTGCTGATCTACATACCTGCTTGTTGCTCTCTTGCGTATTCTCTTGTAGCTGGATTCACTATTTCAGGTACTTTTTTTTCATTTTCAACTTGTAAACCTTACCATGCCTCGTTAAATAGCTTTTATATTAAATATCATGCTGGATGCTGCTTTGCATTTCTTTAACTTCTTTATCTTTTTAGAGTTCAGATACAGAAGTACCATCCTCACATTCTGAATTTTTTGTGCTTTTCCTGTTGCATTTCTGCAGGTGATTCCTCTGAAGCCACTGATTCGACATATGCACAGGTTAATAAAAAGAGCAAGCAAGGTAAAACGGGTAAGATTTATTCATGTGTGCTTTTAGGATGTAACTTTGTCTTTTACAACAGCTATTGGTGTAGAACAGACAAACCCAGGCTGTGACTTTTTCATTTTGAGTCGTGCCTCTGTAAATAGCTGAATGAATAAATGTTTAATTAAAAAACAGTAGCTAATAGATGTTGTTAGCTACAATAATCATGCAGAGGAGGTAGAGGAGAACATCTGATCAATAAGTAACATAAGTAACATCTGCATCAATATGTGCAAAACAAGTTTCCTAAGTGAGTCAGAGTGACCCTTATCTCTCCAATAACCAGAACCACAAGTAAGTGGGTGACAGACAATAAACTCCTCATATTCCAATACATTTTATTCATGTGCGTTTTATGATGTTTTTACTTTTACTTTATAACATTTTGTGTTTTACAGTAGTTATTAGTGTAGAACAGACAAACACAGGCTGTAACTCTTTCATTTTAAGTTGTGCCTCTCTAAATAGCTAAATGAATCAATGTTTATTGATAACAGTAGCTAATAGATGTTGTTAGCTACAGTAATCATGCAGAGGAGGTAAAGGGATTTGCTCAGGAGCTTTAACCCATCGACTTTCTAATCAGTAATTCAGTACCTTAACCGCTGAGCTACTGTCCCATCATGGCTTACAACTAACTTAATAGTAAATAATAATGCAAAGCATTTATAAACATGTTTTTTAATTAATGCAAACAAAAAAAAAACCAATCAGCAACTTTCCAACATTGTAATAGTACATTTAATAGCTTTTATATTAGAAATCTAAAATGTGACTTTAGTGCTGGATGTTGTGTTCACCAATCCACTTTGCATTTCTTTAACATCTTTATTTTTCTGCAGTTCAGATATTGAAGTACCATCCTCACATTCTGAAACTGTTTTTGTGTTGCATTTCTCCAGGTAATGCCGTTGAAGCCACTGATTCGACATATGCACAGGTTAATAAAAAGAGCAAAAAAGGTAAAACAGGTAGGATTTTGATTTTCCTGACCAAAATTAGTATCAAGTAAAATTTAAACTTAACTGAAAACAATATCAACACAGGACCGAAGCTTTCATGAATTAATAATGTATATATTTATTAACAAACAAGCAATAACAAGCAAAGTACTATAAATGATACATAAAGCACATTAATGACTGTAACATTACTAACCTATGTAGCATATGGCAAAATAAAAGAAAAATAAGCACAACCTCACCAAACAGCTATGGATTCACTTAATCTCACCATGTCTGGATCTAAGAAGTCAAAAACTCCCTCAGGCGCAAAACACACTTTTTTTTATATCAGCACAGGAAATGTGCCTCTATTCCTAGACTGTTATTCTGGAAATGGTAATAAGAACATGACTGTTTTCCCAAAATATTCAGTTTACCAAAATACGCAAAAGTAAGTTTAAATGGTGGCCTGCCCAGACAAATCTTGACCACTAAAACATGCAAAGAACATCTGATAAGTAACATCTGCGTCAATATGTTAAGAAAAGGATCAGGGTTCCTAAGCAGGTCAAAGTGACCCTTACCTCTCATATGAACAGAACAACGAGTAAGCAGGTTAGGATGAGGTGACAGACAATAAACTCCTCATATTCCAATACATATTTATTCATGTGCCTTTCATGATGTTTATACTTTTATTTTGTAATTTTGTGTTTTACAACAGTTATTGGTGTAGACCAGGGGGGACACATACTGTGACTCATTTTGTGCCTCTGTAAATTGCTGAATGAATACATGTTTATTTCAAATCAATAGCTAATAGCTAATGAATGTTAATAGCTACAGTAATTAAGTATTCAGTTGAAGCAACTGTTGAAGCTTTTCAGACTTTTATTAGTTGTAGCTAATAATTCCCACAGTGTAATTCTGTTTTATTAAAGAATATAATATATACAATATGGGTGTGTTCGAAAACCTAGTGAGCTGCCTTGCTGTCTTACTGTCTACACAGGCAGCTGCATCAGTAGAGAGGATTCTAATAAGTCATTGACTCATAAGGCAGGGTACTCGAACGCACTACTTAGACAGACATAACATCTGGTTGCGCTTACTAAGCTAAGCACAACATGCTAGCATGTCAAATACCATCTCCCTCTGTGTACTGAAAACGGTTAAACTGTCCCTGACAAGCCCGAACTTGCAAATAAATACACTTGTACAAGTTTATACAAATTAAAAATCAATAATAATTTATTTAGGTTTGAAAATAACTTTGTTTGGTTCTCCGCACTATCCACCATGTTTTTTTATTTCTGTGAGAAAAGTTGTGCCGCAATGAATGCTGAGATTGCCTTGGCCGCTAAGGCAGCATTGGATGCTCACTCGTTCTTGAATCAGAATAACATTGACATTTTAAGGTACCTTAGTAGACAATATTTTAAGGCATCTAGGATTTCGAACAGCCTCCTTCTCGGGAGCACGCATAGGATGACGTAAAATACTGACTATATAGAGAGATCCCTAGGTTTTCAAACACACACTATATGCATGATTCATCTGCTGATGACAGCATCTTGTTCCCTCCAGTATAAAACCTGATATAGAAATAATCTAACATGGGTGACTAGATACATTTCTCTTTTCCTGACCTCAGGAGTAGAACTGCATTTACACACAGTGTGGTCCACATGCAATCTCATTTATAGTCAACCCAGCATTTTTTTAGATGAACCAGATCAATACCCAGGACCCAGGATCATGCCTGGCTTTAAACTCACAATGGTCTGAAACAAAAGTGCAACACTCTTAGTGATGGCAAAAAGTCACAAAGCACTACTAAAGATGCTGAAGAAAGGAGTAAATAAGTTTTTGCTAACTGCACAAAGGTTCTTTCTATAGGTATATGAAGAAAGTCATGACTTCTTAAGGATGATCAATGCGGATACTAACAGAGACCAGGTTACATGTGGATTCTGGTGGGTGAAGTCTTGGAAAGAGAGTTTTGTTTCAGTACTTAAGTATAAACATTCTAGACATCAGCAGCATCTGAACAGAGTTTAACAGATACTCAGTTAATGTGTGGAGAAAATTGTTTCTAACCAGTTTTGTCTGACATGTCAATTATTTAACAGTTATTTAGTTCAATTTAAATAAATTTACTCTAATTAAAGATTAGAATTCTCTTAAATTTTAGTCTGAGATCAAAAATTATGTTGAATAAGTTGAATGTTTTGGATTTATTTACCTTTAATCATGTCAAAGTTGCATTAGAGAAAATACTTATAGAAGAGTGGTGTAAAGCACACTGTAAGCAGACCTTAAATAGTTTTACTGTTAAGTTTTACAGTTACAAAACAGTTGATGGTTGTATGTATGCATGTTGTGTTTCAGCTATAATCATATATATATGAGCTTTTTTATTATTTTGTTATTTACTTTGATATTTTCTTCTTTTTAATGTTTTTATGAATGTAATTCCAGTTACATTTTTTATAAGTTAAAACTAGTTTGTATTTTCTCATTTTTTACATCATATATGACTTAGTTTAATACAATAAAAATGTAATTAATTCTACATTTGTATTAACTGTTGAACAATGTCAACAAAATATTTTAACCTTTATGATACTTGAAAATCTTTTGCTTTTTTAAGTTGTGTGTGATGATTAAACTTACCATTAATAAAAGATGTGTGGTGGTTCTTCTTATTTTTAAATCTCACAAGACTAGATTTTATCAGTAATGGTATAAATGTTTAGAGAAAAATCCGAACTGCATCCCTAGTATACTTAATACTATCTCTGATTAGTGCAATACTAACAGTATAGTTACATATTATATAACACATGATGTTCTCATGAATAAACCTTTAAGACTTTAAAAGTACACTAGTGAATCAAAACCACAGAACTAAATCAAATAGTAAACCTCGTCTGAAACCTTTATTTTTCTGTGGATTTTAGGAAGTCTGTGGACTGTAACCAATGTTCATAGATCATTTCTCCTAAGACTTTAAACATCTTTAATATTGTGAAAGATGACGGCTGGCTCATTCAAAGACAGCCTGCTTACAGTTCCTAATTTAATTCAGATTTATTAGTGTAGCAGTAACCAGTAACAAGTCTAGACTCCAAATGAGACATGCAGTTGATAGATAAATCGGACATATTTAATGCCATTAAGAAATATGCTATTAACAAATGATGTTTCTTACTTGAATGCTCCAAATGACACCTGAAAAATGCTTTTTCAACTTACAGTAAAATACTGTCACATTATTATTATTATTGTTATATTATTATTATTATTGTTATTAATCTGGTGATAGTAATGGTAATATTGTTGATAATAGTGGTGATAATGGTATTGGTAATTATAATGGTAATAATAAATGTGTATATTGATTCTTTACGTTATGCTCCATATTTGTATATAGTGATGCCCCTGTGTATCTCCCTTACTGTTTTTTTTTTCTATACTGTATGGTTGTGCAATATGTGTAGAGTTCTGTGTACATAAAGTACATCAGCACATAATTATTATCAGATTTTAAAAAGGATGGAGGAAACCGAAAAGCCTGGAAGCCCTCATGGACATGGTAAAGATCCAAACCTCCAGAATGCCAAAATCCATCACAGACTTTGACTAAAGGTGCAGTTTTTACCAAGATCCCCATGTTGCTGTCTGACACCCTCTCGTAATAGAAAGGTGACATTTACCTGAACATGTATATTTATACCCCTCCACATACCAAAAAAAAAGTAATAATGTATATACAGTGTATCACAAAAGTGAGTACACCCCTCACATTTCTGCAAATATTTCATTATATCTTTTCATGGGACAACACTATAGACATGAAACTTGGATATAACTTAGAGTAGTCAGTGTACAACTTGTATAGCAGTATAGATTTACTGTCTTCTCAAAATAACTCAACACACAGCCATTAATGTCTAAATAGCTGGCAACATAAGTGAGTACACCCCACAGTGAACATGTCCAAATTGTGCCCAAATGTGTCGTTGTCCCTCCCTGGTGTCATGTGTCAAGGTCCCAGGTGTAAATGGGGAGCAGGGCTGTTAAATTTGGTGTTTTGGGTACAATTCTCTCATACTGACCACTGGATATTCAACATGGCACCTCATGGCAAAGAACTCTCTGAGCATGTGAGAAATAGAATTGTTGCTCTCCACAAAGATGGCTTGGGCTATAAGAAGATTGCTAACACCCTGAAACTGAGCTACAGCATGGTGGCCAAGGTCATACAGCAGTTTTCCAGGACAGGTTCCACTCGGAACAGGCTTCGCCAGGGTCGACCAAAGAAGTTGAGTCCACGTGTTCGGCGTCATATCCAGAGGTTGGCTTTAAAAAATAGACACATGAGTGCTGTCAGCATTGCTGCAGAGGTTGAAGACGTGGGAGGTCAGCCTGTCAGTGCTCAGACCATACGCCGCACACTGCATCAACTCGGTCTGCATGGTCGTCATCCCAGAAGGAAGCTGACGCACAAGAAAGCCCGCAAACAGTTTGCTGAAGACAAGAACATGGATTACTGGAATGCCCTGTGGTCTGACGAGACCAAGATAAACTTGTTTGGCTCAGATGGTGTCCAGCATGTGTGGCGGCGCCCTGGTGAGAAGTACCAAGACAACTGTATCTTGCCTACAGTCAAGCATGGTGGTGGTAGCATCATGGTCTTGGGCTGCATGAGTGTTGCTGGCACTGGGGAGCTGCAATTCATTGAGGGAAACATGAATTCCGACATGTACTGTGACATTCTGAAACAGAGCATGATCCCCTCCCTTCGAAAACTGGGCCTCATGGCAGTTTTCCAACAGGATAACGACCCCAAACACAACCTCCAAGATGACAACTGCCTTGCTGAGGAAGCTGAAGGTAAAGGTGATGGACTAAACCCAATTGAGCACCTGTGGCGCATCCTCAAGTGGAAGGTGGAGGAGTTCAAGGTGTCTAACATCCACCAGCTCCGTGATGTCATCATGGAAGAGTGGAAGAGGATTCGAGTAGCAACCTGTGCAGCTCTGGTGAATTCCATGCCCAGGAGGGTTAAGGCAGTGCTGGATAACAATGGTGGTCACACAAAATATTGACACTTTGGGCACAATTTGGACATGTTCACTGTGGGGTGTACTCACTTATGTTGCCAGCCATTTAGACATTAATGGCTGTGTGTTGAGTTATTTTCAGAAGACAGTAAATCTACACTGCTATACAAGTTGTACACTGACTACTCTAAGTTATATCCAAGTTTTATTTCTATAGTGTTGTCCCATGAAAAGATATAATAAAATATTTGCAGAAATGTGAGGGGTGTACTCACTTTTGTGATACACTGTATATATATATATATATATATATATATATGCAGATATTTAAGTTTATCTTTTCATGGGACAACACTGACAAAATGACACTTTGACACAATGAAAAGTAGTCTGTGTGCAGCTTATATAACAGTGTAAATTTATTCTTCCCTCAAAATAACTCAATATACAGCCATTAATGTCTAAACCACCGGCAACAAAAGTGAGTACACCCCTAAGAGACTACACCCCTAAATGTCCAAATTGAGCACTGCTTGTCATTTTCCCTCCAAAATGTCATGTGATTTGTTAGTGTTACTAGGTCTCAGGTGTGCATAGGGAGCAGGTGTGTTCAATTTAGTAGTACAGCTCTCACACTCTCTCATACTGGTCACTGAAAGTTCCAACATGGCACCTCATGGCAAATAACTCTCTGAGGATCTTAAAAGACGAATTGTTGCGCTACATGAAGATGGCCAAGGCTACAAGAAGATTGCCAACACCCTGAAACTGAGCTGCAGCACAGTAGCCAAGATCATCCAGCGTTTTAGAAGAGCAGGGTCCACTCAGAACAGACCTCGCGTTGGTCGTCCAAAGAAGCTGAGTGCACGTGCTCAGCGTCACATCCAACTGCTGTCTTTGAAAGATAGGCGCAGGAGTGCTGTCAGCATTGCTGCAGAGATTGAAAAGGTGGGGGGTCAGCCTGTCAGTGCTCAGACCATACGCCGCACACTACATCAAATTGGTCTGCATGGCTGTCACCCCAGAAGGAAGCCTCTTCTGAAGTCTCTACACAAGAAAGCCCGCAAACAGTTTGCTGAAGACATGTCAACAAAGGACATGGATTACCGGAACCATGTCCTATGGTCTGATGAGACCAAGATTAATTTGTTTGGTTCAGATGGTCTCAAGCATGTGTGGCGGCAATCAGGTGAGGAGTACAAAGATAAGTGTGTCATGCCTACAGTCAAGCATGGTGGTGGGAATGCTATGGTCTGGGGCTGCATGAGTGCAGCAGGTGTTGGGGAGTTACATTTCATTGAGGGACACATTAACTCCAATATGTACTGTGAAATACTGAAGCAGAGCATGATCCCCTCCCTCCGGAAACTGGGTCGCAGGGCAGTGTTCCAGCATGATAATGACCCCAAACACACCTCTAAGACGACCACTGCTTTATTGAAGAGGCTGAGGGTAATGGTGATGGACTGGCCAAGCATGTCTCCAGACCTAAACCCAATAGAACATCTTTGGGGCATCCTCAAGCGGAAGGAGGAGGAGCGCAAAGTCTCGAATATCCGCCAGCTCCATGATGTCGTCATGGAGGAGTGGAAAAGCATTCCAGTGGCAACCTGTGAAGCTCTGGTAAACTCCATGCCCAGGAAAGTTAAGGCAGTTCTGGGAAATAATGGTGGCCACACAAAATATTGACACTTCAGGAACTTTCACTAAGGGGTGTACTCACTTTTGTTGCCGGTGGTTTAGACATTAATGGCTGTATATTGAGTTATTTTGAGGAAAGAATAAATTTACACTGTTATATAAGCTGCACACAGACTACTTTTCATTGTGTCAAAGTGTCATTTTGTCAGTGTTGTCCCATGAAAAGATATACTTAAATATCTGCAGAAATGTGAGGGGTGTACTCACTTTTGTGATACACTGTATATATACAGGGGTTGGACAAAATAACTGAAACACCTGTCATTTTAGTGTGGGAGGTTTCATGGCTAAATTGGACCAGTCTGGTGGCCAATCTTCATTAATTGCACATTGCACCAGTAAGAGCAGAGTGTGAAGGTTCAATTAGCAGGGTAAGAGCACAGTTTTGCTCAAAATATTGCAATGCACACAACATTATGGGTGACATACCAGAGTTCAAAAGAGGACAAATTGTTGGTGCACGTCTTGCTGGCGCATCTGTGACCAAGACAGCAAGTCTTTGTGATGTATCAAGAGCCACGGTATCCAGGGTAATGTCAACATACCACCAAGAAGGACAAACCACATCCAACAGGATTAACTGTGGACGCAAGAGGAAGCTGTCTGAAAGGGATGTTCGGGTGCTAACCCGGATTGTATCCAAAAAACATAAAACCACGGCTGCCCAAATCACGGCAGAATTAAATGTGCACCTCAACTCTCCTGTTTCCACCAGAACTGTCCGTCGGGAGCTCCACAGGGTCAATATACACGGCCGGGCTGCTATAGCCAAACCTTTGGTCACTCGTGCCAATGCCAAACGTCGGTTTCAATGGTGCAAGGAGCGCAAATCTTGGGCTGTGGACAATGTGAAACATGTATTGTTCTCTGATGAGTCCACCTTTACTGTTTTCCCCACATCCGGGAGAGTTACGGTGTGGAGAAGCCCCAAAGAAGCGTACCACCCAGACTGTTGCATGCCCAGAGTGAAGCATGGGGGTGGATCAGTGATGGTTTGGGCTGCCATATCATGGCATTCCCTTGGCCCAATACTTGTGCTAGATGGGCGCGTCACTGCCAAGGACTACCGAACCATTCTGGAGGACCATGTGCATCCAATGGCGGTGCCGTGTATCAGGATGACAATGCACCAATACACACAGCAAGACTGGTGAAAGATTGGTTTGATGAACATGAAAGTGAAGTTGAACATCTCCCATGGCCTGCACAGTCACCAGATCTAAATATTATTGAGCCACTTTGGGGTGTTTTGGAGAAGTGAGTCAGGAAACGTTTTCCTCCACCAGCATCACGTAGTGACCTGGCCACTATCCTGCAAGAAGAATGGCTTAAAATCCCTCTGACCACTGTGCAGGACTATATGTCATTTCCAAGATGAATTGACGCTGTATTGGCCGCAAAAGGAGGCCCTACACCATACTAATAAATTATTGTGGTCTAAAACCAGGTGTTTCAGTTATTTTGTCCAACCCCTGTATATATATATATATATATATATATATATATATATATATATATATACATACATTATTACTGTTTTATATAGGTGTAATGTTAAAATAATAATAAATATAAACTTTCAGAACTGGAAATAAGGAACACCCTGGGCTGGCAGGTTGGTGGAAGGCATAGGGTGGGGGGTGGTATGGCGGGTGTTTACCTGAGCTGGAGCGGGGGGTAGGCGGTAAGGGTTGCACCTATAAAAAATATAACGGCTCTTACACCGTCATAGGAACATTATCAAAATGTTTTAGTTAGGCTGTTTAACATTTATTATTTTCATTCTTTATAATAATAAATCAGAAGCATATTTTAAGCAAAACAACATAAAGAACATCATGTAACATATTTTCTCAATAGTGTAAACAACATTTTTACATAATCCATCGTCACACTGACATGTAGCCCCGGCTCTGGACAGCTTTGCTTACAGGGAGGGGGGGTGCAGTGTGAAAATCTGGGGGGTCAATGCCCACCCCAGTGCCCCGATAGTGCTGGCCCTGCCTGTGTTACTTTAGTTTCGTCTTAAGCCAGATTTGAACCTAGGGCAAAAAATATGCACGATGCGCTCTGCCCACTGCGCTACTCAAACAGCGGAGTAATAAACAGGTTGTTATGCTGATATATAGACTAAAAGTAAACACTGATCATTTGGTTAAATGATATCTGGTTTGTTTGTTATGAGCCACCGTATTTGTATACGTGTTGTAACTGAGCCAATCAGAATGCTTGATATTGGGATGTCGTTCAGTCATTGTAACATGTTAACTCGTGCTGTATGTTATGCTCCTGAAGTTCTTATATATTCGGATTAAAACTCATTGTTTTGTAAACCAGTGTGATCCTTACACACCAAATAACTAGTAAAATTCTACGTGTCAGAATTCGGAATGGACTTCTCGTCTTTGAGTAGGAACAGTTATTTTTTTCTCTTTTTCCCGAACTGTGACGGTTTGTAAGCGTGGACATTATGGCGGATGGATTTTGCAGACCCGATCTTTTAGTTTTTTACGAAAACATTGCAAGAATTGGCATGTTTTTGAGCGTGAGTACGACATTTTTATCGCCGCTGCACACTCCGACAAGCCAGCGATAACGAGGGCTTATATTCTCCTCAATATTGTGGGAGCAGACGCTATTGAACGCGAACGTTCATTCGTCTACGCGGCTGAAGTGCGTGCGCCCGGGGCAGATGGAGCAGTAATGTCCCCAGCAGAGTCCAGAGAGTATCCAGAGTGTCTAAAGAAAAAGTTTCGTGAAATTTGCAGCCCACAGAGCAACAGAACAATGGAGAGACACAAGTTTCACTCAAGAAATCAAAAAGCAGGTGAGAGTACTGAGTCCTTCATCAGTGATTTAAGAATCAAAGCTAAAAACTGTCACTTTGGAGATTTGAATGACGAACTCATCTGTGATTGGATCGTATGTGATGTTACCAACGACTCTTTAAGAAAATCACTATTAAGAGACAGTGAGTAAACACTTACTAAAGCAATTACAATTTGTCGCATTCACGAGATGACAGAGGAAAATAACAAAACTCTAGCCACACAGGCCACAAGTGTCAATGCAATAAAGCCAAGCAGAAGGCAGCTGCCAAAACAGCAGGCACTACCAAATACCATCACAGACTGCAACAATTGTGGAGGTAGCCATCCAGGAAAACGTGATAAGTGCCCAGCATTTGGACAACAATGCCATAATTGCAAAAAACTAAATCATTACAAAAGTTGCTGCAAGTTCAAACCACGAAACCAATGAAACTATAACAGAAAACCTGTCAAACAATCCGTGCATGAAATAGCGACCGATCAACCCACATGTGAAGATGAAACAATGTACGTGAATGGCATAGAAATTGAAAGTTGTGTTGACTGTGTTCATTCTGATGTTAAAGAGAAAGACGAAGGATTTGTCACAATGCACATAAATGGCAAAGCCACTGAAATGAAAGTCGACACAGGAGCAAAATGCAATGTAATGTCACTGCACACTTTCAAACGGATAACTGATGGCAAACAGCTGGTAAAGCAGAAAAAAAAACTCATTGCTTACGGCGGTACCACCATTGAGACTGATGGTATAGTCGAACTGTCATGCTACTTACAAAAGCAATGCCACTCACTACCTTTTTTCATAGTGGACAGAGAGGTGCAACCACTGCCAGGATTTCATGCATGCATGGACATGGGAATTTGACTTCACTAAACAAATTCTCACACAGTATAAAGATCTGTTCAGTGAGGAGCTTGGAGAACTTCCAGTCATATACTCCATGACACTGGATCCCAACATACAGCCTGTGGTCCGACCAGCTCACCGCATTCCCATTGCAATGCAAGAAAGAGTCAAAGCTGAACTTGAACGTATGCAGAGTATTGGTGTCATAACGCCTGTCACCAAGCCCACAGACTGGGTTTCCTCCATGTTAGCAGCACATAAAAAGGACAAGCAGGAAATCAGACATAAATCCAAAAGACCTCAACAAAGCATTAAAGAGACCTCATCACCCTATGCGCAGTGTCGAGGAAGTAGCAGCAAAGATGTCAGGAGCAACAGTGTTCTCGGTTGTAGACGCAAAAAATTCATTTTGGTAGATTCGTGTAGATAAAAAGTCCTCAATGTTAACAACATTCAGCACTCCATTTGGGCGGTACAGATTTTTATGGATGCTGTTTGGTATTAACTCTGCAAGCGAGGTGTTTCAACGCTCTATGCACTCTACTCTCTACAGCACTTTGGTCAATGTAAGTTGTTTTAAGAGTGCTTTATAAATAAAATTTACTTACTTACTTACTTACTTACTTACTATGGAACAGCTCTTTGCAGGTCAACCTTGCTCTGTCATTGTTGATGACATCATTGTCAGTGGTCAAGGAGTTGCTGAACACGACGCCAACCTAAAGAAAGTGCTCGAGCGGGCAAGACAAGTCAATCTCATACCCAAAGTTAAACCCAAAGAAGTGCAGATTTCGTCTGAACCAAGTAAGCTATGTAGGTCACATTTTCACAAGCAAAGGCCTTAAAGCAGATCCCTCCAAAACTGCAGCAATCACTAAAATGCCAGTTCCCACAGATGTCACTTCACTAGGCATGGTCAATTATCTTGGCAAGTACATACCAAACCTCAGCGACATCACAGCACTACTGAGAAAACTGACCCACAAAGAGACTGCATGGTGCTGATATCAGCAGCATCAAGAGGCATTTGACAATCTCAAATCATGCCTGTCCAGTCCACCAGTGTTGGCTTACTATATTGTCAGAGAGCCAGTCATGCTTACTCAGTGTCAGACTGCTGTCCCAGTAAGCACCAAACTGCTAGAACCAACCCCAAAGATAGCACAGCAAGTTAGATCTCAGCTTCTAAACAAAAGACTCACCCTGAAGCATCATTTTGACAAGTCAAGCCACCCATTGCAACCTTTGGCAGAAGGACAAGTGGTACATATGCAGTCCCCCAAGGGATATGACCAACTTGGGATTGTGAAGGAAATGAGCAAAGAGTCACGTTCCTACATCATCCAGTCCAACGGGAAAACATATAGGAGGAATCGTCGCCACATCCTTCCTGTTGCGGAATCACCACCACCTCAGCAGCACCAAATACGACTCAGACTCTTTGAACACTGACCCCTCTACAACACACAGTGCCCCCGCAACAACACAGACACCAGAACAAAACACTGGACAGTCACAACAAATTCCTTCTCCGCAGCCCAAGCCAACAGTACAATACCCCAATGGAAGCTGCAATGCACCATATATAACTCGTGCTGGCCGCACCTGTAAATATGTGCAGTGAAACAAGTTTAACTGTTAAACAAAGAAAATTTTGTATGTGATATGGTTTGAGCAGTTAGCTGTTAGCATGTTAAAATGTAAGGTCTATCTTTCAGTTCAGGTCTGGACTTGGTTCCCATGAGTGCAACCATTAGATCAGATTTTAAATCTTCAGCTCTGAAGTGTCTGGAACACACACGGATGTTCTTCAGAAGATCTGCTGGTGTATTCTCGTTATAATCGGGGTTCTTCAGAGCAGCTGGAGAATGACTCCCACCCCATGCATGAGACTCTGGCAGCACTGGGAATCCTTCAGTGACAGGCTGCTTCACCCCAAATGTGGGAAAGAGCGGTACCACAGGTCCTTCCTTCCTGTTGCACTGCTCCAGACAGATCACACACACACTTTAAATTATTCATTATTCATAACAATGTTCGCAATATTTTTCCCATATGCCATTATTTGTAATTATTTGTAAATATTTGTCAGAGTTTTTCTGACTTTTTATTATTATAGTTATACATTGTACTTTTTATTGTCTATCTTTTGTACTGGGTGCTTTACTGTCCCTTCGCTGCTGCAACAATGTGAATTTCCCCACTGTGGGTCTAATAAAGGATTATCTTATCTTATCAACATGTTTTTTTTCTATTATATTTGAATTAGAAACAACTATTGTGAGATCTATCCACTTGTCCTGTTTGCATTACACAGGAGAGACACTCCCCCCCCGCTGTTATAAAAGTAAATAAGTAACATTTACTCTGAGTTACTTTTTACTTGAGTAGATTTTTAGACTAGTAATTTTACTCATACTTAAGTAAAAGTTCATTAAAGTAATAGTATTTTTACTTGAGTACAATATTTTAGTTCTCTTTCCACCTTTGCTTATTATAAACTATAGGTAGCAGATATCAATAGATCTGTATCTTATTCTAAACTATAGGTAAAACATCTCTATAGATCTGTATCTTATTATTAACTATAGATAGCACATCTCGATAGATCTACATATTATTATAAACTATAATTAGCACATCTTGATATATGTATATCTTATCATAGCACTTTTCTATAGATGTTATTATAGCATGAAATAATAAGTGTTTCACTTAAAAAGTTGAAACAGATGTGCACATGCTCGGTAGGACATCTCAACTGCGCCACCAACAGCGGTACACTCACTACTGCTAGCCTACTCTGATATCTACATAAATATATTTTTTTCGCTTATGCATACCCAGTTGTATCCAATTACCCAGTTGTTTTTCACTTTTAGTGCTACAGATCTCCACTCCTGCCAGAGGTGGAGGGCCGTAACTAACATGCCCCCACTGACGTGTGTTGCTATTGCACTGAAATAGCATGTGTGACTTTTGTAGCTTTACTGAGAACGTTGGGGGTGATAGATCATTTCCTTCTTGTTTCATATCAGCAAAACAGACCACAACAACTATATTTAACTTCTGACCTGTCAGGAAAAAAGCTGTTTATTTCTTATTTTTATTAAAGATCTTCTTTGATATTAATAATTAAAAGTATATCATATGACCATACTAATAAATTGTATCAGATTTCATTATCAGCTGATGTATCATGTCAAACCTCACAATTTATTTTAAGCTTTGAGAAGATGGGTTTGCACAAGTAAATGCAAACTGTGGTTTATTTTTATTCGGTCACAAAAAACATCAAACCCCTTTTACTGACTTGCGTTTTTCCCATAGTGCATCCAGATGCATCTCTTCACCAGGTAAGCCACCCAGATGTACCCAAAAATGTGATTAATCAGACCACCTCACCTTGTTTCAGTGCACCATGGTTTAGTTCTAATGTTTACATTCCCAATGTAGGACCGTTTGCCCATGAGCAGGGGTCAGCATAGTTTCTCTGACCAGTCTGCAGCTATGTGTTTACATTTTTCCTTATGTTAATTAATGACTGAGGGAAACAGGCCTGGGTGTTATCTTATATTTATACTCAATTTATTTATTTTTATATATTTGCCAAAATGTACAATAAAAACAATAAAAAACTTATACATTTTTATTTTTACTCTTTCAATCATTATTCTCTCTCTCTCTCTCTCTCTCTCTCTCTCTCTGTGCTTTCTGAGCTTGAGAATACAGGATGTCTTTAACACTCTAATGCTCGCTTAGTCAGTTAGTTGGACAGGATGGAGTTCAGGGCACTTCCTGTGATGCTGTGTGAGTAATAAACAGTTCTTGTATCTTTATTAAATTGAGAGTTGGTAAATGTCGATGCTAATTATTGATCTGAGAATCTTAGTTCAGAGGTTATGTGTGATTAATGAGTGTGTGTGGAGTTCAGCTTGGTTTCAGACTTTTCTCTGATGCTGAATTTAAAATGTAAAGATTTTAAGTTTGAGATTTTCGCTGCATTCTGCTTTTCTGAGACACATCTACTGTGGTTTGCTGATGACTTTTTTAGATTTGTATAATTATTTTCCAGGTCATCACAGGTGCAGGGGACATAACCCTCATGTACTGAAGGTTCCATAATTGTATTTAATTTATAATGAGTTTGTTTAGTTTATGGTTGATGTTTATGCTAATCATTGACTGTATTGTTCAGGAATGATCAGGTGATGACCTGCTGCGGTTTGAATCACGCAGTATTAAAAAGTAAGAAGCAGAACTACCGATGGACACTGGTGATGAACCGCTAGAGTGTGTGTCTTACCACAACATTTAGCTTAAAGAGCATTTGTTAGGTCAGACATTGATGTTGGGCTTCAGTCAGTCCATGGGTGTGTTCGAAAACCTAGTGAGCTGCCTTGCTGTCTTACTGTGGTAGCTGCCTCATTAGAGAGGATTCTAATTAGTCATTGACTTATAAGTCTGGTTATTCGAACACGTGACTAAGACAGCAATTACATCGGTTTACTAAGCTTACTAAGCTAACACATTTAGCATCATGCCATTCAAACCAATGGGATGAGGTGGCACAGCATGCTAGCAGGTCAACTAACATCTCCCTCTGTGTACCGAAAACAGTTAAATTGTCACTGACAAGTTTGAATTTGCAAATAAACGACACTTGTACACGTTTAAACAAATTAAAAATCAATAATAATTTATTTATTGTACATTTGAAAATATGTCATATTTGTTATTTTTCTGTGAGAAAAGTTGTGCCACACTGAATGCTGGGATTGCCTTCACCGCTAAGGCAGTATCGGATGCTCCCCCATTATTCTGTAAAAATATCATTCATATTTAAGATATCTTACTAGGCAGCATTTAAGGCATCTAGGATTTTAAACAGCCTCCTTCTTAGGAGCGCGCACAGGATGACGTAAATTGCATCTATGTAGAGCAGACCTGGGCATTGTATCCATCCTGAACCAGCCCGCATGAGGTCAGTGACAATTAAAAATCAGATGTAAATAAATGTACATCACACATGAGATATAACAGGATTGTTTTATTTAGACTGGAGCGCCATTTCTTTACATTTCCTCAAGTCTGGATTTACATGTGTGCGAGGAGAGTGTATCCAGCTTCACCGTAATGTGTCGGCGATCAGAACTGAGCGTGACTGACAGAGACGATAGAGTTTTTAACAAGACATGAACTTCAAAAGTCAGGTGTAAAGCTGTTTAATTTAAATCTAGGGTTTATATCGCCGTTACGGTACTAAAAACAGAAATGCAAGAACATGAACGATGCAGAGCATCACATCTGAAGCTTCACTAACTAAAATGCAAACATTTACATCAGACACTTTTATCCAAAGTGACTTACACAGTGAGCGGAACACGTTGAGCAATTGAGGGTTAAGGGCCTTGCTCAGGGACCTAACAGTGGCAACTTGGTGGTGGCGGGGCTTGAACCAGCAACCTTCTGTTTACTAGTCCAGTACCTTAACCACTGAGCTATCACTGGCCCCACACAGACTAAGTTCACACATCCAGGACTGGAGCAGTTAAAATCAGCTTTGTCAAAATCCAAATAGCACTTTGTGTAAAGTTAATGCACATTTTGTTCACATTAGTTTTCAAGAAAGATGATTAAATAGTTGATGTTTTTACTCTGCCTGCTTTTCATTTTCTGATTGTAACCTCAACTCTTAGCAGTAACAGCTTATCAGAACTGTAACATTTGGCAATAAAAAAAACGTATTAATACTGAGCAGAAGAAAGTTCACCCTATTGGTCCACCCCTCCACAACAGTAACAGTTTCTTATGCGGCCCTTTGGAAAATGTAATTGCCCACCCCTGATGTAGAGAGTGCAGTAGGTTTTCAAACACACCACATGTGCTTTGTTTAGTCTTCATGCACAATATTGTCTGTATTCTTTTTTTAATAAACATGCCAGTGTTTCTCAGGGCTGTATATACATTGTGGAGTCATGCTTTCATGCTCTAGGCTGGTGGGGCAGCGGTGGGACAACATATAGTCATTGTACAGTAGTTTAAGCATCAGAAAGTTCAGTCCCTGGGTTCTACAACTGCTTCAGTCACACTGGTTGCATTTACACTTTAAATCCTGATAAACTTGACTGATAAAATAACTCATGATAAAATTCTAGTCTGAAGCTGCTATTCGATATTTGTGATACACAGACTACATCAATGCCGATGCCAGACAAAGCCATCAAGAATGTTGAGTTGTTAAGGGCCTAAAATATTATTATTTTAAATAAATAGGATAATTTGTTAGTACATAATTGGCACAAGGCAGGTTCCCCCAATACTATCTATAATACTATAATACTACAATCTGTGTGCCAATAGCACCTTCTGAGATTCAAACCGAGATCTCAGCAGTGACCCACACAGCAAAAAGTCCAGTGTTGAATTAACTCCCACAGAGTTGATTTTAACACTTTTTCAGGGTTTATATAGCTCCACACTCTTAAGAGTTAAATCAACACTTTCAAAATAGTTAAATGTTTAACACCTTGTCAGAGTTCCTGTTTTAACTCATAAAACAGAGTAAAAGTAACTAAGGGAGTACAAACATTGGCTGGAATTGGACCGTGGTAGCCTAGTGGGTAGAGCTGTGGGTTTTTAACCGGAAGATTTGAGGTTCAAATCCAGGCTCTGCTATGCAGCCACTGTTGGGTTATATCTAAAAATAACACTGCTCAGAGTTATATTTTACTATTGCAGTAGTGTTCATTTAACTCCCTAAATTATTATTAATACACCAAATAATTTTCAAAAATAACATTTATTTTTTCTGGTGGTGGCAGCAGGTGAAAATGCAAAAGCAACAACAGGGAGTCCATTTGTTGGTCATAGGCTGAAGACAAAGTCACAATCAAATGATGGAAAATTCATCAAATGTAATACTTTTACAGAGAGATGTTGAGTTTTGAAATGTCTATCTATTGGTCATATTTTCCCCCAAATCAGATCAACTTAGAAACAGAGAATAAACAAACTAAATCCTAAACTCTACAATAATGAATGCATGAATAAATGCAAAAAAAAAAAAGACTGCAATTATTAGATTAGATTCAACTTTATTGTCATTGTGCAGAGTACAAGTACAGAGCCAACAAAATGCAGCAGCATCTAACCAGAGGATAGAGATTATTTACATATAATACAGTTAAAGTGCAGTAGTGTCCAGATAAATAACAATGAAGAGACATATATTAAGAACAGTAAACAGACAATGATTGTCCAGTGTATAAACTACTCTATAATTACAAAGTTATGAAAGGTGACGAAGTTATGAAAGGTGAAAATTATAGCAAATGCATTAAAACACGCAAAACACACATGTGGACTCGAGATCACTTCCGGGTGATCTTTCTGCTGACTGCAACACGTGATGCAGCTCTGGTGTTGAAGTGAGCCTCTTGGCCTCTTTTATGATATTTGGCTTGAAGAACACATTCCATCTTTTCATCAAAACAGGAGAGTGAAGTCTTGATCAACCTTTAATAAAGAATTAATTTTAAACTACTAGTTGTACTACTACATTAAATGCTTAATTTCAACCTAGTATAAACATCATTCCATACTTACCAATCCTTTTGTATCCAGAAATCTTGGAAAGGTGGAAAGGATATCAGCACTTCTGCCTGGATCATTAACAAGTTTCTGGCGGTGCTGAAAAATCTCCCTCATCATCTTCTTAGATTTTCAATTAATCTAAAAAGAGATTAAATATCTAATTTAAATTCATGCAATTGTCATGCAGTTATTGGGCACAAATAAAAAGCATATGAAACACACATACCCATGATTATCAATCATATGAGCCACCAATATGTTAACCATTTACCCAGAATAACCATTGAAAAAAGAACACAAAACAACTACAGTACACAGTTCCCCAGCAGGCAGGAAGAAAACAAGTCATTTAGCTTGCTAATCTAGCTGACTAGACGCAAACAAACAGAAAAATCACACAGGACCAAAAGCAGCTGATGTAACTTAAGTGGCAGCAATCAGCTGCAGTCATTTAGTGCAGCGTTCTTACAACAGAAACTTTCTCTCTCACCCTCACACACACATCCTTCAGTACACTTGTGTTTTATACTGACAGTATCATCATCAATATATACTTTCATTAAGACTGAATTAATTACACTTACCGCAAAAAATTGAGAGGGAGGGAAATGGTGTCGTCGTCTCCTTGTCTCCAACCAAAGAAGTAAAATGTATGGGTGGAGTTTAATTAAATCTAAATGTACGGGCAGAGTTTATTAAATCTAAATGCATGGGCAGAGTTTAATTAAATCTAAATGCATGGGCGGAGTTTAATTAAATCTCTGTGGAGTTAGGTTAACACAGATCTAATCAACTCTGCCAAATAACTCCAACACTGAACACTATTTAAATCTGAATGTGTTAAAATGACACTTTGAGAGTGAAAATCAACTCTGAAATGTTTAACTCTGAAATGTCAACACTCCAGTTTTTGCTGTGCATGCAACATTTCAGCACTCTAGTAAATAACATGAACACACAAAACAACAGACCTTAGGCAGAATGCCACACAATATGTGTAAACTCTAGGAACAAGTTCACCATGAAAAAGCTGATGTAAACATTTTAAAATGTCAGACTGAAAAGGATTATAGTAATGAATTGGGTTATACTGTACCTTGCTACTGTAGTGAAAACAGCTGCTATATTAATCAGCCCCTAATATTCTTGATTTTCTTCACATTCTCAAGCCTGACCGAACTCAAACACCCACATAATAAACATTTACAACCACCACACTAGAAACACTATAGGGTGTTTACAAAGACATTAACATAGTTCTAATCCGACTAATTATTTGACATATTGCTTCGCTTATGACTGCTAGGTGCATCAGTATAGAAAAAAAAACAAAGAGCAATTCACACTAAGATTAATTACTTTGGAAAGCCACAAAGAAGAATTCCAAGTCAGAACATAAATATAACCCCAAATCAGAATAATTTGGGACAGTATGGTTTGGTACAAAAGCAGCATCCAGGAAAGACTGAGTCCTTGATGTGTAAAGATGATCAGAGGATCCAGTTTATCCACAAATGTGTGAGAAAATGATTAAAATAATAAAAACCATAAACCTCAAAGAAAGATTGGAAGGGATTTGCATATTTATTCCTCCACAGTGCAGAATATCATTAAACCATTCAAGGAACCATTCAGGAGGAAACAGATGGACTACAGTCAGTAATTGTAGAACTACAAAGTGCTTCTATATGGTAAGTGGAGCTGATACAATGGACAGTGAGTGTAGAAACAAGGAGGTGGTTTTAATGTTATGGCTGATCAGTGTACATTTAAATATTTTTCACTAAACAGGTTTATTATTTGAGCAGCAATAACTGAACTTTCAGTATCTAGAATTCAGTCTTTCACATCTCACATCTCTGAGTAGAAATTTGTTCTCATCTTCATTTGCAGAACTGCTTTAACTTGGTCACATCAGAGAACTTTTGAACATGATTTTGCTTATTTAAGGTCCTGGCACATTGTTTTACATCAGGACCTTCACTACACCCACTCTAAATGTTAGAGGTGAACTTACTCTTATAATCTATCGATCAGAAGGAAAGCCTTTTTTTGTCACATGTATGTTTACACGTGTACAGTACAGTGAGGATCTTTTTCTGCTTATCCCAGCTTTGTTTATTTGGGGTCAGAGTGCAGCGTCAGCCATTGTACAGAGCCAAAAGGGTCACTGGCCTTGCTCAAGGGCCCATCTACTTTACATGACACCTAAAGACTTGTGGGTCACTAAGGGAATGAGGGATTTTGTGGAAAATGTGAGCACTTTTAAGTTTCTTGACAATCTCCCATAGATACCAATTAAGCCCAGTTACTTTCTGCTGGGGAAATTATAAACTCTATATAAATAAAAAAATAATAATATCTCATCTGAGTCCAGCGAGTCCTGAGGTTCCTCAGATTGTCATGTTTTACACTTTGGTTACATTCATGACAGGAACGATAGTTACTCATTACACAAGATTCATCAGTTCACAAGGTTATATCAAACAGTCATGGACAATTTAGTTTCTCCAATTCACCTTGCATGTCTTTGGACTGTGGGAGGAAACCAGAGCACCTGGAGGAAACCCACACAGGCACAGGGAGAACATGCAAAGTACACACAGAAAGGACCGTCCCACCTGGGAATCGAACCCAGGACCTTCTTGCTGTGAGGTGACAGTGCTACCCACTGAGCCACTGTGCCGCATGACGTGCCACATGCGCTTTCAAAGGCCAGTCACATTTGGGTTATTTACCACTGTTCCGAGTTTTCGGAACGGTGGCTAAGTGGGTAGCACTGTCGCCTCACAGCAAGAAGGTCCTGGGTTCGATCCCCAGGTGGGGCGGTCCGGGTCCTTTCTGTGCAGAGTTTGCATGTTCTCCCCGTGTCTGCGTGGGTTTCCTCCTGGTGCTCCGGTTTCCTTCCACAGTCCAAAAACATGCAGCCAGGCTAATTGGAGACACTGAATTGTCCTATAGGTACCTCGCCGCTGAATGCATAAACTAGTGCATTGTAGTGCCGGTCCCAAGCCCGGATAAATAGGGAGGGTCGTGTCAGGAAGGGCATCCGGCATAAAAACTGTGCCAAATCAATAAGGCGATTACTAACAGGAGCAGCCAAGTAAACAGAGAATGTCATTTTACTGTATGAAGTGTATAGCTCTGAACTAGAATAGAAATAATTGATGTAATAAAATACAGCAGTAGAGATTTTGAACATGTAGCTAGCATACTTATAATCTGTTAGTAAATATTGAACTTTTTGTCTAAACTTTATTAATATTAATAATGTTACATGTATAATCCAGTTCACAGGCTTGAAGTAGTATTAAAAACATAAGAATCAGTAATAAACTAAACTATTGCATGAATTTAATTCTATTAATGGCTGGAAACTTACCTTAAGAAAAAAGGGAAGCCAAGTTTTTTTTGAGTCCTTGCAGCAGCTTTTTTCCACTGTGTCAGAACCACGTCATGCAGTTTACATTTACATTTTCTGCATTTAGCAGACACTCTTATCCAGAGCAACTTACAGAAGTGCTTCCGTAGTAAACATTTCATTTCTCAAGTTTTAGTAAACAACAATCGAAGAACACAAATCTGCAGAAACCTGTTAGAACCAAAGTGTTGTTTTTTTTTTTTTTGGAAATGGAAAATTTTTTTTTTTAATAATGTAAATGTAAATAAGTACAAGTCAGCTTAAGTGTTTAGTAACGAGGTGATGAAGGTTTTTAAGCATTTTTTAAAGACAGAAAGAGACTCGATGTTCGGACGGACAGAGGAAGTTTGTTCCACCACTTGGGTACTAGAACAGAGAAGAGCCTTGATGCTTGTCTTCCTTTAGTCCTGGGTGGAGGATCAAGTCGAGCGAGACTAGTGGCTCGGAGGTTGCGTGGTACAGAGCGGTGTTCGATTAGACCGCGAAGGCAGCTTGGGGCTGGTCCATTTTTGGCTTTGTAGGCGAGCATCAGTGTTTTAAACTGAATGTGTGCAGCTACAGGAAGCCAGTGAAGAGAACGCAGCAGTGGGGTGATGTGGCAGTGTTTGGGCTGGTTACAAACCAGACGGGCAGCTGCATTTTGAATGAGCTGCAAGGGTTTAATAGTGGACATAGGAGCTCCTGCCAGGAGGTAGTTGCAGTCGTCCAACCGTGAGATTACTAGTGATTGGACCAGAATCTGGGTAGCTTCCCTGGAGAGAAATGGTCGAATCTTCCTGATGTTGTACAGGAGGAACCGGCACGATCTTGTCATGTTGGCTATATGAGGAGAGAAGGTCAGCTGGTTATCCAGGACAACACCAAGGCTTCTTACATTATCAGATGGTCTGATCTGGGAGTCATCAAGAGAAATGACTAGGTCCTGGGTTGGAGATTGATCTCCAGGAATGAGTAACAGCTCTGTCTTGCTGGGATTGAGTTTTAGATGATGAGCTGACATCCATTGTGAGATATCTCACAGAGCAGATCTCACTCAGCTCACACATGAGCTGAGTGTCATCTGCATAGGAGTGGTAGGAGAAGCCATGGGAGGCTATGATCTTACCCAGAGAGCGGGTGTAGATTAAGAAAAGAAGTGGGTCAAGTACAGAGCCTTGAGGAACACCGGTTGAGAGAGTGCATGGAGCAGATATGTGTACACATGTTGAAGAATTTAAATAATAACACATCAGTCAGGGGCAACTAACGATCCAAAATGACCCTGACAGGATGATGATGTAGTGATACTGAGACTCTGGTCTGATGCTGATATCCAGTTATTTTCTAATACAATTTCTGATTTATGTGCAGATATACTTTCATCACTGAGCCACCACTGCCCCTATTATACACTATTATTATACACTATTATAATTTAATCTTAAACTCATTCCAAAAATGTTGGGACAGGCAAAGTTAGATAAGAAGTTGTGGAATAAATATTTTGGGAACTATCCACAAGTAAACAGGTGTAACAGTATCAGGTGATGTTGGTATGATTAATTATAAAAGCACCATTAACAAATGGCACAGTCATTGCCAAGCGAAGATGGTTCGAGGTTCATCAAATGAATTTTAAAAACAGCCTTTTTAGTGCATAATTGCAATGAACTCAGGAAGGAATTTTAGCATCTACAGTTAATGACATTATTAAAAGAGAAATATTTATGCATGAAGGGCCAGGCTGAAAACCAATATAGAATTCTAGTGACCTTCAACCTCTCAGATGGCACTGCATTAAAAACCAAAATGCTTCTGTAATGAAAATGAACACGTGGGCGCAGAAATACTTCAGGAAACCCTTGCAGGTGAACACTGTGTCTCTGACTCCACTACATACAGTGATAGCCATGTATCAGTACAATCTAGAAGCACTGCTGACTCCAGGTGGAAGGGTTTCTATTTATCAAGCTTTTCTTTGCTTAGAACTTGTCAGCTCTTCTGTTAGCAACCTGCTTTTCTCCTGAATCATGATGCTGGGCGATCTAGTCCAGTTTTCTTTCAACACAGAGTTCAGCACTATTCATCTTTTCCCTGCAAATTCAGCCAGTGTTGCTGCACTTTTCAGAGTGGCCCTGTGTTTGGATGTTTTGTGCCTTTTTCATTTGTTACTTTGTTTTTGTTATTCTGGCTGTTGCTTATGTTTTTATTGCCCTATTCATTTGTGGCTTTTTTTTTTTTTGCTATATATTATTGTTCTATTTTGATTAAGTATCCTGCAAATTGGGTTTCTATACAAGAAAAGATTCATACATTTTGTCTGTGATCACATTTTATAATAAGTTTTTTCTGTTTCTCTCTTCACATTCAGTGCTGACTGGATTCTTCCACTGTGCACAAACTGAAGGTAATTTGTGTGTATTTATTTTATTGTATAATTATGTTCACATTAAATGTACTCTACGTTTTGCAATGGTATACTGTATAATATAATTGCCATTTTTACTATCAATCTACACTTACTTACCATAAATGAGGGGGCAGAATGGCTTAATTCTCCGTGTATATAGGTGCAGGTCGCTACCTACTGGACCCAAATGGTCACTGCAGCTTTACGTATAACAATGATTCAACAGGACGGTGGCGTCATTTATGGGAAATAACTTAGCAAAATATATATAACTGCAATATCAGATGTAATAATGTAATTAATTACTGTTTTCCAATCTGATCCAACTTAAACATTAAAAAAGTAAACGAACCAACTGTTCTACCTTTTTAATACATGGCACCTGTATGTAATGAAGAAGTCCGGCTAATTAATAATAATAATAATAATAATAATAATAATTAATAATAATTTAAAACTCAGTGAAATGAATCTGGTTTTTGTATGTGAAATTATGGATCAGTGATGCTTTTATTAAAACCTGAATATTTTTGTTTTACAGACGAGCTAAAAGTTACTCTTACAGTGACGTCTGGAAGGACAGATTTCTTAATAGGAGAGAGAATCACTCTTACATGTTCTGTAAGAGGAGAGAACAGTCAGAGTTACAGTTACAGTTGGTACAAGAATGAAACTGAAGTTCCTAATGAAAATAGAAGTGAATTTAGCTTTAAGGTGAATGAAGAGACCAAATATACCAGATACACATGCAATAGAACACTGATGGATGATGAACAACAGATCACAGTGAGTGATCCTGTTACAGTATCTGTGTCAGGTGAGTTTACACAACATCACTCTGTAATTCAGGAGAACATGCACTACTGTAAAAGTTCATTTATCATATTAAATGTTTATGGAAGATAATTTATTTAAAATTTATTTTAAACCTGTATCAGCCATGTTAAAAGTCATCACCGCTCTACACCGATCAGCCATAACATTAAAACCACCTCCTTGTTTCTACACTCACTGTCCATTTTATCAGCTCCACTTACCATAGAGAAGCACTTTGTAGTTCTACAATTACTGACTGTAGTCCATGTTTCTCTACATGCTTTGTTAGCCCTTTTTCGCCCTGTTCTTCAATGGTCAGGACCCCCACAGGACCCCCACAGAGCAGGTATTATTCAGGTGGTGGATGATTCTCAGCACTGCAGTGACACTGACATGGTGGTGGTGTGTTAGTGTGTGTTGTGCTGGTATGAGTGGATCATACACAGCAGCGCTGCTGGAGTTTTTAAATACCGTGTCCACTCACTGTCCACTCTATTAGACACTCCTACCTAGTTGGACCACCTTGTAGATGTAAAGTCAGAGATGATCGCTCATCTATTGCTGCTGTTTGAGTCGGTCATCTTCTTGATCTTCATCAGTGGTCACAGGACGCTGTTGGCTGGATATTTTTGGTTGGTGGACGATTCTCAGTCCAGCAGTGACAGTAAGGTGTTTAAAAACTCCATCAGTGCTGCTGTGTCTGATCCACTCATAGCAGCACAACACACACTAACACACCACCACCATGTCAGTGTCACTGCAGTGCTGAGAATGATCCACCACCTAAATAATACCTGCTCTGTGGGGGTCCTGATCATTGAAGAACAGCATGAAAGAGGGGTAACACAGCATGCAGAGAAACAGATTGACTACAGTCAGTAATTGTAGAACTACAAAGTGCTTCTATATGGTAAGTGGAGCTGATAAAATGGAGAATGCGTGTAGAAACAAGGAGGTGGTTTTAATGTTATGGCTGATCGGTGTACACTCACAAACATTATACACAAATCACAAAGTGAAAGACTGACTGCATTGTGCCGAGTGTAAAGTGTGGTGGAGGGGGATTGTGGTGTGGGGTGTTTTTCAGGAGTCGGGCTCGGCCCCTTAGTTCCAGCGAAAGGAACTCTTAATGCTTCAGCATACCAAGAGATTTTCATACTCCCAACTTTGTGGGAACAGATTGGGGTGTCCTCTTTCCAACATGACTGTGCACCAGTGCACAAAGCACAAGGTCCATAAAGACGTGGATGAGCGAGTTTGGAGTCCTGACCTCAACCCGATAGATAGAACACCTTTGGGATGAATTAGAGCGGAGATTGCGAGCCAGGCTTTCTCGTCCAACATCAGTGTCTGACCTCACAAATGTGCTTCTGGAAGAATGGTCAAAAATTTCCATAAACACACTCCTAAACCTTGTGGAAAGCCTTCACAGAAGAGTTGAAGCTGTTATAGCTGCAAAGAGTGGCCGACATCATATTAAACCCTATGGATTAAGAATGGGAGTCACTCAAGTTCATATGTGTGTGAAGGCAGGCGAGCGAATACTTTTGGCAATATAGTGTATATTTTATTTATACATTTTCTCCCCTTTTTCTTTTAGCACTATTAGCAAGCCAATCGCCCATGCTTTTCCTCCACTAATGCCAATCCCCGCTCTGATTCAGGAGAATGAAGCTAACCCACGCCCCCTCCAACACGTGGACAGCATCCGTATGCATTATTTCATCTGCACTAGGCGAGTGCTAATGCGGATCAGCCCTGTGTACGGAGAGACACACCCTGATCAACGCCTTGTGCAGGCGCCATCAATCAGCAGCAGAGGTCGTAGTTGAATCAGTTACAAGGAGACCCTATCTGGCTTATTACCACCCCGCCCTTATGTGAACAACAGGCCATTAGTTGTACATGTGGCCGCTCAGCCCAGCCGGATGGTAGAGCTGATATTCGATGCATTTGAGATCCCAGCTCCGGTGTGCTAGCGTGTGTTTTACCGCTGCGCCACCTGAGCGGCCTCGAATTTGTCACATTTAAATGTTTTCTCCAACTAATTTTGATAAAAAATAAAGACACACAAACACAAAATGCAGCTTTTAAATAATCATTCAGTTTATTAATTATAAACATTTTTCAAACCTGTATCACCAATGTGAAAAAGTAAATGCAATCAACTGCAAACGTTTGTAATGCTTGTAAAGAGTCTTTAATGTCGCTCTGTAGTAATGTAGAGCACAAAGAGTTAATAACTACTACCACTACTCACTGTACAGTGATCCAGTTACTGTACATTTACATTTAGTGTTACAGTGGAAGGTTTTTCATGTTTTATACTTTTTTTTTTACAGATTTAATTTAGTCAAGAAATCAATGTAATAATTTCACCAAATAATTTGCAGAATGATCTCTTAGCTTGTAAAAAAAAATAGCCCAATTATTTAAAATTCATCTTTTTAATGCAGTTAAACTGTTTTTACTTAAAATAAAGATTAATAATATATAATACAATAAAAAAAAGTTAATAAAAAAACTCTTATTCAAAACAACTAATCATTGTGGCCAAATACAATGCAGGCAACTGAGGGTTAAGGGCCTTTCTCAGGGGCCCAACAGTGGCAACTTGGTGGTAGTGGGGCTTGTACCAGCAACCTTCTGATCACTAGCTTAATACCTTAACCACTGAGCTACCACTGACCCGCTTTAAATAACTGTAAAAAAAATGTTTCAGATCAACTTATTTTAATAGAAGAAACAACAGGAGTAAACACAAGATTCTGCTTTTATATCATCATTTCATTTTTATGTATAAACATTTATTTAAAACTTATATCACTCATGAGCAAAATTAATTGCCCCTGACCCTAAACCTTAAAACTGGTTGTGCCACCCTTGGCAGTATCGACTGCAATCAAACGTCTGTGATACTTGTGAAGAGTTTTTATGTCACTGTGGAGATATTTAGTTTTGTTCTTCTTTACAGAATTGTTTTAATTCAGCTACACTGAAGGATTTTCTAGTATAAACTGCCTGTTTAAGGTCTCGCCACAGACTCTTAATGGGATTCAAGTCGATCTCTCCAAAACCTTCATTTTGTTTGTTTGTTTGTGTTTTGAGCCATTCAGTGATGGACTTGCTTCTGTGCATCAGAATATTTTCCTGCTGCAAAACTCAACTGCACTGTGTTTTAAAACTGTGTTTTATTTTCCAAACATTAAACACACAAACAAACCGCAACATGTCTTTATTATTGAAAATAATAATTTTTTTCTTTATACAGAGACACCAAAACCCACTGTTACCATATATCCTGATAATCACATGTTTATAGGAGAGACTGTTACTCTCACATGTAACATAGAGAATGGAGGAGGTGTCCAGTACTGGAGGTACAGCTGGAATAAGGCAGGTTATATTTTCAGTAATGGACAGTATTACATAATCTGGGATGTTACAGTAGCTGATGCAGGTAAATACACCTGTACAGGAACAGAGACAGGAGGCTCACGTTCCTCACACCCCAGTGATGCTGTTCTACTGACTGTATCAGGTGAGTCTGATCATCTCTTCTGTATTGATTAACATCTGTATCACATCAGCATGTATTCAGTACTGGTGTAGAAGTGAGAGGATTGTTTAGACGTTACAGTAACTCAGTCACAGTGTATGATCTGATTAGTGCTACATGAGTTAGGGATGTCCCGATCACGTTTTTTTGTTCCCGATCCTGATCATTAGTTTTGATCCCGATCCGATACCGAGTCTCAAACCGATACTTGTATTTTCTAGATATTGTCTAGATAAGAACTAGATAATATTGTTCACACAGTGCACACTTCAAATACATTACAGTTATTCAAATTAATAGATAGATAGATAGATAGATAGATAGATAGATAGATAGATAGATAGATAGATAGATAGATAGATAGATAGATAGATAATACTTTATTGTCAGATCAGAGATCTGAAATTTGTCTTGCATAAAAATCCAATGTATATGTTTAACAACTTAATAGCTCTGCAGTGCTGTAGGAAAAAAAATGTCTGCATAAACAAACTTAGTGCAGCATTGTAGAAGTAAAACTAGAACACTCAAAATAAATTGAAGGTTCTTTTTGAGGAAAATCAGCGTCTCTGTCGTGTTAGCGGACGGCCGGTTCCTCTTCTCATCATATAATAATAAACTCGCTGTATTCGGCTGAGTGTTTATTTTTTAGGTGCCGTATCAAATTGGTAGTAACTGTAGATCGTTTGGTTAAATGATATCTGGTTTGTTTCTTATGAGCCACCGTACTTGTATGTCTGTAACAAACTTTTCTGTGCTTGTATTGTGACAGTGGTTTGATGTACGTTTCTATGTAAAGTGAGCGTGTTTTGACTCTTTGGGGCTTCCATAGTGCATGGAATAGCGTGCTTGACTCTAGCTGTCCGCTATTTGGTACCGTAACAGAAGAAGTTAATAAAGTGTTTTGCTCCTGACAATTTGTGAATATACCGTGTTTTTATTTCTTTATTAAGCAAGTGCATCACTACGACGCTGGGTTACATAACTAAGCCAATCAGAGTGCCTGACACTGAGATGTCGTTCAGTCTTGTAACTCGTGCTGTATGTTATGGTCCTGAAGTTTTCATACTGGGATTAAAAGTTATTGTTTTGTAAACCGAAGTGATCCTTGACTCACACACCATATAAACATTACAATTTACATTACAGACACATTACACTTCACTGTTGGACTTGTTTCACTTTCCAATTTAAAGTATTTCCACACAGCGGACATGCTGACGTAAAACGAAGGATCGGAATTAGGATCAGGTTTAGTAAAGCCGATACCGATCAGTTAAAAAATGCCTTGCTCGGCCCTGATTCCGATCTTTAAGATCGGATCGGGACATCCCTAACATGAGTATCAACATCTGAACATGTTTACACTGCTGGTGCTCGTCATATTACACACATTTTTGTCTTCCGGTCAGGATTCAGTATAAATGTAACAGAAGGTAAAATGTTTGAGCAGTTAGTGGTTGTTTCATTATTAAAGAATAATCTGTAATATAATTTCTGCCTTTCTGGTGCAGCACTGATGTTCCACCTTAAGAACACTCGTTATTGACCTGATTTAATGAAAGTCATTTAATCAGAGCTGAAATAGAACAGTTTTTTAGCACATGTGCTTTTATTGTTATGAACCATATACATTTAAAAAAACATTTACTAAATAAACCTCAAATAAATAGAAATTAAAAATTTACTGTATCTTAAAAACATGTATTTTTTGAACATCAATAAACTGAGAAACATTTACACTTTTATTCAAGGGACGAATGTAAAAGCACAATGATCTGTATTATCAAGAATAATACAGGGGGGGTTCGCGGACAAACTTTACAGTGTACACACTTGAGTGTAATTACAATATTTCAATGATTTATTATAAAAAGATTTAACAATCTGAACGTCAAACATTGCTTATCTTGTCTGATCTATAATAAATACGCATAAGTATAAATGCATGTGTATCAATTACACTTTAACACAAACATTAACACATAACATTTTGGCATTGTAATCTCTCTCTGCCCACACAAAACAGAATAATAGCGGCTAAACACTTCAATCTATTTCAAAAGTTAACTGCTTACTTTATAGTTACAGATATTTCTTAACAGTGTATGAACGTGTACGATTAGTTATACCTGTAATCCAGAATTAAGTTCTATACCGTAACAAAAAATATGAATGTAAATGTTCATGTTGCGATGCCGGTGATGTAAAATAATGTTAAAATAATTAAAAGTCCAAACATTTGAGTGGTTAACGAGAACGCTACTTTACATGTCACACAAGCTCAGTGCAAAACACGAGCACGGAAACGGTACAAATCCGATCTCTTCCCTACACACTCGCTCCCTACGCCCCATAGTGCACATAACATTCTTAAAGGGCCAGACAATTTATTTTATAATTCACATTACACGACAGGTGAGACGTTCTTTTTTCTTAATATAGCGCTTTTATTTAGGAAAAAATAGTTCTTACATAGGCAGGAAAATCTATGGCAGACAAGAGTCAGAACAGCGGATTGGGCGTAACGTTATTATCACTGTTTGCTCCTTTTTCTCAACACTTGTGCTCGATTTACACTGAAGATATATTTAGTAAATAAGTACATGTCCGCGCATGCACGCGCTTGTGTTCATTTCCGGTTGAACTGATAAAAAATGTTGATTTTGAAAAATTAAAAGACGAGCCGTTTTTAAGTTTCTGCTTGTTAGCTCACAGCTAACGCTAGCCAGTGTGGCTCTTCACTCGTCTCTCTGTGTTATCAGCTTACACACCTTACAGCCAATCAGCGAGCTCCAACCGCCTACCCCTCCCACCCCTCCCTCACTGTGGATGCGTGCATGTCCTAAAGTCTCCATTTTCAAGGTAAACCTGAAGCAGAAATTTGGCGCTTCACATTTAAAAAAATACCGTCACCATTTTTGAATACCGTGGTTTACGGTAATATCGTCATACCGCCCAACCCTAGTGTGTGTGTGTGTGTGTGTGTGTGAAATTTTCTGTGAACATGAGTGTGTACAAACCCTTTGTACAGATGAATAAAATGGTTATAAAAATACAGCGTCTAGTGAATCAGCTTCATCTCACAATAAAAAATGAGAAAAATCATTTAATTGAGGGAAATTTATTCTATTTATTTAATCCCTAATTGAGTATATAGAAATTAACCACTGATTAACCACTAATATATTGTTAGAAATTCACATGTACCACAATTATTGGCACCCATTAAACCACTGGTTTAGTTTGGACCAGTGTTCGTTTAGACGTATGGTTTGTTGTTTCTTTGTTTGTTTATTAGGATTTTAACGTCGTGTTCCACACTTTGATTACATTCATGACAGCAATGGTAGTTATTCATCAGTTCACAAGGTTATATCGAACACAGTTATGGACAATTTTGTATTTCCAATTCACCTCACTTGCACGTCTTTTAACTGTGGGAGGAAACCGGAGCACCCGGAGGAAACCCACGCAGACACAGGGAGAACATGCAAACTCCACACAGAAAGGACCCGGACTGCCCCACCTAGGGATCAAACCAGGGACCTTCTTGCTGTTAGGCAGCAGTGCTACCCACTTAGCCACAGTGCTGCCCAGACAAATGGTTTGAATTCTGCTGGAAGACCAGTGACAACCAATTCTTAATCTCTGATGTAGTGTAATTTTAAATGTCCTGGTACTTTATGGAGTCCATGATGCCATGTATCCTAACTAGGTTTCTGGGGCTTTTGGAGGAAAAACAGCCCCACAAGATCACAAACCCTCCACCATACTTAACAGTGGGCATCAGGTTGTTTTCGGTATAGTCCTCCTTCTTTTTATGCCAAAACCCACCTTGAGTGTTTGTTGCCCAAAAAGCAAAATTTTTATTTCATCAGACCACAGAACAAGGTTCCAGTCAAAGTCCTTTAAATAACTCCTGGTACTTTGTGGTTAGACAACATGAAAGGCTTTTTCCTTCTTCAAATAATCTGTTGGCATGGTTTGTCATCTGATGGAAACTTCAGTTAAATGTTGGATTTTTTTCTCTTTTTTTAGTGTGAGATGAATCTGATTCTCATCTGATCTGTACCAGCCAATAATTGTGGAGGGGACTGTAAATGTGTGTGTGTGTGTGTGTGTGTGTGTAAATGCATGTCTTTGTGCCTGTGTGTGAGTGTCTGTGAGTGTGTGTTTGTATGTGTGTGGATATGCGTGTGTAGGTGTGTGTGTAGATTGTATATAAATGTAGACATATGTTTGTTTGTAATTGTGTGTATGTGTGTGCTAGTGTAGCTAGCTGTGTAATTATTAAAGTGCTTGTGTGTGTAGATGTGTGTGTGTGTGTGTATATTTGTAGTTGTGTGTGTGTGTGCTAGTGTAGCTAGCTGTGTAATTATTAAAGTGCTTGTGTGTGTAGATGTATGTATGTTTGTAGCTGTTCACAACACTGTATGTAGTTTTGATGTGATATTTGTATCAGCTGTCTACACATTTTTGGTCATGTGATATACTTAGTTGTAGCAGTGTAGCTTTTTCAGCAGATTCTGGATTACATTTGGAGAAAATAAGAGAATTAAAATAATTAAACTTCTGATTTAGCTGTAAAAGAACAAACAGCTTTAAAAGCTTCATTATTTTCTATTAACAGCAAAACCCAAACCAACTGTGAGATTAGAACCTCAGAACTTCATCTACACTGGAGACACCGTTACTCTGACCTGTGATCTGAATCAGTCTACAGGATGGACTTTCATCTGGTACAGAAATGATCAGGAAGTAAATCCTCAAACCTCTGCAGATAAAATCACCACCAACAAACTCAGTGAGAAACTTTCTAATAAAGGAACAACAAAGTACACATGTAGAGCACGGAGAGAAAACTACTATTACAACAACTATTACAACTACTACAGCTACTACAACTACAAAAACTACGACTCAGAGCTCAGTGATCCAGTTACTGTTACAGTTAAAGGTTTGTCATGTTTTATACTTTTTATTACAGATTTAATGTAGTGTAGCACCTCTATCCCTCTATGGTAAATGCTTAAACCTACTTTTATACAACAAGGATGGGGCCCTGGGTTCCTAGTTCTTAGTGTTTTAGAGATGATTTTTTCTAGACGACTAACAGTACTCAGCAAGTCAAATGAACAATCAAATATACCTAAATAATACACTTTTTACACGTTTTATACTATACTTTTTAACTTCAATCAGTGTTTATGAATTATAATTATTTGTCCTCTCAGGACTAGTTCTATCTCTAAAAGTTGGTTTTAGATAGTTTCCATACCTTTTTAGAGTTTTATTCAGTAAAACAAAGCAAGATTATAGAAACAGTTATGGAACATATTATAGTACATATAAAACATAGAACACTTATTTAACCCTGTTATTTAACACTTATTTAACCCATCAGAGGTGAGAAATAATAATAATAATAATAATAATAATAATAATAAACAATAAAGACTGGACTGAGTTTATGATGTGGTGCTTGGTGAAGAAAAACTTCTGGACTTTATGTTTGTATTGAAGTAGGATTTGAAATCTGAATGTATAAACATTGATGCATTTTATTTTATTTAGTGTCTGAAGCTCCGTTATCGGTGCTGAAGATGATCAGTAGTGCTGTGGCAGCTTTTCCGTATCTGCTGTCCACCATCATCCTGGTGAAATGTTACAGAGCTAGAGGTAAAAAGTCACTGTTTCATTCACATTTATTCATTTATTCATCAGCCATGAAACACATAACAAATGTTTATTAATGTGTATTTTACAGCTGTAACTGGTGAGATTAAACTGGACGCAGTGGTTGAGGCTGAAACTTCCATCTGAGTGTTAAATGTTCTGTTTTTACATTAGAATTATAATCCAGCTTTTAAATAACAACCGCTCATTAATAAAATTAACTTAGTAAATCTAATAACATCTCACATCTGCAGTATTAAACTCTTTTAATTACATTATTCTTAGACTATCAAATACTTTTTTCATTATAAAGAAATGTAATCTATTGCTGATACATTCCTTTCTGCTTTTAGGAAGATTCAGCTCTTTACATACTTGAAAGTGTTTGATGCAGTAAATATTAATAATAAACTGATGTAATGAACTGGTGTTACCTGGGTTTTCTAATGCTTCAGTTTTATTGTCTGATTATTTTATTAGTAATGTTACTGTTTCTTTTTTATTGACTTTTGATCTGTGTTTTGTTTTTTGTTTTTATTTTTATACAGTAACCAATAATGCAATTTAATATTTATACCAAACTGCTTTCAGCTTCAGTTTTTACTTTGATTGATTTCTGTTTTTACATTTTATTCACTGTTAAGAAAATATGCAATACTGTTTGCTGTTGTGGGCGGCACGGTGGCTTGGTGGGTAGCACCACCACCTCACAACACGAAGTTCCTGGGTTCGATCCCCAGGAGGAGCGGTCCGGGTCCTTTCTGTGTGGAGTTTGCATGTTCTCTCCGTGTCTGCGTGGGTTTCCTCCGGGAGCTCTGGTTTCCTCCCACAGTCCAAAAACATGCAGTCAGGTTAATTGGAGAAACTGAATTGCCCTATTGGTGAATAAGTGTGTGTATGTGTGTGTGTGTGTGTGTGTGTGTCTGCCCTCTGATAGACTAGCGCCCCATCCAGGGTGTTACTGTGTGCCTTGCACCCATTGAAAAGCTGTGATAAGCTCCAGCATGACCCACACGACCATAATTTGATATATGGTTACAGAAGTGAGTGAGTGAGTGTTGGCTGTTGTGTAATATTTGTGATAAACTAAAGTTAGGGTGGGTTAGGGTTAATCCTGGGATGGCCGGGCTGGTAAAATGTGCATGGCAACCTGGGGGACCTGGGTTCTAATCCTCTGCTCATGGTAGTAGTTTGAGACGAGTTGTGCATGTTCATTCTCTGTAGGTTTTTTTTCTATGGGTATTTTCATATTTCTCCCACCAAACACATGCAGAAGGTGGGTTTAATGCTCTATATCACTCCTGGTTGTTAGTGAGAGTGTAATGCCCTGCCCTGCATGCAGTATTTTCAGGTATGCTCCCATCAGGACCATGACCACAATTCAGCAGTTATTAAAAATAAAAAAAAATGTTTTAATGCTTAATGTGTAATATTTTGAAACATCAGCATCACTGTTTTTTTTAAACCTGTTTTAATCAGACTTCTAATAAAATATATAAAACACTCAACTACAGTTTATTTTTTATGAATGTGTTTTAGTATTTTTATGTTTATTTAGTCACATTTCACTGTTATAGTTTACAATTTATATCTCCCCTTAGATGTTTTTTAAATAGATTTAACATTTAGATCAGACATGTCCAAAGTCCAAAGAGGTTAGATTTTATACAACCCGCGTCTTCTGTCTTAAACTGTATTAAACTGCATTAAACTGCATTACCTGTGGCCCGCCAGCAGTCAAACAGAAAAAAGATCAAGTATATTAATTTAAGATGTAATTCCTCTTTTTACCAGATGGTGGCAGCAACACTGTGTCAGTCATTCACATGCACAGCGGCAAACCCGTGAATGAGACGAGCTCATGTATGACGTCATAAAAGCGCCACAGGCTGTACGAACAACGATTAACGTGGACAAAATTTGACGTGACGTTTTTAAAGTTAATTGGATTAAACAATGTTTAACTGTTTCCCATTCATTTTGGTTTTATATACCCGATATCATTTTTGAAAAATGTGGTGGACTGAAATGTTTACTTGCATGTGATTTTAAATGCACTGAACTCCCCATAAAGCTAACAAACCGTTCTCAGTGCCAAAAATTAACGTGGTTGCTGAACGTAATAAATTCCGCCAACGTGCTCAGAGGTCCGGTGAGTCTGTTGTACATTTTGCGGCTGCGCTACATGGTGTTCTTGTGAACTGTGAATTTGGTGCACTTGCTGATGACATGATTCGGGATCAGATTGTAGAGAAAACGTGCAACCCTCGCATTCATGAGCGTTTGCTCCTGGAAACTGATCTTACTTTGCGAAAGACAATTACTATTGCTAAACAAATTGAGTCTGCAGTCACTGAAGCTAAAGCACTGATGTGCACTACTGATGTTGTGGTCAAGGCTGTAAATGTCCATGCTCATGGTCCTGCCAAGCCCCATAGAGCTCATCAGTCTGATGCTACAAATAAGCAATATACACCTGCTGTTCTCATCAAACCGCATGGGGTAAGACAGGTTACCATTGTGGTTCAACCTTGTACATAGCAAACTACCTAAGCTAAATGTAAAAAGTGCGCAAAAATTGGTCACTTTGCAAGAGTTTGAACAGTAATTACACAATACACAAGATTCATCAGTTCAGAAGGTTATGTCAAACATGGACAATTTAGTGTCTCCAGTTCACCTCACTTGCACGTCTTTGGACTGTGGGAGGAAACCGGAGCACCCGGAGTAAACTCACGCAGACATGGGAAGAACATGCAAACTCCCCACAGAAAGGACCTTGACCGCCCCACCTAGGGATCGAACCCAGGACCTTTTTGCTGTGAGGCAACAGTGCTACCCACTTAGCCACCGTGCCGCCCGACTGCCATTTGCTGTGTGTGATGCAGTCTCACATGATTAAAAAGACTGGAAGGCGTAATTAAAAAGTGGACTCCTCTGAATGGGTTTCACCCCTAGTTGTCATTCATAAGAAGTCTGGAGGAATTAGACTGTGTGTTGATCTGAGAGAACCAAATAAGGCTGTTGTGTTTGTGATTGATTCCTTTACCACATATTGAAGAAGTTTTTGCTGAGCTTAGAGGGTCTAAGCTGTGTTTTTAACTATTGACTTGCAGAATGTGTACCACCAAGTAACTTTGCATGAGGATAGTAGGGACCTGACGGCCTTTATTATGCATGATGGACTTTAAAAAATTAAAACTGAAGCTGAAAGCATTAACTTATTGTTTTACCACTGCAGTGTGGTGAAAATATTACAGTGCATGTTTTTGCTGAAAGTACAGTGGTGGTTACTGTATAAAAATAAAACCAACAAAACAAAAACAAATCAAAAGTCAAAAGAGAAACAATAGAACTACTTATAAAAAAAATCTAACAATAATACTGAAACATTAGAAAACGTAACTAAAACCAGTCAATTACACCAGTTTAATATCAATATTTTACTGCATTAAACACTTTGAAATCTATTCTGGTTACTGTTTAAAACACTCAAAAATAGTTACTAAAAATCACTTCTACACAAACCAATAAAAGCAATTCATACAGCACTAATAATTCTAAATACGAAACCACAGCAAACAGTACAGACTAGTTTAGCTTTTCACTTAGATTAAAAAAAGTGAAGGAACAGAATTTCTAAAACCAAAAATAAACAATAATTAAGCAGGAAATAAACACACTGATTAAAATAAATGTATTGGAAATTGTTTTCATTTCTTAATAATTAAAAGGATTTGGAAAATAATCATAATTGAAAAGTTTGCATAAAAATGTTGTTATATTTAGTAAGTGCACTTTTTCAATGATGAGCTGTTATTTAATGTTGTTAAAAAGTTGGATTATAATCCTAATGTAATGTAATTCTTACGTCTCTGTTTATCACCTTCAGCTGTAAAATATACATTATAAGTAACTAGAATATTCAGTTCAGCAAGTTTTGCAAAAGTAAGTTTAAATGGCGGCCTGCCCAGACAAGGCCTGACCACTAAAATATGCAAAGAACATCTGATAAGTAACATCTGCATCAATATGTAATTTTCTTAAATTGGTCAGATTTTTTTAAGCGGGTTGGAGGATGAAGGTGACAGTCACTACAGTCATATTCCAATACACATGGCATTTGCAAAGGGACTGTATTAAAGAAGCAAGTCATGAAGATTCTCTCTCTAATAATAATACAAATTTCAACTTATATAGCACCGTTCACCAAGCTCAAGGTCACTGTACAGTACTAGAGAGTGGAAGCAAAACAAAACAAACAGAAGTGTTCTGTGTCATTATTCTCTAATTGGAATAAAATTATCCATTGCTTTCCTGCCTTAAGTCAAGTCAAGTCAACTTTATTTATATAGCGCTTTTTACAATAGACATTGTCTCAAAGCAACTTTACAAAATCCAGGACCAACAGACACAAAAAACCCCTGTTGAGCAAGCCGCGGGCGACTGTGGCAAGGAAAAACTCCCTGAAAATTACAGGAAGAAACCTTGAGAGGAACCAGACTCAGCAGGGCCCATCCTTCTTGGGTGGCCTTAACCAGTGTTGTGAAAAACCAGTGTTGTGAAAAAGAGAGGTTAAAAATTAATTATTTAATAATATAATTAATAGCTAATAATCAAAAACAGGGCACCACTGGCATATTTAAGGAGAAATTACAGGGTCTATCATGGTATGCGGGTGTGTCAGTGCCAGGGTCTGTCATGGTATTGTGTTGTGTCAGTGCCCTTGGTAAAGGTCATTTACACTCTGTGATGCAGCATTAATGCAGATTACATTGAGATCTTAGAGCAACATCTGCTGCCTTCAAGATTTTGATGTCCACTATGATTGCATACTGTTGCACATCTTAAGACGTGTTTGCAGGAAGAACGAGACAAAATAAAAGCTGAAACACTAAATCACTTGGTCTCCTCGGTGCCAAAACGTCTTTTAAGTGGTGAAAAGGAATAACAACATTACAAAGTGGTAAATGCTTTACTGTCCCAACTTTTTTGGAATGAGTTGCAGGCCTGAAATGCAGAAATGGATGTTTATCAATAAATAAAATGAAGTTGAGCAGATAAAACATGAAATATCTCAGGTTCATCCTGTCTGTAATGAAATATAATGAAAGTAAATGTAAGAAACTCTGTGTTTATTTATTATATTTGCATTTTCCATGCTGTCCCAACTTTTTCTGATTTGGGGGTCTACATGGACATGATTTGCTAAGTCTGGACTGGGTTTGGTGTCTAAAGCCCTGCAATAAAATGGCTCCCTGTCCAGAGTATTCCTGCTTTGTTCCCATTGTCTTTGGGTGAACTGGACCCACCACAACCCTGATAAGAATAAAGTGGTTCTTAAAAATGAAAAAAAAAAAAGGTTTGTGCCTCTTATTTAAACAATCAAACGCTTGGTGTTTAGAATTAAACCTATTATGTAAAAAATTTTTATAAATAAGATTTTCTTTACCTTAGTCTGTGTTCTGCTTCAGTTCTGAGTACACAGTGTCAGCACCCACAATTATCTTTTCTGATGGGGACAGAAAGAAACAGATTTTATAGTAGTGGATAAAATTGATCAGATGTATTTTTTCCAGTACTGTAATCATGAGTTTTAAACTTATTTAGGAACTAAGTGGACTATTCGCTTAACTATACAGTGTTTTACATTGTTTGCTCAGCAGTTAAGGTACTACACTATTAGGGTACGATTTGCCTCTGAGTTGGTGCATCTGTTGGTAAACAAAAATCAGTTGTTGTACCGTGAGTTAGGCATTAGTATGGATTGTGTCCTGTATCATCTTTGAGGACAACAGCATCTTCCAAATGTCAGAAATGTACATTTATCTCATAGACCTGTTTATTTTTGTACATTTTGCACTTGTGTTGTGTGATGCACCCTGGTCCTGAATATTACTACTTTGCAGGCTAAATATACATTTATATATTTATATATTCAGTAATCGTATAATAAAAAATAATGTGTATTATGTGCTGTTACCTTTAATTGTTTTCAGGTCTGTCAGCATAATTTCAGAGTATAGGAAGTCCTTTGCTACTCTGACAGCATCTAAGACAGATAAGAAATGATATTAACTGCATATGCAATTACAGAGATATGGAAAATGTGAGAACTGTTCACCACCAATTCACCAGTATGTGACAACACAGTTCTTAACTATATCAAGCTGTAAGTAAACCTGTTACAATAATGTCAACAATGCTGCATTGGATCTAAACCCCTCTAAAAGAACTAAATAAAATGGTTATTAGACTATTAGAGTCTTGTTTAAGTTTGCCACATTCTGTGGGTATCATTGCTTAAACTTAGGGGATCGTACAAATGTTTTTTTAAATGTATTAAAAAGCATTTTATTTAATTAGAACATTATTACATTTGCTTTTCTTCTGTGTCCATCTCTTTATCTTACAGTCTAGTCAAATCCAATTACCCAGATGTTACTCCTCACCACTGCAGACCCCTACTTTGACCCAGAAGGGACATACCTAACACATAACACTTTTGTGCAGTAGCCACCTGCTTCTTTTCACCAGCCCAAGGCACAGAAAAGTGTCTCGTATTTGGAAAGTCACATGTTGCTCTCCATTATTCACCGTCTATGTGCAGGTACCTTCGACCAACCAGCAAGAAAAAGAATCACTTTGGCCCTCCCACTATCAGACATAGCCAGTCATGTCTGTGTAAGCTAGCACATTAGCCTAAATTGCTGTGCTGTAGCTTAATACACAAAGGGTCTCATACTGTATGCAGATCTTTTATGTTATGCAAGTTGGGTGCTGTACTGTACATGCCAGCAGATGGCACCTCCACACCTTATTAACACAAACTTGCTGCGTTACATTAGAATAAATGTGAAAGTTTGAAATTTCTGTTGCTCATCCCAATCTGTCCTCTAAGAGTCAGTGCATTTTTGCTCAAGGGTTTATAAAATACAGAATATAGATATCTAATGAATATAGAAAGGAGGAGGTTTAAGTAAATCAAAACTATTTAAATAGGACATAAAACATTAGATGACGTTAGCATTAAATGGACAAGATGGATTCACACTCTAAACATCCTCACAGATTTAACAGTCAGAGAAACTTAATTTTTTTGTTTTAATGTTATATTTTTCAAACAACTGTAGCATAACATTTCTTCTAGAATAGCACACGTTGGTTGTATTGGAAAACTTAATTTAGTTTATATTAACTAGCTTGTTACAAGTTTCATTAGGTAACAGTGAAAAATAATAAATGCCTAATTTTCAGCAAAGTAAATCATTTTTTTTAAGATCTAAACAGAGGTACCACAGGGTCCTGACTGTTCCCCTTGGGACTTTTAGTTACCTAGAAATGGCTTCAAGTGGCTGTTTCACATTAATCAATATTAAATATATTTGTAGATTAAATTTACCTCTGCTCTGGTTAGTCAGTACATGAGTATTTGCATAAATATCACCAGCACCTAAAAATAAACCAGGAAGTTTAGTGAAAATCATCAGTGAGTATAAACACAGTAAATTCTCCGATACTACAGACTGACCTGCAACCTGATCAGTGTTGTGATTTACAACATATGAAGACCTGCACTCTTCTCCTTCTCAACAAAATCAAACAACAGTTCAAGTTAAAAACATTTTTACTTTAATATTTAACTGCTAAAACAGGCACTACATGGAAAAGTATTGGGACACTGGACCATGAGCTTGTTGGACATCACATTCCAAAACCACAGGCATTTATATCGAATTGCTCCCTCTTCCTTTTGTAGCTTTAATATGATGAGAAGCCTTTCTATGACTGCGATTTGAGTGTATCTGTGGAGATTTGTGGCCTTGGATGAGAAGGCCTGGCCCACAAACCGTTTAATTAATCCCAAAAGTTCTTAGTTGGGTTGAGACCAGGACTCTGTGTGGGCAACTGGAGTTCCTAGTTGGGTGTGTGATGGAATATAGTGCAAGTGAGGTACGGCTGGCAATGAATCAATCCCAAATATATATGTTTACTTGTCAAGGCCAAGGGTAAATTAGAACCACTACACTGCTAAGCTTTTTATTAAACGTTTAATTATCCCAAACAAACAGGGACAAAAACAGGGACAGGAGCAAACTCACCAAGGGACATCAAAAATTCAGCCAGAACTAACAGGAAAGGCAAGTTTAAATACACAGTTAGTCACATGCCTGGCGGGGAAACAGGAACAATGACAGGTGGGGTTAGTCAGGATAAATACAAAAGCATATGGCCAAGTAAGCAAAGAGTCCAAAAAATGTTCCTAGTAGCCTCTTGAAGTCATCACAAAACCCCAACTCATGACATTACTTTCTTTTGGAGGAACTTCTTATTCTCAGTTTGGAAAATTCCCGGCCATGAGACAGTGCTTACAGTGTGGTCCATAAGAACTATTTGGTGTAAAAAAAACTTGACTGACCTGCAGAGATCTTTAGAGATGAATTGAAACACCACCTGAAAGGAGGACTGTTCATCTAACAACAGTGCTTGATTTCACTAAATCTCAGGAAGCTTTATGGAAGCAAATCCTCACCATCATGCTGTAAAAGTTTGTAGAATAGTTTTAGTTATTGTATTCAACAGTCCACTGCAGGATCTCACACACTTATCCATGTATTCATGTTCTCATTCACTTGCTTACACCTGGGCCACTGTGCTAGCATCATTATATCAGTGCCAATGGTTTTGGAATGTGATGTTCAACAAGCATCTATTGATAATCAAACCTTTGTTCCTCTTGTGGCACCAAAGTAAGATCATCAGTACCAGCAGCAACAAAGCTGAACTTAATCCTACAGCAACTCCTATAATAGTGGCTACAGATTTCGAAACTGTAGAAAGAAAAGAACCAGATGTATTATTTAATCACTGTACAATTTATCAATTAAATGGAATTAAACAACAAGCTGTCTTTATCACCTCTGATGATCACCCAGCTTTTTGGTGATTCTCCTCCCTCTGGGTATTTACAGTGGTAGAAACCTTCATCTGACTTTGAGACTTGATGGATCATCATCTCTCCTGAGGTCTGGTTCTGCACCACTGATCCATCTTTATAGAAATCAGCTCGGAGGTTTGAGGGTTTAGTTTTGCGATATAAACAGTGTAGAGTCAGAGCTTCTCCTTCAGTAACAGGATGAACAGGACTCTCCAGGATCACGTCACCATCTGCAGATGAGAAACAGATGAAGAAGAATCCTGAATGATTCTAACACAGAGATGTTTACTCCCATGTTCACACTGACAGCATCTTGTACTCGGTTGTATTATTTATTTCAAAATTCTCCCCACATTATATATATGGGGGGAAGGTCAGGACTGCAAGGTTTGAATGGCAAACAAGAATACTAGAAATTTCAGTGAACCATGACGTAATCTGTGGGCGTGCCAAGTTGTAGAGGTTTGGGGGCTTTCACATGAGAATCGGCAAAACCAATTTTGTGCTGCTGTACTATTGTGTGGTGGTGCTGCCTAGCTTGTTGCTACGCTTTCTTCTTTTAAAGTTCACCTGATTGAATGAAATTCCAGTTTGACTCTGACCTTTTTAAAGCACCTCGAATGAGATGAACTGTTTGAGATGACGTGGTAAAAGCGACCCATGCAGTACGAACAAAGCTTAACATGAACAATAAAGCTTAACAGGCCTTTTTGTACTAAAACAACAACTTTCAGCAGTACAGAGCATTTCTAACCTGTAAAAAACAGAGAGAGGTTTAGTGTTCCTACGCCGTTCTCATAGTACATTAAGCCATGTTAAGCTTTTTTTTCATGTTAAGAGTTTTCAACACTATCAGAAACTTATAGATGGTGCTCAGAGTTTTTCAGAACCCAGAGCTGTAACACAAGTTTTAAAGTGAAGCCACCAAACAGTGAGGAAAATCCAGCTAAACACAGATATACTGTATGTGGACACTTTCAGACTGGATTTGAAATTGATGCTTATTTCACACTAATGGATATTCGTGTTGTGGAACCACTCAAGCCAAGTGCTGAAAACAGCAATTTGTGTCAAGGCTCACGATGAGCAAAGTGTGAAACAAAGCAACAATGGAGACAAACACAAGGAACAGAGTTGCCTTCTACGTCTTCTAATAACCAATAGCTGATCAATGTATTTTGCATAAAAACGAACATCTGAAGGAACAGCACAAATACTCGCAGGTAACCTACACACTCCGTCACCTTGTTACTACTCTTAACTTCCATTGTGCAACGCCCACCATTGATGACACATCCTTACTTCCCAAACACTTGTGGAGACACGGGCCAGTTCTCTAAACAGCACCAAGGTTCTTAGAAGCTTAAACGGACTCTGTAACTGTATTGTAGAGCTTAACAAAGGTTTGTTAAACTAAACCCTTGCCCATGTGGTTATATCAGCTCTTGATGAACGACGGTTTCTGATGCAGCATTCCTCTGTCTATCTTTGCTCCTCAAAGACTCAGCATTTCATGGATACTGCTGATTACTGAATCAGGATTAAAAATCTGGCAAAAGTGAAATATAGTATTTTACAATGAGGTCATTATACACTCAAACATACCAGAGCCAGCGTGATATGGGGGCGCTTTGCTTCATCAGGCTAAATGTCTTGCAGTGATGTGAAAAACTAATAAAATTATACAGTGTTGGGTTGCACTTACTGCTGCTGGAGGTGGTGCAAAAAGTTACTATTAAATAGGCAGTGCATTCTTCACAAGAGTGATACAATTCTGTATTATTCTGTATTCAGCGTGTTTAACATTTATGACAAATTACTCCATATTACTCAAGTAAAATTTGTACAATTTTTAGAATTTGAAAAATGGACTCTTCAGTTTTGTAAAATGAAGTTTAATAATAAGAGCTCTGTAGACTCACCATGTACTGTGATGTTGACCGAATTGCTGCCTCCAGATTCAGATTCACACCAGTACACTCCAGTGTGGGATGTGTTGAGGGAGCAGATGTTGCATGTAGCTTCTCTAGCTGATCCTGATAATGTTGAACAGTCTAACACTCCCTGATGGTCAGTGTATCTTCTCACTCTCCATTCAGTAGATTTACTCTGATCCACACAGCTCAGTGAGAGAGATTCATCAGTAAAGTGTTGAGTTCTGCTGGGATTGATGATCAGAGAAACTGAAGAAGATTCACCTTACACACACACACACACACACACACACACACACACACACACACAACCATTTACATGATTTTATTTATTTTAAGTTTTTTATGTTCATGTTGGTTTTCTCTTCCACCTCCCAAAACAGACTGAAGGTAGATTAGCTATGTTATATAGTCCTTAAGTGTGAAAGAGTAAATAGGTGAGTGTATGGTGTACTGCAATGTATTGATGCCTTTTACATTTACATTTACATTTTCTGCATTTAGCAGACGCTCTTATCCAGAGCGACTTACAGAAGTGCTTCAATAGTGAACATTTCATTTCTCAAGTTTTAGTAAACAACAGTCAAAGAACACAAATCTGATGCAACCTGTTAGAACCAAAGTGTGTGTTTTTTTTTTTTTTTTAAATGGAAGAAAAATGTTAGTAAATAAGTACAAGTCAGCTTATGTGTTTAGTAAAAAGGTGATGAAGGTTTTTAATCGTCTTTTAAAGACAGCAAGAGACTCAGATGTTCGGACAGACAGAGGAAGTTCATTCCACCACTTGGGTGCTAGAACAGAGAAAAGCCTTGATGCTTGTCTTCCTTTAGTCCTGGGTGGAGGCTCAAGTCGAGCGAGACTAGTGGCTCGGAGGTTGCGTGGTACAGAGTGGGGTTTAATTAGACCACGAAGGTAGCTTGGGGCTGGTCCAATTTTGGCTTTGTAGGCGAGCATCAGTGTTTTAAACTTTTGCCAGGTTTATTTTTACCCTGTACTAGTGTTTCCACTGGTGCCATATCCATCAAGATCCTGTCATTTAGTCAACAAGAATAAATGCATTGTTACATAATGGTTAATAATAGTTTGTTTTGTGTTTTTATTTCATTTAAAAAGCTTCTCAATTAGATTTTTTTATTTTTTATTTTTTATAATTTTTATAGATCAGCTGAGGGTCTAATAGAACGTAATGGTAGCTTTGGTTGAAGGGGACAGGATTCATCTCTTTATTTATTAATTAAACTAACACTAGCACAATTTATGAGTTTATGTGTATACAGTACAGCAGTTAATGCCCCTGAGGACATGATGAGTTAAATATTTGCAGCTAACTCCTTCTAATCAGGAGCTCATGTTTGTTGAGTATTAACACAATGTTAAAGCTCTCAATGACAATTGTAACCTAGGTGGCACGGTGGCACAGTACTAACACATGCAAGTTTGGTAAATTGAAGGTTGGAGACACATCTGTGACAGTAGTAGATGTTAAACAACTGATTAATCATGGGTAACCTGTAACTACCTGCCCTGTCATGACTGGAAGCAAAAAAAGAGAGACGCACCCTGATCAATGCTCTCTTTTCCCACCTCTGTGCAGGTGCCATCAATCAGTCAGCAGAGGTCGCAATTGCATCAGTTGTGAGAGAGTCCCTATCCAGCTTAATCTCACCGCTATATGAACAACAGGCCAATCGTTGTTCATGTGGCCGCTTAGCCCAGCCAGCTGGCAGAGCCAAGACTCGATACGATGTGTTCGAGATCCCAACTCTGGTGTACTAGCGTGTGTTTTACTGATATTGTTTGTTTTTGAAATGTATTGTACAGCAAGCGTATGGCCTGGTGTCCAAATACTTTTGCCCATATAGTGTACCCCATCTAGATTTCCAAAAATGTGCATCATCTAGAGTTTTCTGTCCTGTAAGCAGTTTATGAGTGAGACAGTAGGAAATTAAAGACTGTTATTTGGTTTAATAGCAAAACTTTATCACTTATTTAGCAGTAACAATTTTTTTACTCACCAGTAACATTTACCCAGAGTGCATTGCTGTAATCTGTGTAATAGACTGGGTTTCCTCTTCCAGCTCTGCACCAGTACTGGCCTCCATCAGAGACACTAACTGAGTAGATGGTGTAGGAGGGGTGTGTTGTAGTCTCAGTCTCAGTGTTCTGTGTGTGTTTGTACCAGTAGAAGTTCCATCCAGCAGTTGGGTTCAGTTCACAGTACAGAAGCACTAAGTTTCCTGCTAGTGCAGCTACTTTATGGTTAGATGTGAGTTCAGGTTTTGGTTTTTCTGTTAGAGATGAAACACAGTTCAGTTCACATGTTGATCTGTTTATCACAGTAATCACTTGTACAGAAACACACACTGTTACTGATCATGTGATCCACTGTATCAGATAAACTAAGACTTCACCAAACATTACAATTATAAACATTTATAAACAATATACACTACTCACAAAAAGTTCGGGATATTTGGCTTTCAGATGAAATTTCAGGATTAACCTAAAATGCACTCTAACCCTTACAGGTTTATTTGTTTGTTTTGTTTTACACACTTTGGTTACATTCATGACAGGAACGGTAGTTACTCATTACACAAGATTCATCAGTTCACAAGGTTATATCGAACACAATCATGGATAATTTAGTGTCTCCAATTCACCTCACTTGCATGTCTTTGGACTGTGGGAAGAAACCATTTAAGGGAGGTGAGAGGCACCCAAGTGTCACGTCAGACACTGCAGTGAGATAATGTAGGTCTCTAATCTCCTCTACACCAGTGCTGAATACATATAGTGTTGTGAAAAAGTATTTACCCCCTCTTATTGTTTATTTCACAGATACAAGCAATTTATAGCTTACATGCAGCTTCAAATAGATTTCTTCATATAGATTTTTAAAAAATATTGTTTCCTAATTGTTTTCTTTATTGTTTCTGTTTTTGTGTCAGAATATTTTTAATTAAGTGATTTTTCTCATTTTGTTATTGTGATATGAAGTTGATTCACCTGAGGCTAAATCTTTAGAACCCTTTTCACACACTCATGTTCAAAGAAATTCAAAATCACACACACACACACACACACACACACACACACACACACACACACACACACACATTATGCTCTTACATTCATCCCTTGAAACATGTAATTGTTTCTCAGTTTGATGATGTTTTTATAAGATTTTTTTTATTTTTATTCATCTGAGGTTTATTTTCTTCATGTCTGTAAAAATTTCTAAATGTATATCTGTGGTTCTATTTTTTTTTAAATAAAAGCATGTGATCAGAACAAAAAGTGTTTTATTTCAGCTCTGATCAAATTCTTTTTAATCTTTTTCACAGTGTTCAGACATTAATATTTCATAATCATGTATCTTCATTACAGCTGTTTGTGTTCCACAAGCTGAAACCCTCAAATTGAAACCATGCAACTTTTACCTACAGAACAGTTTACACCAAACTTCTTCCTGTTATTAAACCAAAACATCAGTGTTGCACAATAAAAACAGATTATATTACAATGATACAGATTATTATATAATACAGATGTTAATGTATACAGATGATCAGACTCACCTGATACAGTCAGTAGAACAGCATCACTGGGGTGTGAGGAACGTGAGCCTCCTGTCTCTGTTCCTGTACAGGTGTATTTACCTGCATGATTCTCTGTAACATCACTGATTCTGTACTGCTGATCATTACTGACAGTTTGGTCTGAACCTTCTTTATTCCAGCTGTACCTCCAGTTCTGGACACCTCCTCTATTTGCTATGTTACATGTGAGAGTAACAACCTCTCCTATAAACACGTGATTATCAGGATTTATGGTCAAAGTGGGTTTTGGTCTCTCTGTAAAAATAAATTATTATTTGTATTGATAAAGACACTTTGAATTATTGCTTTAAATCTCCAAACATTAAACACTCACAACCACAAACCACAAAGAGATCGGGCTGCAAATTATTGCATTAATATCAAATCTGTAATAAAAAAGTATAAAACACAACAAACCTTCCACTGTAACGGTAACTGGATCATTGTACAGTGAGTCGTAGTTTCCTCTTCGTGCTACACAGTTGTACTTTGTTGTTCCTGTATTAGAAAGTTTCTCACTGAGTTTGTTGGTGGTGATTTTATCTGCAGAGATCTGAAGATTTACATGCTGATCATTTCTGTACCAGATGAAAGTCCATCCTGTAGACTGATTCAGATCACAGGTCAGAGTAACGGTGTCTCCAGTGTAGATGAAGTTCTGAGATTCTAATCTCACAGTTGGTTTGGGTTTTGCTGTTAATAGAAAATAATGAAACTATTTGCTAATTAATTTTATCCAGAATCTGCTGATAAAAAGCCATGCTGCTACAACTTCCCTAAATATATTACAAGACCAAAAGTTTGAGAACATCTTACATTTAAAAGTCACTTTGAATGAACTTTAATCTATTTTTGAAAAGGTTTGTGGTACAGTTATTAGATTGTGAGCTACGACTAAGTTACTGTAACATCTTAACAAGTCTCTCACCTCTACACCAGAACTGAATACATGCTGATGTGATACAGATGTTATTAAATACAGTAGAGATGATCAGACTCACCTGATATAGTCAGTAGAACAGCATCACTGGGGTGTGAGGAACGTGATCCTCCTGTCTCTGTTCCTGTACAGGTGTATTTACCTGCATGATTCTCTGTAACATCACTGATTCTGTACTGCTGACCATTACTGACAGTTTGGTCTGAACCTTCTTTATTCCAGCTGTAGCTCCAGTTCTGGACACCTCCTCCATTCTCTATGTTACATGTGAGAGTAACAATCTCGTCTATAAACACGTGATTATCAGGATTTATGGTCACAGCAGCTTTTGGTCTCTCTGTAGAAAAAAAATACATTATTATATAAACGAATAAACTATTTTTAGTACTACTACTACCGAGTTACTGTAACATCTTAACAAGTCTCTCTCCTCAAAACCATGACTGAATACATGCTGATGTGATACAGATGTTATTAAATACAGAAGAGATGATCTTCTGTACCTGATACAGTCAGGTCTTTTGGTCTCTCTGTAGAAATAAAAATATTATTTTCATTATTAAAGACACTGTGTGGTTTGTGAATGCATAATGTTAGTGAGTGTATAATGTTAGTGAATGTATAATGGTTGTGAGTGTATAATGTTGGTGAGTGTATAATGTTGGTGAGTGTATAATAGTTGTGAGTGTATAATGTTGGTGAGTGTATAATGTTAGTGAGTGTGTAATAGTTGTGAGTGTATAATTTTGGTGAGTGTATAATGTTAGTGAATGTATAATGTTAGTGAGTGTATAATGGTTGTGAGTGTATAATGTTAGTGAGTGTATAATAGTTGTGAGTGTATAATGTTAGTGAGTGTATAATGTTAGTGGGTGTATAATGGTTGTGAGTGTATAATGTTAGTGAGTGTATAATGTTAGTGAGTGTATAATGTTAGTGAGTGTATAATGGTTGTGAGTGTATAGTGTTAGTGAGTGTATAATGTTAGTGAGTGTATAATAGTTGTGAGTGTATAATGGTTGTGAGTGTATAATGTTAGTGAGTGTATAATGTTAGTGAGTGTATAATGTTAGTGAGTGTATAATAGTTGTGAGTGTATAATGTTATTGAGTGTATAATGTTAGTGAATGTATAATGTTAGTGAGTGTATAATGTTAGTGAGTGTATAATGTTAGTGAGTGTATAATAGTTATGAGTGTATAATGTTAGTGAGTGTATAATGATAGTGAATGTATAATGGTTGTGAGTGTATAATGTTGGTGAGTGTATAATGTTGGTGAGTTAGTGAGTGTATAATGTTAGTGAGTGTATAATGGTTGTGAGTGTATAATGTTAGTAAATGTATAATGGTTGTGAGTGTATAATGTTAGTGAGTGTATAATGGTTGTAAGTGTATAATGTTAGTGAGTGTATAATGTTAGTGAGTGTATAATGTTAGTGAGTGTATAATGTTGGTGAGTGTATAATGGTTGTAAGTGTATAATGTTGGTGAGTGTATAATGTTGGTGAGTGTAGAATGTTAGTGAGTGTCTTTGGACTGTGGGAGGAAACCAGAGACCCTGGAGGAAATCCACACGGACACGGGGAGAACATACAAACTCTGCACAGAAAGGACCCGGGCTTCCCCACCTGGGGATCGAACCCAGGACCTTCTTGCTGTGAGGCGACAGTGCTACCCACTAAGCCACCGTGCCACCCTCTTTACAGGTGAACTTAATGTGACCTTCTCTAAACTTTTGAATGCACATGTCCAACTGTTCAGTGTTTCAGTACTTTTTGCACAACTTGCTGTTCTCTAACAAGGAGCTTAACGGCAAAATTCACAACAGGTGTTTGATCCACGAATCGACCAATAAATTTCCTGGTTCAATTAGAATTGGTATTTAAACAATCCTCCTCATCATGCTGTTCACGTTTGACATCATGAGACCAAGACGACACCTAACAATTGATTAACAGTACCTCGCCATTGCGAGGCTTCGAACAGGATGTTCTCAGATGGAAGTGGCCACTGAGCTTAGAGTGTCACAGAGTGTCAGCAGGTTGCAACAGAGATACAGAGAGACTGGAAGAGTCACAGAAAGGCATAGGAGTGGACATCCTTTGGCCACATCCCACACTGATGACCACTTCATTATGAACAGTGCCCAGCGGAACCGGATGATGAATGCCACACAACTCCAGGCACATTTAAGGGTCACGTCAGAAACTGCAGTGAGATAATGTAGGTCTCTAATCTCCTCTACACCAGTGCTGAATACATATAGTGTTGTGAAAAAGTATTTACCCCCTCTTATTGTTTATTTCACAGATACAAGCAATTTATAGCTTACATGCTGTTATGATGTGGGGGGAAGGACCCAAGGATGCGGAGGTTTTAACTTAAAAGGGTTTTATTTATAAAATCATAAACATAATATACAATAAAATAAAGGAATAACAGTAACAAAAAACACTTCGGGGAATCCCGAAGGCAGCCGGTGACGCCAGACTGAAAGAAACAAGGGAAAAAACATAAAAGGGAAAGCGCGAGGCGCGAACCCTGGTCGCTCACCTCTAGGCTGGGAGCTTAAGCACGCTGCCACAGCAACGCTGAAAGCAAAACCGCTCCCAGCACTAAAGAGGCGAAGCGACCGGGTTCGCGAGGTGGGAAACCTCGCGCTGTTGGCCGAAGAAGGGGGGATGACACCGCCGGTAGATAAATGGCACGGCGCTCACCAGCAGTTAATGCTGGTCAGCGCCATGCCATCCACCGGGTGTGATTTACTTGCGGATTTATAAAGTTAAAAGCAAAGGCGCTGTCACCAGCCAGGGTGGCTGGGAAGTGGCCGTTTGCTCCTGCGCTCCAGAGGGCGGAACGTGACGCTGTCACCAGCGGTAGCTGGGAGGGGGTCACGTTCCTCTGGGCGCAGTCATGGGGTCTCTAGGTGGCGGCGGCACGGCGGCTCGACGGCTCGGCGGCAGCGGCCCGACAGCGACCTGAGAGCAACCACCAGGCGGCGGCGGCGGCACGACAGCTGCGGCACTCTGGCGGCAGCTTGGCGGCGGCGGCGGCGTGGTGGCGCCCACTAGCGGTGGCCCGGCGGCAGCGGCACGGCGGCGGCGGCACAGTGCGGCGGCACAACCTAAAGATAATAAAAAAAACAATAAACATAAAAGGACACCGCAGTGTCAAACAAACTCAAAGAAAGAAAAAAGAATCAGCCAATATGAGCAGAAGGTGCGACGGCTACAGCTCTGCACCTATCCCTTAAATAAGGGAAGGCACAGGTGTAGCCACTTCGCCCTAACGAGCTGGCCAGGTACTTAAAGGCACAGCTCGTTTCTGCTCTGTAAGGCCTGTGGCATCAGGGAGAGATGGTACATTCCCCTGATGCCACAGAGCCTAACACATGCAGCTTCAAATAGATTTCTTCATATAGATTTTTAAAAAATATTGTTTCCTAATTGTTTTCTTTATTGTTTCTGTTTTTGTGTCAGAATATTTTTAATTAACTGATTTTTCTCATTTTGTTATTGTGATATGAAGTTGATTCACCTGAGGCTAAATCTTTAGAACCCTTTTCACACACTCATGTTCAAAGAAATTCAAAATCACACACACACACACACACACACACACACACACACACACACATTATGCTCTTACATTCATCCCTTGAAACAAGTAATTGTTTCTCAGTTTGATGATGTTTTTATAAGATTTTTTTTATTTTTATTCATCTGAGGTTTATTTTCTTCATGTCTGTAAAAATTTCTAAATGTATATCTGTGGTTCTATTTTTTTTTAAATAAAAGCATGTGATCAGAACAAAAAGTGTTTTATTTCAGCTCTGATCAAATTCTTTTTAATCTTTTTCACAGTGTTCAGACATTAATATTTCATAATCATGTATCTTCATTACAGCTGTTTGTGTTCCACAAGCTGAAACCCTCAAATTGAAACCATGCAACTTTTACCTACAGAACAGTTTACACCAAACTTCTTCCTGTTATAAAACCAGAACATCAGTGTTGCACAATAAAAACAGATTATATTACAATGATACAGATTATTATATAATACAGATTAATGTAATGTATACAGATGATCAGACTCACCTGATACAGTCAGTAGAACAGCATCACTGGGGTGTGAGGAACGTGATCCTCCTGTCTCTGTTCCTGTACAGGTGTATTTACCTGCATGATTCTCTGTAACATCACTGATTCTGTACTGCTGACCATTACTGACAGTTTGGTCTGAACCTTCTTTATTCCAGCTGTACCTCCAGTTCTGGACACCTCCTCCATTTGCTATGTTACATGTGAGAGTAACAATCTCTCCTACAAACACGTGATTATCAGGATTTATGGTAACTGTGGGTTTTGGTCTCTCTGTAAAAATAAATTATTATTTGTATTGATAAAGACACTTTGTGGTTTGTGGTTGTGAGTGTTTAATGTTTGGAGATTTAAAGCAATAATTCAAAGAGATCGGGCTGCAAATTATTGCATTAATATCAAATCTGTAATAAAAAAGTATAAAACACAACCAACCTTCCACTGTAACGGTAACTGGATCACTGTACAGTGAGTTGTAGTTTTCCCTTCGTGCTACACAGTTGTACTTTGTTGTTCCTGTATTAGAAAGTTTCTCACTGAGTTTGTTGGTGGTGATTTTATCTGCAGAGATCTGAGGATTTACTTCCTGATCATTTCTGTACCAGATGAAAGTCCATCCTGTAGACTGATTCAGATCACAGGTCAGAGTAACGGTGTCTCCAGTGTAGATGAAGTTCTGAGATTCTAATCTCATAGTTGGTTTGAGTTTTGCTGTTAATAGAAAATAATGAAACTATTTGCTCAACAAAATCAGCAGTTTAATCACTTTCATTTTCTCTAAATTTTATCCAGAATCTGCTGATAAAAAACTATGCTGCTACAACTTCCCTAAATATATTACAAGACCAAAAGTTTGAGAACATCTTACATTTAAAAGTCACTTTGAATGAACTTTAATCTATTTTTGAAAAGGTTTGTGGTACAGTTATTAGATTGTGAGCTACGACTAAGTTACTGTAACATCTTAACAAGTCTCTCACCTCTACACCAGAACTGAATACATGCTGATGTGATACAGATGTTATTAAATACAGTAGAGATGATCAGACTCACCTGATATAGTCAGTAGAACAGCATCACTGGGGTGTGAGGAACGTGATCCTCCTGTCTCTGTTCCTGTACAGGTGTATTTACCTGCATGATTCTCTGTAACATCACTGATTCTGTACTGCTGACCATTACTGACAGTTTGGTCTGAACCTTCTTTATTCCAGCTGTAGCTCCAGATCTGGACACCTCCTCCATTCTCTATGTTACATGTGAGAGTAACAGTCTCTCCTATAAACACGTGATTATCAGGATTTATGGTCACAGCAGCTTTTGGTCTCTCTGTAGAAAAAAAAAAATATATATAAACGAATAAACTATTTTTAGTACTACTACTACTGAGTTACTGTAACATCTTAACAAGTCTCTCTCCTCAAAACCATGACTGAATACATGCTGATGTGATACAGATGTTATTAAATACAGAAGAGATGATCTTCTGTACCTGATACAGTCAGGTCTTTTGGTCTCTCTGTAGAAATAAAAATATTATTTTCATTATTAAAGACACTCTGTGGTTTGTGAATGCGTAATGTTAGTGCGTGTATAATATTAGTGAGTGTATAATGATAGTGAGTGTATAATGTTAGTGAGTGTATAATGATAGTGAGTGTATAATGTTAGTGAGTGTATAATGATAGTGAGTGTATAATGATAGTGAGTGTATAATGATAGTGAGTGTATAATGTTGGTGAGTGTATAATGTTGGTGAGTGTATAATGTTAGTGAGTGTATAATGGTGGTGAGTGTATGATGGTTAAGAGTGTATAATGTTAGTGAGTGTATAATAGTTGTGAGTGTATAATGTTAGTGAGTGTAAAATGTTGGTGAGTGTATAATGGTTGTGAATGTATAGTGGTTGTGAGTGTATAATTTTGGTGGGTGTATAATAGTTGTGAGTGTATAATGTTAGTGAGTGTATAATAGTTGTGAGTGTATAATGTTAGTGAGTGTATAATGTTAGTGAGTGTATAATGGTTGTGAGTGTATAATGTTGGTGAGTGTATTATGTTAGTGAGTGTATAATGTTAGTGAGTGTATAATGGTTGTGAGTGTATAATGTTGGTGAGTGTATAATAGTTGTAAGTGTTTAATGTTAATGAGTGTATAATGTTAGTGAGTGTATAATGTTAGTGAGTGTTAGTGAGTGTATAATGTTAGTGAGTGTATAATGTTAGTGAGTGTATAATAGTTGTGAGTGTATAATGTTAGTGAGTGTATAATGTTAGTGAGTGTATAATGTTAGTGAGTGTATAATGTTAGTGAGTGTATAATAGTTGTAAGTGTTTAATGTTAATGAGTGTATAATGTTAGTGAGTGTATAATGTTAGTGAGTGTTAGTGAGTGTATAATGTTAGTGAGTGTATGTTAGTGAGTGTATAATGTCAGTGAGTATATATTGTTAGTGAGTGTATAATGTTAGTGAGTGTATAATGTTAGTGAGTGTATAATGTTAGTGAGTGTATGTTAGTGAGTGTATAATGTTAATGAGTATATATTGTTAGTGAGTGTATAATGTTAGTGAGTGTATAATGTTAGTGAGTGTATAATGTTAGTGAGTATATATTGTTAGTGAGTGTATAATGTTAGTTAGTGTATAATAATTGTGAGTGTATAATGTTTTTGAGTGTATAATGTTAGTGAGTGTATAATGTTATTGAATGTACAAGGTTAGTGAGTGTGTAATGGTTGTGAGTGTATAATGATAGTGAGTGTATAATGTTAGTGAGTGTATAATGTTAGTGAGTGTATGTTAGTGAGTGTATAATGTTAGTGAGTGCATAATGTTAGTGAGTGTATAATGTTAGTGAGTGTATAATGTTAGTGAGTGCATAATGTTACTGAGTGCGTGAGTGCATAATGTTACTGAGTGCATAATGTTAGTGAGTGTATAATGTTAGTGAGTGTATAATGTTAGTGAGTGCATAATGTTAGTGAGTGTATAATGTTAGTGAGTGCATAATGTTAGTGAGTGCATAATGTTACTGAGTGCATAATGTTACTGAGTGCATAATGTTAGTGAGTGTATAATGTTAGTGAGTGTATAATGTTAGTGAGTGTATAATGTTAGTGAGTGTATAATGTTAGTGAGTATATTATGTTAGTGAGTGTATAATGTTAGTGAGTGTATGTTAGTGAGTGTATAATGTTAGTGAGTGTATGTTAGTGAGTGTATAATGTTAGTGAGTGTATAATGGTTGTGAGTGTATGTTAGTGAGTGTATAATGTTAGTGAGTGTATAATGTTAGTGAGTGTATAATGTTAGTGAGTGTATTATGTTAGTGAGTGTATAATGTTAGTGAGTGTATAATGTTAGTGAGTGTATAATGTTAGTGAGTGTATAATGGTTGTGAGTGTATGTTAGTGAGTGTATAATGTTAGTGAGTGTATAATGTTAGTGAGTGTATAATGTTAGTGAGTGTATGTTAGTGAGTGTATAATGTTAGTGAGTGTATAATGGTTGTGAGTGTATGTTAGTGAGTGTATAATGTTAGTGAGTGTATAATGTTAGTGAGTGTATAATGTTAGTGAGTGTATAATGTTAGTGAGTGTATAATGTTCAGTCAGTTCAGGACCTAAAGCTCAAGTGCAGTTGGGTTTTGCAGCAGGAAAATGATCTAAAGCACAGAAGCAAGTTCATCACTGAATAACTCAAAACACAAACAAACAAACAAACAAAATGAAGCTTTTGGAACGATCGAGTCAAAGTCCTGATTTAATTTCCATTAAGATCTGGTTCTCACTGGTGCTGTTTTTATTTTCTATTAACATCAGGTTAAAATGAGGTGGAAGATCTGAATCTTTTAAATGTGACAGAAAAAAAAGAAAATACTTTTGTGTTTGTGAACCTTGTGTCACTAGTGTTTGTGAACCCTGTTGAGTAGTAGTTTTTATAAAGCAGGGCGGTGGTAGCTTAATGGTTAAGATTGAACTAGTAATAAGAAGATTGCTGGTACAAGCCCCATTACCAGCAAGTCGCCACTGTTGGGCCCTTGAAAAAGACCCTTATCCATCAGTTATTCCTTATCCGTTATTGCTTACATTGTATTAGACTGCTAAATGCAGTAAATGTAAAACTACATCATTTATTTGTTCTAGTTTTTATTGCATGTTTGAATATTACATTTATTAGTGCATTTATTTTACATTTTTAATTAAAAATTAGTAACTTGTTTCCCTGTGTTCATATTTAGTTATTTTTTAAATGTATCTACTATTATTTTACCCATCAAGTCACATTTAAGAAAATAAAGCTTTTAAAACAAATTTCTAAAAACATTGGTTTATTTTTAACATTGTTTAACAACACTGGACCTTCTTAAGTCGTTTTTTTACAGAAAGGATTGTTTCCACTTTAAAACATTTCATCACAAAGTATTTTTAAATATTAAGTATTTTGCTCGCTGTGCTCTGTGTTGGTTCTTGAGCTCATGATTTCCTGTACAGTCACTGTAGTCTCATCCAGTGGCGGTTCTAGGAGGGGGCCAGCAGGGGCCAGAAATGATGATATTTTTCTAGATCACTCACCCCCTCACCATCCCTGCTCATGAACAACTGAGTCTGTCATTAACACTCATTTTAAACCAAAAATTATAAACATGACAAACCTTTTACTATAACGGTAACTGGATCACTGTACTCTGAGCTGTAGTATTTTCCTCTATGTGCTTTACATTTGTACTTTGTCGTTCCTGTATTTGAAAGTTTCTCACTGAGTTTGTTGGGGGTGATTTTAGCTGCAGAGATCTGAGGATTTACACGCTGATTATTTTTGTTCCAGATGAAAGTCCATCCTGTAGACTGATTCAGATCACAGGTCAGAGTAACGGTGTCTCCAGTGTAGATGAAGCTCTGAGGTTCTAATCTCACAGTTGGTTTGGGTTTTGCTGTCAATAGAAAATGATTTGTTTTTAAAGCTGTTTGTTCAACAAAATCAGAAGTTTATTCACTTTTATTCTCTCATTTTCTCCAAATTCCATCCAGAATCTGCTGATACACCAATTAAAAAATGCCAAAAGAAAAAAAAAAACGGGGTTCTCACATTTATGTTGACTGTCATTTCATTACAGAGAGTATGTATCAAAGATATTAAATGTTTTTTCTGTCATTTTGTTTGTTATACATCCAGTCCTGCAAAAAAATGGGATGGTAAAGAATTTACCACTTTTAACATTGTGGCACTAAGCACACCGAGTGTTTCAGGTTTTATTTTGTCCCATTATTTCTGTAAACAGAAAATAGTCTTTAGACATGTGACACTTTTTGTTTCAAATTCTCCACATATTCTCTATTGGGGACAGGTCAGGACTGCAGGCAGGCCAGTCCAGTACCCATACCCTCTTCTTCCACAGCCACGCCTTTGTAATGTGTGCAGCAGGTGGGTTTGTATCATCTTGTAGAAAAATGTTGGACTGGAAAATGTTTCCTGGAAAAGATGACGTCTTAAAGGCAGCAGATGTTGCTCTAAGATCTCAATGTACTTTTCTGCATTAATGCTGCATCACAGAGTGTAAATTACAAGACCGATACCATGACAGACCCTGGCATTGACACAACCTGATACCATGACTGACTCTTTGCTGATAACAGATCAAAGTTTCAAGAGGTATTAGTGAATATAACTGTATTGAAGTGCTTGATAAAAGTTTCCAAACTAAATTCCCTCACCGATGTTGTTATATCAGTTATTGAAGAAGATGGTTCTTAATGCAGCACTGTCTGAGGGATCAGAGATGACCGGTGCTCTTAGACTTGCACTCTTGCTCTTGATGTACTAAAATCCCTCCAGATCTCCTAAATTGTTTAATGATATTATGTACTGTAGAGGGAGAAATGTGCTAAATTCTTACAATCTTGCTTTGAGAAACATTGATTTGAATTGTTTTCAATAATTTTCTCACATATTTGTTGATAAACTGGAGATCTGTTGACATCACCTGCTTAAACTCTCATAACTCATTACTAGCCCTAAAACATTTTTGGAATGTGTTGCAGGTTTGAATTGTATCAAACATGAAATATCTTGGGTGTATCCTGTCTAAAAAGAAATAAAAGTTGAAGTAAATGTAAGAAACACTGTGTTGTTATTTGCATTTTCTATACCATCCCAACTTTCTGATCTGGGGTTGTAAATTCACTCACCTTCTTTGTACTATTGTCCAAAATGTCACAATTATGTGACATTTTGTGACTGATTCAGGGTTGAACAACTTCCATAAATATACTTTCAGTTTATGTGCAGCATACATTTAAGTACACACACACACACACACACACCTACACACACTTCCACACACAGATCCACACACACACACACACAGATTTACACAAACACACACGTCTACACACACACACATGCACAGTGTTTATTTAAATAAACTTTATTCAGTTTTTTTGTTAAAGTTCATGGTGCAGTAATCAGATCGTACATGCTGATGTGATACAGATGTTATTAAATACAGAAGAGATGATCAGACTCACCTGATACAGTCAGTAGAACAGCATCACTGGGGTGTGAGGAATGTGATCCTCCTGTCTCTGTTCCTGTACAGGTGTATTTACCTGCATCAGCTACTTCAACAAACCAGATAGTGTACTGCTGATTATTACTGACAGTTTGGTCTGAACCTTCTTTATTCCAGCTGTACCTCCAGTTCTGGACACCTCCTTCATTCTCTATGTTACATGTGAGAGTAACAACCTCGTCTATAAACACGTGATTATCAGGCTTTATGATCACAGTGTGTTTTGGTCTCTCTGTAGAAAAAAATATATTTTTTCATTAATAAAGACACTTTACGGTTTTATTCAGTTAACCACCGTTAGCAAAATTGTCTTTATTGTTTCAAACCAAACCAGACTAGTTTTTTTTTTTTAACTGACCAGCCTACTCATATTTCTTTAAGAGCACATCACCAACTCATACAGGAAGTAAAAGAACCCAGACGAACATCTAAGGAACTGCAGACCTCTCTCACCTCAGATAAAATCTTCTATTTTGCATATCGGTCACACTTATATGTTTCAGACCATCAAATAACTTTTAATATTAGACAAAGACCCGAAGAAACACAAACTGTTTTAATTATATTTCATTTATTTAGGGAAACCTGCACCTAGGGTGGCCACATTCATAGTGACAAAAAGGAGGACATTACACCCAAAAGGAGGACGTCATACCAGGAACAGGGGAACATGATACTGCAACACACAGAATGAAACCAGAACCCATATAACAGAGTTTTTGACCAATTTAAGCAAGAATTCTATAACAAATGACTGTTTTACTCACTAAATGAGAGCTGACTAATTGACTCAAGTAGCGATGTATGTGAGCGGGCGTAATCCAACCACCCAATCACAGACTAGAATTTAGAGGGCGGACCTTCTGCGATTGGCCAGTGGTGGTGGGTGAGCCACGATAGGTAGCAAATAAGGCTGTTCAACCAATCAAATACAAAGCATTTGTTTTGACATGTACCTGAGCCAATGACAGATAGTATTGATCAAAAATGTAACCAGATTTTTAAATGTCTGTCCTAGTGTCGCATGGGCGGAGGACTGGCAGCTGAAAGACCAGACTGTCTGACCTAAAGCCGGATGGATGGCCACCCTACCTGCACCTATGTAAAAAAGTAATTGCCCCCTTTAGCCACTAAATCTAACTGGCACTTGGGTTTAATTTTACTAGCCACACCCAGGCATGATTACTGCCAGACCTATTGAATCTAAACATCACTTAAATAGAACCTGTCTGGTGATGTAAAGCAGGCTAGATAAACAGCACATGATGCCACGTTCTAAAAAGATACAAACATAAAGTCATTTAAATCTACAAGTCTTAAAGTCTTACAAAGTCATTGCTAAGACTTTGGGACTCCAGTGAACCACAGTTAAAGCTATTATCCACAAATGGAGTAAATAAAAAACAGTGGTCAACCTTTCCAAGGGTGACTGGACAACAAAACTTTCACCAGGAATGCGTCAGTGACTTCCAGAAGGTCACAAAAGTACCCAGACGAACATCTAAAGAAAAACAGGCCTCACTCACCTCAGTAAAAGGTCACTGTACATAATGCCACAATTTTTAAACACATAAATGCCGATGCTGGGGGGAACCCCAACTGATAGTGCCCCAACTACAAATATAAAGCTGCAAGTAAGAAAGTGACTAGACGAAGATTAACACAAAAGAAAATAGCTGTAATCTCTAACTGTACACCTACAACCAATAGAAACAGGGTATGTGCTTATTAAGAGTAATTAAATGTAAATTGATGGTAAAATGGCAATTGTCATAAATATCCAAAGATTAAAATACAAATAAATTACCTTCAGTTTGTGCACAGTGGAAGAATCCCATCAGCACTGAATGATGGGAGAGAAACAGAGTAAAAATCATTATTATAAAATGTGATCACAGACAGAATGCATGAATCTTTTTTTGTAAATGAACTCAATATGCATGATGCTTAACCAAAGCAGAGCAATAATTTATAGCTAAAAAGCCACAAACAAAAAGGGTAAAGAAAAATAAAAGCAGTGGCCAAAATAATAGAAACAAGCAAAGTAACAAATGAAAAGCACAAAAACATCCACAAACCACAACAGAGAAAGTAGAAGAAAAGGATCAAACAGAAATGAAAACTTGGTGTCAGAACTGCTGTGACAATCAGGTTCTTGGGAAAAGAGTAAATGAAGGTCACCCAGAACAAGCCGGTCAGCATTTTACATGTTCAGCATTTAGCAGATGCTTTTTTATCCAAAGCAATTTACAGTTGTGACAGTATACAATCTAAGCAACTGAGGGTTAAGGGCCTTGCTCAAGGGCCCAACAGTGGCAATCTGGCAGTGGTGGGGATTAAACCGGCAACCCTCTGATTACTAGTCCAGTACCTTAACCACTAGGCTACAACTGCCCTAAGCAAGTCCACCCAGAAACAGAGCTTCTATATTTTGTTGATATATACTGTAGCTACCACTTACTGTTGATATATACTGTAGCTACCACTTACTGTTGATATATACTGTAGCTACAACTTACTGTTGATATATACTGTAGCTACAACTTACTGTTGATATATACTGTAGCTACAACTTACTGTTGATATATACTGTAGCTACAACTTACTGTTGATATATACTGTAGCTACCACTTACTGTTGATATATACTGTAGCTACAACTTACTGTTGATATATACTGTAGCTACCACTTACTGTTGATATATACTGTAGCTACAGCTTACTGTTGATATATACTGTAGCTACCACTTACTGTTGATATATACTGTAGCTACAGCTTACTGTTGATATATACTGTAGCTACCACTTTACGTGTGTTCAGTATTTTTTTCCTAAAGGATTTTGTCCAGATGTGTCCATATACATTACAGAAGCATTTGTGCTGTTCTTTCAATTCTTACTGTTGTAATTAGCATTTAACCTGCTGTCCCAACTTTGTTCAAATTGTTGTAAGAAATTGTTCTGTATTGCAAAAGCACTAAATTTAAAAATATAATTACATCAATCTTTTAGTAACTGTGTGATGAAAAGCATATAGGAAGAATGACACCTCAACCCACACACACACACACACACACACACACACACACACAAACACAAATGTAGATTGTGAAAGAATAAGAAAGTGAATTTGACAATAATTGAGGAATGTACTGTAAATGTACCCCATTTATCAAGAACTCCAGTTGGACCCTCACTCACCAGAAATGATTGGTAGCCATGACATGTTCGTGTGTGATGTACTTGTATGAGTGTATCCGGTGCAGCAGTGTTGCTGGGTTATTTAAACACAGGGCAGTTATAGCTCAGTGGTTAAGGAACTGGACTAGTAATCAGAAGGTTGCCGGTTCAAGCCCCACCACCATCAAGTTGCCACCATTGGGCCCCTGAGCAAGGCCTCAACCCTCAATTGCTTAAAATCATGTTCAGTCACTGTAAGTCACTTCGGATAAAAGTGTCTGCTACATGCTGAAAATGTAAATGTAAACCTTGGTCAGTACTGAGAATTGTGCTGCAACCCAAAATATAAAGCCAACAGCATCCTGTTATAAAAAAATGTCTATTAAAAAAAGACTGATGTAAAATTAACACACATTGTGCATAATAAAAAATGGTTCTACTTTCTGTACACCCACAAATGTGTTTTTAAAAAAGCAATTCTGCAGATGAAGATGAGTCAAAATGTCTCCACAGAGAGATGAAAGACTGATCTCTAGATACTAAAATAATTTGGCTGCAGTTATTGCTGCTAAAATGATAAATGTGTTTAGCTAAAACTATTTAACATTGTGATATAAATGTTGCATAAATACAAATCTTATATTACATGACATTACTAAGAATTTTATGACAATTATTATGAGCATCTGAACCCAACAATCAAAAAAAGTACTTTATAAAGGCACTGTGTTCATGTACCACTTTATTATCACACCACAGAAACACTGATGGCCTCGCCACTGAGGCGCCAGGTTTAGCAGGATGCAGGAAGCTTAAACAACATTGTGGCTAAAAACAAAAAGGGTAACAGGAAAATACAAAAGATAATAAAATAAAACAACAGAAACATAATATAGTGAATAGCGCAAACACATCCACAGCCTGCAGGGTAAAAAGAAATTAAAAGTAATTAAAATAAATAAAATCTTGTTGTCACAATATGAGAAGCCTGCGACAATCCAGATCTCACAGTGCATAAAAAATACAAGTCAAATAACCACTCTGGTGAAAGGGGTGTGCAGACTTTCCAGCTTCAAAGTTTGTATAATCAGAAAAAGAAACGTATTTGTGTGCTCCTAAAATGGTAAATATGCCCCATAAGTGTGTTAATGAAATTGTGAAGGTCATAGAAAACCATCCTACAAAACAAACAATAACCAAATCACTGATACAGTAAACAATGAAAAATCATTTAAATAATCAGCTTTCCTGATCTAAACAAGAGTAAAAAAACATCCATTTAAATTCAGCATCAGAGAAAAGTTTAAAAACAAGCTGAACTCCACACACATTCATTAATCACACAGAATCTCATAAATTAAGATTCTCAGACTGTTAATTAACATTATTAACCCTCATTTCTTAATCATCATTCAACAACCCTCACGTTAATAAAGATACAAGAACTATTTATTACTCACAGAGCATCACAGGAGTGAACTTCATCCTGTCCAACTAACTGACTGACTGAGTGAGAATTAAACTGTTAAATACTTCCTGTAGATCTGTTCTCAAAGAGAGAGCGAGAGAGAGAGAGAGAGAGAGAGAGAGAGAGAGAGAGAGAGAGAGAGAGAGAGAGAGAGAGAGAGAGAGAGAGAGAATATTTGTCATGCTAATAAAGCACTTTGAATTGAATTGAGAGAGTAAAAATAGATCAATTCTAAAGCAGATTTGAGTTTTTAAAAGCACCACATCATGTTTGTGGAAGAGGATCAAGTGCTGAAGATTGTAAATGATGGTGGTCTTAAAAAGTTTGTTTCAGTCAACTTGAAATATAGAGGAGACGAAGACGGCGCAGACATCGGGGTAAACGTGGTGGCGTGTCGGTTAATCTAAAATCTCGGTTACGGCTTTCTGGGCGCATTCTGGCTGACTCTGATCTGATCTCTATGCGGCATTCATTTCGGCCGTCCTACACCTGGCTGGTACCTGTTGTGGGTCCGGATCTTGGAGACCAGATTCCACGTTTTCATTCTCCCCTTTGCTTTCGCAAAAGAGGGGTGACCTTTCGAAGTTTACGGCATCTGGGGAAAGCACCGAAGGAACATGTCGGGTCAGTTCTAACCAGGATGGCCCTGGTAAATGCTAGATCTCTAGCAAATAAAACATTTATTCTGAATGATTTCTTCAAATCAAATGAATTGGATTTGCTGTTTGTGACTGAAACCTGGTTGCGCATCGGTGATTTGCATCTATTTTCTGAACTGTTGCCACCGGACTGTGCATATTTGAACTCGCCAAGAACTTCGGGTCGCGGCGGAGGCTTAGCAGTTGTGTATAAAAATAGGCTATTTTGTAAGCAATTGCCTTTTTTGTTTTTCCCCAGCTTTGAATTAAACATGTTTGAACTGGGCTGCTCACACCCAGTATTGTGTGTGGTGATTTACCGTCCTCCGAAATACAGTGAGGATTTTATTAGTGATTTTATGTCTCGTATTATGCCGAAATATGACAGGGTTTTAATGGTTGGTGACTTTAATATTCATGTTTGTTGTCTTGATAAGCCAATGGTCACCGAATTCTTAAATCTTATTGATTCTTTTAACTTTATACAGCATGTTGCCGGTCCTACACATGAGCACGGGCACACGTTGGATCTTGTACTATCATGTGGGTTTCCTGTTTTTAATATGGAAATCTGTGATGTTGTTTTTTTCTGATCAAACGCCTATTTTATTTGATATTACTAGCTCATGTGACGCTATAAATTATTGTCCTCCCCCGCTGCGTCGTCGCATTTTATGCTCATCTACTGCTGTACAGTTCTCAGAAAAGTTTGAGAGTATTACTGATATGGATACATTATCCTCTGTTGATAAGAACACTGAAGAGTTAACCTCAATATTTTATTCGACTTGTCAGAATGTTTTGGATGAGGTTGCTCCGTTTTCTATCGTGCGTTCTAAAAAAATATCTGAACCCTGGTTTAATGACATCACTCGAGCAGCTAAGCAAGAGTACAGGAGAGCGGAGCGCAAGTGGAAAAAAGATCGATTACGAGTCTCGTTGGAAATTGTGAATGACAAAAGGAAATGCTATCAGAAAGTTCTTAAAGATGAAAAGGCAAAATATTTCTCGAATGTAATTATGAAAAACTGTAGTAATCCACGTGTTCTTTTTAATACCATTAATGCTGCTCTTGGCCAACATCAAACTATTAACTTTGATGTACCAACAGTGATGTGTGAAAAGTTTTTACAGTTTTTTGTGGATAAGATTGCTAATATTAGGCCTGTAATATCGTCTTCAAGTTATACTCAAACTTGTGCAACTGCCTGCCCCGTTGCTTTTAGTCAGTTTGAGCCTGTGTCGTCATCCCAGTTAAAATAAATTATGGGTGGAATAAAACCATCTTCCTGTCCCACAGATGTTCTTTCTTTTAGTATCTTCCAAGATGTAGCTGAAACTCTCAATCCATGTATTGAAATGATAATTAATAGCAGTCTGACATCAGGAGTTGTACCTTCAATGTTTAAACATGCAATAGTGCATCCTGTGCTTAAAAAACCTAATCTTGACACCACTATATTAGGTAATTTTAGACCAGTTTCTAAATTACCATTTCTTTCAAAGATTTTAGAGAAAGCTGTGTTGAACCAACTTAAATCTTTTTTAGATACTACCCAGATTTGTGAAATATTCCAGTCTGGATTTAAAGCCTTGCATAGTACAGAGACTGCACTTTTAAAAGTTTATAATGATTTACTGATGGCAACAAAGGAAATTATGCACTGCTGATGCTGTTGGATCTTACTGCTGCGTTCGATACAATCGTCCATGGGATTCTCATGTCACGTCTGGAGAAATGTGTAGGTACTACAGGCACAGCACTGGAGTGGGTTAAGTCTTATCTGACCGGGAGAAGCTTCTCTGTTAGCCTTGGCGATATAGTTTCTTCCTCAAGACCCCTTATCCTATGGAGTTAATCAAGGCTCTATTTTAGGGCCATTACTTTTTTCTTTATATATTTTACCATTGGGTTCTATTTTTAGAAAATTTGGTGTTTCATTTCATTGTTATGCAGATGACATCCAAATTTACTTACCAATTAGGCAAATGGACAATTCCTCCTTAAAAAAGATACTGGATTGTCTTGCCGAAGGCATTAAATTTCTTGGAGGTTAACGAGAGTAAAACTGAAGTGAACATTTTTGGACCTAATGGGGCTTTTTATACATCAACTGTTAGGAACTTGGGGGTTTTAATTGATAAAGACTTCAAATTTGACAAAGAAATAAACTCGGTAGTTAAGACCAGCTTTTTTCACTTGAGGCTCTTAGCTAAGGTGAAGCCATTTTTATCTAACACGGACTTTGAGAGGGTTATACATGCATTCATCTCATCCAGACTCGATTATTGCAATGCTCTGTATGTCGGTGTTAGCCAGGCTGGTCTCGCTCGGCTTCAGGCAGTCCAGAATGCTGCTGCACGTCTTTTGACCAAGTCTCGTAAGCGTGAACACATCACTCTAATCCTTGCCTCTCTCCACTGGCTCCCTGTTCGTTTTAGAATTGATTTTAAAATTATCTTGTTTACTTTTAAAGCACTGAATGGCTCTGCCCCATCATATATTTCTGATCTCCTGCGACCATATATTCCGTCTAGGTCACTTAGATCAGCTGACCAGTTTCTGCTGATCGTACCAAAAGCGAGATTGAAATGTAGGGGCGATCGTACTTTTTGTACTATTGCCCCCAAACTCTGGAATGAACTTCCTTTAAGACGGCCCCTACGCTCTCTGTGTCTCTGTTAAAAACCTATTTTTATTCATTGGCTTTTAACACAGTATGAGAGTGTGTGTTTGTCTGTATTAATGTGGTCTAACTGTATATTATTTATTGTTTTTTGCTCTTTGTTGCCTGTAATGGTTATTTTACTGTAGATTGTACAGCACTTTGTACAACAGTTGTTGTTTTAAATGTGCTTTATAAATAAATTGAATATATTAATATTAAATATATATAAATATATTATATATATTTAATTAAAATAAATTAAATATATAAATATTAAATATCACACCTTTTGATATGACACACAAAGGTGAGCTGATGTGGATTTTGTTTTGACTGAAACTGCTTAAAAATGTTTATACAATTTAATTGGTGTCCACCTGTTGTCAATTCAATTGATTGGACATGATTGGGGATTGCCAACACCTGCCTATATAAGGTCCCACAGTGAACAGTGCATATCAGAGCAAACTCCAAGCCATGGGGGTCAAACTAATTATCTGCAGACCTTAGAAACAGGATTTGTCAGAACATAGATCTGGAGAAGGGTACAGAAATATTGCTGCAGCTTTACAGCTCCCAACAGTGGCCACCATCATTCTTAAATGGAGGCAGTTTAGAACCACCAAAAATCTTCCTAGACCTGGCTGTAGGAATGGCATTAGCCAGGTGATGAGTGGTGCCTGGTTTCCTCCAGACTTGTTGCTTGGTATTCAGGCCAAAAAGTTTAATTTTGGTTTTATCAGACAAGAGAATCTTGTTGCTCATGGTTTTAGAGCCTCTAGGTGCCTTTTGACAAACTCCAAGTGGGCTGTCATGGACCTTTTATTAGAGAGTGGCTTCCGTCTGGCCACTCTACCATAATGGTGGCCAAACTGAGTGGTCAAGAAGACTGGCCTTGGCCAGGGAGGTGAGCAGGAACCCCAGGGTCACTCTGACAGAGCTCCAGCGTATCCTTGTGGACATCAAAAGATGAACCATCCAGGCAGCACTCCGCAAATCACGTCTTTATGTTAGATTGGCCAAACGGAAGTAAAAGGTCCATGACAGCCCGCTTGGAGTTTGTCAAAAACCACCTAGAGGCTTTCAAACCATGAGAAACAAGATTCTCTTGTCTGATGAAACCAAAATTGAACTTTTTGGCCTGAATACCAAGTGTCACGTCTGGAGGAAACCAGGCACCGCTCATCACCTGGCTAATGCCATCCCTACAGTGAAGCATGGCGGTGGCAGCATCATGATGTGGGGATGTTTATCAGCAGTGGGACCGGAGCGACTAGTCCTGATAGAAGGAAAGATAAATGCAACTAAGTACACTGAGATCCTTGAAGGATACCTGCTTCAGAGCGCTCAGGTCCTGAGACTAGGGTGAAGGTTTACCTTCTAACATGACAACGACCCAAAGCACATAGCCAAGACAAAGGAGTGGCTTCAGAGAAAGTCTGTCAATGTCTTTGAGAAGCCCAGTCAGAGCCCAGACCTGAATCCAATCAAACATCTGTGGAAGGAGCTGAAAATGGCTGTGTACCAACACCCCCATACAACCTGATGGAGATTGTAAGGATATGCCAAGATGAACGGTCAGAAATGTCCAGAAACAAGTGTGCCAAGCTCGTAGGTTCCTTCCCAAGAAGCCTTGAAGGTGTGATCCTAGCAGTAATTATCTAGTTGTCCAGTAGATGGAGCCTCTGAACCTATAGATCAGTGGTGGAAAATAAACTCGGGGCACATTCACAAAGATAAAGCTTAACGTGGCTTTATGTACTAAATGAACGACGCAGGAACTCTGAGTTTCTCTAAATTATTACTGAGCAGAAGTTTCTCCACCACTGAAATTCTTAGCTCGTTGTTTTAATATAACACGTCACGTCAAATTTTGTCCACATTAATCGTTAGGCTTGTTCGACTTAACCCGGCGCTGCGCAGACCGATCGCCGCCTGGCTCGGTACGGTGCATGCCGGTTAGTTTATTCTGTTCGACTTGCGTCGGTGCCACCGGCGCGTCTCGGTGACAGACTGGTTATAATCTCGCGAGAGTGGAGGCAGTTGCTCTCCACGGGCTGCGCTGCCTGAGAGACAGCTTGATGACGACAGAGCTTAATCCTCATTGGCTAGAAGCTCCGCTGAATCCTATAACGGTTGTTTCATTTCATTCTAAAATGTAAATCTCAGTTTATTTGTCTTAAGGACCCGATATGTGCGAAATACTATCATGCTTAAGGTCTGATTGAGTGCACTTTATAATTTCCATCAAATTATTTCTAGAACACTTTTACGTACATTGTGTATCATATTCACTGATTCTACCTTGAACAAATCGTATATTTGGAATCATGTATTCACACATTTTCATGTGAAATGTTTCAATAGACAGTCTTGAAAAATAGGTTACTTAGTTTAGGTCTATTCATTTACATTGTTGTAGACAAATATTTAAATCTATTCAATAATATAAATATGTGTTTGATAACATGTTTGTTAGAACTTTTCTTTTTCACCAATCTACAAGATAAATGAATGATGAGTAAAACTATATTTAGTTACAGATTTTACAGAAACTTAGTTTGACACTTTGTGGTCATCTACTGTATATTCACCACTGTGGATTTGGAAAACAAACGCTGGGCTTAACCTGCTCATTGATCAAGAAAGGGTTGCAGGTGGCGACTGTCCGACTTGACAACTTTCTTTTAACCTCCTCCCCCAAATGCAACCGGCAGCTCTCGCTGACCACCAAGTGCAGAATTCAGCCTCCAAGAAAAACAGCAATGTGACTGCAATCACAGCAGGATACGTTACAATCGGCCCTTTGAGGGCCACCAAAATGCTGATGTGGCCCTCGGTGAAAATGAGTTTGACACCCCTGGGCTAGAAGCTCCTCCGCTAGAAGCTCCTCCTCCTTCATTCTAAAATGTAAATCTCAGTTTATTTGTCTTAAAGACCTCATATGTGCGAAATACTATCATGCTTTCTAGTAGCATGACAGTTTATTTTCGTACAAATTTCAACATATGTCATAATTATCATTCCATATCATGAAAAGACTCAAGTAGGCTACCTGATATTTCTTTAATATTTGTCTTCTAATTTTAATAATATAAAGCAGTCTGAATTGCTTTAATATTTTATATCTTAACTGTTTTTAATACCACTATCACTATTACACTTCGATTTATTTTGCATTCTTCTCTGTAAACTACCAATTCATCTGGTCATGTGTCAGAAGCCCTGTGATGGATTGGCTTCCTCTCTAAAGTGTAGTAAATTCAGATTAAACCAACAGTAAACTTACTTATACCCTTTTACACAAGCTATACTAACTCAGTATTTATCATGTACTACTGCCCCCTACTGGGCCTGGAACTGATTAAACCTTATATAACACAGGGTGGTCCTGCCCTGCCGAGTGTCTCTGGGTAGAACCTGTTTCACTGCTACCCTGACCAGGATAAAGTGATAGATGAAAGTGAAATGAATATTTGATGGTATAATCTGACACTGAATACACATGATATCAGACATTGTGCTATATAAATTTAAACAAGAACTATTTATATTTTTAATAATCCCACACAGTGAGACAAGTAATCACCACTGAAATCACACTGTGTAAAACTGGTGAGATAATCTGCCTGAATTTTGCTGTTTGGGACAGAATAGCTGGTCGTAAGAGACGTTAGCGGTGAGTGCTCACCGACGGTAAATTTAGTGCTGCTAAAACCATAAACAGCCGACAGAAAATGTTCTGGTAGTGACAGAAAGTTCTGATCAAAATCTGACCACTTAAGCTCTGCTACGACACTCGGCTATAATCTACCAATAGGAGGATGGTAGAGTATGACGCAACACTAATGTGTGGAGCACTGTCACATCATCATACAAAACAGTATTGTTAGAAGATGTGATGCATTATTATGGCGTCTAATAGCATAGCACATATAAGGTAAATTCCTGAACAATGTTGATGTAAAAAATAAACTGTACCTGCAAATCCTCAAAAATAGATTTTGAATCTATTAAGTAGTTAGTGGATGATTAATAACAGGATTGAACCTGAGCAGGTGGAGCTGAAATGTTCTTCCACTTTCTATTAGACTAAAAAAAAATTAGTTTAATGTCACCATGCACAACTCATCCATTTAGAGTAAACACAGTGTAAACAGTAACTGGGCTTTAGATAAATTATAAATAAATTATAAATATATATAATTAAAAGTCTGAGAAAAACAGGTTTTAAAAGAACACTGATGCTGATGTCCTGCATGTCTTAAAATAGTACAAATTAAGCATTCAACTTTTTTTTAGATGACTGCTTACTTGTGATCATGGTCCTGGCAAGAGCCTACCTGAAAATAGTGGGTGCAAGGCAGGGCATTACACACTCACTCACACCAATTAGCATTATACAGCATCCAATCCACCTTCTGCATGTATTTAATGGGAGAAATTTAGAATACATAGAGAACCATAAAACACACAGAAAACATACACAACTCAAAAAGACAAAAAAAGATCAAACCCAGGTTCCCAGGTTGTCATGCCGCAACCACTTACACCAGCAATAAAACAGTTCATTACAAATGTTACACAGCACTGAAGGTAAGTAGAATCTCTAAAACCAGAGATAAACAATAGGAAAAAGGAAGAGTGAACTAACTAAGCAGGACATAAATACATTGATTAAAATAAATGTTATGAAAATCGTTTTTATTTCTTAATAAATTCTTTATTTAATGATAAGCTGTTATTTAATTATTTAAAAGCTGGATTATAATTCTAATGTAAAAACAGAACATTTAACACTCAGATGGAAGTTTCAGCCTCAACCACTGCGTCCAGTTTCAGATCATCAGCTTCAGCTGTAAAATAAATATTAGGGAACATTTTTAATGAGTCTTTTTTAAATGGTTTCATGGCTGATAAAAACATGAATACATGTGAATGAATCAGAGAGGGAGTAAACAGTGACTTTTTACCTCAAGTTCTGTAACATTTCACCACCAGGATGATGGTGGACAGCAGATACGGAAAAGCTGCCACAGCACTACTGATCATCTTCAGCACTGATAACGAAGCTTCAGACACTAAATAAAATAATGATTCAGTCACAATTTATGCAGATTTTGAATCCAACTTCAATATCATTTACATTCAGTGTGTCCAGAAGTTTTAAGCACTACAGCTTCAACTTAGTCCAGCCTTTGCTGTTATATATTATTATTAATCCTCACCTCTGATGGACACCCAGCTTTTTGGTGATTCTCCTCTCTCTGGGTATTTACAGTGGTAGAAACCTTCATCTGACTTTGAGACTTGATGGATCATCATCTCTCCTGAGGTCTGGTTCTGCACCACTGATCCATCTTTATAGAAATCAGCTCGGAGGTTTGAGGGTTTAGTTTTGTGATATAAACAGTGTAGAGTCAGAGGATCTCCATCAGTCACAGGATTAACAGGACTCTCCAGAATCACGTCACCATCTTCAGAAGAGAAACAGATAAAAAAAATCCAGGAATCGTTCTATTACAGAAACGTCTATCAGTGATAAATATCTATTGATGGATACAGACTGTGTTTCTGTGTTCATTAAATTATCAAACATCAATACAGCTTTCACTGCAATGTTGTATTCATCAATATACTATATTCTTTGAGACTGAAGTTATTACTGATCATTTATCAGCTTTACAACATGTCAAATCATGTAGATGAAGATTAATAATAAGAGCTCTGTAGACTCACCATGCACTATGATGTTGACAGGATTACTGCTGCCTCCAGATTCAGATTCACACCAGTACACTCCAGTGTGGGATGTGCTGAGGGAGCTGATGCTGCATGTAGATTCTCTGTCTAATCCTGATACTGATGAACAGTCTAACACTCCTTGATGGTCAGTGTATCTTCTCACTCTCCATTCAGTAGATTTACTCTGATCCACACAGCTCAGTGAGAGAGATTCATCAGTAAAGTGTTGAGTTCTGCTGGGACTGATGATCAGAGAAACTGAAGAGGATTCACCTTAAACACACACACACACACACACACACACACACACACACACACACACATTTACATGATACTATTTATTTTAAAGTTTTTATGTTCATGTTGGTTTTTTCCAGGTACCTAATTTTTCTTCCACCTCCCAAAACAGACAGAAGGTAGATGGGTGGTTATGTAGTCCTTAAGTGTGAATGAGTAAATAGGTGAGTGTATGGTGTACTGCAATGTATTGATGCCTTTTGCCAGGTTTATTCTTACCCTGCACTAGTGTTTCCACTGGTGCCATATCCAGCAAGAATAAATGCATTGTTACATAATGGTTAATAATAGTTTGTTTTGTGTTTTTATTTTATTTAAAAAGCTTCTCAATTCATTTATTTTGGTTATTTGGAAATATTTGCAAATGTTTATAAGTAACAATGTTTCATAAAGCACCAGAAAATTATTTAATTATGAGGCTCACAAGCAGTACAAATTTTATAGATCACTAGTTTAGACAGCTGAGGGTCTAACGTAACATAATGGTAGCTGCTCTTGTGGGTGAAGGGGACAGGATTCATCTCTTTATTATTAATTAATGTAACACAGCACCATTTATGAGTTTATTAAAAGCACTGAGTTTCCTGCTAGTGCAGCTACTTTATGGTTAGATGTGAGTTCAGGTTTTGGTTTTTCTGTTAGAGATGAAACACAGTTCAGTTCACATGTTGATCTGTTTATCACAGTAATCACTTGTACAGAAACACACACTGTTACTGATCATGTGATCCACTGTATCAGATAAACTAAGACTTCACCAAACATTACAATTATAAACATTTATAAACAATATAAGAGGTAAAACATCAGTGTGATCACAGTCTGGATTAGAAATAAACTGCAGTGAGATAATGTAGGTCTCTAATCTCTGTCTCCTCTACACCAGTACTGAATACATGCTGATGTGATACAGATGTTAATTAATAAGAAGAGATGATCAGACTCGCCTGATACAGTCAGTAGAACAGCATCACTGGGGTGTGAGGAACGTGAGCCTCCTGTCTCTGTTCCTGTACAGGTGTATTTACCTGCATGATTCTCTGTAACATCACTGATTCTGTACTGCTGATCATTACTGACAGTTTGGTCTGAACCTTCTTTATTCCAGCTGTACCTCCAGTTCTGGACACCTCCTCCATTCTCTATGTTACATGTGAGAGTAACAGAATCTCCTATAAACATGTGATTATCAGGATTTTTGGTTACAGTGGGTTTTGGTCTCTCTGTAGAAAGAAAATAAAAAATTATTTACATTAATAAAAACACTTTGTGGTTTGTGGTTGTGAGTGTTTAATATTTGGAGAATTAAAACACAGCTTCATTCACAGTCCACCAGTCAGTTCATGACCTAAACCTTTAGTGCAGTTGGGTTTTGCAGCAGAAAAATGAAGCACACAATGAAGTCCATCACTGAATGGCTCAAAGCACAAACACACGAAATAAAACTTTTGGAGCAACGATTCAAAGTCCTGAATTAAATTTATTTGAGATCCTGTGACCTTAAATGGGCAGTTAATGCTGAAAAACTCTCCAATGTAGCCAAATTAAAACAATTATGCACAAAGAGGAACAAAATTCCTCCACAGTGACGTAAAACACTTTTTACAGGAATCACAAACATTTGATTGCAGTCGGTACTGCCAAGGGCTTAGAATATTAAAACATTTATTTAAAGTGGGTCAGTGGTAGCTCATTTTCAATTAAAAATTAGTAACTTGTTTCACTGTGTTCGTATTTACAGTGTTATTTTTTAAATGTATCTACTATCATTTTTACCCATCAAGTCACATTTAAAAAAATAAAGCTTTTAAAACTAATTTCTACTGTATATTTCTATTTTTATTTTTAACATTGTTTAACAACACTGGACCTCCTTAAGTCGTGGCTTTTTACAGAAAGGATTGTTTCCACTTTAAAACATTTAATCACAAAGTATTTTAAATGTGTTAATGGTATTTTTGTCTCTACTGTTTAGTTATTGAATAAAAAGCTTACAGAATATAAAAAATAATCAGAATAATGACCTTAAATGATGATATTTGTCTAGATCACTCACCCCCTCGGTCCATCCCTGCTCATGAACAACTGAGTCTGTCATTAACACCATTAAACCCAATCAGGACATCATTACCTCTCTCCAAAACAGCTGCTTTATATCATTCCATAAAACTCTCAATGTCTAACTTTTTATTATTATATATTAATAATCTTTATTTATTTAAAGTAAAACCGTTTATTTTCATTAATTAAATTTCTTATGAGCTAAAAAGCCATTCAGCAAAAATTATAAACATGACAAACCTTCCACTGTAACGGTATCACTGAACCCTGAGTCGTAGTATTTGTTGTAGTAGTTGTAGTAGTTTTCTCTTTGTGCTACACAGTTGTACTTTGTTGTTCCTGTATAATAAAGTTTCTCACTGAGTTTGTTGGTGGTGATTTTATCTGCAGAGATCTGAGGATTTACACGTTGATCATTTTTGGTCCAGATGAAAGTCCATCCTGTAGACTGATTCAGATCACAGGTCAGAGTAACGGTGTCTCCAGTGTAGATGAAGTTCTGAGGTTCTAATCTCACAGTTGGTTTAGGTTTTGCTGTTAATAGAAAATAATAAAGCTTTTAAAGCTGTTTGTTCTTTTACAACAAAACCAGCAGTTTATTTACTTTTATTTTCTTATTTTCTCCAAATTCAATCCAGAATCTGCTGATACACCAAATAAAATATGGAGAATGCAAATAAAAACACAGGGTTTTCTTATTTATGTTGACTTTAAATTCATTACAGAGAGTATGTACCCAAGATACTTATATACCCAAGAAAACTTTTTTTTTCCGTCATTTCGTTTGTTAATGTAAAATAGGAGGGTAAAGAATTTACCCCTTTTAACATTTTGGCACTAAGCGTTTGTTTATTTTCTCCCATTATTTCTGCAAACAGAAAAAAAGTCTTGAGATGTGCAACAGTACGGAGTCGTTTTTGTTTTAAAATTCTCCACACGTTCTCTGTTGGGGACAGGTCAGAACTGCAGGCAGACCAGTCCAGTACCTGTACCCTATTCTTCTGCAGCCACGCCTTTGTAATGTGTGCAGCAGGTGGTTTTGTATCGTCTTGTTGAAAAATGAAAAAGACGACATCTTGAAGGCAGCAGATGTTGCTCTAAGACAGTGGTGGGCAAACTACGGCCCGCGGGCCACATGCGGCCCGTTAGGCTGTTTAATTCGGCCCGCTGAGTATTTACAAAACTGTCCTAAAACCGCATTAATTTAAATCTTTTTCCTGCACTAAACTTGCGTTTTAATTGATTCCACTAGATGGCGCACGCCAGGCGGTTATGTTATGAAATATATAACGTGTCTCACACCGTCATAGGAACATGGATTCTGCTGTTTACCATTTATTATTTTTATTCTTTATAATAATAAACCAGAACCATGTTTTAGGCAAACCAACATCCATAAAGAACATCATGTAATCATGTAACCATAGTGCAACAACATTTTTACATAATTCGAACCTAGGGCGGAAAAACATGAGCCACGCGCTCTGCCCACTGCGCTACTCAAACAGCGGTGTAATGAACAGGCTGTTATGCTGATATCCCTGCGCACACATGGCGTTACTGAGACTAAACGTGAACACTAAGAATAATAACCAAACGCTTTCTAATTCCCACGGTAGCAGCAGTTTCCTTCTGTTTCATACAGATCGCCCCGTCTCTGTCTCATCTGCTGCATTTCTCTACCATTGATAAAAAATACGGAATAAAGTGCGTCCCGTATCAGTTCAATACAGAACGCAGCCTTTAGTTTCCAAATAAGGAAGGATTCCGTATTTTACGGGACGGTTGGAAACCCTACTATCACCCCAGCATGATCAAACCACTTGACTGGTTTAAAATGTTACACATAAACCATTAACTTATGTTGAAAGTGCTGCTTTAAAGGCTGAATTGGTTTTGTTTAGACGGCGATACACCAAGTGGAAACAAAGATAAAAATAATAAAGAAAAATGCATTAAAAAAAATCACATTCAGGCATGTGTAAATGTGCACATAAAAGGATGAGTCTGGTGTTTCATTTATATTCAAAAATTCATCCTTTAATCACGAAAATAAAGGTTTAAACGTGAACTTATATTAGTTCCAAACCCCCGCACCCACCCGGCCCGTCTGTCAATTTTTAAAACCCAGTGTGGCCCTTGAGCCGAGAAGTTTGCCCACCCCTGCTCTAAGATCTCAATGTACTTTTCTGCATCACAGAAGTGTTAATTACAAGACCAATACCATGACAGACCCTGGTTTTTGAACTCTTTGCTGATAACAGATGTCTTGTGTCTTTGGTCTGTAGCACACAGAGTCAACTTCTACCAATAAAGACCTGGAATACTAATCATTCTGACCACAACACATGTTTTCAAAGTTTCAAGAGGCATTAGTGAATGTAACTGTATTGAAGTGCTTGATAAAGGTTTCCAAACTAAATTCCCTCACCGATGTGGTTATATCAGTTATTGATGAAGACGGTTCTTAATGCAGCGCTGTCTGAGGGATCAGAGATGACCGGTGCTCTTAGACTTGCACTCTTCCTCTAGATGTACTAAAATCCCTCCAGATCTCCTAAATTGTTTAATGACATTATGTACAGTAGATGGAGAAATGTGCTAAATTCTTACAATCTTTCTTTGAGAAACATTGATTTGAATTGTTTTCAATAATTTTCTTACACATTTGTTGATAAACTGGAGATCTGTTGACATCACCTGCTTAAACTCTCATAACTCATTACTAGCCCTAAAACATGTTTGGAATGTGTTGCAGGTCTGAATTGTATCAAACATGAAATATCTTGGGTTTATCCTGTCTAAAAAGAAATAAAAGTTGAAGTAAATGTAAGAAACACTGTGTTGTTATTTGTGTTTTCTATACTGTCCAACTTTCTGATTTGGGGTTGTAAATACACTCACCTTCTTTGTACTATTGTCCAAAATGTCACAATTATGTGACATTTTGTGACTGTTTGTGACTGATTCAGGGTTGAACAACTTCCATAAATATACTTTCAGTTTATGTGCAGCATACATTTAAGTACACACACACACACACACCTACACACACTTCCACACACAGATCCACACACACACACAGATTTACACAAACACACACGTCTACACACACACACATTGTTACGACCCAGTCTAGAGGTAAAAGCCGTAACACTAAGGATAAATAAAATAAAGAAGCCACTAGTGTTAGCAAAATGAACTAAACAGGAAACCCATAAAATAAACGGAGAACAACAAAGGTGCGTTTACTTTTTATAGTGGTTATGCAAATATTTACAAGGTGGGAGAAAATGACTATTTACAATAATATTTACAACCTGACCAAGTATACCGGACAGAACAGAACAGACTAACACAACGAACACTGATAGCAACACCAAATACTCAACGAACACCCAACTACAAAACACGAACGCATTTGGCAGAGCAACACACAGTTTAATGACCACAGCCAGTCTGAGCGCAAAAAAGGCGGCCGAGTAGGTGTTGCAGCGCCTCTCTTCAAGGATAGGTCCCGCCTCCGTTTTCCCGATCCGTTACGTTGATTGGCCATGCAGCTGTCTAACCCAAACGATCGGTTGGTTGTCCTCACATTCTGCCTGGTGACGGATCAGCGATCTATTGGTCGTTTCCCCTGTCTCAAAAGCAGCAACAACAACAGCAGAACAGAACGCACGAGTGTGCCAATAACTAATGCGCTGTTTTATAGCGCGCCCATAATACGCTGCCGAGATCGGGCAGCGTAACACCCCCACCCACAAAACAAAACCCACACAATAAGGAACATAATAGAAAAGACAAACTTACATAATTCCGCGCGAGAGTGCGTCAGCCACTATGTTGTCAAGTCCCCTCCGATGTATAATTTTTTAAATTATATCCCTGCAATATTAAGGACCACCTCATCAGCCGGTGATTAGCGTTCGCCATGCGGTGTATATATAGCAATGGGTTGTGATCTGTAAAGACACGGATCGGACTGCTGCTGCTACCCAGATAAACCTCAAAATGTTGCAGGGCTAATAACAGCGCCAGGGCCTCTTTTTCTATTGTGCTGTAAGCGAGTTGATGTTTTAAAAATTTCCTGGAAAAGAAGCACACTGGGTGATCAACTCCAAGCTCATCCTCTTGGACGAGTACGGCACCTGCACCTGTGTCACATGCGTCAACTTCTAATTTGAACGGTTCGTTAAACACTGGTGCGGATAACACTGGAGATCCACTTAATAGGGTCTTGATCGAAACAAAAGCACTCTCAGCTTCGGGGGACCATGCGAATGATACGTTTGCACGTAACAAATTAGTTAGCGGGTTTACTAAGGTTGAGAAGTTCCTGCAAAAACAGCGATAGTATCCGGCCATACCAAGGAAACGTCGCAATTCTCGTTTTGTGGTAGGCACAGGAAAATTTTGAATCGCCTGGATCTTTGCGTCTAGTGGTTTCACCTGACCACTGCCAAAAACCTTGCCCAGATAGGACACAACACCTTTACCAAATTCACACTTCTCTAAATGTAACACTAATTTGGCTTCCTTTAAACGTGTAAACACCGTTTTTAAAATCGAGATATGCTGTTTCCAGGACTCGGTATAAACGACTACGTCATCTAAGTAAACCGCGCACTGGGGAATGTTAGACAACAGCATGTTCATTAAGCGTTGGAACGTTGCGGGGGCATTCCGTAACCCGAAGGCCATTACCGAATACTGGAGGAACGAATCAGGAGTTACAAATGCCGAAATTTCCGACGCGCGCTGTGTAAGGGGAACCTGCCAATACCCTTTTAACAGATCCAACTTCGTCACAAATTTCGCTGAACCAACACTGTCTACACAATCCTCCATCCTGGGTAAAGGATAGGAGTCCGGTTTCGTTACGGAATTTACCTTTCTAAAGTCCGTACAAAAGCGAAATGTACCATCAGATTTCGGTACTAGGATACACGGTGACGACCACGGACTAAAGCTAGGAGCGGCGAGACCATTTTGAATTAAGTACGCCGTTTCCTGCTTAAGAATGTCGCGTTTGGTCGGATTGACTCTATAGGGATGTTGTTTGATTGGAGGGTGGTCACCGACATCAATGTCATGATATAACACTGAGGTGCGCCCGATGGTGTCAGAGAACAGTTCCGGAAAAGAGCCAATCAGAGCCTTTAACTCTTGCTGCGCATCTGGAGATAACGCAGCCAATTTTGCGTCGAGATTTTCTAGCGCCACCGAATTTAACAGACGGGCACTGGGCAAACCATAACGTCCTAAATGAAGGCTATCGGACTCAGGCGAATATTCGCAACCCCCTGGTTTAGATACCACCGACATCACTGCTGGTTCTGACAGTAGCTGGGAGGGACGGGCACGATACAGTTTTAACAAATTGATGTGACTTACACGAGTTTTCTTTTTGCGGTTGGGCGTACTAATTAAATAATTTTCGTTACTTAATTTTTCTAACACCGTATAGGGACCAGAAAAACGTGTATGTAGGGACGCACCAGGCACAGGAAGCAAAGCTAAAACTAAATCGCCAACCTGAAATGAACGGGGCGCAGACTTACGGTCAAACCCCCTTTTCATATCCTCCTGTGACGAGGATAATGAACGAGCGGCCAATTTTCGTGCAGTTTCCATTCGCTCACGAAGAGACTGCACATACTCTAAAACCGACTTAGACTTCGATTGTGACCTCAGGGACAACCACTGTTCCTGGAGCGCACGAAGTGGACCTCTAACAACATGACCAAAAACTAATTCGGAAGGACTAAAACCAAGCGATTCTTGTACCGCGTCGCGAACAGCAAATAATAAGAACGGTACTCCTTCATCCCAGTCCTTCTCCAATTCGAAACAATATGTACGCAACATATTTTTGAACGTTTGATGAAAGCGTTCCAGAGCTCCCTGTGACTCAGGGTGGTATGCCGAGGAAACTTGATGTTTTATTGCAAGTTCCTTAATTACTTGCGAAAATAATCTCGACATAAAATTAGAGCCTTGGTCTGATTGAATTACCTTTGGTAATCCGAAGGTGGTACAGAATTTAATCAAAGCCTTCACAATGACACGGGAGCGAAGGGAACGAATAGGTATGGCCTCAGGGAACCGAGTAGCGGCGCACATTATAGTTAACATGTAACTATTTCCTGAACGCGTTTTGGGTAGTGGCCCTACACAATCTATTAGGATTCGCTCGAACGGTTCACAGCTAATTTGGATTGGGCGAAGTGGTACAGGTTTAACTTTCTGATTTGGCTTACCGACAAGTTGACACACGTGACAGGTGCTACAGTACCTGGATACGTCCGATTTTAAAGATGGCCAGAAAAAGTACCGGAGAATTCGCTGATAGGTCTTCCGAATTCCCAAATGTCCAGAGCAGGGATGATCATGAGCCAATGAGAGAACTTGCAATCTAAATGGCTGAGGCACGACAATCTGGCACACATCCGATCGGTCATCTGAAATACAAACAGGAGACCACCGTCTCATTAACACATCATTGTACAAATAATATTGACCAGGAGATTTAACAGATTTAGGTGTCTCAACAAACTTAAAACAATGCCTTAAGGTAGCATCTTTCTTTTGTTCTAATATAAGTTCTTCTCTCGTTACAAAAGAATCAGTGTTATTACTCACAGCAGTCGCGTCACAAACATCCATTTCATCTTTTACATCAGAGACCGGCGGTGACATAAACTCTTCCATAAAAATAGTGTCAGACAAGTGAACCATATCAGGACATTTTCGTTTCATGGCACGAGTACAAACACAAGACGGATACAATTCGGACTCTGTTTCATTAACATTTTTAAAAGGATCATTAACAACTTCAGGTACTGTACAAAGTTTATCACCGGCAAGATCATTGCCGAGAATAAGTGAAATTCCGCTTACCGGTAACTGCGGACGAATAGCAATTTTTCCTTGCTTTACAAAATCTGGCAGTTCAACAAGAACATTATGTAGCGGGGCACGAATAATGTCCATACCCACCCCTTGTAGTAAAGCGTCACTGCCACTATAGCTATCAGACGTAAACGGTAATACACAATCCAACATAAGCGACTGAGCCGCACCTGTATCCCGTAATATGGAAATGTGCTGTTTTTCCTCTGAACCGGGAATAGAAACATAACCCATTGTTGTAAACGGTTTAAACACGGGTTCTATTACGTCTACCAAGACAGAGGGGACAACAAGGGTCCCTCCAGAACTAAATGCATTCACCTTTTTAACGAATTTGCCACGTTCATTTTTTTTCTTTAACATCCCGCACTCGGCAATAAAGTGACCTGGTTCACGGCAGTAAAAACAAATTATTTCCTCATTCTTTTCCGATTTCGGTACAGACTTAACCCTAGGCCGATTTTTAGACATTTGTAAACCAGTGTTGACCGATGGACCCACGAAAACTGTTTTATGAGTCAAGGCGAACTCATCAGCCAGCGTCGCAGCTTGGGATAGTGTCATTACTTTTTGTTCGTTTAAATAAGTCACCAGCTGATCTGGCAGGCACTTTTTAAATTCTTCCAAAAGAATAAGCTCCTTAAGCTCATTAAACGTGGTTGTGTTACTAGCCGAACACCACTTATCAAACTGACTTGACTTTTCATAAGCAAATTCTACGAACGTATGACTACCGCGCTTCTCCGTGCTTCTAAACTTTTGTCGGTAGGCTTCGGGCACCAACTCGTAAGCTCTCAAAACTGCCGCTTTCACAAACTCATAGTCCATACTTTGTTGTAGTGACAACGCAGAACAGACTTCTTGAGCTTTCCCAACTAATTTGCATTGAAGCAAAAGAGCCCACAAACTTTTTGGCCAATTTAACGTAATTGCAATCCTCTCAAAGATTGGGAAGTAAGCATCCACCTCATGCTCCTTGAACGGAGGGACCAGGCCAATGTTTTTACTCACATCAGCGCTCCTGGTTAGCACCGGTGCTGGTTCTAGAGGTTCCACAGCTGGCATTTCAGGAAAAACAGCTCCCACTGGACCCTGGACCCGATCAGTCACCGCTTCGCCGGCTGAGCTTGGTGCCGCCTTCGCCACACCAAGTTCTAGCTCCCGAAAACGGATCTCTTTTTCGGTTTCCAGTTCGAGCTTTCTTATTGCGAGCCGGAGGTCTATCTCAGCACAACGTGCTTTTTCCCTTTCCTCAGCCTCCAACCTCAGACGTGCCATACGCACCTTAAACCTAGCTTCACCAGATCCCCTCGGAGACACTGGAGGTGTATACAAAGGCAAGGCCCTTCTCTCTTTAGGTGTAGCTCCTTCCCTTTCAACAGAGGCAGATTGCAACTCCATATCCTCAGAGTGAACCGTGGTATCTACCACAACACTTGGTTGCAACACATCCAATTCAATTAGCCTGTCTATCACCAATTGTTTTATTTCCTTTTTAACCATTTGTCTGGAAACACTAACCCCAAAATGCTTTGCAATCTCACCCAAGTCATCCTTCCGACAACTGTCCAACTGCGCAACATTGGGACCACGAATAAATTCTGCAAGATTAAATGCTGCTGAAGCCATTATTTAAACAAAAGAAAAAGAAAAAAAAAAACAAACAAACAAAACTCTATTTTCCTACTCTTCTCTCCCCCACCCTCAAAAATAAACTATGTAGAATGTTTGACAACAGATGCAATGAGCTATGCAGGACAAAGAAAAGAAATGACAGAAGAAATATTTAAATTTCTTTAGGACGAGCCCCCATATAATGTTACGACCCAGTCTAGAGGTAAAAGCCGTAACACTAAGGATAAATAAAATAAAGAAGCCACTAGTGTTAGCAAAATGAACTAAACAGGAAACCCATAAAATAAACGGAGAACAACAAAGGTGCGTTTACTTTTTATAGTGGTTATGCAAATATTTACAAGGTGGGAGAAAATGACTATTTACAATAATATTTACAACCTGACCAAGTATACCGGACAGAACAGAACAGACTAACACAACGAACACTGATAGCAACACCAAATACTCAACGAACACCCAACTACAAAACACGAACGCATTTGGCAGAGCAACACACAGTTTAATGACCACAGCCAGTCTGAGCGCAAAAAAGGCGGCCGAGTAGGTGTTGCAGCGCCTCTCTTCAAGGATAGGTCCCGCCTCCGTTTTCCCGATCCGTTACGTTGATTGGCCATGCAGCTGTCTAACCCAAACGATCGGTTGGTTGTCCTCACATTCTGCCTGGTGACGGATCAGCGATCTATTGGTCGTTTCCCCTGTCTCAAAAGCAGCAACAACAACAGCAGAACAGAACGCACGAGTGTGCCAATAACTAATGCGCTGTTTTATAGCGCGCCCATAATACGCTGCCGAGATCGGGCAGCGTAACACACATGCACAGTGTTTTTAAATGAACTTTATTCAGTTTTCATGTTAAAGTTCATGGTGCAGTAATCAGATTGTGCATGCTGATGTGATACTGAAAAAAAAAAATTCAAGATGGCGCCCACCGTGGCAGACGTCTTTGTACCGTCCTTTTTACTCAAACGCTATTTTTTTGTCAGAGAAGCACTACTGGATATCGGTAAAGTTCATCATGAACTTTCATTAAGCATTTCGGACTTCGACTTTCTTTTACATCCACACTCCGCGGAATGTGAGCAGCATGGACCAGCAGCACCGGCGTTGGACGAGCGACGTAGGCGGCGAACAGAGCGGCCACAACGGAAGCATGGCAATAGAGGTGGGCTTCATGCTAGGCTAAAGGCTAGGGCTACACGACCACCGCTACCTAGCCTGTTGCTGGCTAACATTCGCTCCTTTAGAAAACAAGCTGGATGAGCTGAGAACCAGGATAACAACACAACGTGAGATCAGAGACTGCTGTGCTGTTATTCTGACAGAAACCTGGCTTTCGAATAAAACACCAATCGGCAATTCATCTGCAAACGCACTCTGTTTACCGCTGGGACCGCAACTCCGCGTCGGGTAAGAACAAAGGCGGCGGTGTGTGTGTACGTGAACAACAGTTGGTGCTCGGATGTACAGATAGTGGAAAAACACTGATCAGCTGATTTTGAACTGCTAATGCTGAAGTGTAGACCTTTTTATCTGCCAAGGGAGTGTAATGCAGTGTTTATACTCGCTGTTTACATTCCACCGCGAGCTAACGCCACTACAGCGCTGGGACTACTGCACGATACAATCAGTAAACAAGAGACTGCACACCCGGACGCGTGTTCATCGCAGCCGGCGATTTTAACCATTGCAACCTCAAAAGTGTTCTGCCCAAATATCACCAGCATGTAAGCTTTCCGACGAGGGAGAGGAACGTGCTTGACCAAGTCTACAGCAATGTAAAGGGAGCTTACAGGGCAGTCTGACCACATTTTCGTGTTCCTCTACCCTGCATACAGACAACTCCTCAAGCGAGCACCACCAGTGAGTAAAAGTGTGGAATGAAGAAACTTATCTGGAACTTCAGGACTGTTTTAACAGCACAGACTGGGACGTGTTTAGAACTGCTGCTCTGAGAGAGGACTGTACTGTTGATTTAGAGGGGTATGCTTCTGGAGTAACTGGCTACATTAGCTACTGCACTGAGGCTATTGTTCCCACTAAACACTGCAGGAACTACCCCAACCAAAAACCCTGGATAAACTGTGAAGTTCGTTCCATGCTACGTGCTCACTCAGCTGCATTTGTCTCAGGCAACACAGAGGACTACAAAAGGGCCAGATATGACCTGCGTAGAGCCATCAAAGGGCCCAAGAGACAGTACACACTGAAGCTGGAGGGATATTACATCAATACGGACTCCCGGTGCATGTGGCAAGGTTTGCAACACATCACAGATTACCAGCAGAGGAACATGGACATTACAACCAGCAATCCATCACTATCAGAAGAGCTGAATGAGTTCTACGTGCGCTTTGAGGCCCTCACCATCAAACCACTGCAAGAGGTTCCAGCCACAGAGAGCACACAGGACACATCACTCATTGTGTCTGTGATGGAGGTGCGCAGGGCGCTTCTGAGAGTAAACCCAAGGAAGGCTTATTAAGTTTGCTGATGACACCACCGTCTTTGGTCTTATTACTGGGGGGGATGAGACGGCGTACAGGAGGGAGGTAGCAGATCTTGTGGACTGGTGTCAGAACAACAATCTTTCATTAAATATCAACAAAACAAAGGAACTGATTGTGGACTCCAGTGGTGGAACAGTGGTGGAGAAGGTGAAAACCTTCAAATTCCTGTGTGTGCACATCAGTGAGGATCTCACCTGGTCCTGCAACACACGCTACATCATCAAAAAGTCACAACAGAAACTGTACTTCCTAAGAAGACTAAGAAAATTTGGCATGTCAACCAAAATTCTCAATTCTACAGATGTACTACAGGACATTTATCAGACCAGGGTGGTCAGGAGAGCCCACAACATAATTAAGAACAGCACACACCCCCAAAACTACCTCCTCACTTCTCTGCCATCAGGCAAACGTTTCAGAAGCCTAAAAGCCAGAACCACAAGACTGACCAACAGTTTTTACCCACAAGCAGTCAGGCTTGTGAACAAACACGGACTATCACATACACAACTTACCTCATGAACATTGAACATCCTCTACAATGCACTATTGCACATTTAAATGACTGCTACTACTTGCACATAATGTTGCACAATTTGCACCCTAAAATAACTGCTGCTGTATTGTCTGTATTTATATGTATAACACTGAATAATTCCTGCACCTTATGTAACTGCTGCTATGTGCCTTTTTTACTGCCTTAGTTTATTCCTATTTTTATTCATCTGCATATTAAACGTTTTTTATAGTTTAAATTTATATATTTAAAAAAAAGTTTTATACTAAGTTTTTTATTCTGTTAGTTTAATTTTGTTTTATGTATAATACTTATTGATGTTTGGAGGATGAACAAAGTAAGAATTTCATTGTACAGTGTAACTGCTGGTTCTTCTGTGCACATGACAATAAAACTCTTGACTCTACAGATGTTATTAAATACAGAAGAGATGATCAGACTCACCTGATACAGTCAGTAGAACAGCATCACTGGGGTGTGAGGAACGTGAGCCTCCTGTCTCTGTTCCTGTACAGGTGTATTTACCTGCATGGTTCTCTGTAACATACATGATTCTGTACTGCTGTCCATTACTGACAGTTTGGTCTGAACCTTCTTTATTCCAGCTGTACCTCCAGTTCTGGACACCTCCTCCATTCTCTATGGTACATGTGAGAATAACAACCTCATCTATAAACACGTGATTATCAGGCTTTATGATCACAGCAGCTTTTGGTCTCTCTGTAAAAAAAATATTTTCATTAATAAAGACACTTTATGATTTGTGGGTTCATTCAGTTAACCACAGTTAGCAAAATTGTCTTTATTGCTTAAAACCAAACCAAACCAAACTAGTTTTTTTTTAAGCTGACCGGCCTACTCATATTTCTTTAAGAGCACATCACCAACTCATACAGGAAGTAAAAGAACCCAGAAGAACATCTAAGGAACAGCAGACCTCTCTCACCTCAGATAAAATCTTCTATTTTGCATATCGGTCACTCTTATATGTTCCAGACCATCAAATTACTTTTAATATTAGACAAAAACCCAAAGAAACACAAACTGTTTTTACTGATATTTCATTTATTTAAGGAAAACCTGGCCCTATGTGAAAAAGTAATTGCCCCCTTAGCAACTAAATCTAACTGGCATTTGGGTTTAATTTTACTATCCACACCCAGGCATGATTACTGCCAGACCTGTTGAATCTAAACATCACTTAAATAGAACCTGTCTGGTGATGTGAAACAGGCTAGGACAGCAACACATGATGCCACATTCTAAACAGATACAAATACAGATGCAGAATAAAGTCATTCAAATCTACAAGTCTTCAGAGAGTTACAAAGTCATTGCTAAGACTTTGGGACTCCAGTGAACCACAGTGAAAGCTATTATCCACAAATGATGTAAACTAGAAACAGTGGTCAACCTTTCCAAGAGTGACTGGACAACAAAACGTTTACCAGGAATGCATCGGTGACTTCCAGAAGGTCACAAAAGTACCCAGAAGAACATCTAAATAAAAACAGGCCTCAGTCACCTCAGTAAAAGGTCAATGTACATGATTCCACAATAAAAAAGACACTGGACTAAAATGGCATCCATGAAAGAGTTGCAAGGTGCAAATCACTTAGATTCATCATGAAGTAAAAGGAAACATGATTTATCAGACCAGGCTAGCTTCTTCCAGGAGCATTTAGTGGTAGACAGGGGTCAGCATGGACACTCTGACAGGTTTGCATCTATACACAGTGCAATGTACTGTTAGTTCTGACACGTTTCTATCATAGCCAGCATTAACTACAGTAGCTCTTCTGTGGGATCAGATCAGACAAGGCTTTGCTCCCCATGTGCATAAATGAGCCTTGGGCACCCATGACCCTGTTGCTGGTTCACCTGTTGTCCTCCCTTGAAACACTTTTGGTAAGTATTACTAACTACTGCATGTCAGAAACACCCCACAAGACCCAGTTGTCTAGCCATCACAGTTTGGCCCTCAGATCCTCACGCTTGCTCATTTTTCCAACACATCAACTTCAAGATCTGTCTGTGCACTTGATGCCTGATTTATTGACAGGTACACTTGAGGACAAAATTATTAGCCCCCCTATGAAAAATTCATTGTTTTAAATGTATTTCCCAAGTACTGTTAAATAGAGCAAATAACTTTTAACACAGCCTTTTCAAACATCCCAGTTTTATTTTGAATGATTAAATCATTTTACTTTGCCCACAGAAATTAAATTATTTCACAAAATCAAAAACTACCACGGCCAAAATTATTAGCCTCCCTGATGCTAATAGTCAGTTGTGTATCCTTTTTGCTGGATAACAGCCTGCAGTCGTTTACTGTAGTTTTCAACAAGTCTCTGACACATCTCCTGAGGAATCCCAGCCCATTCTTCTTTGGCAAATCTCCCTAGCTCCTCCAGATTTGATGGCCTTCTGGCATGAATCTTCTTCTTCAGTTCACCCCACAGATTTTCAATGGGATTCAAGTCAGGGCTTTGTGCAGGCCAGTCAATAACGTTCACTTTGGTCTTCTGGAGGTAGTTCTTCACCAGGAGCGATGTATGTTTTGGGTCGTTGTCATGTTGGAAGAGAAAGCGACGACCCAGACCAAGTTTTGCTGCTGACTGCTTAAGGTTTTCTTTCAAAATATTCACATATCCTTCTTTCCTCATGATTCCTTCCACCTTGACAAGATTCCCAGGTCCAGATGCACTGAAACATCCCCACAGCATAATACTCCCACCACCGTGTTTCACTGTGGGGACGGTGTTCTTTGGGTGATAAGCCTCCCCCTTTTTCCTCCAAACATAAGCAATGTCTCTATGGCCAAAGAGCTCTACTTTTGTCTCATCTGACCAAAGGACATGCTTCCAGTATGCATAATCTTTCTCCAGGTTGTCCTTAGCATACTTCAGTCTGGCTTGAAGGTGTCTTTTCTGCAGGAGTGGAGTTTTTCTTGGTCTGCAACCTCGCAATTCATTCCTGTGCAGGGCTCTAGTGATTGTCTTTTTTGAGACAATTATTCCTGACCTGGCTAAGTCGTTCACTAGTGTCTTGGCAGTTGTTCTGGGGTCTTTAGACACATCTCTCACTAGTTTTCTTTCCAGGGTCTTTGATATCTTGCGCTTCCTACCTCTGCCAGGCTTGTTCTGAATTGTGTGGCTCTCTTTGAATTTTTTAATAATACTTCTCACTCCAGTTCTTGACACTTGGAAACGCTGTGATAACTTTGTATATCCTTCTCCTGCTTTGTAAGCATCGATGATTCTTTTTCTCAAGTCTAAACTGATTTCTTTAGTTTTTGGCATGATGCTTTCTCAAGTGACAGCTCAAATGCTTACTGAAGCTTTTATACTGTGTGTAAATTGGGAGATAACCCTCAGCTGTGACTTGATTTAACGAGCTTTTATCATTACAAAGTTAAAGCACACCATTGCACAGCAGTGGTTTGTGCTATGGCTCAATAAAAAAGTCAGTTCTTAAGGGGGCTAATAATATTGACCCCGGTGATTTTTGTTTCTTTTGAAATAGTTCTGTTATAGTAAGCAAATAAAAATAATTTATGCTTTCTAAAGAAAACTAGTATGTTTAGAAATGCTATATTAAAAAATCCCTGCTCTGTTATAAAATGACTTTGGGAAATTTGTAAATAACTTTAAATTTCAAAGGGGGGCTAATAATTTTGTCCTCAAGTGTACCATTCACCTGTGTTATTCACTTCACCTGTCTGTGGTTTTAATGTTGTGACTGGTTTGTTTATATAATATTAAATATTCCAGACTGTGAAAAGCTGATTTGTTTTATCGAGCAAGACCGGGGAAAAAATCTGCTGTCAAAACCACAACAATCAGTGACCCAGTGTTGGAGCAACAACATCATATGGTTTAAAGGAAAGACGACGTCCCACAGTGGTAAACATGCACCTGTTCCAATTTTTTTATGTTACAACAATAAATTTGTTGAAGCAGTAAATTGCTTTTAATTGCATATGGATTAAATACATTAAATAAATTACAATAATTACAAATAATAACTTTTTTTACAACAGTGCACAGCAAAAAGTCCAGTGTTGAATTAACTCCCACAGAGTTGATTTTAACACTTTTTCAGGGTTTATATAGCTCCACACTCTTAAGAGTTAAATCAACACTTTCAAAATAGTTCAATGTTTAACACCTTGTCAGAATTCCTGTTTTAACTCATAAAACAGAGTTAAAGTAACTGAGGGAGTACAAACTTTGGCTGAACTTGGACAGTGCTAGCCTAGTGGGTAGCACTTTGGGCTATTAACCGGAAGCTTGGTGGTTCAAATCCAGGCTCTGCTATGAAACCACTGTTGGGTTCTATCTAAAAATAACACTGCTCTGAGTTATATTTTACTATTTCAGTAGTGTTCATTTAACTCCCTAAATTATTCTTCTAATAATAAGAAAAATTAATTCCAATACACCAAATAATTTTCAAAAATAACATTTATTTTTCCTGGTGGTGGCGGTTGAAGATGCAAAAGCAACAACAGGCCATTTGTTGGTCATAGGCTGAAGACAAAGTCACAATCAAATAATGGAAAATTCATCAAATGTAATACTTTTACACAGAGGTGTTGGGTTTTTAAATGTCTATCTATTGGTCATACTTTCCCCCAAATCAGATAAACTTTGAAACAGAGAATAAACAAACTAGTATAAACTAGTCTATAATTACAAAGTTGTGAAAGGTGAAAATGATAGCAAATACATTAAAACACACATGTCGAGTCAAGATCACTTCCTGGTGAACTTTCTGCTGACTGCAACATGTGATGCAGCTCTGGTGTTGAAGTGAGCCTCTTGGCCTCTTTTATGATATTTGGCTTGAAGAACGCATTCCGTCTTGTCATCAAAACAGGAGAGTGAAGTCTTGATCAGCCTTTAATAAATAATTAATTTTAAACTACTAATTGTACTACATTAAATGCTTAATTTTAACCCAGTATAAACATCATTCCAAACTTACCAATCCTTTTGTATCCAGAAATCTTGGGAAGATGGAATGGATATCAGCACTTCTGCCTGGATCATTAACAAGTTTCTGGCGGTGCTGAAAAATCTCCCTCATCATCCTCTCAGATTCCCATTTAATCTGAAAAGAGATTAAATATCTAATTTAAATTTATGCAATTGTCATGCAGTTATTTGGCACAAATAAAAAGAATATGGAACACACATACCCATGATTATCAATCATATGAGCCACCAATATGTTAACCATTTGCCCAGAATAATCATTAAAAAAAGAAGCCAAAACAACTATGTACACAGTTCCCCAGCAGGCAGGGAGAAAACAAGTCATTTAGCTTCCTAATCTAGCTGACTAGATGCCTAAACACGCAAACAAAAAATCACACAGGACCAAAAGCAGCTGATTGAACTTAAGTGGCAGCAATCAGCTGCAGTCAATCTGTGCAGCGTTCTTACAACAGAAACTTTCTCTCTCACTCTCACACACATCCTTCAGTACACCTGTGTTTTATACTGACTATATCATTATCAATGTATACTTTCATTAAGACTGAATTAATTACACTTACCGCGTAAACTTGAGGAGGAAAATGGCGCCGTCGTCTCCTTGTCTCCAACCGAAGAAGTAAAGTGCATGTGTGGAGTTTAAATTAATCTAAGTTAGGTTAACACCGATCCAATCAACTCTGCCAAATAACTCCAACACTGAACACAATTTAAACCTGAATGTGTTAAAATGACACTTTGAGAGTGAAAATCAACTCTGAAATGTTTAACTCTGAAATTTCAACACTCCAGTATTTGCTGTGTGTGATTTAATATTTGCGCTTTTGGTAAACCATCTTCAAGCTGACAAGTTTACAAGGATTCCTATGATAGATTTACAATTTCAATAATCCTGAATTAATTTTAAATTTCTAATTAGGAAAGATTATTTGGCCATGCAAGCACTTTTTTCTAAATACCTATAAGATCATGTTGGCTTTCTATTTGAGGACATTGTACTGTTGAAACCAGCGGGCAGTTTTTTGTGATTAGAGATTTTTCTTGTGTCCTAATACATTCACTTCATTCACTTTTCCTGTTGTGACCTGTGTGACCTGGTGATGTTTGTAGAGAAGCTGATTCTGTCAATATTAAGAAAGAGCACATTGTTCCAAAAGTGGTCTGATAGGATTTTTAAACACCCTAATGTCAATGCTGGGGGGAGGATAGTGCCCCAACTACAGATATAAAGCTGTAAGTAAGAAAGTGACTAGACGAAGATTAACACAAAAGAAAATATCTGTAATCTCTAACTGTACACCTACAACCAATATAAACAGGGTATGTGCCTATTAGGAGTAATTACAGTAAGTGTAGATTGATGGTAAAATGGCAATTATTATAATTGTCCAGTGAATAAATTGCAGATAAATTACCTTCAGTTTGTGCACAGTGGAAGAATCCCATCAGCACTGAATGATGGGAGAGAAACAGAGTAAAAATCATTATTATAAAACGTGATCACAGACAGAACGCATGAATCTTTTCATGTAAATGAACCCAATATGCATCATGCTTAACCAAAGCAGAGCAATAATTTGTAGCTAAAAAGCCACAAACAAAAAGGGTAAAGAGAAATAAAAGCAGTGGCCAAAATAACAGAAACAAGCAAAATAACAAATGAAAAGCACAAAAACATCCACAACCCACAACAGAGAAAGTAGAAACAAAAAGGATCGAGCAGAAATGAACATGGCAAGCTGCTGTGACAACCAGGTTCTCGGGAAAAGAGTAAATAAAAATCACCCAGAACAAGTCGGTCAGCATTTTACATTTACATTTTCAGCAGACTCTTTTTTTATCCAAAGTGACCTACAGTTGTGACAGTATGCAATCTAATCTGTATTCTTTCTATTCTATTCAATTCTAATTTAATCTGTTGAGGGTTAAGAGCCTTGCTTAAGAGCCCAACAGTGGCAATCTGGTAGTGGTGGGAGTTGAACCAGCAACTTCGGATTACTAGTCCAGTACCTTAACCACTAGGCTACAACTGCCCTAAGAAAGTCCACCCAGAAACAGAGCTTCTATATTTTGTTGATATATGGCTACTGCTTTACGTGTTTCTGCCAATGTTTTCCTAAAAGATTTTTAAGTCCATGTTCATATTCATTACAGAAGTTTTTTAATGCAGTGCCACCTGACTGACTGAAAGTCACTGGCACCCAATACTGGTTTTTAATCTGGCCCGTAATGCACAGATATGTCTCTGGATTCTCTGAATCTTTTAATAATGTCATTAACTGTAGGTCCTAAAATTACTTGCAATCATGCAATGAGAAATGCTGTTCTTAAAATTCACTTACATATTTTCACAAATTGATGAACCTCGAACCATCCTTGCTTGGCAATGACTGAGCCATTTGTTAATGGCCCTTTTCTAATTAATCATGCCAAAAACATTTTAAAAAAAAATCCAAAAACAGGTGTTTTTATTATTTGTATTTTTTTGTAATTATTACACACACTTTAAATTATAGTAGTGCATAATAATAGTGTATAATAGGAACAGTGGTGGCTCAGTGATGAAGGTACCTGTCACGGTGGGGCTAAGGACTAAACAAAGACAAGACAAAGGGGGCGGACACACACGCAGAGATGTAGGGCAAGATATTTATTAATGAACTAAACAAGGGAATGACAAGAGTATGGAACATGAACTAGGTACACGGACTGGGAACACAGACTGGGAACACGGACTGGGAATATAAACTAGGGATACAGACTAAACATAGGTTCGGAACATAGGCTAAACATAAGCTAGGAACATTGGCTAAACACAGGCTAGGAACACTGGCTAAACACAGGCTAGGAACACTGGCTAAACACAGGCTAGGAACACAAACTAAACATAAGCTAGGAACACTGGCTAAACATAGGCTAGGAACACAAACTAAACATAAGCTAGGGACATTGGCTAAACACAGGCTAGGAACACTGGCTAAACACAGGCTAGGAACACTGGCTAAACACAGGCTAGGAACACTGGCTAAACACAGGCTAGGAACACAAACTAAACATAAGCTAGGAACACTGGCTAAACGCAGGCTAGGAACACTGGCTAAACACAGGCTAGGAACACAAACTAAACACAGGCTAGGAACACTGGCTAAACACAGGCTAGGAACACTGGCTAAACGCAGGCTAGGAACACTGGCTAAACACAGGCTAGGAACACTGGCTAAACACAGGCTAGGAACACAAACTAAACATAAGCTAGGGACATAGGCTAAACACAGGCTAGGGACATTGGCTAAACACAGGCTAGGAACACTGGAAAATAACCACCATAAACCAAAATAACCCCTGCCAGCCTGTTCCTCAGCTCTCCTTTTTAAACTGGTCCCTGATTAGGAACAGCTGGGGCTGATTGCTCAGGGGGACCAATCAGGAGTGAGGCCTGGCAGGAGTGAGTGTGCTCACGGAGAAGAGGGGCGTGGCACATATAAGCACACCAAGGCTAGCAGTGTGACAGTACCGATAAACAGGTTGTTTAAACCCCACGGTTGGGCGTGTGAGCAGGGCCGTTAACTGCTTGCATTTTGTTGGTTAGTTGTGGTAGGTCAGTTTGGTTAAAAAAATAAAATGAAAAATAATAAAAATGTCTTTGCTGTTTTCAAATAAATCAGCATTTTCTGTTGTAATTAGCATTTTACCTACTGTCCCAACTTTTTTGAAATTGTACTAAGAAATTGTATTGCAAAGCACTAAATATAAAATAATTGTTTTAATAACTACAGTAATTACTTTGTATAAATACATAATTACATAAATCTTTTAGTAACCAAGTGATGAAAAGCACATAGAAACAACACACACACACACACACACAAACAAACATACATGCACACGAGCCCCAAAAAGTGAATTTATTATTATTATTATTATTATTATTATTAATAATAATACATGCACACGAGCCCCAAAAAGTGAATTTATTATTATTATTATTATTTTACTTATCTTTTCCAGGGGTGTCATTAATTTAGGAATGTACTGTAAATGTACCCCAAGGACTCCTACTGGACCCCCACTAACCAGAAATTATTGGTCGCCCCTTTTCAGCAGTGCATTGACCTTAATATGGTATTGACATGTTTGTGTGGTGTATGTGTATAAGTGTATCAGGTGCAGCAGTGTTGGTGGGGTATTTAACACCTGCATCAATACTGAGAATAGTGCTCCAACCAACAATAAAAAAGCCAACAGCATCATGTGATCCAAAAGTGTCTATTGAAAAAAGACATAAGACTGACACACATTATGCAATGGTTCTATAATTAAACCACACAAACACTGACGTGTTTATGGAAATACTAAAAAGATCTGTACATTGTAATGTGCTTAGTGCTTTACCCACGCAGAACAACACTGTGACTAAAAAACAAAAAGGGTAACAGGAAAATAAGAGAGGTGACAATAAAATAACATAATATAGTGAATAGCACAAAAATCTTATGTACCTTCTGTGCTCCTAAAATGCTAAAAATGCCCCATAAGCATGTTACTGAAATAAATATGTTTGTAAATGGCACAAAAACCCCCCACAAAAAACACATAAAAATTATTAACCAAATCACTGATACAGCTGAAAATAATAAAAAACAGTTTTCCTGTTCTGAACAGGTACAAGAGAGCTGCATCATCTACACTTTAAATTCAGCATCAAGGAAAAGTTTAAAAACAAGCTGAACTGCACACAGAATTTCATAAATTAAGATTCTCAGACTGTTTAACGTATTAACCCTCATTTCTTAATTATCATTTAACAACCCTCAAGTTAATGAAGATACAAGAACAATTTATTACTCACAGAGCATCACAGGAAGTGTCCTGAACTCCATCCTGTCCAACTAACTGATCGGCTGAGTGAGAATTAAACTGCTAAATACTTCCTATAGGTCTGTTCTCAAAGAGAGAGAGAGAGAGAGAGAGAGAGCGAGAGAATGGTTGGTGGGGTGTGAAAATAAAAATAGATCAATTCTAAAGCGGATTTGAGTATTTAAAACACCACATCACTTTTTATAATGTAAACTTTATGAAGCTAATCTGCGGTCACATTCCTGTCCGACAGAATCCGAGTTTTATTCGCGTCCAATGGCCAAACAGACTTTCACTGCTTTTATAGCTAAGAGAAATCTAGAAATGAGGGTCATGGGGGGAGTATGATTTCAAGTCTGACTACATTTACATTTTCGGCATTTAGCAGACGCTCTTATCCAGAGCGACTTACAGAAGAGCTTCCATAGTAAACATTTCATTTCTCAAGTTTAAGTAAACAACAGTCCAAGAACACAAATCTGCTGAAACCTGGTAGAAACAAAGTGGTGGTTTTTTTTTTTTATGAAAAATAAATGAATAAGAGCGTTAGTAAGTAAGTAAGTACAAGTCAGCTTAAGTGCTTAGTAAAAAGGTGAGTTTTTAGTTGTTTTTTTAAAGACAGCAAGAGATTCAGATGTTCGGACAGACAGAGAAAGTTCAAGTTCAAGAGGAAGTTCAAGGTACAAGTGACTGCACAAGAATCTGACTGGCTTCCATGGACAGAAATGCCAGAATCTTCCTGATGTTGTAGAAGAGGAACCAGCACGATCTTGTCATGTTGGCTACACATGGAGAGAAGGTCAGCTGGTTATCCAGGACGACACCAAGGCTTCTTACATTATCAGATTGTCTGATCTGGGAGTCATTAAGAGAGATGATTAGGTTCTAGGTTGGAGACTGATCTCCGGGAATGAGCAACAGCTCTGTCTTGCTGGGATTAAGTTTTAGATGATGAGCTGACATCCATTGTGAGATATCTCGCAGACATGCTGAGACTTGTGTGTCTGAAGGAGGAAATGACAGAATGAGCTGAGTATCATCTGCATAGGAGTGGTAAGAGAAGCCATGGGAGGCTATGACCTCACCCAGAGAGCAGGTATAGATAGAGAAAAGAAGTGGGCCAAGTACAGAGCCCTGAGGAACACCGGTTGAGAGAGTGCATGGTGGGGATATAGATCCCCTCCATGACACCTGGTAGGAGCGCCCTTCCAAATAGGAGGCCATCCATTGCCATGCTGAAGGCTGCAAAGAGGTCGAGAAGCCAGACCTGAAGCCAGACTGGTACGGATCGTGGAGGTCATTCTGAGTAAGAAAGGCAGATAGTTGGTTATAGACAGCATGTTTAAGAATTTTGGATAGAAAAGAGAGGAGTGAGACAGGTCTGTAGTTGTTAATGTCTGTAGTGTCTAGTGTAGGTTTCTTAAGAAGGGGAATGACCTGAGCCTTCTTAAAAAGCAGTAGGGACAACACCTGATGTCAGGGAGTTGTTGATGATGGGTGTGATGAAGGGGATCAGGTCCTGTGAGATGTCTTTGAGGACGGTGGATGGTATAGGGTCTAGTGTGCATGTGGTGGGATTGCTGGATGAGAGGAGCTGTGTAACCTCATCCATGGTGAGTGGGGTGAAGCTGGTGAGTGTGTTGGTGGGTTGAGGGCCAGTTGAAAGTGGGTCAGTCGGAGAGAAGGATTGATAAATTTTGACAATCTTTTCCTGAAAGAATGTTGCAAAGTCAGTAGCAGTAATAGAGGAAAATAGCATGAAGTTTACGTGGATCAGTAGCAAACTGTTCGAGCTTGGCTTTGTAAAAGATGTCAGCCACATGAGATGAGAACCTGGACAGCAGATCGTGGTAGAAGTGGAGATCAGCGCTGAGCTTAGATTTCCTCCACTTTCTCTCAGCTGTCCTTAATTCTCTTCTATTGCTGCGCAATGCATGTGAAAGCCAAGGAGCAGGATGAGAAGGTTTTCCTCGTTTGAGGGTAGGAGGACAGAGCTGATCAAGAGAAGTTGAGAGAGAAGAGAGTAGAGTATTGGTAGAGTTGAGTGGAAGGGTAGCAAGCATGTCAGGGTTAGGTAGTGAAGTTAGGATGTTGGAGATCAGTGAGGAGGAAGATAAAGAGTGAAGATTAGGGCGTGTTGTAAGAGTGTAAGTGTGGTTGGAAGTAGGAAGGGTTGGGAGATAGAGAGAGAAGGACACAAAATTATGGTCAGAGAGGTGAAGTGGGGTGACTGTGAGGTCAAGAGCAGAAGATGGATGGCTAAAGACCAGGTCCAGAAGATTGCCTCCTTTGTGTATCTTATCATAGCACTTTTCTATAAATCTTTATGTTATTATAGCATGAAATAATAAGTGTTTTACTTAAAAAGTTGAAACAGATGTGCACATGCTCAGTAGGATATATCGATGGGTAGGATAAATCGACAGAACACCCCCTGGGCTATCGTAATAGACAACTGCACCGCCAACAGCGGTACACTCACTACTGCTAGCCTACTCTGATATCTACATAAATATTTTTTTTTTTCGCTTATGCATACCCAACTGTATCCAAGTACCCAACTGTTTTTCACTTTTAGTGCTACAGATCTTCACTCCTGCTAGAGGAGGAGGGCCGTAACTAACATGCCCCCACTGACGTGTTGCTATCGCACTGAAATAGCATGTGTGACTTTTGTCGCTTTACTGAGAACGTTGGGGGCGATAGATCATTTCCTTCTTGTTTCATATCAGCAAAACAGACCACAACAACTATATTTAACTTCTGACCTGTCAGGAAAAAAGCAGTTTATTTCTTTTTTTTTTTTAAAGATCTTCTTTGATATTAACAATTAAAAGAATATCATACTAATAAATTGTATCAGATTTTATTATCAGCTGATGTATCATGTCAAACCTCACAATTTATTTTAAGCTTTGAGAAGATGGGTTTGCACAAGTAGATGCAAACTGAGGTTTATTTTCATTCAGTGATTGTTTTATTAAATGCCTTTCTTAGAGAAGTTCAGCTAAACAAGCTCTTTGGGTAACAAAAAACATCAAACCCCTTTTACTTTCCCATAGTGCATCTGGATGCATCTCTTCACCAGGTAAGCCCCCAAATGTACCCAAAAATGTGATTCATCAGACCAGCCCACCTTGTTTCAGTGCTCCATGGTTTAGTTCTAATGTTTACATTCCCAATGTAGGACCGTTTGCCCATGAGCAGGGGTCAGCATAGATTCTCTGACCAGTCTGCAGCTCTGTGTTTACGATTTTCCTCATGTTAATTAATGACTGAGGGAAACAGGCCTGGCTGTTATCTTATATTTATACTCAATTTATTTATATTTATATATTTGCCAAAATGTACAATAAAAACAATAAAAACCTATACATTTTTATTTTTACTCTTCCAGTCATTATTATCTAACTCCCCCCCCCCCCTCTCTCTCTCTTTCTCTCTCTCTCTGTGTGTGTGTCTGTGTGTGTGTTTGTGTTTTCTGAGCTCGAGAATACAGGATGTCTTTAACACTCTAATGCTCGCTCAGTCAGTTAGTTGGACAGGATGGAGTTCAGGGCACTTCCTGTGATGCTGTGTGAGTAATAAACAGTTCTTGTATCTTTATTAAATTGAGAGTTGGTAAATGTCGATGCTAATTATTGATCTGAGAATCTTAGTTCAGAGGTTATGTGTGATTAATGAATGTGTGTGGAGTTCAGCTTGGTTTCAGACTTTTCTCTGATGCTGAATTTAAAATGTAAAGATTTTAAGTTTGAGATTTTTGCTGCATTCTGCTTTTCTGAGACACATCTACTGTGGTTTGCTAATTACTTTTTTAGATTTGTATAATTATTTTCCAGGTCATCACAGGTGCAGGGGACATAACCCTCATGTACTGAAGGTTCCATAATTGTATTTTATTTATAATGAGTTTGTTTAGTTTATGGTTGATGTTTATGCTAATCATTGACTGTATTGTTCAGTAATGATCAGGTGATGACCTGCTGAGGTTTGAATCACGCTGTATTAAAAAATAAGAAGCAGAACTACAGATGGACACTGGTGATGAACTGCTACAGTGTGTGCCTCACCACAACATTTAGCTTAAAGAGCATTAGTTAGGTCAGACATTGATGTTGGGCTTCAGTCAGTCCATGGGTATGTTTGAAAACCTAGTGAGCTGCCTTGCTGTCTCACTGCCTACACAGGTAGCTGCCTCATTAGAGAGGATTCTAATTAGTCATTAACTTGTTAAGTCTGGTTATTCGAACGTGCTACTAAGACAGCAATTACATCGCTTTACTAAGCTTACTAAGCTAACACAGTTAGCATCATGTCATTCAAACCAATGGGATGAGGTGGCACAGCATGCTAGCAGGTCAACTAACATCTCCCTCCGTGTACCGAAAATGGTTAAATTGTCACTGACAAGTTTGAAATTGCAAATAAACGACACTTGTACACGTTTACGGACAATCAATAGTAATTTATTTACATTTGAAAATTACTCCAATATATTTTTTATTTTTCTGTGAGAAAAGTTGTGCCACACTGAATGCTGGGATTGCCTTCACCGCTAAGGCAGCATCGGATGCTCCCCCATTATTTACGATATCTTACTAGGCAGCATTTAAGGCATCTAGGATTTTGAACAGCCTCCTTCTTAGGAGCGCACAGGATGACGTAAAATGCATCTATGTTGAGCAGACCTGGGCATTGTACAGCCCGCGGGCCACATCCATCCTAAACCGGCTCGCATGAGGTCAGTGGCAATTAAAAATAAGATGTAAATAAATGTACATCACACACGCTATATAACAGGATTGTTTTATTTAGACTGGAGCCCTATTTCTTTACATTTCTGCAAGTCTGGATTTACATGTGTGTGAGGCGAGTGTATCCAGCTTCACCGTAATGTGTCGGCGATCAGAACTGAGCGCGACTGACAGAGACGATAGAGTTTTTAACAAGACATGAACTTCAAAAGTCAGGAGTAAAGCTGTTTAATTTTAATCCAGGGTTTATATCACTGTTACGGTACTAAACACAGAAGTACAAGAACATGAACGATGCAGAGCGTCACATCTGAAGCTTCACTAACTAAACTGCAAACCAACACAGACTTTAAGTTCACACATCCAGGACTGGAGCAGTTAAGATCAGCTTTGTGAAATCCAAATAGCACTTTGTGTAAAGTTACTGCACATTTTGTTCACATTAGTTGTTCACATTATTTTTTGATTAAATAGTGAAATAATGTTGATGTTTTTACTCTGCCTGCTTTTCATTTTCTGATTGTAACATCAACTCTTAGCAGTAACAGATTATCAGAACTGTAACATTTAGGCAATAAAAAGAAATCCTATTAATACTGAGCAGAATGAAGTTCACCCTATTGGTTTCTTATGTGGCCCTTTGGAAAATGTAATTGCCCACCCCTGATGTAGAGAGTGCGGTAGGTTTTAAAACACACCACATGTGCTTTGTTTAGTCTTCATGCATATTTTCTGTATTTTTTTTAATAAACATGCTAGTGTTTCTCAGGGCTGTACATACATTGTGGAGTCATGCTTTCATGCTCTAGGCTGGTGGGGCAGCGGTGGGACAACATATAGTCATTGTAGTTTAAGCATCAGAAAGTTCAGTCCCTGCGTTCTACAACTGCTTCAGTCACACTGGTTGCATTTACACTTATTTGATCTGAGAAAAAAAATCTTAATGAACTTGATTGATAAAATAACTCATGATAAAATTCTAGTCTGAAGCTGCTATTCAATATTTGTGATGCACAGACTACATCAATGCTGATGCCAGACAAAGCCATCAAGAATGTTGAGTTGTTAAGCACCTTAAATATTATTGGTAATTTGTTAGTACATAATTGGCACAAGGCAGGTTCCCCCAAAACATCTGTGTGCCAATAGCACCTTCTGAGGTTCAAACCTGGATCTCAGCAGTGACCCATGCAACATTTCAGCACTCTAGTAAATAACATGAACACAACACAACAGACCTTAGGCAGAATGCCACACAATATGTGTAAACTCTAGAAACAAGTTCACCATGAAAAAGCTGATGTAAACATTTAAAAATGTCAGCCTGAAAAGGATTATAGTGAAGAATTGGGTTATACTTTACTACTGTAGTGAAAACAGCTGCTATATTAATCAGCCCCTAATATTCTTGATTTTCTTCACATTCTCAAGCCTGACCGAACTCAAACACCCACATAATAAACATTTACAACCACCACACTAGAAACACTATAGGGTGTTTACAAAGACATTAACATAGTTCTAATCCGACTAATTATTTAACATATTGCTTCGCTTATGACTGCTAGGTACATCAGTATAGAAAAAAAAAACAAAGAGCAATTCACACTAAGATTAATTACTTTGGAAAGCCACAAAGAAGAATTCCAAGTCAGAACATAAATATAACCCCAAATCAGAATCATTTGGGACAGTATGGTTTGGTACAAAAGCAGCATCCAGGAAAGACTGAGAGTCTTTGATGAGTAAAGATGATCAGAGGATCCAGTTTGTTCACAAATGTGTGAGAAAATGATTGAAATGTTAAAAACCATGAACCTCAAAGAAAGATTGGAAGGGATTTGCATATTTATTCCTCTACAGAAATCAGGAGGAAACAGATGGACTACAGTCAGTAATTGTAGTACTATGTGTTTCTACTATGTGTGTAATACAAAGTGCTTCTATATGGTAAGTGGAGCTGATAAAATGGACAGTGAGTGTAGAAACAAGGAGGTGGTTTTAATGTTATGGCTGATCAGTGTACATTTAAATATTTTTCACTAAACAGGTTTATTATTTGAGGAGCAATAACTGAACTTTCAGCATCTAGAATTCAGTCTTTCACATCTCACATCTCTTACTCTTGTAATCTATCCATCAGAAGGAAAGTCTTTTTTTGTCACATGTATGTTTACACGTGTACAGTACAGTGAGGATCTTTTTCTGCTTATCCCAGCTTTGTTTATTTGGGGTCAGAGTGCAGCGTCAGCCATTGTACAGAGCCAAAAGGGTCAATGGCCTTGCTCAAGGGCCCATCTACTTTCACTCCAACATTACACCTAAAGAATTGTGGGTCACTAAGGGAATGAGGGATTTTGTGGCAAATGTGAGCACCTTTAAGTTTCTTGGCAATCTCCCATAGATACCAATTAAGCCCAGTTACTTTCTGATGGGGAAATCATAAACTATCTCACCTGAGTCCAGCGAGTCCTGAGATTCCTCAGATTGTCATGTTTTACACTTTGGTTACATTCATGACAGGAACGGTAGTTACTCATTACACAAGATTCATCAGTTCACAAGGTTATATCAAACACAGTCATGGACAATTTAGTTTCTCCAGTTCACCTCACTAGCATGTCTTTGAACTAGTACAGAAATAATTGATGTAATAAAATACAGCAATATTGTTTTTGAACATGAAGGTGAAATTAGAGTCAGGTGTTTTCAATCAATGGGATGACAATCAGGTGTGAGTGGGCACCCTGTTTTATTTAAAGAACAGGGATCTATCAAAGTCTGCTCTTCACAACACATGTTTGTGGTAGTGTATCATGGCACGAACAAAGAAGATTTCGAAGGACCTCAGAAAAAGAGTTGTTGATGCTCATCAGGCTGGAAAAGGTTACAAAACCATCTCTAAAGAGTTTGGACTCCACCAATCCACAGTCAGACAGATTGTGTACAAATGGAGGAAATTCAAAAAGGACAATTCTAAAGGAAAATGTCAGGACATCTGTCCATGAACTGAATCTCAAGAGAAGGTGGGTCATGCAGCGAGACAACGACCCTAAGCACACAAGTCGTTCTACAAAGAATGGTTAAAGAAGAATAAAGTTAATGTTTTGGAATGGCCAAGTCAAAGTCCTGACCTTAATCCAATCGAAATGTTGTGGAAGAACCTGAAGCGAGCAGTTAATGTGAGGAATCCCACCATCATCCTAGTTATGTTCCTTGTAAAGATCCCAATGGCTCCAGGGGTCCTTCTGTTTGTTTGCCAGTTCCAGGTATTCAGGTTCAGGTCGGTCAGCCTGTCATGTCTTGTCCGTCTGTTCAAGTTAGTCATGTCTCTAAGTCAGGTTCCATGAGTTCTAGTTTGTCTAGTCCTGTTCCGTGTTCGTCTGTCTCGCTCGGTCTTAGGAGTAAGTCTACGGGTCAGGGTTTCCAAAACGGTCTGTTTGTACGTTCGGGCCCTCCTGCCACCCAGACAGAGTCGAACAGTTCCAAGTCCTCTCCAGTTTTGTTTCCTGTCAAAGTTCCAAGCTTTATGTTCCAGCCTGCAGAGTTTAAGCCACAGTCTACTACAGACAATTCTCCTTCAGCTCTGCTGCTGCCGCCACCAGGCTTCACGCAGCTGATTCAAGACGCCTCTTCAGGCTCCAAGCGGCAGATTCAAGACGTCCCACCAGACTTCAAGCAGCTGATTCAAGACGCCTCTTCAGGCTCCAAGCGGCAGATTCAAGACGTCCCTCCAGGGTTCAAGCAGCTGATTCACGACGTCCCTCCAGGGTTTAAGCAGCTGATTCAAGACGTCCCTCCAGGGTTCAAGCAACTGATTCAAGATGAATCTTCAGGTTCCAAGCAACTGATTCAAGACAAATCTTCAGGTTCCAAGCAGCTGATTCCGGACGCCTCTCCAGGGTCCTCGCAGCTGGTTAATGATGTTTCCCCAGTGTTTTCGCAGCTGACTTCGGACGCCTCTCCAGGGTCCTCACAGCTGATTCAAGCAGTTTTTCAAGGGTCCTCGCAGCTGACTCCGGACGCCTCTCCAGGGTCCTCGCAGCTGGTTAATGATGTTTCTTCAGTGTTTTCACCGCTGACTTCGGATGCCTCTCCAGGGTCCTCGCAGCTGGTTAATGATGTTTCCCCAGTGTTTTCGCAGCTGACTTCGGACGCCTCTCCAGGGTCCTCACAGCTGATTCAAGGAGTTTTTCAAGGGTCCTCGCAGCTGACTCCGGACGCCTCTCCAGGGTCCTCGCAGCTGGTTAATGATGTTTCTTCAGTGTTTTCGCCGCTGACTTCGGATGCCTCTCCAGGGTCCTCGCAGCTGGTTAATGATGTTTCCCCAGTGTTTTCGCAGCTGACTTCGGACGCCTCTCCAGGCTCCTCACAGCTGATTCAAGCAGTTTTTCAAGGGTCCACGCAGCTAACTCCCGATGCCCCTTCGCCAGGCTCCACGCATCTGACTTCCGAAGCCTCTTCGCCAGGCTCCACGCAGCTGACTCCCAAAGCCTCTTCGCCAGGCTCCACGCAGCTGACTCCCGAAGCCTCTTTGCCAGGCTCCACGCAGCTGATTCCCGAAGCCTCTTCGCCAGGCTCCACGCAGCTGATTCCCGAAGCCTCTTCGCCAGGCTCCACGCAGCTGATTCCCGAAGCCTCTTCGCCAGGCTCCACGCAGCTGATTCCCGAAGCCTCTTCGCCAGGCTCCACGCAGCTGGTTTTTGTTTCCGAGTTGGCGCCCCCCGATGGCGCTCCTGTTCCCGAGTTGGCGCCCCCCGATGGCGCTCCTGTTCCCGAGTTGGCGCCCCCCGATGGCGCTCCTGTTCCCGAGTTGGCGCCCTCCGATGGCGCTCCTGTTCCCGAGTTGGCGCTCCTGTTTCCGAGTTGGCGCCCCCCGATGGCGCTCCTGTTTCAGAGTTGGCGCTTCCCGATGGCGCTCCTGTTTCCGAGTTGGCGCCCCCCGATGGCGCTCCTGTTTCCGAGTTGGCGCTTCCTGATGGCGTTTCTGTTTCCGAGTTGGCGCCCCCCGATGGCACTCCTGTTTCTGAGTTGGCGCCCCCCGATGGCGCTCCTGTTAAGTCAGCACTCCCAGAGCGTGCTTCTGAACTCTCGTTGGCTGGTTTTCCGTCAGCAGCCTGTGTTCGGACGCTTTTGTCATGCCTGCCTCAAGATATACTTAATGACTTCAAATTTGCCCTGCAGGGTCCAGGACCTCCTTGTGTTTTTTGTTTTCTAGGCAGGAGTGCCTTTAGGGGGGGGGGGGGGGGGGGGGTTATGTAACACTTGAAGCCTCTGTGTGCTCTGGAGCTTGTCTGCCACGCCCCCCTTCTCCGTGAGCACACTCTGTCTCCTGCCATGCCTGCTCATGATTGGTTCATGTGGCCTAATTATCTCCAGCTGCTCCTTATTTAAGGAGGCAGCTTTTGTGTAGACTTTGGAACCTATTTTGAACTGCTCTGGTGTGGACTTTTGGACAGGACTCGGTTAAGCTCTGTAAGCTCTGTAAGCTCTGTAAGCTCTGTAAGCTCTGTAAGCTCTGTAAGCTCTGTAAGCTCTGTTACTAGCTCTTGTGTTTAGCTCGCGTTACTAGCTATGTTACTAGCTCTTGTGTTTAGCTCTCGTTACTAGCTATGTTACTAGCTCTTGTGTTTAGTTCTCGTTACTAGCTATGTTATTGGCTCTTGTGTTTAGCTCTCGTTACTATGTTACTAGCTCTTGTGTTTAGCTCTCGTTACTAGCTATGTTACTAGCTCTTGTGTTTAGCTCGCGTTACTAGCTATGTTACTAGCTCTTGTGTTTAGCTCTCGTTACTAGCTATGTTACTAGCTCTTGTGTTTAGCTCGCGTTACTAGCTATGTTCCTAGCCCTTGTGATTAGCTTTTGTTACTAATAAATTCTTAGTGTGTTTGCATCTCTGCGTGTGTGTCCGCGCCATTGTCTTGCCTTAGCCCCCGTTCGTGACACTACTGCAGTAATGAATGTTGCACTGGTATTGCATCAGGTGCAGCAATGTTGTTGGGATTTTGAATACTGTTTAATCTTACTGGCCTTTTTATTAGGAACACACTAGTTGTAGGTGTACAGTTAGAAACTAGTATTGTTTTTATAATGCACAATGTATGTCAATCTTACTACAGTCATTTATTAGTGGAAACTTTGATCACATGATGCTGTTGGCTTTATATTTTTGGTTGGAGCACTATTCTCAGTATTGACGCAGGTATTTTAATATCCCAACAACACTGCTGCACCTGATACACTCATACAAGTACACCACACACAAACATTCTGAAAATAGTCCACTAGTAGTTACTGGTGAGTGGGGGTCTAATGGGGAGGGGGGAGTCTTTGATAAATGGGGTGAATTTACAGTTCATTCCTCAATTACTGGCACCCTGGTAAAAGAAATTCATTTTTGGGGCTTGTGTGCATGTACAGTAGTGTTTGTGTGTGCGTGTGTTAAAATATGTTGAGGTGTCATTGTTACCATGTGATTACATGTAATCATATTTTTACATTTAAATTAGGCGGCATAATGGCTCAATGGGTAGCACTGTCACCTCACAGCAAGAAGGTCCTGGGTTCGATCCCCAGGTGGGATGGTTTCCTCCCACAGTCCAAAAACATGCAGCCAAATTAATTAGAGATACTAAAATTGTCCATGACTGTGTTTGATATAACCTTGTGAGCTGATGAATCTTGTGTAATGAGTAACTACTGTTCCTGTCATGAATGTAACCAAAGTGTAAAACATGATGTTTAGATACTAATAAATAAATAATTTTTTTTAAATGAATTGTTACAGTATTGGAAGGGGGGGGGGGAGTTGGTGCGCCCAAGAGCGTAGAGGTGTGGAGATGAACAGACAACGTTTGCGTCTTTTCACAGTTGCAATTGCTTGAGGCCGGATTCGAACCGGCAACCCACTGAACCAAAAAGTAGTGCTTTACCACTGAAAATGGGTGAAAAAAGCACTCCAAAAGGTGGTAGTAACAAATGCAGGAATGGCAAACAAAGGAGACGCTGAAAATGTTTTTCTCCTCGAATTTACTTGTTTGTTATAGTTTTATGTTGTTTCACATTTTGCTAGTTACCATCTGCCCCTCTACAAAGGTGCAGCAGTGAGCCATGGTTTGGGTGAGCTTTTTATGCAGAGCCCAGCAGGTGTCTCACCCGTACCCACGGTTTAGTAATCCATACGCACGGATTTGTAAACTGTACCCTCAGATTTAAAATCTGACTGTGGTCACACTATCCTCACTAAAAGTTTTACTGTGCTCCTAAACCCGGTTTTATGGTAATACAGTTGCTAGGTGTTGAAGAGGATAAAGCATCTCTTTACAGCTTAATATACAAAACCTACCAAGTTCTGATGCACAACAATTTACCAGAAAGAAAAGTTACAATCTACGTATATGTACAGTAGATCTAAATAGTTGGAAATTCAGATCTTCTCTGTTATTTTCCTTCCTACTTGTTATACATCCTTCTGTTTATATTTTGACAACATAAAGACATAACATGATAAAATTATGCAAATGGATCATTTTAAAATTCTATTTAAAAAGTTGAATTGTAATTGACCAGTTGTAGAGGTTATTATTGGATTATTTTATTTGACTTCAAAATGTGGTCTTAAAACAACCAAATAGACACTTTACTTAGGTTTGCAATCCTATTATTCTAAATGCCTAAAGAAAAATTGTCTCAAAATCACAAGATGAGTACTAGTGTTCTTTATGATTGTGGGGGTGGCATTTGATAACAATTTGATTTGACTTTTTTATAAGTTTGCCATTACATCACCCCAGATTACTACAGTAAAAATGTCTGAAATGTATTTCATTAATAAAAGAGTTAATGCTCTTAAAGTATATAGTGGAGTGATTTGATAATTTGATTTGACCTCTAAAATTGGTAAATTAACACAAAATTAAAAGTAACACTTTTCTTTCTGGTAAATTTTTGTGCATCAGAACTCGGTAGGTTTTGTAAAATAAGCTATAAAGACAATCTGATCAGTAATCAGTGCTGGGGCTTCTGGGAAATGGGGTTCTGGGAGCTGCTCCCATTTGCTCTCTTACTGCTCTGTCCAGTTCCCTGCTGGTGACCGGTGGTGTGGACCGACCCCTTACATAAATTAATTACTGTATTTACGTTACGGCTGCCCCTATTGTATGCTACTTTATACTAATATCCTAGACTAATTCCATAAAAGTTGGGACAGGTGAAGTTAGACTGAGTAGTTTGTAGAATAATAAAAAACACCAAAGTTTGGAACAAAATGAACAGATGCCTCAGTCGTCGGCAAGCAAGGATGGTTCAAGCTTTCTTATTTTGTAAAACTAGATGAACTAGATGAACATGGGCTCAGAAATCCTTTAGAAAACCCTTGCAGGTAAACACTGTGACCCTGCATCTACAAATGCAAGACTCCACTACATACAGCGATAGTCATGTATCAGTACAATCTAGAAGCACTGCTGACTCCAGGTGGAAGAGTTTCTATTTATTAAGCTTTTCTTTACTTGAACTTGCCAGCTGTTCTGTTAGCAACCTGCTTTATCTTAGAATCATGATGCTGGGCAACCTAGTCCAGTTTTCTGTCAACACAGACTCAGCCAGTGTTGCTGCACTTTTCAGCCATCATGGCAAAACCACCTTTTACAGAGCGGCCCTGTGTTTGGATGTTTTGTGTTTTTGTATTTGTCATTTTGTTTGTGTTATTCTGGCTGCTGATTATGTTTTTTAATGCTCTATTTGTGGCTTTTTAACTATACATTTTTGTTCTACTTTGATTAATCACCCTGCAAATTATAAGAAAATATTCATACATTTTGTCTGTGATTACATTTTATAATAATGATTTTTCCTCTGTTTCTCTCCCCACATTCAGTGCTGACTGGACTCTTCCACTGTGAACAAACTGAAGGTAATTTATGTGTGTTTTATTTTATTGTATAATTATATTTACATCATAATGTACCTTATTGTTCTGCAATGATATACACTGATCAGCCATAACATTAAAACCACCTCCTTGTTTTTACACTCACTGTCCATGTTATCAGCTCCACTTACCATATAGAAGCACTTTGTAGTTCTATAATTACTAACTGTAGTCCATCTGTTTCCCTACATGCTTTGTCAGCCCCCTTTTACTCTGTTCTTCAATGGTCAGGACCACCACAGAGCAGGTATTATTTAGGTGGTGGATCATTCTCAGCACTGCAGTGACACTGACATGGTGGTGGTGTGTTAGTGTGTGTTGTGCTGGTATGAGTGGATCAGACACAGCAGCGCTGCTGGAGTTTTTAAATACCGTGTCCACTCACTGTCCACTCTATTAGACACTCCTACCTAGTTGGTCCATCGTGTAGATGTAAAGTCAGAGACGATCGCTCATCTATTGCTGCTGTTTGAGTTGGTCATCGTCTAGACCTTCATCAGTGGTCACAGGACGCTGCCCATGGGGCGCTGTTGGCTGGATATTTTTGGTTGGTGGATGATTCTCAGTCCAGCAGTGACAGTGAGGTGTTTAAAAACTCCAGCAGCGCTGCTGTGTCTGATCCACTCATACCAGCACAACACACACTAACACACCACCACCATGTCAGTGTCACTGCAGTGCTGAGAATGATCCACCACCTAAATAATACCTGCTCTGTGGAAGTCCTGTGAAAGGGGCATGAAAGGGGGCTAACAAAGCATGTAGAGAAACAGATGGACTACAGTCAGTAATTGTAGAACTACAAAGTGCTTCTATATGGTAAGTGGAGATGATAAAATGGACAGTGAGTGTAGAAACAAGGAGGTGGTTTTAATGTTATGGCTGATCAGTATACACTTACAAACATTATACACAAATCACAAAGTGTCCTTATTAATGTAAATAATTTTCTTTCTACAGAGAGACCAAAAGCTGCTGTGATCATAAATCCTGATAATCACGTGTTTATAGGAGAGATTGTTACTCTCACATGTAACATAGAGAATGGAGGAGGTGTCCAGAACTGGAGGTACAGCTGGAATAAAGAAGGTTCAGACCAAACTGTCAGTAATGTTCAGCAGTACAGTATCAGTGATGTTACAGAGAATCATGCAGGTAAATACACCTGTACAGGAACAGAGACAGGAGGCTCACGTTCCTCACACCCCAGTGATGCTGTTCTACTGACTGTATCAGGTGAGTCTGATCATCTGTATTGATTAACATCTGTATCACATCAGCATGTATTGACAAACTTTTGGTTGTACGACCCAAATCAGAAAAAGTTGGGGCATTTTGAAAAATGCAATAAAAGAAGAATATGAGATTTGATAATTCTCTTAAACTATATTTGATAAAAGTGCAAAGCAAACATTTTATTTACTCACCAAAAATCTGACAAAAATGGAACAGAATGGAAATAATAAAAATGGAAGTGTTTCTTATATTTACTTTGACCTTTTTTTTGGGCAGTAGGAACCTGAGATATTTCATGTTTTGTCTGGTCAACTTTATTCATGTGTTATTTTACATCCATTCCTGTGATTTGTGCCTGCAGCACATTCCAAAAGTACTGGGAAAAATGTTTACATTTATTGTAGGAAATGCTGCCTGCTCAGGGCCAAAGACAAAAATTACCACTCATCAGCAACAAGTCCCAAAGCCAGGGTCTGTCATGGTATGGGGGTGTGTCAGTACCAGGGTCTGTCATGGTATGGGGGTGTGTCAGTACCAGGGTCTGTCATGGTATGGGGGTGTGTCAGTACCAGGGTCTGTCATGGTATGGGGGTGTGTCAGTACCAGGGTCTGTCATGGTATGGGGGGTGTCAGTGCCAGGGTCTGTCATGGTATGGGGGTGTGTCAGTACCAGGGTCTGTCATGGTATGGGGGTGTGTCAGTACCAGGGTCTGTCATGGTATGGGGGGTGTCACTGTCAGGGTCTGTCATGGTATGGTGGTGTGTCAGTACCAGGGTCTGTCATGGTATGGGGGTGTCAGTACCAGGGTCTGACATGGTATGGGGGGGGGCTTTTAGTACCAGGGTTTGTCATGGTATTGGGGTGTGTCAGTACCAGGGTCTGTCATGGTATTGCGGTGTGTCAGTACCAGGGTCTGTCATGGTATGGGGGGGTGTCAGTACCAGGGTCTGTCATGGTATGGGGTGTGTCAAGTCAAGTCAACTTTATTTATATAGCGCTTTTTACAATAGACATCGTCTCAAAGCAACTTTACAAAATCCAGGACCAACAGATACAAAACCCCCTGTTGAGCAAGCCGAGGGCGACTGTGGCAAGGAAAAACTCCCTGAAAATTACAGGAAGAAACCTTGAGAGGAACCAGACTCAGCAGGGCCCATCCTTCTTGGGTGGTCTGGAGGAAACTTTAAATAAATAGGATTTACACTAATCATACAAACACAGAATTAAATGAACTAAAAGTTATAACTGGCAATAAATAAATACATAAATAATATTAGAGTTAATATTCGGTCTAGTCTTTAATAAAGTCTGTAGTGAGTTCTTGTCATTCTTGGTGCAGTTACTCCCGACACGTCACATCCGGCAGGAGCAGCATTGTTGGCACTGCAGTCTCGACTTCAATCCTTAACCTCGGCGGGTAAACAGGTTTCCATCAGAATGCCCTTGGGGTAAAACAATAGAGAATGTAGTTAACAATGAACAATGCTAGTTGAGTAAAAACTGTTTTACAGAGAGTTTTTGACTCCGGCAGCCCTTATTACAGCATAACTAAAAGGGAGAGCGAGCAGGTAACAAGGTCATGAAGGCTTTCACAGGACATCAGCGCCCACCTCTCCTACCCAAGCCTGAGTGATCGGACAGGAGAGGCAGAACGACAGCGACCCAACATCCCTGATCACCACAAGTTTCTATGACCAGGAACCCATGTAGCGGAGGGGGATTATACCCTCCAAAGGAAAACTGGTTGAGGCGGCAATCAATGGAATGTTTTGTTCCGATAAGAAAACAAAGGCAGAGGGAGGTTCCTTTAAATTGCTCCTTTATTTGATGTTCAAGTATTTTGTACAAGGTGTTGTAAATATGCTGGGTTACATGGGTTACAGATGCTGTAGTTGCTAGGCTGAGGTTTACAAGCTGTGTTCTAAAGCTGTGTTCTAAAGCTGTGTGGTAAAGCTGTGTTGTAAAGCTGTGTTCTAAAGCTGTGTGGTAAAGCTGTGGTCTAAAAGGAAACAACAATATATAAACATATTAATATAAAAGTATTTATAGCTAATACACACCGTATCAACTATTATTAACAAACTAATTTGTGTAACATTTTACCTGCATAAACTAAATGCGTACTAAACAGCGCATTAACTCAAATATTGATTAATCCAACATAACTGATTAAAGTTACAAATAGGCTATCTAATAAATAATAATAACGCCAAAATATACCAAAGGACAAACAATAAACGCTGGTCACATAAACAGGCACACACTAATGTCCGCTATATAGGCGATATTCACTCGTATTATGGTCTATAGACATTAAGAGTTGCACAGCAGTTTTACTCACTTTTTGTCAAGTACACACAGCAAATTTTAGGGTTAACAGCAAACAGCAAAAGCGAAGCCAAGTGACGTCACGATTCAGGTGATGTGGGTTCAGGTAAAAAAAAACAATGACTTTCGTACAACCCCCAAACTCTGCGCCTTTGTCTATACTAATCAAAAGCCTGAGAAAATAAATATGTTTTCAGTTTAGATTTAAACATTGAGACTGTGTCCGAATCCCGAACAGAGGCAGGAAGATTATTCCAAAAACACTAATTTAAAATAAAAGAAACCTACTTTCTGTAAAAAGAAACTTACATCACATATACTGACTTGAAGAGGTTCAGTGTTGAACAATGTTAAATTTTTTTTAAAGCTTTTTAAAATCTATATTGGATACATTTAAAATGCTATAAATAAACACAATGAAAAATAAGTAATTTGTTTAAAGATTGTAATTGAAAATGTAAAATAAATGCACTAATAATTTTAGTATTTAAACATGCAATAAAAACTAGAACAAAGAAATGATGTATTTTTACATTTATTACATTTAACAGACACTTTTATCCAAAACAACTTACAGTTGTGGCCAAATACAATTCAAGTAACTGAGAGTTAAGGTCCTTTCTCAGGGGCCCAATGGTGTCAAATTGGTGGTTGTGGGGCCTGTACCAGCAACCTTCTGATCACTAGTTCAGTAGTTTAAACACTGTGCTACCACTGACCCGAAAATTCTTCTTTCCAATGCAGTAAAACTGTTTTTACTGTAAATAAAGATAAATGTTGAATTATTCTATAATAATTTAATAACTATCACATAACAAGAAATAAGATCCATTTGTTTAAATTACAGGCTGAGTTTCTCACATTAAACGTATATAAATATAAATACATGTTTGAATCCATCGTTTACATAATGCTCCAAAAACAATCCAGTCACACAGGTCATGTTTCAATCCACTTCTAATCCTAACAATCCTAACATTTCTAAGATTGGACTCTGTAATGAAACACTCATCAGGTTTGAAGGAATCTGTGTTGTTCCTCCAGAACTTATCTTCTACATGTTGTACTCACATGATGAAAAATACCAAAAACAGAATCAATTAAAATACAATCAGTGTTTAAAACTACAAATTTGTGGGTCAAAAGTTACATTAAATACACTGCTGTAAAAACTTATTTTCCTTTTGCCATTTTACCTATACCTGTATATGCTAATTTGTTACAGTTTTTTTTATATTTTCTTTATGCATTTTCTCCCCTTTTTCTTTTAGCATTTTTAGCGCATCCACTCGCCCAATTGCATCATGCTTCCTCTCCACCAATGTTGATCCCCGATCTTATTAAGGAGAACGAAGCTAACCCACGCCCCCTCCGACACGTGGGCAGCAGCCATATGCATTATTTCATTTGCACTAGGCGAGTGTTAATGCAGATCAGCACTGTGTACAGAGAGACACACCCTGATCAACGCACTCCTTCCCTGGCCCTGTGCAGGCACCATCCATCAGCAGCAAAGGTCGTAGTTGAATTAGTTATGAAGAGACCCTATCCGGCTTACTACCACCCCACCCCTATATGAACAACAGGCCAATCGTTCAAGTGGCCGCTCAGCCCAGCCGGATGGTAGAGCTGAGATTCGAAATGATGTATTTGAGATCTCAGCTCCAGGGTGCTAGCATGTGTTTTACCACTGCGCCAGCTGAGCGTCCTCTAATTTGTAACATTTAAATGTTTCTTCCAACTAATTTTGATAAAAAATAAAGGTGACACACAAACACAAAATGCAGCTTTTGAATAATCATTCAGTTTATTAATTATTAAACCTGTATCACCAATGTAAAAAGTAAATGCAATCAACTGCAAACGTTTGTGATGCTTGTAAAGAGTCTTTAATGTCACTCTGTAGTAATGTAGAGCACAAAGAGTTAATAACTACAACTACTACTACTACCACTACTACTACTACTACTCCTCCTCACTGTACAGTGATCCAGTTACTGTACATTTACAGTTACTGTTACAGTGGAAGGTTTTTCATGTTTTATACTTTTTATTACAGATTTAATTTAGTCAAGAAATCAATGTAATAATTTCACCAAATAATTTGCAGAATGATCTCTTAGCTTGTAAAAAAATAGCCCAATTATTTAAAATTCATCTTTCTAATGCAGTTAAACTGTTTTTACTTAAAATAAATAAAGATTAATAATATATAATAATACAATAAAAAAGTTAATTAAAAAACTCTTATCCAAAACAACTTCTCAGGGGCCCAACAGTGGCAACTTGGTGGTAGTGGGGCTTGTACCAGCAACCTTCTGATCACTAGTTTAATACCTTGAGCTAGCACTGACCCGCTTTAAAAAACTGTAAAAAAAAATTTTTCAGATCAACTTATTTTAATAGAAGAAACAACAGGAGTAAACACAAGATTCTGCTTTTATATCATTTCATTTATTATGTATAAAGATTTATTTAAAACTTATATCACTCATGAGCAAAATTAATTGCCCCTGACTCTAAACCTAAAAACTGGTTGTGCCACCCTTGGCAGTATCGACTGCAATCAAACGTCTGTGATACTCGTGAAGAGTTTTTATGTCACTGTGAGGATATTTAGTTTTGTTCTTCTTTACAGAATTGTTTTAATTGAGTGACACTGAAGGATTTTGTTTAAGGTCTCGCCACAGACTCTCAATGGGATTCAAGTCGATCGCTCCAAAAGCTTCATTTTGTTTGTTTGTTTGTGTTTTGAGCCATTCAGTGATGGACTTGCTTCTGTGCATCAGATTATTTTCCTGCTGCAAAACTCAACTGCACTGTGACTGAAACTGTGTTCAAACTGTGTCCAAACATTATACACTCATAACCACAAACCACAAAGTGTCTTTATTAATGAAAATAATATTTTATTTTATTTCTACAGAGAGACCAAAACCCACTGTGGCCATCTATCTTGATAATCACGTGTTTATAGGAGAGATTGTTACTCTCACATGTAACATAGTGAATAGAGGAGGTGTCCAGAACTGGAGGTACAGCTGGAATAAAGCAGGTTCTGTTGTCAGTTATAATCAGCAGTACAGTATCAGTTATGTTACAGTAGCTGATGCAGGTAAATACACCTGTACAGGAACAGAGACAGGAGGCTCACGTTCCTCACACCCCAGTGATGCTGTTCTACTGACTGTATCAGGTGAGTCTGATCATCTCTTCTGTATTGATTAACATCTGTATCACATCAGCATGTATTCAGTACTGGTGTAGAAGTGAGATGATTGTTTAGATGTTACAGTAACTCAGTCACAGTGTAAGATCTGATTAGAGCTACATGAGTATTAACATCTGAAAATATTTACACTGCTGGTGCTCGTCATATTACATAAAATGTTCTCTTCCAGTCAGGATTTAGTATAAATGTAACAGAAGGTAAAATGCTTGAGCAGTTAGTGGTTGTTTTGTTATTAAAGAATAATCTGTACTATAATATCTGCCTTTTCTTGTGCAGTGCTGATGTTCCACCTTAAGAACGCTCGTTAGTGACCTGATCATTTAATCAGAGCTGAAATAGAACAGTTTTTTTAGCACATGTGCTTCTATTGTTAAGAGACAAGAACCACAGATTTACATTTAGAAACATTTACAGAATAAAACCTCAAATTCATAGAAATTAAAATTTGTATCTTAAAAATATAATTAAACTGAGAAACAATTACACTTTTATTCAAGGGATGAATGTAAGAGCACAGTGAGCTGTATTATAAAGAATATACAGTATAGCTAAAACTCTGTGTGTGTGTGTATAATTATGAAATTTTCTGTGAACAAATAATAAAAGGGTTTTAAAAATACAGTGTCTGGTGAAACAGCTTCATCTCACAATAAAAAAATCTCTCCAGATCGTCCAGGGTTTCAGGTCCTCTTTGGTGCTTTCTTCTCTTTATATTACCACACTTCAGTTAAATGTTGGATTTTTCTCTTTTTTTAGTGTGAGATGAAGCTGATACTCATCTGGGGTGCGTTTCCCGATAACGATTGATCTTAGCAATTTACGAACAACTTTAAGAATGACGTAACTTTAAGAACACCAATTTTGCGAGTGTTTCCCAAAAGCCCTCGCAAGTCTCCGAAACTAAGAACGAGGTGTAAGAAGTTCTTTGTTTGCTCCGCCTCTGAAAAGGCACCACCAGTCGAAAACTGAATCACCGATTATCATATAATTTCTCATTATTACATCACAAAAAGCAAATAATTCTTCAAGAAAACCTTTTTTATAAACTACTAACCAATAGATTAAATTACTGGTATAAAAACATTACATTTGCAATCGCTATCTGTTGCATATTAAGGCTATAAATAGGCGCACAATTAACCTTTCATGCATCAATCCAGAAAAGCATGGCTAGTCTACAGCGCAAACAGGGGCATAATTTAGGTAAGAGAGGGCCAAGACAGGTGTAGGTCAGTTATCTGCAACAGGCCCTACTGAAGAAGAAGCATTACTGACAATACTAGGTCCAGCAGCCACTGAAGGGATAGCTGGGGGAGTAAATGTATGTTTAAAGTTCCCATCTACCCCATCTCCTGTGCAGCCTTCACTTTGCAGCAGTCCTGGGTCATCTCCTGGGCCGTCCTCTGCACAGTCCAGTCAAATAGTTTTACCTGATTAACAGGACTTCATGGCCAAGCAGTTTTCAATGGCAGAATTATAGCTAACTAGTGCCATCTATTGATTCAGTTATAAAAAATAATAAAATGATTTAAACATTGAAATACAACAGTGCTTATTTTATAGTCAAAATTGAATGAATGACCTGCACCTACATATATATATAAATATATACTGAGCAGCCATAACTAGTTAGTGTGTGTTGTGCTGGTATGAGTGGATCAGACACAGCAGTGCTAATGGGGTTTTTAAACACCTCACTGTCACTTCTGGACTGAGAATTGTCCACCAACCAAAAATATCCAGCCAACAGCGCCCCGTGGGCAGCATCTCGTGACCACTGATGAAGGTCTAGAAGATGACCAACTCAAACAGCAGCAATAGGTGAGCGATCATCTCTGACTTTACATCTACAAGGTGGAACAACTAGGTAGGAGTGTCTAATAGAGTGGACAGTGAGTGGACACGGTATTTAAAAACTCCAGCAGCGCTGCTGTGTCTGATCCACTCATACCAGCACAACACACACTAACACACCACCACCATGTCAGTGTCACTGCAGTGCTGAGAATCATCCACCACCTAAATAATACCTGCTCTGTGGTGGTCCTGTGGGGGTCCTGACCATTGAAGAACAGCATGAAAGGGGGCTAACAAAGCATGCAAAGAAACAGATGGACTACAGTCAGTAATTGTAGAACTACAAAGTGCTTCTATATATGGTAAGTGGAGGTGATGAAATGGACAGTAAGTGTAGAAACCAGAAGGTGGTTTTAATGTTATGGCTGAACAGTGTGTGTGTGTGTGTGTGTGTGTGTGTGTGTGTGTGTGTGTATATATACAGTGTATCACAAAAGTGAGTACACCCCTCACATTTCTGCAGATATTTAAGTATATCTTTTCATGGGACAACACTGACAAAATGACACTTTGACACAATGAAAAGTAGTCTGTGTGCAGCTTATATAACAGTGTAAATTTATTCTTCCCTCAAAATAACTCAATATACAGCCATTAATGTCTAAACCACTGGCAACAAAAGTGAGTACACCCCTTAGTGAAAGTTCCTGAAGTGTCAATATTTTGTGTGGCCACCATTATTTCCCAGAACTGCCTTAACTCTCCTGGGCATGGAGTTTACCAGAGCTTCACAGGTTGCCACTGGAATGCTTTTCCACTCCTCCATGACGACATCACGGAGCTGGCGGATATTCGAGACTTTGCGCTCCTCCACCTTCCGCTTGAGGATGCCCCAAAGATGTTCTATTGGGTTTAGGTCTGGAGACATGCTTGGCCAGTCCATCACCTTTACCCTCAGCCTCTTCAATAAAGCAGTGGTCGTCTTAGAGGTGTGTTTGGGGTCATTATCATGCTGGAACACTGCCCTGCGACCCAGTTTCCGGATGGAGGGGATCATGCTCTGCTTCAGTATTTCACAGTACATATTGGAGTTCATGTGTCCCTCAATGAAATGTAACTCCCCAACACCTGCTGCACTCATGCAGCCCCAGAGCATGGCATTCCCACCACCATGCTTGACTGTAGGCATGACACACTTATCTTTGTACTCCTCACCTGATTGCCGCCACACATGCTTGAGACCATCTGAACCAAACAAATTAATCTTGGTCTCATCAGACCATAAGACATGGTTCCAGTAATCCATGTCCTTTGTTGACATGTCTTCAGCAAACTGTTTGCGGGCTTTCTTGTGTAGAGACTTCAGAAGAAGCTTCCTTCTGGGGTGACAGCCATGCAGACCAATTTGATGTAGTGTGCGGCGTATGGTCTGAGCACTGACGGGCTGACCCCCGACCTTTTCAATCTCTGCAGCAATGCTGACAGCACTCCTGCGCCTATCTTTCAAAGACAGCAGTTGGATGTGACGCCGAGCACGTGCACTCAGCTTCTTTGGATGACCAACGCGAGGTCTGTTCTGAGTGGACCCTGCTCTTTTAAAACGCTGGATGATCTTGGCCACTGTGCTGCAGCTCAGTTTCAGGGTGTTGGCAATCTTCTTGTAGCCTTGGCCATCTTCATGTAGCGCAACAATTCGTCTTTTAAGATCCTCTGAGAGTTCTTTGCCATGAGGTGCCATGTTGGAACTTTCAGTGACCAGTATGAGAGAGTGTGAGAGCTGTACTACTAAATTGAACACACCTGCTCCCTATGCACACCTGAGACCTAGTAACACTAACAAATCACATGACATTTTGGAGGGAAAATGACAAGCAGTGCTCAATTTGGACATTTAGGGGTGTAGTCTCTTAGGGGTGTACTCACTTTTGTTGCCGGTGGTTTAGACATTAATGGCTGTATATTGAGTTATTTTGAGGGAAGAATAAATTTACACTGTTATATAAGCTGCACACAGACTACTTTTCATTGTGTCAAAGTGTCATTTTGTCAGTGTTGTCCCATGAAAAGATATACTTAAATATCTGCAGAAATGTGAGGGGTGTACTCACTTTTGTGATACACTGTATATATATATATATATATTAGGTAAGCACAATTCAAGTATAAAGTTTAATTTCATATATATATTTCATGATAGTTAATATTTTTATAAAGGTGATGTTGCGGTAAACAGAACCAGGGCGTCTGTGAGCTTTTTTAAAGGCAAATTGGCTTAATTAAGAGTTTTTGTGCACGCAAAGTGCACGCAAAGTTAAGAAGTACTTAGTGAGTTACGAATGGGTCAGACTACTCTTAATTTACGAACTATTTGAAGTACTACGTTAGTTGCGAAGGGTTTTGGGAAACACTCGTAAATTTAAGAATGTTCGTAAGTACGAGGTTACGAAGTACTTAGCGTTACGAACGTTTTGGGAAATGCACCCCTGTACTGTACCAGTTTGTGTGTAGTATATACTGTATATGTAGTTTTGATGTGATATTTGAACATCAGCTGTCTACAAACTTTTGGTCATGTGGTATAATTAGGGATGTTGTAGCAGTGTAGCTTTTTCAGCAGATTCTGGATTAAATTTGGAGAAAATAAGAGAATAAAAGTGATTAAACTGCTGATTTAGCTGTAAAAGAACAAACAGCTTTAAAATCTTCATTATTTTCTATTAACAGCAATACCCAAACCAAATGTGAGATTAGAACCTCAGAACTTCATCTACACTGGAGACACCGTTACTCTGACCTGTGATCTGAATCAGTCTACAGGATGGACTTTCATCTGGAACAAAAATGATCAGCATGTAAATCTTCAGATCTCTGCAGCTAAAATCACCACCAACAAACTCAGTGAGAAACTTTCTAATACAGGAACAACAAAGTACAAATGTGTAGCTCGAAGAGGAAAATACTACAACTACTACTCAGAGCTCAGTAATACAGTTACTGTTACAGTTTTAGGTTTGTTGTGTTTTATACTTTTTATTACAGATTTAATGTAGTCAAGAAATTAATGTAATGATTTAATTAGGTCCATGATATTCCATAAAACTTTGAGCACTGAAGGATGATCTCTTCATAAAAAATGAATGCTAAAATTAATCTTTCCAATGTGGTAAAACTATTTTTACTTTATTAAATAATGATTAATGTTAAACAATTCAATAATAATTTAATAACAATCACATCATGAGAAATTAGAATCATTTGTTTAAATTGCAGAGATTTTATTTGCTAAGCTGTTGAGTTTTACACTGAATGATTTTCTACATGATGCAGCTAGTTGAGTTTGTATTTAGGAGAGAATCTGAGGACGTTTGAATTCCAAATATTTAAAAACTAATACAGAGATTATTAGTTAATATTTGTTGTATTTGGTTGTTAATATTTGTTAACATTCCAGTGTTTTAATGTTATGTGCACTTACTGGGAAAAATTAATTAAAATTATTTATTTATTCATTTAATACTTTATTTTCTTTCTACAGTGAGACCAAAACCAGTTGTGATTATAGAGCCTGGTAGTAATGTGTTCAGTGGAGATTCTGTTAATCTCACATGTAACATAGAGAATGGAGGAGGTGTCCAGAACTGGAGGTACAGCTGGAATAAAGAAAGTTCAGACCAAACTATCAGTAATGATCAGCAGTACAGAATCAGTGATGTTAAACTGAATCATGCAGGTAAATACACCTGTACAGCAACAGAGACAGGAGGATCACGTTCCTCACACCCCAGTGATGCTGTTCTGCTGACTGTATCAGGTGAGTCTGATCATCTCTTCTGTATTTAATAACATCTGTACAGTGCTGTGAAAAAGTATTTGCCCCCTTTCCACTTTCTTTTCTTTCTGCATATTTGTTACACATTTATGTTTCAAATAATCAATTCAATAATAAACAAAGACCCAAATAAACACAAAGTTATTTTTTAAAATGATGATTTTATTCGTTGATGGAATATTGCTGTTAAGCCCTACCTGTCCTGTGTACAGTTATACTATTTCAGTTTACAATTGCTTTTAATCTTACTAGCCACACCCAGACATGATCACTGTCAAGACCTGCTGAATCTAAATATCACTTAAACAGAACCTGTCTGGTAATGTGAAGCAGACTAGAAGGTCTCAAAAAGAAGCACATGATGCCACATTTTAAAGAGATTCAATAAACAGATGCGAAAGTGACAGTGATTGTCATCAGCTGTCCCCGCCCACCACCTCAGTTTTAGCTAACTAGGCTAATATGAATAATAATACCCTTTTCCGTCCTCAATTTTAGAAATTTTCTGTGACAAAAATTGTACCGCACTGAATGCTGGGATTGCCTTTGTGGCTGAAGAATCACACGGAGCTTAGTCAGAATATCGGTCAGAATAAGGTGTCTCAGTAGGCAGCATTCTGAGGCATGTAAAAATTGAGACATTTTCTGGAGAAAATGACGTAAAATGCTGCCTATGTAGTGAGCTTTTTTGTACTAGGTTTTGATACAGACCCAAAGTCATTGGTAAACCGTTGGGACTCTAACAAACCATATTGAGAGCTAATGGAGAAAACCTGAAATAGTTGTGAACCTTCCCAGGAGTGGACGGCCTACCAAAATTTCATTAAGAACGCATCAACGACTCACTCAGGAAGTCCCAAAAGAACCCAGACAAACATCTAAAGAACTGCAGTTATGGTCAATATACACAATTTCACAATAAGAAAAACACTGGGGGAAAATAGCGTCCATGGTCGGGTTGCAAGGTGCACACCACGGCTGACCAAAAAGAACACAAAGGTGTGTCTCACATTTTCCAAAAAACATCCAGATGACCCTCAAGATTTTTTGGATGGTAGTCTGTGAGTCGATGTTGGAACATTTTGGAAGACAGGGGTCCTGTTACATCTGCATTCCACCATAAAAACATCATACCAACAGTGAAACATGGTGGTGGTTGTATGATGTTCTGGGCTGCTTTGCTCCTGCAGGACCTAGACGACTTGTCATTACTGATGGAACAATAAAATCTGCTTTCTATCAGAAAATCCTGATGTGAATGTCCACCCCACAGCTGGGTTATGAACAGGGCACAAATTCATCACAGTTAGTGTAGGAGCCATTAATAGAACTATTACTCCTATATATTATTTGCATAGGTTTATAAAAATAAGTATTAAATAAAAATAACAGTTTTAAATAAAAATAAATCATATTATTAGTCTACACTTCTGCTTCATGTGTTCTGGACCTGTATGTGGGTAGATGAAGCAACCACATTTTTGATAAGATGCAGCAAATGTACCTATTTGTCACACTGCTAGCCTTGGTGTGCTCATATGTGCCACGCCCCTCTTCTCCGTGAGCACACTCACTCCTGCCATGCCTCACTCCTGATTCGTCCCCCTGAGCAATCAGCCCCAGCTGTTCCTAATCAGGGACCAGTTTAAAAAGGAGAGCTGAGGAACAGGCTGGCAGGGGTTATTTTGGTTTATGGTGGTTATTTTCCAGTGTTCCTAGCCTGCGTTTAGCCAGTGTTCCTAGCCTGCGTTTAGCCAGTGTTCCTAGCCTGCGTTTAGCCAGTGTTCCTAGCCTGCGTTTAGCCAGTGTTCCTAGCCTGCGTTTAGCCAGTGTTCCTAGCCTGCGTTTAGCCAGTGTTCCTAGCCTGCGTTTAGCCAGTGTTCCTAGCCTGCGTTTAGCCAGTGTTCCTAGCCTGTGTTTAGCCAATGTCCCTAGCTTATGTTTAGTTTGTGTTCCTAGCCTGTGTTTAGCCAGTGTTCCTAGCCTGCGTTTAGCCAGTGTCCCTAGCTTATGTTTAGTTTGTGTTCCTAGCCTGCGTTTAGCCAGTGTTCCTAGCCTGTGTTTAGCCAATGTCCCTAGCTTATGTTTAGTTTGTGTTCCTAGCCTGTGTTTAGCCAGTGTTCCTAGCCTGTGTTTAGCCAGTGTTCCTAGCCTGTGTTTAGCCAGTGTTCCTAGCCTGTGTTTAGCCAGTGTTCCTAGCCTGTGTTTAGCCAGTGTTCCTAGCCTGTGTTTAGCCAGTGTTCCTAGCCTGTGTTTAGCCAGTGTTCCTAGCCTGCGTTTAGCCAGTGTTCCTAGCCTGCGTTTAGCCAGTGTTCCTAGCTTATGTTTAGTTTGTGTTCCTAGCCTGTGTTTAGCCTGTGTTCCTAGCCTGTGTTTAGCCAGTGTTTCTAGCCTGTGTTTAGCCAGTGTTCCTAGCCTGTGTTTAGCCAATGTTCCTAGCTTATGTTTAGCCTATGTTCCTAACCTATGTTTAGTCTGTATCCCTAGTTTATATTCCCAGTCCGTGTTCCCAGTCTGTGTTCCCAGTCCGTGTACCTAGTTCATGTTCCATACTCTTGTCATTCCCTTGTTTAGTTCATTAATAAATATCTTGCCCTACATCTCTGCGTATGTGTCCGCCCCCTTTGTCTTGTCTTTGTTTAGTCCTTAGCCCCACCGTGACATAATAACCCCTCTCTAGGACACAGCGAGATGTTTAGTCTTAGTAATTTTCCGGAGTTTGACTCCATGAGGTTTCCTCTAATCTTCTTACTTTACAAGCCAGCTCCCTATGATGGAAGCGACCTTTTGGTTGAGGGCTTTCTGCTTCAGAGCCAGCTCTACCTGCAAAACCTTCTCGACCCGCAGCCTTCTGAAACACAAAAGGTGATGTTCATGATGTCTAGGCTGAAGGGTGCTGCGTGAGAATGGGCGAGGCAGCTCTGGACTGAGAAGGGAGCAGTGCTGAACTCTGTGCAAGAGTTTGAGGGCCTCATGCGAGCTCAATTTTCTCGTCGTCACCCCAAGGGCTCCAGGGGTCTTTTTGTTTGTTCACCGGCCCCAGTGCCGTGTTCTCAAGTTCGGGTCAGTCCTAGGCCGAGTTCGTCTGTCCAAGTCTGTCCAATGTCTCCAGTGTTTTCGCAGCTGAGTCCAGTTTCTCCAGGGTCCAAACAGCTGACTTCTGACGCATATCCAGGGTCCAAGCAGCTGATTTCGGACGCCTCTCCAGTGTTTTCGCAGCTGAGTCCAGTTTCTCCAGGGTCCAAACAGCTGACTTCTGACGCTTATCCAGGGTCCAAGCAGCTGATTTCGGACGCCTCTCCAGTGTTTTCGCAGCTGAGTCCAGTTTCTCCAGGGTCCACACAGCTGAATGACGTTTCTCCAGTGTTTTCCCAAGTGACTTCGGACGCCTCTCCAGGGTCCTCACAGCTGAGTGATGTTTCTCCAGTGTTTTCGCAGCTAACCCCGGACGCCTCTCCAGGGTCCTCACAGCTGAGTGACGTTTCTCTAGTGTTTTCGCAGCTGACTTCGGACGCCTCTCCAGGGTCCTCGCAGCTGAATGACGTTTCTCCAGTGTTTTCTCAAGTGACTTCGGACGCCTCTCCAGGGTCCTCACCGTTGTTTCAAGGAGTTTCTCAAGGATTTTTGCAGCTGACTTTGGACGCCTCTCCAGGGTCCACGCAGCTGAATGACGTTTCTCTAGTGTTTTCGCAAGTAACTTCGGACGCCTCTCCAGGGTCCTCACAGTTGAGTACTGTTTCTCCAGTGTTTTTGCAAGTGACTTCAGACGCCTCTCCAGGGTCCTCACAGCTGAGTGACGTTTCTCCAGTGTTTTCGCAAGTGACTTCAGACGCCTCTCCAGGGTCCTCACCGTTGTTTCAAGGAGTTTCTCAAGGATTTTTGCAGCTGACTTCGGACGCCTCTCCAGGGTCCTCACAGCTGAGTGATGTTTCTCTAGTGTTTTCGCAAGTGACTTCGGACGCCTCTCCAGGGTCCTCACAACTGAGTGATGTTTCTCTAGTGTTTTCGCAGCTGACTTTGGACGCCTCTCCAGGGTCCTCGCAGCTGACTGACGTTTCTCCAGTGTTTTCGCAGCTGACTTTGGACACCACTCCAGAGTCCTCACAGCTGAATCAAGGAGATTCTCAAGGATTTGTGCAGCTGATTAATGACGTTTCTCCAGTGTTTTTGCAGCTGACTCCGGACGCCTCTTCTCAAGGGTCCACGCAGCTGACTCCGGACGCCTCTTCGCCAGGCTCCACGCAGCTGATTCCGGACGCCTCTTCTCAAGAGTCCACACAGCTGACTCCGGACGCCTCTTCTCAAGGGTCCTCTCAGCTGACTCCCGAAGCCTCTTCGCCAGGCTCACCGCAGCTGACTCCCGAAGCCTCTTCGCCAGGCTCACCGCAGCTGACTCCCGAAGCCTCTTCGCCAGGCTCACCGCAGCTGACTCCCGAAGCCTCTTCGCCAGGCTCACCGCAGCTGACTCCCGAAGCCTCTTCGCCAGGCTCACCGCAGCTGACTCCCGAAGCCTCTTCGCCAGGCTCACCGCAGCTGACTCCCGAAGCCTCTTCGCCAGGCTCACCGCAGCTGACTCCCGAAGCCTCTTCGCCAGGCTCACCGCAGCTGACTCCCGAAGCCTCTTCGCCAGGCTCACCGCAGCTGACTCCCGAAGCCTCTTCGCCAGGCTCACCGCAGCTGACTCCCGAAGCCTCTTCGCCAGGCTCACAGCAGCTGACTCCCGAAGCTTCTTCGCCAGGCTCACCGCAGCTGACTCCCGAAGCCTCTTCGCCAGGCTCACCGCAGCTGACTCCCGAAGCCTCTTCGCCAGGCTCACCGCAGCTGACTCCCGAAGCCTCTTCGCCAGGCTCACCGCAGCTGACTCCCGAAGCCTCTTCGCCAGGCTCACCGCAGCTGACTCCCGAAGCCTCTTCGCCAGGCTCACCGCAGCTGACTCCCGAAGCCTCTTCGCCAGGCTCACCGCAGCTGACTCCCGAAGCCTCTTCGCCAGGCTCACCGCAGTTGATTTCTGTTCCTGAGTTGGTGTCCTCCGACGGCACTTCTGTTCCCGAGTTGGTGTCCTCCGACGGCACTTCTGTTCCCGAGTTGGTGTCCTCCGACGGCACTTCTGTTCCCGAGTTGGTGTCCTCCGACGGCACTTCTGTTCCCGAGTTGGTGTCCTCCGACGGCACTTCTGTTCCCGAGTTGGTGTCCTCCGACGGCACTTCTGTTCCCGAGTTGGTGTCCTCCGACGGCACTTCTGTTCCCGAGTTGGTGTCCTCCGACGGCACTTCTGTTCCCGAGTTGGTGTCCTCCGACGGCACTTCTGTTCCCGAGTTGGTGTCCTCCGACGGCACTTCTGTTCCCGAGTTGGTGTCCTCCGACGGCACTTCTGTTCCCGAGTTGGTGTCCTCCGACGGCACTTCTGTTCCCGAGTTGGTGTCCTCCAATGGCGCTCCTGTTCCTGAGTTGGCGCCCCCTGATGGCGCTCCTGTTCCAGAGTTGGAGTCCTTTGATGGTGCTTCTGTTCCCGAGTTGGCGCCCTCCGATGGCGCTCTTGTTCCCGAGTCGGTGCCCCCTGATGGCACTCCTGTCTCCAAAGGCGCTCCTGTCAAGTCAGCACCCCCAGAGGGTGCTCCTGGTTCTTTATCAGCACCCACCGACGGCGCATCTGAACTTTTGTCATGCCTGCCTGAGGACATTTTTAATGACTTCAAATTTACCCCGCAGGGCCCAGGACCTCCTTGTTTTTGTTTTTTTTAGGCACTCCAGGTGTAGTGCCTTTGGGAGGGGCATCTGTCACACTGCTAGCCTTGGTGTGCTCATATGTGCCACGCCCCTCTTCTCCGTGAGCACACTCACTCCTGCCATGCCTCACTCCTGATTCGTCCCCCTGAGCAATCAGCCCCAGCTGTTCCTAATCAGGGACCAGTTTAAAAAGGAGAGCTGAGGAACAGGCTGGCAGGGGTTATTTTGGTTTATGGTGGTTATTTTCCAGTGTTCCTAGCCTGTGTTTAGCCAGTGTTCCTAGCCTGCGTTTAGCCAGTGTTCCTAGCCTGCGTTTAGCCAGTGTTCCTAGCCTGCGTTTAGCCAGTGTTCCTAGCCTGTGTTTAGCCAATGTCCCTAGCTTATGTTTAGTTTGTGTTCCTAGCCTGTGTTTAGCCAGTGTTCCTAGCCTGCGTTTAGCCAGTGTTCCTAGCCTGCGTTTAGCCAGTGTTCCTAGCCTGTGTTTAGCCAATGTCCCTAGCTTATGTTTAGTTTGTGTTCCTAGCCTGCGTTTAGCCAGTGTTCCTAGCCTGTGTTTAGCCAATGTCCCTAGCTTATGTTTAGTTTGTGTTCCTAGCCTGTGTTTAGCCAGTGTTCCTAGCCTGTGTTTAGCCAGTGTTCCTAGCCTGTGTTTAGCCAGTGTTCCTAGCCTGTGTTTAGCCAGTGTTCCTAGCCTGTGTTTAGCCAGTGTTCCTAGCCTGTGTTTAGCCAGTGTTCCTAGCCTGTGTTTAGCCAGTGTTCCTAGCCTGTGTTTAGCCAGTGTTCCTAGCCTGTGTTTAGCCAGTGTTCCTAGCCTGTGTTTAGCCAGTGTTCCTAGCCTGTGTTCCTAGCCTGTGTTTAGCCAGTGTTCCTAGCCTGTGTTTAGCCTGTGTTTAGCCAGTGTTCCTAGCCTGTGTTTAGCCAGTGTTCCTAGCCTGTGTTTAGCCAGTGTTCCTAGCCTGTGTTTAGCCAGTGTTCCTAGCCTGTGTTTAGCCAGTGTTCCTAGCCTGTGTTTAGCCAGTGTTCCTAGCCTGTGTTTAGCCAGTGTTCCTAGCCTGTGTTTAGCCAGTGTTCCTAGCCTGTGTTTAGCCAGTGTTCCTAGCCTGCGTTTAGCCAGTGTTCCTAGCTTATGTTTAGTTTGTGTTCCTAGCCTGTGTTTAGCCAGTGTTCCTAGCCTGTGTTTAGCCAGTGTTTCTAGCCTGTGTTTAGCCAGTGTTCCTAGCCTGTGTTTAGCCAATGTTCCTAGCTTATGTTTAGCCTATGTTCCTAACCTATGTTTAGTCTGTATCCCTAGTTTATATTCCCAGTCTGTGTTCCCAGTCTGTGTTCCCAGTCCGTGTACCTAGTTCATGTTCCATACTCTTGTCATTCCCTTGTTTAGTTCATTAATAAATATCTTGCCCTACATCTCTGCGTATGTGTCCGCCCCCTTTGTCTTGTCTTTGTTTAGTCCTTAGCCCCACCGTGACACTATTACATGTGATCTGCTTTATCAGATCCTCAGTGTGAGTCCCAGGTTTAAAAAATAAATGATTATTTAACCCTAAAGCACATCTCATAAAATATGGCCAACTGACAATGTGTGATCTGCACACGGGTTAGTTACAAAATCTAAATGGTCTGAATTCTTACTTATAAGCTGTTTACAAGACATAAAACTCTAACTGAAATAAAATCATCATTTAAAACTATAAAATCACATAAACGGTTGTGTGTGTGTGTGTGTGTTGAAGGTGAATCTTCTTCAGTTTCTCTGATCATCAGTCCCAGCAAAACTCAACACTTTACTGATGAATCTCTCTCACTGAGCTGTGTGGATCAGAGTAAATCTACTGAATGGAGAGTAAAAAGTTCCATTCAGAAAAATGATGGACGAGGAGTGTTAGACTGTTCATCAGTATCAGGATCAGTTAGAGAATCTACATGCAACATCAGCTCCCTCAACACATCCCACACTGGAGTGTACTGGTGTGAATCTGAATCTGGAGGCAGTAATCCTGTCAACATCACAGTACATGGTGAGTCTACAGGGCTCTTATTATTATTATTAAGCTTTTATCTATCTGTTGTGAAAGCTGATAAATGATCAGTAATAACTTCAGTCATGTAGAATAACGAATGATAGAAACAACATTGCAGTGAAAGCTGTATTGACGTCTGATTATTTAATGATCTCAGAAACACAGTCTGTATCCATCAATAGATATTTATCACTGATAGATGTCTCTGTAATAGATTCCTCTTATTTATCTGTTTCTTTTCTGAAGATGGTGACGTGATTCTGGAGAGTCCTGTTCATCCTGTTACTGAAGGAGAATCTCTGACTCTACACTGTTTATATCGCAAAACTAAACCCTCAAACCTCCGAGCTGATTTCTATAAAGATGGATCAGTCGTGCAGAACCAGACCACAGGAGTGATGATGATCCATCAAGTCTCAAAGTCAGATGAAGGTTTCTACCACTGTAAATACCCAGAGGGAGGAGAATCACCAAAAAGCTTGCTCTTAGTCAGAGGTGAAAAAAAATAAATAATAATAATAATAAATACAATAAAGACTGGACTGAGTTTATGCTGTGGTGCTTGGTGAAGAAAAACTTCTGGACTTTATGTTTGTATTGAAGTATAATTTGAAATCTGAATGTATAAACATTGATGCATTTTATTTTATTTAGTGTCTGAAGCTTCGTTATCAGTGCTGAAGATGATCAGTAGTGCTGTGGCAGCTTTTCCGTATCTGCTGTCCACCATCATCCTGGTGAAATGTTACAGAGCTGGAGGTAAAAAGTCACTGTTTCATTCACATTTATTCATGTATTCATCAGCCATGAAACACATAACAAATGTTTATTAATGTGTATTTTACAGCTGTAACTGGTGAGATTAAACTGGACGCAGTGGTTGAGGCTGAAACTTCCATCTGAGTGTTAAATGTTCTGTTTTTACATTAGAATTATAATCCAGCTTTTAAATAACAACCGCTCATTAATAAAATTCACTTAGTAAATCTAATAACATCTCACATCTGCAGTATTAAACTCAGACTTTCAATTCTATTATTTTCAAAAATGTAATCGATTCCTGATACATTTATTTTACTAACTGTATTTATTTCCTGCTCACTTCTTTCACTCTTCTTTTTTATTATTGTTTCTTTCTGCTTTTAGAAAGATTCAGCTCCTTTACCTTCACCGTATTTTTATAATGTAAGAAAAAAAACCTACAATACTTTGTACTGTTTTCTGTAATATTTAGAATTAATAATAGTATATGAATTGCTTTCCTTGGTGGTTTAGAAGTGATTGTTTTTGTTTGAACTATTTTTTTTATCAAACTTAATTAATTTAACAAAAATATCCTTCATGGCGCACAGGTGGCGCAGCAGGATATTCAGGTTAGAAACTCATCTAACTCATCTAGTGGCATAATTGGCAGTGCCTGCAGCAGACACTGATTGGCCACTGTTTCTGCTAGGGAGGGATGACCGGACTATGTGGGTGGGGTCTTCAGACGCTGTGTAAGGACCCTGATTAGCAGATCGAGAGGCGCCTGTGCAGAATGCATGGGTTACGCTAAGGGCTGTGCGCGGGTTGTAGGAGGCGTGAGCAGCAATATACCTCGACTGTAATCAGGGACCCACAGCAGCGGGAGACAAGTTGACGAACATAAACCTGGATTTCCTCAGTTTTAATATTTCAGTTTTAGTGTCTTTTTTTACTAGAATTTTGAGTTTTTATTCAGTAACCAGAATTTTACATACTTGAAAGTGTTTGATGCAGTATAATATTAATAATAAACTGATGTAATGAACTGGTGTTACCTGGGTTTTCTAATGCTTCAGTTTTATTGTCTAATAATTTTATTAGTAATGTTACTGTTTCTTTTTTATTGACTTTTGATCTGTGTTTTGTTTTGGTTTTATTTTTATACAGTAACCAGTAATGCAATTTAATATTTCTACCAAACTGCTTTCAGCTTCAATTTTTACTTTTATTTATTAATGTTTCTACATTTTATTTATTGTTAAGAAAATATGCAATACTATTTGCTTTTGTGGGTGGCACAGTGGCTTGGTGGGTAGCACCGTCACCTCACAGCACGAAGGTCCTGGGTTCGATTCCCAGGTCCTTTCTGTGTGGAGTTTGCATGTTCTCCTCGTATCTGTGTGAGTTTTCTCCGGGAGTTCCGGTTTCTCCCACAGTCCAAAAACATGCAGTCAGGCTAATTGGAGACACTGAATTGCCCTATAGATGAATGTGTGTGTGTGTGTGTGTGTATGTGTGTCTGCCCTGCGATAGACTGGCGCCCTGTCCAGGGTGTTACTGTGTGCTTTGTGCCCACTGAAAAGCTAGGATATGCTCCAGCACCCAGCGGTTACTAAAGTGAGTGAGTGTTTGCTGTTGTGTAATATTTGTGATAAACTAAAGTTAGGGTGAGTTAGGGTTAATCCTGGGGTGGCCGGGCTGGTAAAGTGGGCATGGCATGACAACCTGGAGACCTGGGTTCTAATCCTCTCTTCATGGTAGTTCTTTTGTGAAGAGTTGGGCATGCTCTTTCTCTGTCTGTAGTTTTTTTTTTTTTTCTATGGGTATTTCAAATTTCTCCCACAAAACACATGCAGAAGGTGGGTTTGCCGCTCTATATCACTCCTGGTTGTTAGTGAGAGTGTAATGCCCTGCCCTGCATGCAGTATTTTCAGGTATGCTCCCATCAGGACCATGTACACAATTCAGCAGTTATTGTAAATGAAAATAAATGTTTTAATGCTTAATGTGTAATATTTTGAAAGGTGCAGACCTGGACATCAGCATCATTGTTCTTTTAAAACTTGTTTTAATCAGACTCAATAAAATATATAAAACACTCAACTACAGTGTATTTCTTATGAATGTGTTTTAGTATTTTTATATTTATTTATTCCCAATTCAGTTACAATTTACAATTTATATCTCCCCTTAGATGTTTTTTTTTTATAGATTTAACATTTAGATGTTAAAACCACGCCCAGATTTTTAATGTCACCCTGTCCACTATATAATGTGTCTTCAGTACTGTGTTCTAAAGTCTGTTATATGTTTATAAATCACTGTACTCTACTGTGACTCTATTAGACTCCATTATAATGCATCACTGTTCTAATAATACTATTTCGTATAATGATGTCACAGTGCTGCACACATTAGTGTTGCGTCATCATCTGCTGAGTCTCGTAGCAGCGATCAAGCGGTCAGATTTGGATCAGAACTTTCTGACACTGCCAGAACATTTTCTGTCGGCTGTTTATGGTCTCAGCAGCACTAAATCAACCGTCGGTTTTGTCTGCAACAGTAACATTCAGGCAGTTTATTGCACCAGTTTTACACAGTGTGATTTCAGTGGTAACAGTGTTCACTTGTCTCACTGTATGACATCATTAAAACATAGATACTCTTTTTCTTGTCCAGTTTTATGACACACTGTCTGATGTAATGAGAATTAGTGTAAGATTATACACTGATCAGCCATAACATTAAAACCACCTCCTTGTTTCTACACTCACTGTCCATTTTATCAGCTCCACTTACCATATAGAAGCACTTTGTAGTTCTACAATTACTGACTGTAGTCCATCTGTTTCTCTACATACTTTGTTAGCCCCCTGTCATGCTGGAGGGGTATAAATATACATGTTCAGGTAAATGTCACCTTTGTATTACAAGAGGGTGTCAGACAGCAACATGGGGATCTTGGTATAAACTGCACCTTTAGTCACAGTCTGTGATGGGTTTGGCATTTTGGAGGTTTGGATCTTTACCATGTCCATGGGGGCTTCCAGGCTTTTCAGTTTCCTCCATCCTTTTTAAAAATCTGCATAATAATTACGTGCTGATGTACTTTATGTACTTATAGATAGATAGAGATAAATAGAACTTTATTAATCCTGAGGAAAATTGTTCAGCAGCAAAACACAGAACTCTACACATATTGAACAACCATACAGTATAGAAAAAAAAACAGTAAGGGAGATACACAGGGGCATCACTATATACAAATATGGAGCATAACGCGAAGTATCAATATACACATTATTACCATTATAATTACCAATACCATTATCACCACTATTATCAACAATATTACCATTACTATCACCAGATTAATAATAACAATAATAATAATATAACAATAATGATAAAAAAAGCATTATTCGGGTGTCATTTGGAGCATTCAAGTAAGAAACATCATTTCTTAATAGCATATTTCTTAATGGCATTAAATATGTCCAATTTAACTATCAACTGCATGTCACATTTGGAGTCTAGACTTCGGTTAAGCTGTTTTGCTGCTTTGTTAAAAGTGCTACACTAATAAATCTGAATTAAATTAGGAACTGTAAGCAGGCTGTCTTTGAATGAGCCAGCCGTCATCTTTCACAATATTAAAGATGTTTAAAGTCTTAGGAGAAATGATCTATGAACATTGGTTACAGTACACAGACTTCCTAAAATCCACAGAAAAATAAAGGTTTCAGATGAGGTTTACCATTTAATTTAGTTCTGTAGTTTTAATTCACTAGTGTACTTTTAAACTCTTAAAGGTTTATTCATGAGAACATCATTAACTATACTGTTAGTATTGCACTAATCAGAGATAGTATTTAGTATGCTAGGGATGCAGTTCGGATTTTTCTCTAAACATTTATACCATTACTGATAAAGTCTAGTCTTGTGAGATTTAAAAATAAGAAGAACCACCACACATCTTTTATTAATGGTAAGTTTAATCATCACACACAACTGAAAAAAGCAAAAGCATTTTAAAGAATCATAAAGGTTATAATATTTTGTTGACATTGTTCAACAGTTGATACAAATGTAGAATTAATTAAAAATCATATGTATTAAAATGAAATTATTTTATAAAACTCTAAATCATATATGATGTAAAAAATGAAAAAATAAAAATACAAAATAGTCTTAACTTATAAAAAATGTAACTGGAATTACATTCATAAAAACATTAAAAAGAAGAAAGTAAATAACAAAATAATAAAAAAGCTCATATAATTAATTATAGCTGCCACACAACATGCATACATACAACCATCAACTGTTTTGTAACTGTAAAACTTAATAGTAAAACTATTTAAGGTCTGCTTACAGTGTGCTTTACACCACTCTTCTACAAGAGAAATATAACCTTTAATTAATGTAAATTTATTTAAAATGAAATAAATAACCTTAATAAAATATTTATATTTTAAACAAAGCTGTGTCACCATTACTGGCACCCCAGGAAATTCTTAAAGACAACATGTGACTGAAGAATGTTTCACAGTGAAGACACAACACAAATAATTTCTGTAAGGATCATGGTTGAAAAGTTGCAAAAGATGGTAAAATGTGATCTGAGGTCACCTTGCTTGATGGAATCAAGCTTTACTCATACAGTAGCCATCCCAGTCCCCTGAGCTGAACCCTTAAGAAAAGCTATAGGGTGAGCTGAAAAATAGAGTCCATAAAAGAGGACTTTAGAGCCTGTAGAATCTGAAGAGGTTCTGGATTAAGAAGTGCTCTCAGTTCTTGTTCCAGATTACAATTAAGCATTATAAAAGAAGACTCAGTGCTGTTGTGTTGCACACAGTACCCAATGCAGCCAACAATTGTTACACATGGTTTATTATTACTTCATTCATTTGGTTTCAATAATTTCCTTATCCTGAGGGTTCTGATGAGTCCAACTCAGGGCAGGATATCACACTCCCACTCATCTACTCACTGTCACATTTATGGGTATTTAAGAGTAAATCCACCTTCTGCATAGTTCTTTAGGTTCTCAGGAACCATGTTGCTGTAAGAAATCCACTCTCCCAGCTGTGTTCTTGTTCATAATAATTTTTATTACATTTGTTTTATGTTTTGTTTCAGTGTGAGATTTGAACTTAATTTATGTCCTGATTGTAGGTTAGAGAATTAAATACTGATAGATAAAATACAATACTTACACAACATGCTAACGTAAACCTGCAAGTAAAAGGTTTAGCTAATTCAGTTACACATTTACCTGTGGACAGACTGCTGTCATAAACATAAAGAAATAGGTCCAGACTGACACAACCACCACCATGTACCATCTAACACATCATAACATCAGTTGTTAAATATTTTATGCTCAATATTAAATGTCATAAGAACATGTTATCTTCAGGCTTTTTGTTACAAATCTCTGCTTTAAAAAATAGCTGTTCATTTTTAGATGTTTTTTTTAACATTACAACCAAATACTGACTTAATTTGCTGATTTAAGCTGCGCAGGTTTGTGTTTAATACCCAACACTTGCAACACTTTGGTAAATAACAACAATGAAAAAAATATCAGCTCTGTGCTGACATTGTACTTGGATAAGATAAAGTCAAACCATGCAATAATGGACTTTGTGCACAGGGTTGCTGGAATTGATAATGGCTTCATCAGTAGCCTGTTTGCGCCGTTTTTGCATTTTTCCTTTTGTAACCCACACTGTTTGTGAGCCAAGCACAAAGAAACCAAAAATAGTTCAATTCGCACAAAAAACACTGCAAAGACGTTTCGTTCATACATGGAAGAAACTGACGGAGAAATTTTAACCCTCAATCTGACATTCATGTGAAGTCAAGCGCCTCTGCTGGACAGTTTTGGAACTTGCTGGTTGAAGAAAAATATCCAAATATAAGAAAATGTGCCATATATTTGACAGCATTTTTGGATCAACCTACTTGTGTAAATCAGTCTTTTCTCACATGAAAATAATTAAGTCTAAATAAAGGTCCACCCTTACTGATGAACACTTGGAAGAAAGCTTGAGATTACATAAACCTGACTGACACCATTCAGTACAAATCATCAGAATAAGGTCAGTGTGATTTTTCAGTCTCTTGTCCTGTAAATCTGAACATCAATACAGGAACTGAAGCACATTTAAAAAAGCTGATGAATTTGAAAAATGATTAATTTGATTTCCACTAATTAATTATAGCAATAGGGGTGTCCACATGCCACATAGGCCATTTGGTGTACTAATTAATGATAATAAAATACTTTAATATTCGTTATTTTTGTTTTAATTATTTTGTTATCATTATTTTGTTTATGCTTTCAAACACACTTATTTATATTTATAAGTACAAGGTTAAAAGACATCATGTGTGACAATGTAAAGTGTATATATAATCAATTAGTACATTAATTAAGAAAAAAAATGAAGTGCTTTAATACTTTTGCCCAGCAAACTTTTAGCAAATTAAATTAAGCAAAAACTGGATTTGGGCGACGACTTAAGAACAGTCCGAATTTCAGGTTTACTGGATAAACAAACCTTAACAATTTGACGTCTTAGACTAAACTGGATAAAAATTTCCTCCACATTAAATTAAGTATCTGAGTATCTGTTAAACTCAGTTCAGATGCTGCTGATTTTTAGAAGTTGTTGTAAATGTTTATATTTAAGTACTGAAACAAAACTCAGGCTTTCCAAGACTTCACCCACCAGATCCACATGGAACCTGATCTCTGTTAGTATCCTCTGTGATCATTCTCAGGAAGTCATGTTTTCTTCATAGACCTATAAAAGAACCTTCATGCAGTTAGCAAATACTTATTTAGTCAGTTCTTTAGCAACTTTCACATATTGACACAGATGTTACTTATCAGGTGTTTTTTTGCATATTTTAGCGGTCAAGACTTGTCTGGGCAGGCCGCCATTTAAACTTCCTTTTGCGTATTTTTGGTTAAATAAATGTTCTTATAACCATTCCCAGAATAACAGTCTAGGAATAGAGCCACATTTCCTATGCTGATAAAAAAAAAAACACTAACAAAGAAGTGTGACGGAGGGAGGTTTTAGCATCTGACTAACACACACACACACACACACACACACACACACATAACCTTTGTTATAAAGCAAAGAGTCGCCCCTCAGCATGGCAGAAGCTCATCTGTGAACTTATAGTTCAAAGTGTCCAGTGTTTTCCCAAACAGTTAAGCTCTTGCCAGGATCATATGGACTTCTCCGATCCAGACATGGAGAGATTAAGTGAATCCAAAGCTGTTTGGTGAGGTCGTGCCTATTTTTCTTTTCTGTTGCCACACGCTACATAGGTTAGTGATGTTACTGTCATTAATGTGCTTTATGTATCATTTATAGTACTTTGCTTGTTATTGCTTGTTTGTTAATAAATATATACATTATTAATTCCTGAAAAGCTTCGGTCCTATTTTGATATTGTTTTTTTTGATAAGTTTAAATTTTACTTGATACTAGTTTTGGTCAAAATCCTACCTCTTTTATCTTTTTAGCTCTTTTTATTAACCTGTGCATATGTCAAATCACCTGGAGAAATGCAACACAAAAACAGTTTCAGGATGTGAGGATGATACTTCTATATCTGAACTGCAGAAAAATAAAGATGTTAAAGGAAAGCAAAGTGGATTGGTGAACACAACATCCAGCACAAAAGTCACATTTTAGATTTCTAATATAAAAGCTATTAAATGTACTATTACAATGTTGAAAAGTTGCTAATTGTTTTTTTTTTAGTTTACATTAATTAAAAAACATGTTTATAAATGCTTTGCATTATTATTTACTATTTGGAAAGTTAGTTGTAAGCCATGATGGGACAGTAGCTCAGCGGTTAAGGTACTGAATTAATGATTAGAAAGTCGATGGGTTACAGCTCCTGAGCAAAGCCCTTTACCTCCTCTGCATGATTTCTGTAGCTAACAACATCTATTAGCTACTGTTATCAATAAACATTGATTCATTTAGCTATTTAGAGAGGCACAACTTAAAATGAAAGAGTTACAGCCTGTGTTTGTCTGTTCTACACTGATAACTACTGTAAAACACAAAAAGGTAAAAAGTATAAACATCATAAAACACACATGAATAAAAATGTATTGGAATATGAGGAGTTTATTGTCGGTCACCCGCTTACTTGTGGTTCTGTTCATTTGAGAGATAAGGGTCACTGACTCACTAAGGAAACTTGTTTTGCACACATTAACTCAAAATGAAAATGCCACAGCCTGTGTTTGTTCCACACCAACAACTGTTACATCATAAAAGCACACATGAATAAATCCTACCTGTTTTACCTTGCTTGCTCTTTTTATTAACCTGTGCATATGTCGAATCATTGGCTTCAAAGGAATCACCTGGAGAAATGCAACACAATAGTGTTGTTTCAGTATGTGACATCCAGCAAAATATTTAATATAAAAGCTATTTAACGAGGCATTGTAAGCTCTAAAAGTTGAAAATGAAAAAAAAAGCTCCTGAAATATTGAATTCAGCTACAAGAAAATGAGCAAGAGAGCAATGAGCAGGGACATAGATCAGCAGGTAACAGAAATATTACTTCAAATGCAGACAAACAGGCAAACAAACACACCAGATTAAATGTGTTAAGCATTAAAGCATGAAAGCTCGATCAAAGAAACAATCAGATGAAGCATTCCATATGTTGATAAAAAAGCTTTCCATTTCTTTGCTTTATTTACAGATCTTTTTTTTTTACAATATTTACATCAGTTTGTATTGTACTGCAAAATCTGCATATTAAATAAAATAAACAATTATTAATTTTTTGTTTGCAAGATATTGTTCCTGATGTATCAGCCAATAAACAAATTCTTCCACTGGTGATATGACAGATGTTTACATACAACATCAGACTCAGACTCAGCTTTATTGTCATTCAAAACCATGTACATTATTAGAACGAAATGCAGTTACTTAGGTCTCGGTGTGTGTAAACATAATAAAATATAAAAAGCAAAAAAACTATGTTAAGTAAAAATAAAACGTAGACTTAAAAAAATCTAGAAGAAATAACTAAGATAGGAATTTTAAATATTTACATATACATTCAAGTATTGCACAAGTATTGCACAGGAACTACAGCAGCTTTATGTGGATCTAAAGTGCACTAAAACATTTAGTGATCTAAAACATTCACTTGAACTGGAACATAACAAACACAATACTGAGTGTGCACTGAATACTTAAGCAATTTAATTTTACTATTCTGCTTTAGATCAGACACTGCTGGTTTTCATTTACAGTGTAACTTGGTTCTTTACTGGGTTCAAGTAAGAATTTTTACTAGGTAAGTTTGGAATAAAATAAAAACAAATTGTGGATATGTGGGTGCCACCGCACTCTATTAAACTAGCCCACCACCACGGAGATCCAGGTTTTAATCCCATCAGTGCTATCTCCTGGCTGGGTGTCTACATAGACAGGACTTACTAAGTCTGGACTGGGTTTGGTGTCTGAAGACCTGCGATGGATTGGCTCCCTGTCCAGGGTATTACTGCTTTGTGCCCACCACAACCCTGATTAGAATTAAGTGGTTCATTAAAATGAAAAAAGTGCATTCATATTTGTTTTAAGTGGCATTGTGGTCTCTGTGCTCTGTGTTAGTTATTGAGATCATGATTCATTGTATCCGTGTAGATTTTCATGTCAGTTGCCTTATTTAAACAATCAAACTCTTGGTGTTTAGAATTAAACTGACTACGTAAAAATATTTTATAAATAAGATTCTAAAAAACAATTTCTTACTTTTGTCTGTGTTCTGCTTCAGTTCTGAATAAACAGTGTCAGCACCCACACTTTTCTTTCCTGGTGGGTACAAAAAGATCCAGATTTTACTAGGGCTGCACAGTAGTGGATAAAATTGATCAAATGTATTTTTTCAGTGTTTTACATTGTGGCTCAGCAGTTAAAATACTAGACTATTAGGGTACGATTTGCCTGAGAGCTGGTGCATCTGTCGACAAGCGAAAATCATGGCAAATCAGGATATGATCTTTGTGGACAGAAGCATTTTCCAAATGCCATAAATGTAAATGTGTCTCGTAGACCTGTTAATCTTTAAAAAAACAAATTCCAGAGTCACATTAACACATCACATTTCACACTTGTGTTGTGTGATGCAGGTCCTGAAGGAGCGTTGTTTCATTAATATGTACTTGCTTAATTAGATTCTTGCTGTGTGGATTTAAAAATGATCATTGTGATTTATTTTTAAAACACAAACACACAGCTGGGAACGAATAAACAAGCTAGCACCGTGGCCATGTTTAATGTTAATTAGGTGTTTAGCTTTAGTTTTAAATGGAAAAAGCCCTGCCTTTGCTTCCTTTTGGCTTTTTGGGTTTAAGGTCAATATCAGCATAAGTCATATCACTGGGTTCAGCAGCAGCACCTAAAATGAGAACAGAAACAGTTTTCATCTCCTTCAGTAATCGTATCACAAAAAATAATGTGTATTATGTGGTATTACCTTTAATGGGAGTTTTCAGGTCTTTCAGATTAATATCAGAGTATAGGACGTCCGTTGCTCCTCTAACAGCATCTAGGGCAGATAAATTACAGAGAGGTGATTATTGCAAAAACTGGGAAAATGTATTTTGCAAGTAAATGCAATGCAGTAAAAATAAATATTATTATTTGTTGGGTTTGGACTGCAGACTGTGTTGTAGCATTAGAACAAACCTCTATACAGGAGGTAAATACAGTATAACTATAACGAGGTCTGTGGTAGCTGGTGAACGTGCCCCGGGTTCCCAGCGAAACAGACGTTACAGAGCTCAGCAAACAAAGGTCTCTTATACCAGACCTTCCAATTAGTGCTGATCACCCACAGCTGTGGGGCTGGCTATTTAAGCCAGCTCTACACAGCAGTGGGTGTCGCACCTTTGTTTGTTTTGTGGTCTCTTGTGGCAGCTCGTCCACACTGTTGTTTAGTTATAGGTGGTAGCCCTGGTGGCGCTAGGCCATTAGGGTAAGTAAAACCGCAAGGTTTGAGGTATGAGGGTTTTCTTTCGTCCTCTTAGAAATAGTGTGGTGCGACGCCGCGCAGTCCTCGAACTGCTGTTTGTTTCAGCGCTAGCTTTAGCTTAGCGGTCTCACTCAGTGCTCTAGTAGCGCTGGTTATATCCTAGGCATCAGTGCCTTCAGTCAAACAGAACATTGGATTCTCCAACCGCTGGGTGGCGACTTCGGAACGTACTCGGTAGTCACGCCAACATCCCCGGTTCGAATCCACACTCTCTACAGCTGCCCAGCTCTCGTGCAGTTGCTGGGCAGACTCTTTATCGCTGTCTCTTTAAAACGCTAACATTAGCATTAGCGGCTTTCACTCCGCGCTGTTTTAGCGTTGGTGGTAACTTCGGCATCAGTGCCTTTAGTTAAACGGAACATTGGATTCTGTAACCGCTGGGTGGCAACTCCGGAAAGTAATCGGCAGTCACGCCAGCATCCCCGGTTCGAATCCACGCCTTACCGTTGTGTAACCTTTCTCTTTTGTTTTTCTCCTTTTCAGATCGGTGTTTGTCAGCTTCCGTCGGAGTTTCCGATTGGGTTTTGTTTTATTTTATGTTAGCTGTTTACCTTTTCTGTTGTCCTTATTAATCAATAAAATATCTTTTTATAATTTTACTTCTGCATTTGTGTCCCTTTCTTCCCACGTGACAGAAAGGTGCGACCATACCATGGACGCAGCAGAAGTTCCACCCCTTACGGACGTTCTACGTCATCAAGGGGTAGCGTTAGGCAGGCACGAGGTGGCCCTAAACGAGTTGGCGCAGCGGGTAGCTGCGCTCACCCTGCAGTCGCCAATTCTTAGGTCCGGTCCTGAACCCCCTGCCCACTCTCCTACCCACTCCGGAGGGTGCGGAAACCGCGACACCCCTATTTCGCCTCCCGAAAGGTATTCGGGAGAGGCTAAGAGGTGCCGTGGCTTCCTCCTCCAGTGTGCCCTTGCGTTTGAGCTGCAACCCTCTCGCTACCCTACGGAGCGATCGAAGGTTGCATACATAATTTCCCTGCTGACTGGCCGAGCTTTAGAATGGGCTACTGCCCTCTGGGAGCAAAATGCTCCAGAATGCTTTTCGGAAAGCTCCTTTAAGGAAGCTATAAAGGAGACCTTTTTTCACCCTTCGGGTGGCCGTGAGGTAGGCCCTCGTCTACTCGAGCTTACCCAAGGTGCTCGGTCAGTAGCCGATTATGTAATCGAGTTTCGAACGTTCGCGGCTGAGTGTGGTTGGGACGAGGGGGCCCTTACTGCCATATTCCATCGTGGTTTGTCTGGTAAGGTGAAGGACGAGCTAGCCACCAGGGACCCTCCTACCACTCTTAAGGACTTCTATGTCCTGGCCAACGCCATAGACACCCGCCTTCGCCAGCGAGCCCGGGAACGGGGCACTTGTTCCCCGTTCACCCGCTCGCAGGTCTCTCCCAATTCGCCTCCGCCTGTCCTGGATCCTGAGCCCATGCAGTTGGGGTCAGCTCGCGCTGGTGCCCCAACGGCTTCGGGTCCGTCTGCCCGACCCCGGCAGCCGTTAAACTAGCAGGCCGCTCTCGAGCTAGGGACTCGGGAGTGAGCCGAACTACCATCCCTGCCCAAGGACTATTTCTGCAGGCCCGGTTGCTTTGGGGCCTGGGAAACACAGACCTTCGGGTCTGTGTGGATTCAGGCGCGGTGGAGAGTTTCATAGACATCAACCTGGTACACAGGCTGGGGATTGAGGTCCAACCGCTAACAACTCCAGTGTCGGTCCATGCTGTGGATGGCCGACCTGTAGCGGGCAGCCCGATAACCCACCAGACGCGACCTCTCACGTTGCGCCTGGAAAACCACGAGGAACGGATCACCTTTCTTGTGACTCACGTTCCTCACCTCCAGGTGGTTTTGGGGTATTCGTGGCTGCAAAGACACAACCCCCAGATCGACTGGGCCACCGGATCGATCTTTATCTGGGGAACGCAGTGTCGGGACTCGTGCCTACTGCAAGGCGGCGCGAGCCCCGAGCCGTCCGAACCCAAGATGGCGATTCCGGATTTGGCAGCTGTTCCTCCTGTGTACCATGATTTACGGGAGGTTTTTAGCAAGTCCCGGGCGCAGGACTTGCCCCCCCACAGACCGTTCGATTGCGCCATCAACCTTTTGCCCGGCACTACTCCTCCTAGGGGGCGCCTTTTTTCGCTCTCCGGCCTAGAAAAGGTTGCTATGGAGGAGTATGTGCGTGAGGCGCTTAAACAGGGGTTCATCCGTCCTTCTTCCTCCCCAGCTGGGGCAGGGTTCTTTTTTGTGAACAAGAAGGACGGCACCCTGCGCCCCTGTATCGATTATCGCGGTCTGAATGCCATTACGATCAAGGATCGGTACCCGCTGCCGCTGATGGCCACGGCTTTCGAAGCCCTTCAGCGAGCATCGGTTTTTTCAAAGCTCGATCTTCGCAGCGCGTACAATTTGATCCGGATCAGGCAGGGGGATGAGTGGAAGACTGCGTTCATTACGCCCACTGGCCACTATGAGTACTCGGTGATGCCATTTGGGTTAATGAATGCCCCCGCAGTCTTCCAGAGATTTATCAATGAGGTCTTGCGGGAGACTCTTGGTAAATTCGTCTATGTTTATTTAGACGATATTCTTATCTTTAGTCAGTCCATCGACGAGCATATAGGGCATGTCCGACGAGTTCTCCAGCTCTTGCTCGACAACCATCTGTTTGTCAAGCTGGAGAAGTCAGTCTTTCACTCCCCCACGGTCTCGTTTCTGGGGTTTGTAGTGTCCGAGGGCACCCTGCGCATGGACTCGGCTAAAGTATCTGCGGTGGAGAAGTGGCCAACTCCCAGTTCTTTACGCCAACTGCAAAGGTTTTTGGGCTTTGCAAACTTTTTTCGGCGTTTCATTAAGAACTTTAGCTCAGTCGCCGCCCCGTTAACGGACCTTACAGGCAAAGGTCCGTTCCAATGGACGGTGCAGGCCCAGCAAGCTTTCGACAAGCTAAAAACACTCTTGACAACTGCTCCCGTCTTGCAGTTGCCCGACCCAGAGGAACCCTTCGTTGTCGAAGTGGATGCTTCCGAGGTCGGGGCTGGGGCAGTTTTGTCCCAAAGAGTGGGGCCGGGGAAGAAGCTACATCCATGTGCCTTCTTCTCGCACCGCCTGACTCCAGCCGAGCGGAACTACCCGGTTGGAGACAGGGAACTCTTGGCCATTAAGTTGGCGTTAGAGGAGTGGCGACACTGGCTCGAGGGGGCCAAACATCCTTTTCTTGTCTGGACGGATCACAAAAATCTGTCATTCATCCAGCAAGTCAAGAGGATGAACTCCCGTCAGGCCCGGTGGTCCTTATTTTTTGGAAGGTTCAACTTTACACTGTCTTATAGACCGGGGTCCGAAAACGTCAAACCGGACGCTCTGTCTAGACAGTGGGAACCGACCAGGCCGGAGACCGGACCTGATCCCGTGATCCCCTCGACCCAGATAGCGGCCCCAATCACTTGGGGCATATCAAAGGTCATTCGGGATGCCCAACGGGCGGAACCCGACCCCGGTGGGGGACCTCCTGACAGACTGTACGTACCTTCATCCGTACGGCGTCAGGTCTTCGAGTGGGCTCATGCTTCCCCATTTGCGGCGCACCCAGGCGTGACCAAGTCCCTGGTCTTGCTGCGCCGAAGATTTTGGTGGCCGGGGATGGAGAATGAGGTACGTGACTTTGTCCGCGCCTGCTCTGTGTGTGCTCTTAACAAGAGTCCCAGAGAGCGCCCCAGGGGCCTTCTTCATCCGTTGCCAATACCGGCTAGACCGTGGTCCCACATTGCCCTGGACTTTGTGACAGGCTTGCCTAAGTCCAGAGGGTTCACGGCGGTATTGGTAATTGTCGACCGGTTTACCAAATCTTGCCTCTTTATCCCACTGCCCAAGCTACCATCCGCCATGGGCACTGCGCAGATCATTCTGAATCATGTGGTGAGAGCACATGGGGTCCCCTCAGACATTGTGTCAGATCGGGGCCCACAGTTTGTGAGCCAGTGCTGGCGGGCCTTTTGCCAAATTATTGGCGCGAAGGCCAGCTTATCCTCCGGTTACCACCCGGAGTCGAATGGGCAGTCGGAGAGGCTTATCCAGGATCTGAGCAAGATGCTCAGGTGCCTGACGGCAGGGAATCCGACCACGTGGTCGGATAAGCTGATGTGGGCAGAGTTTGCTCACAACACCCTGCATCATTCGGCGATCGGCATGTCACCGTTTGAGGCTCAGTTCGGGTACCCTCCTCCGCTCTTTCCTGAGCAAGAGCAGCAGGTAGCGGTCCCGTCTGTACAGCTTCAGGTCCGCCGCTGCCGCGCCGCCTGGCGCAAAGCTAGGCAGGCACTTGTGGCCACCCAGCGCTCTGTGAAGCGCAAAGCTGACCGCAGGCGGCAGCCGGCTCTTACCTTCCGGCCAGGCCAACGAGTACTTGTATCAACGAGGGATCTCCCCGTTCGAGGTGTTCCACATAAGTTGGCACCCAAGTACATTGGCCCGTTCAAGGTGGTAAGGCGGATTAACCCGGTGACGTATAGGTTGGAGCTTCCTCCCCGCATGAAAGTGCACCCAACCTTCCATGTCTCCCATCTCCGACCATTTATGTGCGGGGGAGTTTTACCCCCTCCCCAACCTCCCGCCCCTCGTATCATCCAGGGTGCCCCTGCCTTCACGGTTCGCCGGTTACTTGACAGCAGGAAGGTTCAGGGTAGTACCCAATACTTGGTGGATTGGGAAGGTTACGGCCCTGAGGAACGTTCATGGGTACCGGCTCGTCAGATCCTGGACCCTGAACTGATCCGCGAGTTCCGACGGAACCGTGCTGCGGGTCTTGGGACCTCAGGAGCTGTCCCTAGAGGAGGGGGTTCTATAACGAGGTCTGTGGTAGCTGGTGAACGTGCCCCGGGTTCCCAGCGAAACAGACGTTACAGAGCTCAGCAAACAAAGGTCTCTTATACCAGACCTTCCAATTAGTGCTGATCACCCACAGCTGTGGGGCTGGCTATTTAAGCCAGCTCTACACAGCAGTGGGTGTCGCACCTTTGTTTGTTTTGTGGTCTCTTGTGGCAGCTCGTCCACACTGTTGTTTAGTTATAGGTGGTAGCCCTGGTGGCGCTAGGCCATTAGGGTAAGTAAAACCGCAAGGTTTGAGGTATGAGGGTTTTCTTTCGTCCTCTTAGAAATAGTGTGGTGCGACGCCGCGCAGTCCTCGAACTGCTGTTTGTTTCAGCGCTAGCTTTAGCTTAGCGGTCTCACTCAGTGCTCTAGTAGCGCTGGTTATATCCTAGGCATCAGTGCCTTCAGTCAAACAGAACATTGGATTCTCCAACCGCTGGGTGGCGACTTCGGAACGTACTCGGTAGTCACGCCAACATCCCCGGTTCGAATCCACACTCTCTACAGCTGCCCAGCTCTCGTGCAGTTGCTGGGCAGACTCTTTATCGCTGTCTCTTTAAAACGCTAACATTAGCATTAGCGGCTTTCACTCCGCGCTGTTTTAGCGTTGGTGGTAACTTCGGCATCAGTGCCTTTAGTTAAACGGAACATTGGATTCTGTAACCGCTGGGTGGCAACTCCGGAAAGTAATCGGCAGTCACGCCAGCATCCCCGGTTCGAATCCACGCCTTACCGTTGTGTAACCTTTCTCTTTTGTTTTTCTCCTTTTCAGATCGGTGTTTGTCAGCTTCCGTCGGAGTTTCCGATTGGGTTTTGTTTTATTTTATGTTAGCTGTTTACCTTTTCTGTTGTCCTTATTAATCAATAAAATATCTTTTTATAATTTTACTTCTGCATTTGTGTCCCTTTCTTCCCACGTGACAATAACAGGGTGGGTTTTATATTGCTATTAGGGCACTAGATGAAGCCCTGCACCTGCAAGGTTTGAAGATGGACCCAACTGCAGGATGCTTATCCAATGACAAAATAGAAAATGGACAGTGTCAAAAGAAATCCCAATAAAAAAAAAAGGAAAGACAGATAATAGAAAAGGAATATGGAAAGTGTGAGAACTGGTCACAAATGTGCCAAATGTTCAGTTCACCAGTATGTGACAACACAGTTCTTAAAAACTATGTCAAGCTATATGGTAAGTGAGTCAAATAATGTAAAGTCAATAATGGTGCACTGGATCTAAACACCTCCAATGGAACTAAATAAAATAGTTAATCAGTTTCCGAAACATTAGCTTTCTAGATATGTCTTGTTTAAAACATTGTGTGCATTGTTGATTAAACTCTTAATTTAACTCATAATGTAGGTAAAAATCATTTTATTTTATTAGAACATTTTTACCTTTGCTTTTCTTTTGTTTCTTCTTGGGTTTTAGGTTAATTTCAGCATAAGTAACATCACTGGGTTCGGGGGCAGTATCTAGAAAATAAAAACAACAAAGTCTCCAAAAACAAATCTTTTTATCTTACTCTAGTCATATCCAATTACCCAGATGTTACTCCTCACCACTGCAAACCCCTGCTCTGACCAAGAAGAGCCATGCCTAACTTATAACCCTCAACATTTATGCAATAGCCACCGGCACAGGAAACTCTTATCACGTTCGGGAAGTCATATACTGCTCTCCATTATTCATTATGTGCAGGTACCTTCGACCAGCCAGCAGAGGCAGTAATTTCAGCAGTAATGAAGTATCACTTTAGCCCTCCCACCATCAGACATAGCCAGTCATGTCTGTGTAGACTAGCAGGATTTAACAATACTAGTCACAAATTATTGAAAATGAGCTTTTTTTCGCTGCAACGAGACGCTGCTTCCACCTAGGGGTGATACAAAATGATAACACAGTAATTAATTTGAAAATGAAAGAAGTTAAAACTGCTTTTCTAGCTATCTCTAATTATATATTCTTTCTGTGCGACCCAGTAATAAATGACCCACGGACCGGTACAGGTCTGCGGCCCGGTGGTTAAGGACCACTGCTTTAAATGAAACATGAAACATACAATAACGTTAGCATTAAAAGGACAAAATGGATTCACACTTAAAAAATCCTTACAAGTGAAACTATTTTATTACATGTTACATTTTTCAGATAAGTGTAGTGCAAACTGTCATAGGGTAGCACACGGTTATCTTGGAAAACTTAAATAAGATAAGATTCCTTTATTGATCCCCATAGGGGAAATTCGAGTGTTACAGCAGCTCCAGTACAGTGTAAGTACAATTGGCTAGAATTAGTTATTAGCTTTCATGTTACATTTACATTTTCAGCATTTTGCAAATGCTTTCATCCAAAGCAACTTACAGTTGTGACAGTGTACAGTCTAAGCAATTGAGGGTTAAGGGTCTTGCTCAATGGCCCAACAGTTGCAACCTGGCAGAGGTGAAGCTTGAACCGGCAACCTTCTGATTATTAGTCCAGTACCTTAGCCACTAGGCTACAACTGCCTTTCATTAGCTAACTCAGTGGAAAATAAGACATTTTCTGTAAATATTTTTCTAAACAGAGGTACCAGGGGGTCCTGAGGGTTAGTTACTTACAAATGGCTTTAAGTGGCTGATTAAAAAAATAGAATTAGAATGTATGTACAGAGTTTTTATGCCTTTCACACACCGGTCTTCTGGCTCAGGCTTATGTGTGCAATCAAACTAGCCCTGCTCATGTGCCCCTGAGAGGTCATTCATTACAATAATTATCACTAATAAAACATTAGGAGGCCATGTCACCTAACTTCATCATTCATTCCTAGTATAATCTTGCCCTGTCTCTAGACTTTCTTGTTAAGTCGGTGTCTATGCTTAGAGTCTATAATCAAACCATCATACACAGAATAATGTGCAGTTTTTTGTGTTCTGATGTTTATTGCTTACCGTTCCGATCACGTGCTGCATGGTTGGAATCAACAGCAGCAGAATAATCTACAACAGCAGATTACGTCTTTAGAGAAGATGTCTCACATTAATCATCATTAAATATCTTTCAAGAATAAATGTACCTCTGCTCTGGTTAGTCAGCACATGGACATTTGCATAAATATCATCAGCACCTTGAAATAAACCAGGAAGTTTAGTGAAAATCATCAGTGAGTATAAACACAGTAAATTCTCTGGTACTGCAGACTGACCTACAACCTGATCAGTGTTGTGATTTACAGCAGATGAAGACCTGGACTCTGCACCTTCTCAACAAAATTAAACAACAGTTCAAGTTAAAAACATTTTTTTATAGTTTAATATTTAACTGCAAGAAAAGCACTTCATGGCCAAAAGTACACTACATGAAAAATATTGGGACACTGGTCTATGATCTTGTTGGACATCACATTCCAGAACCACAGGCATTTATATTGAATTGCTCCCTCTTCCCTTTGTGGCTTTAATACTGTCCACTCCTCTGAGAAGCCTTTCTTTGGGAATTTGTGGCCTTGGTGGAGAAGAAGGAGCAAAAACTTCATTAGCAGCTTTCCATTGCCAACAAATCAGAAGGACCTAACAATGCTTAACATCAGCTAGATTGATGTAAAGCACACAAACACTGAACTGAGGAGAAGTGCAAAGGTTTTTTGAATTTATTTTAGATGCTTTACACCATGCCTACACAGTGGTTATTTTCACAGCAGGATAGGTAGGTAATTCTCATACTTCAGTTTTTATTCTTGGTCAAGTGTTATTCTCATATTTCTTCCAAAAACTTGAGGACTATTTTCATTTTGATTAAAGATTTTTCTTACAGTCTTAGGAATTGCTAAAGATTGTTGTGGTATTTCGGACAGTCAGCCAGTATATGTTTGATAGAAATGGGTATATGGAGGGAGTTTTTGGAGTAATTTTTTGAGCTTCATGATTTAATGATAGACAAATTAGACTTTATTCGGGTGCAGAGTGCCAACGGTACATTTTGGTGAAGTTAAATTATGATTTGTTGCTTTTTTTTTTTGTTGGGTTGTGTCAATTAGTTCCAATTATTAAATACTATATCTGCTGTGAAATGACTTTCACCCAGCCTGCCTACATATCATGATACATCCAGGAGCAAGACTAGACCCTAAAGTGCAGGCTGGGTGTGGGATAAAATACAGTGCATAACCATGGATATGAGTGCATAGTGTAAGGTGAGGCTGGCGATGAACTTAAACGTTAATTCCATATGTTCATTTACTTTTAACTTTGTGTCGACATTTGGAGAATTACCCTTGCTATCTAAAAATGGGACAATGCTCAAAGTGTGGTCCATAAAAAAAATTTCTTTAATGGCCTGCAGAAAGCCATACCTTCAGATGTATCCTTTGGAATCACTTGAAACACCACCTGAAAGGAGGACTATTCGTCTAACAACAGTGCTTGATTTCACTAAAGCTCTGGTACCTAAATAAAAGCAAATCCTCACAATCATGCTGTAAAAGTTTGTAGAATTGTTGTAGTCTTTTTATTCAGCAAGGCAAAAATAGTTTGCCAGTCCACTGCAGGACCTCACACACTCATCCATGTATTTATGTACTCATTCACTTTCTTACACCTAGGTCACTGTGCTAGCAACTTTTTAGCAATGCCAATGGTTTTGGAATGTGATGTTCAACAAGCATGTATGGTAGTATCATTTGGGTTTTAGATACTTTTGGTCGTGTACCTCGATTTAACAGACCTCCATTTATCAGATTTCGGATTTAATGGACAAGATCTGGAAAACAAAACGTCCAATACGATTGTTTAAAATTCCTGCGAGAAGCGTACCAAGGCCAGTAATTTAGTAATGGTCCACTAGCCGGCGTATGTTTCTCTGTTTGTAATTTGTCATATTTGCAAGTTCTGGTGCTTAGTTATGCAGTAGCCAGTATCCAGTTATCCAGTAGCCACCAGCAGTGCTTAAGACTATGAATAATAGATACTCTATATCAGCGGTGGGCAAACTTTTCAGCTCAAGGGCCACACTGGGTTTTAAAAATTGACAGACGGGCCGGGTGGGTGTGGGGATTTGGAACTAATATAAATTACATGTGAAACTCATGTGAAATCTAAGAAGTAAAGATTGCCCACCTACCTTATTCAGTTTCAGTGGGAACAGTGTTGTTGGTCACCCTTTTTTTACCAGTGTATCGAAGTTTGGTGACATTCAAAACTTTATTTTTGTGATTAAAGGATGATTTTTTGAACATAAATGAAATGGCAGACTCACCCTATTATGGGCATGTTTACACATGTGTGAATGTGATTTTTTTATGTATTTTTTATTATTTATTTCTGTTTCTACTTGATGTATCAGCGTATAAACAAAACCAATTCAGCGTTTAAAGCAGCACTTTTGACATAAGTTAATGTTTTTTGTGTGACGTTTTAAACCAGCAGGGTGGTTAGATCACGCTGGTGTGATAGGCGACTCCAGAGGGGTAGTAGGGCTCAGTGCAATGGCAAATGTGACGAATGAATATCTGTGTGTAAATCTGAGTCTATCTGTCCAGATAGACTCGGCTTTAGCAAAGGTCGGTAGTGTTTGGCGTGCACCATCTGATGAAATCAATTGAAACGCAGGGTACTGCAGGAAAAAGGTGAAATTAATGCGGTTTTAGGACAATTTTGTAAATACTTAGTGGGCCGGATTAAACAGCCTAACCGTATGTTGCCTGTGGGCCGTAGTTTGCCCACCACTGCTCTATATTCGGTAAAGTCCCCACTATACAATCACAGCAAAAAAAAAAAAACATCTCCACCACACAAGGTAAATTAAATTTCTCCCCAGTATTACAGTACACTAATTTTAATATTTACAGATCTATTTACATTGTTCATTTTACTGTTTATCATATGTGCATGTTTAGCACTTTTGTGGACTGTGCTTTCATAAATTTTCGCACCCCATGAAAAAAATAATTGCTTTTTAAGACAGTTGCATTTTACGAACCAGTGCTCCCCCTTTTAGTCTGTTAAATCGAGGTTCCAATATGTGTCTGTATATATATATATATTAAAGGTTAAAAGGCTAAAAATGACAAATTCATAGAAAATACATTCATCAATCATAGATCATTAGGATCAAACCTTTGTTCCTCTTGCAGCAGCAAAGTAATATTATCAATAAGAGCAGCAACAAGGCTGAACCTAATCCTCCAGCAACTCCTATAATAGTGGCTACAGATTTTGAAACTGGAGAACAAAAAGAACCAGATTTATTATTTAATCACTGTACTGTTTATGAATTAAATGGAAGTAAATAACAAACTGTCTGTATCACCTCTGACTAAGACCAAACTCTTTGGTGATTCTCCTCCCTCGGGGTATTTACAGTGGTAGAAACCTTCATCTGACTTTGAGACTTGATGGATCATCATCTCTCCTGAGGTCTGGTTCTGCACGACTGATCCATCTTTATAGAAATCAGCTCGGAGGTTTGAGGGTTTAGTTTTGCGATATAAACAGTGTAGAGTCAGAGATTCTCCTTCAATCACAGGATTAACAGGACTCTCCAGAATCACGTCACCACCTTCAGAAGAGAAAGATGAAAAGGAATCCCTTAATTCTAACACAGATACCTTTATTTCCGTGTTCACACTGGCAGCATCATGGCAAAGCCACTGAAAGTCATGATTTATCAGTGTGAGCTGGAGATGTACAGCAATGAAGAGGACAAATGAGGACTGAGTTGTGTGTGGAAACCCAATCAGAGTTGAGCATTATGGTACTTTGTTTCTCCCATTACAATCCCATCATACATTTCTTTCTATAAAAGATACATTATTTACTACTAAATTCATTAGAATACAATATAATGCATTAAATAGTGTTTGATACTAAATGTATTTAATTAGTTAAAAAGTCAGTTACAGACTGTAATAATGTTTAATGTTATTTCGCGATATTACGTGTTAATTTTAACAACCAGATAAGTTTCTTTTGCAAGCCCTTAGAATGTAAAAACTAAGCTTTTAGCATTACCTATTGACCACAAGTGGTTAACCTACATAGAGGGCAGCACCAATTTTGTCACGGGATCTTAAGGAAAGATCATCTCCTATTGGCTACATGTACTGTGTGCCACACCTTTTTAAAGTAAATAAAGAAGGAGGCACGATCATTTGCAGTTTAGTTTTTAAGTTCAAAGAGTTTTTTAAGTTGTAGAAGTTTTGGAAGTTCACATCACCCGCAGTTCAGACAAGTTCATGTTTCTGTTAGTTTGAATTCGACTTGAATCATCCACTTCTGAACTTTATCACAGATGAAGGGAAAGTTCCTATTAGGCTGTGTGTGAAGAATCCAAGCACTTTACCTGATTGCATAGTGCGTTATGACCTTATGACCTGAAGAAAAGAGAGCATCAAAATCAGCCATAGTTGGGTCGAGGCCCCCAAACGGAGTGTTGCAGGCACAGAAGGCCCACTTATCCGCTAAACAGGACCAGAGCAAAGAACCAACAGAAGTGAGGTGATTCGACTACAGGCCTCTCCCTGCAAAGCCTTCCTTCATCAGCCGACAGGTACACACACCTCATGTGCTCACCGGTCAAGTGCTTGGTTTTGATACTTTCTTTATTTGTTCCACTATTAATCAATAACATACACTTAAATCAGGCCACCATTCGAACCACTATAGATAATTATTATTATTTCCCAGTTATGGTTTTTACACAGATTTATAGTTACATTAATAATTATAGTTATGCAATTTATGTATTAACTGTCATTATATGTGTTATGTTTTAGGGCTCAGTAAACATTATAATGATTCAGTTTACCTGGTAATTTTCCCCTAAAAATGCCAGTGGTGCCCCATAATTGATTATTAGCTATTAATTATATAACTAATTAATTGATTGCTACCATCTACCCAACAGTGTATATGTAGAGATAAAGTATTTCAGGTGTTATTTTGTCTCATTCTTTCTGCAAACACATCTGCTGTGCAACAGTACAGGATTGTTGTTGTTACATTTTACATTTCAAAATTCTCCACACATTATCTATTGTGGACAGGTCAGGACTGCAGGCAGACCAGTCCAGTACCCGTACCCTCTTCTTCTGCAGTCATGCCTTTGTAATGTGTGCGGCAGGTGGTTTTGCATCGTCTTGCTGAAAAATACATGAACGTCCCTGGAAAAGATTCGTCTTAAAAACAGCACTTTGCTCTAAGACCTGAATGTACTTTTCTACATTAATGCTGCATCACAGAAGTGTTATTGACCTTTACCAAGGGCACTGACACACCCCCATACCATGACAGACCCTGGCTTTGGGACTTGGTGGTGTGCTTTGGGTGGTCTTTTTTGTCTTGGTCTGGCATCCCTTTTTTCAAAAAAGATTTAAAATCCTGATTCATCTGACCACAATACACATTTCCAATGTATGATGGTCAAGCCTAGATGCCTCCAAGCCCAGAGAACTTGAAATCACTTCTGCACATGGCTTTTTTGCACAGTAAAGTTTTAAGTAACATGTATATGTATATTGTGTATGTAGCTTTATTGTATTGTTTGACAAAGGTTTGCCAAACTAATCCCTTGCCCATGTGGTATCAGCTATTGTTGAGTGGTAGTTCTTGATGCAGCTCTGTCTGAGGGATCAGAGATCACAGGTGCTTAGCTAAGGCTTGTGCCCTTGCCCTTTACGCACTGAAATGTTTCCAGATTTATTGAATCCTTTATTAATATTATGCAATTTTCTCACACATTTGTTTGACTGGACATCCACTGTCTGTCTTTGCTCATAATACTCAGCCTTTTGCTACTTTCTTAACCAAATCTTGATTATTAAGTCTGGCAAAAGCAAATATAGCATTTTACAGTGAGATCATTATACAAGGTGATTTGCTTCATCAAGCTAAAATGTCTTGCAGTGATGTGACTAATATTAAATTACAGAAAGTGTTTGGTTGCCTTTATATTATACATGTATCTTACTAAATTAACACTCCATCTATAAGCCTTACCAATAATTTCTTGATTTGAAAATGGACTCGTCAGTTTTGTAAAATGAATAATAATAATAATAATAAGAGCTCTGTAGACTCACCATGCACTGTGATGTTGACAGGATTACTGCCTCCAGATTCAGATTCACACCAGTACACTCCAGTGTGGGATGTGCTGAGGGAGCTGATGCTGCATGTAGATTCTCCAGCTGATCCTGATAATGTTGAACAGTCTAACACTCCTCGATCATCATTTTTCTGAACGGAACTTTTTACTCTCCATTCAGTAGATTTACTTTGATCCACACAGCTCAGTGAGAGAGATTCATCAGTAAAGTGTTGAGTTCTGCTGGGATTGATGATCAGAGAAACTGGAGACGTTTCACCTTAAACACACACACAGTTTACATGATTTTACTTTTAACATCCATCTGATAGATGTTACATTTCATTATACACACTCTAGTCAACATCTGTAAGAAGTTTTTTATTTTCATGTTGGTTTTCTTCAAATACTTAATTTTTCTTCCACCCCCCAAAACTGACAGAAGTAAATTGGCTATGCATTATAGTCCCTAAGTGTGAATGAGGGAATAGGTGAGTGCATGGTGTAATTGATTGTGACCTGTCCTGGGTGTATTTTTACCCTGCGCTAGTGTTTCCACTGGTGCCATATCCTGATGGTTTACATTATGGTTAATAATTAGTTTATCTTTGTAATCTAGGAATATTTTTGTTAATTTTAATAAGTAACAATGTTTTATAAAGCACCAGGAAGTTCACTAACTATGAGGTTCACAAGCAGTACAAATGTGAAGGATTCACTACTTTAGAGTTCACTAGCTAAGATAGCTGATGGTCTATTAGAACATAATATTGGCTCCTCTTTTGGGTAACAGGATTTATCTCTTAATGTTAATCAAAGTAACACTAGCACCATCTATGAGTTTATCTTTATACAGTACAGAAGTTAATGCCCCTGATGACATGACAAGTGAAATGTCTGCAAAGGAACATGGCAAACCTCTCAAATTAAACAGAGGCATCCAGGAAAGATCTGTAGGGGGATTCAAACTTGTAGGTAAAGTTTTTCGATGACTCTTCTATGCAAGTCATATTTGTGCAATGCTGCCCAATAAAATGTTGCACCACTACCCAAGCACCAGCTAAACCCTGCTAATCAGGACCTCATGTTTGTTGAGTATTAGCATAATGTTAAAGCCAGATAAATCTTTACACTTGAAGTCATTAGATGACGAGTCTCTGTGACAATTTTATTCTGGGCAGCACATAGGCACAGTACTAAGACATGCAAGTTTGGTGAATCGGAGATCCAAAATTGGCTGTGACGTTACAATTGAACTGATGAATCATGGGTGACCTGTAACTACCTGCCCTGTCATGAATGGAGGTGAAAAACAACACAGAGGTCACTCTGTTTTATTATTGTTTGTTTTTGAAATGCATTGTTCAACAAGCTTATGGCCATATAGTGTACCTACATTTAAATCTCAGACAATTTGCATCATCCAGAGTTTTCTGTCCTGTAAATATAGTTTCTGAGTGACACAGGAGGAACAATTTTACTCACCAGTAACATTTACCCAGAGTGCATTGCTGTAATGTGTGTAATAGACTGGGTTTCCTCTTCCAGCTCTGCACCAGTACTGGCCTCCATCAGAGACACTAACTGAGTAGATGGTGTAGGAGGGGTGTGTTGTAGTCTCAGTCTCAGTGTTCTGTGTGTGTTTGTACCAGTAGAAGTTCCATCCAGCAGTTGGGTTCAGTTCACAGTACAGAAGCACTAAGTTTCCTGCTAGTGCAGCTACTTTATGGTTAGATGTGAGTTCAGGTTTTGGTTTTTCTGTTAGAGATGAAACACAGTTCAGTTCACATGTTGATCTGTTTATCACAGTAATCACTTGTACAGAAACACACACTGTTACTGATCATGTGATCCACTGTATCAGATAAACTAAGACTTCACCAAACATTACAATTATAAACATTTATAAACAATATAAGAGGTAAAACATCAGTGTGATCACAGTCTGGATTAGAAAGGAACTGCAGTGAGATAATGTAGGTCTCTAATCTCTGTCTCCTCTACACCAGTACTGAATACATGCTGATGTGATACAGATGTTATGAAATACAGAAGAGATGATCAGACTCACCTGATACAGTCAGTAGAACAGCATCACTGGGGTGTGAGGAACGTGATCCTCCTGTCTCTGTTCCTGTACAGGTGTATTTACCTGCATGATTCTCTGTAACATCACTGATTCTGTACTGCTGACCATTACTGACAGTTTGGTCTGAACCTTCTTTATTCCAGCTGTACCTCCAGTTCTGGACACCTCCTCCATTCACTATGTTACATCTGAGAGTAACAATCTCTCCTATAAACACGTGATTATCAGGCTTTGTGGTTACAGCTGGTTTTGGTCTCTCTGTAGAAAGAAAATCAAATAAATAAATATATAAATGAATGAATGTAAACAGCTTTAATAAATTAGTCTTCATAAGTGTGCATGATAATTAAAACAATTAAAGCAGAATTCAGTCCATTTAGATTTTGCAACTAACGCGTGTGCAGATCACACAAATTTCAGTTGAACATCTTTTATGAGAGGTGCTTTAGGGTTAAATATTTATTCATTTTTAAACCAAGGACTAATTGAAGAGCTGATAAAGCAGATGTAATGGTACATTTGCTGCATCTTGCTTGATATTATATACCTACATATATCTCCAAAATTTTATATAAGTCATAGGTCTATTAATAGCTTATTAATAGTAATGTAATGCATCACTATATATAATGTATGGTCAGTCTTAATTAGTACCATTGAAAAAAAAACAGGCAACATCTTATTATTTAATCATTTAGTTACAGAAATAGAAGTTGCAGAAACCATTCAATTTAAAAGAAAGTACACCGTGATACACACTGATGAGCCAAAACATTACGACCACCCACGTAATATGCTTGCCAAGACATGGACTCCATATGAAGTTGAATGTTGATAAACAAGTATAAAGATTCTATAACTCTTCTATATTCATCATAATTTGATATAAGATATAGATGAAATAAGATGAAACACAAAATGCAGATTTTAAATCAAAAGCTCCATCACTCATGTGAAAAACCCATGTGAAAAAGTAATTTCCCCCTAAATCTAATAACTGTCACCCTTCATTTGTTTGTGCAGGACTTGCTTGTGTGTTTTGGATCAACGTCCTGCTGCATAACCCAGTTGTGGGGTGGACATTCACATCAGGATTTTCTGATAGAAAACAGATTTTATTGTTCCATCAGTAATGACAAGTCGTCTAGGTCCTGCAGGAGCAAAGCAGCCCCAGAACATCATACTACCACCACCATGTTTCACTGTTGGTATGATGTTTTTATGGTGGAATGCAGATGTAACAGAACCCCTGTCCTCCAAAATGTTCCAACTTTGACTCATTAGTCCACAGATTATCATCCAAAAAAGTCTTAAGGGTCATCTAGATGTTTTTTGGAAAATGTGAGACACACCTTTGTGTTCTTTTTGGTCAGCCGTGGTGTGCACCTTGCAACCCGACCATGGACGATATTTTCTCCCAGAGTCTTTCTTATTGTGAAATTGTGTATATTGAGCGTAACTGCAGTTCTTTAGATGTTTGCCTGGGTTCTTTTGGGACTTCCTAAGGAGTCGTTGATGAGCTCTTAATGAAATTCTGGTAAGCCGTCCACTTCTGGGAAGGTTCACAACTTTTTTTTTAGGTTTTCTCCATTAGCTCTCAATATGGTTTGTTAGAGTCCCAAAGGTTTACCAATGACTTTGGGTCTGTATCAAAACCTAGTACAAAAAAGCTCACTACACAGGCAGCATTTATGTCATTTTATGCACTCCAGAAAAAAAGGCTGTCTCAATTTTCACATTTCTAAAATTGAGGACGGAAAAGGGTATTAATATTCATATTAGCCTAGTTAGCTAAAACTGAGGTGGTGGGCGGGGACAGCCCATGACAATCACTGTGAAACTAGAGCATCTCAATGATCTGCTTTCTAAAGTCAGTTAGAATTTAGCTCTACTGAGGCAGCTGCCTAGACAGGCGATGGGCAGCAGGGCAGCTAACCAGGTTCTCAGACGGACAGTTTTAGACCAACCTTTTCCAAACTGGTAGATTTCAATGACTTTGTTTCACATCTGTTCATTGAATCTCTTTAAAATGTGGTATTGTGCTTCTTTTTGAGACTTTCTAGCCTGCTTCACATTACCAGACAGGTTCTGTTTAAGGGATGTTTAGATTCAGCAGGTCTGGCAGTGATCATGCCTGGGTGTGGCTAGTAAGATTAAACCCAACTGTAAACTGAAATAGTATAACTGTACACAGGACAGGTAGGGCTTAACAGCAATATTCCATCAACGATTAAAATCATCATTTTAAAAAATCACTGTGTTTATTTTGGTCTTTGTTTATTATTGAATTGATGATTTGAAACATACAAGTGTAACAAATATGCAGAAAGAAAAGAAATTGAAAAAGAAATGCTTTTTCACAGCACTGTACAGATGTTATTAAATACAGAAGAGATGATCAGACTCACCTGATACAGTCAGAACAGCATCACTGGGGTGTGAGGAACGTGATCCTCCTGTCTCTGTTCCTGTACAGGTGTATTTACCTGCATGATTCAGTTTAACATCACTGATTCTGTACTGCTGTTTATTACTGACATTAGAACCTTCTTTTTTCCAGCTGTATGTCCAGTTCTGGACACGTCCTCCATTAATGTTACATGTAAGAGTAACAGAGTCTCCACTGAACACATGACCAGGCTCTATAGTCACCACTGGTTTTGGTCTCGCTGTAAAAAAAAAAAAAAGTATTAAATAAATAAATAAAAGATGTTAATTAATTTTTTCCCAATAAGTAAACATGACATAAAACTGTGAAACACTGGAATGTTAACAATTATTAACAACCAAATACTAACTGTTATGGCGTGAAATTCAAACACACTCAAATACAGCTCAGAAGATCTGATAAACATCAGGCAGCTCATGCCACCAGGTATATTTTCTGATTTTTCTTTTTCGGACAGTTTTTTGGATATCTTGGTTAGCGGTGCGGCTGCTCTCCTGAGCAGACACAGATGCAGGCGGATGCACAGACGTGGGAAGCGCGCCGGAGCGCTCGTCAAACTCCGACAGTGCAGACTTTGCACACTGCTACCCAGCATACACATGACAAACCTTCGCTCTTTAGGAAATAAAATTGACTTTCACTGTTAAACCTTGCCAACAAGGACTTTTCTCTTTCTGCTGTACTGTGCTTCACTGAGACCTATATTTAAAGGTGCTTATCACTCTGTCCCCCGTGCAGCACTGGGTCTGTCTATTCACTGTTTAGTTCATCTTCTCCCAACCTACAGACAGAAGCTTAAATGTGCCAAACCTGTAGTCAGCACGGTGAAGAAATGGACTAATGAGGCTAAAGAAAGGCTTCAGGACTGCATGGAATTAACAGACTGGTGTGTGTTCGATGATGCCACAAGCAGCCTGGATGAATACACGGACACTGTGACCTCTTACATCAAATCTGTGTTCCCACCAGGACTCGCATTAAATATAATAATGACCCTGGTTTAATGCCAAATTGAAACAGCTGCACCGGTCCAAGGATACGGTGGCCCACTGAGTCAAAACACAATAACATTTACAAAACAAACAAAAGCTGACCACACAACAACATTAAAGAAAAACGCGAATACAAAAAGGACAACACAACATTAAGGAAACACGAATACAAAAAGGACAACACAACAACATTAAGGAAACACGAATACAAAAAGGACAACACAACAACATTAAGGAAAAACGCAAATACAAAAAGGACAACACAACAACACTAAGGAAACACGAATACAAAAAGGACAACACAACAACATTAAGGAAACGCGAATACAAAAAGGACAACACAACACTAAGGAAACGCGAATACAAAAAGGACAACACAACAACACTAAGGAAACACGAATACAAAAAGGACAACACAACAACATTAAGGAAACACGAATACAAAAAGGACAACACAACAACATTAAGGAAACACGAATACAAAAAGGACAACACAACAACATTAAGGAAACACGAATACAAAAAGGACAACACAACAACATTAAAGAAAAACGCGAATACAAAAAGAACAACACAACAACATTAAGGAAAAACGCAAATACAAAAAAGACAACACAACAACATTAAGGAAAAACGCAAATACAAAAAGGACAACACAACAACATTAAGGAAAAACGCGAATACAAAAAGAACACAACAACATTAAGGAAAAACGCGAATACAAAAAGGACAACACAACAACGTTAAGGAAGAACGCGAATACAATAAGGACAACAAAACAACATTAAGGAAAAACGCGAATGCAAAAAGAACACAACAACATTAAGGAAAAACGCGAATACAAAAAGGACAACACAACAACATTAAGGAAAAACGCGAATACAAAAAGAACACAACAACATTAAGGAAAAACGCGAATACAAAAAGGACAACACAACAACATTAAGGAAGAACGCGAATACAATAAGGACAACTCAACAACATTAAGGAAAAACGCAAATACAATAAGGACAACACAACAACATTAAGGAAACACGAATACAAATCTACAACGGAAATGCTCCCGGTCACTAGAGGGCATCTCTATCATTTTTTATCTGTATGAACATTGCTGCAAAAGAAGCAAGAAGCAGATTTAACTTTAACGTTCAGTGATATAATTCCAAATAAAATTAAGCTTTTTAGTGTCTGTGGTTTGACTGTATAGCACCTTTTTTGTTTTTTAAACATCAGGCAGCTATTAGCTTGCCAAATTTCTAATATAATTGCAAAATCAACTAACTTGAGCTTTAACCAGACTGTCATATTGTGTCACGCTTTTACAGTTTAACATGTTTTAATGTCATAAACCATTTAACAGTATATTCACAATGTATTAGTTAGTTATCATTAACCATTTTGAGCGTACATATTCATGCCCATTAGTCTAATATTCAACATTCGTTTGACATTTGGCATTCTGGTTTAAATAAGTGCTTGAAAAAACACCTAAGACTTATTTTATGAATTCTTACACATGAAAATAGGCAACATACTTAAAAAGCAATTTCATTTTAATTTTAAGATTACGTCTATTTATTAAAAAAAATAATAAAAATAATGGAAAAAAGTGTTCATAACATTTTGTGCATTTTTTTTTTGAGAAAAAGGAATCCATTAAAGTGTCATATAATTTGATGTATTAATGTCAAACTAATCTTTATATACACACACATCAGTGTCACTTACCTACTACAAGCCTTGTACAAAACAATACAAAAATTGTATTTCTTTTATAATAATTTTATTGTGCAAATAAATAAATACATCTAAGTCTTGTATTATTTGATTAAATTAACTAAAACCATTTTTATATAGACACATAAATGGACACAACTGTAAAATATAATTATTATACAATTATTGATCTTAACTATGAATTAAAATAAATGATTTCATAATGTAAAGAAGTTTGTAGTATGTGAGGGGTATGTACTGTATGTGTAAATATAAAATAGTTTACATTAATAAATCTAATCATATCAAATAATTCTATAATTTACAATTATCCTTTATGAAATAAGATAATATATCTGTTATTTGTCATGTATACATATACAGATGTACAGTACAATGATCATACATTTTTTCATCTTAACTATAAATTTAAATAAAACACAACTAAAAAGGTAACTAAAAAAAGTTTGTAGTAAATGGAAAACATTGATGTTTGTATTATAAATGAAATTACGAGACCTGCATAGATTAATTCATCTCCAATATAAAATAATCAGTTTAAATAAAATGATCTTTATTTAAAATGAATATAAAATAGTTTGTAGTAGGTGAGAAAGATTGATGTGTTTGTATAAAAATGGTTTGACATAAATTTATTAAAAGCTGACTTTTGTTTAGAATTATATCACTGAACGTTAAAGTTAAACCGAAGCCAGATTCTCTGCACTACGCTGCTCTGCTTCTTTCGCAGCAATGTTCATACAGATAAAAAATGATAGAGATGCCCTCTAGTGACCGGGAGCACTTCCGTTGTAGATTTGTATTCGTGTTTCCTTAATGTTGTTGTGTTGTCCTTTTTGTATTCACGTTTTTCCTTGATGTTGTTGTGTTGTCCTTTTTGTATTCACATTTTTCCTTAATGTTGTTGTGTTGTCCTTTTTGTATTCGCGTTTTTCCTTAATGTTGTTGTGTTGTCAGCTTTTGTTTGTTTTGTAAATGTTATTGTGTTTTGACTCAGCGGGCCACCGTACAAGGAGGTAGCATATATAAGTGAGGATCGGGCACTGTACAACCAGGCAAGGAACACCCTAACCAAAGAGATCAAGGCTGCAAAGAAGAACTACTCCAACAAGCTAAGCAGCATGATGTCCACAAATGAGCCATCAACTGCCTGGAAGTGTCTGCAGAACATCACCAGCTACAAAAGGCCACCTACACAGACAATGGGAGATCGTCAGCCGGCCGACGACCTTAACTTGTTCTACTGCAGGTTTGAACAGCCCAGCAACGAGCACCCATCCAACACCACTTCACACCCATCTGACTATCAGCCACTCATCCAGCCTGCTCTGAAGATCTGTGAGGAAGACGTGCTTAGACTTTTTAAAAAACAGAAAGTCAAGAAGGCCCCGGGCCCTGATGGAATCTCTCCCTCCTGCCTGAGGACCTGTACGGACCAGCTTGCACCTGTCTTCACAAAAATCTTCAACAGATCACTGGAGCTGTGTGTTGTTCTGCCCTGCTTGAAAAGCTCTACAATAATACCCATTCCCAAAAAGGCAACTACCACAGGACTAAAACACTACAGACCAGTTGCCTTGACCTCTGTGGTCATGAAATCCTTTGAAAGACTGGTTCTCAAACATCTCAAGGAAATCACGGACCCCCTGCTAGACCCCCTGCAATTTGCATATCGGGCCAACCGGTCGGTGGACGATGCCGTGAACATGGGTCTCCACTTCATCATCCAACACCTTGATCATCCAGCAACTTATGCAAGAATTCTGTTCCTGGACTTCAGCTCAGCCTTCAACACAATTATTCCAGCACAACTACACAGCAAACTGACTGAACTCAGCGTACCAGCCTCCACCTGCCAGTGGATAACTGACTTTCTTACTGGCAGAAAACAGGTGAGGCTGGGAAAGTTTACTTCAGGGACCCGAACCATCAGCACTGGTGCCACTCAGGGTTGTGTACTCTCCCCACTGCTCTTCTCGCTGTACACAAATGACTGTACCTCCATGGACTCCTCTGTTAAAATCCTGAAGTTTGCAGATGACACTACAGTCATTGGTCTCATCAGTGACAGTGATGAGTCTGCTTATAGACGGGTGGTTGATCAGGTCGTCCTCTGGAGCAGTCAGAACAATCTGGAGCTGAACACAGCAAAAACAGTGGAGATGACCGTGGACTTCAGGAGGAGCCCCCCAACCCTGCCAGCACTCACCATCTTAGGTGTAAAGCTGCCCACACTGCTGGATCTGCATGCCTCCAGAACCAGGAAGTGCGCAGGGAAAATCATCACTGACCCTTCTCACCCTGGCTATAACCTGTTTGGCGCCTTCCAACAGACAGCCACATGAAGACCAGAACGACCAGGCTACAGAGAAGCTTTTTTCCACACTCTTGTGCTCATGAACAATTGAACACTACTGAACTGTTAATCTTTGGGACACTTGTAAATCTTTAAATTACATATTTAACTTGTATAATGACTCGCAACACTGCTTACACTGGTCTTTCACATTCATTTTTCATTTCTTATTTATATATTTTAATACTGCACAGAAAACTTATATTTCACCTTTAACCCATAATATGAATTACACATGCTAATTGTTTACAGGTATGAATGTGTGAAAGTGTGTTAGAGAGAGAGTATATATACAGTATATGTGTGTGTGTGTGTGTGTGTGTGTGTGTGTGTGTGTGTGTGTGTGTGTATATATATAAGACTGTCCTTACTGTATTTATCGTGCACTGCTAGCATCTGTATAACCAAAGTCAAATTCCTTGTATGTGTGAGCATACTTGGCCAATAAAGTCTGATTCTGATATTAACAATAAATCTCTGTATCAGGTTTAAATATTTGGAATTCAAACGTCCTCTAATTCTCTCCAAACTACAAACTCAACTAACTGCATCATGTATTATTATTTTTTTAAATATATTGTAATTAAATTATTATAGAATTATTCTACGTGTTTATTCAAAGTTAAAATAGTTTTATTACATTAGAATGATTAATTATAGTATTCATTTAAGTATTTTTACAAGCTAAGAGATCATTCTGCAGCGCTCAGAGTTTTATGGAATAACATGGATTTGGTGAAGTTATTACATTCATTTCCTGACTACATTAAATCTGTAATAAAAAGTATAAAACACAACAAACCTTCAACTGTAACAGTAACTGGATCACTGAACTGTGAGTAGTAGTTTTCTCTTCGTGCTACACAGTAGTACTTTGTTGTTCCTGTATTAGAAAGTTTCTCACTGAGTTTGTTGGTGGTGATTTTATCTGCAGAGATCTGAGGATTTAAATGCTGATTATTTTTGTTCCAGATGAAAGTCCATCCTGTAGACTGATTCAGATCACAGGTCAGAGTAACGGTGTCTCCAGTGTAGATGAACTTCTGAGGTTCTGATCTCACAGTTGGTTTGGGTTTTGCTGTTAATACAAAACAATGAAGCTTTTAAAGCTGTTTGTTCAAAATCAGCAGTTTAATTATTTTTATTCTCATTTTCTCCAAATTCCATCCAGAATCTGCTGATATAAACTTTTTAAAGTTCAATAATTAAATCTAATTAAAGCTTTCTACACACACACACACACACACACACACACACCTTTACACACACACATCCACACAGATACAAATACACACACACATACAAGCAAACACACACAGACACGCCCATATGCACGGCTACATAAACACATACACACACACAAACATTTACAGATCCCTCTACAATTATTGGCACCCCTGGTACAGAGGAGTAAAACTCTTATTAGAAATGTAACGTTTAGTGAATCAGTTGTATCTCTACTCCTGGGTAAGGTAGGCTTCTTGTTTAAGTATACATTCTGTTTTAACATGTGCTAGAATATAACTGTCTACGTAAGTAAAGCTACTCTTAAGTTAGGCCTCTTGCTGTAGTAATTCAGTGGTCAGACACTCTGCTGATTAGTTAGTTTCAGGTGTCTATTGTTAGAACTAGTTTCTGATGCAGGGTTAAGACTAGTATAAATTGATTGTCCGCTACAGACGTGTGACTTAATCACTGCTAAGTATTTTAACATCATTTTTGTTTGAGCAATTTTCCTAACAACACAACTTTCAGTAAAAAGTACTTGAGCAGTTTTCTCTCACATCTCAGTTTTTTGTCAAACATCTCCATGTGCTACTCGCCCATTTATGTGCTCATATCTCACAGGCCTTACAGACATGGCAAGTCACATCATAGAAACAGTAATGCCAATAACCTCATCATTCTACAACTGCTATCGCAATCTCAAACAGTGGTGGTAGATGGGCTCTGGATCTATCAGTCAGCGGTCCAAAAAGCTGACTTCATCTTAGCTTTTGTATCATCTTACCCCCTCGGCTTCCTGGCACTGACTGAGACATGGATCTCCAATAAAAACTCAGCTACACCAACAGCATTATCCTCTGACTATACCTTCTTTCATACACCAAGACATCTGGCAGGGGTGGCAGTACAGGTTTGCTCTTGGTCAAAAAATAGCACTTTACCCCATAAACCTTCCTCATCTTATCATATGTTTCTTTGAATTTCATGCTGTTACTGTTACCCTCCCAATAACCCTTCACAATATTGTTGTCTTTAGGCCACCTGGTTCATTGAAAGACTTCATAGAAGAGCTGGATATTCTTTTCTTCCCTTCAGATGGGACTTCACTAACTCTTCTTGAAGACTTTAACCTCCCTACTGACAAATCTTCCTGTCGTCTTCCTTTCCTGTCATCTTTCGACCTCCTCTTTAATAACATCCCTCACACACAAAGGGGCAACCTTTGACCTGGTCTTTAGTCGTGCAACCTCTGCTGACCTTCAGTCACCCCACTTCCCCTCTCCGACCATCACTTTGTATCCTTCTCTCTTCATCTCCCAACCCTTTCTACTTCCAACCCCACATACACTCTTCCAACTCACCCAAACCTTCACTCCCTATTCTTCTATCTCCCTCTTCTCTGATCTCTAACATCTTAACCTTCTTGCCAAACCACAATGTGCTTTCTACCCCCCCACTCAACTCTCCCTCTAATACCATACTTTCTTCTCTTTCATCATCATATGACCAGCTCAGCAGTTTAATCACTTCCAGTCTCTAATTTTCCCCAAATTCAATCCAGTCTGCTGATATAAACTTTGTAAAGTTTATAAACTATATAAAGCTTTCAGTTTATGTGCAGCTTACATTCAGTGACACACAGACACACACATACACTCCAACACAAGTGCACCCACACACACAACTACATGTACATACACCTACACTCATTCACAATTTACACACACCTATGCCTATACTTACACACACCTACAGTGGGGGAAATAAGTATTTGATCCCCTGCTGATTTTGTAAGTTTACCCCCTTACAAAGACTTGAACAGTCTATAATTTTTATGGAAGGTTTATTTTAACAGAGAGAGACAGAATATCAACAAAAAATCCAGAAAAAAAACATTAAATAAAAGTTATAAATTAATTTGTATTTAATTAAGGGAAATAAGTATTTGATCCCCTACCAACCAGCAAGAATTCTGACCCCCACAGACCGGTTATGTGCCCATGAGGCACACAAATTAGTCCTGTCCCTGTATAAAAGACTCCTGTCACAGAATCAGTTTCTTCTGTTCAAATCTCTCGACCACCATGGGCAAGACCAAAGAGCTATCAAAGGACGTCAGGGACAAGATTGTAGACCTGCACAAGGCTGGAATGGGCTACAAGACCATCAGCAAGAAGCTTGGTGAGAAAGAGACCACTGTTGGTGCGATAATTAGAAAATGGAAGAAATACAAGATCACAGTCAATCACCTTCACTCTGGAGCTCCATGCAAGATCTCACCTGGTGGGGTAAGAATGATTCTGAGAAAGGTGAGGTCAGTCCAGAATTACACGGGAGGAGCTTGTCAATGATCTCAAGGGAGCTGGGAGCAGAGAAATGCTGGATATGACCCCAAGAACACCATCCCCACTGGGCATTTCTTTGCCTCCAAACACGGCGAGTGGAGTTGATGCCAAAGAGCTCAATTTTGGTCTCATCTGACCATATCACATTCTCCCAAGCTTTCTCTGAATCATTCAGGTGTTCATTGGCAAACTTCAGACGGGCCTGTACATGAGCCTTCTTGAGCAAAGGGACTTTGCGGGCACTGCAGGATCTCAATCCATTACGGCGAAGTGTGTTACTAATGGTTTTCTTGGTGACTGTGCTCCCAGCTCCCTTGAGATCATTGACAAGCTCCTCCCGTGTAATTCTGGACTGACCTCACCTTTCTCAGAATCATTCTTACCCCACCAGGTGAGATCTTGCATGGAGCTCCAGAGGTTAAGAGTATCTGCTAAATGCCAAAAATTTAAATGTAATGTAAAGGTGGGTTTTCACTTAAGGGTCTTGTTGGGCTGTTTCTTTTCTCCACAAGCCCTGGAACCTAATTAATGTACATGGCTTCATGGACTCCATGAAGTACCAGGACTTTTTTAATCACAATCTGTCTCCAAATGTCAAGAAACTAAATTTCCTTTAATGAAATACCTTTTCTCTTTTTTTGTGTGAGATGAAGCTGATTCACACAAACTTTCACAATCACAAACAGACACATAGTTTTAACCATGGTCTTCATAATTCAGCTCATTGTGCTCTTACATTCATCCCTTGAACAAAACTGTAAATGTTTCTCAGTTTAATGATGTTCAAAAAATATGTTTTTATTAGACAGTAATTTTTTTAATTAAATATAAATGTTTCTAAATTTATATCAGTGGTTCTAGAGATTATTTTAAAGTTTATTTATAAATATTAAAACAACCAACAACTGTTCAAACATTTTACCTTCTGTTACTTTTATACAGATTTATAGAGGAAATAAAAGTAATATGATGAGCCCTAGCATTGTAAAAATCTTCAGATTCTATTTTAGAAAAAAATTCAATAATCATATCGTACACCATGAATGAGTTACTGTAACATCTTAACAAGCCCCTCTCTTCTACACCAGGACTGAATGGATGATGATGTGATACAGATGTTATTAAATACAGAAGAGATGATCAGACTCACCTGATACAGTCAGTAGAACAGCATCACTGGGGTGTGAGGAACGTGAGCCTCCTGTCTCTGTTCCTGTACAGGTGTATTTACCTGCATGATTCTCTGTAACCTTATTGATTCTGTACTGCTGATCATTACTGACAGTTTGGTCTGAACCTTCTTTATTCCAGCTGTACGTCCAGTTCTGGACACCTCCTCCATTCTCTATGTTACATGTGAGAGTAACAATCTCGTCTATAAACACGTGATTACTAGGATTTATGATCACAGCAGCTTTTGGTCTCTCTGTAGAAAATAAAAATATCATTAATAGACACTTTGTGGTTTGTGGTTGTGAGTGTTTAATGTTTGGAGAATTAAAACAGTTTCAATCACAGTCCGCTAGTCAGTTCATGACCTAAAGCTCAGGTGCAGTAGGCTTTTGCAGCAGGAAAATTAAACACATACGCAAGTTGTTACGTGCCTGAGGGACACGTGTTTTTTTTTTCCTGTTTTCTTGTATTTGTGTTTGGTAGTTCTTCTAGCTGCGTTCGAAATTGCATTCTTTTAGAGTACATACTAGATTGGAGGAAGTACGCACCGCTCGTCTGGCAAAGAAGTACATACTTTCAGTACAGAAGTGTGTAGTATGCACACAACACCCCTATGCACTACGTCCACCATCTTACCAACGTCAATTGATGATGTGAGGATGTGGTGACGTAATATCACCGTAGTTACAGACCGCGTGCTCATTACAAGCCCCACTCGCCAAAATTTTAAATATTTATCATCTTTTTGCGCTATAATAACGTTATTTAGGGTTGTACGCAATAATAAAGCAATAAGCCACGAGAGACCGTGTGTTACTGCGATTTTATCACGGGGAAAAACTTCTAATAAAATCATAGCAGTAATGCACGAGTCTCGAGTGGCTTATTGCTTTTATAAAACGGCGGTAAACATAAAATACAATAAATACAATACAAAAAATACAATAAATGTTTAATTCATAAATGTATTTATTGTGTATAAACTTACAAAAAGCATTCTTCCGCGACGCAAGGTAGTTCGATTAACAGTGTTGCTAGGCAACATGAGGGCGAATATAACATTAACTTTTTCTTTTCAGTGGCGTATTAATATGGAATGATGTGAGGTGGTCCTAGGTGTGCGTTTATCAGGGATTTTACAATGGCTTCAAACGCGGCTCAGCCAATCATATTTTAGGACCGGAACGATCCATTTTAAAATAACATTTTTATTTTGTTTATTGTACTTACACTTGTAAACAGAGGACTTTCCGTTTTCCGCCATCTTTTTTGTTTCTTCTTCCACGTTGAACGCCTACGCAGCTCCAGTTGAATTATGGGATACATTAGCGAACCAAAAGTGTGCATCGTTTGCATAATCAAACATGGCTGCCCAAGAAGTAGGTCATCCGGGTACTTCTCGTGTTTCTTTTTATGTATACTATGGCTGCCTCCGGAATTCGCATAAAGAATCATATACATAGTATACACAAAAAGGAACACGAGAAGTACCCGGATGACGTACTTCTTGGGCAGCCATGTTTGAGTATGCAAGCAATGCACACTTGTGGTCCACGAATGTATCCCATAATGCAACTGGAGCTGCGTAGGCGTTCGAAGTGGAATAACAAACAAGAAAGATAGCGGAAAACGGAGAGTCCTCTGTTTACAAGTGTAAGTAAGATAAATAAAATACAAAATTTTAAAGACGAATAAATAACAAAAAGACGATAAATATCCAAAATTTTGGCAAGTGGGGTTTGTAATGAGTCTGTAACTATGGTGTATGTATGCTATTTCGGACACAGCTTCTGTCTGTCTTTTTGCCTTTTGCAGTACAAGTGGCTGCTGATTGGTTGCAGCCTGTTCTTCACTGCAACCCAAAAGAGGCATGGTGAGTGACTGGGGGCGGGGCTTCCAGTATAAAAGCAGCAGGAGAAGGCCACAACAAGTAGTGGTGGTAAATTTGGTTCATTTTATGGACTCGGGTTTACCTGAGTCACTCAGTAATGTGATCCGGTTCACCTGAGTCACTTGTACTGACATCTTGATTGTGATTGATTTACTGCATGAAAATGCATCCAAGTATCACTTGTCTTCTCTGCTCTCATCTTCTGTAAATAAATCCTTCTCTCTTAATTCTCCTGGCACCTCACACTTCTCTTATCAGTGACAAGTTGACACTTTTTTCTAAGTGGAATCTTGATCATGGGGGAGAGGGGGGGTGGACTCACCTACCAATAAGATGGGTATATTAATGGGTCAAAAGTTAAAGGGGGTTGGTCAGCAACAAATTTCCATGGTAACTTCACCCAGTCAGGCAGCCACAGTGGCACCAAAACAAACAATCAATAAATTACCATGGGAAAGGACTATGATACTCCTTAAGTGGTACAGTACTAAAGTAGCCTGTAAGCATTAGCATTTAATAATAATAATACTATATATAAATATATACTAATCTATACCACTACTAATGATAATAATAATAATAATAATAATAATAATAATAGTAATAATAATAATAATAATAATAATAATAATAATAATAGCATGTGCATAAAATCAGCCACAAAAAGAACACCTGTCAGTTTAACTGCTTGTTTATTGGAATATTGAACTTATTACTTAGATTCACAGACTGGAGTAAAGTCGGTTTAGCCAAATCATCTGAGCTGCTCACTCGCCTTGTGTACTCAGCAGGAGCGATTCGTGTTAACTGAGATTTCGGACTCGTGATTCCTGATTCAGTACAAAGATTTGAATAATTAGCCCAGGTGATTCAGGAACCACCCAGCTCTAACAACAAGTAATGCCATAACAGAGAGACTGTTAACCGTTGCATGTAAACTTTGAAAGCTCTGTTTAAGTAAAGACAGCTATAAGCCTGTGTTAAGAGCATTTACATTTTCGGCATTTAGCAGATGCTTTTATCCAAAGCGACTTACAGTCTATTGACAGTAGATATTGTATAAGCAATTGAGGTTTAAGGGCCTTGCTTAAGGGCCCAGCGGTGGCAACCTGGCAGTGGTGGGGCTTGAACCAGTGGCCTTTTGATTACTAATCCAGTACTTTAACCACTAGGCTACACCTGCCCTACAATCTATATCGAAACTATATCGAATCTGTAATAAAAAGTATTAACATGACAAACCTTCTACTGCAACGGTAACTGGATCACTGTAATCTGAGTCGTAATAGTGGTGGTTTTGCTGGTTGTTGTGTTCGTTTCTTCTTCGTGCTCTACATTTGTACGTTGTTGTTCCTGTATTAAAACGTTTTACACTGAGTTTGTTGGTGGTGATTTTATCTGCAGAGGTCTGAAGATTTACATGCTGATCATTTCTGTACCAGGTGAAATTCCATCCTGTAGACTGATTCAGATCACAGGTCAGAGTAACGGTGTCTCCAGTGTAGATGAAGTTCTGAGGTTCTAATCTCACAGTTGGTTTGGGTTTTGCTGTTAATAGAAAATAATGGAGCTTTTTGTTCAACGAAATCGCAGTTTAATCACTTTTATTCTCTTATTTTCACCAAATTTAATCTGCTAATAAATCAGATGATAAAAAAATAACATGCTGTGGATAATGCAAATAAAAATCACAGTATGTGGGAAATAAAAACCACATCAGTGCTGCACAGGAAAAACAGAGATTATATGAGAGATATTACAGATTATTCATTTATACTGAAACAAGCAACAACTGCTCAAACATTTTACCTTCTGTTACATTTATACTGAGTGAAGAGGAAAATGAAAGTAATAAGACGAGCACCAGCAGTGTAAAAAGTTTAGATTTTATGTAAATGAACTTTAAACTATATTTTTGTGGTAAAGTTTGTGGTACAGTTATTAGATTATGCACTATGGCGGAGTTTCTGTAACATTCTAACAAGTCTCTCTCCTCTACACCAGAACTGAATACATGCTGATGTGATACAGATGTTATTAAATACAGAAGAGATGATAAGACTCACCTGATACAGTCAGTAGAACAGCATCACTGGGGTGTGAGGAACGTGATCCTCCTGTCTCTGTTCCTGTACAGGTGTATTTACCTGCATGATTCTCTGTAACATCACTGATTCTGTACTGCTGATCATTACTGACAGTTTGGTCTGAACCTCCTTTATTCCATCTGTACCTCCAGTTCTGGACACCTCCTCCATTCACTATGTTACATGTGAGAGTAACAGTCTCTCCTATAAACACGTGATTATCAGGATTTATGGTCACAACAGGTGGTCTCTCTGTAAAAATAAAATAAAATATTATTTTCATTAATAAAGAAACTTTGTGGTTTGTGGTTGTGAGTGTATAATGTTAGTGAGTGTACTGTATAATGTTAGTGAGTGTATAATGGTTGAAGAATTAAAGCACAGTTTAAGTCACAGTTCACCAGTCAGTTCAGGACCTAAAGCTCAAGTGCAGTTGGGCTTTGCAGCAGGAAAATGATTCAAAAACACACACAAGTTCATCACTGTATGGCTTAAAACACAAACAAAGAAAAAATGAAGCTTTTGGAGCGATCGAGTCAAAGTCCTGACTTCATTCCCATCAAGATGCTGTGGCAAGACCTTAAATGGGCAGTTCATACTGGAAAACCTCATCACAAGTATCACAAATGTAGGTTTTTAGACCACCTGTTATAGGAGGGTAAGGGCAAGCCGTAGCCTAGTGGTTAAGGTACTGGACTAGTAACCAGAAGGTCACTGGTTCAAGCCCCACCACTGCCAGGTTGCTGCTGTTGGGCCCTTGAGCAAGGACCTTAACCCTCAATTGCTCAGACTGTATCCTGTAACTGTAATGTAAGTCGCTTTGGATAAAGGTGTATGCTGAAAATGTAAATAAATCTTTATCTATAATAATTGAAATGATGATTAACAGCATCTTGTGTTTACTTTTGTTGTTTTTATCTTCTATTATAATATGTTGTAAGATCTGAAACATTTAAATGTCACAAATCACTGAAAAAGAAAAACTGGGTGAGGGGCAAATACTTTTTGACAAATACTTGTGCATTTTACACTTTTTTACACTTTACACTTGTGCAATTTAAAGTAGGTAATACCAATTAATGCATTTTAAAATATTTGAACATTTATGTAAAGCAGGGCAGTGGTATCTTAGTGGTTAAGGTGATTAGAAGGTTGCTGATACAAGCCCCACTACCACCAAGTTACCACTGTTGGGACCCTGAAAAAGGCCCTTAACCCTCAGTTGCTTGTATTGTATTTGGTAAGTAACAACTGTAAATTGTGTTGGATAAGAGTGTCTGCACATCATTTCACAGGTAACCAATCAGGAACGGGGGTGTGGCAGGAGACTGAGGAGAGAGAGAGGCGTGGCACACAGGAGCACCAAAACACACAGAGGCTCAAAGTGTGACATTAGCCCCCCCCAAAGGCACGCCTCCTGGAGTGCCCAATCAAAAACCCAATCGGAGGTCCAGGACCCTGAGGGGCAAATTTAAAGTCATTCATTAAGTCCTTAGGCAGGCGTGACAAAAGTGCCAGGATGCAGGCTGCCGACAGGAGACCACAAGCGCTATCTGGGAGTGCAAACAAAAGACCAGCAGCTCCATCGGAGGGTGCAGACGAGAGTTCAAAAGCGCCGATGATGGGCGCCGACGAGAGACCAGAAGCGCCGCCGATGGGCGCTGATGAGAGACCAGAAGCGCCGCTGATGGGCGCCGACGAGAGACCAGAAGCGCCATCGGGGAGCACCGACTTGAGACCAGAAGCGCCGTCGAAGGGCGCTGACGAGGAGCCGGAAGCACCCTCCGGAGGTGCCAATTTGAGAGTAGAAGCGCCCTCTGGGGGTGCCGACGAGAGTTCTGAAGCACCCTCTGGGGGTGCCGACGAGAGTTCAGAAGCACCCTCTGGAGGTGCCGACCTGAGAACAGAAGCACCATCAGGGGCGCCAACTTCAGAGCAGAAGCGCCATCTGGGGGCGCTGACTTGAGAGCAGAAGGACAGAAGGACTGACTTGAGGACAGAAGCGCCATCTGGAGGTGCCGACCTGAGAACAGAAGCACCATCGGGGGCACTGACTTGAGAGCAGAAGTGCCATCTGGGGGCGCCGACTTGAGAGCAGAAGGACAGAAGGACTGACTTGAGGACAGAAGCGCAATCTGGGGGCGCCGACTTGAGAGCAGAAGCGCCATCTGGGGGCGCTGACTTGAGAGCAGAAGGACAGAAGGACTGACTTGAGGACAGAAGCGCCATCTGGAGGTGCCGACCTGAGAACAGAAGCACCATCGGGGGCACTGACTTGAGAGCAGAAGTGCCATCTGGGGGCGCCGACTTGAGAGCAGAAGGACAGAAGGACTGACTTGAGGACAGAAGCGCCATCAGGGGGCGCTGACTGGAGGACAGAAGTGCCATCAGAGGGCGCCGACTTGAGAGCAAAAGCGCCATCTGGGGGCGCCGACTTGAGGACAGAAGCCAGCTGCGTGGAGCCTGGCGAAGAGGCCTCGGGAGTCAGCTGCGAGGACCCTGGAGAGGTGTCCAGAATCAGCTGGGAGGACCCTGGAGAGGCGTCCGGAATCAGCTGCGAGGACCCTGGTGAGGCGTCCGGAATCAGCTGCGAGGACCCTGGAGAGGCGTCCGGAATCAGCTGCGAGGACCCTGGAGAGGTGTCAGGAATCAGCTGCGAGGACCCTGGAGAGGCGTCCGAAGTAAGCTGCGAAAACACTGCTTGGAGCCTGGTTGGAGCTGCTTGGAGCCTGGTGAGGCTTCTTGAATCAGCTGCTTGGAACCTGGTGAGGCGTCTTGAATCAGCTGCTTGGAGCCTGCAGAGGCTTCTTGAATCAGCTGCTTGGAGCCTGCAGAGGCTTCTTGAATCAGCTGCTTGGAGCCTGGTGAGGCTTCTTGAATCAGCTGCTTGGAGCCTGGTGAGGTGTTTTCAATCAGCTGCTTGGAGCCTGGTGAGGCTTCTTGAATCAGCTGCTTGGAGCCTGGTGAGGCTTCTTGAATCAGCTGCTTGGAGCCTGAAGAGGCTTCTTGAATCAGCTGCTTGGAACCTGGTGAGGCGTCTTGAATCAGCTGCTTGAAGCCTGAAGAGGCTTCTTGAATCAGCTGCTTGGAGCCTGGTGAGGTGTTTTCAATCAGCTGCTTGGAGCCTGGTGAGGCGTCTTGAATCAGCTGCTTGGAGCCTGGTGAGGCTTCTTGAATCAGCTGCTTGGAGCCTGAAGAGGCTTCTTGAATCAGCTGCTTGGCGCCTGAAAAGGCACCTTGAATCAGCTGCTTGGAGCCTGGTGAGGCGTCTTGAATCAGCTGCTTGGACCCTGAAGTGGCGTCCTGAATCAGCAGCTTGGACCCTGAAGTGGTATCCTGAATCAGCTGCTTGAAACCTGGTGAGGCGCCTTGAATCAGCTGCCTGGAGTCTGGTAAGGCATCTGGAATCAGCTGCTTAAAGCCTGGTGGTGGCAGCAGCAGAGCCGAGGGAGAATTGTCTGTAGTTGACTGTGGCTTGAACCATGTTGAGTCACATGTAGTCTGCAACGGGTTTCTTAAGTAATCAACCCAACTTAGAGATAACTCAGACTTGGTAAACTCTGACTGATTGGCTGGAGGACCCGAGACTACAATTGAATTCTTTTTGAAACCCTGATCTGCTGACTTTTGACAGACTGAGACAGACAAACATGGAACAGGACTAAACAAACCAGAACTCATGGGACTTAATGAAGAGACAGGACGGACTTGGACAGATGGACAAGACATGACAGGTTGACTGACTGAACAAGCATGACCAGACAAATTAGGACTGACAGAATCTGACAATGAAACAGGACAAACTTAGACAGACAGACTTGGACAAGACATGACAGACTGACCGACAGAACAAACTTGATCACACAAACTAGGACTACTTGAATCAGGCAAAGAGACAGGACAGATCTGTAAAGACTGACTAGGAACAGGCAAGATCGACAGAGTAACAGAATTAACTGGACTCGACATAGTTGTGGGACGAGCTAGAATTGGCGAACAGGACATGGACTGAACTGGCAAAGGACGGACATAGATTTTACCAGACAAAGACTCAGACTGACTAGGAGTCAATGAAACAGACGGAACCAGCAGAGGACTGACTCGAACTTGAGTACACGAAACTGGAGCCGGCAAACAAACAGAAGGAACCCCGGAGCCCTTGGGGTCCAAACAAGAAACAGAACCAAAATAATTTTGGCTGGCTCCTAACGTGGACATGGGACAGTCACGAGCATTAGTAGCGGGCACTGGCACCCGGACCACATCAGCAGTGGGCCCCGGGGGAAATTTAACATCCCCAGTGGGCACTGGATGCCGGGTATAGGCTGCAGTGGGCACTTTGCTGCATGTAGCGTCCCCTTTGGGCTTGGGAGGTTGGGAAAACTTCCCTACACCAGACCCGTAAGGATTTCTTCCTGGATATTTAGCTCGCCTGAGGCCCTCAAACACCTTAACCAAGTTCAGCTCAGCTCCACTGTCAGACCAAAGCTGCCTAGCCCATTCACGAGCAGCACCCCTCAGTCTTGACATCATAAACAGCACCTTGTCAGTTTCAGCTGGCTGGGGGTCCAGAATGTTCTGCAGGTAGAGCTGGCTCTGAAGAAGGAAGCCTCCGACAAATGAGTCGCTTCCATCATACGGAGCTGGCCTACTAAGCGGGAAGGTCTGAGGGAACCCCATAGAGTCAAAATCAGGGAACACCTGAACAAAAGACATCTCACTGTGTCCTATTTGGGAGAACTATTATGTAACGCCATGCGAGCTAAGACGGACAGGAGGGGCGGACACACACGCAGAGATGTATAATAACCAAAACGTTTACTGAAAAAGACAAAACAAGACAAACAAACACAATACCTAAGCTAAGATAAGTGCTAACACAAAACAGAAACTCGGACCCTGAGCTAAGCTAAACAGGAACTAGACAGGACAGGACAGTGCAACACAAACTAAACAGGACTACAAAGACTAAACGGAGATAAACAGAGCTAACACTAATTAACAAAGGCTAACAAACAGAGCTAAAACACAGAGCTAACAAACAAAGGGCTAGGGCTAACGAACAGAGACAAAGGCTAAACATGACTAAACAGGATTACTAGAACTAAACTGGGTTAAACAAACTAAACAGGACTAAACATGACAGAACATACTAAACAGACTAAAAAGACTAAAAAGACTAAGCAAAGACTAAACAGGCTAAACAGTAGGGACGGAACATTTGATACCGTGGCTTCGAAGCTTGTTTCACTTTTGTAACACTCGCTGAGTCAACTCAGTGTGTCAGAGGTTGTATTGAAGTCCCTACCCTCACGGACTGACAAAGCTTTGATGCAGTCTTTTATCTCACTGACTATTTAAGAGATAGTCAAACCCCTGATCACTCTTTGAGTCTCAGAGAATTGTACATGACAAATTTCAACGCAATGCTTTAATAATGAAAAGATAATTATTTGCAGATGAAAACAAATATTTAGTGATCCATTAAGCCACCAAGGTCGTATGTTTCACAGTGTTGAGGAGCTGCAGGCTGCAATACATTCTTAGAGCCACCAGGTGTCACTGTGCTCTGATGTCCACTTTCAATGCGTCAATGCTTCAAATCATTTTCAGCACAATCAGGAAGAAGCTTCAAAAGCTTTAATGAGGCTTCATCTGCCCATCACTACTAAACAGATTAAAATAAATAAACCAAACAAACAGACCGGAGAAGACAGACAGGCACAAGGAGCAAGGCGCAAAGAGCAGAACAGGGTTCAAAAACCTGACAGACAAACAGAGTCACAAAATAGTTCTCAAAGTCTGTGTTCCAGCTCACCTCTTAAATAGAGGGCAGCTGGAGCTAATTAATCACAGGTAACCAATCAGGAACGGGGGTGTGGCAGGAGACTGAGGAGAGAGAGAGGCGTGGCACACAGGAGCACCAGAGCACACAGAGGCTCAAAGTGTGACACATTTATTAGTGCAGTTTCTTTACATTTTCAAGTAACACTTTTAAACAAGTAACTTGTGTTTCACTGTCTTCATATTTTTAAATGTATATAATATAATTTTTAACCATATAGCCACACTTAATGAAATAAAGCTTTTAAAACATTTTGTAAACACATTGCTTTATTTGTTCACCATTTGTTCATAACATTGTTCACCAACATTGAATCACGGTAGAGTCTCATCAACAAAGAAATGAGTTTGGTTTTCTGTTTAGTTACTGAATAAATAGTTGAAACATGAACAATAATCAGAATAATATTCTGGATCCAACCTTAAGAAATTATGATATTTGTCACCCCTAACTCAGGTTAACTCATGAACAACTGAGTCTCTCATTAACACTCATTTTAAACCCAATCATGACACTATTACCTGTTTTCAAAACAGCTGTTTTTGATCATTCCATAAAACTCCCATTTTTCATTATTCTAATTTTAATTAGAATTATTCAACATGAGTCTTTATTTATTAAAAGTAAAACAGTTTAGTTGCATTAACTGAAGCATTTCTTATGAGCTAAGAGATTGTTCTGCAAATTATTTGGTGAAATTATTATATTATATTAATTTCTTGACTAAACAATATCTGTAAAAAAAATTATAAACATGACAAACCTTCCACTGTAACGTTAACTGGATCACTGTACAGTGAGCTGTAGTAGTGGTGGTTGTGCTGGTTGTTGATGTAGTAGATGTTTTCTCTTTGTGCTCTACATTTGTACTTTGTTGTTCCTGTATTAGAAACTTTCTCACTGAGTTTGTTGGTGGTGATTTTATCTGCAGAGATCTGAGGATTTAAAAGCTGATCATTTCTGTACCAGAAGAATATCCATCCTGTAAACTGATTCAGATCACAGGTCAGAGTAACGGTGTCTCCAGTGTAGATGAAGTTCTGAGGTTCTAATCTCACAGTTGGTTTGGGTTTTGCTGTTAATAGAAAATGATGAAGCTTTTAAAGCTATGTTTGTTTATTCTCTCATTTTCTTCAAATTCCATCCAGAATCTGCTGATAAAAAAGTTACATGATGTGGATAATGCAAATAAAAAAACACAGTGTTTTACATTTACTTTGACTTTTATTTGATGAACCTGAAATATTTCATGTTTTATCTGCTCAACTTCATTTCATTTATTAATAAACATCCATTCCTGCATTTCAGGCCTGCAACACATTCCAAAAAAAGTTTGGACGGGGGCAATTTAGGGCTAGTAATGAGGTCACTGTAATCATGGTTTGGTACAAAAGCAGCATCCACGAAAGGCTGAGTATCTGATGAGCAAAGATGATCAGAGGATCCAGTTTATCAACAAATGTGTAAAAAATGATTGAAATGTTTAAAAACAATGAACCTCAAAGAAAGATCAGAAGGGATTTGCATGTTCTCCCTCTACAGTGCATAATATCATTAAACCATTCAAGGAATCGGGAGGAGTGTGTAAAGGCCAAGTGCATAAGTCTAACCTGAACGCTCGTGATCTTCCATCCCTCAGACGGCATCAAGAACCTCCACTCAACAATAGCTGATATAACCACATGGGTGAGGGATTAGTTTATCAAACCTTTATCAAGCTCTACAATACAGAGTTACTGAACAAATGATACTTAAAACTTTACTGTGCAAAAAATAAGTCTTATGTTAACCATGTCTAGAAGAGGCATTAACTTCTCTGGGCTCAGAGGCATCTAGGAAGGACCGTCACACAGTGGAAACGTGTATTGTGGTCAGATGAATCAGCATTCCAGATCTTTTTTGGAACCAAAGACGAAAAGGACCTTCCAGACTGTTATCAGCAACAAGTCCAAAAGCCAGGGCCTGTCATGGTATGGGGGTGTGTCAGTACCAGGGTCTGTCATGGTATGAGGTGTGTCAGTACCAGAGTCTGTCATGGTATGGGGGTGTGTCAGTAACCAGGTCTGTCATGGTATGGGGGTGTGTCAGTACCAGGGTCTGTCATGGTATGGGGTGTGTCAGTACCAGGGTCTGTCATGGTATTGGGGTGTGTCAGTACCCGGGTCTGTCATGGTATGGGGGTGTGTCAGTACCCGGGTCTGTCATGGTATGAGGTGTGTCAGTACCAGGGTCTGTCATGGTATGGGGGTGTGTCAGTACCAGGGTCTTTCATGGTATGGGGGTGTGTCAGTACCCGGGTCTGTCATGGTATGAGGTGTGTCAGTACTAGGGTCTGTCATGGTATGGGGGTGTGTCAGTACCAGGGTCTGTCATGGTATGGGGTGTGTCAGTACCCGGGTCTGTCATGGTATGGGGGTGTGTCAGTACCAGGGTCTGTCATGGTATGAGGGTGTGTCAGTACCCGGGTCTGTCATGGTATGGGGGTGTGTCAGTACCAGGGTCTGTCATGGTATGGGGGTGTGTCAGTACCCGGGTCTGTCATGGTATGGGGGTGTGTCAGTAACCGGGTCTGTCATGGTATGGGGGTGTGTCAGTACCCGGGTCTGTCATGGTATGGGGGTGTGTCAGTACCAGGGTCTGTCATGGTATTGGGGTGTGTCAGTACCCAGGTCTGTCATGGTATGGGGGTGTGTCAGTACCCGGGTCTGTCATGGTATGGGGTGTGTCAGTACCAGGGTCTGTCATGGTATGGGGTGTGTCAGAACCCGGGTCTGTCATGGTATGGGGGTGTGTCAGTAACCGGGTCTGTCATGGTATGGGGGTGTGTCAGTACCAGGGTCTGTCATGGTATGGGGGTGTGTCAGTACCCGGGTCTGTCATGGTATGAGGTGTGTCAGTACTAGGGTCTGTCATGGTATGGGGGTGTGTCAGTACCCGGGTCTGTCATGGTATGGGGTGTGTCAGTACCCGGGTCTGTCATGGTATGGGGGTGTGTCAGTACCCGGGTCTGTCATGGTATGGGGGTGTGTCAGTACCAGGGTCTGTCATGGTATGAGGGTGTGTCAGTACCCGGGTCTGTCATGGTATGGGGGTGTGTCAGTACCAGGGTCTGTCATGGTATGGGGGTGTGTCAGTACCCAGGTCTGTCATGGTATGGGGGTGTGTCAGTACCCGGGTCTGTCATGGTATGGGGTGTGTCAGTACCAGGGTCTGTCATGGTATGAGGTGTGTCAGTACCCGGGTCTGTCATGGTATGGGGGGGTGTCAGTAACCGGGTCTGTCATGGTATGGGGGTGTGTCAGTACCCGGGTCTGTCATGGTATGGGGGTGTGTCAGTACCCGGGTCTGTCATGGTATGGGGGTGTGTCAGTAACCGGGTCTGTCATGGTATGGGGGTGTGTCAGTACCCGGGTCTGTCATGGTATGGGGGTGTGTCAGTACCCGGGTCTGTCATGGTATGGGGGTGTGTCAGTACCCGGGTCTGTCATGATATGGGGGTGTGTCAATACCAGGGTCTGTCATGGTATGGGGGTGTGTCAGTACCCGGGTCTGTCATGGTATGGGGTGTGTCAGTACCCGGGTCTGTCATGGTATGGGGTGTGTCAGTACCAGGGTCTGTCATGGTATGGGGGGGTGTCAGTACCCGGGTCTGTCATGGTATGGGGGTGTGTCAGTACCCTTAGTAAAGGTCATTTATACTCTGTGATGCAGCATTAATGTAGAAAAGTACATTGAGATCTTAGAGTAACATCTGCTGCCTTCAAGACGTCGTCTTTTCCAGGGACGTCCAGCATTTTTCTACAAGACGATGAGAAACCACCTGCTGCACTCATTACAAAGGCGTGGCTGCAGAAGAAGAGCGTACGGGTACTGGACTGGCCTGCCTGCAGTCCTGACCTGTTCCCCATAGAGAATGTTTGGAGACTTTTAAAATAAAAAATGCGATACTAACGACCACGTACTGTTACACATCTTAAGACGTGTTTGCAGAAAGAATGAGACAAAATAAAAGCTGAAACACTAAATCACTTGGTCTCCTCTCGGTGCCAAAACGTCTTTTAAGTGGTGAAAAGGAACGGCAACATTACAAAGTGGTAAATGCTTTACTGTCCCAACTTTTCTGGAATGTGTTGCAGGCCTGAAATGCAAGAATGGATGTTTATTACTAAATTAATTATAAGCTGACTTGCCAAACATTAAATATTTTGGGTTCATACAGCCTGAGAACAAATACAAGTCAAAGTAACTGTAATAAACTGTGTTTTTTATTATTTGCTTTTTCTATGCTGTTCCGTTTTTGTCTGAATTTGGGTTGTACAAAAAGACAGTGAAACTGGTGAGTAAAAACACTGGTTTGAATCTTTTGTTTTTACTTTTGCCCCAACCTTTTCTGATTTGTGGTTGTACAACTTTCCTAAAGGAACCACATGACCAAAAGTTTGTAAATACATGCTGATGTGATACAGATGTTATTAAATACAGAAGAGATGATCAGACTCACCTGATACAGTCAGTAGAACAGCATCACTGGGGTGTGAGGAACGTGAGCCTCCTGTCTCTGTGACTGTACAGGTGTATTTACCTGTATAGTTGTGTTTAACATACCAGATACTGTAATAATGATCATTACTGACAGATCCATCAGAACCTTCTTTATTCCAGCTGTACCTCCAGTTCTGGACACCTCCTCCATTCTCTATGTTACATGTGAGAGTAACAATCTCGTCTATAAACACGTGATTATCAGGATTTATGGTCACAGCAGCTTTTGGTCTCTCTGTAGAAAAATCATTAATAAAAACACTTTGTGGTTGTGAGTGTTTAATGTTTGAAGAATTAAAGCACAGTTTCTCAGGTCGCTACACCTCAGACATTTACACATCTACACATGAACAGATATTTTTGGGAGGTTGATTTTATTCTCAACACATGCACGATGACATGATACAAACACAGTTTTTATAAATGATCCACCTGCAACTTGAGCACCTAGTTTTTCATCACCCTGGAACTCTTATAATCTCATTATTAATTATAATCTAATCTAACTCATCTATATAATTTATGTTATAAATGCCAAATAAAACTCTGGAAAGGGTTATTAATTCATGTCTGAAGCTACAGTGAACCACAGTTAGAGCCACTGTCTTTATTTTCTCAAACCAAACCAAACCATTTTTTTTTTCAAAACTGATCAGCCCACTAAAATTTCTTTAAGAGCACATCACCAACTCATCCAGGTAAATAAAGGAAAATACAGAAGAACATCTAAGGTACTGCAAACCTCTCTCACCTCAGATAAAATCAGTGTTCATGATTCCACCATCAGAAAGAAACCAGGTTAAAATATCCAAGAGAGAATTTGTTCTATTTTTGCATATTTGTCAGACTTATATGTTTTAACATCAAACTACTTTTATTATTAGACAAAGACCCAAAGGAAACACAAAATGTTTTTTTAATCACACCCACACATGATAACATGATTAGCCACACCCAGACATGATCACTGCCAGACCTTTTGGACATAAACATCACTTTAATAGAAACTCAGTGGCAATGTGAAGCATTATAAACTCTTATAGATTTATTTTTTATTTTTACTTCAACAGAATCTGAGATAATCAGAGACAAAATTTGAGTTTTAAAAACACTGATTTTATTTTAGTTGATTCTGTTTTTAGTATTTTTCATCACCTGAGTTTATCATGAGGAAGATGAGTTCTGGAGGAACTGAGGGAATCAACACAGATTCATTTAAGCCTGAGTCCAATCATAGAAATGTTAGGAATGTTAGGAAATATGACCTGTGCAACTAAATTGTTTATGTAAACGATGGATCCATACATGTGCACCTTTGTTTACCAGAATTAACAATCATGTCACCATCAGAACCTAAAGAGCAAGAACAAGCAATTTAATATTTAATCTAAATTGATTAGGGAGGAAAAGCTTGCTCCATGGTACAATGACCACACAACAGGGTGCCCATATTTTTGTGGCTTGAGATCTACTATTTTCAGTTGACAGGTCATCGTGATCTACTTTTTAAGGTCGGCCTCATCATTTTTCAAAAATGCTCTTAAGCTTTTATAAATGCACTTCAGTTCCTGTATTGATATTCAGCATTACAGGGCAGGCATGGGTCCAGTGGGTCCAGTGTCACTAACACTGGGCGTGAGACAAAAACACCCTGGACAGGGCGCGTCAAACCATCACAAAGCATCACACACTTATTTATCTACTCACTCACACATACAGGTGCAATTTAGAGCAGCAACTTCACCTACTGGCACCCAAAACCCGGAGAAAAGCCACGCAGACATGGGGAGTACATGTAGTACATGCAGTACATACAGCAGTTGGTTCTAACCCAGGGGTCTCAAACTCGCGGCACGCGATATTTTGTGGCCCCCGACGTAACGTCAAAGTTCATTGTTAGTGCGGCCCGCGCGGTTTTCTCACATGCACTTATTTTGCCGAGTCGTTGCGCAACTCTTTACCCTTCGCATTTTATTATTTTTTTCACGTAGCAACGTATTAGCAACGTCACTTGGCTGAAACGTGATTCAGAGCGACACCAAGTGGAAGGAAAATATATCCTGTCAGCCAGTGCAAGGTACAGAGGACAGAAAGGTGCGATCGCAATAGAAAATGAATTTACCAAGAACAATTTAATCAAAAAAAGCAAGAATTTAAAATATATAAAACAGACAATGCACTTGATATTAAGAATTAAGAGAGGTGAAGTAACATGGACACCAGAGTTAGCTCAGTGGCAGAGAGATTTGGTAGAGCAGAAGGATGTGTAGGATGTAAACAAAAAGAATAAAATCTAGATCACTTTATTTATGAATGTGAAATGTATAAACACCTGAGAGATAAATTTAATAATGATAAGAAAAACGAAGTGCTCAAAAAAGCTATGAACAATGATAACATTTTCAAATTCCTCTCAGAATATATAGAAAGGGCTTTCTGAATAATATCCCAAACACTCAGGTTTTGGGCAGAGTTGGAAAGAGTACTAAAATATTGTACTCAAGTAAAAGTACTACTACTTTAAATAATTTTTACTGAAATACGAGTAAAATTACTAGTCTAAAAACCTACTCAAGTAAAAAAAGTAACTCATTTAAAACGTACTCAGAGTAAACGTTACTTCGTTACTTGTGTTAGTAAAAAAATGTCTTAACAGCAGGGGGGGTCTCTCCTGTGTAATGCAAACAGGACAAGTGGATATATCTCACAATAGTTGTTTTTAATTAAAATATAATAGAAATAAAACATGTTGATAGAACATTTAAAACATTTAGGAATGTGTAATGTGTCATTTTAGTACAGAACATCCCATAAAACTTTTTCAAACTGTGTAACCACTGAAGTTGGCATTAATTGTGGATTCTATAGAGCAGCCTTCTTTTCATCACCAACAAATACCAAACAACAGTCATACTGCAAATCCATAACTCATAACTAGTCAAGGTTACAGGTGTTGTGACTTTCACTAAATGACCCAAAGAAAACCTTCTAAATGTAAGACAATTCTGGGAATAATGGATCTTTGAAGGGAGCTGGATCTTTAAAGGTTTCTGGCAGCAAAGAGTAGGTAAAAGAAGCCTATGTTCTGAATCCACAAAGTTGAATCAGTTCATCTGAACACAAGTTTGTTGTAGAGATACGTTTCGTCACTCAATCCGAATGACTTCTTCAGGACTGAAGAAGTCATTCGGATTGAGTGACGAAACGTATCTCTACAACAAACTTGTGTCCAGATGAACTGTTTCAACTTTGTGGATTTGTGTACCTGGATTATTGAGCATGCATCAACAGACCTATGTTCTGAAGAATTGTTCATAATCTGAACTGTTATTAATAAAGATTGAGAAGTTTGGATCAGTTGTACTTTTGTTTGGAATACCTGAAACCCTTTTTTTGACTCTACCTCCAGCGGCCCCCAGATAAATTGAGTTTGAGACCCCTGTTCTAACCTGTAATAAATTGCATTTCTCAAAATGTCCACTAGGTGGAGGCACCACTACGGTAACAAACCACAAAGTAAAGAAACAGTGGCCACATTTCATGTGAAATCACGTTGAGCTGTTAGAATGATCGATGTATTGGGCAGCAGCTCAATAATTAGTGCACAGACGGCGGTGCACTACACTGAAGTGTAAAAGATAGCATGAAAAGATGCCCTGAGTACAAAACATGCACTTATAAAAGCTAAAGCTTTATATTATTCTTCCTTAGTACTGAATCTAATAAACCACCCAATGTAACAGCGATGATTTTTATATAATAATAAGACAGAAAAAATACAACTTTAAATTCGGAGTGTGTCACCTGTCAGTATAAATAATCAATTCACTTCGAGCAGTGTGGGTAATAATAGTGATTTATCCAACAATGATATCAGACTAAATTCCTTTAATTTAATCTCCCAAAATGAACTAACTGCGTTGATTAAATAATTAAAGTCATCATCGTGTATACTTGATCTTGTTCCAACCCGTTTACTTAAAGATTTACTCCCAGCTATTGTAGAGCCCCTGCTTACATTAATCAATGCATCCCTTAGCCTTGGGTGTGTACCTAAATCAGTGTTTCCCAACCACTGTGCCTATGTGCCATGATAAATCATCAGGTGTGCCGTGGAAGATTATCCAATTTCACCTGATTGATTACTGCAGTGTGTAGAGACAGGCAGAACAATTCCACTAGAGGGCAATACAACTTCTTGGTGGTGTGCCTTGTGATTTTTCTAATGTGAAATATGTTGGGAAAAAAAGTTGGGAAACACTGACCTAAATTGTTTAAATGTAATGTTATTAAACCTTTTTTAAATCCTACCTGACCTGACCGCTCTCAGTTTGTCTATGTAAATAATAAATGCTCAAAAACTACAAAAGTAAAGTATGGTGTTCCACAGGGGTCAGTATTGTGACCTCTATTATGTACACTATGGGTGTGTTCGAAAACCTAGTGAGCTGCCTTGCTGTCTTACTGTTTACATAGGCAGCTGCCTCAGTAGAGAGGATTCTAATAAGTCAGTGACTTATAAGGCAGGTTATTCGAACGCACTACTTAGACAGCGATTCCATCGGGTTTAGCATTTCGCGTTTAGCATTTAGCATCTTGCCATTAAAACCAATAAACTGAGGTAGCACAGCACGCTAACGTCAATATAACATCTCCCTCCATGTACCGGTAACGGTTAAATTTCCTGACAAGCCCAAACTTGCAAATAAAAACACTCTGTACAAGTTTATACAAGTTAAAAATCAGTAATATCTTATTTACGTTTAAAAATAACTCCATTCGTTTCTCCGCCCCGTCAGCCATGTTTATTTTTCTGTGTGAGAAGAGCACCCGACCCGCAATGAATTCTGGGATTTCCTTGATCACTAAGACAGGGTCAGATGCTCACTCGTTCTTGAGCCAAAATAACATTGAAATATTAAGATGCCTCAGAAGTGAGGATTTTAAGGCATCTACGATTTCGAACAGCCTCCTTCTCGGGAGCGCGCACAGGATGACGTAAAATGCGTCTATGTAGAGAGAGAGCTAGCTTTCCGAACACACCCTATATATGCTACCATTAGGAAAAATTATTCATAAACATGTCATCAATTTTTACTGCTACGCAGATGACACACAGCTGTATATATGAGCCAAACCCAACATTACATGACCGGAACTGCCCATCCTGATTATAGACAAAGGTGCAGAGCTTGGGGTTCTAGGTCATAGAAATTTGCAGTGATCGGGGACGTTGGGTTCTGCCTGTCATTCTGCCTCTCTTATGTGATTACTCAGGTTTGATGACGGTGGGGGAGGTGGACGCTGACTTCCTGTGAAAGCCTTCATGACTTTGTTACCTCTTAGTTCTCCCTTTTAGTTATGCTGTAATAATTAGTGGTGCCGGAGTGTCATACTTCTCTCTGAAACTACATATTCTGTTTTTACGACCTCATGTTGCCTAGCAACACTGTTAACGAACTACGTGGGGTCGCGGAAGAATGCTTTTCGTAAGTGTTTTTGTAAATAAAAACATTTATGAATTAAACATTGTTGTATTTAATTATATTTTATGTTGACCGCCGTTTTATAAAAGCAATAAGCCACTCGAGACCGTGCGTTACTGCTATGATTTTATCACGGGAAAAGAAGTTTTAGGCACTCCGCTTCGCGCCGTGCAAAAACAACTTTCCCCGTGATAAAATCGCAGTAACGCACGGTCTTGAGTGACTTATTGCTTTAGTATATGTTTGGTTTGTGTAAATCCTTTTCATTCAAATTATTCTCCAGGACGGGGGACGGGGGTCCCTGCTGAGTCTGGTTCCACTCAAGGTTTCTTCTTGTAATTTTAAGGGAGTTTTTCCTGCCACTGTCGCCCTCTGCTTGCTCAACAGGAGTTTTTTTTGTCTGTCGATCCTGGATTCTGTAAAGTTTCTATGAGAGTATGTCTATTGTAAAAAGTGCTATATAAATAAATTTGACTTACATTTGATCAGCTCCTCTTACCATATAGAAGCACTTTGTAGTTCTACAATTACTGACTATAGTCCACCTGTTTCTCTGCCTGCTTTATAAGCCCCCTTTCATGCTGTTCTTCAATAGTCAGGACCCCCACAGAGCAGGTATTATGTAGGTGGTGGATGATTCTCAGCACTGCAGTGACACTGACATGGTGGTGGTGTGTTAGTGTGTGTTGTGCTGGTATGAGTGGATCAGACACAGCAGCACTGATGGAGTTTTTAAACACCTCACTGGGAATAGTCCACCAACCAAAAAATATCCAGCCAACAGCGCCCCATTGGCAGCGTCCTGTGACCACTGATGAAGGTCTAGAAGATGAGCGACTCAAACAGCAGCAATAGATGAGCGATCGTCTCTGACTTTACATCTACAAGGTAGACCAACTAGGTAGGAGTGTCTAATAAAGTGGACAGTGAGTGGACACGGTGTTTAAAAACTCCAGCAGCGCTGCTGAGTCTGATCCAGTCATACCAGCACAACACACACTAACACACCACCACCATGTCAGTGTTACTGCAGTGCTGAGAATGATCCACCACCTAAATAATACCTGCTCTGTGGGGGTCCTGACCATTAAAGAACAGGGTGAAAGCAGGTTAAAAAAGTATGCAGGGAAAAAGATGGACTACAGTCAATAATTGTAGAACTACAAAGTGCTTCTATATGGTAAGTGGAGCCGATAAAATGGACAGTGAATGTAGAAACACAAGGTACATACAGTACATTATAATGTAAATATGTATAATTATCTAATAAAATAAAATACACATAAATTACCTTTAGTTTGTGCACAGTGCAAGAGTCCAGTCAGCACTAAATGTGGGGAGAGAAACAGAGGAAAAATAATTAGAAAATATGATCACAGACAAACTGTATCAATCTTTTCTTGTATATAATGATACTTAATCAGAATAGAACAATAATTTATAGCCAAAAATCCACATACAAAATAGAATAACAGAATGGAAACAAAGTAACAAATGAAAGGCACAAAAACACGTGTTCATTTTTATTACAGAAGCATTTAGGTTTTTAATGCAGTGCCATTGGCATGGACTTAACTAATGACAAACAGTATTATTTATCAATCTGGCTCCAACTGTCTCTTTTTGCTGTTGCCAGATCAGCTTTGCAGGTTGGAGCCTCGTCATTGACCATTTTCTTCAATTTCCACCAGAGATTTTCAACTGAATTGAGATCCGGACTATTTGCAGGCCATGCCATTGACATTATATGTCTTTCTTAAAGGAAAGTTTTCATGTTCTTTGCCTTATGGCAAGATGCATTATCATCTTGAAAAATGAAGTCATCATCACCAAACATCCTTTCAACTGATGGAATAAGAAAAGTGTCTAAAATTTCAATTTAGACTTTGGCATTCATAGAAGATGTAATGACTGCCATCTCCCCCGTGCCTTTACCTGACATGCAGGCCCATATCATCAACGACTGTGAAAATGTTTTCTTCAGGCAGTTATCTTCATAAATTTCACTGGACCGACACCAAACAAAAGTTCCAGCATCATCACCTCGCCCAATGCAGATTCGTGATTCATCACTGAAGATCACTTTCATCCAGTCACCCAGATTTAACTGACTCTGAGAAGTCAAAAATTCTAAAAACTTTTTCAGAGGGATGCAGCACTCTCGAAATTGCTAAGATATTGGGGCGTGAACACAGAACCATCAAGCGTTTTGTTGCAAATAGTCAACAGGGTCACAAGATTTTGAGAAGAAACAAACGTGAAGCTACCAGGAACCCATTATCCTCCAGTGCTGTCATATTTCAGAACTGCAACCTTCTTGGAGTGCTTTTCGTGTTGAAAATGGACTCAAAACCAATCCCAAACCTACTGCCAGTTTTTAGAAGACAATTTCTTTAGTCTTTTCTTTGGTACAGGAAAAAGTCTGCATCTTTCAAGAAGACCATGATTTTCATGCAGGACAAGGCTCCATCGCAGGCATCGTAGTACTCCACTGCGTGGCTAGCCAGTAAAGGTCTAAAAGATGAAAGAATAATGACATGGCCCCCTTCTTCACCTGACCTAAACCCTATTGAGAGCTTGTGGGCCCTTCTTAAACGAGAGATTTACGGTGGAGGAAAACAATACACCTCTCTGAACAGTGTCTGGGAGTTTGTGGTTGCTGCTGCACAAAAAGTTGATCATCAACAGATCAAGAAACTGATAGACAGACTCCTGAATGGAAGGCTTATGACACTTATTGAAAAGAAGGGTGGCTATATTGGTCACACAGTTTTGTTTTTTTTTGTCAAAAATGTTTCTTTGTAAATTTTGAGTTGTTTATTATTCTCACTTTAACAGATGAAAATAAACAAGTGAGACTGGAAAAATTTCATTTAGTTGCATAATAATTCTGCACACTAATAGTTGCCCAATAATTCTGCACACATAGATATGGCTTGACCGAGAGCACTGTAGTTGTTCAATAATAAAATGAATCCTCAAAAATACAACTTGCCTATTAATTGTGCACACAGTGTAGTACCCCGCGTTCTTTTGCCGCAGACACGTAAAAGTGACAACAATTCTTAGCTAAAACAAAGTTAGTTGCCAGTCACCAGCAGGGGGCCTGGGCAGCGCAGTAAGAGAGCACAGTGTTGCCAACTCCTCAGTAAGGAAAGTAGCTATTGGCTGTCCTAAAAGTCGCTAGAAGTCACTAAATGACGTCATCGCCTAATTTGCATAGGGGATAGCACATGTCGATAGGTCTGTATCTTATTTTAAATAGTGGTAGCACATCTCGATAGGTCTATATATTATAAACTATAGGTAGCACATCTCAATAGATCCATTGATCTGTATCTCAGACATATATCTCAAATTTATTTATTAGGATTTTAATTAAATTAAATAAAATTTTATATTAGCCAGTATACAAAACATTTAGTAGTAAATAATATGCTAACCCTCTATGAGGAATATCTTTTAAGGTTTTGCCCCCTTGAGTTATCAAACCCTGTTAGATAAGATCCCAGTGAGAAATCTATAGATCACACAGATCTTATCTATAGCTACAAAAAACATGGAATAAAGAACAAATAATTGACAAGGGAAAAGCAACAAAAATTGTTTTACGTATACAAACAGCTAAGTACAAGATAACGTAATAAATGCTCAACTTTATGAGACACAACCTTTACTGTAAAGGATGAACTGCTAAGAAAAAAATTTGTGTTGTTGTAATGTTAAGGTTGCAGATGGTTATTTAAAAATGATTGGCTTTTCTAGATGTATAAAACACGCTTTAAAATCACTGAACACGTATAAACTTGGTTAAATAAAATGTTAACACATAGCATTAGATAAACAACTGTTATTCAACTGTATGCAATCAAGTATAGCTAATTTGAGCACCTTGTATAGTTCTGAAATAGAATACATAAGTCACATAATAACGGCATTACATACACTTCAACTTTACACTTGTAAAGGAATTAAAACTAAAAACACACATTGCTAACCGCTAGCAGAAATAAATGAAGCAAAGGTAGCACAGAAAGAATAATAGGCATTCTTCAGTGACACCAAAGTCGCTAGATTTGTCGCTAGTTGCTTTTTTGAAATAAAGTCGCTAGAGGGGTCTGAAAACTCACTAAATATAGTGACAAAGTTGCTAAGGCTGGGAGCCGCTCTCAGAACCCCATTTCCCAGAAGCCCCAGCACTGATTACTGTTGATCACGGCTGATCAGACCTGCTGGGCTTTGCATAAAAAAGCTCACCTAAACCATGGCTCACTGCTGCACCTTTGTAGAGGGGCAGACAGTATGGTAACTAGCAAAGGTGAAACGACAGAAAACTAAAACAAACAAGGAAAAGAAAAGAGAGAAAAGAGCAGAAAGCTGAAACAAAATAATAATATTAAAGGTTACAAACCTCAGCAGACAGATTAACTGAGGTCTAAACTCAGAAAGAAAATCTGGGTGAAAAGTGTGAGCTAAACTTAAAGGGTTCAGCTCACTGTCATTAAGATTATTAACTTCTGAGAACACAAACATTTTGGTTTTATTCATGACAGGAACGGTAGTTACTCCCCAGCTAGCCTTGTAATTGTGGCCCACTTCTGGCGCAGCTCCTGCCAGCCGAGCCTGCCGCATCTGGTTCAGTGCCGGCAGCCCGTGTCGGCTCTGACTCTTTTTAAATGACTGCCCAGAATCGGGCCAAATACACTGGCCCAAATCCAGATACCAGATCTCCACCGACTCTCTCATAACTGGGCCGGAATTGCCCCCAAAACACTGCGATACCATTTATTTCCCGTTTTCTTCTCCTTTCACATCCGCATAGATAAAATAGTAGATTTATACTACAGATTAACTACAGATTGTGCAGCAGAAAGTATTTTATTAAGATAATTGCAACAAGCAGTATAATAATAATAATCAGAGTATTAAAAAATAATAATCAGAATATTATAAAAGTGAACCAAAATGACAACTATATTAATATTATATAAAGAAAATAACATATACACTGCCTGGCCAAAAAAAAGGTCACACACTCTAATATTTGGTTTTAGCTTTGATTACAGCACGCATTCGCTGTGGCATCATTCGTGTAGATGTCTCTCAGTTAATATCAAGCAATTCTGATGAGTCATTTTTAAATAAAGGCTTTTATAGATTTTATAGGTTTTTTAGATAGTGTACTATCATATGGAAGTGGAAATATTGTGTGAAAACTAGATCATTCCTTTTAATAACAGTCTAGATTTGAAATAATTGAAATGTGAAAAAATAAAAGTCTTAATTAAAAAATGACACATCAGAATTTCTTGAAATTAACTGAGTGACATCTACAGATGGTGTACTATCATTATGAAGTGGAATTATTGTGTGGAAACTAGATAATTATTTTTAATAAAAGTCTAGATATGAAATAATTGAAATGTGACAAAATAAAAGCCTTAATTTAAAAATTACACATCAGAATTGCCTGATATTAACTGAGTGACATCTACAGATGGTGTACTATCATTATGAAGTGGAATTATTGTGTGGAAACTAGATTATTCTTTTTAATAACAGTCTAGAGTTAAAATAATAGAAATGTGGCAATATAAAGGCCTTAATTTAGAAATGACACATCAGAATTGCTTGATATTAACTGAGTGACATCTACAGATGGTGTACTATCATTATGAAGTGGAATTATTGTGTGGAAACTAGAGAATTCTTTTTAATAACAGTCTAGAGTTAAAATAATAGAAATGTGGCAATATAAAGGCCTTAATTTAGAAATGACACATCAGAATTGCTTGAAATTAACTGAGTGACATCTACAGATGGTGTACTATCATTATGAAGTGGAATTATTGTGTGGAAACTAGAGAATTCTTTTTAATAACAGTCTAGAGTTAAAATAATAGAAATGTGGCAATATAAAGGCCTTAATTTAAAAATGACACATCAGAATTGCTTGATATTAACTGAGTGACATCTACAGATGGTGTACTATCATTATGAAGTGGAATTGTTGTGTGGAAACCAGATTATTCTTTTTAATAACAGTCTAGAGTTAAAATAATAGAAATGTGGCAATATAAAGGCCTTAATTTAGAAATGACACATCAGAATTGCTTGATATTAACTGAGTGACATCTACAGATGGTGTACTATCATTATGAAGTGGAATTATTGTGTGGAAACTAGAGAATTCCTTTTAATAACAGTCTATACTTAAAATAATAGAAATGTGACAAAATAAAAGCCTTAATTTAAAAATGACACATCAGAATTGCTTGAAATTAACTGAGTGAAATCTACAGATGGTGTACTATCATTATGAAGTGGAATTATTGTGTGGAAACTGAATAAATCTTTTTAATAACAGTCTAGAGTTAAAATAATAGAAATGTGAATAAATAAAAGCCCTAATTTAAAAATTACACATCAGAATTGCTTGAACTTAACTGAGTGACATCTACAAATGGTGTACTATCATTATGAAGTGGAATTATTGGGTGGAAACTACAAAATTCCTTTTAATAACAGTCTAGATTTGAATTAATAGAAATTTGACAAAATAAAAGCCTTAATTTAAAAATGACATATCAGAATTGCTTGAAATTAACTGAGTGACATCTACAGATGGTGTACTACCATTATGAAGTGGAATTATTCTGTGGAAACTAGAAAATTCTTTTTAATAACAGTCTAGATTTAAAATAATAGAAAAGTGAAAAAATAAAGGCCTTAATTTAAAAATGACAAATCAGAATTGCTTGATATTAGCTAAGTGAAATCTACAGATGGTGTACTATCATTATGAAGTTTAATTATTGTGTGGAAACTAGAGAATTCTTTTTAATAACAGTCTAGATTTGAATTAATAGAAATGTGACAAAATAAAAGTCTTAATTTAAAAATGACACATCAGAATTGCTTGAAATTAACTGAGTGACATCTACAGATGGTGTACTATCATTATGAACTGGAATTATTGTGTGGAAACTAGATAATTTCTTTTAATAACAACAAAAGTTAAAGAGCTAAGATTAAATTTTCGTTGACTTTAAATTTAAAGTAAAATCATAATGTCAGGTTATTAGCAACTTTTTTTTTTTCAAAGCTTGAAGCTGTATCCCAAATACAGTTTGCAGGAAGAAATTGGTTTATTTAATTATTCAATTTTTAACTGATATATTTATATATTTTTTAAATTATATGTTTACATATTTTTTAACTGATACATTTATATATTTTTAACTGATATATTTGTACATTTTTAACTAATATATACATAATTTTAACTGATACATTTATATATTTTTAACTGATATATTTATATATTTTTAACTGTTATATTTATATATATTTTAACTAATATATTCATATTTTTAAGTGACATTTTTATTTATATTTTAACTGCTATATTCATATTTTTAAGTGATATATTTATATATATTTTTAAGTGATATATTTATATATATTTGTAACTGATATATTTATATATTTTTAACTGATATATTTATATATTTTTAACTGATATATTTTTAACTGATGAAGTCACGTTCAGGTCGTCAGTGACTTTTTTTTATCAGTGTTACCAGACGCTGGGCCACAGCGTCGGCGCGCACGCTTTTCTACGAGCACCAGCCAAACCCAGCTGTGGTAACAACTGGGCCGGATCTGGCTACATTGATTCTGGCCGATTCTGACACTCGGCCGACTGTGCCGATAGAAAAGTGGGAACTGGGCCAGATGATTGTGCTAGCTGGGTCATTACACACGATTCATTAGTTCACAAGGTTATATCGAACACAGTCATGGACAATTTAGTGTCTCCAATCTACCTCACTTGCACGTCTTTGGACTGTGGGAGGAAACCGGAGCACCCGGAGGAAACCCACACAGACATGGGGAGAACATGCAAACTCCACACAGAAAGGACCCGGACTGCCCCACCTGGGGATCGAACCCAGGACCTTCTTGTTGTGAGGCGACAATACTACCCACTTAATTGGTATCTATGGGAGATTGCCAAGAAACTTAAAAGTGCTCACATTTTCCACAAAATCCCTCATTACCTTAGTGACCCACAAGTCTTTAGGTGTAATGTTGGAGTGAAAGTAGATGGGCCCTTGAGCAAGGCCAGTGACCCTTCTGGCTCTGCACAATGGCTGATGCTGCACTCTGATCCCAAATAAACAAAGCTGGGATAAGCAGAAAAAGATCCTCACTGTACTGTACACGTGTAAACATACATGTGACAAATAAAGGCTTTCCTTCTGATCAATAGATTACAAGAGTAAGTTCACCTCTAACTGGTCAAAATAGGCAAAATGATACATTTAGAGTGGGTGTAGTAAAGCTCCTGATTTGAACCCATGAAAACTCCAGCAGCGCTGCTGTGTCTGATCCACTCATACCAGCACAACACACACTAACACACCACCATCATGTCAGTGTCACTGCAGTGCTGAGAATCATCCACCACCTAAATAATACCTGCTCTGTGGTGGTCCTGTGGGGGTCCTGACCATTGAAGAACAGGGTGAACGGGGGCTAACAGAGCATGCAGAGAAACAGATGGACTAAAGTCAGTAATTGTAGAACTACAAAGTGCTTCTATATGGTAAGTGGAGCTGATAAAATGGACAGTGAGTGTAGAAACAAGGAGGTGGTTTTAATGTTATGGCTGATCAGTGTATATTACCATCTTAAACCATGTACCGTGTTCATGTACCACGTTATTATAAAACCACAGAAACAAGCATAATTATAGAAATACAAAAAATATTTGTACATTGTAATGTGACGGGTCAGGTTTTCGACATGAGGAAACAACTTCATTTAACACCTTGCAGTGTTTAACACCAATGCTGTTTGTAAGTCAGACCTTCTCTCCCAGCAGTAGACCCTGACCTCAAAAATGCTGTATGAACTAAAGCACAGATTCCTTTATACACACTAGTTTTTTCACTAGTTATTCACACGATTTTCACCATGAATTCGGTTAACTCGAATGAATGTTTTCACACGAAGTTAGAAATGTGACAATCGAGATTAAAATACCAACAAAAGCTGTTCTCACAGGCCACCTCTCACAGGTCTGTGTGCTAAACTTAGACATGCGTGGAAGAAGAAAAAACACTTTGGTGTCTGTTGGAAGTAGCTCTCTACATAGACTCTCTACATCTCTACATACATTTTACATCATCCTGTGTGCGCTCCCGACAAGTAGGGTGTTCAAAATCCTAGATCCCTTAAAATGCTCCCTAGTTAGATATCTTAAATGTAAACTGTACTTTCAGTGAATAATGAGGAAGCATCCCAGACTTTTCTCACAATAAAATAACAAATACGCCGAGTGATGCAGGGCAAATAACTGAGTTATTTACAACTGTAAATAAATTATTACTGAATTACAATTTGTATAAACTTGTACAAGTGTTTTTTTACAAGTTGGGGCTTGTCAGGGACAGTTTAACCGTTTTCGGTACACGGAGGGAGATGTTAATAATTATAGGTGGTGCTGTTACTATTTTTGTACTTCTGCTTCTACCGTCTTTTAAATTAAAATGTCTTTTTTCAACGACATTATACAAGAACAAACAAAAAAAACGCAATGGGCATCAAGAATCTTTAATAAATTTAAAAATAATTAAGATTTAATCTTTTTGCAATATCGCTCAACTCTAATACACACTCCAAAATCTTGTGGAAAGCCTTTTCAAAAGAGTGAAATCTGTTAAAGCTGTTGAGGGGTGGAGTGGAATAAGAGGAAACCAAAGTATCTGATGGAAAAAAAAACAGACAGTGACAAAGACAAAGACTGAACTCGAGGTACCAAAGTCCATGTTGCTATAGGGCACCAACTCTAGGGGTTGGTTTCCCAGACAGGGATTAAGGCTAGTCCAGGACTACATTTTGCTTTAAATGGAAAATTTTCATTTAAAATGCTGTGTAGTCTAGGACTAGGCTTAATCCCTGTCTGGGAAACCAACTCTAGTAGTTTGTCACTGGGCTGCTCTAAACTGGGTGTAATTAGGATGATGTAGGTCTGACTGAAGTTACTCCTTAACACTGGGTGATTCACACTGCAAGGAGGCATTTTTGGCAGGTCATGACCTGATCATTTCTGTGACAATACAGGCAGGAGTCATAAACATCAACCATAAACTAAACAAACTCATCATAAAGTGCAAGAGAGCAACATCCAATCTCTACACTTTACATTCAGTATCAGAGGAAAGTCTGAAAGCTGAACTCTGCACACACAATCTCATAAATTCTCATTCTGTACTCAGACTGTTAATTAACATTATTAACCCTCATTTCTTAATTATCATTTATCATCCCTCACGTTAATGAAGATACAAGAACAATTTATTACTCACAGAGCATCACAGGAAGTGTCCTGAACTCCATCCTGTCCAACTAACTGATCGACTGAGTGAGAATTAAAGTGTAAATACTTCCTGTAGGTCTGTTCTCAGAAAGAGAGAGAGCGAGAGAGAGAGAGAGAGAGAGAGAGAGAGAGAGAGAGAGAATAATGATTGGACAGTTGGGGTAAAAAAAATAGATTAAAATCGAGTAAAAATCAATTCCATCAATTCTACATCAGATTTGAGTTTTTAACATAAACCCTATAAATCTAGTATATAATAAAATGAGCAGTTATTTAGGAACATGAGGCCAGGGTGTCCAAACATGGTGAGATACTTATAAGTGTGAAAACAGAGAAGTGCAGCCGGAACAGGTTTTATTTGTGTATGTGATACTAATGCTTGTGGTGTGGCTGAATGTAACAGTTTTAGTTAAAACTGTCATGTAACAGCCAGTAAGTAGAATCTCCAGTGTTGTTTTTATCAGCCTGAACTGTAAACACAACACATCACACATCGCCCTGAAACCAGTTACACCTATTTTACTCCCTCTGTCTGTGCTGTGGTACTTCATCATTAGATGATGGATAAGGTCATGAGAAATAATTACTGTATGGTGTGACAGTCGGTGCTGTTGTCTGTGTGGTAAACGTCTGTTGTACAGTTTCCTGATGCTGCTGAGGGTTAGCCGTTACTTTCTCTGGTCAGAGTCCCTGCACATACTTACTAATGTACAGAAATATATCAAATACCTTTTATAGATACACTATATTGCTAAAAGTATTCACTCGTCTGCCTTCACACGCATATGAACTTGAGTGACTCCCATTCTTAATCCATAGGATTTAATATAATGTGGGCCCACCATTTACAGCTATAACAGCTTCAACTCTTCTGGGAAGGCTTTCCACAGGGTTTAGGAGTGTGTTTATAGGAACTTTTAACCATTCTTCCAAAGCTCATTTGTGAGTGTCTTTATGGACCTTGCTTTATTCACTGGTGCACAGTCATGTTAGAACAGAAAGGGGCCATCCCCAAACTGTTCCCACAAAGTAGGAAGCATGAAAATGTCCAAAATCTCTTGGTATGCTGAAGCATTAAGAGTTCCTTTTACTGGAACTAAGGGGCCGAGCCCATTTCCTGAAAAACACCCCCACACCATGATCCCCCCTCCACCACACTTTACACTCGGCACAATGCAGTCAGACAAGTACCGTTCTCCTGGCAACCGCCAAACCCAGACTCGTCTATCAGATCGCCAGAAGAAGAAGTGTGATTCGTCACTTCAGAGAACACGTCTCCACTGCTTTATAGTCCAGTGGCAGCGTGCTTTACACCACTGCATCCGAAGCTTTGCATTGCTCTTGGTGGTGTAAGGCTCGGATGCAGCTGCTCGACCATGGAAACCCATTTCATGAAGCTCTCTACACACTGTTCTTCAGCTAATCTGAAGGCTATATGAAGTTTGGAGGTCTGTAGCAATCGACTCTGCAGAAAGTTGGTGACCTCTGCACACTAGGTGCCTTAGCATCCGCTGACCCCACTCTGTCATTTTACGTGGTACCACTTAGTGGCTGAGTTGCTGTTGTTCCCAATCGCTTCCACTTTGTTATAATACCAATGACAGCTGACTGTGGAATATTTAGTGGCGAGAAAATGTCACAACTGGACTTGTTGTACAGGTGGCATCCTATCACTGTACCACGCTGGAATTCACTGAGCTCCTGAGAGTGACCCATTCTTTCACTAATGTGTGTAGAAGCAGTCTGCATGCCGAGGTGCTTGGTTTTATACACCTGTGGCCATGGAAGTGATTGGAACACCTGAACTCAATGATTTGGATGGGTGAGTGAATACTTTTGACAATATAGTGTATATCAGACCCATTATGCAGCTAAAGAGTGGCTGGGCCTTTTGTTATTGTGGCCCTAAAATGCTACAGTTTCCTTCCTGATATTTTAAGAGCTCCTGATGATCTGAGAACTCCTGATGATCTGGCAGCTTAAAAGCAAAAACAAAACAAAAGCTAAATTATCTGGTCAAATTAAGAAAACACATTTATAAGAATTAATTTCAGTTCCACTGCATTTTATTGTTGTAATAAGATCTTGCAGTGGGTAGCACTGTTGCCTCACAGCAAGAAGGTTCTGGGTTCAATCCCTAGGTGGGGCGGTCTGGGTCCTCTCTGTGCGGAGTTTGCATGTTCTCCCCGTGTCTACATACACACACCCACACACCCTTTCACCTATAGGGCAATTCAGTGTCTCCAGTTAACCTGGCTACATGTTTTTGGACTGTGGGAGAAAACCCACGCAGACATGGGGAGAACATGCAAACTCATGGCCCACCTGAGGATCAAACCCAGGACCTTCCTGCTGTGAAGCGACAGTGCTACCCACTTAGCCACCGTGCCGCCCGGGGGTGCATCAGTACCTATAAAATATAGAGACATATAAGGCCATCAAGGCAACATCATTTCCAGAGAAGTCCATGGTTATTTCAGCAAGACAATGCCAGGCCTCTTTTTGCACACACTACAACAGCATGACTTCGTAAACACAGAGTACCTGTGCTTGACTGGCTGCCTGCATTTCAGATCTGTGTCCTATTGAACCATGAACTGTTAAATCATTTAAAAGTGGAATTAATAAGAAACGTGATGTAACACAGTGGTAAACATGCCATGTCGCTTTGGATAAAAGCGTCTGCTAAATGCTGAAAATGTAAATGTAATCATGTTGGGGCAGCCAACATGATTACATTTACATTTTCAGCATTTAGCAGACGCTTTTATCCAAAGCGACTTACACAATGAGCAATTGAGGGTTAAGGGCCTTGCTCAGGGACCCAACAGTGGCAACTTTGTGGTGGCGGGGCTTGAACCGGCAACCTTCTGTTTACTAGTCCAGTACCTTAACCACTGAGCTATCACTGGCCCCTAGTGATTAGGGAAAATCAAACCCACCGCAACCCGGACCAGGAAAAAAACAGTTTTAAAAAAGAAAAGAACAAACAAAATGTTAGTCAGTGAAAACATGAAGTTTTTTCTTTGTAATTTTATCAGTTAAATAAAGGTTGAAGAAAATCAACAAATCACATGTGCTTCATTTTAATGCATTTCACAAAATGTCCCAGTTTCTCTGGAAACAGGATTTGTATTCATTCATTTCACCATTTCCTGTGTACAAAACCATAGACCAGCACTGAAACTAGTATTTTAATGTGTGGCTGTTTTAATTTTTGGCTTTAGAGTGAACAGGAAAAGGGGAGCAAATCATTTCCTCTTTATTAAACATCAGTTAGAGTGAAAAACAGAAACCGAACCACAACAACCACGTTTAACTTGTTAACTGCCACATATAACTGAGGCCAATATTATATATTATATAGTATATTATATAGTTTAATAATTACTGCAATTGTTCTTTTTATGTGGCTAAATGATTAAATCAGTTGTTTTGTCTGTAAAAATATACAAATAATTTTGGTTAATAATGTACATACAGCAACTGAAAGAAAGAAAATAATAGTAATTAATAATTTATCAACTGATTAATTTGCTGCTAAATGCTAAAAATGTAAATAAAAATGTAAATTTATTTATTTAAACAAATTAAGTACAAAAAAGATTTTTTTAAATCATATCATCTCTTCCATGGCTAAATGCACACTTGCCTCACTGTCTGCATGATTTTGAAGAAAACAGGATTTGTTGGATCAATCCTCTTGCTTTAATGTCTGATTCTGATGCCTGTGTGCCCATTGCGGGTGCTTTTAATGATGGACAAGAGTTAGCACAAACACTTAACTGTCTTGCGACTATGAAGTCCAAAACACAGTCGAGTTTGATGATCTGTGTGTGACACATTCACCTCATCACCTGAATTAAAATGATTTGCAGTTTGAGACACAGTAGAATAAGAAAAAAAGGGCGTTCCGAGATGGCGATTGGGAAGAGCTAAAGCGGGTACAGGGAGAACTCAGAGTCTGCCTGAAGGAGGCAAAAGAATCATACAGAAGGAAGATAGAACAGAAACTGCAGGAGAATAACATGAGGGAGGTCTGGAATGACATGAAAACCATCACTGGCTGCAAAAAGAAAGGAAGAAACTCAGCAGAGGGAGACGTGGTTAGAGCGATCCAGTTCATTCTTTTTTTTTAATAGGTTTGATAGCCCTGCTGCAGTTAACACCTCCAAACCCCCACCACCAGCCAGTAGTAGTAACAACTGCACAGTTACCACCTTGGATTCCCCATCATGTTCCACACCAGCTGCTGATTTGGCACACCCCCCAACCATAACTACAGGTCAAGTCAGAGGTCAACTGAGGGGGCTTCGTCCCAGCAGAGCAGCGGGCCCAGACAGGGTGTGTCCGAAAATGCTGAAAGCATGTGCTGTTGAACTGGGGGAGCCACTCCAATACATCTTTAACAAAAGCCTGAGACTGGGGAAAGTCCCCACACTGTGGAAAACATCATATGTCGTCCCAGTCCCCAAGAAAGCACACCCCAGCAAGCCAAACAACTTCAGACCAGTCGCCCTGATGTCGCACATCATGAAGACGTTTGAACGAATGCTACTCCACCACCTCAGACCGCAGGTCCATCACGCACTGGACCCACTGCAGTTCGCCTACCGAGAGAAGGTGGGGGTAGAGGATGCCATCCTCTATATGCTACATAGAGCCTACTCTCACCTCGACAAGGGAAGCGGAGCGGTGAGAATTATGTTCTTAGATTTTTCCAGTGCGTTCAACACAATCCAGCCACTCCTATTGGGAGACAAACTGGCGAAGATGGGGGTGGACTCATTCCTGGTGACCTGGATCATGGACTACCTCACAGAGAGACCACATTCTGTCAGGCTAAAGGACTGCTTTTCAGATATAGTAGTCAGTAGCACTGGGGCACCACAAGGGACTGTATTTTCCCCTGTCTTGTTTACTCTGTCATGCCACATGCAGAAGTTCTCAGACGACACTGCAATTGTGGGGTGTATTGGGGCGGAGGGGCAGGAGGAGGAGTACAGGTACCTGGTGGATAACTTTGTGTCTTGGTGCACGTCAAACCATCTACAGCTGAACACCTCCAAAACTAAAGAGATGGTGGTGGACTTCCGGAGGCACAAGCCGCATCTTCGACCTATCACAATTGAGGGGGCTGACGCTGAGGTGGTCAGGAGGACCTACAAACCTACCTGGGACTACAACTCAACGATAAACTGGACTGGACAGATAACACAGACACTATTTACAAGAAAGGACAGAGCCGTCTCTACTTTTTGAGAAGGCTTGGGTCCTTCAAAATCTGTAAAAAACTTCTGCTGATGTTCTATCAGTCTGTTGTCTCCAGTGTTCTCTTCTATGCTGTGGTGTGTTGGGGAGGCAGCATGAACAAGAGCGATGCCACTCGACTAGACAGGCTGGTAAGGAAAGGTGGCTCTGTGATTGGCACAGAGCTTGACACTATCATGCAGTTGGCTGAGGAGAGAACTCTAAAAAAAACTCTTATAAATCATGGATAATACACAGCACCCTCTGAACAGCACCATCACCAGACAGAGGAGTGTATTCAGTGACAGACTGCTGTCTCTGTCCTGCTCTACAGACAGGCTGAGAAAGTCTTTTGTACCCCAAGCAGTCAGACTGTTTAACACCACACAACGACGGGGTCGTTAAACCTAATCAACAACTCAAACATAAATTTGTATTGCCACTTTACATATTCTGTACTTACATTCTTGTTTTCATACCTGTATGTATATATCGGTTATAATTTTATAATTTTATCTACATACATTGCTATTATTATTATCTGTATGTTACCACCACTATTCTCATCCATACCTATGTCCGACATTTTATATCTGATACACAATCTCATTATATATATACCCATAAATTATACATTGTAGATATTTATAACTATAACAACATCCTTATCTCTATATTCATTCTTATATATCTGTATATATTGTTTATAAGAATAGATACACTGCTGCTTTTATCACATGTACCAGATGCACAATTTGCACATGCTGTTATTCTGTTGCATACCATATGCTGTATTAATGCACCTTATTTACTTACTTACCTTATTTTGTATTTGTATTTTACCTTATTTTGTATTTGTATTAAGATTTCTCTTCTTTGTTACACTACTGGAGACCAATAATTTCCTTCGGGATCAATAAAGTATCCATCCATCCATCCATCCATCTAATCTATCTATGGTTTGTACCAGACACCAGAGTCTACATGTTCTCTGGCATCAGTGAGTCTTGGCTGGCCAACAACCAGTGATGGCATAGTTACCTTGAACAAGTAATCTGATTTCTGATACTGATTACTCCTTTTAAAAGTAACTTAGTTACTTTATTGATTACTTGATTTTAAAAATAACTAAGTTAGATTACAAGTTACTTTATTAGTTACATTCAGCAGCTGCCGTAATGCAACTGGAGCTGCGTAGGCGATTGAAGCGGAATAAGAAACAAAAAAGACGCGGAAAACGAAGTCCTCTGTTCACAAGTGTAAGTATGATAAATAAAATACAAATTTTTAAAGACAAATAAATAACAAAAAGACGATAAATATCCAAAATTTTGGCGAGTGGGGTTTGTAATAAGTCTGCTACTATGGTGATATTACGTCATCACGTCCCCACGTCATCACTTGACGTTGGTAAGATGGCGGACGTACAACCCCTGGCAAAAAATATGGAATCACCACTCTTGGAAGATGTTCTGTCAATTGTTTAATTTTGTAGAAAAAAAATAAATCACATACATGCCACAAAACTATCATTTTTCAAAATGTCAACCTTCTGGCATTAAGAAACAATAAAAAAAAAGAAACAAATATAATAGTTGTGGTCAGTCACAATTGCTTTTTTTAGATCAAGTAGAGGAAAAAAATATGGAATCACTCAAATCTGAGGAAAAAATTATGGAATCACTCTGTAATTTGCAGTTTAAAAACAAAACGTCTGCAGCAGATTAGATTTGCTAATTATTCTTCAGTTTAAAAAGAGTGCTTACACCTCGGAGAGCTGTTGCACAAAGCAGATTGTCATGAATCATGGTTCCAACACAAGATATGTCAGTTGAAACAAATGAGAGGATTATAAAACTCCTTCAAGAAGATAAATCATTGTGGAATGTCGCAAAAGATGTTGGTTGTTCCCAGTAAGCTGTGTTTAAAATCTGGACCAAGTACAAACAAAATGGGAAGGTTGTAAAAGGGAAGCATACTGGTAGACCAAGTAAGACATCAAAGCATCAAGATAGAAAACTTAAAGCAATATGTCTTGAAAACAGAAAATGCACAACAAAACAAATGAGAAACAAGTGGCCGGAAAGTGGAGTCAATGTCTGTGACTGAACTGTAAGAAATCACCTAAAAGAAATGGGATTTACATACAGAAAAGCCAAACAAAAGCCATCATTAACACCTAAAAAGAAAAGAACAAGGTTAAAGTAGGCTAAAGAAAAGCAATCGTGGACTGTGGGTGACTGGATAAAAGTGATCTTCAGTGATGAATCGCGAATCTGCATTGGGCAAGGTGATGATGCTGGAACTTTTGTTTGGTGTCTGTCCAATGAAATTTATGAAGATAACTGCCTAAAGAAAACATGTTAATTTCCACAGTTGTTGATGATATGGGCCTGCATGTCGGGTAAAGGCACAGGGGAGATGGTCTTCAATAAATGCCAAAGTCCACATTGAAATTTTGGACGCTTTTCTTATTCCATCAGTTGAAAGGATGTTTGGTGATGATGACTTCATTTTTCAAGATGATAATGCATCTTGCCATAGGGCAAAGGACGTGAAAACTTTCCTTCAAGAAAACATATAATGTCAATGGCATGGCCTGCAAATAGTCCGGATCTCAATCCATTTGAAAATCTCTGGTGGAAATTGAAGAAAATGGTCAATGACAAGGTTCCAACCTGCAAAGCTGATCTGGCAACAGCAATTAGAGACAGTTGAAGGCAGATTGATGAAGAATACTGTTTGTCATTAGTTAACTCCATGCCTCAGAGAGTTTAAACCATTATAAAAGCCAGAGGTGGTGCAACAAAGTAATAATGGTGCAGTGTTTTCTAATGATTCCATAATTTTTTCCTCAGATTTGAGTGATTCCATATTTTTTTCCTCTACTTGATCTAAAAAAAAGCAATTGTGACTGACCACAACTATTATATTTGTTTCTTTTTTTATTGTTTCTTAATGCCAGAGGGTTGACAGTTTGAGAAATGATAGTTTTGTGGCATGTCTGTGATTTATTTTTTTTCTACAAAATTAAACAATTGACAGAACATCTTCCAAGAGTGGTGATTCCATAATTTTTGCCAGGGGTTGTAGTACGTAGCAGTGTTGTGTGCATACTGCATACTTCTGTACTGAAAGTATGTACTTTTTTACCGGCCGAGTAGTGCATACTTCCTCCAATCTAGTACGTACTCTGTAAGTATGCGATTTCGGACAAAGCTCGTGACTTAATTGTCGCATAGGCCAGACGTCACTCCCCGAGACGCAAGAAGAAAGCAAAAATATCTCTTTTTACTAAGGAAAATGACAAAAATAGTAACGCACAGTAACTTGGATAAGTAACTTTAATCTGATTACTGGATTGGAAATAGTAACGCGTTAGATTACTTGTTACTGAAAAAATGTGGTCAGATTAGAGTAACGCGTTACTGACATCAGTGCCAACAACCTGTTGGCTATTTGTGGTTTGTCCCTGCTTTGAACACTGATTGTGTATACTCACCAGAGCTGCAACCCTGAGCACCTACTAAACCACAAATAACATAAACACTGTAATTATATTTGGCTTTATGTCATGTGTTCCGTTTTAAAGTATAAATACCATTATCTTCTGAAGGGGTAAATATTAGAAGTAAAAACAACTATCATGGTACAATAATAAACAACTCATTTACACTGCACACTTTCATTAAAATATAAAACACATCTCAGAGTTTCATATCAACAAGGATTTGTTCTTTATTTAATAGTAAACAGCCACATTTAGTGAACAAGAGAGTGATGTAGAACATTAAGATAAACATAAACACCACTTTTCATAAAGAAGTCCCACACAATAGATGCCTTTAAGTCAAATTTAAAGACTCTTTGTTTTCTTTGGCATTGGAGTCCTCTTAATAAATGAGTTTTTAATATTTGTTGGGTTGTCATAGCCATCTTTGTTTTAGTGGTTTTATTTGATTTATATGTTGGTGCGTATGTATATTATTTTGTATGTATGTTAATGATCTGTTAAATGTTGCATAGTTGAGTGGTATTTATACTTGATTTTAATGTACAGCACTTTGGTTGACAAACGTTGTCTTTAAATGTGCTATAGAAATAAAGATGACGACTTATAAACTGAGGTAAAATCAATTAAAATATATTGTATTTATAATATGTTGTTATTATTATTATTAATATCAAGCAATTAATTTAAATAAATCAATGGAAAATGGGAAAAAAAATTTATTTGTAATGTAAATAAATAAATGGAAAATGGGGGAAAAAAACAAATAAAGTCAGGTAGTAATTCAGGGCATCTCTGCATTCTCCACCTGCAAAGTAAACAAAGAGGTTTTTTAAGTATTTCTGCACATTTATCAGTACATGTAAAACATTTTTACATGTAACCAAGCCATTCTGGGCAGCTAAGGAGTGGCTTCCATCTGAGCGGTCAGGGAAGACGGGCCTTGGCCAGGGAGGTGAGCAGGAACCCCAGGGTCACTCTGACAGAGCTCCAGAAGATGAACCATCCAGGCAGCACTCCACAAATCATGTCTTTATGGTAGAGTGGCCAAACAGAAGCCACTCCTTAGTAAAAGGTCCATGACAGCCCACTTGGAGTTTGCCAAAAGGCACCTAGAGGCTCTCAAACCATGAGCAACAAGATTCTCTTGTCTGATGAACCCAAAACTAAACTTTTTGAACTGGAGGAAACGAGACACGGCTCATCACCTGGCTAATGCCATCCCATAGGGCAGTGATAGCTCAGTGGTTAAGGTACTGGACTAGTAAACAGAGGGTTGCCGGTTCAAGCCCCGCCACCACCAAGTTGCCACTGTTGGGTCCCTGAGCAAGGCCCTTAACCCTCAATTGCTCATCGTGTTCAGCTCATTGTGTAAGTCGCTTTGGATAAAAGCGTCTGCTAAATGCTGAAAATGTAAATGTAAATACCTACAGTGAAGCATGGTGGTGGCAGCATCATGATGTGGAGATCATTTTCAGCAGGGACCGAAGCGACTAGTCCTGATAGAAGTAAAGATAAATGCAGCTAAGTACACCGAGATCCTTGAAGAAAACCCCAGGACATGAACTCAACCACTCACCTCACTGCCCCCCATTGGCTGAGCTTGCCAGGTCGTTATTATTATATTACAATATTTTTGTTAAGTAGAATTAAAATAACTAAAACTGTGCATTAAAAATACCAGATCCAGGAATTTGGACTTGAAGTCTATCGTAGATGATTTTGCTTAGCACAAGGCAGCCGCATGAACCTCTGAGTGAGTACCTTTAATTCATTCTGATCAGCTATCAGCATACAGTATATATATATATATGAAATTAGTTGAGAATTTGTTGAGGGCTCATGAGCTCCTAGTTACGCCACTGGGTGTGCAGACTTTCCGGCTTGACTGTACTTAAAAATACTTGGGTAGAAAAATGAGACTTTTAAAAGTTTTAGGGTTACAGCTGTAGGGCCCTTCACATTTTTACTGCTTGAGATTATACGCATGCTCGGTAAGGGTCAGTCTTAATTCGGTCAGCGTTCTCTTTTTTGCTCCCAATTAAAATTATATGTCAACTGTTGGAAATAAATGTAAGTAACATTTGAACCGACAGCATCAATTAAACAATTAATTCTTCCTCAATTTCTGTTTAATCGATTTCTCATGCACACCCCTGATCCCAAATAGATTAAAATTGTGACAGAACCCGCAAATAAAGACACATTTTAATTATTCTGTCTGTACTAACATGTTAAACCTGTAGTAATCCTAGCAGTAATTAAAAGTGCTCGAGGGCCCAACAGTCCCTGATGACATTATTTTAAACAATAAAATATAAATATAATACGCTGTTATTTAATCATTGTATTTTCACACAGAGAACAACAACCACATGTAAACATTCAGATGAACAAATCAGAACACAGAACAGAAGAAGCCATTTCAATTTCTAACTGAACTTTAAAATCTCTGTCAAATAAACTCGGGGCGCATTCACAAAAATAAAGCTTAACGTGGCTTTATTGTACTAAAAGAACGATGCAGGAACTCAGAGTTTCTCTAAATTATTACTGAGCAGAAGTTTCTCCACCACTCAAATTCTTAGCTCGTTGTTTTAGTACAACACGTCACGTTAAAGTTTGTCCACGTTAATCGTTGTTCGTACAGCCTGTGTCCCTTTTATGACGTCATACACGAGTACGTCTCATTCACGGGTTTGCCGCTGTGCATGTGAATGACTGACACAGTGTTGCTGCCACCATCTGGTAAAAGGGGAATTACATCTTGAATTAATATACTTGATCTGTTTTCTGTTTGACTGCTGGCGGGCCACAAGTAATGCAGTTAAATTTTTCATGTATTTGACCCATTGTAATATGCAGGCATTGATCACATTCAGTCAGATGATTCAATCCACAGATTCAGCAGCAATCAACACCGAATCATCTGACTGAATGTGATCATTAGGCTTGTTCAACTTAACCCGGCACTGTGCAGACTGATCGCCGCCTGGCTCGGTACGGTGCATGCCGTTTAGTTTTTTTTTTTGTCCGACTTGTGTCTGCGCCACGGTGACAGACTGGTTATAATCTCGTGAGAGCGGGGCGGCTTCAGGCGGCGGAACCGGTCTGAACCAGTTTGAACCGGTCTGAACCAGTATTAACCGGTCTGAACCGGTCTCTGCAGCTGCTCTCCACGGGCTGTGCTGCCTGAGAGACGCTTGATGATGACAGAGCTTAATCCTCATTGGCTATAGGCTCCGCTGAATGCTCTGGCGGTTGTTTCGTTTCATTCTAAAATGTAAATCCTAAAGACCCGATATGTGCTAAATACTATCATGCTTTCTAGTAGCATGACAGTTTATTTTCGTACAAATTTCAACATATTTCATAATTATCATTCCATATCATGAAAAGACTCAAGTAGGTACCTGATATTTCTTTAATGTAACATATCTTTTTATCTTGATGTTTTTCTAGAACTTCTGATGGTTCTTGTCTTCTAATTTTATTAATATAAAGCAGTCTGAATTGCTTTAATATTTTATATCTTAACTGTTTTTAATACCACTATCACTAATACACTTTGATTTATTTTTCATTCTTCTCTGTAAACTTTGTAAACATTTTAAAATATGCTACATAAATAAAAATGTGTGGATGTGCATGGTGTCATGTTTCTTTACAAGAACCAAGGCCAGAAGGTAAGCTGTTCTGGAAGAACAAAACAATGTGTTGTTCAGAAGATGATTGTGTAAAGAGATTCATCTTCAATAAACCACAGCCACTATTCATCACCAATGCCTAAATAACTAATTTGTTGGGCACCCCGGTCACAATTACTGTTACTGTGAACAGTTAAGCAAGTTGAAGATAAAATGATCTCCAAAACGCTTAAACTTAAAGATGACACAAAAACTTTTTATTTTTTATTTTCATCTTTTACATTTTCAAAATAGCAAAAATATGAAAAGGGCCCAAAGCAAAAGTTTGGGTATCCTGCATGGTTAGTACCTAGTAGCACCCCCTTTGGCAAGTATCACAGCTTGTAAACGCTTTTTGTACCCAACCAAGAGTCTTTCAATTCTTGTTTGAGGGATTTTCATCCATTCTTCCTTGCAAAAGTCTTCCAGTTCTGTGATATTCCTGGGCCGTCTTGCATGCACTGCTCTTTTGAGATCCATCTACAGATTTTTAATGATGTTCAGATCAGGGGACTGTGAGGGCCATGGTAAAACTGGGTTATTAAGAAACTGCCGTTTCTTAATTACATTTCAAACTGCTTTTTTCAGTTGTGAACAAGCCATAACCCTAACAGGCTAATTAAGGTCTGAGACCTTGATTAAAGTTACCTGAGTGCTCAAACTTGCTAGGGTTCCCATACTTTTGCAACATACTCCTTTACTCTAAAATTGTAAAATAAATAAATAAATAAATAAATAACACACTGATATTGCTTAAAATGTTGAAAAGTGTGTTTCATCTTTAACTTTATGCCTTTTGGAGATCATTTCATCTTCAACTTGCTTAACTGTTTACAGTAACAGTAATTTCGACCAGGGGTGCCCAAACTTTCGCATGCCATGGTAACATCCAATATTTCCCCGTTGCATGTTGTGTTTATTCATAAAAGGTTAGTTTTTTCTCCCAACAATTACCACACTAATTTCATCACTAATGCGGATAATTTATAAATATATTCACTTTTTTTAAACTGCAGTCTATACACACCACGGCTGCACAATGGCATTCACTGCTAATTGAAATGTGTTCATTTTGTGTAGGCTAAAGACCACTCACTAAATCTAAAAAGCAATTAATACTTAATGGAAAGATGTGTTTTGAGAGGAGATTTGGCATATTGGCACCAATACAAATTCATTGGAATAACAATCTACACCTTTGGAACAGGTGTGCACTATTTATCCATTATTCCTTTTGGTATATAAGGCCACTGTTTCATGTTACATGTGCTATAATGTCACAACATGGACAACGTCCTCATCAATTTAAATGACAGCCAAGGGGATATCACCCTATGTGTACCAAAAACTGTTGCAGAAAGGCTGAAGCGTGGTGAGTAAACAAAAAATTGCATGATACAGCTGTAATGGTTTTAGGAATACTTTATTTACTTTGATATACTTTTGCAGATAAAGAGTATTTAGCTAACACAATGACTCAAATAAAAACTGCAGGGAATACAAAAAGCTATGGACCAGGTACTCTCTTTATTTATACTAAACAATCACATCACAGTTTTGAATGCTTTTTCTTTGTAGTATTTTTATAAAGTTGTCTTGTTGACTGTCTCTGCAGCCTCTACTGTTGATTCACCCTTCACCCAGAGCTCCACTCCTGCAACCAGGCCCCCACCACCCCTTACACCCACAATTGTGGTCAAATCCCCAGCAACCTTCACCCAGTCCTCCACTCCTGCAACCAGGCCCCCTCACTCCCTTACACCTATAGTTGTGGTCAAATCCCCAGCTACCTTCACCCAGTCGTCCACTCCAATGGGAGACACCTACCAGCCATCACCTCCAGCCAGACTAGGGTCAGAGCAGCTGTTATCCCCATCCAACCTGTTGGCAAGCCAAGAGTCACAACAGGGTACAGTATTTGATTAAAATAATTATATATTTTTTTTAAAAGGAGTTTTCATGACAATACGTGACAATTATGTTTCATAGAACTGACACACAGGACCACACTTCTACTGCTGAACCTTACAAGAACTTATCAACAGCTGTATTTCCACAATAAAACGGCCTTTTACAAAAAACTACACCAAGAATTTCAACAAAAAGGTTACAATTTGTCAGCTAAAAAAATACGAAAAAAGCTGGGAAACATGCTTACCACATACAAGAGGGCCAAAGACCGACATCGGGCAACTGGTGAGGCAAAAGTCACCTGGGAATATTACACAGTAAGTATATGATGAATTTTACAAAAAGTCTCAGACACCTATTTTACTACCAACATTTCACTTATGAGCATTCCTTGAGTTGTGTCCAAACCTTATGTCCTGATGTATATTATATAGTATATTTAAATATAATATAAGTAATAATAAGTATAAAATAATAATATAAGTATAATATTAGTGGATAAAAATGAATCAAAGCAAGTCACAGCAAAACCTTAAAACATTTACCAACTAATAAACTCTTTTACCTTAACAGCAAATGGAAGAGCTGTTTGGGACATCAGGGGTAGGAAGTGCACCACCAGGCACTCTCTACTCAACAAGTTTATTCCCAGACAAGACCTCGTCCAACCTGCCCTTATCCACTGAAAGGGAGCAACCTTGCCCCTCTCATGCACAACCTAACAGTCCTGTCAGTGAGAAGCAGCCTGGTCCTTCTGCTAGCACAGAGAACCAGGCAACAAGCAGGAGAAGGTCAACCAGTCAACCTTCTTTTTATGAGACCTATGAGGCCCATGCAGAAAGAAGGACTGTTGCACTGGAGTCTCTGGTGCGGCCAGACCTGGAAAGGTGGAGGAGGCTGAAAGAGAGGAGGAGAAGAGGCTTTAAAAAAAAAATGTTGACGTGCCTTGGACAAATTGTTGAACAATTAAAAGATATTTCAAGACAACAATAAACTATTGTCAAGCTACTGGAAAGCAATGCTCCAACACAATAAATTATTTTGCAGACTAACTGTGCATTTTTCTCGCAGCCTCATAACACTCTTAAATAATGCATTGCATTTAAAGATTCACCACAAATCTTTGTCCCCACAACAGGGCAGTGGTTGGCTGGTCACAATCCAAATTAATGTGACTGCACCTCTGGGGACCACTGGTACTCCGAGATCCCCTGCTGAATTAGCCTGGGTGCTAGTCACCCAGTTTCCATGAGCTGCCACGTGGAGGCACAGCAGGAGTCTTGATGATGGAGAGGCACTTAAAAATTGAATGACCTAAATGTCTATTAGTCTAGCCATAATATAAGTGTGTAACATCTATGTTACATTTTATGTTGGATAGAAAGTGCTTCACATCACCCTGTGGTATAATTCCCACCAGCTCACAAAAATAAAAAGAAAAGTGGGGTAAATGAAAAAGAAAAATATGGTGATGGATATTTAGATACAGTGTATCACAAAAGTGAGTACACCCCTCACATTTCTGCAGATATTTAAGTATATCTTTTCATGGGACAACACTGACAAAATGACACTTTGACACAATGAAAAGTAGTCTCTGTGCAGCTTATATAACAGTGTAAATTTATTCTTCCCTCAAAATAACTCAATATACAGCCATTAATGTCTAAACCACCGGCAACAAAAGTGAGTACACCCCTTAGTGAAAGTTCCTGAAGTGTCAATATTTTGTGTGGCCACCATTACTTCCCAGAACTGCCTTAACTCTCCTGGGCATGGAGTTTACCAGAGCTTCACAGGTTGCCACTAAAATGCTTTTCCACTCCTCCATGTCAACATCACTGAGCTGGCCAACTGCTCGAGACTTTGCGCTCCTCCACCTTACACTTGAGGATGCCCCAAAGATGTTCTATTGGGTTTAGGTCTGGAGACATGCTTGGCCAGTCCATCACCTTTACCCTCAGCCTCTTCAATAAAGCAGTGGTCGTCTTAGAGGTGTGTTTGGGGTCATTATCATGCTGGAACACTGCCCTGCGACCCAGTTTCCGGAGGGAGGGGATCATGCTCTGCTTCAGTATTTCACAGTACATATTGGAGTTCATGTGTCCCTCAATGAAATGTAACTCCCCAACACCTGTTGCACTCATGCAGCCCCAGACCATGGCATTCCCACCACCATGCTTGACTGTAGGCATGACACACTTAGCTTTGTACTCCTCACCTGATTGCCGCCACACATGCTTGAGACCATCTGAACCAAACAAATTATGTAGATATGCTTTCTTGTGTAGAGACTTCAGAAGAGGCTTCCTTCTGGGGTGACAGCCATGCAGACCAATTTGATGTAGTGTGTGGCGTATGGTCTGAGCACTGACAGGCTGACCCCCCACCTTTACAATCTCTGCAGCAATGCTGACAGCACTCCTGCGCCTATCTTTCAAAGACAGCAGTTGGATGTGACGCTGAGCACGTGCACTCAGCTTCTTTGGACGACCAACGCGAGGTCTAGTCTGAGTGGACCCTGCTCTTTTAAAACGCTGGATGATCTTGGCCACTGTGCTGCAGCTCAGTTTTAGGGTGTTGGCAATCTTCTTGTAGCCTTGGCCATCTTCATGTAGCGCAACAATTCGTCTTTTAAGATCTTCAGAGAGTTCTTTGCCATGAGGTGCCATGTTGGAACTTTCAGTGACCAGTATGAGAGAGTGTGAGAGCTGTACTACTAAATTGAACACACCTGCTCCCTATGCACACCTGAGACCTAGTAACACTAACGAGTCACATTACATTTTGGAGGGAAAATGACAAGCAGTGCTCAATTTGGACATTTAGGGGTGTAGTCTCTTAGGGGTGTACTCAGTTTTGTTGCCGGTGGATTAGACATTAATGGCTGTATATTGAGTTATTTTGAGGGAAGAATAAATTTACACTGTTATATAAGCTGCACACAGACTACTTTTCATTGTGTCAAAGTGTCATTTTGTCAGTGTTGTCCCATGAAAAGATATACTTAAATATCTGCAGAAATGTGAGGGGTGTACTCACTTTTGTGATACACTGTATGTGAACAAATCATGTCTCTATAATGAACTGCATCTTGGTTGTGAGGTTGTAGTGAATGCTGTTCATCATCCTCTTCATCCTGCACATCATCACCATGGTCTCCTGGCTTCAAGCAAACACTGTGTAGAATGCAACAGACACTGCTGAGCTGATGCATTGGACATTCCTCATGTGCAGGCATTGGAGTCTCCTAAACTTTGCCTTTAGAATGCCAAAGGCATGCTCAATGACCACACGGGCAGTGTTTAGTTTTCTATTAAAGCGCTTCTGCCTAGCTGTCCAGTACCCATTGTCTCTGTAAGGCCTCATCAGTTGGGGCAATAGAGGGTAGGCTGAATCCCCAATTATATACATCCCTTGTGGGACCAGGGACAGGAGATCTTCTTCTAAAAGACGAGAAACCTCTGTGAGGCGAAAGGCTCTGGCATCATGCCAGCTACCAGGATGACCCACGCTGATGTGGGTGAACCGCCGGCGACTGTCACAAAATCCAGTGAAAATGATAGAATAGAACTGTTTCCTGTTAAAATATGCCAGGGGGTTGTCACAGTGTGGCTTCTGAATATGAATGTGGCATCCATCTACTGCACAGATAGTGTTTGGAAATTCAGCTGCTCGAAAGCCTGACAAAGAATTGTGCAGGGTTTGTCCTAAAGGCCAGGAAATGTGGTGTGCCATGTGTGTATTTACCAGAGTACAAAACTCATGGAGATGTTTGGCAAGAGTGGATTTTGTGATACTGAATCGGTCTGAAATACCCCTGTATGACTCCTGGTTCGACAGTGTCCATAGACAGGCTAGGACACTCTTTGTCAGTGGCAATTTTGTCTGCTGTGGATTCATATAGACGGGGCCAAGGGTGTTTATAAGATCCTACATAGTAAGTGAGAGAAAAGAAGGTTATCATATCGTACCTCCACTTGTCCTTTGGAGAGTCTGAAATGACCTCTAAATTCTGGACTTTAAGCCACTTTGACACAATATAATTGCAGTCTATTTACCTTATACACAACCATAATGATTAAGGTCTGATTGAATTCACTTTATAATTTTCTTCTAATTATTTATAAAATACTTTTACATACATTGTTTATCATATTCACTGATTCTACCTTGAACAAACCGTATATTTGGAATTATATATTCACACGTTTTCATGTGAAATGTTTCAATAGACAGTCTTGAAAAATAGGCTACTTAGTTTAGGTCTATTCATTTAAATTGTTGTAGACAAATATTTAAATCTATTCAATAACATAAATATGTTTGATAACATGTTTGTTAGAACTTTTCTTTTTCACCAATCTACAAGATAAATGAATGAAGCACTCCAGCGGATGAAGTCCGGCAAGGCAGCAGGACCTGATGACATCGTGGCAGAGCTCTGGAAATCCAGGAGTTGGAACCCCGCCCCTTGGCTTGCCAAGTTGTTCAACCGCATCGTCGAGGAGCGGAAAATACCTGCCGACTGGCAGCAAAGCATGACGGTGCCCATCTGGAAGCGAAAAGGCTGCCCCGCTGATTGCGCCAACTACAGGCCGATTCGCCTCCTCTCACACACAATGAAGGTGTTTGAGCGCATCCTTGACAAGCGGATCCGTGATCTCATCCAGCTGACAGTTAACCAGGCTGGCTTTGTGAAAGGCTGTGGAACGACCGACGTGATCCATGCTGCCCGACTGCTCATTGAGAAGCATCGCGAGAAGCAGAGGCCGCTTCACGTCGCATTCCTTGACCTTGAGAAAGCTTTCGACCGGGTCCCACACAAACTGATCTGGCATGCGCTGCGCCAGCACCAAGTGCCTGAGGAACTCATCACCTGGGTCCAGCTCTTCTACCGCGACCCAAAGACTCGAGTTCGAAGCGCTGCCGGAACGTCAAAGCCATTGCACATCTCTGTTGGCGTGCACCAAGGCTCTGCCCTCTCACCCTTGCTGTTCAAACTCGTCATGGACACCATCACTCGTGACCTCCAACGAACGCCGCCCTATACTTTGCTCTATGCAGATGATGTGCTCCTCGCCACCCACGACAAGACCGACCTGCAGCTGCTCGTCCAGACCTGGCACGATCGCCTCGCACAAAACGGGCTCCGACTGAACCTCAAAAAGACCGAGTACCTGACAACAGATGTGAACGTATACGGCACAATCAAGGTCAGCGGTGTTGATCTGACCCGCACAGAGCACTTTAAATATCTTGGCTCGTCGATCTCGGCTGATGGTAGCCTGAAGCATGAAGCCAACGCGCGGGTCAATGCTGCTTGGCTGAAGTGGCGCTCCACTACCGGGGTGCTCTGTGACCACCGCATGAAGGATCGCCTAAAGTCGAAGCTCTACCGCGCAGTCATCCGCCCAGTCGCTCTCTACGGCTCAGAGTGCTGGCCCACCACTAAGGAGATCGAGCGCCGCCTCGCTGTCATGGAGACAAAGATGCTGCGCTGGATTAGCGGCAACACACACTTCGACCACGTCCGAAACGACGACATTCGCCGGCGCTACGGCGTCGTTCACATCACAGAGAAGATGCGTGAAGCACGCCTCCGATGGTACGGCCACGTACTTCGTTCAGATGCCGTTTCACTTGCACACATCAGCTTCAGCCTTGAAGTGCCCGGAAAGCGCCCGAAAGGCCGCCCGAAGCAGCACTGGACAGACACACTACACATTGACCTCGCCGCTGCACGACTCCACCCAGACCAAGCTCATGACCGAGAAAAATGGCGACTGCAATCCAGACGAGCCGACCCCGCAACCGAACGGGATAAAGGCTGAGGAAGAAGAAGAAGAAGAAGACGTGTATGAGTGTATCAGGTGCAGCAGTGTTGGTGGGGTATTTAACACCTGCATCAATACTGAGAATAGTGCTCCAACCAACAATATAAAAAAGCCAACAGCATCATGTGATCAAAAAGTGTCTATTGAAAAAAGACATAAGACTGACACACATTATGCAATGGTTCTATAATTAAACCACACAAACACTGACGTGTTTATGGAAATACTAAAAATATCTGTACATTGTAATGTGCTTAGTGCTTTACCCACGCAGAACAACACTGTGACTAAAAACAAAAAGGGTAACAGGAAAATAAGAGAGGTGACAATAAAATAACATAATATAGCGAATAGCACAAAAATCTTATGTACCTTCTGTGCTCCTAAAATGCTAAAAATGCCCCATAAGCATGTTACTGAAATAAATACGTTTGTAAATGGCATAAAAAACTCACAAAAACACATAAAAAAATATTAACCAAATCACTGATACAGCTGAAAATAATAAAAAACAGTTTTCCTGTTCTGAACAAGTACAAGAGAGCTGCATCATCTACACTTTAAATTCGGCATCAAGGAAAAGTTTAAAAACAAGCTGAACTGCACACAGAATTTCATAAATTAAGATTCTCAGACTGTTTAACTTTATTAACCCTCATTTCTTAATTATCATTCAACAACCCTCAAGTTAATGAAGATACAAGAACAATTTATTACTCACAGAGCATCACAGGAAGTGTCCTGAACTCCATCCTGTCCAACTAACTGATCGACTGAGTGAGAATTAAACTGCTAAATACTTCCTGTAGGTCTGTTCTCAAAGAGAGAGAGAGAGAGAGAGCGAGAGAGAGAGAGAGAGAGAGAGAGAGATAATGGTTGGTGGGGTGTGAAAATAAAATTAGATCAATTCTAAAGCGGATTTGATTATTTAAAACACCACATCACTTTTTATAACGTAAACTTTATGAAGCTAATCTGTGGTCACATTCCTGTCCGACAGAATCCAACTTTCATTCGCGTCCAATGGCCAAACAGACTTTCACTGCTTTTATAGCTAAGAGAAATCTAGAAATGAGGGTCATGGGGGGAGTATGATTTCAAGTCTGACTACATTTACATTTTCTGCATTTAGCAGACGCTCTTATCCAGAGCGACTTACAGAAGAGCTTCCATAGTAAACATTTCATTTCTCAAGTTTAAGTAAACAACAGTCCAAGAACACAAATCTGCTGCAACCTGTTAGAAACAAAATGGTGTTTTTTTTTTTTTTGGTTTTTTTTTTATGAAAAAGAAATGAATAAGAGCGTTAGGAAGTAAGTACAAGTCAGCTTAAGTGCTTAGTAAAAAGGTGAGTTTTTAATTGTTTTTTAAAGACAGCAAGAGATTCAGATGTTCGTACAGACAGAGAAAGTTCAAGTTCAAGAGGAAGTTCAAGTTACAAGTGATTGCACAATAATCTGACTGGCTTCCATGGACAGAAATGTCCGGATCTTCCTAATGTTGTACAGGAGGAACCGGCACGATCTTGTCATGTTGGTACACATTGAGAGAGAAGGTCAGGTTATCCAGGACAACACCAAGGCTTCTTACATTATTAGATGTTCTGATCTGGGAGTCATCAAGAGAGATGATTAGGTTCTCGGTTGGAGACTGATCTCCAGGAATGAGCAACACCTCTGTCTTGCTGGGATTAAGTTTTAGATGATGAGCTCACATCCATTGTGAGATATCTCGCAGCCATGCTGAGATGCGAGCTGAGACTTGCGTGTCTGAAGGAGGAAATGACAGAACGAGCTGAGTATCATCTGCATAGGAGTGATAGGAGAAGCCATGGGAGGCTATAACCTCACCCAGAGAGCGGGTATAGATAGAGAAAAGAAATGGGCCAAGTACAGAGCCCTAAGGAACACCGGTTGATAGAGTGCATGGTGGGGATATGGATCCCCTCCACGACACCTGGTAGGAGCGCCCTTCCAAATAGGAGGCCATCCATTGCCATGCTGAAGGCTGCAAAGAATCTGTTCAAGAATTTTGGATAGAAAAGAGAGGAGTGAGACAGGTCTGTAGTTGTTGATGTCTGTAGTGTCTAGTGTAGGTTTCTTAAGAAGGGGAATGACCTGAGCCTTTTTAAAAGCAGTAGGGACAACACCTGATGTCAGGGAGTTGTTGATGATGGGTGTGATGAAGGGGATTTGGTCCTGTGAGATGTCTTTGAGGATGGTGGATGGTATAGGGTCGAATGTGCATGTAGTGGGATTGCTGGATGAGAGGAGCTGTGTAACCTCATCCATGGTGAGTGGGGTGAAGCTGGTGAGTGTGTTGGTGGGTTGAGGGTCAGTTGAAGGTGGGTCAGTCGGAGAGAAGGATTGATAGATTTTGACAATCTTTTCCTGAAAAAAAAAGCAAAGTCAGTAGCAGTAATAGAGGAAAAGATAGCATGAAGTTTACGTGGATCAGTAGCAAACTGTTCGAGCTTAGCTTTGTAAAAGATGTTTTTGCAGCAGCCACATGAGATGAGAACCTGGAGTCGTGGTAGGAGTGGAGATCAGCACTGAGCTTAGATTTCCTCCACTTTCTCTCAGCTGCCCTCAATTCTCTTCTGTTGCTGCGCAATGCATCTGAAAGCCAAGGAGCAGGGTGAGAAGGTTTTCCTCGTTTGAGGGAGGGAGGACAGAGCTGATCAAGAGAAGTTGAGAGAGAAGAGAGTAGAGTATTAGCAGAGTCGAGTGGAAGGGTAGCAAGCATGTCAGGGTTAGGTAGTGAAGTTAGGATGTTGGAGATCAGTGAGGAGGAAGATAGAGAGTGAAGATTAGGGCGTGTTTTAAGAGTGGTGGTTGGAAGTAGGAGGAGTTGGGAGATAGAGAGAGATGGACACAAAATTATGGTCAGAGAGGTGAAGTGGGGTGACTGTGAGGTCAAGAGCAGAAGATGGATGGCTAAAGACCAGGTCCAGAAGATTGCCTCCTTTGTGTATCTTATCATGGCACTTTTCTATAAATCTTTATGTTATTATAGCATGAAATAATAAGTGTTTTACTTAAAAAGTTGAAACAGATGTGCACATGCTCGGTAGGACATCTCGATGGGTAGGATAAATCGACAGAACACCCCCTGGGCTATCGTAATAGACAATTGCACCACCAACAGCGATACACTCGCTACTGCTAGCCTACTCTGATATCTACATAAATATCATTTTTTTCACTTATGCATACCCAACTGTATCCAATTACCCAATTGTTTTTCACTTTTAGTGCTACAGATCTCCACTCCTGCCAGAGGAGGAGGGCCGTAACTAACATTCCCCCACTGACGTGTTGCTATCGCACTGAAATAGCATGTGTGACTTTTGTCGCTTTACTGAGAACGTTGGGGGGGGGGGCATTAGATCATTTCCTTCTTGTTTCATATCAGCAAAACAGACCACAACAACTATATTTAACTTCTGACCTGTCAGGAAAAAAGCAGTTTATTTCTTATTTTTAATAAAGATCTTATTCACCTTGTTTCAGTGCTCTATGGTGTAGTTCTAATGTTTACATGGGCAATGTAGGACCGTTTGCCCATGAGCAGGGGTCAGCATAGATTCTCTGACCAGTCTGCAGCTCTGTGTTTACAATTTTCCTCATGTTAGTTAATGACTGAGGGAAACAGGCCTGGCTGTTATCTTATATTTATACTCAATTTATTTATATTTATGTATTTGCCAAAATGTACAATAAAAACAATAAAAACCTATACATTTTTACTCTTCCAATCATTATTATCTCTCTCTCTCTCTCTCTCTCTCTCTCTCTCTCTCTGTGCTCTCTGTGCTTTCTGAGCTCGAGAATACAGGATGTCTTTAACACTAATGCTCGCTCAGTCAGTTAGTTGGACAGGATGGAGTTCAGGACACTTCCTGTGATGCTGTGTGAGTCATAAATAGTTCTTGTATCTTCATTAAATTGAGAGTTGGTAAATGTTGATGCTAATTTATGGTCTAAGAATCTTAGTTCAGAGGTTATGTGTGATTAATGAACGTGTGTGGAGTTCAGCTTGGTTTCAGACTTTTCTCTGATGCTGAATTTAAAATGTAAAATGCACAGCATGCTAGCAGGTCAACTAACATCTCCCTCTGTGTACCGAAAACAGTTAAATTGTCACTGACAAGTTTGAATTTGCAAATAAACGACACTTGTACACGATTAAGCAAATTAAAAATCAATTATAATTTATTTACATTTGAAAATTACTCCATCATATTTGTTATTTTTCTGTGAGAAAAGTGAATGCTGGGATTGCCTTCACCGCTAAGGCAGCATTGAATGCTCCCCCATTATTTAAGATATCTTACTAGGCAGCATTTAAGGCATCTAGGATTTTGAACAACCTCCTTCTTAGGAGCGCACACAGGATGACGAAAAATGCATCTGTGTTGAGCAGACCTGGGCATTGTACGGCCCGCGGGCCACATCCATCCCGAACCGGCCCGCATGAGATCAGTGGCAATTAAAAATAAGACGTAAATAAATGTACATCACACATGCTATATAACAGGATTGTTTTATTCAGACTGGAGCGCTATTTCTTTACATTTCCGCAATGGATTTACATGTGTGCGAGGCGAGTGTATCCAGCTTCACCGTAATGTGTCGGCGATCAGAACTGAGCGTGACTGACGGAGACGATAGAGTTTTTAACAAGACATGAACTTCAAAAGTCAGGAGTAAAGCTGTTTAATTTAAATCTAGGGTTTATATCGCCGTTACGGTACTAAACACAGAAATACAAGAACATGAACGATGCAGAGCGTCACATCTGAAGCTTCACTAACTAAACTGCAAACCAACACAGACTTTAAGTTCACACATCCAGGACTAGAGCAGTTAAGATCAGCTTTGTGAAATCCAAATTGCACTTTGTGTAAAGTTACTGCACATTTTGTTCACATTAGTTTTCAAGGAAGTTGATTAAATAGTGAAATAATGTTGATGTTTTTACTCTGCCTGCTTTTCATTTTCTGATTGTAACATCCACTCTTAACAGTAACAGCTTATCAGAACTGTAACATTTAGGCAATAAAAAGAAATCTTATTAATACTGAGCAGAAGAAAGTTCACCCTATTGGTCCTGCATCCACAACAGTAACAGTTTCTTATGTGGCCCTGTGGAAAATGTAATTGCCCACCCCTGATGTAGAGAGTGCGGTAGGTTTTAAAACACACCACATGTGCTTTGTTTAGTCTTCATGCCTATTTTCTGTATTTTTTTAAATAAACATGCCAGTGTTTCTCAGGACTATACATACATTGTGGAGTCATGCTTTCATGCTCTAGGCTGGTGGGGCAGCAGTGGGACAACATATAGTAATTGTAGTTTAAGCATCAGAAAGTTCAGTCCCTGGGTTCTACAACTGCTTCAGTCACACTGGTTGCATTTACACTTATTTGATCTGAGAAAAAAAAATCTTAATAAACTTGATTGATAAAATAACTCATGATAAAATTCTAGTCTGAAGCTGCTATTCGATATTTGTGATACACAGACTACATCAATGCTGATGCCAGACAAAGCCATCAAGAATGTTGAGTTGTTAAGGACCTTAAATATTATTGGTAATTTGTTAGTACATAATTGGCACAAGGCAGGTTCCCCAAAAACATCTGTGTGCCAATAGCACCTTCTGAGATTCAAACCTGGATCTCAGCAGTGACCCATGCAACATTTCAGCACTCTAGTAAATAACATGAACACACAACACAACAGACCTTAGGCAGAATGCCACACAATATGTGTAAACTCTAGGAACAAGTTCACCATGAAAAAGCTGATGTAAACAAATGTCAGACTGAAAAGGATTATAGTAACGAATTGGGTTATACTTTACTACTGTAGTGAAAACAGCTGCTATATTAATCAGCCCCTAATATTCTTGATTTTCTTCACATTCTCAAGCCTGACCGAACTCAAACACCCACATAATAAACATTTACAACCACCACACTAGAAACACTATAGGGTGTTTACAAAGACATTAACATAGGTCTAATCCGATTAATTATTTAACATATTGCTTCGCTTATGACTGCTAGGTACATCAGTACAGAAAACAAAAACAAAGAGCAATTCACACTAAGATTAATTACTTTGGAAAGCCACAAAGTCAGAACATAAATATAACCCCAAATCAGAATAATTTGGGACAGTATGGTTTGGTACAAAAGCAGCATCCAGGAAAGACTGAGAGTCTCTGATGAGTAAAGATGATCAGAGGATCCAATTTGTCCACAAATGTGTGAGAAAATGATTAAAATGTTAAAAACCATGAACCTCAAAGAAAGTTTGGAAGGGATTTGCATATTTATTCCTCTACAGGAATCAGGAGGAAACAGATGGACTACAGTCAGTAATTGTAGTACTATGTGTTTCTACTATGTGTGTAATACAAAGTGCTTCTATATGGTAAGTGGAGCTGATAAAATGGACAGTGAGTGTAGAAACAAGGAGGTGGTTTTAATGTTATGGCTGATCAGTGTACATTTAAATATTTTTCACTAAACAGGTTTATTATTTGAGCAGCAATAACTGAACTTTCTCTTTCACATCTCACATCTCTTACTCTTGTAATCTATCCATCGGATGGAAAGTCTTTATTTGTCACATGTATGTTTACACGTGTACAGTACAGTGAGGATCTTTTTCTGCTTATCCCAGCTTTGTTTATTTGGGGTCAGAGTGCAGCGTCAGCCATTGTACAGAGCCAAAAGGGTCAATGGCCTTGCTCAAGGGCCCATCTACATTCACTCCAACATTACACCTAAAGACTTGTGGGTCACTAAAGGGAAATGAGGGATTTTGTGGCAAATGTGAGCACCTTTAAGTTTCTTGGCAATCTCTCATAGATACCAATTAAACCCAGTTAGTTTATGCTGGGAAAATTATAAACTATCTCATCTGAGTCCAGCGAGGTTCCTCAGATTGTCACGTTTTACACTTTGGTTACATTCATGACAGGAACGATAGTTACTCATTACACATTCATCAGTTCACAAGGTTAAATCAAACACAGTCATGGACAATTTAGTGTCTCCAATTCACCTCACTAGCATGTCTTTGAACTAGTACAGAAATAATTGATGTAATAAAATACAGCAATATTGTTTTTGAACATGTACAGTGGTGCTTGAAAGTTTATGAACCCTTTAGAATTTTCTATATTTCTACATAAATATGACCTAAAACATCATCAGATTTTCACAAAAGACCTAAAAGTAGATAAAGAGTCAGAGTCAGAGAGGTTTTATTGTCATTTCAGCTACATACAAGTACATATTGAAACGAAACAGCGTTCCTCTAGGATCACGGTGTAACACGGTACAAAAAGTGCAAGACAATACAAAACAGTGTAAATACAACAATAAATACAAAAAATCCTATAATAAATAACTACAAAAGATATTCCTAATTATCCCTAATCTAAACAAGTAATTAGAAGACGGGACTAAAGACAAGTGTTAGTACATGGTGGTGAATAGATGGTACAATGGTCCATGAGGTAGTGACATGTTGTACATGCAGCGTAAAATTGGCAATGCCGATAAGGTGCCTAAAAAGTAAATAAGGTGCAAAAATACAAGTAAGGTGCATAAATTACTTGTTCAGTTTCAGGAGGTGTGCAAAAAATGCAAGTAACATAGTCAATACAGTTTAGTGTGTGGCAGCAGAAAATTTCCGGAGGAAATTGTTACAGTACTGAATTGAGGAGTCTGATTGCCTGAGGGATAAAACTGTTACACAGTCTGGTTGTGTTAGTCTGGATGCTGTGTTATCGTCTCCCAGATGGGAGCAGAGTAAAAAGTCCATGTGATGGATGGGTTGGGTCGTCCACAATGCTGACAGCTTTGCGGATGCAGCGGGTGTTAAAAATGTCTGTGAGAGATGGAAGAGCGACCCCGATGATCTTTTCAGCTGTCCTCACTACTCGCTGGAGAGTCCTGCGGTCCGACGCAGTACAATTTCCGAACCAGACAGTGATGCAGCCGCTCAGGATGCTCTCGATTGTTCCTCTGTAGAACGTGGTGAGAATGGGGGGTGGCAGATGAGCTTTCCTCAGTCTTCTCAAAAAGTAGAGACGCTGCTGGGCTTTCTTGGTGATGGAACTGGTGTTGAGGGTCCAGGTGAGATTCTCCTCCAGATGAACACCGAGAAATTTGGTGCTCTTGACGATCTCAACAGATGAGCCGTCGATGTGCAGTGGGGAGTGGTCCCTTAGTGTCTTTCTAAAGTCAATGACCATCTCTTTGGTTTTATCCACGTTCAGAGACAGGTTGTTGACTTGGCACCAGTCCGTTAGATGTTGTACCTCCTCTCTGTACGCTGACTCATCGTTGTTGCTGATGAGGCCCACCACAGTTGTGTCGTCTGCAAACTTAACGATGGAATTCGAGCTGTGCATTGCTGTACAGTCGTGCGTAAGCAGAGTAAACAGTAGTGGACTGAGCACACAGCCTTGGGGAGCGCCGGTGCTCAGTGTGGTGGTGCTGGAGGTGTTCTTACCGATCCGGACGGACTGAGGTCTCTCAGTCAAGAAATCCAGGATCCAGTTGCAGAGAGAGGTGTTCAGGCCCAGCGTGCTCAGCTTTCCAATTAGATGCTGAGGAATGATGGTGTTGAATGCTGAGCTAAAGTCTATGAACAGCATCCTGACGTAAGTGTTCTTTCTGTCCAGGTGTGTAGAAGCCAGGTGAAGTGTAGTGGATATGGCGTCGTCCGTTGAGCGGTTAGGACGGTACGCAAACTGCAGTGGGTCCATGGTGGGAGGCAGTAGGGTCTTAATATGCCTCATGACTAGTTTCTCGAAGCACTTCATGATGATAGGCGTGAGTGCTACGGGACGATAGTCATTGAAGCATGACACAGATGACTTCTTTGGCACGGGTACGATGGTGGTCGTCTTGAGGCACGTTGGAACGATGGCGCTGCTCAGGGAGATGTTGAAGATGTCAGTGAATACATCTGCCAGCTGGTCTGCACATCCTTTGAGCACTCGGCCAGGAATGTTGTCTGGTCCAGAAGCTTTCCGTGGGTTGACTCTGTGCAGAGTTCTTCTCACGTCCGCTGTGGTGAGACGAAGCACCTGGTCGTCACAAGGTGTGATCATCTTTCTCGCCAACATGTTGTTCTGCGCCTCGAACCGAGCGTAGAAGTCATTTAGCCATCACTGTCACAGACGGGTGGAGTCGTCCTGTAGTTGGTGATGGCCTGGATGCCCTGCCACAAGCGCCGTGTGTCACCGCTGTTCTGGAAGTGGCTGTGGATGTTCTGGCCGTGTGCGCGCTTTGCTTCTTGGATCGCCCGGGACAGTCTGGCTCTCGCTGTTCTCAGAGCCGGCTGGTCACCTGCTTTAAAAGCAGAGTCTCGGGCCCTCAGCAGTGCACGCACCTCTGGAGTCATCCACGGCTTCTGGTTGGGTCTGGAAGTGATTGTTCTACTGGTAGTGACGTCCTCAATGGATTTGCTGATGTAGCAGGTCACTGAAGTCGTGTACTCCTCTAGATCAGTGTAATCGCCGTATGTTGCAGCCTCCCTAAACATGTCCCAGTCAGTGCACTCAAAGCAGTCCTGAAGAGCAGAGATGGATCCTTCTGGCCAGGTTTTCACCTGTTTCTGTACAGGTCTGCAGCGCCTGACGAGTGCTCTGTATGCTGGAATTAGCATTACAGAGATGTGGTCTGAGTATCCGAGGTGGGGGCGGGGCTCCGCCCGGTACGCACCGGCAATGTTCGTGTAAACATAATCCAGCGTGTTCGCTCCTCTCGTAGCAAAGTCCACATGCTGATGGAATTTAGGGAGAACAGACTTGAGATTTGCATGATTAAAATCCCCAGCGATAATAAACAGTCCGTCTGGATGAATGTTCTGCAGTTCGCTGATGGCTCTGTAAAGTTCGCTCAATGCTTCCTTCGCGTTCGCGCTGGGTGGAAGATACACCGCGACAATAAGCACGCTGGTGAATTCCTGTGGTAAATAAAAAGGTCTGCATCTAACAATAGCAAATTCCACCATCGGAGAACAGTACGCCACAACAAGCACAGAGTCCTTGCACCATTCGGTGTTAATGTAAACACAAACGCCTCCTCCTCGTGTTTTACCGGACTGAGCTGCATTTCTATCGGCGCGATACGATGCTAGCCCGTCTAGCTGAATGACACTCTCTGGAATGTTGTCGCTAAGCCATGTTTCAGTGAAAATTAAAACACAACAGTCCCTGTACTCACATTGGGTAGTTCGCTGAAGTCTGATACAGTCCAGTTTATTCTCCAGAGAGCATGCATTTGCGAGGAATAACGATGGTAGAGCCGGCCGGCTTGGGTTAGCTTTTAGCCTAGCACGGACCCTGGCTCGCTTTCCACGCTTCTGCTTCCTCGAGCACCGCTTGCGGCGCCCCCTCCCCCGGTCACCTGCTTCAGGTAACACCGAGGACTGCAGGCCTGGTTCGCGAAGTAGGCAGAGTTCATGCAGAGTTCGCTGCAGATCATCTTGCAAGTTGGTTTCTGACTGTTTTCTCAATTGTATCAGTGTCTGGCGGTTGTAAACTAAGTAAAAAGTGGTGTCCATACGTTTATAAACAAAACTGTCCTAAACAAACTTACAAACTTTTCCTGAAAACAACAAAAAAACACAGTTTTTCGACCCCAGAGCGGCCGCTGCGTGTTAACACGCCGCCATCTTGGATCAAGTTATTGGATCATCTTGGGTCATCTTGGATCAAAGAGAACCCAGTTAAACAAATGAGACAAAAATATTGTACTTGGTCATTTATTTATTGAGGAAAATGATCCAATATTACATATTTGTGAGTGGCAAAAGTATGTGAACCTCTAGGATTAGCAGTTAATTTAAAGGTGAAATTAGAGTCAGGTGTTTTCAATCAATGGGATGACAATCAGGTGTGAGTGGGCACCCTGTTTTATTTAAAGAACAGGGATCTATCAAAGTCTGCTCTTCACAACACACGTTTGTGGAAGTGTATCATGGCACTAACAAAGAAGATTTCGGAGGACCTCAGAAAAAGAGTTGTTGATGCTCTTCAGGCTGGAAAAGGTTACAAAACCATCTCTAAAGAGTTTGGACTCCACCAATCCGCAGTCAGACAGATTGTGTACAAATGGAGGAAATTCAAGACCATTGTTACCCTGTCCAGGAGTGGTCAACCAACAAAGATCACTCCAAGAGCAAGGCGTGTAATAGTCGGCGAGGTCACAAAGGACCCCAGGGTAACTTCTAAGCAACTGAAGGCCTCTCTCACATTGGCTAATGTTAATGTTCATGAGTCCACCATCAGGAGAACACTGAACAACAATGGCGTGCATGGCAGGGTTGCAAGGAGAAAGCCACTGCTCTCCAAAAAGAACATTGCTGCTCGTCTGCAGTTTGCTACAGATCACGTGGACAAGCCAGAAGGCTATTGGAAGAATGTTTTGTGGACGGATGAGACCAAAATAGAACTTTTTGGTTTAAATGAAAAGCGTTATGTTTGGAGAAAGGAAAACACTGCATTCCAGCATAAGAACCTTATCCCATCTGTGAAACATGGTGGTGGTAGTATCATGGTTTGGGCCTGTTTTGCTGCATCTGGGCCAGGACGGCTTGCCATCATTGATGGAACAATGAATTCTGAATTATATCAGAGAATTCTTAAGGAAAATGTCAGGACATCTGTCCATGAACTGAATCTCAAGAGAAGGTGGGTCATGCAGCAAGACAACGACCCTAAGCACACAAGTCGTTCTACAAAGAATGGTTAAAGAAGAATAAAGTTCATGTTTTGGAATGGCCAAGTCGAAGTCCTGACCTTAATCCAATCGAAATGTTGTGAAAGGACCTGAAGCGAGCAGTTAATGTGAGGAAATCCACCAACATCCCAGAGTTGAAGCTGTTCTGTACGGAGGAATGGGCTAAAATTCCTCCAAGTGTGCAGGACTGATCAACAGTTACCGGAAACGTTTAGTTGCAGTTATTGCTGCAAAGGGGGGTCACACCAGCTACTGAAAGCAAAGGTTCACATACTTTTGCCACTCACAAATATGTAATATTGGATCATTTTCCTCAATAAATAAATGACCAAGTGCAATATGTTTGTCTCATTTGTTTAACTGGGTTCTCTTTATCTACTTTTAGGACTTGTGTGAAAATCTGATGATGTTTTAGGTCATATTTATGCAGAAATATAGAAAATTCTAAAGGGTTCACAAACTTTCAAACACTACTGTAGCTAGGGTATTTATAATCTGTTAGTAAATAACTATTGAACTTTTTGTCTAAGCTTTATTAATATTAATAATGTTTCATGTATAATCTGGATTCACAGGTAGTATTACAAACATAAGAATCAGTAATAAACTAAACTATTACATAAATTTAATTCTATTAATGACTGGAAACTTACTCTAAGAAAAAAGGGGAGCCAACTTTAACAGCTGTTTAACAGTTTAGTTTTTTTTTTTTGCAGTGTGTTGAGTCCTTGCAGCAGCTTTTTTCCACTGTGTCAGAATCACGTCATGCAGTATAACATGTTAAAGAATTTAAATGATAACACATCAGTCAGTCAACTAACTATCAAAAATGTTCCCTGACAGGATGATGATGTAGCGAAACTGAAACTCCGTGAATCAGTCTGATTCTGATACCAGTATACGCTCTCTGAGAACACAGTTAGCTACACCTCTCTGGTACATTCATTTACTGATTATTTTATAAACTACACCTACCATATAGATGATCTGTGTGGGTACACAATTACTGACTGTAGCTTATATTTTTTTCTGTACACTTTGTGACCTCAATAATATTTATCAATCAAAAGGGATCCACGAACCATTTTTAGCACTGAAATGACACTACTTGTAACACTTGAAGCCTCTGTGTGCTCTGGAGCTTGTCTGCCACGCCCCCCCTCTCTGTGAGCATGTCATGTCACACTCTGTCTCCTGCCATGCCTGCTCATGATTGGTTCATGTGGCCTAATTATCTCCAGCTGCTCCTTATTTAAGGAGGCAGCTTTTGTGTAGACTTTGGAACCTATTTTGAACTGCTCTGGTGTGGACTTTTGGACAAGACTCGGGTAAGCTCTGTAAGCTCTGTAAGCTCTGTAAGCTCTGTAAGCTCTGTAAGCTCTGTAAGCTCTGTAAGCTCTGTAAGCTCTGTAAGCTCTGTAAGCTCTGTAACTAGCTCTTGTGTTTAGCTCGCGTTACTAGTAGTGATGGGCTGATGAAGCCTCGTGAAGCCTTGACGCTTTCCATCAAATTGGTTTGAGAAAAGATTCATTTCTCGAGGCTTCATTTGCACACAAACCCCCCTGCTGGTCAAAACTATTATTGTCATTTCAACTGATGTGATGACCCCTGCCTCCCATGCAAGTGTTAACATGGGAATAATCACTGCCAAGAATAGAAATAAAAACATCTTAATATGATTTTGTGTGGTTAATTCATCCATCCATCCATCCATTCATTCATGATTTCATATATGATTTTTGTTAAGTGAGAAAAAGTAATATAGGTCTATTCATGTTTAAATTTTAGTGGTGTTTTTATAGGATTGTGTTTGTGAATACTGGTGAGATGGACTTTATTCATTTTTATTTAGGAACAGTATTTTTTCCACTGTGCTTGGACTCAGGCGGTTTCTCTTTTTTGATAGGACCTCTCCAGCTTTTGAAAAAACCCTTTCACATGGTACTGAGGATGCAGGGGTGCACAAATATCCCACAGCAAGCCTATAAAGGTGTGGATATATGCCCCTCTGCCTCTCCCAGTACTCGAGAGGATTCTCTGCTCTGCTGATGTTCGGTTCTGCCAGGTACCTCTGCACTTCAACTGTGGCATCAGCAGTGACATTATGAGTTGTTCTGGACTCCATCAACAATGCATCAAAATGACACCAGTTTGTTACCTGAGAAGCAAAAATGAAATATATCAATGTCATAACTGCAAAATTTGTTTTTAAACCAAAATACATACTTACCAGGTCTTTCAGATACAGTATCATGTGAAGTTGAAGCTGCAGCTGGAGATGAGTGGTTGTGTAGACCCTATTATATTTGCACATTCAGAAGTAAGTCGTTTAACTGCTTCATCTGCCTTTGTTGGGCTAAAGAAGCCAAATGTCTTATACCTAGGGTCTAACAGTGTTGCCAGTGAAAAAATGCTCATGCTTTGACATTTGTAGAGCTTTTCCCTAAGTAGCCTGATGAGGTGCTCGCCCAGTTCCTTAGCTACTGGGCCTGTTGTCTTTGCTGCCTCTTTCTGGAGCATGTTCTCAATCATTTTTAACAAAGGCACCACTTTGGAGCCAGATACCTGTTTTTCTTCTGACAACTCCAAAGTGGCCTCATGAAAAGGAGACAGTATGGACAGGCACTCAGAGACATGACTGTACTCCTCAGAGGTCAGTGCAGTATTATCAGTTTGTAAGCCTGCCAAAGCTGCCCCCACAGGCTCCCTGAGTTCTTCTAATTGCTCCAACATTTGAAAAGTGCTGTTCCACCTTGTTTCTACTTCTTGAATAAGTTTCTTTTTTTGTTTTCCCATGTGCTCTTGAACAAGGTCCAGCTTCTCCTTTAAAGATAAAAAACAACATTACATATGTAGCAATTCAAATCAATGTGTAACAAATTAAAACAAAAATTATGTTACTAACTTTAGCAGTTGTGCTGCTTCTAAAATAGCCCACCAGCTTCCTTGCTTTTGAACGGATGGTGGCCAGCACTGGGGTTTGTTCAAGAGCCTTTTTAACAATCAGATTTAGGGTGTGAGCAATGCACACAGCATGACGCAGCTTCAGCGCTTTGCCACAGGCAATCATATTAGATGCACCATCAGTAACTAGACATGTGATTTTAGATTATATTCCCCACTGTTCAATAAGGGACGATTTTACACATGCCACATTTTCAGCTGTGTGCCTGTGGGAATTTTGCTACACTAAGTAGTGTAGACTTCAGACATGTGTTATCATCTATAAAATGGCATGTTACAGCTAAGTAGGCATCCATATTAAGTGATGTCTGCTGTCAAACTGACTGCAGGAACTTTCTGGACTTCAGCGTTGGCCTTCTCTTTCTCTTGCTTGTATCTGGCCTCAACCAAAGCCTTTACAGTCTAAATGAAGAAAGTAAGAAAAAAAATGTTATTTAAAGGTTAATTTAATTGCTACACCCATACTGTATCTATGTGCTCACATGTACCTTTCTACTAGGAAGGACATAAGTTGAATCCAATTTTGCAACAAAGTCCCTGAAACCTTTATCCTCGACTATGCTGAATGGCTGTGTGTCTCTAACAATCATGGAGACCAAAGCCTCATCCAGCACCTCCTTTCTGTTCACTGCATGGTAGATTAGATTAGAATTATCTCATTGTCTTAGAAAAAAGTAATCACCAATAAAATAGCTGTATACCTGTATATATGTAATTTCACAAATTTATAAAGTTATTTATAAAAACGTAATTACATAATCATGTGTCTAATAAATATTGTATCAGCAATGTCATTGTATTTATTATCATGGTTGTCTAGAATAAATAGGAAATGGAAAGGCATACCCACCTTGGCTGGGTCCAACTGTATTTCCCTCATTATTTTCATGACAAGCACGAAAATGTCGCAGCATAGATGATGTGTTGTTGTTGTACCCCAGTTCCTTGGCACACAGCAAACACTTCACCTTGGAATAGAAAAAAATAATACTTGTGAATATTACAGTAGTAACACATTTCTATATTAACATGCATTTTTAAATACCTTGTTTGGAGAAATCTGGTCAAAGTGTTGCCATACAGGGGAAATCCTTCTCCTCTTAGCAGGCTCCATGCAAAAAAAATTCTGTCACAGATAAATTTGCAAAACTCCAGAACTAACACCCACATTTTCCTGGGACTCATGGCGCTTTAAATATGCTCATAAATCGTGCCAGTACTCTAACCACTTCCTGAACCGGCGAGGCTTCACACGTCATCCGTGACGTCACTTGTTCTTAAAGAAGCAAGCCTCGATACGCGCTTCACGAAAGACTTCCTAGATTTCTCGACACACGCTCCGAAGCCTCGGCACAGTACGACCCATCACTAGTTACTAGCTATGTTACTAGCTCTTGTGTTTAGCTCGCGTTACTAGCTATGTTCCTAGCCCTTGTGATTAGCTTTTGTTACTAATAAATTCTTAGTGTGTTTGCATCTCTGCTTGTGTGTCCGTGCCTTTGTCTTGCTTAGAGCCCCTATTCGTGACATAATAGGTCCCCTATTAACAGGACACAGCAAGATGTTTTTTGTTCATGTTTTCCCGGAGTTTAACTCCATGAGGTTTCCTCAGACCCTACTAGGCCAGCTCCATATGATGGAAGCGACTCATTTGTCGACGGCTTCCTTCTGCAGAGCCAGCTCTACCTGCAGCACCTTCTGGACCCCCAGCCAGCTGAAATCGACAAGGTACGATTCATGATGTCTAGACTGAGGGGTGCCGCTCGTGAGTGGGCCAGGCAGCTGTGGTCTGACAAGGGAACTGTGCTGAACTCGGTTAAGGTGTTCGAGGACCTCATGAGAGCAAAATTTTCACGTAGCAAAGTGCCCACTGCAGCTTATACCCAGCATCCAGTGCCCACTGGGGATGTTAAATTTCCCCCAGTGCCCACTGCTGATGTGGTCCGGGTGCCAGTGCCCACTATCAATGCTCGTGACCTCCCCATGCTTATTAGAGAAGCTACACGCAGCAAAGCACTCACTGCAGCTTATACCCAGCATCCAGTGCCCACTGGGGATTTTAAATTTCCCCCAGTGCCCACTGCTGATTTGGTCCGGGTGCCAGTGCCTGCTATCAATGCTCGTGACCGTTCCATGCCCATTGGAGACGCTACACGCAGCAAAGCGCCCACTGCAGCTTATACCTGGCATCCAGTGCCCACTGGGGATGTTAAATTTCCCCCAGTGCCCAGTCTGAATCTTTGTCTAAGAAAGTCTATGGCTGTTGTCTCAGTCCATGTCGTGTTCGCCAGTTCGCCAGATCTGTCCTGGGTCTAAGTCAGGTTCAGTAAGTCCTAGTTTGTCTAGTCATGTTCCTTGTAAAGATCCCAATGGCTCCAGGGGTCCTTCTGTTTGTTTGCCAGTTCCAGGTATTCAGGTTCAGGTCAGTCAGCCTGCCATGTCTTGTCCGTCTATTCAAGTTAGTCATGTCTCTAAGTCAGGTTCCATGAGTTCTAGTTTGTCTAGTCCTGTTCCGTGTTCGTCCGTCTCGCTCGGTCTTAGGAGTAAGTCTACGAGTCAGGGTTTCCAAAACGGTCTGTTTGTACGTTCGGGCCCTCCTGCCACCCAGACAGAGTCGAACAGTTCCAAGTCCTCTCCAGTTTTGTTTCCTGTCAAAGTTCCAAGCTTTATGTTCCAGCCTGCAGAGTTCAAGCCACAGGCTACTACAGACAATTCTCCTTCAGCTCTGCTGCTTGAATTCAGCTCGATTCAAGACGTCTCTCCAGGGTTCAAGCAGCTGATTCACGATGTCCCTTCAGGGTTCAAGCAGCTGATTCACGATGTCCCTTCAGGGTTCAAGCAGCTGATTCATGACGTCCCTCCAGGGTTCAAGCAGCTGATTCACGACGTCCCTCCAGGGTTTAAGCAGCTGATTCACGACGTCCCTCCAGGGTTCAAGCAGCTGATTCACGACGTCCCTCCAGGGTTCAAGCAGCTGATTCACGACGTCCCTCCAGGGTTCAAGCAGCTGATTCACGACGTCCCTCCAGGGTTTAAGCAGCTGATTCACGACGTCCCTCCAGGGTTTAAGCAGCTGATTCAAGACGTCCCTCCAGGGTTCAAGCAACTGATTCAAGACAAATCTTCAAGTTCCAAGCAACTGATTCCGGACGCCTCACCAGGGTCCTCGCAGCTGGTTAATGTTTCTTCAGTGTTTTCGCAGCTGACTTCGGACGCCTCTCCAGGGCCCTCGCAGCTGGTTAATGATGTTTCCCCAGTGTTTTCGCAGCTGACTTCGGATGCCTCTCCAGGGTCCTTACAGCTGATTCAAGGAGTTTTTCAAGGGTCCTCGCAGCTGACTCTGGATGCCTCTCCAGGGTCCTCGCAGCTGGTTAATGATGTTTCTTCAGTGTTTTCGCCGCTGACTTCGGACGCCTCTCCAGGGTCCTCGCAGCTGGTTAATGATGTTTCCCCAGTGTTTTCGCAGCTGACTTCGGACGCCTCTCCAGGGTCCTCGCAGCTGACTCCGGACGCCTCTTCTCAAGGGTCCTCGCAGCTGACTCCAGACGCCTCTTAAGGCTCCACGCAGCTGACTCCCGAAGCCTCTTCGCCAGGCTCCACGCAGCTGACTTGGCGCTTCCTGATGGCGCTCCTGTTTCCGAGTTGGCGCCCCCGATGGCACTCCTGTTCTGAGTTGGCGCCCCCCGATGGCGCTCCTGTTAAGTAAGCACTGCCAGAGCGTGCTTCTGAACTCTCGTTGGCTGGTTTTCCGTTAGCAGCCTGTGTTCTGACGCTTTTGTCATGCCTGCCTCAAGATATACTTCAAATTTGCCCCGCAGGAACCAGGACCTCCTTGTGTTTTTTTTGTTTTGTTTTCTAGGCACTCCAGGGGGGGGGGGGGGGGGTTATGTAACACTTGAAGCCTCTGTGTGCTCTGGAGCTTGTCTGCCACGCCCCCCTTCTCCGTGAGCACACTGTCTCCTGCCATGCCTGCTCATGATTGGTTCATGTGGCCTAATTATCTCCAGCTGCTCCTTATTTAAGGAGGCAGCTTTTGTGTAGACTTTGGAACCTATTTTGAACTGCTCTGGTGTGGACTTTTGGACAGGACTCGGTTAAGCTCTGTAACTAGCTCTTGTGTTTAGCTCTCGTTACTAGCTATGTTACTAGCTCTTGTGTTTAGCTATGTTACTAGCTCTTGTGTTTAGCTCTCATTACTAGCTCTTGTGTTTAGCTCTCGTTACTAGTTATGTTACTAGCTCTTGTGTTTAGTTCTCGTTACTAGCTATGTTATTAGCTCTTGTGTTTAGCTCTCATTACTAGCTATGTTCCTAGCCCTTGTGATTAGCTTTTGTTACTAATAAATTCTTAGTGTGTTTGCATCTCTGCGTGTGTGTCTGCCCCATTGTCTTGCCTTAGCCCCCGTTCGTGACACTACTGCAGTAATGAATGTTGCACTGGTATTGCATCAGGTTCAGCAATGTTGTTGGGATTTTGAATATTGTTTAATCTTACTGACCTTTTTATTAGGAACACACTAGTTGTAGGTGTACAGTTAGAAACTAGTATTTTTTTTTTATAATGCACAATGTTTGTCAATCTTACTACAGTCATTTATTAGTGGAAACTTTCTGATCACATGATGCTATTGGCTTTATATTTTTGGTTGGAGCACTATTCTCAGTATTGGCACAGGTATTTAAATATCCCAACAACACTGCTGCACCTGATACACTCATACAAGTACACCACACACAAACATTCTGAAAATAGTCCACCAGTAGTTTCTGGTGAGTGGGGGTCTAATGGGGGGGGGGGGGGGGGGGGTCTTTGATAAATGGGGTGAATTTACAGTTCATTCCTCAATTACTGGCACCCTGGTAAAAGAAATTAATTTTTGGGGCTTGTGTGCATGTATGTTTGTGTGTGTGTGTTAAAATATGTTGAGGTGTCATTGTTACCATGTGATTTCATGTAACCATATTTTTAAATTTAAATTAGGCAGCATAATGGCTCAATGGGTAGCACTGTCACCTCACAGCAAGAAGGTCCTGGGTTCGATCCCCAGGTGGGATGGTTTCCTCCCACAGTCCAAAAACATGCAGCCAGATAAATTGGAGATACTAAATGAGATACTGTGTTTGATATAACCTTGTGAGCTGATGAATCTTGTGTAATGAGTAACTACCGTTCATATCATGAATGTAACCAAAGTGTAAAACATGATGTTTAGATACTAATAAATAAATAAATTTTTTTTAATGAATTGTTATGGTATTGGGAAGGGGGAGTTGGTGCGCCCAAGAGCGTAGAGGTGTGGAGATGAACAGACAACGTTTGCGTCTTTTCACAGTTGCAATTGCTTGAGGCCGGATTCGAACCGGCAACCCACTGAACCAAGAAGCAGCGCTTTACCACTGAAAATAGGTGAAAAAAGCACTCCAAAAGGTGGTATTAAAAAATGCAGGAATGGCAAACAAAGGAGACGCTGAAAATGGCGATTTACTTGTTTGTTATAGTTTTATGTTTCACATTTTGCTAGTTACCGTCTGCCCCTCTACAAAGGTGCAGCAGTGAGCCATGGTTTGGGTGAGCTTTTTATGCAGAGCCCAGCAGGTGTGTCTCACCCGTACCCACGGTTTAGTAATCCATACGCACGGATTTGTAAACTGTACCCTCAGATTTAAAATCTGACTGTGGTCACGCTATCTGCACTAAAAGTTTTACTGTGCGTCTAAACCCGGTTTTATGGTAATACAGTTGCTAGGTGTTGAAGAGGGTAAAGCATATACAGCTTAATATACAAAACCTACCGAGTTCTGATGCACAACAATTTACCAGAAAGAAAAGTTACAACCTATATGTACAGTAGATCTAAAAAGTTGGAAATTCAGATCTTCTCTGTTATTTTCCTTCCTACTCGTTATACATCCTTCTGTTTATATTTTGACAACATAAAAACATAACATGATAAAATTATGCAAATGGATCAAAAAAAGTTGAATTGTAATTGACCAGTTGTAGAGGTTATTATTGGATTATTTTATTTGACTTCAAAATGTGGTCTTAAAACAACCAACTATACACTTTACTTAGGTTTGCAATCATATTATTCTAAATGCCTAAAGTAAAATTGTCTCAAAATCACAAGATGTGTACTAGTGTTCTTTATGATTGTGGGTGTGGCATTTGATAACAATTTGATTTGACTTTTTTATAAGTTTGCCATCCCATCAACCCAGATTACTACAGTAAACATGTCTGAAATTTAGTTCATTAATAAAAGAGTTAATGCTCTTAAATTATATAGTGGAGTGATTTGATAATTTGATTTGGTTTTTTTTTATTAGAGCTCTAAAATTGGTAAATTAACACAAAATTAAAAGTAACACTTTTCTTTCTGGTGAATTTTTGTGCATCAGAACTCGGTAGGTTTTGTAAAAAAAGCTATAAAGCCAATCGGATCAGTAATCAGTGCTGGGGCTTCTGGGAAACGGGGTTCTGGGAGCTGCTCCCATTTGCTCTCTTACTGCTCTGTCCAGTCCCCCTGCTGGTGACCGGTGGTGTGGACCGACCTTTTACATAAATTAATTACTGTATTTACGTTACGGCTGCCCCTATTGTATGCTACTTTATAATAATATCCTAGACTAATTCCATAAAAGTTGGGACAGGTGAAGTTAGACTGAGTAGTTTGTAGAATAATTAAAAAACACCAAAGTTTGGAACAAAATGAACAGATGCCTCAGTCATCGCCAAGCAAGGATGGTTCAAGCTTTCTTATTTTGTAAAACTAGATGAACTAGATGAACATGAGCTCAGAAATCCTTTAGAAAATGCTTGCAGATAAACACTTTGTCCCTGTGTCTACAAATGCAAGACTAAACTACTGTACATACAGTGATCGTCATGATCAGTACAATCTAGAAGCACTGCTGACTCCAGGTGGAAGAGTTTCTATTTATTAAGCTTTTTTTCATTGAACTTGCCAGCTCTTCTGTTAGCAACCTGCTTTATCTTAGAACCACGATGCTGGGCAATCTAGTCCAGTTTTCTGTCAACACAGACTCGGCCGGTGTTGCTGCACTTTTCAGCCATCATGGCACAACCACCTTTTACAGAGCGGCCCTGTGTTTGGATGTTTTGTGTTTTTGTATTTGTCATTTTGTTTGTGTTATTCTGGCTGCTTATTTTTTATTGCTCTATTTGTGGCTTTTTAACTATACATTTTTGTTCTACTTTGATTAAGCACCCTGCAAATTATAAGAAAAGATTCATACATTTTGTCTGTGATTACATCTTAAAATAATGATTTTTCCTCTGTTTCTCTCCTCACATTTAGTGCTGACTGGACTCTTCCACTGTGAAGTAACTGAAGGTAATTTATTTGTATTTTATTTTATTGTATAATTATATTTACATCATAATGTACTGTATGTACCTTATTGTTTTGCAATGATATACACTGATCAGCCATAACATTAAAACCACCTCCTTGTTTTTACACTCACTGTCCATTTTATCAGCTCCACTTACCATATAGAAGCACTTTGTAGTTCTACAATTACTGACTGTAGTCCATCTGTTTCTCTGCATGCTTTGTCAGCCCCATTTTACTCTGTTCTTCAATGGTCAGGACCCCCACAGGACCACCACAGAGCAGGTATTATTTAGGTGGTGGATCATTCTCAGCACTGCAGTGACACTGACATGGTGGTGGTGTGTTAGTGTGTGTTGTGCTGGTATGAGTGGATCAGACACAGCAGTGCTGCTGGAGTTTTTAAATACCGTGTCCACTCACTGTCTACTCTATTAGACACTCCTACCTAGTTGGTCCATCGTGTAGATGTAAAGTCAGAGACGATCGCTCATCTATTGCTGCTGTTTGAGTTGGTCATCGTCTAGACCTTCATCAGTGGTCACAGGACGCTGCCCATGGGGCGCTGTTGGCTGGATATTTTTGGTTAGTGGACGATTCTCAGTCCAGCAGTGACAGTGAGGTGTTTAAAAACTCCAGCAGCGCTGCTGTGTCTGATCCACTCATACCAGCACAACACACACTAACACACCACCACCATGTCAGTGTCACTGCAGTGCTGAGAATGATCCACCACCTAAATAATACCTGCTCTGGTCCTGTGAAAGGGGCATGAAAGGGGGCTAACAAAGCATGTAGAGAAACAGATGGACTACAGTCAGTAATTGTAGAACTACAAAGTGCTTCTATATGGTAAATGGAGATGATAAAATGGACAGTGAGTGTAGAAACAAGGAGGTGGTTTTAATGTTATGGCTGATCAGTATACACTTACAAACATTATACACAAATCACTTATTAATGTAAATAATTTTCTTTCTACAGAGAGACCAAAACCCACTGTGATCATAAATCCTGATAATCACGTGTTTAGAGGAGAGACTGTTACTCTCACATGTAATATAGAGAATAGAGGAGGTGTCCAGAACTGGAGGTACAGCTGGAATAAAGATGGTTATGTCAAAAGTGAAAATTATTACATTATCAATAATGTTCACCAGAAGCATGCAGGTAATTACACCTGTACAGGAACAGAGACAGGAGGATCACGTTCCTCACACCCCAGTGATGCTGTTCTACTGACTGTATCAGGTGAGTCTGATCATCTGTATTGATTAACATCTGTATCACAACAGCATGCATTGACAAACTTTTGGTTGTACGACCCAAATCAGAAAAAGTTGGGGCATTTTGAAAAATGCAATAAAAGAAGAATATGAGATTTGATAATTCTCTTAAACTATTATTTGATAAATGTGCAAAGCAAACATTTTCAAACCAGTGTTTTATTTACTCACCAGCTTCATTGTTTTTTTTTTTTTGTGCAACCCAAAATCTGACAGAAATGGAACAGAATGGAAATAATAAAGATGGAAGTGTTTCTTATATTTACTTTGACCTTTTTTTCAGGCAGTAGGAACCTGAGATATTTCATGTTTTGCCTGGTCAACTTTATTCATGTGTTATTTTACATCCATTCCTGAGTTTGTGCCTGCAGCACATTCCAAAAGTACTGGGAAAATGTTTAAATTTATTGTAGGAAATGCTGCCTGCTCAGGGCCAAAGACAAAAATTACCACTCATCAGCAACAAGTCCCAAAGCCAGAGTCTGTCATGGTATGGGGGTGTGTCAGTACCAGGGTCTGTCATGGTATGGGGGTGTGTCAGTACCAGGGTCTGTCATGGTATGGGGGCGTGTCAGTACCAGGGTCTGTCATGGTATGAGGTGTGTCAGTACCAGGGTCTGTCATGGTATGTGGTGTGTTAAGTCAACTTTATTTATATAGCGCTTTTTACAATAGACATTGTCTCAAAACAACTTTACAAAATCCAGGACCAACAGATATAAAAACCCCTGTTGAGCAAGCCGAGGGCGACTGTGGCAAGGAAAAACTCCCTGAAAATTACAGGAAGAAACCTTGAGAGGAACCAGACTCAGCAGGGCCCATCCTTCTTGGGTGGTCTGGAGGAAACTTTAAATAAATAGGATTTACACAAATCATACAAACACAGAATTAAATGAACTAAAAGTTATAACTGGCAATAAATAAATACATAAATAATATTAGAGTTAATATTCGGTCTAGTCTTTAATAAAGTCTGTAGTGAGTTCTTGTCATTCTTGGTGCAATTACTCCAGACCCGTCACATCCGGCAGGAGCAGCATTGTTGGCACGGCAGTCTCGACTTTAATCCTTAACCTCGGCGGGTAAACAGGTTTCCATCAGAATGCCCTTGGGGTAAAACAATAGAGAATGTAGTTAACAATGAACAATGCTAGTTGAGTAAAACAGTTTTACAGAGAGTTTTTGACTCCGGCAGCCCTAATTATTACAGCATAACTAAAAGGGAGAGCGAGAAGTTAACAAGGTCATGAAGGCTTTCACAGGACATCAGCGCCCATCTCCCCACCGTCATCAAACCTGAGTGATCGTACAGGAGAGGCAGAACGACAGCAACCCAACATCCCTGATCACCACAAGTTTCTATGACCAGGAACCGATGTAGCGGAGGGGGATTATACCCTCCAAAGGAAAACTGGTTGTGGCGGCAATCAATGGAATGTTTTGTTCCGATAAGAAAACAAAGGCAGAGGGAGGTTCCTTTAAATTGCTCCTTTATTTGATGTTCAAGTATTTTGTACAAGGTGTTGTAAATATGCTGGGTTACATGAGTTACAGATGCTGTAGTTGCTAGGCTGAGGTTTACAAGCTGTGTTCTAAAGCCGTGTTGTAAAGCTGTGTGGTAAAGCTGTGTTCTAAAGCCGTGTTGTAAAGCCGTGTTGTAAAGCTGTGTGGTAAAGCTGTGTTCTAAAGCTGTGTGGTAAAGCTGTGGTCTAAAAGGAAACAACAATATATAAAACATATTAATATAAAAGTATTTCTAGCTAATACACCACATATCAACTATTATTAACAAACTAATTTGTGTAACGTTTTACCCTGCATAAACTAAATGCATACTAAACAGCGCATTAACTCAAATATTGATTAATCCAACATAACTGATAAAAGTTACAAATAGGCTATCTAATAAATAATAATAACGCCAAAATATACCAAAGCACAAACAATACACGCTGGTCACATAAACAGGCACACACTAATGTCCGCTATATAGGCGATATTCACTCGTATTATGGCCTATAGACATTAAGAGTTGCACAGCAGTTTTACTCACTTTTTGTCAAGTACACACAGCAAATATTAGGGTTGACAGCAAACCGCAAAAGCAAAGCCAAGTGACGTCACGATTCAGGTGATGTGGGTTCAGGTAAAAAGAAACAATGACTTTCGTACAACCCCCAAACTCTGCGCCTCTGTCTATACTAATCAAAAGCCTGAGAAAATAAATATGTTTTCAGTTTAGATTTAAACATTGAGACTGTGTCCGAATCCTGAACAGAGGCAGGAAGATTAGTCCAAAGTTGTGGAGCTTTGTACGAAAATGCTCTTCCACCAGCTGTGGTCTTTTTAATTTTAGGAACTATAAGTAACCCTGCATCTTGTGAGTGAAGTGGATGCGCTGGGCTGTAGTGATCAATAAGCTCACTAAGATACTGTGGAGCCAGACCATGTAGCACTTTATAGGTTAGTAAAAGTATTTTGTAATCAATGCGGAATTTAACTGGCAGCCAGTGTAGAGATGATAGAACAGGACTAATATGATCAAACTTTTTAGTTCTAGTTAGCACTCGAGCTGCTACATTTTGAACTAACTGGAGATTGTGTATGGATCTATTAGAGCATCCAGTTAGAAGAGCATTACAATAATCTAACCCAGAAGTTATAAACGAAGCGATCAGTTTTTCAGCATCATTAACAGATAGTATATTTCTTATTTTAGAAATATTACGCAAATGATAGAAAGCAACTTTAGTAATATTATTAATGTGTGTATCAAAGGAAAGATCTGAATCTATTGTGACACCCAAGTTTTTTACATCTGGGCTGGGAGTAACAGAGAACATGTTTAGGTTTAGCACCAGGTTAGACAACTTGTCTCTTGCAGCTTTAGAGCCAACAAGTAAAACCTCAGTCTTATCTGAATTAAGTAAAAGAAAATTACACGACATCCAGTTTTTTATGTCGTTTACACAATCTTCTATCTTACTGATTGTGTCGGTATCATTTGGTTTGGCTGATATACAGTGTATCACAAAAGTGAGTACACCCCTCACATTTCTGCAAATATTTTATTATATCTTTTCATGGGACAACACTATAGAAATAAAACTTGGATATAACTTAGAGTAGTCAGTGTACAACTTATATAGCAGTGTAGATTTACTGTCTTCTGAAAATAACTCAACACACAGCCATTAATGTCTAAATGGCTGGCAACATAAGTGAGTACACCCCACAGTGAACATGTCCAAATTGTGCCCAAAGTGTCAATATTTTGTGTGACCACCATTATTATCCAGCACTGCCTTAACCCTCCTGGGCATGGAGTTCACCAGAGCTGCACAGGTTGCTACTGGAATCCTCTTCCACTCCTCCATGATGACATCACGGAGCTGGTGGATGTTAGACACCTTGAACTCCTCCACCTTCCACTTGAGGATGCGCCACAGGTGCTCAATTGGGTTTAGTCCATTACCTTTACCTTCAGCTTCCTCAGCAAGGCAGTTGTCATCTTGGAGGTTGTGTTTGGGGTCGTTATCCTGTTGGAAAACTGCCATGAGGCCCAGTTTTCGAAGGGAGGGGATCATGCTCTGTTTCAGAATGTCACAGTACATGTTGGAATTCATGTTTCCCTCAATGAACTGCAGCTCCCCAGTGCCAGCAACACTCATGCAGCCCAAGACCATGATGCTACCACCACCATGCTTGACTGTAGGCAAGATACAGTTGTCTTGGTACTTCTCACCAGGGCGCCGCCACACATGCTGGACACCATCTGAGCCAAACGAGTTTATCTTGGTCTCGTCAGACTACAGGGCATTCCAGTAATCCATGTTCTTGGACTGCTTGTCTTCAGCAAACTGTTTGCGGGCTTTCTTGTGCGTCAGCTTCCTTCTGGGATGACGACCATGCAGACCGAGTTGATGCAGTGTGCGGCGTATGGTCTGAGCACTGACAGGCTGACCTCCCACGTCTTCAACCTCTGCAGCAATGCTGGCAGCACTCATGTGTCTATTTTTTAAAGCCAACCTCTGGATATGACGCCGAACACGTGGACTCAACTTCTTTGGTCGACCCTGGCGAAGCCTGTTCCGAGTGGAACCTGTCCTGGAAAACCGCTGTATGACCTTGGCCACCATGCTGTAGCTCAGTTTCAGGGTGTTAGCAATCTTCTTATAGCCCAGGCCATCTTTGTGGAGAGCAACAATTCTATTTCTCACATCCTCAGAGAGTTCTTTGCCATGAGGTGCCATGTTGAATATCCAGTGGCCAGTATGAGAGAATTGTACCCAAAACACCAAATTTAACAGCCCTGCTCCCCATTTACACCTGGGACCTTGACACATGACACCAGGGAGGGACAACGACACATTTGGGCACAATTTGGACATGTTCACTGTGGGGTGTACTCACTTATGTTGCCAGCTATTTAGACATTAATGGCTGTGTGTTGAGTTATTTTCAGAAGACAGTAAATCTACACTGCTATACAAGCTGTACACTGACTACTCTAAGTTATATCCAAGTTTCATGTCTATAGTGTTGTCCCATGAAAAGATATAATGAAATATTTGCAGAAATGTGAGGGGTGTACTCACTTTTGTGATACACTGTATACAGCTGTGTGTCATCTGCATAGCAGTGAAAATTTATACCATGTTTATGGATAATTTCTCCTAGTGGAAGCATATAGAGTGTAAAAACAACCCAAGTTGGGACATTGTGTAAAACAAATAAAAACAGAATATGATGATTTGCAAATCCTTTTCAACCCATATTCAATTGAATACACTACAAAGACAAGATATTTAATGTTCAAACGGATAAACGTTATTGTTTTTTTGCAAATATTCACTCATTTTGAATTTGATGCCTGCAACACGTTCCAAAGAAGTTGGGACAGGGGCAACAAAAGACTGGGAAAGTTGAGGAATGCTCAACAAACACCTGTTTGGAACATTCCACAGGTGAACAGGTTAATTGGAAACAGGTAAATGTCATGATTGGGTATAAAGGGAGCGTCCCCGATAGGCTCAGTCGTTCACAAGCAAGGTTCACCACTTTGTGAACAACTGCATGAGCAAATAGTCCAACAGTTTAAGAACAATGTTTCTCAAGGTGCCATTGCAAGGAATTTAGGGATTTCATCATCTACAGTCCATAATATCATCAAAAGATTCAGAGAATCTGGAGAAATCTGTGCAAGTAAGCGGCAAGGCCGAAAACCAACATTGAATGCCCGTGACCTTCGATCCCTCAGGCGGCACTGCATTAAAAACCGACATCATTCTGTAACAGATATCACCACATGGGCTCAGGAACACTTCAGGAAACCATTGTCAGTGAACACAGTTTGTCGCTCCATGTACAAGTGCAAGTTAAAACTCTACCGCACGTGTTACAACAGCGTGGCTTCGTAGTAAAAAAGTGCGGGTACTACATTGGCCTGCCTGCAGTCCAGACCTGTCGCCCATTGAAAATGTGTGGCGCATTATGAAGCGCAAAATACAACAACGGAGACCCCGGACTGTTGAGCAACTGAAGTTGTACATCAAGCAAGAATGGGAAAGAATTCCACCTACAAAGCTTCAACAATTAGTGTCCTCAGTTCCCAAACGCTTATTGAGTGTTGTTAAAAGGAAAGGTGATGTAACACAGTGGTAAACATGCCCCTGTCCCAACTTCTTTGGAACGTGTTGCAGGCATCAAATTCAAAATGAGTGAATATTTGCAAAACACAATAAAGTTTATCAGTTTGAACATTAAATATCTTGTCTTTGTAGTGTATTCAATTGAATATGGGTTGAAAAGGATTTGCAAATCATCGTATTCTGTTTTTATTCATGTTTTACACAACGTCCAAACTTCATTGAAATTGGGGTTGTAATAGCGCTCCCAGTACTGACCCCTGTGGAACACCACACTTTACTTTTGTAGTTTTCGAGCATTTATTATTTACATAAACAAATTGCGAGCGGTCAGTCAGATATGATTGAAACCAAGAGAGCGCGAGTCCTTTAACACCTACTGTATCTTCTAGCCTATCCAGTAAATTGTTCTTATCGACCGTATCAGACGCTGCACTAAGATCTAATAGAACAAGAAAAGAGACACATCCATTATCAGAAGACATTAACAACTTGTTAACTACTCTAATTAATGCGGTTTCGGTACTATGGTTGGGTCTAAATCCAGATTGAAATTTTTCATGAATACAATTTTAATTCAAATAAGAACATAAGTGCCAGATGTGTCAGTACCAGGGTCTGTCATGGTATGGGGTGTGTCAGTACCAGGGTCTGTCATGGTATGGGGGTGTGTCAGTACCAGGGTCTGTCATGGTATGGGGGTGTGTCAGTACTAGGGTCTGTCATGGTATGGGGGTGTATCAGTACCAGGGTCTGTCATGGTTTATGGTGTGTCAGTGCCAGGGTCTGTCATGGTATGAGGGTGTGTCAGTGCCAGGGTCTGTCATGGTTTATGGTGTGTCAGTGCCAGGGTCTGTCATGGTATGAGGGTGTGTCAGTACCAGGGTCTGTCATGGTATATGGGTGTGTCAGTGCCAGGGTCTGTCATGGTTTATGGTGTGTCAGTGCCAGGGTCTGTCATGGTTTATGGTGTGTCAGTGCCAGGGTCTGTCATGGTTTATGGTGTGTCAGTGCCAGGGTCTGTCATGGTATGGGGGTGGGTCAGTGCCCTTGGTAAGGGTCATTAACACTTCTGTGATGCAGCATTAATGCAGAAAAGTACATTGAGATCTTAGAGCAACATCTGCTGCCTTCAAGACGTCGTCTTTTCCAGGGACGTCCAGCATTTTTAACAAGACGATGCAAAACCACCTGCTCCACACATTACAAAGTGGTAAATGCTTTAGTGTCCCAACTTTTTAAAAATCTGTTGCAGGCCTGGAATGCAGGAATGGATGTAAATTAACAAATAAAATAAAATTGACCAGAAAAAAAACATAAAATATTGAGTTAATTCTGTCTGCAATGAAATAAAAGTCAAAGAAAATTCAAAACATGCTGTGGTTTTTATTTGCATTTTCTCATCCCAACATTGTAGCAGTGAAGCTTTTTATCAGCAGATTCTGGATTAAATTTTGGGGAAATGAGAGAATGAACAAGATTCAACTGATTTAATCTTCATCATTTTCTATTAATAGCAAAACCCAAACCAACTGTGAGATCAGAACCTGAGAACTTCATCTACACTGGAGACACCGTTACTCTGACCTGTGATCTGAATCAGTCTACAGGATGGACTTTCATCTGGTACAGAAGTGATCAGGAAGTAAATCCTCAGATCTCTGCAGATAAAATCACCACCAACAAACTCAGTGAGAAACTTTATTATACAGGAACAACAAAGTACAAATGTAGAGCACGAAGAGAAAACAACAACCACAAATACTACGACTCAGAGTTCAGTGATCCAGTTACTGTTACAGTTGAAGGTTTGTCATGTCTTATACTTTTTTTTTTTTTACAAATTTGATGTAATCAATACCTTAAGGTAATAATTTCACCAAATAATTTGCAGAACGATCTCTTAGCTGAGAAGAAGGCTTTAATTAATGCAATTTTTTTTTTACATTAAATAAATAAAGACTAATGTTGAATAATTCAAATTAACATTATAATAATAAAAAGCTGGATGTTGTGAGACGAGCAATGATATACATTTGATATACAGTGATCAAAAAATCATGATTGGGTTAAGTGTTGAGTGGTTATGGAAGATGTTGTTTATGAGCAAGAATAAACTGAGGTTTAGGGGTGAGTGATCTAGAAAAATATCATCATTTCTTAAGGTTGCATTTTACAATATTATTCTGATTATTCTTCATGTTTTTTTAACAATTTATTCAGTAACTGAAGAGAAAAACAAACTCATTTATTTGTTGATGAGACTCCACAGTGACTACAAGAAATTATGATCAAAAACTAACACAGAGCACAGAGTCCAAAATACCATTAACACTAATTTAAAATAAAAGAAACCTACTTTCAGTAAAAAGACACTTACATCACATATACTGACTTGAGGAGGTTCAGTGTTGAACAATGTTAAAAAATGTTTAAAGCTTTTTAAAATCTATATTAGATACATTTAAAATGCTATAAATATAAACACAATGAAAAATAAGTAATTTGTTTAAAGATTGTAATTGAAAATGTAAAATAAATGCACTAATAATTTTAGTATTTAAACATGCAATAAAAACTAGAACAAAGAAATGATGTATTTTTACATTTATTACATTTAACAGACACTTTTATCCAAAACAACTTACAGTTGTGGCCAAGTAACTGAGAGTTAAGGTCTTTTCTCAGGGGCCCAATGGTGTCAAATTGGTGGTTGTGGGGCCTGTACCAGCAACCTTCTGATCACTAGTTCAGTAGTTTAAACACTGTGCTACCACTGACCCGAAAATTCTTCTTTCCAATGCAGTAAAACTGTTTTTACTGTAAATAAAGATAAATGTTGAATGATTCTATAATAATTTAATAACTATCACATAACAAGAAATAAGATCCATTTGTTTAAATAACAGGCTGAGTTTCTCATATTAAACGTATATAAATATAAATACATGTTTGAATCCATCGTTTACAAAATGCTCCATAAACAATACAGTAACACAGGTCATGTTTCAATCCACTTCTAATCCTAACAATCCTAACATTTCTAAGATTGGACTCTGTAATGAAACACTCATCAGGTTTGAAGGAATCTGTGTTGTTCCTCCAGAACTCATCTTCTACATGTTGTACTCACATGATGAAAAATACCAAAAACAGAATCAATTAAAATGCAATCAGTGTTTAAAACTACAAATTTGTGGGTCAAAAGTTACATTAAATACACTGCTGTAAAAACTTATTTTCCTTTTGCCATTTTACCTATATATGCTAATTTGTTACAGTTTTTTTTATATTTTCTTTATGCATTTTCTCCCCTTTTTCTTTTAGCATTTTTAGCGCATCTACTCGCCCAATTGCATCATGCTTCCTCTCCACCAATGTTGATCCCCGATCTTATTAAGCAGAACGAAGCTAACCCACGCCCCCTCCGACACGTGGGCAGCAGCCATATGCATTATTTCATTTGCACTAGGCGAGTGCTAATGCAGATCAGCACTGTGTACAGAGATACACACCCTGATCAACGCACTCCTTCCCTGGCCCTGTGCAGGCACCATCCATCAGCAGCAAAGGTCGTAGTTGAATTAGTTACGAAGAGACCCTATCCGGCTTACTACCACCCCACCCCTATATGAACAACAGGCCAATCGTTCAAGTGGCCGCTCAGCCCAGCCGGATGGTAGAGCTGAGATTCGAAACGATGTATTTGAGATCTCAGCTCCAGGGTGCTAGCATGTGTTTTACCACTGCGCCAGCTGAGCGTCCTCTAATTTGTAACATTTAAATGTTTCTTCCAACTAATTTTGATAAAAAATAAAGGTGACACACAAACACAAAATGCAGCTTTTAAATAATCATTCAGTTTATTAATTATTAAACCTGTATCACCAATGTAAAAAAGTAAATGCAATCAACTGCAAACGTTTGTGATGCTTGTAAAGAGTCGCTCTTTTAATGTCGCTCTGTAGTAATGTAGAGCACAAAGAGTTAATAACTACTACTACTACTACTACTACTCACTGTACTGTACAGTGATCCAGTTACTGTACATTTACAGTTACTGTTACAGTGGAAGGTTTTTCATGTTTTATAATTTTTATTACAGATTTAATTTAGTCAAGAAATTAATGTAATAATTTCACCAAATAATTTGCAGAATGATCTCTTAGCTTGTTAAAAATAGCCCAATTATTTAAAATTCATCTTTCTAATGCAGTTAAACTGTTTTTACTTCAAATAAATAAAGATTAACAATATATAATAATACAATAAAAAAGTTAATTAAAAAACTCTTATCCAAAACAACTTATCATTGTGGCCAAATACAATTCAAGCAACTGAGGGTTAAGGGTCTTTCTCAGGGGCCCAACAGTGGCAACTTGGTGGTAGTGGGGCTTGTACCAGCAACCTTCTGATCACTAGTTTAATACCTTAACCACTGAGCTACCACTGACCCACTTTAAATAACTGTAAAAAAAATGTTTCAGATCAACTTATTTTAATGGAAGAAACAAATCAATTAAACACAAGATTCTGCTTTTATATCATCATTTCATTTATTATGTATAAAGAGTTATTTAAAACTTATATCACTCATGAGCAAAATTAATTGCCCCTGACCCTAAACCTAAAAACTGGTTGTGCCACCCTTGGCAGTATCGACTTCAATCAAACATCTGTGATACTTGTGAAGAGTTTTTATGTCACTGTGGAGATATTTAGTTTTGTTCTTCTTTACAGAATTGTTTTAATTGAGTGACACTGAAGGATTTTCAGATAATGAAAATAATATTTTATTTTATTTCTACAGAGAGACCAAAACCCACTGTGGCCATCTATCTTGATAATCACGTGTTTATAGGAGAGACTGTTACTCTCACATGTAACATAGTGAATGGAGGAGGTGTCCAGAACTGGAGGTACAGCTGGAATAAAGAAGGTTCAGACCAAACTGTCAGTAATGATCAGCAGTACAGAATCAGTTATGTTACAGTAGCTGATGCAGGTAAATACACCTGTACAGGAACAGAGACAGGAGGCTCACGTTCCTCACACCCCAGTGATGCTGTTCTACTGACTGTATCAGGTGAGTCTGATCATCTTATTTGTATTGATTAACATCTGTATCACATCAGCATGTATTCAGTACTGGTGTAGAGGTGAGAGGATTGTTTAGATGTTACAGTAACTCAGTCACAGTGTAAGATCTGATTAGAGCTACATGAGTATTAACATCTGAAAATATTTACACTGCTGGTACTCGTCATATTACATAAAATTTTCTCTTCCAGTCAGGATTTAGTATAAATGTAACCGAAGGTAAAATGCTTGAGCAGTTAGTGGTTGTTTTGTTATTAAAGAATAATCTGTAATATAATATCTGCCTTTTCTTGTGCAGCACTGATATTCCACCTGAAGAACGCTCGTTAGTGACCTGATTTGTTGTCATTTAATCAGAGCTGAAATAGAACAGTTTTTAGCACGTGCTTCTATTGTTAAGAGACAAGAACCACAGATATACATTTAGAAACATTTACAGAATAAAACCTCAAATTCATAGAAATTAAAATTTGTATCTTAAAAATATAATTAAACTGAGAAACAATTACACTTTTATTCAAGGGATGAATGTAAGAGCTCAGTGAGCTGTATTATAAAGAATATACAGTATAGCTAAAACTCTGTGTGTGTATAATTGTGAAATTTTCTGTGAACAAGTAATAAAAAGGTTTTAAAATACAGTGTCTGGTGAAACAGCTTCATCTCACAATAAAAAAAAATGAGAAAAATCATTTCATTAAAAAAAAAATTCTGACAACCACAGTTATTGGCACCCATGTATCTCTCCAGATCGTCCAGGGTTTCAGGTCCTCTTTGGTGCTTTCTTCTCTTTATATTACCACACAGCTCTTCTATGGGCTTTAGATCAGGTGACTGATGGCAGAAGCTTTATTTTTGTGGATGTAAATGATCAATAAATCATTGGTTTATTTTGGACATATGTTTTGAATTCTGATAGAAGACCAGTGACAACCAATTCTTAGTCTCTTCACTGATAAAGTGTGATTTAAAATGTCCTGGTACTTTATGGAGTCCATGATGCAATGCTCCTGGGGCCTTCGGAGAAAAAAAAGCCCCACAAGATGACAGACCCTCCACCATACTTAACAGTGGGCATCAGGTTATTTTCAGTATAGTTCTCCTTCTTTTTATTCCAAAACCCACCTTGAGTGTTTGTTGCCCAAAAAGCACAATTTTTATTTGATCTGACCCTAGAACAAGGTTCCAGTCAAAGTCCTTTAACTAACTCCTGGTACGTTGTGGTTAGACAACATGAAAGGCATTTTCCTTGTAGGCCTTTCAAATAATCTATAATCTGTTGGCATGGTTTGTCATCTGATGGAAACTTCAGTTAAATGTTGGATTTTTCTCTTTTTTTAGTGTGAGATGAAGCTGATACTCATCTGGGGTGCGTTTCCCGATAACAATTGATCTTAGCAATTTACGAACAACTTTAAGAATGACGTAACTTTAAGAACACCAATCTTGCGAGTGTTTCCCAAAAGCCCTCGCAAGTCTCCGAAACTAAGAACGAGGTGTAAGAAGTTCTTTGTTTGCTCCGCCTCTGAAAAGGCACCACCAGTCGAAAACTGACTCACCGATTATCATATAATTTCTCATTATTACATCACAAAAAGCAAATAATTCTTCAAGAAAACCTTTTTTATAAACTACTTACCAATATATCTTAAAATTACTGGTATAAAAACATTACATTTGCAAGCGCTATCTGTTGCATATTAAGGCTATAAATAGGTGCACAATTAACCTTTCATGCATCAATCCAGAAAAGCATGGCAAGTCTACAGCGCAAACGGGGGCATAATTTAAGTAAGAGAGGGCCAAAACAGGTGTAGGTCAGTTATCTGCAACAGGCCTTACTGAAGAGGAAGCATTACTGACAATACTAGGTCCAGCAGCCACTGAAGGGATAGCTGGGGGAGTAAATGTATGTTTAAAGTTCCCATCTACCCATCTACCCCATCTCCTGTGCAGCCTTCACTTTGCAGCAGTCCTGGGTCATCTCCTGGGCCGTCCTCTGCACAGTCCAGTCAAATAGTTTTACCTGATCAACAGGACTTCATGGCCAAGCAGTTTTCAATGGCAGAATTATAGCTAACTAGTGCCATCTATTGATTCAGTTATAAAAAATAATCAAATGATTTAAACATTGAAATACAACAGTGCTTATTTTATAGTCAAAATTGAATGAATGACCTGCACCTACAGAGGTTGGACAAAATAACTGAAACACCTGGTTTTAGACCACAATAATTTATTAGTATGGTGTAGGGCCTCCTTTTGCGGCCAATACAGCGTCAATTCGTCTTGGAAATGACATATACAAGTCCTGCACAGTGGTCAGAGGGATTTTAAGCCATTCTTCTTGCAGGATAGTGGCCAGGTCACTACGTGATGCTGGTGGAGGAAAACGTTTCCTGACTCGCTTCTCCAAAACACCCCAAAGTGGCTCAATAATATTTAGATCTGGTGACTGTGCAGGCCATGGGAGATGTTCAACTTCACTTTCATGTTCATCAAACCAATCTTTCACCAGTCTTGCTGTGTGTATTGGTGCATTGTCATCCTGATACACGGCACCGCCATTGGATGCACATGGTCCTCCAGAATGGTTCGGTAGTCCTTGGCAGTGACGCGCCCATCTAGCACAAGTATTGGGCCAAGGGAATGCCATGATATGGCAGCCCAAATCATCACTGATCCACCCCCATGCTTCACTCTGGGCATGCAACAGTCTGGGTGGTACGCTTCTTTGGGGCTTCTCCACACCGTAACTCTCCCGGATGTGGGGAAAACAGTAAAGGTGGACTCATCAGAGAACAATACATGTTTCACATTGTCCACAGCCCAAGATTTGCGCTCCTTGCACCATTGAAACCGACGTTTGGCATCGGCACGAGTGACCAAAGGTTTGGCTATAGCAGCCTGGCCGTGTATATTGACCCTGTGGAGCTCCCGACGGACAGTTCTGGTGGAAACAGGAGAGTTGAGGTGCACATTTAATTCTGCCGTGATTTGGGCAGCCGTGGTTTTATGTTTTTTGGATACAATCCGGGTTAGCACCCGAACATCCCTTTCAGACAGCTTCCTCTTGCGTCCACAGTTCATTCTGTTGGATGTGGTTTGTCCTTCTTGGTGGTATGCTGACATTACCCTGGATACCGTGGCTCTTGATACATCACAAAGACTTGCTGTCTTGGTCACAGATGCGCCAGCAAGACGTGCACCAACAATTTGTCCTCTTTTGAACTCTGGTATGTCACCCATAATGTTGTGTGCATTGCAATATTTTGAGCAAAACTGTGCTCTTACCCTGCTAATTGAACCTTCACACTCTGCTCTTACTGGTGCAATGTGCAATTAATGAAGATTGGCCACCAGACTGTTCCAATTTAGCCATGAAACCTCCCACACTAAAATGACAGGTGTTTCAGTTTCATTGTCCAACCCCTGTACATATATAATACCTGCTCTGTGGTGGTCCTGTGGGAGTCCTGACCATTGAAGAACAGCATGAAAGGGGGCTAACAAAGCATGCAAAGAAACAGATGGACTACAGTCAGTAATTGTAGAACTACAAAGTGCTTCTATATATGGTAAGTGGAGGTGATGAAATGGACAGTAAGTGTAGAAACCAGAAGGTGGTTTTAATGTTATGGCTGAACAGTGTGTGTGTGTGTGTGTGTGTGTGTGTGTGTGTGTGTAAAGTATAAAGTATAATTTAATATATATATTTCATGATAGTTAATATTTTTATAAAGGTGATGTTGCGGTATACAGAACCAGTGCGTCTGTGAGCTTTTTTAAAGGCAAATTGGCTTAATTTATCGTTTTTGTGCACGCAAAGTTTAAGTTAAGAGGTACTTAGTGAGTTACGAATGGGTCAGACTACTCTTAATTTACGAACGATTTTAAGTACTACGTTAGTTGCGAAGGGTTTCGGGAAACACTCGTAAATTTAAGAATGTTCGTAAGTACGAGGTTACGAAGTACTTAGCGTTACGAACGTTTTGGGAAACGCACCCCTGTACTGTACCAGTTTATGTGTAGTATATATATGTAGTTTTGATGTGATTTTTGCACATCAGCTGTCTACAAACTTTTGGTCATATGGTATAATTAGAGATGTTGTAGCAGTGTAGCTTTTTCAGCAGATTCTGGATTAAATGTGGAGAAAATAAGAGAATAAAAGTGATTAAGCTGCTGATTTAGCTGTAAAAGAACAAACAGCTTTAAAATCTTCATTATTTTCTATTAACAGCAAAACCCAAACCAACTGTGAGATTAGAACCTCAGAACTTCATCCACACTGGAGACACCGTTACTCTGACCTGTGATCTGAATCAGTCTACAGGATGGACTTTCATCTGGTACAGAAATGATCAGCGTGTAAATCTTCAGATCTCTGCAGATAAAATCACCACCAACAAACTCAGTGAGAAACTTTCTAATACAGGAACAACAGAGTACAAATGTGTAGCTCGAAGAGGAAAATACTACAACTACGACTCAGAGCTCAGTAATACAGTTACTGTTACAGTTTTAGGTTTGTTGTGTTTTATACTTTTTATTACAGATTTAATGTAGTCAAGAAATTAAAGTAATAATTTAATTAGGTCCATGTTATTCCATAAAACTTTGAGCACTGCATTCATAAAAAATGAATGCTAAAATTAATCTTTCCAATGTGGTAAAACTATTTTTACTTTATTAAATAAAGATTGTTAAATAATTCAATAATAATTTAATAACAATCACATCATGAGAAATTAGAATCATTTGTTTAAATCGCAGAGGTTTTATTTGCTAAGCTGATGAGTTTTACACTGAATTATTTTCTACATGATGCAGTTAGTTGAGTTTGTATTTAGGAGAGAATTTGAGGACGTTTGAATTCCAAATATTTAAAACTAATACAGAGATTATTAGTTAATATTTGTTGTATTTGGTTGTTAATATTTGTTAGCACTCCAGTGTTTCACTATTTTAATGTTATGTGCACTTACTGGGAAAAATTAATTACAATTATTTATTTATTCATTTAAAACTTTATTTTCTTTCTACAGTGAGACCAAAACCAGTTGTGATTATAGAGCCTGGTGATCATGTGTTCAGTGGAGACTCTGTTACTCTCACATGTAACATAGAGAATGGAGGAGGTGTCCAGAACTGGAGGTACAGCTGGAATAAAGAAGGTTCAGACCAAACTGTCAGTAATGATCAGCAGTACAGAATCAGTGATGTTACAGAGAATCATGCAGGTAAATACACCTGTACAGGAACAGAGACAGGAGGCTCACGTTCCTCACACCCCAGTGATGATGTTCTACTGACTGTATCAGGTGAGTCTGATCATCTCTTCTGTATTTAATAACATCTGTACAGTGCTGTGAAAAAGTATTTGCCCCTTTCCAATTTATTTTCTTTCTGCATATTTGTTACACATTTATGTTTTAAATCATCAATTCAATAATAAACAAAGACCCAAATAAACACAAAGTGATTTTTTTTTTAAATGATGATTTTATTTGTTGATGGAATATTGCTGTTAAGCCCTACCTGTCCTGTGTACAGTTATACTATTTCAGTTTACAATTGCTTTTAATCTTACTAGCCACACCCAGGCATGATCACTGCCAGACCTGCTGAATCTAAACATCACTTAAACAGAACCTGTCTGGTAATGTGAAACAGGCTAGAAAGTCTCAAAAAGAAGCACATGATGCCACATTTTAAAGAGATTCAATAAACAGATGCGAAAGTGACAGTGATTGTCATCAGCTGTCCCCGCCCACCACCTCAGTTTTAGCTAACTAGGCTAATATGAATAATAATACTATTTTCTGTCCTCAATTTTAGAAATTTTCTGTGACAAAAATTGTGCCGCACTGAATGCTGGGATTGCCTTTGTGGCTGAAGAATCACATGGAGCTTAGTCGGAATATCGGTCAGAATAAGGCGTCTCAGTAGGCAGCATTCTGAGGCATGTAAAAATTGAGACATTTTCTGGAGAAAATTATGTAAAATGCTGCCTATGTAGTGATCTTTTTTGTACTAGGTTTTGATACAGACCCAAAGTCATTGGTAAACCTTTGGGACTCTAACAAACCATATTGAGAGCTAATGGAGAAAACCTGAAATAGTTGTGAACCTTCCCAGGAGTGGACGGCCTACCAAAATTTCATTCAGAATGCATCAACGACTCACTCAGGAAGTCCCAAAAGAACCCAGACAAACATTTAAAGAACTGCAGTTACGGTCAATATACACAATTTCACAATAAGAAAGACGCTGGGGGAAAATAGCTTCCATGGTTGTGTTGCAAGGTGCACACCACGGCTGACCAAAAAGAACACAAAGGTGTGTCTCACATTTTCCAAAAAAAAACATCTAGATGACCCTCAAGACTTTTTTGGATGATAGTCTGTGAGTCGATGTTGGAACATTTTGGAGGACACGGGTCCTGTTACATCTGCATTCCACCATAAAAACATCATACCAACAGTGAAACATGGTGGTGGTAGTATGATGTTCTGGGCTGCTTTGTTCCTGCAGGACCTAGACAACTTGTCAGTACTGATGGAACAATAAAATCTGCTTTCTATCAGAAAATCCTGATGTGAATGTCCACCCCACAGCTGGGTTATGAACAGGACACAAATTCATCACAGTTAGTGTAGGAGCCATTAATAGAACTATTACTCATATATATTATTATGTTATAAAAATAACAGTATTAAATAAAAATAAATCATATTATTAGTCTACACTTCTGCTTCATGTGTTCTGGACCTGTATGTGGGTAGATGAAGCAACCACATTTTTGATAAGATGCAGCAAATGTACCTATTACATGTAATCTGCTTTATCAGATCATCAGTGTGAGTCCCAGGTTTAAAAAATAAATGAATATTTACCTCTAAAGCACATCTCATAAAATATGCACACGGGTTAGTTACAAAATCTAAATGGTCTGAATTCTCACTTATAAGCTGTTTACAAGACATAAAACTCTAACTGAAATAAAATCATCATTTAAAACTATAAAATCACATAAATGGTTGTGTGTGTGTGTGTGTGTTGAAGGTGAATCTTCTTCAGTTTCTCTGATCATCAGTCCCAGCAAAACTCAACACTTTACTGATGAATCTCTCTCACTGAGCTGTGTGGATCAGAGTAAATCTACTGAATGGAGAGTAAAAAGTTCCATTCAGAAAAATGATGGACGAGGAGTGTTAGACTGTTCATCAGTATCAGAATCAGCTGGAGAATCTACATGCAACATCAGCTCCCTCAGCACATCCCACACTGGAGTGTACTGGTGTGAATCTGAATCTGGAGGCAGCAGTAATCCTGTCAACATCACAGTACATGGTGAGTCTACAGGGCTCTTATTATTAATCTTCATCTACGAGATCTGACATTTTGTAAAGCTGATAAATGATCAGTATGAAATTCAGTCATTTAGAATAACTAGAATGATGGAAACAACATTGCAGTGAAAGCTGTATTGACGTCTGATTATTTAATGATCTCAGAAACATCTGTATCCATCAATAGATATTTATCACTGATAGACGTATCTGTAATAGATTCCTCTTATTTATCTGTTTCTTTTCTGAAGATGGTGACGTAATTCTGGAGATTCCTGTCCATCCTGTGACTGAAGGAGAATCTCTGACTCTACACTGTTTATATCGCAAAACTAAACCCTCAAACCTCCGAGCTGATTTCTATAAAGATGGATCAGTGGTGCAGAACCAGACCTCAGGAGAGATGATGATCCATCAAGTCTCAAAGTCAGATGAAGGTTTCTACCACTGTAAATACCCAGAGGGAGGAGAATCACCAAAGAGCTGGGTGTCAATCAGAGGTGAGAAATAATAATAATAATAATAATAATAATATAATAATAATAATAATAATAATAATAATAATAAAGACAATAAAGACTGGACTGAGTTGAAGCTGTGGTGCTTGGTGAAGAAAAACTTCTGGACTTTATGTTTGTATTGAAGTAGGATTTGAAATCTGAATGTATAAACATTGATGTATTTTATTTTATTTAGTGTCAGAAGCTTCGTTATCAGTGCTGAAGATGATCAGTAGTGCTGTGGCAGCTTTTCCGTATCTGCTGTCCACCATCATCCTGGTGAAATGTTACAGAGCTCGAGGTAAAAAGTCGCTGTTTCATTCACATTTATTCATGTATTTATCAGCCATGAAACACATAACAAATGTTTATTAATGTGTATTTTACAGCTGTAACTGGTGAGATTAAACTGGACGCAGTGGTTGAGGCTGAAACTTCCATCTGAGTGTTAAATGTTCTGTTTTTACATTAGAATTATAATCCAGCTTTTAAATAACAACCGCTCATTAATAAAATTCACTTAGTAAATCTAATAACATCTCACATCTGCAGTATTAAACTCAGACTTTCAATTCTATTATTTTTAAAATTGTAATCTATTCCTGATACATTTATTTTACTAACTGTATTTATTTCTTGCTCACTTCTTTCACTCTTCTTTTTTATTATTGTTTCTTTCTGCTTTTAGAAAGATTCAGTTTTTTACCTTCGCCGTATTTTTATAATGTAAAAAAACCTACAATACTCTGTACTGTTTGCTGTAATATTTAGAATTATTAATAGTGTATGAATTGCTTTCCTTGGTGGTGTAGAAGTGATTGTTGTTTTTGTTTGAACTATTTTTTAATCAAACTAAATTAATTTAACAAAAATATCCTTCATGGCGCACAGGTGGCGCAGCAGGATATTCAGGTTAGAAACTCATCTAACTCATCTAGTGGCATAATTGGCAGTGCCTGCAGCAGACACTGATAGCAGACACTGTTTCTGCTAGGGAGGGATGACCGGACTATGTGGGTGGGGTCTTCAGACGCTGTGTAAGGACCCTGATTAGCAGATCGAGAGGCGCCTGTGCAGAATCCATGGGTTACGCTAAGGGCTGTGCACGGTTTGGAGGAGGCTCCTTATATACAGTAATATACCTCGACTGTAATCAGGGATCCACCAGCAGCGGGAAACAAACTGACGAACATAAACCTGGATTTCCTCAGTTTTAATATTTCAGTTTTAGTGTCTTTTTTTACTAGAATTTTAAGTTTTTATACAGTAACCAGAATTTTACATACTTGAAAGTGTTTGATGCAGTAAATATTAATAATAAACTGATGTAATGAACTGGTGTTACCTGGGTTTTCTAATGCTTCAGTTTTATTGTCTAATTATTAGTAATATCACTGTTTCTTTTTTATTGACTTTTGATTTGTGTTTTGTTTTGGTTTTATTTTTATACAGTAACCAGTAATGCAATTTAATATTTCTATCAAACTGCTTTCAGCTTCAATTTTTACTTTTTTTTATTTATGTTTCTACATTTTATTTATTATTAAGAAAATATGCAATACTGTTTGCTTTTGTGGGCGGCACAGTGGCTTGGTGGGTAGCACCGTCACCTCACAGCACGAAGGTCCTGGGTTCGATTCCCAGGTCCATTCTGTGTGGAGTTTGCATGTTCTCTTCGTATCTGTGTGGGTTTTCTCCGGGAGCTCCGGTTTCTCCCACAGTCCAAAAACTTGCAGTCAGGTTAATTGGAGACACTGGCGCCCTGTCCAGGGTGTTACTGTGTGCTTTGTGCCCACTGAAAAGCTAGGATATGCTCCAGCACCCAGCGGTTACTAAAGTGAGTGAGTGTTTGCTGTTGTGTAATATTTGTGATAAACTAAAGTTAGGGTGGGTTAGGGTTAATCCTGGGGTGGCCGGGCTGGTAAAGTGGGCATGGCATGACAAGCTGGAGACCTGGGTTCTAATCCTCTCTTCATGGTAGTTCTTTTGTGATGAGTTGGGCATGCTCTTTCTCTGTCTGTAGGTTTTTTTTTCTATGGGTATTTCAAATTTATCCCACAAAACACATGCAGAAGGTGGGTTTGCTGCTCTATATCACTCCTGGTTGTTAGTGAGAGTGTAATGCACTGCCTTGCATGCAGTATTTTCAGGTATGCTCCCATCAGGACCATGACCACAATTCAGCAGTTCTTGTAAATGAAAATAAATGTTTTAATGCTTAATGTGTAATATTTTGAAAGGTGCAGAGCTGGACATCAGCATCATTGTTCTTTTAAAACCTGTTTTAATCAGACTTAATAAAATATATAAAACACACAACTACAGTGTATTTCTTATGAATGTGTTTTGGTATTTTTATATTTATTTATTCACAATTGAGTTACAATTTACAATTTATATCTCCCGTTAGATGTTTTTTTTTTTATAGATTTAACATTTAGATGTTAAAACCACACCCACATTTTTAATGTCATCCTGTCCACTGTGTCTATGATTTTACACACACAGTAATTTGTCTTCAGTACTGTGTTCTAAAGTCTGTTATATGTTTATAAATCACTGTACTCTACTGTGACTCTATTAGACTCCATTATAACGCATCACTGTTCTAATAATACTATTTCATATAATGACGTCACAGTGCTGCACACATTAGTGTTACGTCATAATCTGCTGAGTCTAGTAGCAGCAATCAAGTGGTCAGATTTGGGTCAGAACTTTCTGACACTGCCAGAACATTTTCTGTCGGCTGTTTATGGTCTCAGCAGCACTGAATCAACCGTCGGTTTTATCTGCAAAAGTAACATTCAAGTAGTTTATTGCACCAGTTTTACACAGTGTGATTTCAGTGGTAACAGTGTTCACTTCTCTCACTGTATGAGATCATTAAAACATAGATACTGTTTTTCTTGTCCAGTTTTATGACACACTGTCTGATGTAATGTGAATTATTGTAAGATTATACACTGATCAGCCATGACATTAAAACCACCTCCTTGTTTCTACACTCACTGTCCATTTTATCAGCTCCACTTACCATATAGAAGCATTTTGTAGTTCTACAATTACTGACTGTAGTCCATCTGTTTCTCTACATACTTTGTTAGCCCCCTGTCATGCTGTTCAGAACCGGGGCTGCATGTCAGTGTGAAGATGGATTATGTAACAGCCTAAAGAAAACATTTTGATAATGTTCCTATGGCAGTGTGAGTTATATTTTTTTATAGGTGCAACCCTTACCACCTACCCCCCGCTCCAGCTCAGGTAAACACCCGCCATACCACCCCCCACCCTATGCCTTCCGCCAACCCGCCAGCCCAGGGTGTTCCTTATTTCCAGTTCTGAAAGTTGGCAAAGTTATAATCATATTTATTATTATTTTAATATTTTAACATTAAATTTATATGAAATAATAATAATGTACATTTCATTTTTCTTTTGTATGTGGAGGGGTATAAATATACATGTTCAGGTAAATGTCACCTTTGTATTATAAATCACTGTACTCTACTGTGACTCTATTAGTGGTGGTATCAGCGGTGGTACACACGCTGAGACTGTAGCCTAGTTGTTTGTTTGTAGCCATTAGCTAAATAACTTTTTATATACGTATGTTTTAAACGTTAATCTTTTGCGCGTAGTTGATATAGAGTGTTATTTTGTGTATCGTAAAAAAGCGCTTGTCTTTACGCTTGTTTACTAACGTAAATCTGTGCTTGTGAAAACTTCTGCTACCGGCATCCGAACGAAGCCGGTTTTAGTTTGTTTGTAATTCAGCGCATAAACATTTTATTCATCCAGAGTTAAAACCGCTTTCTGTCCGCACGAAGCGCGTTTGTGTTTGTTTGTTTGTTTTTGTACTTCAGCGCTTAAACATATTTGCTTTGTGGAGAGTTAAAACCGTTTTCTGTCTGTAGGAACCGCGTTCTGTTTATTTGTTTTGTACACGAGCACATAAACACCGTTTTCCTTTAGAATTACAGCCGGTTTGTCCGAACGAAGCGCGTTTGTGTTGTTTGGTTGTTTGTTTTTATATTACAGCTCATCATCGCCTGTTTCGTCCGGAATTAAAGCCGTTTTTCTGTGACTACCAGCAGAAGCGCCGGTGAAATCAACATAAACATCAACTCATCCTCTAAAGCTAAGTACATTTCTTTGTAAAAATGGCCCCAGCAGGAGCTTTATTTCCCTGTATCGAGTGTAATATGTTCAGTTATTGCTTCTCCGTCGTTAGTGATAACTTTACATGTGATAAGTGCAGATTAGTTGTTAGTCTGACGGAGAAGATCTCAGTGTTAGAAGGGCGCATTCGGGCGTTAGAACAGACTACTACTAGTGAGGGCTTAGATACAGCTGTAGCAGTCCCGAATGCCAGCAGTTCAGGTGTAGAACCCCAGACTCCGGCATTAGAGCCCTCACAGCGGGGCGACTGGGTGACGTCTCGGCGACATAGTCGTAGGGCAAAGCACCGACCGTCTCAGTTGCACGTGTCCAACAGGTTTTCCCCACTCAGTGACCCACCCGCTGAGAAGCCTGTTAATGTAAGTGCTCTGGTTATAGGAGATTCTCAGCTCCGACACGTGCGTATTGCAACCCCCATAGAGACACCAGCAACCATAGTCACTTGTATTCCGGGGGCCAGGGCGCCTGACATCAGAGCAAATCTAAAAGTGCTGGCTAATGCTAATCGTAGATTTTCGAAGATTGTTATCCACGTCGGCACTAATGATGTTCGCTTACGGCAGTCTGAGGTTACTAAGTGTAATGTTAAAGAGGTGTGTGAGTTAGCTAGGTCGATGTCTGAGGCAGTAGTGTGCTCTGGCCCCTTACCGATTCGACCCAGTGGCGAAACCTACAGCAGGTTGTTGTCGCTGAACCGCTGGATGTCTAAATGGTGCTCAGAAAACTGCATTGATTTTGTAGATAACTGGTCCACCTTTGAGTGTCCACCCCACGTGGGAGGGTGCTGCTCGCATTTCTTGCAGCATAGGTGACAGGCTTTACCACCGCGTTAGTGTTGCGGCAGATAGTGGTAAGTGACTATCCAGAGCCAAGACCAGGCAGCAGACAAACAGGCCTAACCAACTGTCTGCGAGTCGCCATCGGACGTCACCTGGAATCCTTAGGTCACAAACCATTGAGACTGTGTCTGTTTACCGTGGCAGGTGTAAGCCAAAACAAAATCAAAAAGTATGTCATAATAATTTAATTACAATTAATCTAAATGAACATGAAAACAATAGTAGAGCTAAACTAAAGTTAGGACTTCTAAACATCAGGTCACTTGCATGTAAAACAGTAATTGTAAATGAAATAATTACAGATAATTGTCTTAGTGCACTTTGTTTAACCGAGACCTGGGCTAGACCTGATGAGTATCTAGGTTTAAATGAAGCATCTCCCCCGGGTTACAGTTATGAACATAAGCCACGTCTTAGTGGTCGTGGTGGAGGAATAGCTACAATTTATGATAAAGACATAGGTCTTACTGTAAAATCATCTCCCATAACAAACTCGTTTGAGGTTCTTATCTCTGACATAACCAATAAATGTTCATCTGATAAAACTAGTATGTTTAAACTGGTTACTGTTTATCAACCCCCTGGTCCTTACTCAGAATTTCTTAACGAATTTGCAGATTTTCTTTCTAAATTAGTCTTATCAACTAAGAAAGCTTTAATTAATGGTGACTTTAATATTCATTATGAGGATAAGTGTAATCCACTCAAAATTGCGTTTGATTCTATTTTAGAATCCTTAGGCATCACCCAAAATGTAACAGGACCCACTCACCGCTGTAAACATACCTTAGATTTAATACTTACTTATGGTATAAACATAGACAACCTGGAAACTGTACCACAGAATGACTTAATTTCTGATCACTCCCTACTAATTTATGAAGTGTCCCTGTCCAATAACATACAGCAACCACATCGTTTTAAATGTAAGCGCACTATTACATCTGCAACTGCAGCAGCGTTCATAAACTGCCTACCAGAAATACCAAATATATCAGCATCAGAACCTAAAGAACTAGACCAGGCAACTCAAAACCTAGAGACCGTATTGCGCACAACCTTAGATAACGTAGCCCCACTCAAAACTAAATTGATTAGGGAGAAAAAACTTGCTCCTTGGTACAATGACCACACATGCGCACTTAAACAAGCAGCACGGAAATTAGAACGCAAGTGGCGTCACACTACACTGGAGGTGTATAAGATAGCTTGGAAAGATGCTCTAACTGAGTATAAACATGCACTTATAAAAGCTAAATCTTTATATTATTCGTCCCTAATAGAGAAAAATAAAAACAATCCCAGATTCCTTTTTGAGACAGTGTCCAAATTAACTAAAAACGTCAATGAAACTGAATCTAATATACCGCCTGACTGTACAAGCGATGATTTTTTAAAATTCTTTAATGACAAGATAGAACAAATACGACTTCAGAGTCAGAATGTGTCACTTGCCAATGTAAAGTATGGACTCACTCCGAGCAGCATTGGTGATAATAGTAACGAGTTCATCCAACTAAATTCCTTTAATCCAATCTCCCAAAATGAACTAACTGTGCTGATTAAATCATCTAAGTCATCATCATGTATACTCGATCCTGTTCCAACTCGTTTACTTAAAGATTTACTCCCAGCTATTGTAGAGCCCCTGCTTACATTAATCAATGCATCCCTTAGCCTTGGGTACGTACCTAAACTGTTTAAAAGTGCCGTTATTAAACCCCTGATTAAAAAACCTAATCTTGATCCACATGTACTAGCTAATTATAGGCCAATTTCAAATCTTCCTTTTGTCTCTAAAATATTAGAAAAAGTAGTTTCCAAACAATTATGTTCTTATTTGAATGAAAATTGTATTCATGAAAAATTTCAATCAGGATTTAGACCCAATCATAGTACCGAAACCGCATTAATTAGAGTAGTTAACGAGTTGTTAATGTCTTCTGATAATGGATGTGTCTCTTTTCTTGTTCTATTAGATCTTAGTACAGCGTTTGATACGGTCGATCATAACATTTTACTGGAGAGGCTAGAAAATACAGTAGGTGTTAAAGGACTCGCACTCTCTTGGTTTCAATCATATCTGACTGACCGCTCACAATTTGTTTATGTAAATAATAAATGCTCGGAAACTACAAAAGTAAAGTGTGGTGTTCCACAGGGGTCGGTACTTGGACCTCTATTATTTACACTCTATATGCTTCCACTAGGTAAAAACTGCACCTTTAGTCAAAGTCTGTGATGGGATTGGCATTCTGGAGGTTTGGATCTTTACCATATCCATGGGGGCTTCCAGGCTTTTCAGTTTCCTCCATCCTTTTTAAAATCTGCATAATAATTATGTGCTGATGTACTTTATGTACTTATAGATAGACAGAGATAAATATAACTTTATTAATCCTGAGGAAAATTGTTCAGCAGCAAAACACATAACTCTACACATATTGAACAACCATACAATATAAAAAAAAACAGTAAGGGAGGGATATACAGGGGCATCACTATATACAAATATGGAGCATAACGTGAAGTATCAATATACACATTTATTATTACCATTATAATTACCAATACCATTATCACCACTATTATCAATAATATTACCATTACTATCACCAGATTAATAATAACAATAATAATAACAATAATAATTAAAAAAAGCATTATTCGGGTGTCATTTGGAGCATTCAAGTAACATCACTTGTTAATAGCATATTTCTTAATGGCATTAAATATGTCCGTTTTAACTATCAACTGCATGTCACATCTGGAGTCTAGACTTTGGTTACTGTGAAGCTGTTTTGCTGCATTGTTAAAAGTGCTACACTAATAAATCTGAATTAAATTAACAACTGTAAGCCTGTCTTTGAATGAGCCAGCCGTCATCTTTCACAATATTAAAAATGTTTAAAGTCTTAAGAGAAATGATCTATGAACAGTGGTTACAGTCCACAGACTTCCTAAAATCCACAGAAAAATAAAGGTTTCAGATGAGGTTTACCATTTAATTTAGTTCTGTGGTTTTAATTCACTAGTGTACTTTTAAAGTCTTAAAAGTTTATTCATGAGAACATCATCATACGTGTTATATAATATGTAACTATACTGTTAGTACTGCACTAATCAGAGATAGTATTAAGTATGCTAGGGATGCAGTTCAGAACTTTCTCTAAACATTTACCATTACTGATAAAGTCTAGTCTTGTGAGATTTAAAAATAAGAAGAACCACCACACATCTTTTATTAATGGCAAGTTTAATCATCACACAAAACTGAAAAAAGCAAAAGCATTTTAAAGAATCATAAGAGTTATAATATTTTGTTGACATTGTTCAACAGTTGATACAAATGTAGAATTAATTAAAAATCAATTTTGTATTAAAATGAAATTATTTTATAAAACTCTAAATCATATATGATGTAAAAAATGAAAAAAAAAATACAAAAGTCTTAACTTATAAAAAATGTAACTGGAATTGCATTCATAAAAAACTTAAAAAAGAAGAAAATATCAAAGTAAATAACAAAATAATAAAAAATCTCATATAATTAATTATAGCTGCCACACAACATGCATACATACAACCATCAACTGTTTTGTAACTGTAGAACTTAATAGTAAAACTATTTAAGGTCTGCTTACAGTGTGCTTTACACCACTCTTCTACAAGAGAAATATAACCTTTAATTAGAGTAAATTTATTTGATGTCCATGGAATCAAGCTTTACTCATAGCCACCCCAGTCCCCTGAGCTCAACCCTTAAGAAAAGCTATAGGGTGAGCTGAAGAAGTGAGTCCATAAAAGAGGACTTTAGAGCCTGTAGAATCTGGAGAGGTTCTGGATTAAGAAGTGCTCTCAGTTCTTGTTCTACATTACTCTTCTTCTTCTTCTTCTTCTTCTTCTTCTTCTTTCGGCTTTTCCCTTTTTTCAGGGGTCGCCACAGCGAGTCATCCTCATGATCGCTCATTGATTTGGCACAGTTTTTACGCCGGATGCCCTTCCTGACACAACCCTCCCTAATTTATCCGGGCTTGGGACCGGCACTACAATGCACTAGTGCATCTAGCGGCTAGGTATCTATAGGACAATTCAGTGTTTCCAATTAACCTGGTGGCATGTTTTTGGACTGTGGGAGGAAACCGGAGTACCCGGGGGAAACCCACGCGGACACGGGGAGAACATGCAAACTCCTCACAGAAAGGACCCGGACCGCCCCACCTGGGGATCGAACCCAGGACCTTCTTGTTGTGAGGCGACAGTGCTACCCACTAAGCCACTGTGCCGCCCTTGTTCTACATTACTATTAAGCATTATAAAAGAAGACTCAGTGCTGTTGTGTTGCACACAGTACCCAATGCAGCCAACAATTGTTACACATGGTTTGTTTTTCCTTCATTCATTTGGTTTCAATAATTGCCTTATACTGAGGGTTCTGATGAGTCCAACTCAGGGCAGAACATCACACGCCCACTCATCTACTCACTGTCACATTTATGAGCATTTAAGAGTCAATCCACCTTCTGCGTAGTTCTTCAGGTTCTCAGGAACCATGTTGCTGTAAGAAATCCACTCTCCCAGCTGTGTTCCTGTTCATAATCATTTTTTATTAAATTTGTTTTATTAAAGGTTAAATTTCTCTTATATATTCAGTGTGAGATTTGAAATTCATTTATTACAATTCCTGATTGTAGGTTATAGAATTAAATACTGATAGATAAAATACAATACTTACACAACATGCTAACGTAAACCTGCAAGTAAAAGGTTTAGCTAATTCAGCTACACATGTACCTGTGGACAGACTGATGTCATAAACATAAAGAAATAGATCCAGACTGACACAAACACCACCATGTACCATCTAACACATCATAACATCAGTTGTTAAATATTTTATGCTCAATATTAAATTTCATAAGAACATGTCTTCAGGCTTTTTGTCACAGATAGCTGTTCATCATTTTTAGATGTTTTTTTAACATTACAACCAAATCTTTCTGGTCTGCTGGTCTTTCAAAGAGGGGAAGCTCATTGTCGGCTTACATCAAAAAAATTTGTCAATTTATTTATATATAAATTTTGCCCTCCGTTCCTTTTCAAGAAAATGGCCTGAAATGGGTTGCAGCAGTTTGTCTTTCGACTTCACTCGCAAAATCCGCGATGGGACTGAAGCTCCCAGTGATAGCTGTCAATCAAAACGCGATTCAGCCTTTCGACTGATCCTCCAATCATCTTGCAGAAGCTCAGCGTCCAAACCCGCCCACAGCTACATTCACCCCCAGAGATGCTCAGCGTCCGGGGGCGGGACAAAATCGCGGCATTTATCCAATGACCGGCGAGTTTCGAAGCAATGAAAAAAAACCTGTCCATGCAGTCTCATTGAAGTGAATAGACGCTCAGCTTCTGCGGGCAAATGCATCGACGCTCCGGGAATGTATGAGAAGTTCAGTCAGTCAATTTGTGATACTGAACGAACTCATCTTTGAGATGAACGTGTTCTAACGCATTTGTAGTCAATGAAATGGATGCATTTTTGGATCAACCTACTTGTGTAAATCAGCCTTTTCCCACATGAAAATAATTAAGTCTAAATAAAGGTCCACACTTACTGATGAACACTTGGAAGAAAGCTTGAGATTACATAAACCTGACTGACACTATTCAGTAGAAATCATCAGAATAAGGTCAGTGTGATTTTTCAGTCTCTTGTCCTGTAAATCTGAACATCAATACAGGAACTGAAGCGCATTTAAGAAAGCTTCAAAGCTTTTGTAAAAAATGATGAGGCTAACCCTAAAAAGTACAGTAGATCGCGAAAATAGTAGATCTCAGGCCTTGAAAGTGTGCGCACCCCTGGTTTAGGAGTTTCATTTATATATTAATTTCCACTAATTGCTTCATCCTTACCCCGCAATAGGAGTTTCCACATGCCACATAGGCCATTTGGTTTACTAATTAATGATAATAAAATACTTTAATATTCGTATTTTTGTTTTAATTATTTTGTTATAATTATTTTGTTTCTGCTTAAAAACGCACTTATTTCTATATCTATAAGTACAAGGTTAAAAGACGTCATGTGTGAAAATGTAAAGTGTATATATAATCAATTAGTACATTAATTAAGAAAAAAATGAAGTTTTGCCCAGCAAACAATAAGCAAATTAAATTAAGCAAAAACTGGATTTGGGCGACGACTTAAATGTAGGAACCTAAAATTTAAGTAAGAACAGTCCGAGTTTCAGGTTTACTGGATAAACAAACCTTAAAAAATTTGACATCTTGGACTAAACTGGTTAGAAACAATTTTCTCCACATTAAATGAACTGTTATCTGTTCAACTCTGTTCAGATGCTGCTGATTTTTAGAAGTTGTTGTAAATGTTTATATTTAAGTACTGAAACTCAGGCTTTCCAAGACTTCACCCACCAGATCCACATGTAACCTGATCTCTGTTAGGACCCTCAGTGATCATTCTCAGGAAGTCATGTTTTCTTCATAGACCTATAAAAGAACCTTCATACAGTTAGCAAATATTTAGTCCTTTCTTTAGCAACTTTCACATATTGACACAGATGTAACTTATCAGGTGTTTTTTTGCATATTTTAGCGGTCAAGACTTGTCTGGGCAGGCCGCCATTTAAACTTTCTTTTGCGTATTTTGGTTAACTGAGTATTTTGGGAAAACAATCTTATAATTGTCTTATAAATGTTCCTATAACCATTTCCAGAATAACAGTCTACGAATAGAGCCACATTTCCTATGCTGATAAAAAAACACTTAACAAAGAAGTGTGACGGAGGGAGGTTTTAGCACCTGACCAACACACACACACACACACACACACACACACACACACACACATAACCTTTGTTATAAAGTGAAGAGTCGCCCCTCGGCCTGGCAAAAGCTAATCTGTCAACTTATAGTGCAAAGTGTCCAGTGTTTTCCCAAACAGTGAAGCTCTTGTCAGGATCATATGGACTTCTCCGATCCAGACATGGCGAGATTAAGTGAATCCATAGCTGTTTGGTGAGGTTGTGCCTATTTTTCTTTTCTGTTGCCACACGCTACATAGGTTAGTACACGCTACATAGGTTAATAATGTAACATTCATTTATGTGCTTTATGTATCATTCATAGTACTTTGCTTGTTATTGCTTGTTTGTGAATAAATATATACATTATTAGTTCCTGAAAGCTTCGGTCCAGTTTTGATATTGTTTTCAGTTAAGTTTAAATTTTACTTGATACTAGTTTTGGTCAAAATCCTACCTGTTTTATTTTGTTTGCAAAGCCCTTTACCTCCTCTGCATGATTACTGTAGCTACAACATCTATTAGCTACTGTTATCAATAAACATTAATTTAGCTATTTAGAGAGGCACGGCTTACAATGAAAGAGTCACCGCCTGTGTTTGTCTGTTCTACACTAATAACTACTGTAAAACACAAAAAGTTACAAAGCAAAAATATAAACATCATAAAACGCACATGAATAAAAATGTATGGAATATGAGGAGTTTACTTGTGGTTCTGGTTATTTCAGAGGTAAGAATCAGGTAAGGAGAGGTAAGGATCCTAACCAAGATGGCGCCTACCAGTGCAGCCTGTTGCTACATTATTTTTCAAATTTGCACAAATCGATAAAGTGCCGTATTAGAATGATATTAAAGGAATCTGAGCGCGAGGAGTGTTGGAGACCAAAACCATCTGCAATCGTCTATTCCCGACAGGAGTTACTGGACATAGCATCGGTTTCCAAAACAGCTGGAATTAGACACAATATTGCTGTGGAGTTATTGCGTCGGAGATGATGAGGAACGAGTGCTGGAATAAAAAGGAAGCAGCGAGAGAACCCAAAAAAGAGAGTTTTTAAACCGGCTGTTCCTTCGGTTATTATGGCTAATGTTCGCTCCTTAACCAACAAAATGGAAGAACTTGAGACCCTCATCAGGAGCCAGAAGGTGTATCGGGAGTGCAGCCTGATGTGTTTTACAGAAACGTGGCTGAAGGACTGTATTCCGGACAATAATATCAGCGCTAGCGGCTTTCTGACGATACGGGTGGACAGGGACACCAAAGCGTGCGGCAAGTAGAAAGATGGGGGACTTGCTGTGCTTATTAACAACAGATGGTGTAAACCTGAGCATGCTACTGTTAAGGAGAGAATCTGTAATAAGGATGTTGAACTCTTAGCAGTTAGTCTGAGACCATATTATCTACCGAGGGAATTCACTGTTGTGGTCGCCATTGTTGTTTACATTCCACCGTCTGCACATGCATAAACAGCGTGTGATGTAATCAACATGGTTATCGCGAGACTACAAGAGAAATACCCGGACTCATACCTTAATTCCATTTTAATCATGAAATTCTTACATTTTAATCATGTTACTGTCTCCAAAATACTGCCCACACTCAAACAATTTGTTGACTGTACTACAAGGGGAAACACAACTCTTGATCTTCTGTATGCTAACATTCAAGATGCATATGAAGCCACTGCACTACCCCCTCTTGGAGGATCGGATCATAACCTGGTTTACCTGTCTCCCACCTACACCCCAGTTATTAAAAGACTGCCTATCACTACCAAAACCATAAAATGTTTGTCCAATGAAGCAAAAGAATCTCTGCAGGACTGTTTGGAACTCACTGACAGATGTTTTCTGTGAGTCATATGGGGAGGATATTGAGGGACTCGCAGATTGCTTGACGAATTACATCAAGTTCTGTGTTGACAGCAACATACCCAGCAAAGAAATTTGATGCTTCCCAAACAACAAACCATGGATTTCTAGCAACATGAAATCCCTGATAAATCAAAAGAAAAAGGCTTTCAAGAAGGGCGACCATGAAAAGGCAAAAATACTTCAAAAACAACTGAAGTTGGAGATTACGGAGGGGAACCAAGCCTACAAACAGAGAGTAGAACAACAGTTACTACAGGAAGGAGTGTGTCAGGTCGGGAATGGCATGAGAAAGATCACTGGTTTGGAACAGAAGGGAGGAGGGCTGCTTGATGGTGACCAGGACACAGCTGAGGACCTGAATTTGTTCTTTAACAGATTTGAACAATCTACCTCACAATGCCTTCTACCAGTTGCACATAATGCCACCTTGTCATCAGTAACCACACCCTTAACACTTAAATCAAATTAAGTAAAAAGGGAACTGGATAGACTTAAGCAGGGAAAAGCAGCTGGACCTGACGGAATCTTCCCCAGGCTGTTGAGGATTTGTTCCAGTCAGCTTTGTGGCATTTTCACACACCTTTTCAACCTGAGCTTGTGTCTACAGAGGATCCACACTCTGTGGAAAACTTCCTGCTTGGTTCCCGTTCCCAAAAAGAGTCACCCAACAAACCACAACGACTATAGGCCTGTCGCCCTTACTTCACATGTTATGAAGTCGCTAGAGAGACTAGTCCTTGCTCACATCAGACCCAGAGTGAAGGAACACATGGATCCTCTACAGTTCGCCTACCAACAAAACATCGGCGTGGATGATGCTCTCATCTACATGTTACAGAGAGCTCATGATCATCTGGACAGTGTGGACGCTACTGTGAGGATTATGTTTTTTGATTTTTCATGCGCCTCCAATACTATCCAACCTGCACTGCTAGGTGAAAAGATGTTGAAGATGAATGTGGAACCAGCTCTAGTCTCCTGGGTTTTGGACTATCTATCTTCTAGACCACAGTTTGTGCGACTTAAAAACTGTGTCTCTGTAAAAACCTTGAGCAATATGGGGGCCCCACAAGGAACAGTCCTGTCCCCTTTCCTGTTTACGCTGTATACATCAGACTTTCAATATAACTCCGACAACTGTTTTCTTCAGAAGTTTTCAGATGATTCAGCAGTCATGGGTTGTATTAGGGCAGGATGTGAGCAGGAATACAGGGGCACGGTCAAGGACATTGTGGACTGGTGTATCAACAACCACCTACAACTTAACATCATAAAAACCAAAGAGATGGTGGTGGACTTTAGAAGGAGGAGGAGGGATCCTGAGCTGTTACTATCCTAGGAACTGAGGTGGAACTTGTACCCAGCTACAGGTACCTTGGAGTTCAGCTGGACAACAAGCTAGTCTGGTCTACACACATGGAGACGGTGTACAAAAAGGGGCAGAGCAGACTGTACTTCTTAAGAAGGCTGACATCTTTTAACATCAGCAGGCCCCTTTTGTGCACCTTTTATCAGTCTGTGGTGGCCAGTGCTCTTTTCTTTGGAGTGGTTTGCTGGGGTGAGAGTGCTAGAACAATAGACACAAACCGAATAAACAAACAGATAGATCAAAAAGGCCATCTCCATAGTGGGGTCTGAACAGGACTCAGTTCAGCAGGTAGCAGAGTTAAGAATGCTCACAAAGCTAACTCAGTTATCAAAAACAATTCACACCCACTTCATACCCTGGAGGTGTTTCGACAGAGCACCTTCAGTCACAGACTGATTCCTCCTAAATGCAGGACTGAGCGCTACAGAAAATCCTTTCTTATAACTGCTATCAGACTGTTTAACAATTCATAACAATCCAAACAAATCATTTATAAGAAATACCTACTTCTGTATGCTATGCATGCACCATTAAACCAATGGTTACATACCTCAATAAATACTAATTTTGTATGCTATTCATACACCATAAAAAGTTTACATGTATATAGTACCATACTGTACATTTTTATTCTTATTGCTAAGTTGTTGTCTGTTGTCTGAGCTGCTATAACAAAGAAATTTCATGCAAAGGATCAATAAAGAATATATCATCACTGACTCACTTAGGAAACTTGTTTTTCACATATTGACACATATGTTACTTATCAGACGTTCTCCTCTACCTCCTCTGCATGATTACTGTGGCTAACAACATCTATTAGCTACTGCTTTTTAATAAACATTTATTCATACAAAGGCACGACTCAAAATGAAAAGGTCAGAGCTTGTGTTTGTCTGTTCCACACCAATAACTGTTAAATCATAAAAAAAACATATAAATCCTACCTGTTTTACCTCGCTTGCTCTTTTTATTAACCTGTGCATATGTCGAATCATTGGCTTCGAAGGAATCACCTGCAGAAATGCAACACAAAAATCACAAAAACAGTTTCAGAATGTGAGGATGGTACTTCTGTATCTGAACTCAGAAAAAATAAAGAAGTGGAAGGAATGCAAATCGGATTGGTGAACTTAACATCCAGCACTGTATTTAGTATAAAAGCTTGTACTGCAAAATCTGCATACTTTAAACTAATAAAATATACAATTATTTATTTTTTGTTTCCTGATATATCAGCCAATAAACAAATTCTTCCACTGGTGATATGACAATTCTGCTTTAGATCAGACACACTGCTGGTTTTCATTTACAGTGTAACTGGGTTCTTTACTGGGTTCAAGTAAGGATTTTGACTAGGCAAGTTTGGAATAAAATAAAAACAAATTAGCAGTGGGTACATGGGTGGCACAGCACTCTATTAAACTAGCCCACCACTACTGAGATCCAGGTTTTAATCCCAGCAGTGCTATTTCCTGGCTGGGCTTCCACATAGACAGGACTTACTAAGTCTGGACTGGGTTTGGTGTCTGAAGCCCTGCGATGGATTGGCTCCCTGTCCAGGGTACTATTGCTTTGTGCCCACCACAACCCTGATTAGAATTAAGTGGTTCATTAAAATGAAAAAAGTGCATTCATATGTGTTTTAAGTGGCATTGTGGTCTCTGTGCTCTGTGTTAGTTCTTGAGATCATGATTTATTGTATCAGTGTAGATTTTCATGTAGATTGCCTTATTTAAACTTTCAAACTCTTGCTGTTTAGAATTAAACTGACGACATAAAAATATTTTATAAATAAGATTCTAAAAAACAATTTTTTACCTTTGTCTGTGTTTTGCTTCAGTTCTGAGTACACAGTGTCAGCACCCACACTTGTCTTTCCTGGTGGATACAAAAAGATCCAGATTTTACTAGGGCTGCACAATAATGGATAAAATTGATGATATGTATTTTTTCAAGTATTGTTATCATGACTTTAAACTTATTTGGGAACTAAGTGGATCATTTGTACTACTATACAGTGTTTTACATTGTGGCTCAGCAGTTAAAATACTAGACTATTAGGGTACAATTAGCCTCAGAGCAGGTGCATCTGCCGGCAAGCGAAAATCAGGGCAAATCAGGACATGATCTTTGGGGACAGAAGCATCTTCCAAATGCCATAAATGTAAATGTGTCTCGTAGACTTGTTAATCTTTAAAAAACAAATTCCAGAGTCACATTAACACATCACATTTCGCACTTGTGTTGTGTGATGCACCCAGGTCCTGAAGGAGCGTTGTTTCATTAATATGTACTTGCTTAATTAGATCTCTGCTGTGTGGATTTAAAAATGATCATTGTGATTTATTTTTTAAAACACAAACACACAGCTGTGAACGAATAAAAAAGCTAGCACCGTGGCCATGTTTAATGTTAATTAGGTGTTTAGCTTTTATTTTAAATGGAAAAAGTTTTGCCTTTGCTTCGTTTTGGCTTCTTAAGTTTCAGGTCAATATCAGCATAAGTCATATCACTGGGTTCAGCAGCAGCACCTAAAATGAGAACAGAAACAGTTTTTATCTCCTTCAGTAATTGTATAACAACAAATAATGTGCATTATGTGGTGTTACCTTTAATGGGAGTTTTCAGGTCTTTCAGATTAATGTCAGAGTATATGACATCCTTTGCTCCTCTCACAGCAACTTGGACAGGTAAGAAATAACAGAGAGGTGATTATTGCAAAAATACAATGCAGTAAAAATGAGTATTATTATTTGTTGGGTTTGAACTGCAGACTGTGTTGTAGCATTAGAAGAAACTTCTATACAGGAGGTAAATACAACAAGGTGGGTTGCATATTGCTATTAGGGCACTAGATGAAGCCCTGCACCTGCAAGGTTTGAAGATGGACCCAACTGCAGGATGCTTATCCAATGACAAAATAGAAAATGAACAGTGTCAATAGAAATCCCAATAAAAAAAATCTGCAGACCCAAGGAAAGACAGATAATAGAAAAGGAATATGGAAAATGTGAGAACTGGTCACAAATGTGCCAAATGCTCAATTCACCAGTATGTGACAACACAGTTCGTAAAAACTATGTCAAGCTGTACGGTAAGTGAGTCTGTTACAGTTTAAGTCAATAATGGTGCACTGGATCTAAACACCTCCAACGGAACTTGTTTTGTTTTAACCATTGTGTGCATTGTTGATTAAACTCTTAATTTTTTTAACTCATAATGTAGGTAAAAATCATTTTATTTTATTAGAACATTTTTACCTTTGCTTTTCTTTTGTTTCTTCTTGGGTTTCAGGTCAATTTCAGCATAAGTAACATCACTGGGTTCAGTGGCAGTATCTAGAAAATAAAAACAACAAATGCCTTTTCCATCATTTTATCTTAAAGGCTAGTCATATCCAATTACCCAGATGTTACTCCTCACCACTGCAAACCCCTACTTTGATCAAGAAGTGCCATGCCTAACATAACCCTCAACATTTGTGCAATAGCCACCGGCACAGGAAACTGTATCACGTTCGGGAAGTAACATACTGCTCTTCATTATTCCTTATGTGCAGGTACCTTCAACCAGCCAGCAGTACAACAATTTCAGCAGTAATGAAGTATCACTTTGGCCCTCCCACCATCAGACATAGCCAGTCATGTCCATGTAGGCTAGCACATTAGATCACGCTACATAGCCCCTGCTAAATAATTCCTAAACAAACTTCTAAAGATCTACTGCTCAATCACACAGCATAATCATTAACTACTAATGCCAACACAAAGCTAGAGAAGGACTTTTGGCCACCAAAAGTTCTTTAAAATAAAATGCAGTATAAAACAGTATCAGTGAGTCTGGTCAGTAAAAGAACCCAAAGTTCTGTGAGCAAATCATAACAGTAAGGTGCTGGAATGATCACTGTTTATTTATTATGTTTACAATTACACCATTAAACAATAGTATTTACTCCCATAGAAGCCATCCAGTCAGATTTCAACTGTGATTAAAAATGACAATAAAGTGGTGGTAAACCAGGTACTACACTTCTGTGTCCTTACCGGCTTGTGCCTTAGCTTAAATTGTTGTGCTTAATACACAAAAGGTCTTATAAGCATCTGCTATATACAGATCTCTCATGTTATGTTTGGTGCTGTACTGCACATGCCAGCAGATGACACCTCCACACCTTATTAACACAAACTTGTTAAGTTAGAATAAGTGTGAAAGTTTGAGTTTTCTGGTGCTCATCCCAATCTGTCCTCTAAAAATATCAGTGCATTTTTGGCTCAAGGTTTTATTAAATGCCCAAAAAGGAGTGGGCTTGAGTAATGGTCTTTAAGTCCTAAAAACTTTTTTAAATCAGCTGTCCCCAACCTTTTTTGCACCACGGACCGGTTTCATATAAGATATAATTTCACGGACCGACAGGATTAAACAATACTAGTCACAAATGATTGAAAATTAGCCTTTTTGCTTCAATGAGATGCTGCTTCCACCTTTGAAAATGGAAGCAGTTAAAACTGCTTTTTTTGCTATCTCTAATTATTTATTTTTTCTATGCAGCCCAGTAATAAATGACCCACAGACCAGTACCGGTCTGCGACCTGGTGATTGGGGACCACTGCTTTAAATGAAACATGAAACATACAACCCCAATTCCAATGAAGTTGGGACGTTGTGTAAAACATAAATAAAAACAGAATACGATGATTTACAAATCCTTTTCAACCCATATTTAATTGAATACACTACAAAGACAAGTTTTTAATGTTCAAACAAATAAACTTTATTGTGTTTTGCAAATATTTGCTCATTTTGAATTTGATGCCTGCAACACGATCCAAAGATGTTGGGACAGGGGCATGTTTACCACTGTGTTACATGTGTTACATGTGTTACCACCTTTCCTTTTAACAACACTCAATAAGCGTTTGGGAACTGAGGACACTAATTGTTGAAGCTTTGTAGGTGGAATTCTTTCCCATTCTTGCTTGATGTACAACTTCATTTGCTCAACAGTCCGGGGTCTCCGTTGTCGTATTTTGCGCTTCAATGGGAGACAGGTCTGGACTGCAGGCAGGCCAGTCTAGTACCCGCACTCTTTTACTACGAAGCCACGCTGTTGTAACACGTGCAGAAGGTGGCTTGGCATTGTCTTGCTGAAATAAGCAGGGACATCCCTGAAAAAGACGTTGCTTGGATGGCAGCATATGTTGCTCCAAAACCTGTATGTAGCTTTCAGCATTAATGGTGCCTTCACAGATGTGCAAGTTACCCATGCCATGAGCACTAACACACCCCCATACCATCAGAGATGCTGGCTTTTGAACTTTGCGCTGATAACAATCCGGACAGTCCTTTTCCTCTTTGGCCCGGAGGACACGACGTCCATGATTTCCAAAAACAATTTGAAATGTGGACTCGTCAGACCACAGGACACTTTTCTACTTTGCGTCAGTCCATCTCAGATGAGCTCGGGCCCAGAGAAGCCGGCGGTGTTTCTGGGTGTTGATGATATATGGCTTTCGCTTTGCATGGTAGAGTTTTAACTTGCACTTGTAGATGGAGCGACAAACTGTGTTCACTGACGATGGTTTTCTGAAGTGTTCCTGAGCCCATGTGGTGATATCTGTTACAGAATGATGTCGGTTTTTAATGCAGTGCCGTCTGAGGGATCGAAGGTCACGGGCATTCAATGTTGGTTTTCGGCCTTGCCGCTTACTTGCACAGATTTCTCCAGATTCTCTGAATCTTTTGATGATATTATGGACTGTAGATGATGAAATCCCTAAATTCCTTGCAATGGCACCTTGAGAAACGTTGTTCTTAAACTGTTGGACTATTTGCTCACGCAATTGTTCACAAAGTGGTGAACCTTGCTTGTGAACGACTGAGCCTTTCGGGGATGCTCCCTTTATACCCAATCATGACATTTACCTGTTTCCAATTAACCTGTTCACCTGTGGAATGTTCCAAACAGGTGTTTTTTGAGCATTCCTCAACTTTCCCAGTCTTTTGTTGCCCCTGTCCCAACTTCTTTGGAACGTGTTGCAGGCATCAAATTCAAAATGAGTGAATATTTATATACAGTGTATCACAAAAGTGAGTACACCCCTCACATTTCTGCAGATATTTAAGTATATCTTTTCATGCGACAACACTGACAAAATGACACTTTGACACAATGAAAAGTAGTCTGTGTGCAGCTTATATAACAGTGTAAATTTATTGTTCCCTCAAAATAACTCAATATACAGCCATTAATGTCTAAACCACCGGCAACAAAAGTGAGTACACCCCTAAGAGACTACACCCCTAAATGTCCAAATTGAGCACTGCTTGTCATTTTCCCTCCAAAATGTCATGTGATTTGTTAGTGTTACTAGGTCTCAGGTGTGCATAGGGAGCAGGTGTGTTCAATTTAGTAGTACAGCTCTCACACTCTCTCATACTGGTCACTGAAAGTTCCAACATGGCACCTCATGGCAAAGAACTCTCTGAGGATCTTAAAAGACGAATTGTTGCGCTACATGAAGATGGCCAAGGCTACAAGAAGATTGCCAACACCCTGAAACTGAGCTGCAGCACAGTGGCCAAGATCATCCAGCGTTTTAAAAGAGCAGGGTCCACTCAGAACAGACCTCGCGTTGGTCGTCCAAAGAAGCTGAGTGCACGTGCTCAGCGTCACATCCAACTGCTGTCTTTGAAAGATAGGCGCAGGAGTGCTGTCAGCATTGCTGCAGAGATTGAAAAGGTGGGGGGTCAGCCTGTCAGTGCTCAGACCATACGCTGCACACTACATCAAATTGGTCTGCATGGCTGTCACCCCAGAAGGAAGCCTCTTCTGAATTATCTACACAAGAAAGCCCGCAAACAGTTTGCTGAAGACATGTCAACAAAGGACATGGATTACTGGAACCATGTCCTATGGTCTGATGAGACCAAGATTAATTTGTTTGGTTCAGATGGTCTCAAGCATGTGTGGCGGCAATCAGGTGAGGAGTACAAAGATAAGTGTGTCATGCCTACAGTCAAGCATGGTGGTGGGAATGCCATGGTCTGGGGCTGCATGAGTGCAGCAGGTGTTGGGGAGTTACATTTCATTGAGGGACACATGAACTCCAATATGTACTGTGAAATACTGAAGCAGAGCATGATCCCCTCCCTCCGGAAACTGGGTCGCAGGGCAGTGTTCCAGCATGATAATGACCCCAAACACACCTCTAAGACGACCACTGCTTTATTGAAGAGGCTGAGGGTAAAGGTGATGGACTGGCCAAGCATGTCTCCAGACCTAAACCCTATAGAACATCTTTGGGGCATCCTCAAGCGGAAGGTGGAGGAGCGCAAAGTCTCGAATATCCGCCAGCTCCGTGATGTCGTCATGGAGGAGTGGAAAAGCATTCCAGTGGCAACCTGTGAAGCTCTGGTAAACTCCATGCCCAGGAGAGTTAAGGCAGTTCTGGGAAATAATGGTGGCCACACAAAATATTGACACTTCAGGAACTTTCACTAAGGGGTGTACTCACTTTTGTTGCCGGTGGTTTAGACATTAATGGCTGTATATTCAGTTATTTTGAGGGAAGAATAAATTTACACTGTTATATAAGCTGCACACAGACTACTTTTCATTGTGTCAAAGTGTCATTTTGTCAGTGTTGTCGCATGAAAAGATATACTTAAATATCTGCAGAAATGTGAGGGGTGTACTCACTTTTGTGATACACTGTATATGAGTGAAAACTAAAAAGTTTATCCGTTTGAACATTAAATATCTTGTCTTTGTAGTGTATTAAATGGAATATGAGTTGAAAAATTTTTGCAAATCATCGTATTCTGTTTTTATTTGTGTTTTACACAACGTCCCAACTTCATTGGAATTGGGGTTGTACAATAACGTTAGCATTAAAAGGACAAAATGGATTCACACTCAAAAAAATCCTTACAAGTGAAACTATTTTATTACATGTTACATTTTTCAGATAAGTGTAGCGCAATCTGTCATAGGGTAGCACACGGTTATCTTGGATAGATAGTTGCAACCTGGCAGAGGTGAGGCTTGAACCGGCAACCTTCTGATTACTAGTCCACTACCTTAACCACTAGGCTACAACTGCCTCCAGTTCCTTAGCCACTAGGCTACAACTGCCTTTCATTAGCTTTCATTCACTAACTCAGTGGAAAATAAGAAATTCCCAATTTTCAGCAAAGTAAATATTTTTCTGAAAAAAAAAGGTACCAGGGGGTCCTGAGTGTTAGTTAAACTACAAGTACAAACTACTGTAAATCTGTACTGTAATGTACAGGCAAGCAGTAGCCTAGTGGTTAAAATACTGGACTAGTAACCAGAAGGTCTTTGGATAAAAGTGTCTGCTAAATGTAAATCTTTTAAATCTTTAAAATCCAGAACTGACAGTTTATAAAAAACGGCAATGTTTTTAATTGTTTGTATAATCACACTCCTGAACTTCTTTCAATAGTTAATACATTAAAGCAAATTTGATTTTCATTAATTCCTAGTATAATCTTGCAGTGTCTATGCTTAGAATCTACACGTATAATCAAACCATCATACACAGAATGACGTGCAGTATTTTGTGTTCTGATGTTTATTTCTTACTATTCTGATCATGTGCTGCACTGCTGGAGTCGACAGCAGCAGAATCATCTAGAACAGAAGATTATGTCATTAGAGAAGATGTCTCACATTAATCATCATTAAACTTCTTTCAAGAATAAATGTACCTCTGCTCTGGTTAGTCAGCACATGGACATTTGCATAAATATCACCAGCACCTTAAAATAAACCAGGAGGTTTAGTAAAAATCAGCAGTGAGTGTAAACACAGTAAATTTACTGGTACTGCAGACTGACCTGCATCCTGATCAGTGTTGTGATTTACAGTAGATGACGACCTGGACTCTGCACCTTCTCATCAAAATCAAACAACAGTTCAAGTTAAAAACATTTTTTTATACTTTAATATTTAACTGCAAAAAAAGCACTTCATGGCCAAAAGTACACTACATGAAAAATATTGGGACACTGGACTATGAGCTTGTTGGACATCACATTCCAAAACCACAGGCATTTATATTGAATTGCTCCCTCTTCTCTTTGTGGCTTTAATACTGTCCACTCTTCAGGGGCCTTTCTAAGACTGTGACTTTCTAAGACATTTTTGAGTGTATCTGTGGAAGTTTGTGGACATGGAGAGAAAGGCCTCGCCTGCAAAAAGTTTAACTAATCCCAAACATTTTCACTTGGGTTGAGACCAGGCCACTGTGTAGGTAACTGGACCTCCTAATCAAACCATTTCTTTATAGACCTTGCTTTGTGCTCTGGAGCATAACCATGCTGAAAGAGAAAAGTGGCACATTGTTTACCTTCTATAATTTTTTAAAAATGAAATATTATATGAGTGGAATGGGCTCTACCAGACCTGTCTTACTAAACTCGATCAACTAAAATGCTATCATATAATTGTAAAGTGGAAATATCTAGAAGAAATAACTTGTTTATGAACTTCATCAGCAGCTTTCCATTAACAATAATCAGAAGGACCTAACAATGCTTAACATCAGCTGGAGTGATGTAAAGCACACAAACACTGAACTGAGGAGAAGTGCAAAGGTTTTTGGAACAATTTATTTTAGATGCTTTACACCATGCCTACACAGTGGTAATTGTCACAGCAGGATAGGTAGGTAATTCTCATACTTCAGTTTTTATTCTTGGTCAAGTGTTATTCTCATATTTCTTCCAAAAACTTGAGGACTATTTTCATTTTGGCTTGATTAAAGATTTTTCTCACAGTCTTAGGAATTGCTAAACATTGTTGTGGTATTTCAGACATTCAGTCAGTTTTTGGAGTAATTTTTTGAGCTTTATGATTTAATGATAGACAAATCAGACTTTGTTCGGGTGCAGAGTGCCAACGGTACATTTTGGTGAAGTTAAATTATGATTTGTTGCCTTTTTTTTGTTGGGTTGTGTCACTTAGTTCCAATTATTAAATACTATATCTGCTGTGAAATGACTTTCACCCAGCCTGCCTACATATCATGATACAGCCAGGAGCAAGACTAGACCCTAAAGTGCAGGCTGGGTGTGGGATAAAATATAGTGTATAACCGTGGATATGAGTGCGTAGTGTAGGGTGTGGCTGGCGATGAACTTAAACGTCAATTACATATGTTAATTTACTTTTAACTTTGTGTCGACATTTGGAGAATTCCCCTTGCTATCTCGAAATGGGACAATGCTCAAAGTGTGGTCCATAAACAAATGTTCTTTAATGGTCTGCAGAAAGCAATACCCTCAGATGTATCCTTTGGAATCACTTGAAACACCACTTGAAAGGAGGACTGTTTGTCTAACAACAGTGCTTGATTTTACTAAAGCTCTGGTACCTAAATAAAATCAAATCCTCACAATCATGCTGTGAAAGTTTGTAGGATTGTTGTAGTCTTTTTATTCAACAAGGCAAAAATAGTTTGCCAGTCCACTGCAGGACCTCACACACTCATCCATGTATTCATGTACTTATTCACTTTCTTACACCTAGGTCACTGTGCTAGCAACTTTTTAGCAATGCCAATGGTTTTGGAATGTGATGTTCAACATGTATGGTTGTATCATTTGGGTTTTAGATACTTTTGGTCGTGTACCTCGATTTAACAGACCTCCATTTATCAGATTTCGGATTTAATGGACAAGATCTGGAAAACAAAATGTCCAGTCCGATTGTTTAAAATTCCTGCGAGAATCGTACCAAGGCCAGTAATTTAGTACTGGTCCACTAGCCGATGTATGTCTCTCTCTTTGTAATTTGTCATATTTGCAAGTTCTAGTGTAGTGTTTGGCGTGCTCCATCTGATGAAATCAATTAAAACGCAGGGTACTGCAGGAAAAAGGGGAAATTAATGCGGTTTTAGGACAATTTTGTAAATACTTAGTGGGCCGGATTAAACAGCCTAACCGTATGTTGCCCGCGAGCCGTAGTTTGCCCACCACTGCTCTATATTCGGTAAAGTCCCCACTATACAATCACAGCAAAAAAAAAAAAAAAAAACATCTCCACCACAAGGTAAATTAAATTTCTCCCCAGTATTACAGTACACTAATTTTAATATTTACAGATCTATTTACGTCGTTCATTTAACTGTTTATCATATGTGCATGTTTAGCACTTTTGTGGACTGTGCTTTCATTAATTTTCGCAACCCAAGAAAAAAAAACCTTGCTTTTTAAGACAGTCGCATTTTACGAACCAGTGCTCCCCCTTTTAGTCTGTTAAATCTAGGTTCCAATATGTGTGTATATATATATATATATATATATATATATATATATATATATATATATATATATATATATATATATATATATATATATATATTTAAGGTTAAATGGCTAAAAATGACAAATTCATAGAAAATACATTAATCAATCATAGATCATTAGGATCAAACCTTTGTTCCTCTTGCAGCAGCAAAGTAAGATCATCAGTACGAGCAGCAACAAAGCTGAACCTAATCCTCCAGCAACTACTATAATAGTGGCTACAAATTTTGAAACTGGAGAACAAAAAGAATCTGATTTATTATTTAATCACTCCACTGTTTATGAATTAAATGGAATTAAATAACAAACTGTCTGTATCACCTACGACTAAGACCAAACTCTTTGGTGATTCTCCTCCCTCTGGGTATTTACAGTGGTAGAAACCTTCATCTGACTTTGAGACTTGATGGATCATCATCTCTCCTGAGGTCTGGTTCTGCACAACTGATCCATCTTTATAGAAATCAGCTCGGAGGTTTGAGGGTTTAGTTTTGCGATATAAACAGTGTAGAGTCAGAGATTCTCCTTCAGTAACAGGATGAACAGGACTCTCCAGAATCACATCACCACCTTCAGAAGAGAAAGATGAAAAGGAATCCCTTAATTCTAACACAGATAAACTTTCACTTTCCGTGTTCACACTGGCAGCATCATGACAAAGCTGCTGAAAGTCATGATTTATCAGTGTGAGCTATGGCAACGAAGAGGACAAATGAGGACTGAGTTGTGTGTAGAAACCCAATCAGAGTTGAGCATTATGGTACTTTGTTTCTCCCATTACAATCCCATTATACATTTCTTTCTATAAAAGATAAATTATTTACTACTAAATTCATTAGAATATAATATAATGCATTAAATAGTGTTTGATACTAAATTTATTTAGTTAGTTAAAAAGTCAGTTACAGACTGTAATTGAAAAAAAAACATGCTTTGTCTCAAATCATACACCACTTTAATAAATGGTGTATAAAATCACACCACCATCAATAGTACCTTCATTATACAACCCTAAATCAGAAATTGGTGGGACAGAATGGAAAATGTGAATAAAAAACAGTGTTCATTAAATGTAAATGGTTGTAACGATTTGACCTGTTTAATGTTAATTCGCGATATTAAGTGTTAATTTTAACAACCAGATAAGTTTCTTTTGCAAGCCCTTAGAATGTCAAAACTAAGCTTTTTTGTCATGGGATCTTAAGGAAAGATCATCTCCTATTGGCTAGATCTACTGTAAGTAAATTTAAAAAAAGGCCGCACGAGTTTAGTTTTTAAGTTCAAAGAGTTTTTCAAGTTGTAGAAGTTTTGGAAGTTTTTCCAGTTCACATCACCCGCAGTTCAGAAGAGTTTAAAAAGTTCGTGCAGCTGATGCCAAACCACGAATCGTCTCAGATGTTCGGTTCACCGTTCATGTTTCTGTTAGTTTGAATTTGACTTGAATCCTCCACTTCTGAACTTTACCACAGATGAAGGTAAAGTTCCTATTGGGCTGTGTGTGAAGAATCCAAGCACTTTACCTGATTGCATAGTGTGTTATGACCTTATGACCTGAAGGAAGGAGAGTGCTTCAGTCCAATTCAAACACCTTAAAATCAGCCATAGTTGGGTCGAGGCCCCCAAACGGAGTGTTGCAGGCACAGAAGGCCCACTTATCCACTGAACAGGACCAGAGCAAAGAACCAACAGAAGTGAGGTGATTCGACTACAGGCCTCTCCCTGCAAAGCCTTCCTTCATCAGCCGACAGGTACACACACCTCATGTGCTCACGGGTCAAGTGCTTGGTTTTGATACTTTCTTTATTTGTTCCACTATTAATCAATAACATACACTTAAATCAGACTACCATTCGATCCACTATAGATAATTATTATTATTTCCCAGTTATGGTTTTTACACAGATTTATAGTTATATTAATAATTATAGTTATGCAATTTATGTATTAACTGTCATTATATGTGTTATGTTTTAGAGCTCAATAAACATTATAATGATTCAGTTTACCTGGTAATTTTCCCTTAAAAATACCAGTGGTGCCCCATAATTGATTATTAGCTATTAATTATATAACTAATTAATTGATTGCTACCATCTACCCAAGAGTGTATATGTAGAGATAAAGTATTTCAGGTGTTATTTTGTCTCATTCTTTCTGCAAACACATCTGATGTGCAACAGTACAGGATTGTTGTTGTTACATTTTACATTTCAAAATTCTCCACACATTCTCTATTGTGGACAGGTCAGGACTGCAGGCAGACCAGTCCAGTATCCGTACCCTCTTCTTCTGCAGTCATGACTTTGTAATGTGTGCAGCAGGTGGCTTTGCATCGTCTTGCTGAAAAATACATGAACGTCCCTGGAAAAGATTCGTCTTAAAAACAGCAGATGTTGCTCTAAGACCTGAATGTACTTTTCTGCATTAATGCTGCATCACAGAAGTGTTATTGACCTTTACCAAGGGCAGTGACACACCCCCATACCATGACAGACCCTGGCTTTGGGACTTGGTGGTGTGCTCTGGGTGGTGTTTTTTGTCTTGGTCTGGCATCCCTTTTTTCAAAAAAGAAAAATTTAGAATCCTTATTCATCTGACCACAATACACGTTTCCCATGTATGATGGTCAAGCCTAGATGCCTCCAAGCCCAGAGAAATTGAAATCACTTCTGCACATGGCTTTTTTGCACAGTAAAGTTTTAAGTAACATGTATATGTATATTGTGTATGTAGCTTTATTGTATTGTTTGACAAAGTTTTGCGAAACTAATCCCTTGCCGATGTGGTATCAGCTATTGTTGAGTGGTGGTTCTTGATGCAGTGCTGCCTGAGGGATCAGAGATCACAGGTGTTTAGCTAAGGCTTGTGCCTTTGCCCTTTACGCACTGAAATTTTTCCAGATTTATTGAATCCTTATTTATTTGACTGGAGATCCACTGTCTGTCTTTGCTTGTAATACTCAGCCTTTTGCTACTTTCTTAACCAAATCTTGATTATTAAGTCTGGCAAAAGCAAATATAGCATTTTACAGTGAGATCATTATACCAGGTGATTTGCTTCATCAAGCTAAAATGTCTTGCAGTGATGTGACTAATATCAAATTACAAAAAGTGTTGGTTGCACATATATTATACATGTATCTTACTAAATTAACACTCCATCTATAAGCCTTACCAATAATTTCTTAGATTTGAAAATGGACTCTTTAGTTTTGTAAGATGAAGCTTAATAATAAGAGCTCTGTAGACTCACCATGTACTGTGATGTTGACAGGATTACTGCTGCCTCCAGATTCAGATTCACACCAGTACACTCCAGTGTGGGATGTGTTGAGGGAGCTGATGTTGCATGTAGCTGATCCTGATACTGATGAACAGTCTAACACTCCCTGATGGTCAGTGTATCTTCTCACTCTCCATTCAGTAGATTTACTCTGATCCACACAGCTCAGTGAGAGAGATTCATCAGTAAAGTGTTGAGTTCTGCTGGGATTGATGATCAGAGAAACTGAAGAAGATTCACCTTAAACACAAACACACACACACACACACACACATACATACACACACATACATACACAACCATTTACATGATTTTAACATCCATCTGGTAGAACTGTTACATTTCTACATTGTACACACTGTAGTCAACGTCTGCAAGTAGTTTTTTATGTTCATGTTGGTTTTCTCCAAATACTTAATTTTTCTTCCAAACCCCAAAACAGACAGAAGTAAATTGGTTGTGCTATATAGTCCCTAAGTGTGAATGAGGGAATAGGTGAGTGTATGGTGTACTGCAATTGATTAGTGACCTGTCCTGGGTGTGTTTTTACCCTGCACTAGTGTTTCCACTGGTGCCATATCCTGATGGTTTACATAATGGTTAATAATGAGTTTATCTTTGTAATTTAGGAATAATATTTGTTCATTTTAATAAGTAACAATGTTTTATAAAGCACCAGGAAGTTCACTAACTATGAGGTTCACAAGCGGTACAAATGTGAAGCATACACTATTTTAAAGATCACTACACAGCAAATTTCTGGAGTTGAGAAACCTGGAGTTAGGCAAAAAACTGTTACAGAGTTAGATTTTTGGAGTTTATTCTCCAAATTTGACTACGTCTTGTGTTAATGAATAGTTCTGGGCGGAGTGATATTTTAGTGTTAATTTACTGAGTGCTGAGGAGAGGGATGCAACACCACACCTGGTGTTGGATTAAGTTTTACAGCATTTTCGCGCTAAGAGTCTTTGCTTGGGCTTCGTCAGGAGGTAGGTAAAAGTACATTTTTACTTTTCAAAATATATGTTAGGTCGTTATGGACTTACTGTCTGTGTAATACATTTGTATATTTTGTTATTACGAACTTGCTGGGTCACTGTTTGCTGAAGTTAATGTTTGTTCCCTCGTCTTAATCGTGCGCAATCTACATGCCATTGAAATTGTATTCGTTATTACTAATATCTCGGTGTGTATTTAAAGTCAGTTAACCGTTTGTCTAGTTCTGTCAGCTTATTTACTGAACTTGGGTTGTTTCCTTCACATAAAATGGGACACGGTTAACACATGGATGCGACACGGGCCTCGTGAATAAATGTCGACAAGGTAACAGCTCGTACATTTTTCTGCTGTTGTTGTAGTTAAGATAACAGGTTAGCCAGTTACAGACTATTTTTCAAGTAAATTACTGCGGCACTTTTAGTTTAGAAGTTAATGTTATGCTAAACATGCTGTACAGTCTTACCACAAAGGTTATTTTGTTACAATGGCCGCCCATGTGGTTTGATTTTAAATTGTTTTTTTTCTTTTTTTTGTCAAGATGTTGATAAAGGTTAAACACAGAGGGACAAATAAATATATAAAATCAGCTTCTCAGACTTTATTAGTGCTGGTAAGTGGTTTTGTTATTAAGTCATTAAAGTAGTAGTGTAACAGTAAGTTTGTTAATAAAGTGTTACTTGTGTTTCAGTGCAGCAAAAGTTTATTATACCAGAAAACACCACACTAAAAGTCACTGATGAGCAGGGCATAGAGGTGGATGAGGACGTATTTTCAGAACTTGCAAAAGTCCAAGAAGCTTGTTTTGTCATCTACACTGATGATGGTAAACTGACTGTGAATTTCAGTTCAAAATCAACAATCATAAAGTTAGTCATTTAACTCTTCTGTATTTAAACACCTCACCAGCAGAATTACTCAAGAACATAACTGACTGCTCTGAGCTGACTGAATATGTGACACTCACACCTTGTGGTAGGCATAATGAAATACAAAATGGCCGCCTGGTCAAAAAATATTTTGTCATGAACCACTGATTGTGTAAAATATATTTAATGTTTTACTAGAGAAGTTTTCTAAAATACAAGCAGCATTTAAATGTTTAAATATGTTTGTTATTTCTGATTTTCAGAGTTTACTTTTCTGCACCAAGGCAGTGAAGGACCCTCCTCCCCAAGTCTCACAGATACATTGTCTATCTCAACCTCAAGCAGTCAAAGCGACACAAGTGATGCTGGCTGCCAAATAATTCAACCGGTATTGGACAGCACTAGCGCAAGAAATGTAATTTTATTATTTACATATTTTTACACTTTGTTGTTAAAAACACATGAATCGGGGTTAAGAAATTGAATAAAATGGTTAATTTTTTTGTTGTATTTTTAATAATTGTGTTTAGACAGTAGAGCAAATTCTCACTTCCAAGCCAGCAGGAATGACTGTGATCAAGGAGTATGAAGAGACTGGGAGTTTGAAAGATTCCACCAGGCGATTAATGGTGAACATCATTGTAGCCCACATGCATGAAAAGGAAGGGTAAGAGGCTTGATGTTCATGACATGAGTCTCTCATTTGTAAACAAGGCAAAAATGTTATCAGAAAACATTTCTTTTTCTTCTTTACAGGAGAGCTGTAAGTAAAGCAACAAAAGAGTTTCATGCCCTTGGGATTGTGTCACTTTTCCCATCCTTGAAGGATCCATATTCGAAAAAGGGATATGTGAGTTTACATTATAGTCATAGTGTGAATTAAAGATTTTCAGCTACATTTTGGCTTGTTGATTATTTATGTATAAGCAGCATACATTCATTAGGTCAATTAAAAAACTTGATGTCTTTATTCCAAACAAGTACACTCTTATTTTTAGGAACATTTCTATGACATTCAGAGCAACAAAGGCTTTCTTGAGTGGCGTGTGAAGACTGTGCAACGTCAATCCAAAGCTGTATCTACATCCCATAACAGAGTGGAGCTAAAGGGAGGCCCCACATCACCAAGAACATTTGGTTCCATAGATGACCAGCAAACAGGAGATGCATGTATGGAGGCCACACACACCACACTACAGACCCCTGACCTAGTTTTCCAAAAGATGAAACATTCCATTATCGTCAAAAGATGCTCCATGACCCACAGCAATCATCAGACTTAATTCAAATGTTTCCACATGTGTTCCAATGTTTTTGGACATTAAGGGGCTGGTCAGTTATAAATATGAACTTGGTAAACATTTATAAAAATAATTAATTAATTCACTTTGTGATTGTAATGGTATTCCTTTTTTTTTTTTTTTTTTTTTTTTTTTTTTAGATTTTACAAGACTTCTTGTTGATGTTTGGAGCAGAGACTGGGATTGGGATTTACATTGATTAGCCATAACATTAAAACCACTTCCTTGTTTCTACACTTACTGTTCATTTTATCAGCTACACTTACCATATAGAGGCACTTTGTAGTTCTACAATTACTGCCTGTAGTCCATATGTTTCTCTGCATGCTTTGTTAGCCCACTTTCATGCTGTTGTTTAAATGTTAGCCTCCTTTCATGCTGTTGTTTAATGTTAGCTGTTCTTCAATGATCAGGACCACCACAGAGCAGGTATTATTTAGGTCAGCGGTTCCCAAACTGGGGGGCGCGCCCCCTTTGGGGGCGCAGAAGCATAGCACGGGGGGCGCGTCTGACTGAAATTAAGCGCGGAACCAATGTTCTAACGTCGGATTTCTTTTTACGGTGGACGATAAACAAACCGTGTTTTCAGGTGTGTCAGGATTCATTCTGACACAGAGTCTAGATCGGGGAGTCCAATACTTCTATCACTCAGAAGTACTACTATTTAGTAATATTCGTGGCGCGCTACGAGTAAAAGCGCCTGCTGGCTCTGCGCATTCCAGTGTTGCCAGATTGAGCGATTATCCGCCAAATTGGGCAAATTTTGTTGGAAAACAATTTATTAGCAGGTAACCCACAATCTGACATTCATATGAAGTCGAGGGCCTCTGCTGGACAATTTGGAACTTCCACATGATTGACAGCTGTTTCGGCTCAACCTACATGTGTGAATCAGCCTTTTCCCTAAATATGGGTCCATCCTTACTGATAAACACCTGAAAAACTGCCTGAGCATCAGCAGCTCCTGTCCAGATAACTGATACCATTTAGAGCAAATCATCAGAATAATGTCAGTGTGATTTATCAGTCACTTGCTCTGTAAATCTGAATATCGATACAGGAACTGAAGTGAATTTAAAAAAGCTTCAAAGCTTTTTTGAAAAATGATGAGGGGACTGTAAAAAGTAGATCATGATGACCTGTAGACTGAAACAGTAGATCTCAAGCCATGAAAGTGTGGGCACTCCTGGTCTAGATGTACAGAATGGAGAGGTATTTGACAGGGATAAAGAGAAAAACAGCCACTAATACACTGATAAGTCTTGAACTCTCACTAATTGGCACAGATTGAACTTTATCTTTTTTTGCAAAGTGTTTTTAATTTTTGAAATAACAGACTAATTGAAGGAGCAGTTCAGTGATGTCAAAAAGTAGTTTTATAAAGTCAAGTACAACAAAAATGACTGATATAAAGGTTTGTATATCAACAAAGTTAAAATTGGCCTATTTTTGTCAGCATTTTATGGGGGGGGGGGGTTGTGGGTTTGTGGGGGTCTGTGGTTTGTGGTTGTGAGTGTTTAATGTTTGGAGAATTAAAACAGTTTCAGTCACAGTCTGCTAGTCAGTTCATGACCTAAAGCTCAGGTGCAGTAGGCTTTTGCAGCAGGTAAATTAAACACATACGCATAAGTTGTTACATGCCTGAAAGACACGTGTTTTTTTCCCATGTTTTCTTGTATTTGTGTTTGGTAGTTCTTCTAGCTGCGTCCGAAATCGCATACTTACAGAGAACGTACTAGATTTGAGGAAGTACGCACCGCTTGGCCGGCAAAGAAGTACGTGCTTTCAGTACAGAAGTGTGCAGTATGCACACAACATCCCTACGTACTACATCCGCCATCTTAACAACGTCAAGTGATGACGTGAGGATGTGGTGACGTTTGCCGTTTTAACATAAAATGGCTTTCGTCTGATTATCTGTAATTAAATTCTGGATATCTAAATATGAGTTTTGACTAGTAACAATTACATTTTGACGATCCGGAATGGCAATTCAAGACATCTGCATTCACAATCTGACTAGTAAGAAGAACAAGTCAAGATATCTTCAATTACATTCTGACGGGTCAGAATGGCTTTCAAGATATCTCAAATGACGTCATTGGACTCGCAATTTGAATGGTCACACATCCGTAATTACAATTCAAGATATCTCTAACGTAATTATAACTAGTCAAAATGACATTTTCAGATATTTGAATTATAGAAATTACGTGCATTAGGCCCCTTTGTGATGCCACTGAGCCGTCTGTTGTCTGCGGAATTTTGGGATTGGGACTGCGGTAGTTTAAGGCTACATACTACAAAAACTATTTTATAATAATTTTAATATAACATGTATTTATTTAAGGAAAGATTCAACTGAAACCGCTGATCAAGCTCCCATTTCAGCTAACGCGTTATGGACCATCATAAAACTAACAGAGAAACGTAGAAAACATTTAGTCTGCACTTATTACAGACAAATACATCAATTAAAGTCTTGTAATGTATTGATGAATTAATGTCAAACTATTTTTAAAGTTAATATTTATTTTATATTAATTTTAAATGAAGATCTACGGAGCCCCTAAGGTGACATCCCCTGAAAAAAAAATAACGCGTGGCCACGACTTAGTAACGCGTTCCCACGCCTTATTAACGCGTGGCCACGACTTACTTAACGCGTTCCCACGCCTTAATAACGCGTGGCCACGACTTACTTAACGCGTTCCCACGCCTTAATAACGCGTGGCCACGACTTACTTAACGTGTTCCCACGCCTTAATAACGCGTGGCCACGACTTACTTAACGCGTTCCCACGCCTTAATAACGCGTGGCCACGACTTACTTAACGCGTTCCCACGCCTTAATAACGCGTGGCCACGACTTAGTAAGGAGTGGGAATGAGATCGTGGCCACGACAGGTTGAAACAGTTGAATATTGTTTACTCTGTTCACTTTCTTGACTATCGTGTCAATAAACAGAATGGACGATTAAAGCATTGTACTTGCTTACTTTATATTTATTACATCTACAACAGTAGCGAACATTAACGTGTGTGTATAAAAGTTACTATGACAACCCGCATACATCTGTGTGTGCGTAACAGTCCCGTACTGAAACATAAAACCATCACACGTTCCATACATTAACACATGTTGTTAGGGGAAACAGTTGAATATGGTGAGATCATCTGTTACACCCAGGAGGGAGACTGCATATTACATCAAGGCTCCAAAACAATCAATCTATGGCTAACAACATGTGTTAATGTATGGAACGTGTGATGGTTTTATGTTTCAGTACGGAACTGTTACGCACACAAAGATGTATGCGGGTTGTCATAGTAATGTTTATACACACGTTAATGTTCGCTACTGTTGTAGATGTAATAAATATAAAGTAAGCAAGTACAATGCTTTAATCGTCCATTCTGTTTATTGACACGATAGTCAAGAAAGTGAACAGAGTAAACAATATTCAACTGTTTCAACCTTTTTAAGTCGTTGATGTCATTCCCACTCCTTACTAAGTCGTGGCCACGCGTTATTAAGGCGTGGGAACGCGTTAAGTAAGTTGTGGCCACGCGTTACTAAGGCGTGGGAACGCGTTACTAAGTCGTGGCCACGCGTTATTAAGGCGTGGGAACGCGTTAAGTAAGTCGTGGCCACGCGTTACTAAGGTGTGGGAACGCGTTACTAAGTCGTGGCCACGCGTTATTAAGGCGTGGGAACGCGTTAAGTAAGTCGTGGCCACGCGTTATTAAGGCGTGGGAACGCGTTAAGTAAGTCGTGGCCACGCGTTAATAAGGCGTGGGAACGCGTTACTAAGTCGTGGCCACGCGTTATTAAGGCGTGGGAACGCGTTAAGTAAGTCGTGGCCACGCGTTATTAAGGCGTGGGAACGCGTTAAGTAAGTCGTGGCCACGCGTTAATAAGGCGTGGGAACGCGTTACTAAGTCGTGGCCACGCGTTATTTTTTTTTTAGGGGATGTCACCTTAGGGGCTCCGTAAAGATCAGTAAATCTGTGATAATTTTATATTGGAGATGAATAAATCTATAAATGTCTCAAGAAATTTTTAGCATTCTTATATGCAAACAATCAATGTTCCTCACCTACTACAAACCTTGTTATGTATTCTTATGTAAATGTATATTAAAGATAAATAAATCTATTAAACTCTGATATGGTTTAAATTAATACAGTCAAATTATTTTTTTTATAAACACATATTAATGTCCCTCACATCCTACAAAACCTAATAATAGAAATAAATTTGGTTTTTTTTTTATATATGTAATGATTTTTAATATTATTGTGCAAATAAATAAATGTATTAAAGTTTTGTATAATTTGATAAATTAATGTTAAACAATTTTTATGCAATCATATTAATGTCCCTTACCTCCTACAAACCTTATATTTTTAAATAACTTGTTTTGTATTTATTTTATATTAATTTTAAATGAAGATTAATACATTTATCATCATTTAATAATGGAGATAAAAAAATCTATGAAAGTCTGATATGATGTATTCACTTCACCACACATTCATTTCTCTCACCTACTACAAACTTTATTTTTTTTACATGCATTATATATATTTATTTATAGTGAAGATTAATAAATATGTAATAATTGTACAGTGCTCATAAATAAATCTTTTAAAAACCTTGTGTGAATTCTTTTATTGATGTAAAACCATTTTTAATTCCTGTCGAGCACGAGCTGCAGCACAAAAAATCTAAAAATGTGAGTTCGACTGGACTGACCGCATGCAGACCACTGATTAACAAATGCAAACAATACTAAAATGCTTCATAAAGATGGCGCTAAAATGCTACGTAAATCTGGGACGTTTTGACTAGACAAAACTAAGTTAGGGATATCCAGAACTGTATTTTTGACTAGGCAAAAGTCCTTTTAAGATATCTCCAAATAAATTAAAGATATCTTTAACACTTTCTCATCTAGACGGCTTTTGTATATCGGATATCTTGAATGATCATTCTGAATCATTCAAGATATCTACAAACACGTTTCCGACTATTCAGAATGATCATTCAAGATATCCGATATACAAAAGCTGTCTAGATGATAAGATATCTTAAATAATGGGCCCATTTAAGATATATTTAATTGCAATTATGTCTAATCAGAACTAAAATCGAGATATCTGTATTTCACCTAGTCGGAATATAATTAGAGATATCTTAATTAAGTAATATGTCTAGTCAAAAACGAATTACAGATATATGTAATGTAAAGGTGGTGAATCCAATTTTATGTTAAAATGGCCTGCCATACTTCACCATGATGCGAACAGAACTGAGTGACTAACGGTGGAGTTTTTAACAAGACACAAACTTCTGAATTGTTTATTTACTGAAGTCAGATGTAACGCTGGTTAAGGATCAGAATTTAGGCTCTAAATCGCGGTACTAAACAGAAATACAAGAACATGAACGATGCTGAGCGTCACACCTGAAGCTTCACTAACTAAACTGCACAAGCAGCAAAGACTTTTTATAAAGTTTAACACATCCAGAACTGAAGCAGTCAGGACCAGCTCTGTGATTTTAAACAGAATATCCAACAATTACAAATGACTGAAAACAAATGAGGTAATTAGACTCCAAACAAAATAGTTTAAAGTTTAAAAACCTGCACATTTTGTTCACATTTGTTTTTGCATTTGTTTGTTTAAATAGTAAAACAATGTTGATGTTTTTACTCTGCCTACTTCTAATTTTCTAAATGTAACATCAAAACATTAACAGCTTATTAGAACTGCACAATTTACTGCTTTTCATAAAGAGTGGGCAGTCGTAGCCTAGCGGTTAAGGTACTGGACTAGTAATCAGAAGGTTGCTGGTTCAAGCCCCACCACTGCCAGGTTGCTGCTGTTGGGCTTTTGAGCAAGGCCCTTAACCCTCAATTGCTCAGACTGTATACCGTCACTTTAGTGTAAATCGCTATGGATAAAGGCTAAATGCTGAAAATGTAATGTAAATAAAAAGATCAAATGAATATTGAGCAGAATTAAGTTCACCTTATAGGTCCGGCCCTCCACAACAGTCCGAGTTTCTTATGTGGCCCCTTGGAAAATGTAATTGCCCACCCCTGCACTAACCAAAAGTTTGAATATTTATCGTCTTTTTGCGCTAATCATAACGTTATTTGGGGTTGTACGCAATAATAACATTTTTATTTTGTCTATCCTACTTACACTTGTAAACAGAAGACTCTCCGTCTTTCTTGTTTCTTCTTCCACTTCGAACGCCTACGCAGCTCCAGTTGAATTATGGGATACATTAGCGGACCGAAAGTGTGCATCGTTTGCATACTCAAACATGGCTGCCCAAGAAGTAGGTCATCCGGGTACTTCTCGTGTTCCTTTTTATGTATACAACCCCTGGCAAAAATTATGGAATCACCACTCTTGGAGGATGTTCTTTCAATTGTTTAATTTTGTAGAAAAAAAATAAATCACAGACATGCCACAAAACTATCATTTCTCAAAATGTCAACCTTTTGACATTTAAGAAACAATAAAAAAGAAACAAATATAATAGTTGTGGTCAGTCACAATTGCTTTTTTTTAGATCAAGTAGAGGAAAAAATTATGGAATCACTCAAATCTGAGGAAAAAATTATGGAATCATTAGAAAACACTGCACCATTATTACTTGTGTTGCACCACCTCTGGCTTTTATAATGGTTTAAACTCTCTGAGGCATGGAGTTAACTAACTTTTTTATTGTTTTTCCTAAGAACAATTCTGTTTGAAAAAAGAAACAAAGAAAGAACTAGAAAAGATGTCTAGTGAGGGGAGAATTTTTATTTTATTTTTGTATTGTGGTTTCTCCTTGCCTACCTCAAAAAAGATTTATTTTCCTAATGTTAAGGCAAACTTTGTTTTGTTACTGTTTCATTGTTTCTAAACAAAAATGTTGATTGTGATAATAAAGTATTTTGTTGTCACGTACAATGTTTGGCAAAATTCTATCCTAGGTCTTTTGGATCCTTTGGATCTATGAAGCTTAAATATTAAAAAGTATCGGTATCGATATCGGCGATACTGGCCCTGCATTTACTTGGTATCGGATCGATACCAAAATTCCCGGTATCGCCCACCTCTACTATTGAGTATGGAAGTCTGCGATTTCTGACGCAGCTTCTGTCTGTCTTTCTGGCTTGTGCAGTACAAGTAGCTGCTGATTGGTTGCAGCCTGTTCTTCGCTGCAACAAATAAGAGGCATGGTGGAGTGACTGGGGGCGGGGCTTCCAGTTTAAAAGCAGCAGTAGAAGGCCACAACGAGTAGTGGTGGTAAATTCGGTTCATTTTATGGACTCGGGTTAACCTGAGACACTCAGCAATCATGATTGCGATTGATTTACTGCATGAAAATGCATCCAAATATCACTTGTCTTCTGTGCTCTCATCTTCTGTAAATAAATCCTTCTCTCGTAATTCTCCTGGCACCTCACACTTCTCTTATCAGTGACAAGTTGACACTTTTTTATAAGTGGAATCTTGATCATGGGGGAGAGGGGGGGTGGACTCACCTACCAATCAGATGGGTATATTAATGGGTCAAGGGTTAAAGGGGGATGGTCAGCAACAAATTTCCATGGTAACTTCACCCAGTCAGGCAGCCACAGTGGCACCAAAACAAACAATCAATAAATTACCATGGGGGCTATGATACTCCTTAAATGGTACAGTACTAAAGTAGCCTGTAAGCATTAGCATTTAATAATAATATAACTATATATGAAAATAAACTAATCTATACCACTAATAATAATAATAATAATAATAATAATAATAATAGCATGTGCATAAAATCAGCCACATAACAATCACCAGTGTGTTTAATTGCTTGTTTATTGGAATATTTAACTTATTGCTTAGATTCACGGACTGAAGTAAAGTCGGTTTAGCCAAATCATCTGAGTCCGCAGTGCTTCATCTGAGCTGCTCACTCGCCTTGTGTACTTAGCAGCAGCCAATCAGAGTACTCACAGGATCCGTGTTAACTGAGACTTCGGACTCGTGATTCCTGATTCAGTACAAAGATTCGAATAATTAGCCCGGGTGATTCAGGAACCGCCCAGCTCTAACAACGAGTAATGCCATAACAGAAAGACTGTGAACCGTTGCATGTAAACTTTGAAAGCTCTGTTTAAGTAAAGACAGCTATAAGCCTGTGTTAAGAGCACTAACATTTACATTTTCGGCATTTAGCAGACGCGGTGGCAACCTGGCAGTGGTGGGGCTTGAACCAGCGACCTTTCAATTATGAATCCAGTACTTTAACCACTAGGCTACAACTGCCCTACAATCTGTCTCCACTTGCAGATAGTGAGACGACTGTCATTTTGGCCTCGTATTTGTTTGTGGCCACCAGTTTTGTGAAGTTTGTTGATTTTTCTCCTTCTCCCTTACCCAATTCCGCCATTGTGAACATTTACATTTACATTTACATTTTCGGCATTTAGCAGACGCTTTTATCCAAAGCGACTTACAGTATACAGTTTTTAAGCAATTGAGGGTTAAGGGCCTTGCTCAAGGGCCCAACAGTGGCAACCTGGTAGTGGTGGGGTTTGAACCGGCAACCTTCTGCTTACTAGTCCAGTACCTTAACCACTAGGCTACAACTGCCCTTGAACAGGCAAGAAGGCAGCCATACATTCATACACGTAAGTATTATTATTATTCTGTTTGACCCATTAGGTAAGAGGCGGGTGCCACCCCTTGTCTTTTTATTGTTTGTTAGTTTAGGCCTTAGGCCTGGCTAGGCAGTTTAGCAGTTTTGCTTATTTGTTTTATTTGGCACTGTCTACCATTCACTTTGTGAGTGGGAGTTTTGTTGGATTTTAAGTTCCAATTTCTACATTTGTGTAGTTTCATTAGTACACTTTGTTTGTAAAAACCTGTAATATTTAAAGACCTGCTACGTGAAGTTGGTTCAGCTGGGTATAAATCTGGTTTTCTGCCTCCTCATTTTCACACCTCTTCACTAAGTTATGTAGCACCTTGGCAACTTACTAATCTACCAGCAATTACGGTACCCTTTTATTAAGGCTAACAATGTTCCCGTAACACAAGTCCATCACCGAGTGGCTCAAAACACAAACAAACAAAATGAATCTTTTGGAACAATCAAGTCAAAGTCCGGACTCAAATCCTATTGAGATGCTGTGGCAGGACGTTAAATGGGCAGTTTATGCTGAAAAACCCTCCAAAGTAGCCAAATTTAAAACAATTCTGGACAGAGAGGAACAAAATTCTTCCACAGTGAAGTAAAACACTTTTCACAAGTATCACAAACATTTGATTGTAGTCAGTACTGCCAAGTTAAAATTATTACATTAATTTCTTTATATTGAATATGTAATAAAAAGTATTAACATGACAAACCTTCTACTGTAACGGTAACTGGATCACTGTAATCTGAGTCGTAATAGTGGTGGTTGTGCTGGTTGTTGTAGTTGTTTTCTCTTCGTGCTCTACATTTGTACTCTGTTGTTCCTGTATTAGAAAGTTTCTCACTGAGTTTGTTGGTGGTGATTTTAGCTGCAGAGATCTGAGGATTTACTGGCTGATCATTTTTGTACCAGATGAAAGTCCATCCTGTAGACTGATTCAGATCACAGGTCAGAGTAACGGTGTCTCCAGTGTAGATGAAGTTCTGAGGTTCTAATCTCACAGTTGGTTTGGGTTTTGCTGTTAATAGAAAATAATGAAGCTTTTTAAGCTGTTTTTTCAACGAAATCGCAGTTTAATCACTTTTATTCTCTAATTTTCACCAAATTTAACCTGCTAATAAAAAGCTACACTGCTACATGCTGTGGATAATGCAAATAAAAACCACAGTATGTGGGAAATAAAAACCACATCAGTGCTGCACAGAAAAAACAGAGATTATATGAGAGATATTACAGATTATTTATTAATACTGAAACAAGCAACAACTGCTCAAACATTTTACCTTCTGTTACATTCATACAGAGTGACAAGGAAAATGAAAGTAATATGACGAGCACCAGCAGTGTAAAAATGTTCAAATTTTATTACATGGAAATGAACTTTAATCTATTTTTTTTGTGGTAAAGTTTGTGGTGCAGTTATTAGATTATGCACTGTGGCTGAGTTTCTGTAACATTCTAACAAGCCTCTCTCCTCTACACCAGAACTGAATACATGCTGATGTGATACAGATGTTATTAAATACAGTAGAGATGATCAGACTCACCTGATACAGTCAGTAGAACAGCATCACTGGGGTGTGAGGAACGTGAGCCTCCTGTCTCTGTTCCTGTACAGGTGTATTTACCTGCATGATTCTCTGTAACATCACTGATTCTGTACTGCTGATCATTACTGACAGTTTGGTCTGAACCTTCTTTATTCCAGCTGTACCTCCAGTTCTGGACACCTCCTCCATTCTCTATGTTACATGTGAGAGTAACAATCTCGTCTATAAACACGTGATTATCAGGATTTATGGTCACAACAGGTGGTCTCTCTGTAAAAATAAAATTAAACATAATTTTCATTAATAAAGACACTTTGTGGTTTGTGGTTGTGAGTGTATAATGTTAGTGAGAATGTTTGGAGAACTGAAGCACAGTTTAAGTCACAGTTCACCAGTCAGTTCAGGACCTAAAGCTCAAGTGCAGTTGGGTTTTGCAGCAGGAAAATGATTCAAAAACACACACAAGTCCATCACTGTATGGCTTAAAACACAAACAAAGAAAAAAATGAAGCTTTTGGATCAATCAAGTCAAAGTCCTGACTTCATTCCCATCAAGATGCTGTGGCAAGACCTTAAATGGGCAGTTCATACTGGAAAACCTCATCACAAGTATCACAAACATAGGTTTGGGGTGTGTGGGGTGGGGGGGTTGGGTACATTTTAGACCACCTGTTGTGACCATAAATCCTGATAATCACGTGTTTATAGGAGGGCAAGGGCAAGCCGTAGCCTAGTGGTTAAGGTACTGGACTAGTAACCAGAAGGTCGCTGGTTCAAGCCCCACCACTGCCAGGTTGCTGCTGTTGGGCCCTTGAGCAAGGCCCTTAACCCTCAATTGCTCAGACTGTATCCCGTAACTGTACTGTAAGTCGCTTTGGATAAAGGCGTCTGCTAAATGCTGAAAATGTATTGTAAATAAATCTTTATCTATAATAATTGAAATGATGATTAAAAGCATCTTGTGTTACTTTTGTTGTTTTTTATCTTCTATTATAATTAGTTGTAAAATCTGAAACATTTAAATGTCCCAAATCACTGAAAAAGAAAAACTGGGTGAGGGGCAAATACTTTTTGACAAATACTTATGCATTTTACACTTTTTTACACTTTACACTTGTGCAATTTAAAGTAGGTAATAAAAATGAATAAATAAATATTTGAACATTTATGTAAAGCAGGGCAGTGGTATCTTAGTGGTTAAGTCAAGTCAGGTCATCTTTATTTTTAAAGCACATTTAAAAGACAACGTGTGTCAACCAAAGTGCTGTACATTAAAATTAGGTATAAATACCACTCAATTATGCAACATTTAACAAATAATTAACATACATACAAAATAATATACATACGCACCAACATATAAACATATAAACATGTAAATCAGCAGCAGCTCCGGTCCCGAGTAATAAGGCATATCACCGTATTTGTGAAAGTATACGGCAGACTTTGAATCATTACCCGAGGCATGGTAGAGTCCATGAATACATCCAAACAGGACTAAAATTGCCACAGCAAATTCAGAGTTGGAGCAGGGCAGCGACGGCTCGTGTTAGGCAGGCGACAGTACACAGCAAAAAGTCCAGTGTTGAATTAACTCCCACAGAGTTGATTTTAACACTTTTTCAGGGTTTATATAGCTCCACACTCTGAAGAGTTAAATCAACACTTTCAAAATAGTTAAATGTTTAACACCTTGTCAGAGTTCCTGTTTTAACTTATAAAAGAGTAAAAGTAACTAAGGGAGTACAAACTTTGGCTGAAATTGGACAGTGGTAGCCTAGTGGGTAGAGCTTTGGGCTATCAACTTGAAGATTGGTGGTTCAAATCCAGGCTCTGCTATGCAACTACTTTTGGGTTCTATCTAAAAATAACACTGCTATATTTATAGTCATATTTTACTATTGCAGTAGTGTTCATTTAACTCCCTACATTATTATTCTAATAATAAGAATTAATTCCAGTACACCAAATCATTTTCAAAAATAACATTTATTTTTCCTGGTGGTGGCGGCAGGTGAAGATGGAAAGGAAACAACAATGAGGCCATTTGTTGGTCATAGGCTGAAGACAAAGTCACAATCAAATAATGGAAAATTCATCAAATTTAATACTTTTACAGAGAGGTGTTGAGTTTTGAAATGTCTATCTATTGGTCATATTTTCCCCCAAATCAGATCAACTTAGAAACAGAGTATAAACAAACTAAATCTTGAACTCTACAATAATGAATGCATGAATAAATGCAAAAAAAGACTGCAATTATTAGATTAAACTTTATTGTCATTGTGCAGAGTACAAGTACAGAGCCAACGAAATGCAGTAGCATCTAACCAGAGGATAGAGATTATTTACATATAATACAGTTAAAGTGCAGTAGTGTCCAGATTAGACATATATTAAGAACAATAAACAATGATTGTCCAGTGTATAAACTAGTCTATAATTACAAAGTTATGAAAGGTGAAAATTATAGCAAATGCATTAAAACACACATGTCGCCTCAAGATCACTTCCTGATGAACTTTCTGCTGACTGCAACACGTGACGCAGCTCTGGTGTTGAGGTGAGCCTCTTGGTCTTTTTTATGATATTTGGCTTGAAGAACGCATTCCGTCTTGTCATCAAAACAGGAGAGTGAAGTCTTGATCAACCTTTAATAAAGAATTAATTTTAAACTACTAGTTGTACTATTACATTAAATGCTTAATTTCAACCCAGTATAAACATCATTTCATACTTACCAATCTTTTTGTATCCAGAAATCTTGGAAAGGTGGAGAGGATACCAGCACTTCTGCCTGGATCATTAACAAGTTTCTGGCGCTGCTGAAAAATCTCCCTAATCATCTTCTCAGATTCTCATTTAATCTAAAAAGAGATTAAATATCTAATTTAAATTTATGCAATTGTCATGCAGTTATTTGGCACAAATAAAAAGAATATGGAACACACATACCCATGATTATCAATCATATGAGCCACCAATATGTTAAACATTTGCCCAGAATAATCATTGAAAAAAGAACACAAAACAACTACAGTACACAGTTCCCCAGCAGGCAGGGAGAAAACAAGTCATTTAGCTTGCTAACCTAGCTAACTAGACGGCTAAACACACAAACTAAAAATCACACAGGACCAAAAGCAGCTGATGTAACTTAAGTGGCAGCAATCAGCTGCAGTCAATTTGTGCAGCGTTCTTACAACAGAAACTTTCTCTCTCACTCTCTCACACACATCCTTCAGTACACCTATATGTTTTAGACTGACAATATCATCATCAATGTATACTTTCAATAAGACTGAATTAATTACACTTACCACGTAAACTTGAGAGGGGGAAATGGCACCGTCGTCTTCTTGTCTCCAACCGAAGAAGTAAAATGCATGGGCGTAGTTTAATTAAATCTAAATGTATGGGCGGAGTTTATTAAATCTAAATGCATGGGCGTAGTTTAATTAAATCTAAATGCATGGGTGGAGTTTAATTAAAATTAAATGCATGGGCGGAGTTTAATTAAATCTCTGTGGAGTTAGGTTAACACCGATCGAATCAACTCTGCCAAATAACTCCAACACTGAACACAGTTTAAATCCGAATGTGTTAAAATGACACTTTGAGAGTGAAAATCAACTCTGAAATGTTTAACTCTGAAATTTCAACACTCCAGTTTTTGCTGTGTACAGATTAAATTCAGAAAACTCCGGGTGCAATAAAATCCAATTTAAGGATGAGTCCAGACTGAATGTTGTCCTCCCGTTCCTGAAGGAGTAGCGATAATCCACCAATAAGATCATTTACTAATTAAAATTCAAAAAATAATAAAATACAGTAACGGTAGCGGCAGCCAAATGCGCCAGCGTTCACCATCACCATCCAGTACCCAACAGACGCAGAGACCATCCGATGAAAAACAGGAGCGGCAGAGACCACAAAATGACGAAAACAAAAGAAAAACATGACAAAAATACAACAAAACACGGCAAAACATGACAAAATACAGCAACGGCAGCGGCAGTTAAGGTGATTAGAAGATTGCTGGTACAAGCCCCACTACCACCAAGTTACCACTGCTGGGCCCCTGAAAAAGGCCCTTAACCCTCAGTTCCTTGAATTGTATTTGGTAAGTAACAACTGTAAGATGTGTTGGATAAGAATGTCTGTACATCATTTCTTTATTCTAGTTTTGTTTTTATTGAATTTTTAAATACTACATTTATTAGTGCAGTTTCTTTACATTTTCAAGTAACATTTTTAAACAAGTAACTTGTGTTTCGTGTTCTTATTTTTTAAATGTATATAATATAATTTTAACCATATAGTCACACTTAACCCTCCTGTCATGTTCACCTCCTGCCCCTTACTTTAGTGTTCCCGGTCAAAATTGACCGGTCTGTTTTAACTGCTCTTAAATTAGCACAAAAACCATTTTTCACCACCAAATTTTTATTCAACATTCTTTAGCTGTGATCAATGTCTCAAAGTAGTGTTTAACATGAATTTATAGAATTAGACATAAAATAACTGCAGTGAAAATACAACATGTAATGTAAAAAATAAATTGAAAACCAAAGACCAAACTCAACATGAAGTCGTGTGTGTGTGTGTGTGTGTGTGTGTGTGTGTGCATGTGAATTCATGCACATGTGTGGCATGTGACACTCAGGTCAGAGTGGGCCTTGCAAACATAGGCATTACATTTGCAGCGTCTCAGTCGATTTCTCTCCAGGTGTCCCCAAACACACGCTTCCCCTCCAGGTATGTCATCTCCAGTATAATTCCCTCAATGGACTCTGGTAAAAAGAGTTGGAAGCTGGACTTTCCACACAAGATGTCGCATACCGTGTTGGCCCTGGCGTCATCTTTATGATGCTTTCCACTCTCGCTCTACTTCCTCTGTCCTGGGGGGGATGAAGACCAGAGCAAGTGTCCACTCTTGGACTGGAATCTCTCCTCAGGTGCCTGTTCTTCAGGTGCCTCTCCCTCTCCATCTGACTGGTCAGTCTCCTCAAAGTTTGGATCTAAATCTGTGTTGTCTTCCACTTCCGAGACATCCTCCTCTATCTCTGGTTCAATTTCAGTGCCCTCTTCATCATGTCCAAAAACCTGGACCAGAACCTCTTCGACAGATAACCGCTTGGTCAGTCGCCTACTCATTGTGCTCAGAGTAAAAGGAGTGCAAGGCAAACATCAAGCTATATATATGGGGTCTGTGTGAAGATGATACATTGATTAGTCTGGAAGGTGTGGTTAACGTGTGGTTCACATGGGGGATAGGCACATAAGCGCAGGAAAGAGATGGGTTCACATAACAGACACCTGTTTAGTCTAGTCAAGATATGATACATTGTTTCATCAGGAAGTTGGTTCACGTGGGAGAATCGGCACATAAGCGCGGGAAAGAGATGTGTACCCGCAAAAGACATTGTTCAGTCTGAAATGTGTGTGAGTGAGTGAGTGAGTAAGTGAGTTTGGGTGGTGTGTATGGGGATGTTTTCTGTCTGATGGATGAATATAGTCTGGATACCCATTCATTTCCTATGGCGGTCACTTTTGACCGGGAACACCACAGGTGTAACAAGGCTGACTAAAACACTCAAAATTCAATGAAAGAGGTGATCATAACTTTTATATGTTCAAGTGCATATTGTGGAGGATATCATGAGTCCTTGAGGCAATCAGATGTAAAACACAATATTTATGAGTGTTTTAAGTTGTAAATCGGTCAGATTTGACCCGAACACGACAGGAAGGTTAATGAAAGAAAGCTTTTAAAACAATTCTGTAAACACATTGCTTTATTTTTAACATTGTTCACCAACACTGAATCACTGTAGAGTTTTATCAACGATTCAGTTACTGAAGAAATAGTTGAAACATGAACAATAATCAGAATAATATTCTGGATCCAACCTTAAGAAATGATAATATTTGTCTAGATCACTCACCCCTAACTCGGATTAACTCAAGCACAACTGAGTCTTTCATTAACACTCATATTAATACAAATCATGATACAATGACCCGTCTCCAAAACAGCTGTTTTTGATCATTCCATAAAACTCCTATTTTTCATTATTATAATTTTAATTTGAATTCTTCAACATTAGTCTTTATTTATTTAAAGTAAAACAGTTTAGTTGCATTAACTGAAGCATTTCTTATGAGCTAAGAAATCGTTCTGCAAATTATTTGGTGAAATTATTATATTAATTTTTTGACTAAATAAAATTTGTAAAAAAAATTATAAACATGACAAACCTTCCACTGTAACGGTAACTGCATCACTGTACTGTGAGCTGTAGTAGTGGTATTTGTGCTGGTAGTAGTTGTAGTAGTTTTTTCTTCGTGCTCTACATTTGTACTTTGTTGTTCCTGTATAATAAAGTTTCTCACTGAGTTTGTTGGTGGTGATTTTATCTGCAGAGATCTGAGGATTTACATGCTGATCATTTCTGTACCAGATGAAAGTCCATCCTGTAGACTGATTCAGATCGCAGGTCAGAGTAACGGTGTCTCCAGGGTAGATGAAGTTCTGAGGTTCTAATCTCACAGTTGGTTTGGGTTTTGCTGTTAATAGAAAATAATGAAGCTTTTAAACTTTTTTTCTTTTACAACAACATTTTTTAAATCACATTTATTCTCTCATTTTCTTCAAATTCCATCCAGAATCTGCTGATGAAAAAGCTACATGCTGTGGATAATGCAAATAAAAAAAACACAGTATGTTTTACATTTACTTTGACTTGTATTTAATTGCAGACAGTTTGAAGCTAAAATATTTCATGTTTTATCTGCTCAACTTCATTTCATTTATTAATAAACATCCATTCCTGCATTTCAGGCCTGCAACACATTTCAAAAAAAGTTGGGACGGGGGCAATTTAGGGCTAGTAATGAGGTCACTGTAATCATGGTTTGGTACAAAAGCAGCATCCAGTCCTTGATGAGCAAAGATGATCAGAGGATCCAGTTTATCCACAAATGTGTGAGAAAATGATTGAAATGTTTAAAAACAATGAACCTCAAGAAAGATTGGAAGGGATTTGCATGTTCTTCCTCTACAGTGCAGAATATCATTACACCATTCAAGGAATCAGGAGGAATTTTAGTGTGTAAAGGCCAAGTGTGCAAGCTTAATCTGAACACCCGTGATCTTCCATCCCTCAGACGGCGCCGCATCAAGAACCTCCACTCAACACTAGCTGATATAACCACATGGGTGAGAAATTAGTTTATCAAACCTTTATCAAGCTCTACAATACAGAGTTACTGCACAAATGATACTTAAACCTTTACTGTGCAAAAAAAAGTCTTATGTTAACCGTGTCCAGAAGAGGCATCAACTTCTCTGGGCTCGGAGGCATCTAGGATGAACCGTCACACAGTGGAAACGTGTATTGTGGTCAGATGAATCAGCATTCCAGGTCTTTTTTGGAACTAAAGACAAAAAGGACCAACCAGACTTTTATCAGCAACAAGTCCAAAAGCCAGGGTCTGCCATGGTATAGGGTGTGTCAGTGCAGAGCATTAATGCAGAAAAGTACATTGAGATCTTAGAGCAACATGTGCTGCCTTCAAGACGTCGTCTTTTCCAGGGACGTCCAGCATTTTTCGACAAGACGATGCAAAACCACCTGCTGCACACATTACAAAGGCGTGGCTACAGAAGAAAAGGGTACGGGTACTGGACTGGCCTGCCTGCAGTCCTGACCTGCCCCCTATAGACAATGTGTGGAGAATTTTGAAACAAAAAACGCGACAACAACGACCCCGTACTGTTGCATATCTTAAGACGTGTTTCCAGGAAGAACGAGACAAAATAAAAGCTGAAACACTAAATCACTTGGTCTCCTCGGTGCCAAAACCTCTTTTAAGTGGTGAAAAGGAACGGCAACATTACAAAGTGGTAAATGCTTTACTGTCCCAACTTTTTTGGAATGTGTTGCAGGCCTGAAATGCAGGAATGGATGTTTATTAATACATTAATTATAAGTTGACTTGACAAAACATGAAATAGTTTGGGTTCATACAGCCTGAAAAGAAATAACAGTCAAAGTAACTGTAAGAAACTCTGTGTTTTTCCATGCTGTTCCATTTTTGTCTGAATTTGGGTTGTACAAAAAGACAGTGAAAGACAGTTGTTTTTACCTTTGCCCCAACTTTTTCTGATTTGTGGTTGTAACTCTTTCCTACATGACCAAAACTTTGTACATGCATGCTAATGTGATACAGATGTTAATCAATACAGAAGAGATGATCAGACTCACCTGATACAGTCAGTAGAACAGCATCACTGGGGTGTGAGGAACGTGAGCCTCCGGTCTCTGTTCCTGTACAGGTGTATTTACCTGCATGATTCTCTGTAACATTATTGATTCTGTACTGCTGATCATTACTGACAGTTTGGTCTGAACCTTCTTTATTCCAGCTGTACCTCCAGTTCTGGACACCTCCTCCATTCTCTATTTTACATGTGAGAGTAACAATCTCATCTATAAACACGTGATTATCAGGATCTATAGTCACAGTTGGTTTTGGTCTCTCTGTAGAAAGAAAATAAAAAATAAATTAATAATAAAGACACTTTCTGGTTGTGAGTGTAAAATGTTTGAAGAACTGAAGCTCAGTTTCTCAGGTCGCTACACATCAGACATTTACACACTTACACATGAACAGATATTTTTGGGAGGTTGATTTTATTCTCAACACATTCACGATGACATGATACAAACACAGTTTTTAAATGATCCACCTGCAACTTGAGCACCAAATATTTCATTACCCTGGAACTCTTATAATCTTATTATTAATTAATAATCATAATCTAATCTAACTCATCTATATAATTTGTTATAAATGCCAAACAAAAGGTTATTAATTCACGTCTGAAACTACAGTGAACCACAGTTAGAGCCACTGTCATTATTTTATCAAACCAAATCAAACCATTTTTTTTTTTCAAAAACTGATCATCCCACTAAAATTTCTTTAAAGCACATCACCAACTCATCCAGGAAATAAAGGAAAACCCAGAAGAACATCCAAGGTACTGCAGACCTCTCTCACCTCAGATAAAATTAGTGTTCATGATTCCACCATCAGAAAGAGACCAGGTTCAAATATCCAAGAGAGAATTTCTTCTATTTTTGCATATCAATCACACTTATGTTTTAACATCAAACTACTTTTAATATTAGACAGAGACCCAAAGGAAACACAAAGTGTTTTTTTAATCACACCCAGACATGATCACATGATTAGCCACACCCAAACATGATCACATGATTAGCCACACCCAGACATGATCACTGCCAGTCCTGCTTAAACTAACTATCAATTTAATAGAACCTGCCTGGTAATGTGAAGCATTATAAACTCTTATAGAGCTGTATTTTTACTTCAACAGAATCTGAGATAATCAGAGACAAAATTTGAGTTTTAAACACTGATTTTATTTTAGCTGATTCTGTTTTTAGTACTTTTCAACATGTAGGAGATGAGTTCTGGAGGAACTGAGAGAATCAACACAGATTCATTTAAACCTGATGTGTATTTCACGTCCAATCATAGAAATGTTAGGAATGTTAGGAAATATGACTTGTACAACTGAATTGTTTATGTAAATGATGGATCTATACATGTGCACCTTTGTTTACCAGAATTAACAATCATGTCAGCATCAGAGTCTAAAGAGCAAGAACAAGCAATTCAACATTTAGTCTAAATTGATTAGGGAGGAAAAGCTTGCTCCATGGTACAATGAGCACACAACAGGGTGCCCATACTTTTGTGGCTTGAGATCTACTATTTTCAAGTCGACAGGTCATCGTGATCTACTTTTTAAGGTCGGACTCATCATTTTGCAAAAATGCTCTTAAGCTTTTATAAATGTGCTTCAGTTCCTGTATTGATATTCAGCATTACAGGGCAGGCTTGGGTCCAGTGGGTTCAGTGTCACTAACACTGGGCGCGAGACAAAAATACACCCTGGACAGGGCGCGTCAAACCAACACAAAGCATCACACACTTATTTATCCACTCGCTCACACATACAGGTGCAATTTAGAGCAGCAACTACACCTACTGGCACGTTTCAAACCCGGAGAAAAGCCACGCAGACATGAGGAGTACATGCAGTACATGCAGCAGTTGGTTCTAACCTGTAATAAATTGCATTTCTCAAAATGTCCACTAGGTGGAGGCGCCACTATGGTAACAAACCACAAAGTAAAGCAGTGGTTCCCAAACTTTTTCTGTCACGCCCCCCTTTGGAAGATGAAAATCTGTCACCCCCCCCCCCCCCCCCCCCCCCAATAAAATGCTGACAAAAATAGGCCAATTTTAACTTTGTTGATATAAAAACCTTTATATCAGTCATTTTTGTTGTACTTGACTTTATAAAACTACTTTTTGACATCACTGAACTGCTCCTTCAATTAGTCTGCTATTTCAAAAATTAAAAACACTTTGCAAAAAAAGATAAAGTTCAATCTGTGCCAATTAGTGAGAGTTCAAGACTTATCAGTGTATTAGTGGCTGTTTTTCTTTTTATCCCTGTCAAATACCTCTCCATTCTGTACATCTAGACCAGGAGTGCCCAAACTTTCATGGCTTGAGATCTACTGTTTCAGTCTACAGGTCATCATGATCTACTTTTTACAGTCCCCTCATCATTTTTCAAAAAAGCTTTGAAGCTTTTTTAAATTCACTTCAGTTCCTGTATCGATATTCAGATTTACAGAGCAAGTGACTGATAAATCACACTGACATTATTCTGATGATTTGCTCTAAATGGTATCAGTTATCTGGACAGGAGCTGCTGATGCTCAGGCAGTTTTTCAGGTGTTTATCAGTAAGGATGGACCCATATTTAGGGAAAAGGCTGATTCACACATGTAGGTTGAGCCGAAACAGCTGTCAATCATGTGGAAGTTCCAAATTGTCCAGCAGAGGCCCTCGACTTCATATGAATGTCAGATTGTGGGTTACCTGCTAATAAATTGTTTTCCAACAAAATTTGCCCAATTTGGCGGATAATCGCTCAATCTGGCAACACTGGAATGCGCAGAGCCAGCAGGCGCTTTTACTCGTAGCGCGCCACGAATATTACTAAATAGTAGTACTTCTGAGTGATAGAAGTATTGGACTCCCCGATCTAGACTCCTGAATCCTGAATCCTGACACACCTGAAAACACGGTTTGTTTATCGTCCACCGTAAAAAGAAATCCGACGTTAGAACATTGGTTCCGCGCTTAATTTCAGTCAGACGCGCCCCTCGTGCTATGCTTCTGCGCCCCCTAAAGGGGGGCGCGCCCCCCAGTTTGGGAACCGCTGAAGTAAAGAAACAGCGGCCACATTTCATGTTAATCACGTTGAGCTGTTAGAATGATCGATGTATTGGGCAGCAGCTCGATAATTAGTGCACAGACGGCGGTGCACTACACTGAAGTGTAAAAGGTCGCATGAAAAGATGCACTGAGTACAAAACATGCACTTATACAAGCTAAAGCTTTATTTTATTCTTCCTTAGTACTTAATCTAATAAACCACCCAATGTAACAGCAATGATTTTTATATAATAATAAGACAGAAAAAATACAACTTTAAATTCAGAGTGTGTCACCTGTCAGTATAAAGCATCAATTCACTTCGAGCAGTGTGGGTAATAATAGTGATTTATCCAACAATGATATCAGACTAAATTTCCTTTAATCTCCCAAAATTAACTAACTGCGTTGATTAAATCATCAAAGTCATCATCGTGTATACTCGATCCTGTTCCAACCCGTTTACTTAAAGATTTACTCCCAGCTATTGTAGAGTCCCTGCTTACATTAATCAATGCATCCCTTAGCCTGGGGTACGTACCTAAATCAGTGTTTCCCAACCACTGTGAGAAATCATCAGGTGTGCCGTGGAAGGTTATCCAATTTCACCTGATTGGTACTGCGGTGTGTAGTGACAGGCAGAACAATTACATTCTCTTCCACTAGAGGGAAGTAAAACTTCTTGGTGGTGTGCCTTGTGATTTTTCTAATGTGAAATATGTTGGGAAAAAAAAGTTGGGAAACACTGACCTAAATTGTTTAAATGTGATGTTATTAAACCTCTGATTTAAAAAAAAAAAACCTAATCTCGATCCACATGTTCTGTCCAAAGGGTGATTTCATAGCTTCATTTTGTCTCCAAGATTCTAGCAAAAGCAGTTTCCTAACAATTCTTTTTTTATTTACATGAAAACAGTATTCATGAAACATTTATATCAGGATTTAGACCCAACCATAGTACAGAAACTGCATTAATTAAGGTAGTTGATGATCTATTAATGTTTTTTTTTTTTTTTGATAATGGATCTCTTTTCTTTTTCTAACATTAACATTTTGCTCGATAGGTTGAAAAATACAGTAGGTGTTAAAGGACTCGCACTCTCTTGGTTTAAATCCTACCTGACCTGACTGCTCTCAGTTTGTTTATGTAAATAATAAATGCTTGAAAACTACAAAAGTAAAGTATGGTGTTCCACAGGGGTCAGTATTTGGACCTCTATTATGTACACTATATATGCTACCATTAGGAAAAAATATTTATAAACATGGCATCAATTTTTTAATTATTAAAATGACTTGTTTTTTTTCTTTTCATTAGTTATAATTTTTAGTTTAAATTATTTTGTATATGTTTGGTTTGTGTAAATCCTTTTCATTGAAATTATTCTCCAAGACACCCAATGAGTCTGGTTCCTCTCAAGGTTTCTTCTTGTAATTTTAAGAGAGTTTTTCCCTGCCACTGTCGCCCTCTGCTAGCTCAACAGGGGTTTTTGTTCTGTCGGTCCTGGATTCTGAGTTGCTTTGAGACAATGTCTATTGTAAAAAGTGCTATATGAATAAATTTGACTTGATTTGTATTTATATTTACAGTGGTGCTTGAAAGTTTGTGAACCCTTTAGAATATTCTATATTTCTGCATAAATATGACCTAAAACATCAAATTTTCATTTGTGCTAAAGTCCTAAAAGTAGATAAAGAGAACCCAGTTAAACAAATGAGACAAAAATATTATACTTGGTCATTTATTTATTGAGGAAAATGATCCAATATTACATATTTGTGAGTGGCAAAAGTATGTGAACCTCTAGGATTCGCAGGTAATTTGAAGGTGAAATTAGAGTCAGGTGTTTTCACTTGATCATGGGATGACAATCAGGTGTGAGTGGGCACCCTGTTTTATTTAAAGAACAGGGATCTATCAAAGTCTGCTCTTCACAACACACGTTTGTGGTAGTGTATCATGGCATGAACAAAGGAGATTTCTGAGGACCTCAGAAAAAGAGTTCTTGATGCTCATCAGACTGGAAAAGGTTACAAAACCATCTCTAAAGAGTTTGGACTCCACCAATCCACAGTCAGACAGACTGTGTACAAATAAAGGAAATTCAAGACCATTGTTACCCTCCCCAGGAGTGGTCGACCAACAAAGATCACTCCAAGAGCAAGGCGTGTAATAGTCGGCGAGGTCACAAAGGACCCCAAGGTAACTTCTAAGCAACTGAAGGCCTCTCTCACATTGGCTAATGTTAATGTTCATGAGTCCACCATCAGGAGAACACTGAACAACAATGGTGAGCATGGCAGGGTTGCAAGGTGAAAGCCACTGCTCTCCAAAAAGAACATTGCTGCTTGTCTGCAGTTTGCTGCAGATCACGTGGACAAGCCAGAAGGCTATTGGAAGAATGTTTTGTGGACAGATGAGACCAAAATAGAACTTTTTGGTTTAAATGAAAAGCGTTATGTTTGGAGAAAGGAAAACACTGCATTCCAGCATAAGAACCTTATCCCATCTGTGAAACATGGTGGTGGTAGTATCATGGTTTGGGCCTGTTTTGCTGCATCTGGGCCACGACGGCTTGCCATCATTGATGGAACAATGAATTCTGAATTACAGGTGCTGGTCATAAAATTAGAATATCATGAAAAAGTTGATTTATTTCAGTAATTCCATTCAAAAAGTGAAACTTGTATATTATATTCATTCATTACACACAGACTGATATATTTCAAATGTTTATTTCTTTTAATGTTGATGATTATAACTGACAACTAATGAAAACCCCAAATTCAGTATCTCAGAAAATTAGAATATTACTTAAGACCAATACAAAAAAAGGATTTTTAGAAATGTTGGCCAACTGAAAAGTATGAAGATGAAAAGTATGAGCATGTACAGCACTCAATACTTAGTTGGGGCTCCTTTTGCCTGGATTACTGCAGCAATGCGGCGTGGCATGGAGTCGATCAGTCTGTGGCACTGCTCAGGTGTTATGAGAGCCCAGGTTGCTCTGATAGTGGCCTTCAGCTCTTCTGAATTGTTGGGTCTGGTGTATCGCATCTTCCTCTTCACAATACCCCATAGATTTTCTATGGGGTTAAGGTCAGGTGAGTTTGCTGGCCAATTAAGAACAGGGATACCATGGTCCTTAAACCAGGTACTGGTAGCTTTGGCACTGTGTGTAGGTGCCAAGTCCTGTTGGAAAATGAAATCTGCATCTCCATAAAGTTGGTCAGCAGCAGAAAGCATGAAGTGCTCTAAAACTTCCTGGTAGACAGCTGTGTTGACCTTGGACCTCAGAAAACACAGTGGACCAACACCAGCAGAAAACACCTGACATGGCACTCCAAACCATCACTGACTGTGGAAACTTTACACTGGACCTCAAGCAACGTGGATTCTGTGCCTCTCCTCTCTTCCTCCAGACTCTGGGACCTTGATTTCCAAAGGTAATGCAAAATGTACTTTCATCAGAGAACATAACTTTGGACCACTCAGCAGCAGTCCAGTTCTTTTTGTCTTCTGACGCTTCTGACGCTGTCTCTTGTTCAAGAGTAGCTTAAACCCATGTATTGCATACGTCTGTGCGTGGTGGTTCTTGAAGCACTGACTCCAGCTGCAGTCCACTCTTTGTGAATCTCCCCCACATTTTTGAATGGGTTTTGTTTCACACTTTGTTTCTCTCCAGGGTGCGGTTATCCCTATTGCTTGTACACTTTTTTCTATCACATCTTTTCCTTTCCTTCGTCTCTCTATTAATGTGCTTGGACACAGAGCTCTGTGAACAGCCAGCCTCTTTAGCAATGACCTTTTGTGTCTTGCCCTCCTTGTGCAAGGTGTCAATGGTCGTCTTTTGGACAACTGTCAAGTCAGCAGTCTTCCCCATGATTGTGTAGCCTACAGAACTAGACTGAGAGACCATTTAAAGGCCTTTGCAGGTGTTTTGAGTTAATTAGCTGATTAGAGTGTGGCACCAAGTGTATTCAATATTGTACCTTGTCACAATATTCTAATTTTCTGAGATACTGAATTTGGGGTTTTCATTAGTTGTCAGTTATAATCATCGACATTAAAAGAAATAAACATTTGAAATATATCAGTCTGTGTGTAATGAATGAATATAATATACAAGTTTCACTTTTTGAATTTTTTCAACTTTTTCATGATATTCTATTTTTAAGACCAGCACCTGTATATCAGAGAATTCTTAAGGAAAATGTCAGGACATCTGTCCATGAACTGAATCTCAAGAGAAGGTGGGTCATGCAGCAAGACAATGACCTTAAGCACACAAGTCGTTCTACAAAGAATGGTTAAAGAAGAATAAAGTTAATGTTTTGGAATGGCCAAGTCAAAGTCCTGACCTTAATCCAATCGAAATGTTGTGGAAAGACCTGAAGCGAGCAGTTAATGTGAGGAATCCCACCAACATCCCAGAGTTGAAGCTGTTCTGTACGGAGGAATGGGCTAAAATTCCTCCAAGCTGGTGTGCAGGACTGATCAACAGTTACCAGAAACGTTTAGTTGCAGTTATTGCTGCAAAGGGGGGTCACACCAGATACTGAAAGCAAAGGTTCACATACTTTTCCACCCACACATATGTAATTTTGGATCATTTTCCTCAATAAATAAATGACCAAGTACAATATTTTTCATCAAGTATAATAATGTCATTTGTTTAACTGGGTTCTCTTTATCTACTTTTAGGACTTGTGTGAAAATCTGATGATGTTTTAGGTCATATTTATGCAGAAATATAGAAAATTCTAAAGGGTTCACAAACTTTCAAGCACCACTGTAGTTTCACTGCATTACAAAGAATATTTTTATCATTGATTAAATCCTTTCTTGAGCTCAAATATTATGGAACAACATGGAATTGGTGAAATTATTACATAATTTTTTTTGACTACATCTGTAATAAACAGTAAACAGTAACTGGATCACTGAGCTCTGTGGGGGTCCTGACCATTGAAGAACAGGATGAAAGCAGGTTAAAAAAGTATGCAGGTAAAAAGGTGGACTACAGTCAATAATTGTAGAACTACAAAGTGCTTCTATATGGTAAGTGGAACCGATAAAAGAGACAGTGAATGTAGAAACACGAGATGCTTTTAATGTTATATCAGTGTATATTATAATGTAAATATGTATAATTATCTAATAAAATAAAATGCACATAAATTACCTTTAGTTTGTGCACAGTGGAAGAGTCCAGTCAGCACTGGATGTGGGGAGAGAAACAGAGGAAAAGAATCATTATAAAATATGATCACAGACAAACTGTGTGAATCTTTTCTTGTATATAAAGATACTTAATCAGAATAGAACAATAATTTATAGCCAAAAATCCACATACAAAATAGAATAGCAGAACGGAAACAAAGTAACAAATGAAAGGCACAAAAACGTGTTCATTTTTATTACAGAAGAATTTTGGTTTTTAATGTGGTGCCATCGGCATGGACTTAACTAATGACAAACAGTATTATTCATCAATCTGGCTCCAACTGTCTCTTACTGCTGTTGCCAGATCAGCTTTGCAGGTTGGAGGCTTGTTATTGACCATTTTCCACCAGAGATTTTTAACTGGATTGAGATCCCGACTATTTGCATGCCATGCCATTGACATTATATGTCTTTCTTAAAGGAAAGTTTTAACGTTCTTTGCCATATGGCAAGATGCATTATCCTCTTGAAAAATGAAATAAAAGAAGAATATATACTTTATTTGTCATATATACATATACAGATGTACAGTAGAATGAAATTCTTTCTTCGCATATCCCAGCTTGTTTGGAAGCTGGGGTCAGAGCGCAGGGTCAGCCATCATACGGCACCCCTGGAGCAGACAGGGTTAAGGGCCTTGCTCAAGGACCCAACAGTGGATGCTTAGCAGAGCCTGGATTTGAACCGCCAATCTTCCAGTTGACAGCCCAAAGCTCTACCCACTAGGCTACCACTGTAATCATCACCAAACATCATTTCAACTGATGGAATAAGAAAAGTGTCCAAAATTTCAATGTAGACTTTGGCATTTATAGAAGATGTAATGACTGCCATCTCCCCCGTGCCTTTACCTGACATGCAGGCCCATATCATCAACGACTGTGGAAATTCTCATGTTTTCTTCAGGCAGTTATCTTATAATAATAATAATAATAAATATTAAATAATAAATTTATAAGCGCCTTTCATAACACTCAAGGACACTTTACAAGAGTTTTACATACAAAAGGACACCAAACATACAAAATGACACAAAACATACAGGGACAATAAAGTGGAAATTACAGAGAATAGGCTATTTTGAACAGGTGAGTTTTGAGTCTAGATTTAAAAAGAGGAAGAGAATCTATGTTACGGATGTCGGGTAGGAGGGAGTTCCAGAGTTTGGGAGCAGAGCCTTCAGCAGAGCCATTGAACCCATGGTACTCAGACGAGCAGAAGGCAAAGAGAGATGAGTGGAAGAGGAGGATCTGAGCGAGCGGGAGGAAGATGCGATATTGAGAAGATTTGACAGATCTCTATACATTCTTCTTGAATGTATAGAGAAGAATTTTGAAATTGATTCTATATTTAACAGGAAGCCAGTGGAGTTGTTGAAGGACAGGTGTAATGTGATGAAATGAAGGAGTTTTAGAAATAATACGACCAGCTGCATTCTGGACCAGCTGAAGCTTATGGAAGGATTTATGAGGAAGGCCAAAAAGGAGAGAATTACAATAGTCAATACGGGAGGTAACAAGACTATGAACAAGAATAGAGGCAGTATGGGGGGTGAGGGAGGGGCGTAGACGATTAATGTTACGGAGATGAAAATATGCAGACCAGGTTATATTACTGATGTGAGAGTGAAAGGATAAAGAGCTATCTAGGATGACACCCAGACTCTTAACCTGAGGTGAGGGGGAGACTAAGGAGCTGTCGATCGGGATGGAGAAACTGTCAACTTTAGATAGTGTGGATTTTGAACCGCAAAGCAATATTTCAGTTTTATCACTATTGACTTTTAGGAAGTTAGAGGTGAACCATGTTTTTATTTCAGATAAACAGTTTAAAAGGGATAAGTGTGGGAAAAAAGTACTTGGTTTACTAGATAGGTAGAGCTGGGTATCATCCGCACAGCAGTGGAAATCGATGTTAAATGTGCGAAATATATTACCAAGGGGCAGAAGGTAAATGATGAAAAGGAGGGGCCCCAGCACAGAACCCTGGGGCACACCAGATAAAACAGGAGAAAACTGAGATCTGAAGGATTTGAGTTGAATGAACTGAGTGCGGCCTGAGAGATATGAATGAAACCTGTCAAGTGCGATATGGTTAATGCCTATGGAAGATAGTCTATTTAGAAGAATAGTATGAGAAATAGTGTCAAAGGCTGCGCTCAGATCGAGAAGAATGAGAATGGAAAATAAACCGGAATCAGCTGCCATAAGAAGGTCATTTGTGATCTTAATAAGAGCAGTTTCTGTACTATGGAGGGGGCGAAAACCAGACTGGAATTGTTCGTAGAGGCAATTTTGGGATAAAAGGTATGGAGTTGAGTGGCAATAACTTTTTCAAGTATTTTGGAAATAAACGGGAGGTTAGAAATGGGGCGGAGGTTATTAAAATTATTGGGATCTGAGCCAGGTTTTTTCAAGATAAGAGTAATAGCTGCTGTTTTAAAGAGTGTAGGAACAATTCCAGTAGTAAGTGAGGACTGAATAATGGCAGTTATGAGGGGGAGCAGAGAGGAAAGACCAGATTTGACTAAAACTGTAGGGAAAGGATCAAGCTGACATGTAGAAGGCTTTGATTTGATAATAAGATCGGAAATGATAGATGTATCTGGGAGTTGAAAACAAGAGAGAGACTGACTGTGTGAAAGAGGTACAGAAGAATAGAGAGGCAGAAGATTGGGACAGATGTTCTGGTGGATTTTACAAATTTTTTCACTAAAGAACAGCATTAGAGAATTACAGGTGTCAGTTGAATAAAAATGGGAGGGGAGGGAGGCTATGGGTTGGAGAAATTTGTTAACTAAAGAAAACAGTGTTTTAATGTTCCCTTCATTAGAACTGATTAGACCAGAGTAGTAAAGCGATTTTGCTTGAACAATTGTATCCTTATAATGTAGGATGTGAGTTTTGTGCATTTCTTTGTGGATAGTTAGACCAGATTTTCTATAGAGTCGCTCGAGTTGACGAGCTTTAGCTTTCATTAGCCGGAGTTCAGGGGTGTACCAGGGGGCAGAATGAGAGAAGGAAACAGAACGGGTTTTCACTGGGGCAAGAGAGTTCAGAATATCAGTTAGACTGTTGTTATAGTGAGCAGCGAGTTCATCCGGTGAGGATGAATTGTCCAGATTCAGAATATTATCGAGGCTGGAGGTGAGGACATCCATATTAATGTCTTTGATGTTCCTAAATGAGATGAGACGTGATGGCTTGGTTTTGGAGAGACAGAGTGTAATGTTGAATGAGAGAAGGAAATGGTCAGTTACATGGAGATCGTCGGCTGCACAGTTTGAGGGGATGAGACCGGAACAACAAATTAAGTCCAGTGTGTGTCCTTTTGTGTGGGTAGGAAAATCAATGAACTGATTAAATCCACAATTCTCGAGGCAGGAAGAGAAGTCTTTGGTGAGAGGAAGATTACTGCAGTCCATGTGTATATTGAAATCCCCCAACAATATTACATTAGGTGACAGAGTAGAAAGATGAGTAAGTAGAGAGGCAAAATCCGTGTGAGGCTTAGGAGGACGGTAGACTGTAGCGATGATGGTAGGACAGGGTCCAGGCAGTTCACACGCTAAACATTCCAGTGAACTGTAAGCAGGCTCAGACACCTAGAGGACTTTCCAATTCTCGCGGTAGAGTATCGCGAGACCTCCTCCGCGACCTACACCGCGAGGTTGACAGATGTAAACAAATCCAGGAGGAGTAGAGTCGTTGAGTTGTGAGAAGTCATTGGGTTGTTGCCAGGTTTCTGTTAAACAGAGAAAGTCAAACTTACGGTCAGTGAGGAGATCTTGAATGAGATGTCCCTTGCTCGTAAGTGAGCGGATGTTAAGGAGACCGAATTTGACAGTGGTGAAGTCGCATTTGACAGTAGCATTAGCTGATCTAGCTAAGCTAGCTAGCGCGCTGTGATTAGCACGCCGGCCGGTATTCCTGGGAGGGCGGCGGGTGGTGGACCAGAAGGATTGAATCGCTGTAGAGCTGTCGAAATGAAAATTCCGGCGAGATCCACGGTGAATGTATCTCGGGCAAGGCAGAAAAGCGATGTCCGGGTGCACCGCTGGCGGAGGCTCATAATAATGAAAGCGAAGTCGCAGGAGTTCAGCCTCTGTGTATTGGAGTATACCTGCCGCCGGTTGATAAAAGAGCGACAGGACGATCCAAACAAGAGCAAACCAGATGTACAACTGGCTCACCCACATTGTAAAACACCGAGTAGATGATGTGTCGACCCAGAAGTGTGTTGACCAAAGAATGAAAAGATGAAAAAAATGAAAAGAAACAATAATGAAAAGAAACAATAACAATACCGGAGAGCAGCGGCAGCCAGACGCGCACGGCGTTCACTCAACCAGTCAGAGGATAATCTTCATAAATTTCACTGGACCAACACCAAACAAAAGTTCCAGCATCATCGCCTAGTCAAAAATGGAAGTAAAAAATTCTAAAAACTTTTTCAGAGGGATGCAGCACTCTTGAAATTGCTAAGATATTGGGGTGTGATCACAGAACCATCAAACGTTTTGTTGCAAATAGTCAACAGGGTCACAAAAAACGTTGAGAGGCAAATTTTGAGAATAAACAAACGTGAAGCTACCAGGAACACATTATCCTCCAGTGCTGTCATAATCTAGAACGGCAACCTTCTTGGAGTGCTTTTCGTGTTGAAAATGGACTCAAAATCAACTCTCAAACCTACTGCCAGTTTTTAGAAGACACTTTCGTAGTACTCCATTGTGTGGCTATCCAGTAAAGGTTTAAAAGATGAAAGAATAATGACATGGCCCCCTTCCGCACCTGACCTAAACCCTATTGAAAACTTGTGGGCCCTTCTTAAACGGGAGATTTATGGTGAAGAAAAACAGTACACCTCTCTGAACAGTGTCTGGGAGTTTGTGGTTCCTGCTGCACAAAAAGTTGATCGTCAACAGATCAAGAAACTGACAGACTCCATGAATGTAAGGCTTATGACTGTTATTGAAAAGAAGGGTGACTATATTGGTCACACAGTTTTTTTAAGGGTTTTTTTTTGTCAAAAATGTTTCTTGAGTTGTTTATTATTCTCTCTTTAACAGATGAAAATAAACAAGTAAGATAGGGAAAAAAATGTCATTTAGTTGCATAATAATTCTGCACACTAATAGTTGCCCAATAATTCTGCACACATAAATATGGCTTGACCGAGAGCACTGTAGTTGTTCAATAATAAAATTAATCCTGAAAAATACAACTTGCCTAATAATTGTGGACACAGTGTAGTAACGGTAACAACTGTATTTAAAAAATTGCGGTAAATTCGTAGCTGAAACGCTGTAACATACTCAATAAACATTTCAAACCAACTGAGAATATTTACTACTTACAGATAATGCTTCTGTATCGGATTGCAAGAGAATGAAAGTCTATTTATTATTGTTTATGCTACTTTACCCCGCATTCTTTTGCCGCTAACCTGTAAAAGTGACGAAGCTTCTTAGCCAAGTCAAAGTTAGTTGCCAGTCACCAGCAGGGGGCCTGGGCAGCGCAGTAAGAGAGCACAGTGTTGCCAACTCCTCAGTAAGGAAAGTAGCTATTGGCTGTCCTAAAAGTCGCTAGAGGTCGCTAAATGACGTCATCTCCTAATTGGTACATGTCGATAGGTCTATATCTTATTATAAATTATAAGTAGCACATCTCAATAGGTTTATATTTTATTATAAATAGTGGTAGCACATCTCGATTGGTTTATATATTATTATAAACTATAAGTAGTGCATCTCAATAGATCCACTGATTTGAATCTCAGACATATACCTCAAATTTATTTATTAGGATTTTAATTAAATTAAATTAAATTTTATATTAGCCAGTATACAAAACATGTTGTAGTAAATAATACACTATGAGGAATATCTTCTAAGGTTTTGCCCCCTTGATTTATCAAACCCTGTTGGATCCTAGTGAGAAAACTATAGATGTCACTATTACAGCTCCTCTGTGCTCTGGAGCTCCTGTGTGCCACGCCCCCCTCTCAGTGAGCACACTTGGTCTCCAGCCAACGCCCTCTTTTCCATTGGTTCCTCTGGACTAATTAGCTCCAGCTGCTCCTGATTAAAGGAGGCAGCTTCTCCCCAGACTTTGGAGATTATTCTTGGTGACTCTGTCTGTCAGGTTTTGGAACCTTATTCTGCTCATTGTGCCTTGCTCCTTGTACCCGTCTGTCTTCTGGTTTGTTTGCTTTATTTAGTTCTGTCTGTTTAGTCTTTGTTTAGCCTGTCTGTTTAGCCTATTTAGTCTGTTTAACCTGTTTAGTCTGTTTAGTCTTTGTTTAGCCTTCTGTCTGTTTAGCCTGTTGGCTTAATTAGCCCGTTAGCCTGTTTAGCCTCTGTTTATTCCTTGTAGCCCTGTTTAGTTTATGTTCCTGTCTGTTTAGCCCTTTGTTTGTTAGTGCTGTGTTTTAGCTCTGTTAGCCTTTTGTTAATTGACTTTAGTTCTGTTAGTCCCTGTTCAGTCCTGTCTAATTCCTGTTTAGCGTAGTCTTTGTATGTTTAAATTAGTTAATATTTAGCTTAGTTCCTTTTGTGTTTAGTTTAGCTTGTTAGCATTTAGCCTGTTTGATCTTTATTTGTTTAGCTTTGTTTGTATTCCTTTGTCTTTATTATTATTATTATTATTATTATTATTAAATATATTTGTTACATCTCTGCATGTCTTCCCCTTCTGTTTGTCTAGCCCAATAACAGTTACATAGATCACACAGATCTTCTCTGTAGCTACAAAAACATGGAATAAGGAACAAATAATTACAACAGAACTGACAAGGAAAAAGCAACAAAAATTGTTTTATGTTAACATAATAAATGCTCAACATATTCACTCAGTAATAAACTTTATTAGACATGACCTTTACTGTACCAGATGAACTGCTAAGAAAACATTTTGTGTTGTTGTAATGTTCAGGTCGCAGATTTTTTTTTTTTTGTAAAAATGATTGGCTTTTCTAGACGTATGAAAAACGCTTTAAAATCACTGAACATGTATAAACTTGGTTAAAAAAAACGTTAATACAAAGCATTAGATAAACAATTATTCAACTGTATGCAATCAAGTATAGCCAATTTGAGCACCTTGCATAGTTCTGAAATAGAGTACAAAATAAGTCACATAATAACGGCATTACACAAACTTTACACTTTTAAAGGAATTAAAACTAAAACCATACATTACTAACCGCTAGCAGAAATAAATTAAGCAAAGGTAGCACAGAATTATAGGCATTCTTCAGTGACACCAGAAAAAGTCGCTAGATTTGTCGCTAGTCACTTTTTAAAAATAAAGTCGCTAGAGGGGTTTGAGAACTTGCTAAATATAGCAACAAAGGACTGGGTTTTGCATAAAAATTTCACCTAAATCATGGCTCACTGCTGCACCTTTGTAGCGGGGCAGATAGTAACTAGCAAAAAGGTGAAATGAAAGTGTACAGAAAAAGAGATAGGCTACTGTCAGTAATTGTGTACCCACACAGTTCATCTGTATGGTTTGTGTAGCTTATAAAATAATCTGTGAAATGTACCAGAGAGGTGTAGCTAATTGTGTTCTCAGTAAGTGTATACTGGTATCAGAGCAACATCTGCACATATATCAGCATCTGTATTAATATAACTGACACAGTGGAAAAAAGCTGCTGCAAGGACTCAACACACTGCAAAAAAAAAAAACTAAACTGTTAAACAAAAGTTAACTTCCCTTTTTTCTTACGGTAAGTTTCCAGTCATTAATAGAATTAAATTCATGCCATAGTTTAGTTTATTACTGATTCTTATGTTTTAATAATTCTTTAAGCCTGTGAACCCGGATTATACGTGTAACATTATTAATATTAATAAAGCTTAGACAAAAAGTTCAATAGTTATTTACTAACAGATTATAAATATGCTACATGTTCAAAAACTATATTGCTGTATTTTATTACATCAATTATTTTTATTCTAGTTTAGAGCTATACACTTCATACAGTAAAATCACTTTATCTCCCATTAAAGAAAACTTGGAACAGTGGTAAATTACCCAAACGTGGCCTTTGAAAGCGCATTGGTGGTTCATCTAGCAAGTCATGTGGCACGGTGGCTCAGTGGGTAGCACTGTCACCTCACAGCAAGAAGGTCATGGGTTTGATTCCCATGTCCTTTCTGTGTGGTTTGCATGTTCTCCCCGTGTCTGCGTGGGTTTCCTCCGGGTGCTCCAGTTTCCTTCCATGAGATAAGTTGCGTTATGATTTCCCCAACAGAAACTAACTGGGCTGAATTGGTATCTATGGGAGATTGCCAAGAAACTTAAGGTGCTCCAATTTTCCACAAAATCCCTCATTCCCTTAGTGATCTTTAGGTGTAATGTTGGAGTGAAAGTAGATGGGCCCTTGAGCAAGGCCATTGACCCTTTTGGCTCTGTACAATGGCTGACGCTGCACTCTGACCCCAAATAAACAAAGCTGGGATAAGCAGAAAAAGATCCTCACTGTACTGTACACGTGTAAACATACATGTGACAAATAAAGGCTTTCCTTCTGATCGATAGATTACAAGAGTAAGTTCACCTCTAACTGGTCAAAATAGGCAAAATTATACATTTAGAGTGGGTGTAGTAAAGGTCCTGATTTGAACCCATGAAAACTCCAGCAGCGCTGCTGTGTCTGATCCACTCATACCAGCACAACACACACTAACACACCATCACCATGTCAGTGTCACTGCAATGCTGAGAACGATCCACCACCTAAATAATACCTGCTCTGTGGGGGTCCTGACCATTGAAGAACAGGGTGAAAGGGGGCTAACAAAGCATGTAGAGAAACAGATGGACTACAGTCAGTAATTGTAGAACTACAAAGTGCTTCTATATGGTAAGTGGAGCTGATCAAATGGACAGTGAGTGTAGAAACAAGGAGGTGGTTTTAATGTTATGGCTGATCAGTGTATTAAAGCAATAAGCCACGAGAGGCCGTGCGTTACTGTGATTTTAGCACGGGGATTACGTTTTTAAACCTAAATCTCCTTTCCCCGTGCTAAAATCATAACAGTAATGCACGGTCTCAAGTGGCTTACTGCTTTTATAAGACGGCGGTCAACAAAAAATACAATAAATACAACAATGTTTAATCATAAATCTATTTATTGTGTATAAACTTACAATAAAGCATTCTTCCGCGACGCCAGGTAGTTCCTTAATAGTGTTGCTAGGCAACATGAGGGCGAACATAACATTCACTTTTTCTTTTCAGTGGCGTATTAATATGGAATGATGTGATGTGGTCCTAGGTGTGCGTTTATCGGGGATTTTACAGCGGCTCCGAACGCGGCTCAGCCAATCAGATTTTAGGACCGGAACTATCCGTTTTATAAATTACCATCTAAAACCAATAATCACAAAAAGTATTTTATTAAGCCACTGTGTTCATGTACCACGTTATTATAAAACCACAGAAACAGGCATAATTATAGAAATACTAAAAATATTTGTACATTGTGATGTGACGGGTCAGGCTTCAACATGAGGAAACAAGTTCATTTAACACCTTGCAGATCAATTAAATGCTGTTTGTAAGTCAGACCTTCTCTCCCAGCAGTAGACCCTGACCTCAGAAATGCTGTATGAACTAAAGCACAGATTCCTTTATACACACTAGTGCTGGACGATTTTCACGATGAATTCGGTTAATTCGAATGATGTGAGAAATGTGACAATCGAGATTAAAATACCAACAAAAGCTGTTATCACAGGCCACCTCTCACAGGTCTGTGCGCTAACCTTAGACGTGCGCGGAAGAAGAAAAAACACTTTGGTGTCTGTTGGAAGTAGCTCTCTACATAGACTCTCTACATCTCTACATACATTTTACATCATCCTGTGTGCGCTCCCAACAAGTAGGTGTTCAAAATCCTAGATCCCTTAAAATGCTCCCTAGTTAGATATCTTAAAAGTAAACTGTACTTTCAGTGAATAATTAAAAAAGCATCCCAGCATTCAGTGCGGCACAACTTTTCTCACAATAAAATAACAAATATGTCAGGTGATGCAAGGCAATTTACAAATGTAAATAAATTATTACTGAATTTCAGTTTGTATAAACTTGTACAAGTGTTTTTATTTGCAAGTTCGAGCTTGTCAGGGACAGTTTACTTATTTTCGGTACACGGAGGGAGATGTAAATAATTATAGGTGGTGCTGTTAATATTTTTGCACTTCTGCTTCTACCGTCTTTTAAATTAAAATGTCTTTTTTCAATGGCATTTTACAAGAACAAACAAAAAAATCACAATGGGCATCAAGAATCATTAATAAATTAAAAAATAATTAAGATTTAATCTTTTTGCAATATCACTCAGCCCTAATACACACTCCAAAATGTTGTGGAAAGCCTTTTCAAAATAGTGAAATCTGTTAAATCTGCTGAGGGGTGGAGTGGTATAAGAGGAAACCCTGATGGGAAAAAAACAAAGACAAAGACAGCGACAAAGACAAAGACTGAACTCTGGGTACCAAAGTCCATGTTGCTGTGGGGCACCAACTCTAGTAGTTTGTCACTGGGCTGCTCTAAACTGGGTGTAATTAGGATGATGTAGGTCTGACTGAAGTTACTCCTTAACACTGGGTGATTCACACTGCAAGGAGGCATTTTGGTAGGTCATGAGGCATCATAAATATCAACCATAAACTTAACAAACTCATCATAAAGTGCAAGAGAGCAACATCCAATCTCTCCACTTTACATTCAGTATCAGAGGAAAGTCTGAAAGCTGAACTCTGCACACAGAATCTCATAAATTCTCATTCTGTTCTCAGACTGTTAATTAACATTATTAACCCTCATTTCTTAATTATCATTTATCATCCCTCACGTTAATGAAGATACAAGAACAATTTATTACTCACAGAGCATCACAGGAAGTGTCCTGAACTCCATCCTGTCCAACTAACTGATCGACTGAGTGAGAATTAAAGTGTAAATACTTCCTGTAGGTGAGAGAGAGAGAGAGAGAGAAAGAGAGAGAGTGGGTGTGTTAGAAAACCTAGGGAGCTGCCTTGCTGTCTTACTGTCTACACAGGCAGCTGCCTCAGTAGAGAGGATTCTAGTAAGTCAATGACTTATAAGTCAGGTTATTCGAACGCGCTACTTAGACAACGCTTCCATCGCGTTTCGCGTTTAGCATTTAGCATCTTGCCATTAAAAACAATGAACTGAGGTAGCACAGCGCTAACGCTAACGTCAATATAACATTTCCCTTCATGTACCGATAATGGTTACATTTCCTGACAAGCTCGAACTTGCAAATAAAAACACTCGGCACAAGTTTATACAAGTTAAAAATCAGTAATATTTTATTTACGTTTAAAAATAACTCCATTCGTTTCTCCGACCCGTCAGCAATGTTTATTTTTCTGTGAGAGCCGACCCGCAATGAACGCTGTTGCCTTGATCACTAAGGACGCTTCCGATGCTCACTCGTTCTTGAGCCAAAATAACATTGAAATATGAAGATGCCTCAGAAGTGAGGATTTTAAGTCATCTAGGATTTCGAACAGCCTCCTTCTCGGGAGCGCGCACAGGATGACGTCAAATGCTGCCTATGTAGAGAGATCACTAGCTTTTCGAACACACCCAGAGAGAGAGACAAGATAGAGTGAAGACGTGTATAAGATGAGCTCTTGATTTTGTTAAGTATTTTTGTTTCCAGAATGAGATACATTTTAGTGACACAGTTAATATCTACAATAATCTTAAATGTAATATTAAAGATAAGTTTAAAAAAAATAACTTGATTAGGCAAAAACTGATAAAATAATAACATATCTGGACAGTCTTACCAAAAACAAGGCAACTTCAACAGAAAAGAGGAAGAAGGAGAAAAGATAACACAAAGCAGAAGAAAATAAGGTACAGAGGATTTAACATGTATTAGGAAGAGGAGGACAAGGAAAAGTAGAAACAAAGGCACATAAACAGGAATAAGGACAGCATTTCCACAGAACCTGGACAAATCTGCTCTGCTTCTGCACACTGAGGGTAGGAAATCTAAGCACACAGTCCTGAACTGCACACCCACATACCCTCTACAAAAAAGGATTAGAAAACTGAAGATAAAACAGCTATAATGTATTTACTTACTGTGCTAATTGTTTATTAAATTGCTATTGTTTTGCTGAATGTGACAGTTAATGACAGTTAAACTGCCAGTATCATTCAAATATTGATACCTTTTAAAATGGCCAATGAGGAGACAGTAACAGTAGCAACAGTAACAGCAGCAGTAACAGCAGTAGCAGTGAAGCCCCGCCTCTTTGAGTTTCCTCAGGAGGTTCAGACAGAGATTAGCAGACAGCAGTACAAGATCAAAACTCAGAAAGAAAACCCAAATACTCTGTTTAAAGACTGTGGTCTAAATAAAGGGAAAAACACCACCAACAACCTACTCTTCTACACAAACCACACTGAAGACTGGCATTCTGCCATCTGTTCGCATTTTAAACATGTCACTAAACGTGGTATTTGTAAGGGACGTCAAATTTATGTATTTGAAGACTGTGATAAAAATGCAGAACACAGATTTTTAACTATAAACCTGTACCAGACAGGGACTGTCATGATTCAAGGTAGTGAACATGCACTGGGAAAATTTGCAGATGTTTTTCCTTCAATCAGAAACTTGTGTCTCAGAGACAGTCTGAACCCCTCCTCTGAATTACATACCACTGAGAGAGACACAGAGTCAGGTAAAAAAAACCCTGCACCATCCCTCCACCGAACCCACACCTCAGCACCACTGTGACCCAACTCAGAGACAATCTAGCTCTGTTAGAGACCGAGCTGATAGAACTCAAAGAACACTTTTTTAATCACAGCATCCCCAACCCAGACACCGAGCTCAGAGACCAAATCAACCAAATTAAAAACCAGCTAAAAATGACTGTACAGGAACTGAAAGGAGAAATTAAGAACCTACAGCAGGACAGGGAAAAACTAAAAAATGAGCTGAAGGAATATAAAGAGAAAGCAGAAAAAGAACAAATAAACATTAAAGCAGAGCTTTCCAGAGAGATCTCGAACCTCAGACAGGAGCTGCACAACAGAGACTCCATTAAAAGGACTTCCCCTGGGCCTTCGTCACAATCTATCCTCGGACCCTCATCACAGTCCGCCCCGGAGCCCTCATCTCAGCCCACTCCTGGGCCCTCAACACTGCCCACTGCCAAGACCTCATCTCAGCCCACCCCCAGTCCCCTATCACAGCCCAACCCTGGGCCTTCAACGATGCCCATCGGCAAACCCTCATCTCAGCCTATCCCTGGTCCCCTAACGCCGTCCACCCAGCCCTCATCTCAGCCCACTCCTGGGCCCTCAACACTGCCCACTGCCAAGACATATACACTCATAACACCAATTTACAAAAGTGGAGATAAATTAGACCCTAATAATTACTGGGGCATCTGTGTGAGCAGTAATCTGGGGAAGTTATTCTGTAGTATAATTAACTCAAGGTTTTCAAGATTTCTTATTGAGCACAATGTCTTGAGTAAAAGTCAGATTGGATTTTTACCAAATTACCGCACAACCGATCATATTTACACCCTACACACCCTCATTGAAAAATATGTAGTTCAAAACCATGTAAAAATATTTGCCTGCTTTATTGATTTTAAAAAAGCTTTTGACTCAATTTGGCATCAAGGATTGTTTTACAAACTATTAGAAAGGGGTGTAGGGGGTAAAACATATGATCTTATCAAATTTTTGTACACAGAAAACCAGTGCGGAATAAGAATTGGCAATAAACAAACAAATTTTATCTCTCAGGAACGTGGAGTGAGACAGGGCTGCTGTCTGAGCCCAACTCTTTTTAACATCTATATTAATGAATTGGCCTCCATGTTAGATCACTCAGCCACGCCCGGTCTCACTCTACACGACTCAGAGATTAAACTCCTGCTGTATGCAGATGATCTGGTCCTGCTGTCCCCCAGCGCTCAGGGTCTCCAGCACAAACTGGACCTGCTGCAGCAGTACTGTCAGACCTGGGCCCTGACAGTCAACCTCAAAAAGACTAAAATTATGACCTTCCAGAAAAGATCCAGATCTCAGGGATCTTCTTTCTTCTTTGCTCTCTCGTGGAAGGCGGTCGCACTTCTCCCTCCTCCCTTATCTCTCCTGCTTGGCTCTCTTGTGTCTGTATCGTCTTGTCTACTCTACTAGAGATTTTCTCAGCACAGCTCCTCAAAGAACAAATTATGGAATTGGTTAAATGGTCTCTGAATGCTATTGACACCATCTTCTCATCGAGAAGTTCGGGTTCGGGGGAACCCGCATGCCCCGATGGAACGCAGATGGCAGGATACGCGACTGACTCGTGGGGGACGTGGAGAGTCGTGTGCTTGGCACCTCTTTCATTGGAGGACGTAGAGGATGTTTACCTATTCGGAACTTTAATTTTGGGGCTTCTGCTGATTGGATTAGGCTTAGCCCTGCTGTTTCGGGAAATTAAAAAAGTTGGGTCAGTTGTCAACGGTCCCAAGGAACTGCGCAATCTGATTGATATGGTGGGCAGAGCTGTTGGATCTCAGACTGTGGTTATTAATCGCAACATGGATTCCATTTTGGAGAAATTAACGGCTTTGCGAAATGAGACGGATCAGAGACGCATTAATTCGAGTTCTTGTTAAATTGTATTGGGGCTCAGACAAAGCAACATGTCATTTCTGCTCCTGGCTTCCACTGTTATCATCAACGGCCTTGGTGATAAGAAAAAATTCCTCCAGAGAACCTGCTGCGACGTACCCTTCCCTCCCTCCACTGGCTTCATTCTGGCAGTAAGCTGTCAACAACCATGTTATCGTGAACTTTGTACAGACTTTTCTTGCGGATGACTGTCAGAACTTTACCAACCCAAAACAACGTCTCCACTCTCTTAGCTCGATCCCACCAAAACGGCAGGACGGGCAGTGTGCGCCGGATATGGCTGCTAAAGCTGAGGCTGCGTGCCGTTTTGGTTACTTTTCCTTATTCCTTTATCCTAACCCGTGGCTTGTTGTGTGATTATGTTATGTTATGTCTATATGTGCTGGTGTGCTGTTGGGGCTTTTTTCGTGTTATCACAGTGTGCTCCTAAGAGAGCACAATCTGGTTGCTGGTTTTTTATCCCCTCCTCTCCCAATGTGTTCATTATTTCTTGTTTCTTATCTTAAAAAGCATTTCACTGCGAGTTGTACTTGTATGACTATGTATGTGACAATAAATGAATTGAATTGAATTGAATAGAAACACACATTTAAATTAGGAAACCATGAAATTGAACACTCTAAAAACTATACCTACCTTGAACTAAACATTAGTTAATCAGGAAACTACAACTTAGCAGTGAATGAACTGAGAGAAAAAGGACGCGAAGCTTTCTATGCCATAAAAAAACAAACTTCTGTAGAAATCCCAATCAAAATTTGGCTCAAAATAAGTGTGGGGCCCGCTTACACACCAACAATTTAACAAATGGGAACAACATCCAATTGAGACCCTGCACACAGAATTTTGTAAAACAATATTAAAGATGCACAGACACACCACCAACAATGTGTGCAGGGCAGAATTAGGCCGATACCCACTTATTATTAATATAAAAAAAAGGGCAATAAAATTCTGGAATCATCTAAAAAAGAGCGACTCACACTCGTATCATTACAAAGCTCTGCAATACCAAGAGCTGAGCAAAGATACCAGTCCCCTCATCCAACTGGTCATGAGTCACTGCACCAACACACCATTAACACATACTAACATACCACTAACACAGACTAACACTATTAAGACTCAAGACCAGAACCTAATCAGAACTGATCAAATTACACATGAATTAAAGATAAACTATTTGGCCTATTGGGAAACACAAACTAAACTCCAAAGTAAACTACAATGTTATTTGGCTCTAAATAGACAGTATAGTGTGGCAGATTATCTCAGCACTATAACTGATCCAAAACTCAGAAACACCTTGACAAGGTACAGACTCAGCGAACACAGCCTGGCCATCGAGACGGGACGACACAGACAGTCCTGGATGCCCAGAGAGGAGAGAGTGTGTAAACACTGCTCTTCAAACCAGATAGAGACAGAGCTGCACTTCCTCACTGAATGTACAAAATACACACACATTCGAAAACTATTTTTTACCAAAATCAACAGAATTATCCCCAATTTTAATTCTCTCTCAAACCCTGACAAGCTGCCCCACCTACTGGGGGAGCACAGAGCGAGCTGCACACTCGCAACTCTCTACCTACACACCTGCCACCAGGTGAGGGACAGTGAGTGACCTTATACTGTATCCCATACACACTCACACATACTCGCACACACACACCATCATACACACACCATACACACACCATACACACACCATCAAGTGCACACAGACACACACACACACACACACACACTTACAAATACTTTTTCAACATACATATACACACTTTATATACTTGTTGTTCTAATTTGTTTCTGTTATTTTTTAAGGCTAATTACTAATGTTATTGAACATTCTTTAAATTAATATAAATGTTTATGTATGGAATTTTTTGTTTTTCATTTATTATCTTGTTTGTAAATGTGCTTTGGCAATACAAATGTGAATATTTGTCATGCTAATAAAGCACTTTTGAATTGAATTGAAAAATTGAGAGAGAGAGAGAGAGAGAATAATGATTGGACAGTTGGGGTAAAAAAATAGATTAAAATCTAGTAAAAACTAATTCTATCAATTCTACATCAGATTTGAGTTTTTAACATAAACTCTATAAATCTAATATATAATAAAATGAGCAGTAATTTATGAACATGAGGCCAGCGTGTCCAAACATGGTGAGATACTTCTATATGTAAAAACAGAGAAGTGCAGAAGTGCAGCCGGAACAGGTTTTATTTGTGTGTGTGATACTAACACTTGTGGTGCTGAATTTAACAGTGTTAGTTAAACCTGTCATGTAGCAGCAAGTAAGTAGAATCTGCAGTTTAGTTTCTAACAGCCTGAACTGTAAACACAACACATCACACATCAGCCTGAAACCAGTTACACCTATTTTACTCCCTCTGTCTGTGGTGTGGTACTTCATCGTTAGATGATGGACGAGGTCATGAGAAATAATTACTGTATGGTGTGACAGTCGGTGCTGTTGTCTGTGTGGTAAACGTCTGTTGCAGTTTCCTGATGCTGCTGGGAGTTAGCAGTTACTTTCTCTGGTCAGAGTCCCTGCACATACCCACTAATATATCAAATACCTTTCATATATACACTATATTGCCAAAAGTATTCGCTCGTCTGCCTTCACACGCATATGAACTTGAGTGACTCCCATTTTTAATCCATAGGGTTTAATATGATGTCGGCTCACCCTTTGCAGCTATAACAGCTTCAACTCTTCTAGGAAGGCTTTCCACAAGGTTTAGGAGTGTGTTTATGGGAATTTTTAACCATTCTTCTAAAGCTCATTTGTGAGGTCAGACACTGATGTTGGACGAGAAGGCCTGGCTCACAGTCTCCACTCTAATTCATCCCAGAGGTGTTCTTTCAGGTTGAGGTCAGGACTCTGTGCAGGCCAGTCAAGTTCTTCCACACCAAACTGGCTCATCCACGTCTTTATGGACCTTGCATTGTGCACTGGTGCGCAGTCATGTTGGAACAGGAAGGAGCCATCCCCAAACTGTTCCCACAAAGTTGGAAGCATGAAATTGTCCAAAGTCTCTTGGTATGCTGAAGCATTAAGAGTTCCTTTCACTGGAACTAAGGGGCCGACCCCAACTCCTGAAAAACACCCCCACACCATAATCCCCCTTCCACCAAACTTTACACTTGGCACAATGCAGTCAGACAAGTACCGTTTTCCTGGCAACCGCCAAACCCAGACTCGTCCATCGGATTGCCAGATGGAGAAGCGTTATTCATCACTCCAGAGAACACATCTCCAGTGCTCTATAGTCCAGTGGCAGTACCATATAGAATATAATATATACCAATATAAAAGCACATTTTCCATTTTCAGCCCCTCGGACTTACCTACGTATTTACCAATGTCTTATCTAACTGACATAATTATGCATATGAGACCTACCACATGCCCCATGGACACGCCTCCCACACCGTTTTTAAAGATGTGCTGCCATCGGTTGCTTCGAGTGTTTTGTCTATAGTCAATAGCAGTCTCATGAATGGCATAGTTCCTTCTTGCTTTAAACATGCTGTTATTCAGCCTCTATTAAAAAAGCCTGGCTTAGACCCATCAGTCCTGAGTCATTTTAGACCATTTTCTAAATTACCATTTTTATCAAAAGTTTTGGAGAAACCAGCCACTAGGGAACACATGCCAGTGTATCTTTTGTGCCGGTCCCAAGCCCGGGTAAATGGTGAGGGTTGTGTCAGGAAGGGCATCCGACGTAAAACGCTTGCCAAAACTAACATGCGAGTTCATCTAAGAAATACCATACCGGATCGGTCGTGGCCCGGGTTAACAACGACCGCCACTGGTGCTGTTGACAAACAGGGTGCCGGTGGAAATTGTGCTACTGTTAGTCGAAGACCACGAGGAGGGAAACGTGTCAGGAGACAGAAAGAGAGGAGGAAAGTCAAGAGTGTAGGACTGAGGGTGGCAACTCTAAATGTGGGGACAATGACAGGCAAAGGTAGAGAGCTGGCTGACATGATGCAGAGAAGGAAGGTAGATGTTTTATGTGTTCAAGAGACCAAGTGGAAGGGCAGCAAGGCTTACAGCATTGGAGCAGGGTTTAAACTGTTTTACCATGGTGTGGATAGAAAGAGAAATGGAGTAGGGGTGGTCTTGAAAGAGGAGTTGGCAAAGAACGTAGTAGAGGTGAAAAGAGTGTCAGATAGGGTGATGGGTCTGAAGGTAGAGGTAGAAGGTCTGATGTTGAATGTTGTCAGTGGTTATGCTCCTCAGGTTGGTTGTGAGAAAGAGGAGAAAGAGAAGTTCTGGAAGGATCTAGATGAAGTGATAGAGAGTATTCCCAGGGAGGAGAGAGTGGTGATAGGAGCAGACCTAAATGGACATGTTGGTGAAGGAAACAGAGGAGATGAGGAAGTGATGGGTAGGTTTGGTGTCAAGGAAAGGAACCAGGAAGGACAGATGGTGGTGGATTTTGCCAAGAGGATGGAAATGGCTGTAGTCAACACTTATTTCCAAAAACGGGAGGAACATAGGGTGACCTATAAGAGTGGAGGAAGGAGTTCACAAGTAGACTACATTCTGTGTAGAAGAGGAAACCTGATAGAGATTGGGGACTGTAAGGTTGTGGCAGGGGAGAGCGTGGCCAGACAGCATCGGATGGTGGTGTGTAGAATGACTGTTGTGGTGAAGAAGAGAAAAAGTGCCAAATCAGAGAAGAAGACCAAATGGTGGAAGCTGAGTAAGGAAGAATGTGGTGAAGAGTTCAGAGAGGAGCTGGTAAAGACTCTGGGTGGTAAGAAAGAGCTTCCAGATGACTGGGCTACTACAGCAACAGTGATTAGAGAGACAGGTAGGAAGGTACTTGGTGTGGCAGCTGGACAGAGAAAAGATGATAAGGAAACCTGGTGGTGGAATAGTGAAGTGCAGGAAGTGATTCAAAGGAAGAGGTTAGCCAAGAAGAAATGGGACATTGACAGGACTGACGAAAGTAGACAGGAATATAAGGAGATGAAACGTAAGGCAAAAAGAGAGGTAGCAAAGGCAAAGCAGAAGGCATATGAGGAGTTGTATGAGAGGTTGGACACTAAGGAAGGAGAGAAGGACTTGTATAGATTGGCCAGACAGAGGAATCAGGCTGGAAAGGATGTGCAGCAGGTTAGACTTGTTAAAGATAGGAATGGTAATGTTCTAACAAGTGAGGAGAGTGTGATGGGAAGATGGAAGGAGTACTTTGAGGAGCTAATGAATGAAGAGAATGAAAGGGAAAGAAGAGTAGAGGTCATAGGAACGGTGGATCAGGAAGTAGGAAAGATCAATGAGAATGAAGTTCGGAAAGCTTTGAAGAGGATGAAGAAAGGGAAGGCAGTTGGACCTGATAACATACCAGTGGAAGTATGGAAATGTCTAGGTGAGATGGCAGTGAGGTTTTTGACTCAATTATTCAATGGCATTGTTGAGAGTGAGAAAATGCCAGAGGAATGGAGGAGAAGTGTGCTGGTGCCCATTTTTAAGAACAAGGGTGATGTACAGAGTTGTAACAACTACAGGGGAATTAAGTTGATGAGCCACACAATGAAGATCTGGGAGAGAGTTGTGGAAGCTAGACTTAGACAAGAGGTAACTATTTGTGAGCAGCAGTATGGTTTCATGCCAAGAAAGAGTACCACCGATGCCATCTTTGCTTTGAGGATGCTGATGGAGAAGTACAGAGAGGGTCAGAAAGAACTTCATTGTGTCTTTGTCGATTTAGAAAAAGCGTATGACAGAGTGCCAAGGGAGGAGCTGTGGTGTTGTATGAGGAAATCTGGAGTAGTAGAGAAGTATGTCAGACTGGTACAGGACATGTATGAGGACAGCAGGACAGTGGTGAGATGTGCTGTAGGAGTGACAGATAGCTTCAAGGTGGAGGTGGGACTACATCAAGGATCGGCTCTGAGCCCCTTCTTGTTTGCTTTGGTGATGGACCGACTAACAGATGAGGTCAGGCAGGAATCCCCATGGACTATGATGTTTGCAGATGATATTGTGATCTGTGGTGAGAACAGGGAACAGGTGGAAGATAACTTGGAGAGGTGGAGATATGCACTTGAAAGAAGAGGAATGAAAGTCAGCCGTAGCAAGACAGAGTACATGTGTGTGAATGGGAGAGAGACAGGTGGAACAGTGAGGCTACAAGGAGCAGAAGTCACAAAGGTGAATGACTTCAAGTACTTAGGGTCAACTGTCCAGGAAAATGGGGAGTGTGGTAAAGAGGTCAAGAAGAGAGTTCAGGCAGGATGGAGTGGATGGAGAAAAGTTTCAGGAGTGATTTGTGACAAAAGGGTGACAGCAAAGGTCAAAGGAAAAGTTTACAAGACAGTGGTGAGACCAGCTATGTTGTATGGTTTGGAGACAGTGGCATTGACAAAAAGACAGGAGAAAGAACTGGAAGTGGCAGAAATGAAGATGTTGAGGTTCTCCTTGGGAGTGACAAGGATGGATAAGGTTAGGAATGAGATAATCAGAGGTACAGCACAGGTTAAACAACTAGGAGATAAAGTTAGAGAGGCCAGACTGAGATGGTTTGGACATGTCCAGAGGAGGGACAGTGGGTATATTGGTAGAAGGATGTTAGATATGCAGCTGCCAGGAAAAAGACAAAGAGGAAGACCAAAGAGGAGGTATATGGATGCAGTTAGAGAGGACATGGAAGTAGTTGGGGTGAGGACAGAGGACGCAGTGGACAGAGTGAGATGGAGGAGGATGACTCGCTGTGGCGACCCCTGAAAAGGGAAAAGCCGAAAGAAGAAGATGATCAAAAGTTTTGGAGAAGGTTGTTTTTCTTAAACTTTCTTCATTTTTAAGCATACATAATATTCATAATATTATACATAATATATAATATTCAAGATACATTCCAATCAGGATTTAGAACAACTGGATTACTTGTATGTGTTAGGATTTTACAGTGAAAATAATGAAATAGCATTATTTAATGAGGTAAATGGCAGTATTTAATATTTTATGAAATAATTTAACAGCCAACGTGATTAAACAAATTTAAGAAGGGAAATCATAGTAGTGTTGTGGATGTTTTAATATTTATTTAAATATTGTTTTTTTGTAAATATTGTTTCTGTTTTTGTATTTTAAATAATCCAACTAATCAATTAATTACAAACATAATCACCAGATTGATTAGGAAATAATCGTTAGTTGCAACCCTACGTGTGAAGTGAAGCATTTTTGTTTTGTGCATATACGTTAGTTTAGGATTGTAAACTGTTCAGACAAATGTAGGATATATGTCACATTAAAAAGCTACGGGGCAAAAAGACAAATGTGGTAAAAAAAAAAAAGCTGAGTGTAAAGATATGTTCAAAACCTGGAGTATGTATTTTTGATGATGTAAGTCTTACAGTATGAAGATCTCTCCTTATATAGCCAACATGACGAGATCGTGCCGGTTCCTCCTGTACAACATCAGGAAGATTCGTCCATTTCTCTCCAGGGAAGCTACCCAGATTCTGGTGCAATCACTTTTAATCTCACGGTTGGACTACTGCAACTCACTCCTGGCAGGAGCTCCCATGTCCACTATTAAACCCTTACAGCTCATTCAAAATGCAGCTGCCCGTCTGGTCTTTAACCAACCTAAACACTGCCACATCACCCCACTGCTGCGTTCTCTTCATTGGCTTCCTGTAGCTGCACGCATTCAGTTTAAAACACTGACGCTCGCCTACAAAGCCAAAAATGGACCAGCCCCAAGCTACCTTCGGGGTCTAATCAAACCCCGCTCTGTACCACGCAACCTCCGAGCCTCTAGTCTCGCCCGACTTGAGCCTCCATCCAGGACTAAAGGAAGACAAGCATCAAGGCTATTCTCTGTTCTAGCACCCAAGTGGTGGAACGAACTTCCTCTGTCTGTCCGAACATCTGAGTCTCTCGCTGTCTTTAAAAAACGATTAAAAACACACCTTTTTACTAAACACTTGGACTGATTTGTACTTATTTACTAACACTTTATTCCAATCTTTTCCATTTAATAAAAAAAAAAAAAAAAAAAAAAAAAAAAAAGGCACTTTGGTTCTAACAGGTTTTAGCAGATTTGTGTTCTTCGACTGTTGTCTATCTAAACTTAAGGAATGAAATGTTCACTATGGAAGCACTTCTGTAAGTCGCTCTGGATAAGAGCGTCTGCTAAATGCTGAAAATGTAAATGTAAATGTAAATGAAGGCATGAGGACCCTATGGCCCTGGATGCTGGGCGGTACGCAAAGAACCCAGCTAGTAATGTGTTTTGGTCTCGGTTACAGTCACGACTAAGTAATCCTCTTACGTAGTACACAGTGAACGCAGCCTTATTGAGATTTGAAATGGATCGACCTTGATATGGTGTATTTTGGTCTTGGTTACGGCCCTGACTCGCATGCAGATGCATTCCTCTTGTTTTCTAAACTGGAGAGCTGAAATGCACAAACACTTACCTCACCCAACCTTAATGAAACTTGGCGCAACGCTCAGAAAGGGGAAGAGTCTGGCCAACTCATTCGTGAAGGTTCTAGTTAACCATGTCTGAATCACTACATAAAAGGGGAACAGTCGCTGGCTCTGACAGGAGCTCAGCCGTGGGACAGCGTGTGTCGCCCGGCATTTCTGGGTTAAGTTGATCTCCTGCCAGAGATGAAGGGGCTCCCCAGCTGATGAGAGGTGGGTGATTATAGCTTAATCCAGGGTGTATATGCGTTTTGCAGGTAGTTTTAGGTTGGGAATTATTACTTATTGTATGTGTAACTATTGTGCATTATAATAAAGCTATTATAATCACAAACCAAGCGTGCCTGCTGACTGACTCCTGAAAGTGTGAATCATCCATACTAAAACAAGGTTGCTATGTAGAAGTACGTTCAGGAGGCGCTTTAGCAGGGGTTTATCCATCCTTAATTTCTTCCCAGCTGGGGCGGGGTTCTTTTTTGTAGGGATGGGACCTTACGCTCCTGCATTGACTATTGGGGTCTAAATGCCATTACAATCAAGGATCGGTACCCACTGCCGCTGATGGCCACGGCTTTTGAAGCCCTTCAGCAAACGTCTGTTTTTACTAAGCTCAATTTACGCAGCAAGTACAACTTGATCTGGGTCAGGCAGGGGGACGAGTGGAAGACTGCGTTCATTACTCCCACGGGTCACTACGAATATCTTGTGATGCCCTTCGAGTTAATGAATGCGCCAGCTGTCTTCCAATTCATACGGGAACTTTAGCACGATCGCCGCTCCCTTAACGGCCCTTACCAGCAAGGGCCCATTTAGATGGACAGTGCAGGCCCAACAAGCCTTCAATAGGCTTAAAACTCTCCTTACCACTGCTCCTGTGTTGCAGTTGCCCGACCCAGAAGAGCCTTTCATTGTTGAAGTGGACGCTTCTGAAGTTAGGGTTGGGGCAGTACTGTCCCAGAAAGTGGGTCCAGAAAAGAAGTTTCATACCTGTGCTTTCTTTTTGCACCGTCTGACTCCGGCAGAGCGTAACTACCCGGTAGGAGATTGGGAGCTCTTAGCCATCAAGCTAGCATTTGATGAGTGGCGACACTGGCTCGAGGAAGCCAAGCATCCGTTCCTTGTTTGGACCGACTACAAGAACTTGTCATTTATCCAGCAAACGAAACGTTTAAGAACGGCAAGCCGGACGCCCTGTCTCGACAATGGGAGCCCACTATGCCTGAGACCGAGCCTGATCCCACCATTCCCTCAAGCGTGGCCCCAGTTATGTGGGGCATTTTCAAGGTCATCCGCGATGCCCAGGTGGGAGAACCCGACCCAGGAGGGGGGGCCCCCTACCCGACTGTTTGTTCCATCTACAGTCCACCGTCAGGTGTTTCACTCGTCCCCGTTTGCAGCCCATCCAGGAGTTACGAAAACCCTGGTTCTTTTGCACAGACGATTTTGGTGGTCGGGGATGGAGAGTCAGGTAAGGGATTTTGTTCGCTCTTGCTCTACCTGTGCTACTAATAAGAGCACTAGGGAGTGTCCTCGAGGACTACTCCACCCTTTGCCAGTACCGTCTAGACCGTGGTCCCATCTAGCATTGGACTTTGTAACTGGCTTGCCAAAGTCCAGGGGATTCACGGTGGTACTAATAATTGTTGACCGGTTCACCAAATCTGGCTTTTTTGTCCCGCTGCCCAAGCTTCCGTCTGCCATGAGTACGGCCCAAGTCATCCTGCAACATGTGGTGAGAGCACTTGGGGTTCCCTCAGACATCCTGTCTGACTAGGGCCCACAGGTGTCAGTTAGTGCTGGCGAGCCTTTTGTCAGCTCATTGGGGCGATGGCTAGCTTATCCTCAGGTTATCATCCAGGGTCTAATGGGCGGTCCGAAAGAGTCATTCAAGTCCTGAGTAATATGCCACTTGGTCCGATAAACTTTTGTGGGCCAAATTTGCTCACAATACCCTGCACCACACTGCCTTGGGTATGTCACCGTTTGAGGCACAGTTTGGGTATCTCCCTCCACTTTTTCCTAATCAAGAGCAGGAGGTGGCGGTCCCAACCGTGCAGCATCATGTCCGTCGTTGCCGCGCCGCCTGGCAGAAAGCTAAGGAGGTGCTCCTAGCCACCCAGCGCACCATGAAGCGCAAAGTGGACCGCAGGCAGCAACCGGCTATTACATTCCGCCCAGGCCAAAGGGTCCTTTTGTCGACTAGGGATCTTCCCTTTAAGGGTACTCAGCACAAATTGGCACCCAGGCACTTTGGCCCTTTCAAGGTGGTAAGGCGGATAAATCCGATGACATACAAGTTGGAGCTACCTCACAGGATGAAGGTTCACCCAACCTTTCATGTCTCCCAGCTTTGCCCATTTGCGTGCGAGGGAGCTCCTCCCCCTCCCCAACCTCCCGCCCCTCATATCATCCAGGGTGCCCCTGCATTCACGGTGCATCGCCTCCTTGATAGCAGGAAAGTGCAGGGTAGCACCCAATACTTGGTAGATTGGGAGGGTTTCGGCCCCGAGGAGCGTTCATAGGTCCCTGCTCGCCATATCCTGGACCCTGAACTGATCCGTGAGTTCCGAAGGAACCAGGCTGCGAGTTTTGGGACCTCGGGAGCTGTCCCTAGGGGAGGGGGTAGTATTAGGGTTCCTGTGGCATCTGGTAAACTTACCTCTGGTTCCCAGTGTCGCAAGAGTTCTAGCAGGCCTTCTGATTATAAACAGGCACCGTGTAGCTGCAGGTTGTCGCACCTTTGATTTTGTTTGTTGTATGGCTGTGTATGCTCCCACCTTTGTTAGGGACCCCAGGTGTCTCCAGGACAGTCGGATGTGTAGGTCGGAAGGCCGCGACGGATCAAAAATGGACGCTCGCGGATTGCAAAAAGAGCGCTTAATCAATGCGTGGAACAAAAAGGCACAAAACAAAACCCGAAACACGGAAGCAAACAACACAGACAAGGAAAAGGCAAAAATCGTAGTAATAGATATCAGGCAGAAATCGGTACACAGGAAAAGCTAATTGTAGAATAAACACTCGGTAAGCTCAGGAAAAATACACTGGCAATACTTCGCAACGTGCCCGAATAACCACACAGTATATATATGGTCCATGATTAGAAGCAGCTGCGGTCATTAGTATTCCGAGGGAACCGATTCCTTAAAGAGGTTCAGGATTCATGGAGGAGTCAGGTGATCGGGTCACGTGCGTTCCAGAAGGATCCTGGGAATCGTAGTCCTCACTCTCCGGCACAAAACCCACTGTGCAGGGAGTGCACGTGACATTACCCACCCCCGATGAGTCCGGGACGGCTACGGGACGAGGACGCCCGCGACGACCACCAACCACACGACCGAAGGAACTGACTGAGGAGACATCTGGATGCAATGAGGACTTCCTGGTGGAACCACTAGGGAGACCACCGTCTGATCTGGACTGAGGTTCAGAGGGACGTCTTCTAGGCCGACCTCTGGGACGGGGACCTGGCTTGGCTGGGAAGTGCTGATGAAATTCTGCTTTAAGTATGGGATCGAGGACCTCCTCAGCTGGCACCCAGCACTGTTCCTCGGGACCACAGCCCTCCCAGTCGACCAGATACTGGAGCTTGCCTCCACGTCTCCTTGAGTCTAACAACTGACTGACAGGATAAGCAGGAGACCCGTCGATAACTGTCGGTGGTGGTGGCATCGAATCAGGCGAGACCTCGTCCAATGGACCTGGAATGACAGGTTTAAGAAGGGATACATGAAAAGAACTTGATACCCGGAGCTGTGCAGCTAAGTCCAACCGATATGTGACGTTATTGATTCTCTTAAGAATTCTATATGGACCAATGCACTTAGGGGTAAGTTTCTTGCACCCCTCGGCAAACCTGAAGTCTCTGGTCGATAACCACACTCGATCACCTGGTTGGAAGAGAGGTGTTTCACTGCGATGCCGGTCGGAACACTCCTTATAACGCTGAAGAGCAGAATCGATGTGTTGGTGAGTACTCTCCCAGACCTCCTCACTCCTCCGCATCCACTCATCAACAGCTGGTACATTGGTTGTGAGGGCATTCCAAGGCGCCAAAGGTGGTTGATAACCTAGAATGCACTGAAACGGGCTCAGGCCAGTAGAAGAACTTACAAGTGAGTTTTGTGCCATCTCCGCCCAACCAAGATATCGTGCCCAGTCATTAGGGTTATTATGGCAATACAGTCTAAGGAACTTTCCTAGTTCTTGGTTCACCCGTTCACATTGTCCGTTAGATTGTGGGTGATACCCTGAGGTCAGACTAACGGACACTCCGATTTGTTCGAAGAAGGCAGACCAGACATGGGACGTGAACTGGGGACCCCTATCAGACACGGTGTCCTCAGGGATACCAAATAAACGAAAAACATGAGTAAACAGGGCCTCCGCAGTCTTGAATGCAGAAGGGAGAACTGAAAATGGTATAAAACGAACACCGCGAGAAAATCTGTCCAAGACTGTAAGTACAGTAGTGTAAGTAAGGGATTCGGGAAGGTCTGTAACAAAGTCAATGGCGACCAAGGGCGAGCGGGTATGGGCAAAGGCATTAACTTCCCTGCAGGCAACGTTTTCGGTGTCTTGCATTGGGCACAAACAGAACAAGAGGAGACAAAGCAGTGAACATCAGCAGAAAGAGTCTCCCACCAGTATTTGCTAGCTACCAGTTGACGTTTTCTACTTTCCCCTGGGTGACCGGACGACAGCGAGGAATGAGCCCAAGTGAGTAACCGATCCCTGAATTCTTGGGGAACATAGATCTTGTCTACAGGGCATTGGTCTGGTGTGTGCACTCTATCCTTTTTTATGTCTTCATCTATCTCCCATCTAATGGCTGCAATACTGACCTCATCTGGAAGAATAGGTTTGGGTTCTCTGTCTTTCTCAGAGAACTCCTGACACTGGAATACAGCGACTCTGGACAGCGCATCAGCCTTCGTGTTCTGGGTACCAGGGCGGAAAGAAATGCTGAAACAAAACCTGGAGAAGAACAAAGACCACCTGGCCTGACGTGCATTCATGCGCTTGGCATTTTTGAGATATTCTAAGTTCTTATGGTCAGTAAGAACAATGAAAGGGTGATTGGCCCCCTCCAACCAATGTCTCCATTCCTCTAAAGCTAGTTTGACAGCCAACAATTCTCTATCTCCTATGCCATAATTACACTCAGCGGGACTAAGTTTATGAGAGTAAAAAGCCACTGGGTAGAGCTTGCGAGGATTACCAGCATGTTGAGAGAGAACAGCTCCTACTCCCGATTCTGAAGCATCTACCTCCACCACAAAAGGTTCGGCCGGATTGGGGTGTCTGAGTATGGGAGCTGAGGTAAACACCTTTTTTAACAACTCAAAGGCTGACTCTGCCTGTAAGCTCCAAGCAAGCTGTTTGGTGGCTCCCTTTAAGAGAGCAGTAAGGGAAGCAGCGATAGAACTAAAATGGCATATAAAACGACGATAAAAATTAGCAAAGCCAAGGAACCTTTGTAGTTCCTTAATGGAACATGGACGCGGCCACTGAACCACGGCTTGAACCTTATGGTCATCCATAACTATCCCATTATGACTAATAACGTAACCGAGAAAGGAAATGGTCTGAGCATGAAATTCACATTTTTCTCCTTTGATGTACAAGAGGTTTTGTAAAAGCCTACCCAACACGGAACGGACATGAGCAACATGGGTATCAAAGTCAGGGGAATACACTAGAATATCATCTATATAAGCGATTACAAATCTCCCAATCATGTCCCTCAGGACATCATTGATGAAGGCTTGGAACACAGAGGGGGCGTTGCTAAGCCCAAAGGGCATTACACAGTATTCGTAGTGCCCCCTAGTGGTGACAAAAGCTGTCTTCTATTCATCCCCCTCTCTCATTCTTACCAAATTATAGGCGCTACGGAGGTCTAATTTGGTAAAGTACTTGGCTTCCCTGAGATGTTCTAAAGCTATAGGAATGAGGGGCAGAGGATAAGGGTATTTCTTAGTGACTAGATTTAATTTCTGATTGTCGATACATGGTCTAAGAGTACCATCCTTCTTTTCCACAAAGAAGAAGCCGGAAGCCACAGGCAACGTGGACGGTCTAATAAAACCCTGGGCTAACGCCTCCTGTATATAATCTTCCATAGCCCTCTCCTCCTGTTGAGTGAGGGGATAGACCCTTGATTTAGGTAAATCTGCATTCTCCTCAAGGTCTATAGCACAATCATACAAACGGTGTGGAGGTAATTTTGTAGCATTGCCCTTGCTAAAAACTTCCAGCAGGTCAGAGTACTCGGAGGGAATAACATAAGACTTTTCAGACTAATGGTCTACAACAGAAGTGCATCTTAGAGGTACAGAGGGATACTGTAAACAATTGCTATGACAAAATGGGGACCAGGCTACTAACTCACGGTTAGACCAAGAAATGTTGGGATTGTGGAGTTCTAACCAGGGGAGACCAAGAATAATCTGATAAGAAGACATAGAAATTACAAAAAGAGAGAGCTGTTCCACATGTAAAGCGCTAGCTTGAAACAAAGGATAGGTAGTAGAAAAAATGGGAGCCTCTCCAACAGGCTCTCCATCCAGGGCAGTGACACGGAGGGGAGTTTTCAAGGTCTTCACTGGAATCTGTAGCTTGGAGACTAGCTCAGCATGAATGAAATTCCCCTCTGCACCAGAGTCAATCAGGGCTGAAACAACAGAAACTCTTTGTTGGTAGTAAACCTTTACATGCAAAAGAAATGACCTTGAAATTAACCCCTTTGTGGAAATACCACATTAGCACGTGAAGTACTTTCCACGTGCTTTCCAGGGGTTGAAGACCTTGACCTTTGAGGACAAGCCCCACAGTAACGCAGAACATGACCCGCCCTGCCACAATACAAGCACAAGAAACTAGCAAATCTGCGTTGCCTCTCCTCAGTGGTGAGACGAGTGGTGTCGAGCTGCATGGGTACCTGCATGGGTCTCCTCGATGAAATCATTGACAGGATGAACACGAGACACACGTGGGTGAGCTGAGATGGTTCTCCTGGGCTGAAGTAAATGATCCAGGCGAATGGCTAATGTGATGAGTTTGTTAAGAGACAGATTCTCATCCCTACAAGCTAGTTCTGACAATATGTCACCATTGAGTCCCTGGCGAAACATCACAATCAAGGCTGGATCATTCCATCCGCTACCAGCCGCAAGGGTGCGGAATTCCATAGCATACTCAGACACAGATCGTTTACCTTGACGAAGTTTCACGAGTAGGTCCCCACTGGATCTCCCCTCATGAGGGTGGTCAAAGACAGCCTGGAATTGCTCCAAAAAAAGTTCATAGGTCATGGTGTTGATCTGTGACCACATAGCTGTGGCCCACTCCAAGGCTCTTCCAGTCAAGCGTGATATTACAAACGATATTTTAGGTTGGTTCGAACTTACAGGAGAGTTATTGAAATAAACAGAGCATTGTAGCAAAAAACCCCGATGAGCCATCAAACTTGTCCGGTTTGCTCACAGGAAAAACCATATTCCCCACAGCGGGTCCTTGTGAGAGTTCACTGTGTGATGGCTGTGGTACCTCTACAGGATAATTTAGAAATTGAGCAGTCAATTTACCAATACTCTCGATAACCTGAGAAATCTGAGTTTGTTGCTCACCCTGTTGTCGAGCCAGACGGTTGAGAGACTGGAAAAGCTCCTGCATAGCCTGTTGGTGTTGTCCAAGAAGTAGGCCTTGGCTAGTTATAGCCTTCTGAAAAGCCTCGGGATCCGCCATCCAAACGACGTAGGCGAAGTATTCTGTGATGCGACGGATCAAAAATGGACGCTCGCGGATTGCAAAAAGAACGCTTTATTAAAGCGTGGAACAAAAAGGCACAAAACAAAACCCAAAACACGGAAGCAAACAACACAGACAAGGAAAAGGCAAAAATCGTAGTAATAGATATTAGGCAGAAATCGGTACACAGGAAAAGCTAATTGTAGAATAAACGCTCGGTAAGCTCAGGAATAATACACTGGCAATACTTCGCAACGTGCCCGAATAACCACACAGTATATATATGGTCCATGATTAGAAGCAGCTGCGGTCATTAGTATTCCGAGGGAACCGATTCCTTGAAGAGGTTCAGGATTCATGGAGGAGTCAGGTGATCGGGTCAAGTGCGTTCCAGAAGGATCCTGGGAATCGTAGTCCTCACTCTCTGGCACAAAACCCGCTGTGCAGGAAGTGCGTGTGACACCGAGGTAGCCAGGGTCCTTTATTTTATTTTTTAGGGAAAGTTTGGTGCGACTTCACGCAGCCCTCGCGCTGTATTGTTTTCGGTGCATTTCGCTAGTTCCTCACTGTGCTGCTAGCAACCCACTTACCTCTGCAACCCACAGCTCTGGTTCGAATCCGCACGCTGACTAACGTGATTCTCTTTCTTTTTCCTGTTCTCTAGAGAACGGCTCCATCCCAGCGACAGCAACCCCCGTCTGGTGACATTGCCGAGCCCGTTTTCCAAACTGCACTTTCGCGAGTTTTTGTTTTTGTTTTCCTGGACTCTAAAGTCCAATGTGTTTTGACTTGACTGTTTACATTCGCGTATTGTTAGGACAGCGGAGATCGCGACTGCCTGCGATCGGGGTTCGAGGCTCAGTTTATTCATTTTTCTTTTTTGTTTCTTTTTCAGCGCTCCAGTTGCCTGCGGCATCCAGCGGCATCGATCGGGGTTCACCCGATTTGTTTTCTGTTTCGTTTCGTGAATCTTTGTTGAGTTGATAATATCCTTTATTTAATAAAATAATTTTGTTTTATCTCTGATTTTGGGTCCTGGGCTTTCCTCTTAACAATGTTGACTTTCTATTTGAGGACATAGTACTGTTGAAACCAGCAGTGATTTTTGTGATTAGAGATTTTTCTTGTGTCCTAATACATTCACTTCATTCACGTTTCCTGTTGTGACCTGTGTGACCTGGTGATGTTTGTAGAGAAGCTGATTCTGTCAATATTAAGAAAGAGTACATTGTTCCAAAAGTGTTCTGATTGGATTTTGATCTGCAAATTTTGGATTTTTAAACACCCTAATGTTAATGCTGGGGGAGGGGGGTAGTGCCCCAATTACAAATATAAAGCTGTAAGAAAGTGACTAGACGGAGATTAACACAAAAGAAAATATCTGTAATCTCTAACTGTACACCTACAACCAATATAAACAGGGTATGTGCTTATTAAGAGTAATTAAGTGTAGATTGATGGTAAAATGGCAATTATTATAATTATCCAATGCAAATAAAATACCTTCAGTTTGTGCACAGTGAAAGAGTCAGCACTGAATGATGGGAGAGAAACAGAGTAAAAATCATTATTATAAAATGTGATCACAGACAGAACGCATGAAACTTTTCTTGTGAATGAACCCAATATGCAAAATGCTTAACCAAAGCAGAGCAATAATTTATAGCTAAAAAGTCACAAACAAAAAGGGTAAAGAGAAATAAAAGCAGTGGCCAAAATAATAGAAACAAGCAAAGTAACAAATGAAAAGCACAAAAACATCCACAACCCACAACAGAGAAATTAGAAGAAAAAGGATCAAACAGAAATAAAAACTTGGTGTCAGAACTGCTGTGACGATCAGGTTCTTGGGAAAAGAGTAAATGAAGGTCAGCCAGAACAAGCCGGTCAGCATTTTACATGTTCAGCATTTAGCAGACGCTTTTTTTATCCAAAGCGATTTACAGTTGTGACAGTATACAATCTAAGCAACTGAGGGTTAAGGGCCTTGCTCAAGGGCCCAACAGTGGCAATCTGGCAGTGGTTGAGGTTAAACCGGCAACCTTCTGATTACTAGTCCAGTACCTTAACCACTAGGCTACAACTGCCCTAAGCAAGTCCACCCAGAAACAGAACTTCTATATTTTGTTGATATATACTGTAGCTACCACTTACTGTTGATATATACTGTAGCTACCACTTACTGTTGATATATACTGTAGCTACCACTTACTGTTGATATATACTGTAGCTACCACTTACTGTTGATATATACTGTAGCTACCACTTACTGTTGATATATACTGTAGCTACCACTTACTGTTGATATATACTGTAGCTACCACTTACTGTTGATATATACTGTAGCTACCACTTACTGTTGATATATACTGTAGCTACCACTTACTGTTGATATATACTGTAGCTACCACTTTACGTGTATTCAGCATTTTTTTTCCTAAAGGATTTTTAAGCCCATGTGTCCATATTAATTACAGAAGCATTACAGAATCACCAGAAATGATTGGTAGCCATGACATGTTCGTGTGTGATGTACTTGTATGAGTGTATCCAGTGCAGCAGTGTTGCTAGGTTATTTAGACATAACATCATGTGATCAAAAAGTGTCTATTAAAAAAAGACTGATGTAAAATGAACACAGATTGTGCATGATAAAATGGTTCTACTTTCTGTACACCCACAAGTGTGTTTCTAAAAAAGCAATTCTGCAAATGAAGATGAGCCAAATGTTCTCCACAGAGAGATGAAAGACTGATCTCTAGATACTGAAAGAATTTGGCTGCAGTTATTGCTGCTAAAATGATAAATGTGTTTAGCTAAAACTATTTAACATTGTGATATAAATGGTGCATGAATAAAAATCTTATATTACATGACATTACTAAAACTTTTATGACAATTCTTATGAGAACCTGAAACCAATAATCAAAAAAAGTACTTTATAAAGGCGCTGTGTTCATGTACCACTTTATTATCACACCACAGAAACACTGACGTGTTTATAGAAATACTGAAAATATATGTACATTGTAATGTGTTGGGTCGTTCCTCATCACTGAGGCACCAGGTTTAGCAGGATGCAGGAAGCTTAACCAACACTAAAAAGCCACAAACAAAAAGGGTAACAGGAAAATTAAAGAGGTGAGAAAATAAAATAACAGAAACATAATATAGCGAATAGCTGAAACACATCCACAGCCTGCAGGGTAAAAAGTAATTAAAGAAATTAAAACTTGTTGTCACAATATGACAAGCCTGCGACAATCCAGATCTCAGAAAAAAGGTGTGGAAAAAAAGGAAACGCAGAACCAGCCATGAAGGACAGTGCATAAAAAATACAAGTCAAATAACCACTCTGGTGAAAGGGGTGTGCAGACTTTCCAGCTTCAAAGTTTGTATAATCAGAAAAAGAAACGTATGTTTTTGTGCTCCTAAAATGGTAAACATGCCCCATAAGCGTGTTAATGCTTAAAATTGTAAATGTCATAAAAAAACATCCTACAAAACAAAAAATAACCAAATCACTGATACAGTAAACAATGAAAAATCATTTTAATAATCAGCTTTCCTGATCTAAACAAGAGTAAAAAACAACATCCATTTAAATTCAGCATCAGAGAAAAGTTTAAAAACAAGCTGAACTCCACACACATTCATTAATCACACAGAATCTCATAAATTAATTAACATTATTAACCCTCTGTTGATGCATGCTCAATAATCTAGGTACACAAATCCACAAAGTTGAATCAGTTCATCTGGACACAAGTTTGTTGTAGAGATATGTTTCGTCACTCAATCCGAATGACTTCTTCAGTCTGAGCTGGTGGTGAACCAAAGCAAGTCCCACTAGTGGAACTGATCACAGCCACAGAATCAGCAATCTGCAACAACAACATCTCCGACCTGGAAGCTGAACAGTTGTGGATGAAAGTGTCAGCTTGCCTTAGTAATGCAAAGCCACTGCCATCCAACATCAGCAGAGATGAGAGGTATGCACTTACTACACTTAGTAAGGATAATAACATCATCATACTTCCTGCTGACAAGGGTAGATGTACTGTTCTGTTAAACCAGATAGACTTTCATAAGAAAGTGATGTTGTTACTTAGTGACACTAACACTTATGAGCTGCTGAAACAAGATCCAGGTAGTAGCTACAATAAAAAGGTGATAGATTGTCTGAAAGTTTTAGTACAGAACAATGCTATTGACAGGGCTTTGTACTACAAATTACATCCGGGGGAGGCTACACCTAGTCTGTATGGGTTACCTAAGATACACAAACAGGATGTACCTTTACAACCCATTGTTTGTATGATTAACTTTGTGACTTATACCATTTCTAAGTTTCTAGCATCGATTCTCAACCCGTTGGTAGGTAGCACGGAACACCACATTCAGAACACCATGGATTTTGTGGACAAGGTGAAGGACATCATCATGGAGACGGAGGAAACAATGGTCTCGTATGATGTTACATCCCTCTTCCTGTGCATTCCGGTTGCGGAGGCAGTGGAGGTGGTCCGTATGAAAACTACAAGGTGACCCCAACCTGAGCACGAGGACCACCCTTACCATGGATCAGGCGTGCACACTCCTAGAACTGTGTCTTTAGTCCACCTACTTCTCGTACAGAGGACAGTTCTACAAACAGAAACATGGGTGTGCTATGGGGTCCCCCGTCTCACCTATTGTTGCTAACCTGTACATGGAGGAAGTGGAAAAGAAGGCACTAAGGTCCTACTCAGGGACACCACCGAGTCATTGGTTCAGATATGTGGACGACACCTGGGTTAAAATAAAATCCGAGGAAGTACCACATTTCACGGACCACATCAACTCAGTGGACAAACGCATCAAGTTCACAAGGGAAGATGCAAGCAACAACAGTTTAGCCTTCTTAGACTGTGAAATTGCTAGTAAAGATGGGGGACGTTTGAAAGTAAATGTGTACCGCAAACCAACACACACGGACCAGTACTTAAGGTTTGACTCCCATCATCCATTGAAGCACAAACTAGGAGTCATCAGGACGCTGCACCACCGAGCGAACAGCATCCCCACAGACACTACGGCCAAGGATAGAGAGAAATCTCATGTCAAGAAGGTCCTGGGTGAATGTGGTTATCCCAACTGGACATTCGTAAAAGCGGGAAAAATGCCCAAACACAGCTCCATTGGATCGAAGGGAGGAGAAGAACAACCGCGGTCTAAGCGCAAACCAGTGGTGATTCCGTATGTGGCGAGAGTATCGGAACAATTAAGACAGACATTCTCCAAAAACCGTGTTTCAGTTGCTTTCAAACCCCAGAACACGCTACGCCAGAAATGAGTTCACCCTAAGGACCGGGTTCCTCGACACAAACAGAGTAACGTAGTGTGTGCTGTTAGGTGCCGGGAGGATTGTCGGCAACTGTACATAGGGGAATCTAAACAGCCACTGGCGAAACAGATGGCCCAACATAGAAGATTGACCTCTTCTGGCCAGGATTCTACGGTTTACACCCACCTGCAAGCCAGTGGCCACTCATTTAAAGATGAAGATGTGCAGATCCTTGACAAGGAGGAATGCTGGTTTGAACGGGGAGTCAAAGAGGCCATCTATGTGAAGAGGGAACAACCATCTCTGAACCGGGGAGGGGGCCTGAGAGTACATCTCTCACCATCTTACAACGTCGTAATAGGAGTTATACCCCAATCATATGTGAAAGACACACATGACCATTGTAATTAATGGTCATTGTGAATTGCATATGGACCTGATCACTGGTTCCATTGTTATGCAATGGGCAGTAATCAGTCGTTATGCAAATCAACTGCATATAAGGTTGGGTTATTCACCACCAGCTCAGACTGAAGAAGTCATTCGGATTGAGAGACGACATGTATCTCTACTACAAACTTGTGTCCAGATGAACTGATTCAATTTTGTGGATTATTAATCCTCATTTCTTAATTATCGTTCAACAAGTTAATGAAGATACGAGAACAATTTATTACTCTGAGAGCATCACAGGAAGTGTCCTGAACTCCATCCTGTCCAACTAACTGATCGACTGAGTGAGAATAAAGTGTTAAATACTTCCTGTAGATCTGTTCTCAGAGAGAGAGAGAGAGAGAGAGAGAGAGAGAGAGATTATTTGTCATGCTAATAAAGCACTTTGAATTGAATTGAGAGAGTAAAAATAGATCAATTCTAAAGCAAATTTGAGTTTTTAAAAGCACCACATTATGTTTGTGGAAGAGGATCAAGTGCTGGAGATTGTAAATGATTGTGGCCTTAAAAAGTTTGTTTCAGTCAACTTGAAACCTGCCAGTGGTTTAAATTCAAATCAAGGCAGAATATCCAGAGATCGCTACAAAAGCAAGAAAAACAGCTTCCATTTCCAACATCCTATCTTTGTTTTGGTTGCCGTCACTGCAGAAGATCCAGCTTCGCAAAGTTACAGAGTAAACTGTACGTAATGAACACACCTCGGGTGTTATCGTCTTATATCACCACTAGGTGGGAGCGTCTCATTGTAGTGAAAAAAGCTGATTATCCATCATTGGTACAGTGGGGAAAATAAGTATTTGATCCCCTGCTGATTTTGTAAGTTTACCCCCTTACAAAGACTTGAACAGTCTATAATTATTATGGAAGGTTTATTTTAACAGAGAGAGAAAGAATATCAACAAAAAATCCAGAAAAAAAACATTAAATAAAAGTTATGAATTAATTTGTATTTAATTAAGGGAAATAAGTATTTGATCCCCTACCAATCAGCAAGAATTCTGACCCCCACAGACCGGTTATGTGCACAAAAGGCACACAAATTAGTCCTGTAAGACTCCTGTCACAGAATCAGTTTCTTCCATTCAAATCTCTCGACCACCATGGGCAAGACCAAAGAGCTATCAAAGGACGTCAGGGACAAGATTGTAGACCTGCACAAGGCTGGAATGGGCTACAAGACCATCAGCAAGACGCTTGGTGAGAAAGAGACCACTGTTGGTGCGATAATTCAAAAGTGGAAGAAATACAAGATCACAGTCAATCGCCCTCGCTCTGGAGCTCCATGCAAGATCTCACCTGGTGGGGTAAGAATGATTCTGAGAAAGGTGAGGTCAGCCCAGAATTACACGGGAGGAGCTTGTCAATGATCTCAAGGGAGCTGGGAGCACAGTCACCAAGAAAACCATTAGTAACACACTTCGCCGTAATGGATTGAGATCCTGCAGTGCCCGCAAAGTCCCTCTGCTCAAGAAGGCTCATGTACAGGCCCGCCTGAAGTTTGCCAATGAACACCTGAATGATTCAGAGAAAGCTTGGGAGAATGTGATATGGTCAGATAAGACCAAAATTGAGCTCTTTGGCATCAACTCCACTCGCCGTGTTTGGAGGCAGAGAAATGCCCAGTTGGGATGGTGTTCTTGGGGTCATATTCAGCATTTATCTGCTCCCAGCTCCCTTGAGATCATTGACAAGCTCCTCCTGTGTAATTCTGGGCTGACCTCACCTTTCTCAGAATCATTCTTACCCCACCAGGTGAGATCTTGCATGGAGCTCCAGAGCGAGGGCGATTGACTGTGATCTTGTATTTCTTCCACTTTTGAATTATCGCGCCAACAGTGGTCTCTTTCTCACCAAGCGTCTTGCTGATGGTCTTGTAGCCCATTCCAGCCTTGTGCAGGTCTACAATCTTGTCCCTGACGTCCTTTGATAGCTCTTTGGTCTTGCCATGGTGGTCGAGAGATTTGAATGGAAGAAACTGATTCTGTGACAGGAGTCTTACAGGACTAATTTGTGTGCCTTTTGTGCACATAACTGGTCTGTGGGGGTCAGAATTCTTGCTGGTTGGTAGGGGATCAAATACTTATTTCCCTTAATTAAATACAAATTAATTTATAACTTTTATTTAATGTTTTTTTTCTGGATTTTTGTTGATATTCTGTCTCTCTCTGTTAAAATAAACCGTCCATAAAAATATAGACTGTTCAAGTCTTTGTAAGGGGGTAAACTTACAAAATCAGCAGGGGATCAAATACTTATTTCCCTGTAGGTATACAGTCACGCTGGAAAGTCTGCACACCCCTTTCACCCTCTCCACATTTTATCACATTACAGACTCATTCTACTGTATAATAGATTGAGTTCATTTTTTGTCACAAAATTCTACACAAATTAGCCATGATGACAAAGTGAAAGCAGGTTTTTAGACATTTGTCCTAATTTATTAAAAAATCTAAATGTTAAATATCACACCTTTTGATATGACACACAAAGGTGAGCTGAGGTGCATTTTGTTTTCACTGAAACTGCTTGAAATGTTTTTTTAGAATTTAATTGGTGTCCACCTGTGGTCAATTCAATTGATTGGACATGATTGGGGATTGCCAACACCTGCCTATATAAGGTCCCACAGTGAACAGTGCATATCAGAGCAAACTCCAAGCCAAATGAATTATCTGCAGTCCTTGGAAACAGGATTTGTCTGAGCATAGATCTGGAGAAGGGTACAGAAATATTGCTGCAGCTTTACAGCTCCCAAAGAGCACAGTAGCCTCCGCCATTCTTAAATGGAGGCAGTTTAGAACCATAAAAAATCTTCCTAGACCTGGCTGTAGGGATGGCATTAGCCAGGTGATGAGCGGTGCCTAGTTTCCTCCAGTTCAAAAAGTTTAGTTTTGGGTTCATCAGACAAAATAATCTTGTTCCTCATGGTTTGAGAGCCTCTAGGTGTCTTTTGGCAAACTCCAAGTGGGCTGTTATGGACCTTTTAAGGAGTGGCTTCCATCTGAGCGGTCAGGGAAGACGGGCCTTGGCCAGGGAGGTGAGTAGGAACCCCAGGGTCACTCTGACAGAGCTCCAGCGTGTGGACATCAGAAGATGAACCATCCAGGAAGCACTCCACAAATCATGTCTTTATGGTAGAGTGGCCAAACAGAAGCCACTCCTTAGTAAAAGGTCCATGACAGCCCACTTGGAGTTTGCCAAAAGGCACCTAGAGGCTCTCAAACCATGAGAAACAAGATTCTCTTGTCTGATGAACCCAAAACTAAACTTTTTGAACTGGAGGAAACGAGACACAGCTCATCACCTGGCTAATGCCATCCCATAGGGCAGTGATAGCTCAGTGGTTAAGGTACTGGACTAGTAAACAGAGGGTTGCCGGTTCAAGCCCCGCCACCACCAAGTTGCCACTGTTGGGTCCCTGAGCAAGGCCCTTAACCCTCAATTGCTCATCGTGTTCAGCTCATTGTGTAAGTCGCTTTGGATAAAAGTGTCTGCTAGATGCTGAAAATGTAAATGTAAATCCCTACAGTGAAGCATGGCGGTGGCAGCATCATGATGTGGAGATAATTTTCAGCAGTGACTAGTCCTGATAGAAGTAAAGATAAATGCAGCTAAGTACAGCGAGATCCTTAAAGAAAACCCCAGGACATTAACTCAACCACTCACCTCACTGCCCCCATTGGCTGCACTCGGCAGGTCGTTATTATTATATTACAATATTTTTGTTAAGTAGAATTAAAATAACTAAAACTGTGCATTAAAATACCAGATCCAGGAATTTGGACTTGAAGTCTATTGTAGATGATTTTGCTTAGCACAAGGCAGCCGCATGAACTTCTGAGTGAGTACCTTTAATTTATTCTGATCAGCTATCACCATACAGTATATATATATATATATGAAATTAGTTGAGAATTTGTTGAGGGCTCATGAGCTCCTAGTTATGCCACTGGGTGTGCAGACTTTCTGGCTTGACTGTACTTAAAAATACTTGGGTAGAAAAATGAGACTTTTAAAAGTTTTAGGGTTACAGCTGTAGGGCCCTTCACGTTTTTACTGCTTGAGATTACGCACATGCTCGGTAAGGGTCAGTCTTAATTCGGTCAGCGTTCTCTTGTTATTTTGCTCCCAATTTAAATTATATCTCAACTGTTGGAAATAAATGTAAGTAACATTTGAACCGACAGCATCAATCAAACAATTAATTCTTCCTCGATTTCTGTTTAATCGGTTTTTCATGCACACCCCTGATCCCAAATAGATTAAAATTGTGACAGAGCCCACAAATAAAGACACATTTTAATGATTCTGTCTAAGTCTGTACTAACATGTTAAACCTGTAGTAATCCCAGCAGTAATTCTCTAGTTGTCCAGTAGATGAACCCATAGATCAGTGGTGTCCAAACTTTTTTCTAGGAGGGTCAGATTTGATCATGTGAAAGTGCTCAAGGGCCCAACAGTCCCTGACGACATTATTTTTAAACAATAAAATATGAATATAATACGCTGTTATTTAATCATTATATTTTCACACAGAGAACAACAACCACATGTAAACATTCAGATGAACAAATCAGAACACACAGAACAGAAGAAGCATTTCAATTTCTAACTGAACTTTAAAAACTCAAATAAACTCGGGGCGCATTCACAAAAATAAAGCTTAACGTGGCTTTATGTACTAAAAGAACGACGCAGGAACTCTGAGTTTCTCTAAATTATTACTGGGCAGAAGTTTCTCCACCACTCAAATTCTTAGCTCGTTGTTTTAGTACAACACGTCACGTCAGATTTTGTCCACGTTAATCGTTGTTCGTACAGCCTGTGTCGCTTTTATGACGTCATACACGAGCACGTCTCACTCACGGGTTTGCCGCTGTGCATGTGAATGACTGACACAGAGTTGCTGCCACCATCTGGTAAAAAGGGGAATTACTGGCAGGCCACAAGTAATGCAGTTTAATGTAGTTTAATTATTCATGTGTTTGATCCATTGTAATATACAGGCATTGATCACATTCAGTCAGATGATTCAATGGTTTAATCCACAGATTCAGCAGCAATCAACACCAAATCATCTGACTGAATGTGATCAGTGCCTGTATATTACAGTGGGTCAAATATATGAAAAATTAAACGTTCATATTTCCACATAAGTAGAACATAAGTAGAACATAATAGAACAATAAAAACTGTATTTCTGTTTATGTTCCAAATCTATGGTGCAAATATGAAAAAGATCAAAGAAAGTCAAAAAATTTAATCCAAATTTATGAAAAACGTTATTGTTTATATTTAATTTTTGGAACATGCTAGAACAATAATAACTGCATTTTCTTTCACGTTTTTACTGCTTGAGATTATACGCATGCTCGGTAAGGGTCAGTCTTAATTCGGTCAGCGTTCTCTTGTTATTTTGCTCCCAATTTAATAATAATAACAATAATAATACATTTTATTTATATATTGCTTTCCAAGACACTCAAATACGCTTTACATAAAAAACAAGTAATAAGATAAAATAAGATAAGATAAGACTTTATAATAATAAGATAAAACTTTACAAATTACACAAGGAAGACATTATTCAACACAATTGAACATAGCATGGGCAAAAGATAAGACATTATCAAAAAACAGCATCATATGTATTATTGCACTAAGAGAAAAAAATATACATATTATTTTACGAAAGTATATTGCACTAAAAGAGATAAAAATATATTGCACAGAAAAAAAAATCAATCAACACTGTTCGGGCGGCAGGAGATCATAAAAACAATACAAAACAGTACAAATCGTAGTACAAAATTACATTATCAGCATCAAATTAATTAATTTAACATACAGGAAGGAAGAAGAGAAAACAGCATTAAGACATTTCATTGAAACAAATAAGCAATAATATGAGAGGTACAGATAGAAGTAGGAGGAGAGTGGAAAAACAAACAGCAATAAAACATAAACTAAAACATATCAAAAAGAATAAAAAAATGTATAAATAAAAACAATTACATTGTTGCTTTTAAATTATATGCATGTCAACTGATTGTTTGTTTATTAGGATTGTAACCTCATGTTTTACACTTTGGTTACATTCATGACAGTAACGGTAGTTACTCATTACACAAGATTCATCAGTTCAGTTTATATTGAACACAGTCATGGACAATTTAGTGTTTCACTCTGTTTCCTTTCTTGACTATCATGTCAATAAACAAAATGGACGGTTAAAGCTTTGTACTTGCTTACTTTATATTTATTAAATGTACAACAGTAATGGACATTAACTATCGCATGTATGAACATTTCTATCACAAACCCACATACGTCTGTACGTCGCTCTAACTGGTCCGTACTGAAACATAAAACCATCATATGTTTCATACATGAACACACATTGTTACATCTCTTTTTGTTTTTGTTTTAGTCGGTTCCTTTGCATTAATTAACATTCTTCCATAACATGACAAAATAACAATACATAAAACCACATTTCAATCATGAAATCTACATAAATCAAAGTTATTTTGCATCTCAATGTTTCTTTACTTTTTTCTTTTTCAAAATAAACCATTTAAATTAACTAATAAAACTCCTAAATTATGTTCAAATATTAAGAGACTTATTTATTTATTTTATCTCTACTCTGCATAGTCTCTGAGATAGTAAGGTCTTATCACTCTCCGACCAAACCGTGTAACTACTGGTTGTTGACTTGTTGACTGGTTGTTGGATTCATGATCTGAATCAGTCAGTGGTGTGTTCTTTTCATTTCGCAAGTGTCGTCGGTTCCTCCTCAATACTCCATTTTCATTTTTGATTTCATAGGATCTGTGATCAACTGGTTTGTTTACTGTAGCTGGTCTCCAGACTGTTTGTGGCTCAAAAGGTTGGACTCCTACTTTGTCTCCTGGGTTTAAAGCATGCAGATCCTTTGCTGTTCAGTTGTAGTATTTGGCCTTTCTTTGCTGGTTGTATCTCAGTCCTTCTTCAGTCGGTTTAATCTCCAGCCTTAGAAGACTGTCAGTAATTGGTAGGAGGGTCCTTGTTCTCCTACTGAAAAGTCTCTGAGCTGGGCTGGCGTTGAGACCTTGACTTGGTGTATTGCGATGGTCTAATATAGCCAGATAATTGTCTTTACCTGAGGCTTTTGCTTTCTTCATTGTTCGCTTAGCCATCTTAACAGCAGACTCTGCTTTCCCGTTACTTTGTGGGTATCTGGGTGATGATGTCCTGTGTTCGAACTCCCACCTCTTGCTAAATTGCTGGAACTCATTAGAGGTATACTGGGGTCCATTGTCTGAACATACAACATCTGGAATGCCATGTCTAGCAAAGTGAGCTTTTAGCTTTCTAATTACTGTGGCGGATGTAGTATCAGGTAAGTAGTCCACTTCCCAAAAAATGGAGTAATAATCTTCAGTCACTAAATAATCTTTGTCCTCAAAGAAAAATAGGTCTGTACTTACTTTAGCCCAAAAGTCTAGGTCTAGTCTGGATCTCATGTGGATGTAATGTTTCTTTTTGCTGTCGAATGTACCTATATATTGACCTATATGTATCACTTTTGTTTACATACTCATTCTCTTGCACGCCTGAGACATCCTTCTATTCCTAGGTGTGATCAGTGTATTCTGTGCAGGATGTCTTCTCTCATTTCATCGGGAATGATTGCTTGCTCTCCTCTAAACACTATTCCATCCTGGTAAGTCAGTTCCTCTTAAAACGTGTAGTATTGTGCTATTTCTGAAGGTGCATTCTTTTTGTTTGCTGGCCATCCTGTTTGAATTGCCTGGATCAGTTTCTGAAGCTTTGCATCAGTCTCTGTTGCAGAATGGATTGCTTTCAGTCTCTCTGTTGAGATTGGCAAGTACTGTGCCATATTTACAGTTTCAATCTCAGCTTCAGCTGGACATGTGGTACTCTCTGGTAAGTATGCTCTACTTAAAGTATCAGCAAGTAACATATCTCTACCTGGCACATAGGTCACATCAATACTGTACTTCTGTAGTCTGAGTAGCATTCTTTGTAGACGTTTTGGTGCGCTCAGTAAAGGCTTTTTTTGGATGTTTTCCAATGGTTTATGATCACTCTGTACCGTTACTTGTCGTCCGTAGGTGTACTGGTGGAATTTCTCCATTCCAAAAACAATTGCCAAACATTCTTTCTCGATTTGGGCATAACCCTTCTCAGTTGGAGTGAGTGCTCTGCTAGCAAAAGCTACAGGTTTATCATTTTGTGTCAGAGCAGCTTCTAATACAGCCCTGAGGATGTAACGTGAATTCATCCTCAGGGCTGTAGTACTTTAGAACTGGTGTGTTGGCTATGTTGTTTTTCAGCCTATAGGCTATCTCCTTTTTTCTGAGGTTGAACTTTTCTGCATTGAGCTTGATATTCCGTACACGACATCTGTGCAAAAACTGTCTCAGTTTCCCATCATGGTCCTTATTTGCATTTTCCACTGTTGTTCCTTCTCCTGTAATAAGAACATCATCAGCTATAACATAAATGCCTGGCAGACCCTATAGTGCTTGCATCAACTTTCTTTGGAAGACCTCCGGTGCTGGGCTGATGCCCACTGGCATTCTTCGCCATCTAAATCTGCCAAATAGTGTGGAAAATGTGGTAAGATAGCTTGATTCCTCTTCCATTTTCACATGCCAGAATCCTTTGTTTGACATCGCAGACTGTAAATACTTTTGCATTTGATAAGTCTGGTAGAATGTCCTCAATAGTGGGCTACGTTTGAGTGCTCTATTCAAAGGTCTTGGATCAATACAAATTCTCAATTTGCCTGATGGTTTCTGTAGTGCTACCATGCTACTTATCCAATCTGTGCTGCAGTCAACAGGTGCTATGATCCCTCTCCGCTCTAGATCAGCAAGTTCTTCTTTAAGAGCTTTCATCATGGCAACTGGAACCCTGCATTTTGGAAACCTGACTGGTTCAACTGTCTTGTCGATCTCTTTGGCATATTTACCTTCCAAACAGCCATCTCCAGTGAACACGTCCTTGAATTCTGTCATTATTTCATCCCGTGTCCATTGTCCTTCTACGGTCTCCTGTTTTTACACAATAATATCTGTGGCAAGTATGTTCTCGTATTGCACTCTGATCAGTTTCATTGCCTCACTCGCCCTTCTGCCTAGCAGGGGAATTCCAAATGTCTGGTCCACTACCTGGAACTTTAATCTGTACAGTTTCTGGTTCCTGGGGTTTTTCACTTTGCATTTGCCTAGGGGTCGCAGTTCTGTCTTGTTAAACAGTGGAGCCAAAAAGTATTTAGTCAGCCACTGATTGTGCAGGTTCTCCTACTTAGAAAGATGAGAGAGGTCTGTAATTTTCATCATAGGTACACTTCAACTATGAGAGACAAAATGAGAAAAAAAAATCCAGGAAATCACATTGTAGGATTTTTAAAGAATTTATTTGTAAATTATGGTGGAAAATAAGTATTTGGTCACCCACAAACAAGCAAGATTTCTGGCTCTAGAAACAGTTGTGAAACAGTAAGAATCAGATTGTCTCCACCATTTCTGTGCTGTGCTTCAGACTCCATTTTACAGAGCTGTGGGTGGAGGTTGGACATATAAGGAGCCTGGGTTATTGGGTTAATATCTCTGGGTTCTACAGGGTTAATATAAAACTAAGGCAATTATGGAATATGATTCCTAAGGTTTGGAACAAGAAAAAAAAAACTGTATGAAGAGACAAATGTTTATAATTTTGTCATATTTCAATTTCAGAAAATTAGCATCAGTTAGATTAGATTTTTATGTCTAGTAAACAGCTTATGAGTGGGATGGGAGGAAAATGACAATAAAATAACAAAACGTTATCACTTATTTAGCAGGAATCATTTTACTCACCAGTAACATTTACCCAGAGTGCACTGCTGTAATGTGTGTAATAGACTGGGGTTCCTCTTCCAGCTCTGCACCAGTACTGGCCTCCATCAGAGACACTAACTGAGTAGATGGTGTAGGAGGGGTGTGTTGTAGTCTCAGTCTCAGTGTTCTGTGTGTGTTTGTACCAGTAGAAGTTCCATCCAGCAGTTGGGTTCAGTTCACAGTACAGAAGCACTAAGTTTCCTGCTAGTGCAGCTACTTTATGGTTAGATGTGAGTTCAGGTTTTGGTTTTTCTGTTAGAGATGAAACACAGTTCAGTTCACATGTTGATCTGTTTATCACAGTAATCACTTGTACAGAAACACACACTGTTACTGATCATGTGATCCACTGTATCAGGTAAACTAAGACTTCACCAAATATTAAAATTATAAACATTTATAAACAATATAAGAGGTAAAACATCAGTGTGATCACAGTCTGGATTAGAAAGGAACTGCAGTGAGATAATGTAGGTCTCTAATCTCTGTCTCCTCTACACCAGTACTGAATACATGCTGATGTGATACAGATGTTATTAAATACAGAAGAGATGATCAGACTCACCTGATACAGTCAGTAGAACAGCATCACTGGGGTGTGAGGAACGTGATCCTCCTGTCTCTGTTCCTGTACAGGTGTATTTACCTGCATGATTCTCTGTAACATCACTGATTCTGTACTGCTGATCATTACTGACAGTTTGGTCTGAACCTCCTTTATTCCAGCTGTAGCTCCAGTTCTGGACACCTCCTCCATTCTCTATGTTACATGTGAGAGTAACAGTCTCTCCTATAAACACGTGATTATCAGGATTTATGATCACAACTGGTTTTGGTCTCTCTGTAGAAAGAAAAAAAAAACGAATAAATGAAAACTGCTTTAACAAATTTGTTCTCATAAGTGTGAATGAATTAAAAGTAAGTGCATTAAAAATTGAAGCAGTATTCAGCCAATTCAGATTATGCAAATGACCCTTGTGTAGATCACACCTTGACAGTTATGTTTAGGGTTAAATAGTCTGTTAAAGCAGATCACATGCAACAGGGCAGTTGTAGCCAAGGTCAAGGTACTGGATTAGTAATCAAAAGGTCGTTGGTTCGAACCCCATCACTGTCAGGCTGCCACTTTTGAGTGTTTGTGCAAGGCCCTTAATCCTCAATTACTTAGATAGTACACTGTCACAGTACTGTATGTTGCTACATATAGCTCCATAACACCTTAAGCAGAAGCGTAGACTAATAATGTAATTTTTATTTAATACAATCATTTTTATGAACAGATGTAAATTATATATAGAAGTCATAGTTCTATTAATGGCTTCTAAACTGACTGTGATGGATTTGTGCCCTATGTACGCTCTGATATTCACTGATGAGCTACAACATTATCTGGTCTTAGCTATGTTAAGAGGTGAATCATCCTACAATGCATCCTCATGGCCACTTATTTGTGGGTAAAATAACACACACTTAGCCGGCCGTCCACATAATCTCGGAGCTACCAGAATTTGTTGGAACAGCCAACCTATTGCTCCAATGTCCAGTTCTGATTCCTTGTAGGTGCTTTCAGCAATAGACAAGAGTTAGCATTAGCACTCACCTGCCACTACACCGGCACATTCACCTCATTACCAGAGTTAAAATGATTTGCTATTTGAGACACAGTAGCACTTTTCTTAGGCCTTCATTTCTTCTGGCATCTACTGGCTGCCAAACAACCTGGCTGACCACTGTCTGTGGGGACTCAGGCTACATGTGACACCTCTTTCTGTTTTGGTGATACCTCCACCTAGTCATAACAATGTGATTATGCTGATCGTGTCTGCTGCATCAACACATTAACTAGGAGTAAATTCCATTAGCCCAATATTTTTATATTCCCTGGCCCTCACATGAGTGATTGTTACGAAAATAAAATAGATTTATGGGTGTGGTCCTAATGTATTGGTTGATCAGTATGTTCATTACAGCATTAATGACTTCAGCTGTTTAATTAAACCTGGTTTTAAATGTTATGTTATTATTGTTATTAAAGAAGAATTTGGGAGGAGACAAATACTTTTTCACAGCACTGTACAGATGTTTTTAAATACAGAAGAGATGATCAGACTCACCTGATACAGTCAGTAGAACAGCATCACTGGGGTGTGAGGAACGTGATCTTCCTGTCTCTGTTCCTGTACAGGTGTATTTACCTGCATGATTCTCTGTAACATCACTGATTCTGTACTGCTGATCATTACTGACAGTTTGGTCTGAACCTTCTTTATTCCAGCTGTAGCTCCAGTTCTGGACACCTCCTCCATTCTCTATGTTACATGTGAGAGTAACAATCTCTCCTATAAACACGTGATTATCAGGATTTATGATCACAGTGGGTTTTGGTCTCTCTGTAGAAATAAAGTAAATTATTATATAAATGATTTTTTATAATTTTTTCCTAATAAGTGCACATGGAGTGTTAACAATTATTAACAACCAAATACTAACAAATATTAACAATCAAATTATCTCCTAAATACAAACTCAACTAGCTGCATGATGTAGAAAATCATCCAGTGTAAAACTCAACAGCTTAACAAATAAAATCTTTGCAATTTAAACAAATGGTTCTAATTTCTCATTGTGTGATTGTTATTAAATTATTATACAGTATAATTATTTAACATGTCTTTATTAATTTAAAGTTGAAATACTTTTACTGCTTTAGAATAATTAATTATAGCATTCATTTAAGCATTTTTACGAGCTAGGAGATCATTCTTCAGCACTAAAAGTTTTATGGAATAACATGGATTTGGTGAAATTATTACATTAATTTCTTGACTTCATTAAATCTTTAATAAAAATTATAAAACACAACAAACCTTCCACTGTAACAGTAACTGGATCACTGAACTCTGAGTAGTAGCTGTAGTATTTTTCTCTTCGTGCTCTACATTTGTACTCTGTTGTTCCTGTATTAGAAAGTTTCTCACTGAGTTTGTTGGTGGTGATTTTATCTGCAGAGATCTGAGGATTTACTTCCTGATCATTTCTGTACCAGATGAAAGTCCATCCTGTAGACTGATTCAGATCACAGGTCAGAGTAACGGTGTCTCCAGTGTAGATGAAGTTCTGAGGTTCTAATCTCACAGTTGGTTTGGGTTTTGCTGTTAATAGAAAATAATGAAGCTTTTAAAGCTGTTTGTTCTTTTACAACAAAATCAGCAGTTTTATCACTTTTATTCTCTCAAATTTTTATTGATTTGAGGTTTATTTCGGTAAATTTTTCTAAATTTATATCTGTGATTCTAGTAATAAAAGCACATGTGCTTAAAAACTGTTTTATTTCAGCTCTGATTAAATGACTTTCAGCATCAGTGTTGCACCGGAAAAACAGAGATTATATTACAGATTATTTGTTAATACCGAAACTGTCCTGAGTCCCATTTGTGTAGGTCAATCCATTATGATCCAGGCTAGGAAGTTTGGTGACATCTGGTGGAGCTGAAGGGAACTTTATCTCTATTTAACTCCAATAAATCTCCTCTACAGCTAATCGGGTACACCTGGCTTCAATCAGCTAATTATTTTACTGTCATCAAAAGCCCCTGGTATCCAGTCCTCACCAGATCGTTTGTTGACGCCACTGTGAAAACTTCTCAGCTTACCATTGTTCTGTAACTTTAGTCTAGTGTATATTTTTGTTTTCCCTGGAGGCCCTGCTTCTTACAGCTTCTGCACCTAGCCTTCCTCCCTTCTGGATCCCCTGCTCCTTGCCACCTTCCAACTCTCCTGTGTTTCCATTGGTTCCTCCTGCCTACTTCCTAGCCTCCTGGTCCACTCACTGCTCCTTTTATGTCCCTTCTGCCCTAAGTATTTGAATCCTTGTTGCCTTAATAAACCTGTTAAATTGTTCATCTAAATCATGTGTGTTGGTGTTTGCTTTTGGGGACAACCATTAACTGCTCAAACATTTTACTTTGTTACATTTATACTGACTAGAAGAGGAAAATTAATGTAATATTCATGGTGCAGTAATCAGATCGTACACCATGAGTTACTGTAACATCTTAAGCCTCTCTCTTCTACACCAGTACTGAATACATTATGATGTGATACAGATGTTAATCAATAAGAAGAGATGATCAGACTCACCTGATATAGTCAGTAGAACAGCATCACAGGGGTGTGAGGAACGTGATCCTCCTGTCTCTGTTCCTGTACAGGTGTATTTACCTGCATGATTCTCTGTAACATCACTGATTCTGTACTGCTGACCATTACTGACAGTTTGGTCTGAACCTTCTTTATTCCAGCTGTAGCTCCAGTTCTGGACACCTCCTCCATTCTCTATGTTACATGTGAGAGTAACAGTCTCTCCTATAAACACCTGATTATCAGGATTTATGATCACAGTGGCTTTTGGTCTCCCTGTAGAAAAAAAAAATATTATTTGTAATATTAAAGACACTTTGTTTGTGGTTGTGAGTGTTTAATGTTTGTAGAATTGAAGCACAGTTTCAGTCACAGTCCACCAGTCAGTGCAGTTTGGTTATAATTGACCTTCATTAAACAACATGCATGACTTGAATTAAACCTGGTTTTAAGTGTTGTGTAATAGTTTATTGTTTATGTTATATTGCTATAATTTGTAAGACCTTCTGACCTACATCACAGTGCAAAAACAGTTTTTAGGTGATGTTTAGATGTGGCAAGTCCAGTAGTGGTCATGTCTGGGTGTGGCAAGTAAAAGTGACCCCAGTTGTCAGCTGAAATAGTATAACTGGTTGATTTAGTAGCTGAGGGGTCAATTACTTTTTTTTTACTCAGGATCAGGTAGGGCTAAACAGAAATTTTCCCTCCATAAATGAAATGATCAAAAAACATTTTGTGTTTATTTGGATCTTTGCTTAATATTAAATTGATGATTTGAAACATACATGTGTACCCAATATGCAGAAAAAGAAGAATTTGGGAGGGGACAAATACTTCTTCACAGCACTGTACAGATGTTTTTAAATACAGAAGAGATGATCAGACTCACCTGATACAGTCAGTAGAACAGCATCACTGGGGTGTGAGGAACGTGATCCTCCTGTCTCTGTTCCTGTACAGGTGTATTTACCTGCATGATTCTCTGTAACATCACTGATTCTGTACTGCTGATCATTACTGACAGTTTGGTCTGAACCTTCTTTATTCCAGCTGTACCTCCAGTTCTGGACACGTCCTCCATTCTCTATGTTACATGTGAGAGTAACAATCTCTCCTATAAACACGTGATTATCAGTATTTATGATCACAGCAGTTTTTGGTCTTTCTGTAGAAAAAAAATAAATTATTATATAAATTAATATTTTTTTATGAATTTTCCCTAATAAGTGCACATGACATTAAAATAGTGAAACACTGGAGTGTTAACAATTATTAACAACCAAATACTAACAAATATTAACAATCAAATTCTTTCCTAAATACAAACTTAATTACTCTTATTAAATTATTACAGAATTATTTAACATGTCTTTAATTAAAGTTAAAATACTTTTACTGCATTAGAATGATTAATTTTAGTATTTATTGAAGCATTTTTTACGAGCTAGGAGATCATTCTTCAGCACTTAAACTTTTATGGAACAACATGGAATTGGTGAAATAATTACATTAATTTCGTGACATCAAATTTGTAATAAAAAATAAAAAACACGACAAACCTTCAACTGTAACTGTAACTGTATTACTGAACTCGTAGGTGTTTTCTCTTTGTGCTCTACATTTGTACTTTGTTGTTCCTGGATTAGAAAGTTTCTCACTGAGTTTGTTGGTGGTGATTTTATCTGCAGAGATCTGAGGATTTACTTCCTGATCATTTCTGTACCAGATGAAAGTCCATCCTGTAGACTGATTCAGATCACAGGTCAGAGTAACGGTGTCTCCAGTGTAGATGAAGTTCTGAGGTTCTAATCTCACATTTGGTTTGGGTTTTGCTGTTAATAAAAATAATGAAGATTTTAAAGCTGTTTGTTTTTTTTACAACAAAATCAGCAGTTTAATCACTTTTATTCTCTTATTTTCTCCTAATTTACAGTACAGTAAAATGTACATTTCTATTAATTTGAGGTTTATTTCTGTAAATGTTTCTAGATTTATATCTGTGGTTCTAGTCACTTAACAATAAAAGCACATGTGCTGAAAAAAACTGTTCTATTTCAGCTCTGATTAACTGACTTTCAACATCAGTGTTACATTTATCCTGATTGGACAAGAAAAATTAATGTAATATGACGAGCACCAGCAGTAAAAAAAATCAGGTATAAATACACACAAATGAACTTTAGTTTGTTTTCAGAAAAATTCATGGTGCAGTAATCAGATTAAACACCATGAATTACTGTAACAAGTACAGATGATCAGACTCACCTGATACAGTCAGTAGAACAGCATCACTGGGGTGTGAGGAACGTGATCCTCCTGTCTCTGTTCCTGTACAGGTGTATTTACCTGCGTGATTCTCTGTAACATTATTGATTCTGTACTGCTGATCATTACTGACAGTTTGGTCTGAACCTTCTTTATTCCAGCTGTACCTCCAGTTCTGGACACCTCCTCCATTCTCTATGTTACATGTGAGAGTAACAATCTCTCCTACAAACACGTGATTATCAGGATTTATGATCACAGCAGCTTTTGGTCTCTCTGTAGAAAAACAATAAATTATTATATAAATTTTTATAGTTACAATATAAAAAATACAAAATACAAACTCAACTAGCATCATGTAAAACATCATTCAGTGTAAAACTCAACAGTTTAGAAAATAAAATCTTTTGCAATTTAAACAAATTGATCTTATTTGTCATTATGTGATTGTTGTTGAATTATGAAAGAATTATTCAGCATGTCTTAATTTATTTAAAGTTAAAATAGTACTGCATTAGAAAGATTAATTTTAGCATTAACTGAAGCATTTCTTATGGGATAAGAGATCATTCAGCAGCACTCAGTTTTATCAAATAAAATTATTACTTTAATTTCTTGACATTAAATCTGTAATAAAAAGTATAAAACACGACAAACCTTCCACTGTAACAATAACTGGATCACTGTACAGTGTGTAGTATTTTCCTCTCCGTGCTCTACATTTGTACTCATTTGTTGTTCCTGTATTAGAAAGTTTCTCACTGAGTTTGTTGGTGGTGATTTTAGCTGCAGAGATCTGAGGATTTACTTCCTGATCATTTCTGTACCAGATGAAAGTCCATCCTGTAGACTGATTCAGATCACAGGTCAGAGTAACGGTGTCTCCAGTGTAGATGAAGTTCTGAGGTTCTAATCTCACAGTTGGTTTGGGTTTTGCTGAAAAATAATGAAGCTTTTAAAACTTTAAATTATCATTTTTTAAAAACTTTTATTCTCTAATTTTCTCCAAATTTAATCTAAAATCTGCTGAAAAAAGCTACACTGCTACAACGTCCCTAAATATATCATAAGACCAAAAGTTTGTGGACAGATGATGTTCAAATTTTACTTCTAAAACATAAAGCTCTCTTATTGTATATTTCAGAGATTTATTTGCAGTTTACATTTAATTACACACACACAACTACAAACATGCATACATCTACACTCACACACTACTACTACACACACACATCCACACAGATGCAAACACAAATGTACACACACAACCAAATGCAAACACACAGACACACACAGGCACAAAGGCATACATGCATGCACACACACACACACACACACACATACATACATGTTTTCAGTCCCATCCACAATTATTGGCATCCCTGATACAAAGAAGTAAAAGAAATTCAGCTTATAATGAATCAGCTTCATTTCACACAGAAAAAAGAAAAACATCCAACATTTAACTGACGTTTCCAAACCAACCATTAGATGCCACCTTCATGCCAATAGGTTATTTGGAAGGCTTGCCAGAAAAGGGCTTTTCTTGTCGTCTAACCACAAAGCACCAGGAGTTTGCTAAAGACTACTGGCACTATGACTGGAACCATGTTCTGTGGTCAGGTGAAATAAAAATTTTGCTTTTTGGCACTTAAGGTGGGTTTTGGCATAAAAAGAAGGAGATCTACACTGAAAAGAACCTGATGCCAACTTAAGTTACTGTTAAGTATAAGGTATAAGTCTAGTGGGGCTGTTCTGACTCTGAAGGCCCTGGAAACCTAGTTAGGGTACATGGCATCATGGACTTTATGAAGGACATTCTGTCAGTCAATAAACTAAAAACTGATTGTTACTGGTCTTCAAACAGAAAAAAATAATTCAAAACATACATCCAAATAAATAAAACAATCGTTTACTGAGGATCATTTACATTTACAAAGATCAAGATCCTACGATCAGTCCTCTAATCTAAACCCCATAGAAAACCTGTGTGGTGATATAAAGAGAAGAAAGAACCAGAGAGGACCTGAAACCCTGGACGATCTGCATACAGCGGTGCCAATTATTGTGGTACATGTGGATTTAAAAAAAATCCCTTAATTAGGGATTACATTTCCGAATAAATTTCCTTCAATTCAATGATTTTTCTCCATTTTTTATTGTGAGATGAAACTGATTCACCAGACGCTGTATTTTTATAACCATTTCATTCATCTGTACAAAGGGTTTGTGGAGAAAACTGTACATTCACACAGTCTTGTTCACACAAACTGTCATAGTTACACACACATTTACTTCTAGCTTTGTCTTTTTTTATATAATATAGCTCATCGTGCTCTTACATTCATCCCTTGAATAAAATTGTAAATGTTTCTCAGTTTATTGATGTTCAAAAAATACATGTTTTTAAGATAAAGTAAAATTGTAATTTCTATTCATTTGAGTTTTCTTCTGTAAATGTTTCCTAAATTATATCTGTGGTTTTAGTCTCTAAACCAGAGGTCCCCAACCACCTAGTACCGGTCCGTGGGTCATTTATTACCAGGCCGCACAGAAAAAATAAATAATGAAGACCAGACCTGGGCATTGCAAGGCCTGCGGGCCATCCCCAACCGACCCGCATGAGGTCAGTGGCAATAAAAAATCAGACGTAACTAAATGTACATCACACATGCCATATAACAGGATTGTTTTAATTTTAACGGGAGCGCTATTTCTTTACATTTCCGTGTTTTGATTTGCGTGTGTGTGAGACGAGTGTATCCAGCTTCACTGTAATGTGTAGTTGAACAGAACTGAGTGCGACTGACAGAGACGATAGAGTTTTTAACAAGAACACAATTCAAATCTAGGTTTATATCACTGTTACAATACTAAATACAGAGAAATACAAGAACATGAACAATGCAGAGCGTCAAATCTGAAGCTTCACTAACTAAACTGCAAACCAACACAGACTTTTTATAACGTTTTACACATGCAGCACTGGAGCAGTTATGATCAGCTTTGTGATCCAAATAGCAACACAACTTTGTGTGAAGTTAATGCACATTTTGTTCACATTAGTTTTCAATAAAGTTGATTAAATAGTGAAATAATGTTGATGTTTTTACTCTGCCTGCTTTTCATTTTATAATTGTAACATCGAACTGTAAAATTTAGGCAATAAAAAGAGATCTAAGTAATATTGAGCAGAATGAAGTTCATCCTATTGGTCCGGCCCTCCACAACAGTAACAGTTTCTTATGTGGCCCCTTGTAAAATGTAATTGCCCACCTCTGAATTAGAGATACATCAGCAAGGACAACACTGCTTCCATTTCCAACACACGGGTGTTTATTGTCTCATATCACCCCCAGGTGGAAGCAGCATCTCGTTGCAGCAAAAAAAGCTCATGTATGAGCAGTATAATTATTCTATTTTAAATCCACCTGCCCCCGCCGGTCAGTAAAATTATTTTGATGTGATACAATGTTAATCCATACAGATGATCAGACTCACCTGATACAGTCAGTAGAACAGCATCACTGGGGTGTGAGGAACGTGAGCCTCCTGTCTCTGTTCCTGTACAGGTGTATTTACCTGCATGATTCTCTGTAACATCACTGATTCTGTACTGCTGTTTATTACTGATAAATCTGTCTGAACCTTCTTTATTCCAGCTGTACCTCCAGTTCTGGACACCTCCTCCATTCTCTATGTTACATGTGAGAGTAACTCGCTCTCCCATAAACACGTGATTATCAGGATTTATGATCACAGCTGGTTTTGGTCTCTCTGTAGAAAGAAATTTATTTTCATTAATAAAGAAACATTGTGGTTGTGAGTGTATAATGTTTGGAGAATTGAAGCAGTCACAGTCTGCCCGTCAGTTCATGACATAAAGCTCAAGTGCAGTTGGGGTATGCAGCAGGAAAATAAGGGGTTAGGGGTGAACTCATGAAAAACTCTGTCATTAACACTCATTTTAAACCCAATCATGACATCTTTACCTGTCAGCATAAATTCCCATTTTTTATTATAATCATTTTAATTAGAATTATTTAACATTAGTTTTTTATTTATTTAAAGTAAAACAGTTTAGTTGCATTAACTGAAACATTTCTTATGAGCTAAAAGATCGTTCTGCAAATTATTTGGTGAAATTATTATATTAATTTCTTGACTACATCAAATCTATTTAAAATTATAAACATGACAAACCTTCCACTGTAACGGTAACTGGATCACTGTGCTCTGAGCTGTAGTAGTGGTGGTTGTGCTGGTTGTTGCTGTAGTAGATGTTTTCTCTTTGTGCTCTACAGTTGTACTTTGTTGTTCCTGTATTAGAAAGTTTCTCACTGAGTTTGTTGGTGGTGATTTTAGCTGCAGAGGCCTGAGAATTTAAAAGCTGATCATTTCTGTACCAGAAGAATATCCATCCTGTAGACTGATTCAGATCACAGGTCAGAGTAACGGTGTCTCCAGTGTAGATGAACTTCTGAGGTTCTAATCTCACAGTTGGTTTGGGTTTTGCTGTTAATAAAAAAATATGAAGATTTTAAAGCTGTTTGTTCTTTTACAACAAAATAATTTCGCCAAATTTCATCCAGAATCTGCTGATAAAAGCTACACTGCTGTATCACCAAATAAAAAATGAAGAATGCAAATCAAAACACAGGGTTCTTACATTTATGTTGACTTTTAATTCACTACAGAGAATATGTACCCAAGATATTAAACGTTTGTTAATATACATCCAGTCCTGCATTTCAGGCCTGCAACACATTCCAAAAGAAATGGGACTGTAATGAATTAATCCCTTTAAACATTTTGGCATTAAGGACACCAAGTGTTTTTTAGGTTTTATTTTGTCCCATTCATTCTGTAAACACGTCTTAAGATGTGCGACATTACAGGGTTGATGTTAAACTTTTTGTTTTAAAATTCTCCACACATTATCTGTTGGGGACAGGTCAGGACTGCAGTTAGGCCAGTCCAGTACCCGTACTCTCTTCTTCTGCAGCCGCGCCTTTGTAATGGGTGCAGCAGGTGGGTTTGTATTGTCCCGTTGAAAAATGCTGGACGTCTCTGGTAAAGACGACGTCTTGAAGGCAGCAGATGTTGCGCTAAGATCTCAATGTACTTTTCTACTTACTTTTCAAGCTGTCATCTTTTCCAGGGACGTCCAGCATTTTTCAACAAGATGATGCAAAACCACCTGCTGCACACATTACAAAGGCATGGCTGTATAAGAGGGTCTTTTAAGTGTGGTGGAAAGGAATGGCAACATTACAAAGAGATAAATGCTTCACTGTCCCAACTTTTTTTGGAATGTGTTGCAGTCCTGAAATGCAGGAATGGATGTTTATTAATTAATTAAATAAAGTTGAGAAGATAGAACATGAAATATCTCAGGTTCATCCTGTCTGACATCAAATAAAAGTCAAAGTAAATGTAAGAAACTCTTTTATTATTTGCATTTTCCATGATGTCCCAACTATTTTTTATTTGGGGTTGTACTTTCAGTTCATGTGCAGCATACATTTAATCACACACACAACTACACACAGATCCACACACTCACACAGATTTACACAAACACGCGTCTACACACACATTTGGATGAGCACACACAAAGACGCATACATACATTCACATACACACAATCACACACAGACATTCAGTAATCAGATCAATCTCACCTCTACACCAGTACTGAATACATGCTGATGTAATACAGATGTTATTATATACAGAAGAGATGATCAGACTCACCTGACACAGTCAGTAGAACAGCATCACTGGGGTGTGAGGAACGTGAGCCTCCTGTCTCTGTTCCTGTACAGGTGTATTTACCTGCATGGTTCTGTTTAACATACCAGATACTGTAATACTGATCATTACTGACAGTTTGGTCTGAACCTTCTTTATTCCAGCTGTACCTCCAGTTCTGGACACCTCCTCCATTCTCTATGTTACATGTGAGAGTAACAATCTCGTCTATGAACACGTGGTTATCAGGTTTTATGATCACAGCAGCTTTTGGTCTCTCTGTAGAAAGAAAATAAAATATTATTACATTAATAAAAACGCTATGTGGTTGTAAGTGTTTAATGTTTGGAGAATTGAAGCACAATTTCTCAGGTCACTCAACCTCTGACATTTACACACTTACACATGAACAGATATTTTTCGGGTATATAGATATGTTTATTCTCAGCAACACATTCAGAATGACACGATACTAACACAGTTTTTAAACAAAACCTGATCAAAGTACATTGTTTAGGTTTCTGGAAAGATTAAGTGAATAATAAATAAAGGAGAAAAAATATTGCTCTGGAAAGAGTTATTAAGTCACTTATTGCCTTTATTGTCTAAAACCAAGCCATACAAAATATTTGTTTTAAAAAGATGATGTTATTTATTGAAGGAGAAATGTTAGTCAGCCCTACCCAACCCTATGTAAAAAGTAATTACCTTCATAACCACCATTACTGCCAGACCTGTTGAATCTAAACATCACTGAAATAAAACCTGGCAATGTGAAGCAGGCCAGCACATGATGCTACATTTTAAAGAGATTCAAATATAGAAGAAGAAGATAGATATACTTTATTTGTCATATATACATATACAGCTGTACAGTACAATGAAATTCTTTCTTCGTATATCCCAGCTTGTTTTTGAAGCTGGGGTCAGAGCGCAGGGTCAGCCATCGTACGGCGCCCCTGGAGCAGACAGGGTTAAGGGCCTTGCTCAAGGACCCAACAGTGGCTGCATAGCAGAGCCTGGATTTGAACCGCCAATCTTCTGGTTGATAGCCCAAAGCTCTACCCACTAGGTTACCACTGTCCCCAATTAATAGAAATATAGATGCTGAAAAAAGTCTATGAGTCTGTAAAGAGTTACCAAGTCATTGGTAAGACTCTAGGACTCCAGCAAACCACAGTGTACGCCATTATCCACAAAAGGAATAAACGAGAAACAGTGGTCAACCTTTCCAAAAGTGGCTGGCCAGCAAAAAAGCTATTTGTTATTTTCTTTAATAAAAAATTGAAAAAAGTTTGAAACTGCCCACATACACATAGAGAGACGAGCCATGCAGTCACAGGCCCATTGTAGGAGCTTTTAGTGGGAGAAAGGGGTCAGCATGGGCACTCTGACAGGTTTGCATCTATATACAGTGCAATGTACTGTTTATTCAGACACTATTCTATCATAGCCAGCATTAACTACAGTAGCTCTTCTGTGGGATCAGATCAGACAAGGCTTTGCTCCCCATGTGCATAAATGAGCCTTGAGAACCCATGACCCTTTCACTGGTTCACCTGTTGTCCTCCCTTGGACCACTTTTGGTAAGTATTACTAACTACTGCATGTCAGGAACACCCCACAAGACCCAGTTGTCTAGCCATCACAATTTGGCCCTCAGATCCCCACACTTGCTCATTTTTCCAACACATCAACTTCAAGATCTGTCTGTGCACTTAATGGCTAATTTATTGACAGGTACCATTCACCTGTGTTATTCACTTCTGTCTGTGGTTTTAATGCTGTGACTGATTGGTGAACATAACATTCAATATCCCAGACTGTAAAAAAGCTGAAGTGTTTAATCGAGGGGCAGCACAGTGGCTAATTGGGTAGCACTGTCTCCTCACTGCAAGAAGCTCCTGGGTTCAATCCCCAGGTGGGGCGGTCCGGGTCCTTTCTGTGTGGAGTTTGCATGTCTGCGTGGGTTTCCTCCGGGAGCTCCGGTTTCCTCCCACTGTCCAAAAACATGCAGTCAGGTTAATTGGAGACACTGAATTGCCCTATAGGTGAATGTGTGTGTGTGTCTGCCCTGCGATGGACTGGCGCCCCGTCCGGGGTGTTACTGTGTGTCTTGCGCCCATTGAAAAGCTGGGATAGGCTCCAGCAACAAACACCCCCCCCCCCCCCCCCCCGCCCCCCGCAACCCTGATTGAATAAGCGATTAAGAAAGTGAGTGAGTGAGTGAGTGAGTGTTTGGACGAGCAGGAATAGGGAAAAAAATCTGCTGTCAAAACTACAAAAAAATCAATGTACTAAGTGTTGGAGCAACAACATAATATTGTTTGAAGAACTTGTTTTATAATGTGTTGCGAAAGTGTTTTGATCGGGTTTTGATCTCCTTGTGTGCAAATTTTGGATTTTGTAACAAATATATGCCAACACTGGGAGGAGAATAGTGCCCCACTACAAATAGCAAAAGATTAACACACAACAAAAAAAGAAAATAGCTGTAATCTCTAACTGTACATCTACAACGGGTGCTAACAGGTATGTGTTCATTAAGGGTAATTAAGTGTAGATTTATGGTTAAAAAGTCGCAAAAAGTTTTTTGATGGTTGCAACAAGTCAAGGTACATGCAGTGCATTTAATGTAAACTATCTAATAAATAAAATACACATAAATTACCTTTGGTTTGTTCACAGTGGAAGAGTCCAGTCAGCACTGAATGTGAGGGGGGGGGGGGGGGGAGAAAATAATTAGTATAAAATGTGATCAAAGACAAAATGTATAAATCTGTTCATGTAAGTGAACCCAATATGCAGGATGCTTAACCAAAGAAAAACATCAGCAACCTGCAGCAGAGAAATTTGGAAGAAAGAAGATTGAGCCGAAATGAACACTGGCTGTAACAATATGGCAAACTGCTTTGACAACCAGATATTTGGAAAAAGAATAAATGATGGTCACCCAGAACAAGCCGGGAATTGGCACCCGCACCACATCAACTGGTGCCAACAGTGGCTGAATTTGCAGGAAAAGATAAATAGGGCCAGCAGGAAAACCGGACTAGATTACCCAGCATCATGGTTCCAGGAGAACTGGAGAGCTGGTAAGTTCTGAGCAAAGAAAAGCTTGATAAACAGAACCCGTCCCATCTGAAGTGAAGTCAGCAGAGATTTTAGATTTTGTTGATATATGGCTACCACTTTATGTGTTTACCTGCAAGGGTTTCCTAAAGTATTTCTGCATGCACCCCATTTATCAAAGACCCCCACTCACCAAAAATTATTGGTAGACCATTTTCTGCAGTGCACTGATATTAACATGGTAATGACATGTTTGTGTGTGATGTACTTGTATGAGTGTATCAAGTGCAGCAGTGTTGTTGGGGGTATTTAAACACCTGTGTCAATACTGAGAATTAAAAACGACGGGAGTAAGATTAACACATTGTGCATGATAAAATCAGTTCTAGTTTATCTGCAATCATTCCTAATAAAGACGGCAATTAGATTAAATAGTATTTAAAATCCCAACAACATTGCTGCACCTGATGCAGTAGCAAAAAATAATACACTATAATGTCACTGCCATGTTAGTGCGAAATTTTGTATTAAGGATAAGGATAAGGATGTTTATTTGTCATTGTATTTCTACAACGAAATTTAGTTGGCACTTTAAAACTACAGCTTAAAAAGAAAAAAAAAAGAAAAGAAAAAATAAGAAAAACACAAGCTACCACATAAACATATAACAATCACACATTTTGTTAAAATAAATACAGCAAAAATTTCAGTAATGACAAGTATTGGTCCTTGCCCAATTTAATTCAGGTCTTATCAATGAGTGTGTTTAGTTGAGTTGAGGGACGAGCGTTCCAGGTCCGAGTGTGTGTGTGTGTGTGTGTGTGTGCATATGTTGGAGGGGTGATAGCGGCTACAGCTCTAGGGAAAAAGCTATTTCTTAGCCTATTAGTCTGAGTCCTAATGGTACAGTACCTCTTCCCTGATGGCAGTGGGATAAACAGGGAATGACCTGGGTGGCTGTTGTCTGTGCAGATGGACCATGCTTTCCTTCTCATTTGCTCCATATATACAGAGTCCAAACCACACAGTGCAGCTTTGGCAGAGGATGCTTTCGATGGTACTTCTGTAGAAATTCCTTCGCAGCTGAGGAGCCAGACCCACCTGCTTCAGCTTTCGCAGAAAAAACATCCTCTGTTGAGCCATAGTGTTTAATGCCCAAGTCAAATCCTTAGTGATATGGATGCCCAGGAATCCATGGATGCCCAGGAGTCCACCCTCTCCACCTCTTCACCTCTGATATGGAGTGGGGGTGGTGTGGTTCTCCAATAATCACAAAAAGATACTTTATAAAGGCACTGTGTTCATGTACCACTTTTTTTTTTAAAACCACAGAGACGTGTTCATAGAAATACTGAAAATATTTGTACATTGTAACATGGCCAGTTAACTCGGGACTCACCAGTGAGGTTCCAGGTTTAGTCCCGTACATGCAAGAATTGAAAATGAACCAAATCTGCTAAATGCATAACCAAAGTAGAACAACACTGTGGGTAAAGGTCACGAACAAAAAGGGTAACAGGAAAATAGGTGAGAGGTGACCATGACACAACGGAGACACAGTAACAAATAAAGACACAAAAAAACTACAGCCTCTAACATAGAAGGAGGATGGAAGAGAGAAAGTAGAAATTGAAGCTGAAATTAAAACTGGTCGTCACAATAATGACACGAGTGGGACAACTAAGAAAAAAAGCTTAAAGGAAACAAAGAACAAGCCGCAGAGTGGTAAAAATACCACTGTAATAACCACTCTGTCTAACATGACTGCACCACTGCAGAGGACAAGAGAGAGAGAGGTGAAGCAGTATTGAAAACAATACTGTGGCTAAAAACCATAAATAAATAAGGTGGCCAAAATAACAGAAACTAAGTAAAAATGAAAGATACAAAAACATCTGCGCCTCTGTGACCACTCTGTTGGGTAAAATGGCAACACATAAGGACATGACTCTTAACAAGATTCACTGTCGAATGTAATCAGCAGTAATGAAATCATCTTGCACTGGCCAAAAGTATGTGGACACATATATGCTATATGTTTCAGCCTGACGTTTCCAGAGTGCACAAAGCGCGGTCTATAAAGCACTGGCTTGATATGTTTGGTGAGGAGGAAATTGAGTGACCTCAACTCCATTTAACACCTTGCAGATTTACATTTACAGCATTCAGCAGATGCTTTTATCCAAAGCGACTTACAATTATGACCGAACACGATTATAAGCAATTAAGGGTTAAGAGCCTTGCTCAGGGACCCAACAGTGTCAACATGGTGGTGGAGCTTGAACCGGCAGGCCTCTGATTACTAGTCCAGCTTAACCACTGAGCTTTCACTGCCCTGCAGATCAATTGGAATGTTATTTGCAAGTCAGACCTTCTCTCCTAACAATAGTCCCTAACCTAAAACACTCTTAAACTGATTCCTATAAACACACTCAATCTTAAAACCAAAGTACCTGATGGGAAAAAACAGACAGTGACAAAGACAAGGACTGAACCCGGGTACCAGAGTCCATGTTGTCGATTTACACGGCAAGGAGCATTTTTGGCAGGTTAGCATAAAAATCAACCATAAACTAAACAAACTCATCATAAATAAAATAAAATTACATTACTGATTCTTCTCTACATCTTATGTTTTAAAATTTACAGGACACCTTTATATGTGTCATGGTGTCCAGGTCTCGGCAGGTCAGAACTGTTTTGACAGCATATTAAGGGGTGGTTTTAATGTTATGGCTGATCAGTGTGAATGAATTTACTATATTTTCATGGTTCAAACTTAGATTAAACAAAAAGAACAAAAATGTTATTAAATAATAATAACCAAATCACTGATACAGTCAACAATGAAAAATAATAAAAAAGTGCAACAGAACAACATCCTGTACACTTTAAATTCAGCATCAGAGAAAAGTTTAATACAAAACTGAACTCCACACACATTCATTAATCTCACAGAATCTCATGAATTAAGATTCTCAGACTGTTAATTAACATTATTAACCCTCATTTCTTAATTATCATTTATCAACCCTCAAGGTAATAAAGATACAAGAACAATTTATTACTCACAGAGCATCACAGGAAGTGTCCTGAACATCCTGTCCAACTAACTGATCGACTGAATGAGCATTAAAGTGTTAAATACTTCCTGTAGATATGTTCTCAAAGAGAGAGAGAGAGAGAGAGAGAGAGAGCGAGAGAGAGAGAGTAATGATTGGGTGGTTTGTGTATAAAAGTAAAAAATAGATCAATTCTGAAGCAGAATTTTTAAAAGCACCACCATGTTTTATAACATAAACTCTATAAATCTAATCTGTAAATACAAGTAGCAGTTATTTAGGGACATGTGGCCAGCATGTCCAAACGATACTTACAACTGTGAAAAAGAGAATTTCAGAACAAATTTACATTTACATTTTCAGCATTTAGCAGATGCTCTTATCCAGAGCGACTTACAGAAGTGCTTCCATAGTAAACATTTCATTTCTCAAGTTTTAGTAAACAACAGTCAAAGAACACAAATCTGCTGAAACCTGTTAGAACCCAAGTGTTTTTTTTTTTTGTGGAATTGGAAAAGAATGGAACAAAATGTTAGTAAATAAGTACAAGTCAGCTTAAGTGCTTAATAAAAAGGTGTGTTTTTAATCGTTTTTTAAAGACAGCAAGAGACTCAGATGTTCGGACAGACAGAGGAAGTTCATTCCACCACTTGGGCGCTAGGACAGAGAAGAGCCTTGATGCTTGTCTTCCTTTAATCCTGGATGGAGGCTCAAGTCGAGCGAGACTAGTGGCATGGAGGTTGTGTGGTACAGAGCGGGGTTTGATTAGACCACGAAGGTAGCTTGGGGCTGGTCCATTTTTGGCTTTGTAGGCGAGCATAAGTGTTTTAAACTGATTGCGTGCAGCTACAGGAAGCCAGTGAAGAGAAAGCAGCAGTGGGGTGATGTGGCAGTAGTGGGGTGATGATGTGGCAGCAGTGGGGTGATGTGGCAGTGTTTAGGTTAGTTAAAAACCAGACGGGCAGCTGCATTTTGAATGAGCTGCAAGGGTTTAATCGTGGACATGGGAGCTCCAGCCAGGAGGGAGTTGCAGTCGTCCAACTGTGAGATTACAAGTGATTGCACCAGAATCTGAGTAGCTTCCCTGGAGAGAAATGGCCGAATCTTCCTGATGTTGTACAGGAGGAACCGGCACGATCTTGTCATGTTGGCTATATGAGGAGAGAATGTCAGCTGGTTATCAAGGATAACACCAAGGCTTCTTACCTTATCAGATGGTCTGATCTGGGAGTCATCCAGAGAAATTACTAGGTCCTGGGTTGGACTGATCTCCAGGAATGAGCAACATCTCTGTCTTGCTGGGATTGAGTTTTAGATGATGAGCCGACAAATGTTATTTGTGTTTGTGTTTTTATTTGTGTACTCTGTCAGTGGTGTGGTACTTGAGTGTACCAGCAGTGTACTTTCTCTGTAATTATTAAAATCAAATACATTCCATATATAAGTGTGGGCCACATTAGGAAACCATGTTGTGGGGTGTAACAGCTCACCCACACTACTTGCCCTACTTGAATAAGTTCAAACCAACCCAGGGAGGGGGCCTGAGAGTACATCTCTCACCATCTTACAACGCTGTTATTGGAGCTATACCCCAATCATATGTGAAAGACACACATGACCATTGTAATTAATGGTCATTGCAATTTGCATATGGACCTGATCACCGGTTCCATTGTTATGCAATGAGCGGTGATCGGTCGTTTTGCAAATCGGCTGCATATAAGGTTGGGGTATCCACCACCACCAGCTTAGAATGAAGAAGTAATTGGGATTGAGTGACGAAACGTATCTCTACGACAAACTTGTGTCCAGATGAACTTTGTGGATTTGTGTACCGGGATTATTGCATGCATCAACAGATTTGTTTGTTTTATTTTGGCTTTAGAGTAAAATCTAATCTGTAAATAAAAATAGGCATGGGCATGTGGCCAGCATGTCCAAACATGGTGAGATACTTACAACTGTGAGAAAAGAGAAGTGCACAAGTGCAGCCGGAACGGTTTTTGTGTATGTGATACTAACACTTGTAGTGTGGCTGAATTTAACATTCTCTTTAAAACTGTCATGCAGCTGCCAGTAAGTAGAATCTGCAGTTCTGTTTCCATCAACCTGAACTGTAAACACAACATTAGTTTTACTGTGAGAACTGGTAACAATTATCCTGAAACCAGTTACACCTATTTTACTCCATCTGTCAGTGGTGTGGTACTTGAGTGTACCAGCAGTGTACTTTCTCTGGTCAGTCCTCGCACATAACCACTAATGTACAGAAATAATTCTAAAAATCAAATACATTCCAGTATTTAAGAGCGGGCCACATTAGGAAACCACGTTGTCGGGTGTAACAGCTCACACTCACACTACTTAAATAAAAGATGTTTCTCTGTTTCAGCTTTTACTACAAAAGAAAGAAAAATTAATGTAAAAATAATAAGAGAGAATTTTTCACACTCCTGCAACAGTTTCACTGACTATTAGTGTCTTAGTTAAAAATAGTTTTGTTTGCTGATATTTTCCATGTGTTGGTACACTGAACCTCAACTAGTATTTTTTTAAATCAACTACTGGGTGGCACTGAGGCTTGGTGGGTAGCACTGTCACCTCACAGCAAGAAGGTCCTGGGTTCGATCCCCATGTGGGGTGGTTAGGGTTGCACCTATAAATAATATAACAGGTTTTACACTGTCATAGGAACATTATCAAAATGTTTTATTTAGGCTGTTTAACGTTTATTATTATCATTCTTTATAATAATAAATCAGAAGCATATTTTAGGCAAAACAATATAAAGAACATCATGTAACATTTTTTCTCAATAGTGCAAACAACATTTTTACATAATCCATCTTCACACTGACATGCAGCCCCGGTTCTGGACTGCATTGTTTAGGGGAGCAGTGAGAAAAGTGCCGGCCCTGCTTGTGTTACTTTACTTTCGCCCTAAGCCGGATTCGAACCTAGGGCAGAAAAATCCATGTGATGCGCTCTGCCCACTGCGCTACTCAAACAGTGGAGTAATAACAGGTTGTTAGGCTGATAAGCCTGCACACACAAGGCATTGCTAAGACTGAAAGTGAAAACTACTCAAAATAATAACCAAACGCTTTCTAATTCCCACGGTACCAGTTTCCTTCTGTTTCATACATATCGCCCTGTCTCAGTCTAATCTGCAGCATTTCTCTCCCACTGATAAAAATACGGATCAGTTGAATACGAAACACCACGTTTAGTTTCCAAATTAGAAACGATTCTGTATTTTACAGGATGGTTGGCAACCCTAGCTCCAATTATCGTTACACCAGGTTACGTGTGACGCAAGCACGTAAGTGCGAGCACTCCCGGAACCCATACAGATTGTATTGCAGTGCCTACAGTTTGAAAAAAAAGCTTTAACATGAGAGTTTATGAGAGCAATCCGGGCGATTTTCAATCAGACTGAAACTGCGGTACTGTATGGAGCACAACTCTACACTGATTGGACTACGATATTCAGAGGCAAGACAGACTGTCCAGAACAGTCACAGCTAGTTTAACACTGGTTGAATGTGATAGAAAAATGTATTCCCTTTCACCCTTTGGTGGTGCGTCCTCATTGTGCACGCACTACAACAGCATGGCTTCATAAACACAGAGTACCTGTGCTTGACTGGCTGCCTGCAGTTCAGATCCGTGTCCTATTTGAAATGTATGGCACATCATGAGGAAAATCCGACCAGAACAGCAACCATGGACTGTTAAATGATTAAAAATTGTAATTAATAAGAAACATGATGTAACACAACATGCCTCTGTCCCAACATGATTCCAGGAAAATCTAATCCACCGCAACCCAGACCAGGAAAAACAGTGTTAAAACATAAGAAAAAAGTATTAGGTCAGTGCTTCTTTTTAATGCATTTTACACAATGTCCATTATTTTCTGGATATGGGGTTTGTAATTATTTATCTAGCTATTTATTGTGTACAAAACCATAAAACAGCACTGAAACTAGTTTTATTTTGGCTTTAGAGTGAACAGAACGGGGAGAGCAAATCATTTCCTCTTTATTTAACATCACTTAGAGTGGAGAAAAGCTTACAACAACAACCATGTTTACCTTGTTAACGGCCACATACGTATAACTGAGACAAACTGTATATTATGTAGTTTAATAATGACTGCAATTGTTCTTTTCTGTAGCTTAATACTGCACGCTGGTAGATCCACCTCATTCTAACAGATCAACGTGATTGACATGAAATGTGGCCACTGTTTCTTTAATGTGCGGTTTGCCTCCACCTAGTGAACATTTTGAGAAATGCAAGTTAATAAAGGCAATTGAAGCGCATTTGAGAAAAACCACAAAGGATTTCTGAAAAATGACGCGATGACCTGTCGACTGAAATATTAGATCTCAAGCCACAAAAGTATGGACACCCCTGGTTTATGTGAATGTACCACATATTTCACGTAGTTCGTTCAACATAGTGATGTAGAACATTAAAATGAACATAAACAGTGAGAGCAGAATTGAAATTGAATGTCAGCTGTTGGAAATAAATGTAAATAATATTTAACTTATCAATTAATTAAATTAACAATTAATTCTTTGTCGATTGCTGTTTGATAGGTTCATGCACATCCCTAATCCTAAGTAAATATTTTTTGAATATAAAATTTTTTCCTTGATTTAGTGCTGCTGAGACCATAAACAGCTGATGGAAAATGTTCTAGCAGTGTCAGAAATTTGATTAAAATCTGACCGCTTAATGTCAAGTTCACACTACACGACTTTCCAAGTGGTCAGGTCGCTGTACAGTTCAAACTACACAACTGGATCTCTTGTAATCAGGAGTCTTTCAAGTCGGTGTGGCTTTTACACTACACGACTGATCGGCGACAGAAGGTTTCACACTACACCATCTATCACCAACTGGCTTCTCTGGTCCCTCAAACTAAGTTTGGTCACGAAAACTAAATTGACGAGGGGTTTAATGATACCACGTCCAAAAATGCACGTCAACAAGTAGCGAGAGATCAAAGTTGTTTGTGCGCTGATGTGCAGCGTAAAAGCAAAGAGGAAAAATAAATAAATCGGAGTGGATTGGGCTACGTGACCAGCGGGGATCGTCTGTTCTGTAGTGAGTTGGAGGTTAATAAATTGTAAGGCATAGTTGGTATCATGGTTTGGTGTCTGCCAGTCGCAACCAACTGATCCAGATATTTAGCATCCTAGATATCTCTCTTCAGTGGTCAAGCATTCAGTGAGCTGCTCAGATTGAGTTGTTAAACAGTTCACACATACCAACCGAGAGTTTTGATCGCCAAGCAAACGCAGAGTTGCCGCCGAGCCGGCAAATCTAGTGCCGACCAGTTGGCGAGTAAAAACCAGGGCAAAAATAGTGTAGTGTAAACTAGGCATTAGCACTGCTATGACACTCGGCTATAATCTACCAATAGAAGGACGGCACAGTATGACGCAACACTAATGTGTGGAGCACTGTGACATCATTACAAGAAATAGTATTATTAGAACAGTGATGCATTATTATGGTGTCTAATAGAATCAACAAGAGTACAGTGATTTATAACAGACATAACAGAACGTATAATGCACACGAGAACAATTTATTATTGTGTACAACTGTTGGTTGTGATTTTGACATATAAATGTTTAATATCTAGTAAAACATCCGAGAGCACAAATGAAGTAAATTCCTGAACAATGTTGATGTATAAAATAATCTGTAAATGTAAATCCTCAGATTATACCTGATTTTAAATCTATTAAGCTGTAAATTGTTAGTGGATGTTTAATAACAGGATTGAACCTGAGCAGGTGGAGCTGAAATGTTCTTCCACTTTCTATTAGACTCAAGAAATGAGTTTAATGTCACCATGCACAACTCATCCATTCAGAGTAAACACAATGTAAATGGTAACTGGGCTTTAGATAAATGATAAATATATATAAAATAGATTGTTATAAATTACATTATAAAATACTAAATCAGAATTACACTGTAGTTGAGCATTTTATATATTTTATTAAAATGTTTTAAAAAGGTTTTAAAAGAACAATGATGCTGATGTCCTGCATGTCTTTTAAAATAGAACAAATAAAGCATTAAAGCATTTATTTCGTTCATTTTAGATTCTGATAAGAGCCTACCTAAAATAGTTGGTCCAGTCTCCCAGACACAGCATTAAAACAGCTCAGTACAAATATTACACATTAAACAGTATTGCATTTTTTTCTTAACATTAAGTAAACTATAAAAACAGAAATTAAAAAAATGAAAAAATTGAAGCTGAAAGCATTAACTTATTGTTTTACCACTGCAGTACGGTAAAAATATTACTGCATGTTCTTGCTAAAAGTACAGTGGTGATTACTGTATAAAAAGAAAATAAAAGGCAAGGCAAGTTTATTTGTATAGCACCTTTCATACACAGTGGCAATTCAAAGTGCTTTACATAAGGAAAAATTAAAAGCATTAAAACATTCCTGAGATCTAGAACCTCAGAAAGACTTCTTGCAAACATTTAGTTACAATTAAGAGAACATGAAATTGAAACGAGATAAAAATTAAGATCATGAAAAATTAAAAAAAGAACATAAATCAAAAGTCAAAAGAGAAACAATAGAACTACTAATAAAAAAAATCTAACAATAATACTGAAACATTAGAAATCATAGCTAAAACCAGTAAATTACACCAGTTTATTATTAATATTTTACTGGATCAAACACTTTCAAATCACAAACCACCAATAAAAGCAATTCATACAGCATTAATAATTCTAAATATGAAACCACAACAAACAGTACAGATTATTTTAGCTTTTCACTTAGATTAGAAGAAAGTGAAGTTAAGCAGAATTTCTAAAACCAGAAATAAACAATAAGAAGAAATCGTTTTCATTTCTTAATAATTTAAAGGATTTGGAAAATAATCATAATTGAAATGTTTTCCAGGTCTTTTGTGGAAAAAAAAAGGATGCCGTGTGTTCCAGACCAAAGATGAAAAGGACCATCCAGACTGTTATCAGTAACAAGTCCAAAAGTCAGGGTCTGTCATGGTATGAGGGTGTGTCAGTACCAGGGTCTGTCATGGTATGTGGGTGTGTCAGTACCAGGGTCTGTCATGGTATGTGGGTGTGTCAGTACCAGGGTCTGTCATGGTATGTGGGTGTGTCAGTACCAGGGTCTGTCATGGTATTGGGGTGTGTCAGTACCAGGGTCTGTCATGGTATGTGGGTGTGTCAGTACCAGGGTCTGTCATGGTATGTGGGTGTGTCAGTACCAGGGTCTGTCATGGTATTGGGGTGTGTCAGTACCAGGGTCTGTCATGGTATGTGGGTGTGTCAGTACCAGGGTCTGTCATGGTATGTGGGTGTGTCAGTACCAGGGTCTGTCATGGTATGTGGGTGTGTCAGTACCAGGGTCTGTCATGGTATTGGGGTGTGTCAGTACCAGGGTCTGTCATGGTATGTGGGTGTGTCAGTACCAGGGTCTGTCATGGTATGGGGGTGTGTCAGTAGCAGGGTCTGTCATGGTATGGGGGTGTGTCAGTAGCAGGGTCTGTCATGGTATGTGGGTGTGTCAGTACCAGGGTCTGTCATGGTATGTGGGTGTGTCAGTACCAGGGTCTGTCATGGTATGTGGGTGTGTCAGTACCAGGGTCTGTCATGGTATGTGGGTGTGTCAGTACCAGGGTCTGTCATGGTATGGGGGTGTGTCAGTAGCAGGGTCTGTCATGGTATGGGGGTGTGTCAGTACCAGGGTCTGTCATGGTATGTGGGTGTGTCAGTACCAGGGTCTGTCATGGTATGTGGGTGTGTCAGTACCAGGGTCTGTCATGGTATGGGGTGTGTCAGTACCAGGGTCTGTCATGGTATGGGGGTGAGTCAGTAGCAGGGTCTGTCATGGTATGTGGGTGTGTCAGTACCAGGGTCTGTCATGGTGTGGGGGTGTGTCAGTGCCAAGGTCTGTCATGGTATGTGGGTGTGTCACTACCAGGGTCTGTCATGGTATGTGGGTGTGACAGTACCAGGGTCTGTCATGGTATGTGGGTGTGTCAGTACCAGGGTCTGTCATGGTATGTGGGTGTGTCAGTACCAGGGTCTGTCATGGTGTGGGGTGTGTCAGTACCAGGGTCTGTCATGGTATGTGGGTGTGTCAGTACCAGGGTCTGTCATGGTATGTGGGTGTGTCAGTACCAGGGTCTGTCATGGTATGGGGGTGTGTCAGTAGCAGGGTCTGTCATGGTATGTGGGTGTGTCAGTACCAGGGTCTGTCATGGTATGTCGGTGTGTCAGTACCAGGGTCTGTCATGGTATGTGGGTGTGTCAGTACCAGGGTCTGTCATGGTATGTGGGTGTGTCAGTACCAGGGTCTGTCATGGTATGGGGGTGTGTCAGTAGCAGGGTCTGTCATGGTATGGGGTGTGTCAGTAGCAGGGTCTGTCATGGTATGTGGGTGTGTCAGTACCAGGGTCTGTCATGGTATGTGGGTGTGTCAGTACCAGGGTCTGTCATGGTATGTGGGTGTGTCAGTACCAGGGTCTGTCATGGTATGGGGTGTGTCAGTACCAGGGTCTGTCATGGTATGGGGGTGAGTCAGTAGCAGGGTCTGTCATGGTATGTGGGTGTGTCAGTACCAGGGTCTGTCATGGTGTGGGGGTGTGTCAGTGCCAGGGTCTGTCATGGTGTGGGGTGTGTCAGTACCAGGGTCTGTCATGGTGTGGGGGTGTGTCAGTACCAGGGTCTGTCATGGTATGTGGGTGTGTCAGTACCAGGGTCTGTCATGGTATGGGGGTGTGTCAGTACCAGGGTCTGTCATGGTATGGGTCTGTGTCAGTACCAGGGTCTGTCATGGTATGGGGTGTGTCAGTACCAGGGTCTGTCATGGTATGGGTCTGTGTCAGTACCAGGGTCTGTCATGGTATGGGGTGTATCAGTACCAGGGTCTGTCATGGTATGGGGTGTGTCAGTACCAGGGTCTGTCATGGTATGGGGGTGTGTCAGTACCAGGGTCTGTCATGGTATGTGGGTGTGTCAGTACCAGGGTCTGTCATGGTCTGGGGGGGTGTCAGTACCAGGGTCTGTCAGTACCAGGGTCTGTCATGGTATGGGGGTGTGTCAGTACCAGGGTCTGTCAGTACCAGGGTCTGTCATGGTATGGGGGTGTGTCAGTACCAGGGTCTGTCATGGTATGGGGGTGTGTCAGTACCAGGGTCTGTCATGGTATGGGGGTGTGTCAGTACCAGGGTCTGTCATGGTATGGGGGTGTGTCAGTACCAGGGTCTGTCATGGTATGGGGGTGTGTCAATACCAGGTTCTGTCATGGTATGGGTGGGTCAGTGCTCTTAATAAAGGTCATTTACACTCTGTGATGCAGCATTAATGTAGAAAAGTACATTGAGATCTTAGAGCAACATCTGCTGCCTTCAAGACGTCGTCTTTTCCAGGGACATCCAGCATTTTTCAAGAAGACGATGCAAAAACACCTGCTGCACACATTACAAAGGCGTGGCTGCAGAAGAAGAGGTTCTGGACTGGCCTGCCTGCAGTTCTGACCTGTCCCCAAAAATACAGCAAATCAAATCTAATCATAGGCGTGTTGAATCTGAATTTGTACATTCTAACCCAAACCAACGTCAGACAGTTTAAAATAAGCAAGGGGCGCCGGAACTGGTCCTCAGGACTGGGGCGGAGACATGTGAGCTTTCCTCATGTGTGGAGAATTTTGAAACAAAAAAATGCAACAACGACAACCCCTCTTACTGTTACACATCTTAAGACGTGTTTGCAGGAAGAACGAGACAAAATAAAAGCTGAAACACTAAATCACTTGGTCTCCTCGGTGCCAAAATGACTGGGTGAAAAGGAACGGCAACATTACAAAGTGCTAAATGCTTTACCGTCCCAACTGTTTTGAAATGTGTTGCAGGCCTGAAATGCAGAAATGGATGTTTATTAATAAATGAAATAAAGTTGAGCAGATAAAACATGAAATATCTCAGGTTCATCCTGTCTGTAATGAAATAAAAACTAAAGTAAATGTAAGAAACTCTGTTTATTTATTATTTGCTTTTTCCATGCTGTCCCAACTTTTTCTGATTTGGGGGTTTACATAGACATGATTTGCTAAGTCTGGACTGGTTTTGGTGTCTAAAGCCCTGCAATAAAATGGCTCCCTGTCCAGAGTATTCCTGCTTTATGCCCATTGTCTTTGGGTGAACTGGACCCACCAAAACCCTGATAGGGATAAATTGGTTCATAAAATTGAAAAAAAAAAAAAAAAAAAAAAAAGGTTTGTGCCTCTTATTTAAACAATCAAACTCTTGGTGTTTAGAATTAAACCTATTATGTACAAAGATTTTATAAATAAGATTTTCTTTACCTTAGTCTGTGTTCTACTTCAGTTCTGAATACACAGTGTCAGCACCCACACTTATCTTTCCTGGTGGGTACAGAAAGAAACAGATTTTATAATGGTGGATAAAATTGATCAGATGTATTTTTTCCAGTACTGTAATCATGAGTTTTAAACGTATTTAGGAACTAAGTGGACTATTCGCTTAACTATACAGTGTTTTACATTGTGGCTCAGCAGTTAAGGTACTACACTATTAGGGTACGATTTGCCCCTGAGTTGGTGCATCTGTTGGTAAACAAAAATCAGTTGTTGTAGTGTGAGTTAGGCATTAGTAGCCTGGATTGTGTCCTGTATCAACTTTGAGGACAACAGCATCTTCCAAATGTCATAAATGTACATTTATCTCATAGACCTGTTTACCTTTGCACATTTTGCACTTGTGTTGTGTGATGCACCCTGGTCCTGAGGGAGTGTTTTTTTTTTTTTTTTATTAATATGTACTTGTGTATAGCTAAAATGACAGTAAGTTCTCTTGAAGCTGAACTAAATATTAATATTATTATTGTTATTATTATTAATAATTTATTATTATTATTATGGTTATTGTTATTATAAAAACATGACATTTAAAATCTGCTTGTGGTATAAGCTTTTTAATGCATGGATTTAAAAAATATTATTGTGATTTATTAAAAAAAACAGCTGTAGAAAAGCTAGCACCATGGCCATGTGTGATTGATTAGGTGTACAGCATTTGATTTTAATGAAAAAAGTCTCGCCTTCGCTTTTTCTTGGTTTCTTCTTGGGTTTCAGGTCAATTTCAGTATAAGTCGTATCACTGGGTTCAGCAGCAGCACCTAAAAAAACAGAAACAGTTTTTATCTCCTTCAGTAATTGTATAACAAGAACGAATGTGTTTTATGTGGCGTTACCTTTAATGGGAGTTTTCAGGTTCGTCAGTGTAATTTCAGAGTACAGGAAGTCCTTGACAGCATCTAAGACAGATGTGAAATGATATTAACTGCATATGCAATTACAGAGATATGAAAAATGTGAGAACTGGTCCCAAATGTGCCAAATGCTCAATTCACCAGTATGTGACAACATAGTTCTTAAAATCTATGTCAAGCTGTACGGTACGTGAACCTGTTACAATAATGTCAATAATGCTGCATTGGATCTAAACCCTCTAAAAGAACTAAATAAAATGGTTATTAGATCCTGAAACATCAGTCTTGTTTAAGTTTGCAACATTCTGTGGGTATCATTGATATAACTTAGGCGGCCGTACAAAAAAAATACAATTATTTTCTTAATGTATCAAAAAGCATTTTATTTTTATTAGAACATTTTTACCTTTGCTTTTCTTCTTGGGTTTCAGGTCAACTTCAGCATAAGTAACATTACTGAGTTCAATGGCAGTATCTAGAAAATAAAAACATCTCCATCTCTTTATCTTACAGGCTAGTCTTATCCAGTTACCCAGATGTTACTCACCACTGCAGACCTCTAATCTGACCTAGAAGGGCCATACCTAACACATCACCCTTCAACATTTGTGCAGTAGCCACCTGCTTCTTTTCACAGGAAACTGTATCACATTCAGAAAGTCACATGTTGCTCTCCATTATTCACCGTCTATGTGCAGGTACCTTCAACCAACCAGCAGAGGCGCCAATTTCAGCAGTAATGAAGAATCACTTTGGCCCTTCCACTATCAGACATAGCAGATCATGTCTGTGTAGGCTAGCACATTAGCCTAAATTTCTGTGCTGTAGCTTAATACACAAAGGGTCTCATACTGTATGCAGATCTTTCACGTTAGGCAAGTTGGGTGCTGTACTGTACATGCCAGCAGATGGCTCATCCACACCTTATTAACACAAACTTGCTGCATTAAGTCAGAATAAATGTGAAAGTTTGAAATTTCTGTTGTTCATCCCAATCTGACCTCTAAAAGAGTCAGTGCATTTTTTGCTCAAGGTTTTATAAAATACCCAGTAAAGGAGGAGGCTTAAGTAAATCAAAACTCTTTAAATGGGACATGAAACATGACATTAGCATTAAAAGGACAAGATGGATTCACACTCCTTACAGATTTAACAGTCAGAAAAACTCTTACCTCTGCTCTGGTTAGTCAGTACGTGAGTATTTGCATAAATATCACCAGCACCTAAAAATAAACCATGAAGTTTAGTGAAAATCATCAGTGAGTGTAAACACAGTAAATTCTCTGGTACTACAGACTGACCTGCAACCTGATCAGTGTTGTGACTTGCAGTAGATGACGACCTGGACTCTGCATCTTCTCAACAAAATCAAACAGTTCAAGTTAAAAAAACATTTTTACTTTAATATTTAACTGCTAAAACAGGCACTTCATGGCCAAAAGTACACTACATGGAAAAGTATTGGGACACTGGACCATGAGCTTGTTGGACAACATTTCCAAAACCACAGGCATTTATATCAAATTGCTCCCTCTTCTCTTAGTAGCTTTAATACGATCCTCTCTTCTGAGAAGCCTTTCTAAAACTTTAGTGTATCTGTGGTGATTTGTGGTGACCGTGTAGGCAACTGGAGCGCCTAGCCAAACCATTCCTTTATAGACCTTACTTTGTGCTCATGAACATAATCATGCTGAAAGAGAAAAGAGGCACATTATTTACCTTTTATAATTTTTTTTAAAGTGAATGATGATGATTTAATGATAGACAAATCAGAATTTGTGAGGGAGCAGAGTGCCAGCTGTACATTTTGGTGAAGAATAAATTATGGTTTGTTGTTTTTTTTTGTTAGGTTGGGTCACTTAATTCCAGTTATTAATTACTATATCCTCTGTAAAAAGACTTTAACTCAGCCTGCTTACATATCCTGATGGGGGAAGTAGTTTTTGATAATAAACCACTAAAAACAAACATTACTGTAGATGTCTCTGGTCCAGCCCTGCTATTATAGAACAGACTCAGCCCGCATAACAGAGCAGCCAGGAGCAAGACTAGACCTTAAAGTGCATTATGGATGTGTGATAGAATATAGTGCACGTGAGGTACGGCTGGCAATGAATCAGTCCCAAATATATATGTTTACTTGTCAAGGCCAAGGGTGAATTTGAACTCGGGGCCCCCTGAGTGGTGTCCCCAAGACAGAACCACTACACTACTAATAGACCCAAGTGCAGAGACTCAGATGAAAAGAAAAACATTTTATTAACGTTTTCACTGCATTTTATTATCAAAAACAAACAGGGGCAAAAGCTCATGAGCTCATATCAAAACTTAAGGTTTATTATTAAAGAACAAATGGGGACAAAAAGCTCAGCAAACTCACCAAGGAAAATCAAAGATTCAGCCAGAACTAACAGGAAAGACAAGTTTAATTACACAGGGTAATTAGTCACATGAAAGGCAAGTAATGAGACACATGTGACAATGAGCAAACTGGCAGAAAACAGGAGCAATGACAGGCGGGGCCAAGAGAACATGGTTAGTCAACACAAACACAAAAGCACATGGCCAAGTAAGCAAAGAGTCCAAAAAATGTTCCTAGTAGCCTCTAGAGGTCACCACAAAACCCCAACTCATGACATTACTTTCTTTTGGAGGAAATTCTCATTCTCAGTTTGGAGAATTCCCCTGCCATGAGACAATGCCTAAAGTGTGGTCCATAAGAACTATTTGTTGTAGAAAAACTTGCCTGCAGAGATCTTTAGAGATGAATTGAAACACCACCTGAAAGGAGAACTGTTCATCTAACAACAGTGCTTCATTTCACTAAATCTCAGGAAGCTTTATGGAAACAAATCCTCACCATCATGCTGTAAAAGTATGTAGAATAGTTTTAGTTATTTTATTCAACAGTCCACTGCAGGACCTCACACACTCATTAATGTATTCATGTTCTCATTCACTTGCTTACACCTGGGCCACTGTGCTAGCATCATTATATCAGTGCCAATGGTTTTGGAATGTGATGTTCAACAAGCATCTATTGATCATCAAACCTTTGTTCTTCTTGTAGCGCCAAAGTAAGATCATCAGTACCAGCAGCAACAAAGCTGAACTTAATCCTACAGCAACTCCTATAATAGTGGCTACAGATTTTGAAACTGTAGAAAGAAAAGAACCCGATTTATTATTTAATCACTGTATAATTTATCAATTAAATGGAATTAAATAGCAAGCTGTCTTTATCACCTCTGATGATCACCCAGCTTTTTGGTGATTCTCCTCCCTCTGGGTATTTACAGTGGTAGAAACCTTCATCTGACTTTGAGACGTGATGGATCATCATCTCTCCTGAGGTCTGGTTCTGCACGACTGATCCATCTTTATAGAAATCAGCTCGGAGGTTTGAGGGTTTAGTTTTGCGATATAAACAGTGTAGAGTCAGAGATTCTCCTTCAGTAACAGAATGAACAGGACTCTCCAGGATCACGTCACCATCTGCAGAAGAGAAACAGATGAAGAAGAATCCAGAATAATTCTAACACAGAGATGTTTACTCCCATGTTCACACTGACAGTATCTTGTACTCGGTTGTTATTGTATTTTTCATTTAAAAATGAGGAAAATCCAGCTAAACACAGATATACTGTATGTGGACACTTTCAGACTGGATTGAAAATTCATGCTTATTTCACACTAATGGATATTTGTGTTGTGCTAAAAGCAGCAATTTGTGCCAAGGCTCACGGTGAGCAAAGTGTGAAACAAAGCAACAATGGAGACAAACACAAGGAACAGAGTTGCTTTCTACGTCTTCTTATAACCAATAGCTGATCAATGCATTTAAAACGAACATCTGTAGGAACAGCACAAATACTCTCAGGTAACCTACGCACTCCGTCACCTTGTTACTACTCTTTACTTTCATTGCGCAACGCCCACCATTGATGAAACATCCTTAGTTCCCAAATGCTGGTGGAGACACAGGCCAGTTCTCTAAACAGCACCAAGGTTCTAAGAAGCTCAAATAGAACCGGTTCAAGAACCAGAGTTCTTTTGGTTGAAAAGTGCTAACTGTCAGTTTCTCCTAAAAAATCTCTGGAATACTGATATGTCTGACCACAATACACATTTTCACTGCATGATGGTTTATCCCAGATGCCTTCAAGCCCAGAGAACTGCTTGCCACTTCTGGACATTGTTAACATAAGGCTTCTGTTTTCTACAGTAAAGTTTAAAGTACGATTTGTGAACGTAACTGTATTGTAGAGCCTAACAAAGGTTTGCCAAACTAATCCCCTGCCCATGTGGTTATATCAGCTGTTGATGAACGACGGTTTCTAATGCAGCATTCCTCCCGATTCCTACCGATTAATAATCTGGCAAAAGTAAATATAGTATTTTACAATGAGGTCATTATACACTCAAACATACCAGACCCAGCGTGATATGGGGGCACTTTGCTTCATCAGGCTAAATGTCTTGCAGTGATGTGAAAGACTAATATAAAATTATACAAAGTGTTGGGTTGCACTTACTGCTGCTGGAGGTGGTGCAAAAAGTTACCATTAAATAGGCAGTGCATTCTTCACAAGAGTGATACAATTCTGTATTATTCTGTATTCAGTGTGTTTAACATTTCATTATGACAAATATGTATTAAGGCAATTGGGGGGAAATTACTCCAGATTAGAATTTGAAAAATGGACTCTTCAGTGTTGTAAAATGAAGATTAATAATAAGAGCCCTGTAGACTCACCATGTACTGTGATGTTGACAGGATTACTGCTGCCTCCAGATTCAGATTCACACCAGTACACTCCAGCGTGGGATGTTCTGAGGGAGCTGATGTTGCATGTAGATTCTCCATCTGTTCCTGATACTGCTGAACAGTCTAACACTCCTCGATCATCAGTGTATCTTCTCACTCTCCATTCAGTAGATTTACTCTGATCCACACAGCTCAGTGAGAGAGATTCATCAGTAAAGTGTTGAGTTCTGCTGGGACTGATGATCAGAGAAACTGAAGAAGATTCACCTTCAACACACACACACACACACACACACACACACACAAACACACAACCATTTACATCATTTTACTTTTAACATTCATCTGGAAGAACCGTTACATTTATACATTGTACACATTCCAGTCACTGTAAGAAGTTTTTTATGTTTATGTTGGTTTTCTCCAGGTACCTAATTTTTCTTTCATCTCCCAAAACAGACAGAAGGTAGATTGGCTATGTTATATAGTCCTTAAGTGTGAAGGAGTAAATGAGTTTGGTTTTTCTGTTAGAGATGAAACACAGTTCAGTTCACATGTTGATCTGTTTATCACAGTAATCACTTGTACAGAAACACACACTGTTACTGATCATGTGATCCACTGTATCAGATAAACTAAGACTTCACCAAACATTAAAATGATAAACATTTATAAACAATATAAGAGATAAAACATCAGTGTGATCACAGTCTGGATTAGAAAGGAACTGCAGTGAGATAATGTAGGTCTCTAATCTCTGTCTCCTCTACACCAGTACTAAATACATGCTGATGTGATACAGATGTTATTTAATACAGAGGAGATGATCAGACTCACCTGATACAGTCAGTATAACAGCATCACTGGGGTGTGAGGAACGTGATCCTCCCGTCTCTGTTCCTGTACAGGTGTATTTACCTGCATGATTCTCTGTAACATCACTGATTCTGTACTGCTGTCCATTACTGACAGTTTGGTCTGAACCTTCTTTATTCCAGCTGTACCTCCAGTTCTGGACACGTCCTCCATTCTCTATGTTACATGTGAAAGTAACAGTCTCTCCTATAAACACGTGATTATCAGGATTTATGATCACAGCAGCTTTTGGTCTCCCTGTAGAAATAAAATTAACAATTATTTTTATTAATAAATAAACTTTGTGGTTGTGAATGTCCATCACTGAATGGCTCAAAGCACAAACACACAAAATGAACTTTTTGGAGTCCTGAATTAAATTTCATTGAGATCCTGTGACCTTAAATGGGCAGTTTATGCTTAAAAACCCTCCAGTGTAGCCGAATTAAAACAATTATGCACAGAGAGGAACACAATTCCTCCACAGTGACGTAAAACACTTTTTACAGCAATCACATGATTACAGTCGATACTGTCAAGGGTTTAGAATATTGAAACATTTATGTAAAGCGGGTCAGTGGTAGCTCAGTGGTTTAGGTACTCAGTTACTTAAATTGTATTTGGCCACTGTAAGTTGTTTTGGATAAGAGTGTCTGCAATGCAGTAAATATAAAACTACATCATTTCTTTGTTCTAGTTTTTTATTGCATGTTTGAATACTACATTTATTAGTGCAGTTATTTTACATTTCAATTAAAAATTAGTAACTTGTTTCACTGTTCATAGTTACAGTGTAATTTTTTAAATGTATATACTATCATTTTTACCCATCAAGTCATATATAAGAAAAAAAAAGCTTTTAAAACAAATTTCTAAAAACATTTGGTTTATTGTTTAACAACACTTGACCTCCTTAAGTCGTGGCTTTTTACAGAAAGGATTGTTCCCACTTTAAAACTCATTTAAAACATTTCATCACAAAGTATTTTTAAATGTGTGTTAATGGTATTTTGGTCTCTGTGCTCTGTGTTGGTTCTTGAGCTCATGATTTCCTGTACAGTCACTGTAGAGTCTCATCAACAAAGAAATGAGTTTGGTTTTACTGTTTAGTTACTGAATAAAAAGCTTACAAAATATAAAAAATAATCAAAATAATATTCTGGATCCAACCTTAAGAAATGATAATATTTTTCTAGATCACTCACCCCCTCGGTCCATCCCTGCTCATGAACAACTGAGTCTGTCATTAACATTCATTTTAAACCCAATCAGGACATCATTACCTCTCTCCAAAACAGCTGATTTTTATCATTCCATAAAACTCTCAATGTCTAACTTATTATTATATATTAATAATCTTCATTTATTTAAAGTAAAACAGTTAAATTGCATTAACTAAAGTATTTCTTATGAGCTAAAAAGCCATACAGCAAAAATGATAAACATGACAAACCTTCCACTGTAACGGTAACTGGATCACTGTACAGTGAGTAGCTGTAGTAGTAGGTGAATCTTCGTGCTCTACATTTGTACTTTGTTGTTCCTGTAGTAGAAAGTTTCTCACTGAGTTTGTTGGTGGTGATTTTATCTGCAGAGATCTGAGGATTTACTTCCTGATTATTTCTGTACCAGATGAAAGTCCATCCTGTAGACCACAGATCACAGGTCAGAGTAACGGTGTCTCCAGTGTAGATGAAGTTCTGAGGTTCTAATCTCACAGTTGGTTTGGGTTTTGCTGTTAATAAAAAAATGAAGCTTTTAAAGCTGTTTGTTCTTTTACAAAGAAATGTAATATACATCCAGTCCTGCATTTCAGGCCTGCAACACATTTAAAAAAATGGTTTGTGGGTTTATTCAATTAACCACAGTTAGCAAAATTGTCTTTATTGTTTCAAACCAAACCAAACCAAGCTAGTTTTTTTTTTTAAGCTGACCAGCCTACTCATATTTCTTTAAGAGCACATCACCAACTCATACAGGAAGTAAAAGAACCCAGAAGAACATCTAAGGAACTGCAGACCTCTCTCACCTCAGATAAAATCTTCTATTTTGCATATCAGTCACACTTATATGTTTCAGACCATCAAATTACTTTTAATATTAGACAAAGTTTAATTTTTAATGATATTTCATTTATTTAAGGAAAGCCTGGCCCTATGTGAAAAAGTAATTGCCCCCTTAGCCACTGAATCTAACTGGCATTTGGGTTTAATTTTACTAGCCACACCCAGGCATGATTACTGTCAGACCTGTTGAATCTAAACATCACTTAAATAGAACCTGTCTGGTGAGGTGAAACAGGCTAGGACAACAGCACATGATGCCACATTCTAAAAATCTACAACTCTCAATAGAGTTACAAAGTCATTGCTAAGACTTTGGGACTCCAGTACACCACAGTGAAAGCTATTATCCACTTTCCAGGAGTGACTGGACAACAAAACTTTTACCAGGAATGCATCGGTGACTTCCAGAAGGTCACAAAAGTACCCAGACAAACATCCAAAGAAAAACAGGCCTCACTCACCTCAGTAAAAGGTCACTGTACATGATTCCACAATAAAAAAGACACTGGACTAAAATGGCATCCATGAAAGAGTTGCAAGGTGCAAACCACTTAGATTCATCATGAAGTAAAGGAAAACATGATTTATCAGACCAGGCTAGCTTCTTCCACTGCTTCATGGTCCAGTTCTAATACTCAAATGCCCATTGTAGGAGCTTTTAGTGGTAGACAGGGGTCAGCATGGACACTCTGCACTGTGTATAGATGCAAACCTGTCAATGTACTGTTAGTTCTGACATGTTTCTATCATAGCCAGTATTATCTACAGTAGCTCTTCTGTGGGCTTAGATCAGACAAGGCTTTGCTCCCCATGTGCATAAATGAGCCTTGGGCACCCATGACCCTGTTGCTGGTTCACCTGATTTGTTTTATCGAGCAAGAATCAAAACTACAATAATCAGTGACCCAGTGTTGGAGCAACAACATCATATTGTTTAAAGGAAAGACGACGTCCCACAGTGGTAAACATGCACCTGTTACAATCTTTATAATGTGTTACAACAGTAAATTTATTGAAGCAGTAAATTACTTTTAATTACATATGGATTAAATACATTAAATAAATTACAATGATTACAAGTAATAACTTTTTTTTACAGCAGTGTGATTTAATATTTGCCCTTTTGGTAAACCATCTTCAGACTGACATGTTTACAAGGATTTCTATGATGGATTCACAATTTTAAAAATGGGATTAAAATCAAGAAAGATTATTTGGTCATGCAAGCACTTTTTTCTAAAAGCCTATAAGATCATGTTGGCTTTCTATTTGAGGACATTGTACTGTTGAAACCATCAGACAGTTTTTTGTGATTAGAGATTTTTCTTGTGTCCTAATACATTCACTTAATTCCCGTTTCCATTTGTGACCTGTGTGACCTGGTGATGTTTGTAGAGAAGCTGATTGTTCCAAAAGTGTTCTGATTGGATTTTGATCTGCAAATTTTGGATTTTTAAACACCTTAATGTTAATGCCGTGGGGAGGGGGGTAGTGCTCCATCTACAAATATAAAGCTGTAAGTAAGAAAGTGACTATACAGTAGAAAACCAATATAAACAGGGTATGTGCTTATTAAGAGTAATTAAGTGTAAATTGATGGTGAAATGGCAATTATTATAATTATCCAATGAATAAAATTCAAATAAATTACCTTCAGTTTGTGCACAGTGGAAGAATCCCATCAGCACTGAATGATGGGAGAGAAACAGAGTAAAAATCTTTATTATAAAATGTGATCACAGAGTGCATGAATCTTTTCTTGTAAATGAACCCAATATGCATGATGCTTAATCAAAGCAGAGCAATAATTTATAGCTAAAAAGCCACAAACAAAAAGGATAAAGAGAAATAAAAGCAGTGGCCAAAATAATAGAAACAAGCAAAGTAACAAATGAAAAGAACAAAAACATCCACAACCCACAACAGAGAAAGTAGAAGAAAAGGATCAAACAGAAATAAAAACTTGGTGTCAGAACTGCTGTGACGATGAGGTTCTTGGGAAAAGAGTAAATGAAGGTCAGTCAGAACAAGCCGGCCCAACAGTGGCTAAACCGGCAACCCTCTGATTACTAGTCCAGTACCTTAACCACTAGACCAAAACTCCCCTAAGCAAGTCCACCCAGAAACAGAGCTTCTATATTTTGTTGATATATACTGTAGCTACCACTTACTGTTGATATATACTGTAGCTACCACTTACTGTTGATATATACTGTAGCGACCACTTACTGTTGATATATACTGTAGCTACCACTTACTGTTGATATATACTGTAGCTACCACTTACTGTTGATATATACTGTAGCTACCACTTACTGTTGATATATACTGTAGCTACCACTTACTGTTGATATATACTGTAGCTACCACTTACTGTTGATATATACTGTAGCTACCACATACTGTTGATATATACTGTAGCGACCACTTACTGTTGATATATACTGTAGCTACCACTAACTGTTGATATATACTGTAGCTACCACTTACTGTTGATATATACTGTAGCTACCACTTACTGTTGATATATACTGTAGCTACCACTTACTGTTGATATATACTGTAGATACCACTAACTGTTGATATATACTGTAGCTACCACTTACTGTTGATATATACTGTAGCTACCACTTACTGTTGATATATACTGTAGCTACCACTTTACGGGTGTTCAGCATTTTTTTCCTAAAGGATTTTTAAGCCCATGTGTCCATGTTCATTACAGAAGCATTTTGTGCTGTTCTTACAATTCTTTCTGTTGTAATTTAAGTGAGTTTTAATACTTGTTTAACTTTGGCTGTTATAAATGTAACTAAAAACCCAAAGATTAGGACAGACTTTGGTGTTTAATATCAATATTTTGGCTTTTGTAACGTATTTTGTGAATGTTGTGTATTAAGTTGGGTGGAATCAGGTAAAGAGGAAATGAAGTAGCGAAACCCGCTAGCTAGCGCTGCTGCTACACTGATCTGATTTACTGTACCTACACTCAGTACAATATCTACTTTATATCACTTAATGTTATTAATCACATTAGTTTTTACAGTTTGGAATGTTTCATATGATAGATATTTAGCTAGTTGTTAAAAAGCTAACTGCTCGTTTATCAGGTTAAAGTAACTTTCTGTTAGCTTAGCTGTTAAGATTTTTAGCAGCTCTCTGATTGTATTTTCTTCCTCCAGTCACAATGAAAACAAACATGCTTTTCATCTCTTAACCAACCTACCATTAACCATGTTGGTTTAGTCAGTGGGATCAACAGCTCAGGTCAAATTTACATCCATTTGCATGAAATGTATATGCCATGGCAGTCTTTAAAGTCTCATTATTTTAAGTTCAAAGACAGACTCATTAATGTGGTGTGGAAAGTTCTTCATTTAATTTATTAAAGTTATATTATCGTTTAAGTTAGTGGTTAAGGCACAGGACTAGTAATCCAAAGGTTGCTGGTTCAACCCCCGCCCAGGCCCGGAGTGGCTAATCGGGAGATTCGGGAGGATTCCCGATGGGCCGGATCATGTCAGTCTCAAGTTTGGGCCAGTTGGGAAAAATAATTTTGACACTCATCTGTCACTTATCTAATCTTATTCTTGCATTCATTCTCCATTCATCTGACAGCACAGCCCCTACATCGCAGTAGTAGATTAGATGGGTTCTACCATCCCAAATGTTTAAGTTGGTTTGGCCCACAAGGCGTCAAGCCGGTAAAAGTAAATATAGCAACAGAATAGCGCTAAGTACCATCAGTCGGTGGTGATGGAGGGCAGGAAGAGGCCAGGTGGAGCCGAAAAGACCAGGTAAAAAAAAAAAAAGAAAGGCAATGGAAGAAGATGCTGCCAAATGTGCCAAATTAACAGACCTGTTTTCCAGAGAACAGACCCCATGCGCAACATAGCCAAGTCAACTTAGCATAGTTTATTTTGAACCCAGTACACACCATTAATCACAAACATCCAGTTTCAAGCTGAAAATAATAAACATAATTTGAAGTGTGATATATTAAATAGCCATTAATGGAATGTTTTTGTTCCGACGCTACTGTACTGATGATCCATGACTACTGAAGGGACAGGTAGAGGATATTCTAACAGAGTTATTTAAACTAAGATAGTTATTTGTAATGTAAAATATAATGTAGAGAATATACATGATATATTTTAAATTGTTCAGACGTTCAGAAAGATGTCAGCACAATAGCCTAATTTATTTTAAGAAATGAAGACAAATAGCCTAAATCACTATCAATTTTACACCATCATAATATAGGCTAAATTGTTAAAAACAAAAAAAAAACTTTAAGCATGTTATGTTATTCAGCAAAACAGGCTAACCCTTAATGAAATGTTTTTTTTTAACCTCAGAGCAGCAGATAAGCCATGTCTCATGTCTACAGACAATGACACCGTTATTAATAAAGTGCACTGCTTAGGAGGCTTTTGATGCTGTAGGTAGCCTACTAAATAGTGAAGCTACTTAAGAGTTTAGTGTAAACCTAACAATAGAGCACCTCTCTGTTAAAAAGACAAATGCAATTTTAATTTTTATTTCAATTTATTCCTCATGTACAAATGTAAATACTTTTTCATCTTTATCACATTTTTTACCTATTAAATCTTTATCTGATTTAAATTTGAATTAAACATGTTTAAGTGAAGTGTTTTCTGTTAACTTACCAACATACACCTGAACTTATACCCAATAAAAAGTAATTGTAAGAGCTAGCTGCTGTTTCATTTATTCAAATTTTTCCTCCGTGGAAAAAGTGGGCCGGGTTTGGGCATGAAACTCCCAGGCTGATAAAGGGGCTCACTCCGGCCCTGCCCCCGCCACAGCCAGGTTGCTGCTGTTGGGCTGTTGAGCAAGGCTCTTAACCCTCAGTTGCTCAGACTGTATGCTGTAACTGTAATGCAATTTGCTTTGGATAAAGGCGTCTGCTAAATGCTGAAAATGTAAATGTAATTAGCATTTTACCTACTGTCTCAACTTTGTTCAAATTGTACTGAGAAATTGTTCTGTATTGCAAAAGCACTAAATATAAAAATATAATTACATCCATCTTTTAGTAACTGTGTGATGAAAAGCATATAGAAAGAATAGCACCTCAACATATTTTAACACACACACACACACACACACACAAACGTACATGAACACACGCACAAGAGCCTCAAAAAGTGAATTTCTTATTGTACTTTTTACTCATCTTTACCAGGGGTGCCAATAATTTAGGAATGTACTGTAAATGTACCCTATTTACCTAGGACTCCAATTGGACCCCCACTCACCAGAAATGATTGGTAGCCATGACATGTTGGTTTGTTTGTTTGTTTATTAGGATTTTAACGTCATGTTTTACACAGTGGTTACATTCATGACAGGAACGGTAGTTATTCATCACACAAGTTTATTCGATTCACAAGGTTATATCAGACACAGACATGGACAATTTAGTATCTTCAGTTCACCTCACTTGCATGTCTTTGGACTGTGGGAGGAAACCGGAGCTCCCGGAGGAAACCCACGCAGACACGGGGAGAACATGCAAACTCCACACAGAAAGGACCCGGTCCACCCCACCTGGGGTTCGAACCCAGGACCTTCTTGCTGTGAGGCGACAGTGCTACCCACTTAGCCACCGTGCCGCCCCCATGACATGTTGGTGTGTGATGTACTTGTATGAGTGTATCCGGTGCAGCAGTGTTGCTGGGTTATTTAAACACCTTGGTCAGTACTGAGAATTGTGCTGCAACCAAAAATATAAAGCCAACAGCATCATGTGATCAAAAAGTGTCTATTAAAAAAAGTCTGATGTAAAATGAACACACATTGTGCATGATAAAAAAGGTTCTAGTTTCTGTACACCCACAAGTGTGTTTCTAAAAAAGCAATTCTGCAAATGAAGATGAGTCAAAATGTCTCCACAGAGAGATGAAAGACTAGATGAAATGATCTCTAGATACTGAGAGAATATGGCTGCAGTTATTGCTACTAAAATGATAAATGTGTTTAGCTAAAACTATTTAACATTGTGATATAAATGTTGCATCAATAAAAATCATATATTACATGACATTACTAAAACTTTTAGGACAATTCTTATGAGCATCTGAAACCAATAAATAAAAAAAGTACTTTTTGAAGGCACTGTGTTCATGTACCACTTTATTATTGCACCACAGAAATACTGAAAATATTTGTACATTGTAACCAGTGGTGTAACTAGGGGCTTATGGCCCCCTCAACAAATGTAAATTTCATATATATATATATATATATATATATATACAGTGAGGAAAATAAGTATTTTGCAAGTTTTCCCACCTACAAAGAATGGAGAGGCCTGTATAAATCCAGATAATCACATTGTATGATTTTTAAATAATTAATTTGCATTTTATTGCATGAAATAAGTATTTGATACAATGGAAAAACAGAACTTAATATTTGGTACAGAAACCTTTACAGAGGTCAGACGTTTCCTGTAGTTCTTGACCAAGTTTGCACACACTGCAGCAGGGATTTTGGCCCACTCCTCCATACAGATCTTCTCCAGATCTTTCAGGTTTCGGGGCTGTCGCTGGGCAGCATTGAGTTTCAGCTTCCTCCAAAGATTTTCTATTGGGTTCAGGTCTGGAGACTGGCTAGGCCACTCAAGGACCTTGAAATGCTTCTTATGGAGCCACTCCTTAGTTGCCCTGGCTTTGTGTTTTGGGTCTTTGTCATGCTGGAAGACCCAGCCACGAGCCATCTTCAATGCTCTTACTGAGGGAAGGAGGTTGTTGGCCAAAATCTCGCGATACCTGACCCCATCCATCCTCCCCTCAATACGGTGCAGTCGCCCTGTCCCCTTCACAGAAAAGCACCCCCAAAGTATGATGTTTCTACCCCCATGCTTCACGGTTGGGATGGTTGTACTCATCCATCTTCTTCCTCCAAACACGGCGAGTGGAGTTGATACCAAAAAGCTCTATTTTGGTCTCATCTGACCACATGACCTTCTCCCATGCCTCCTCCAGATGGTCATTGGTGATCTTCAAACAGGTCTGGACATGTGCTGGCGTGAGCAGGGGGACCTTGCGTGCCCTGCAGGATTTTAATGGCTGCGTAGTGTGTTACTAATGGTAATCTTTGAGACTGTGGTCCCAGCTCTCTTCAGGTCATTAACCAGGTCCTCCCGTGTGGTTCTGGGCTGATTCCTGACCTTTCTCAGGATCATCCTTACCCCACGAGGTGAGATCTTGCATGGAGCAGCAGACCGAGAAAGACTGACAGTCATCTTGTGTTTCTTCCATTGTCTAATAATTGTGCCAACAGTTGTTGCCTTCTGACCAAGCTGCTTGCTATTGTCCTGTAGCTCATCCCAGCCTTGTGCAGGTCTACAATTTTGTCCCTGGTGTCCTCAGACAGCTCTTTGGTCTTGGCCATAGTGAAGAGGTTAAAGTGTGATTGATTGAGTGTGTGGACAGGTGTCTTTTATACAGGTTACGAGTTCAAACAGGTGCAATAAATACAGGTAATAAGTGCAGAATAGGAGGAGCTTCTTAAAGAAAATCTAACTGGGTCTGTGAGAGCCAGAATTCTTGCTAGTTGATAGGTGATCAAATACTTCATGTTTCATATTTCATGCAATAAAATGCAAATTAATTATTTAAAAATCATACAATGTGATTATCTGGATTTTTTTTTTAGATTCTGTCTCTCACAGTTGAAGTGTAATTACAGGCCTCTCCATTCTTTGTAGCTTGGAAAACTTGCAAAATCGGCAGTGTATCAAATACTTATTTTCTTCACTGTATATGGGTGAAAGACGAATAGGGTGTTTCAAGTACCAAAAAAATAAAATGGTTAAATTGTATAATTTTTTCATTTAATATTGTGTCACCTATGTAAATATGTATTTTTTTTTCTCAGCATTTTGCTTATTTGATAGTTTTAGTGTTGTTGACACACAACAAGGGCACAAAAATGTCATTCAGTGCAACGACTAATTTATCCTCCTCACTCCTAATGTCCAGCATACTGGACATTTTTTTTCTGGGTTTTGCAACTCGACAGGAAGTTTTACTTTGTTACACTCACTTTTAGACACTCCAACACAACTCTGTCTTTCTACTGGTTGGTCAAAGACAGAAATTTTTTTTTAAGCTTCTTGAAAAAAGACCCGAAGATGGCAGCTGTTGAGAAAGACGCTCGTTGCCTCCGTGACCGAACAAAACATACGTTTTTATCTATTAATGTGCACATATAACCATAGTGTTTTAGAAATGATGTATTTTTAGAAGGTATTTGTAATGATTGGTAACAATATAAGCGATGAATATGTATTTACGCATACTTACATTTCGAGCAAATGTTTTACGTCCAGTCAGCTGGATATTTGGATTTAACGTATTGAATGTTGTTTAGTTTGTCATGCAAACTATGCATTAGAAGATGTGCATCAGTATTACTTTTTGCATTTTTCATGCTGTACATATCTTTTTCGTGTATGTTAAGGGCTGACAGTAGATGAGGTGCTTAAATTACTAGATGATAGTAATAGACTGCAGTGTTGAGAGTAGTGGGATGAATATCAACAGGATAGTGATAGGGAGTCAAGTGATTCTAAGCCAAGATGTTAGATGCAGTGGGGCAGAGCACTGGCCAGTGGTGGGTAGTGATAGCACCAGCTTTCAGAGGTGCAGAAACCCTGGCTGCACCAAAAAATCAAGCATAAGATGTTTAAAATGTAATGTATTTCTTTGCATTCAAGTTGAACGAAACTGCTTTTATGAGTTCCACACAAGGTCCCGTTAAAAAAAGAAGAGAAAAACTCAAAGCTGAAATGCAAAAGGTTTTGATTTGAATAATTTAGATATCATTTATTTTCAAAATATTTATATTGAAAGATAGATATGTGGATAATTTAAAATTTAAAATTAATATTCACAAACTGAATATTCTGTTTTATGTTTTAGTAATGTTCCTTGTTTTTAAAATATATCTATAAAAGGAAAGTTTGTTTATAAGAAAAGGGGAAATGAACAAAGCTAAATGTTTTAATTAAAAAGTTTGAGTTTTCATTTTTAAGGTTTGAGTTTTTAAAATTAAAAGTTTTAAATTAAATATTTAAAATATTCATATAAATAATTAAAATGTAAATTTTAACTTCTGTATAAACTAGTATATGCTTTTTAATATTATAAACATGTATTACATTATGCCATAAATGTACAATACTTGATATGTCACATGTTATAATGGTAATAATAATATGTAAATTTTCATGCTCTTAATTCCAAATGTCCAGTATACTGGACACTAAATAACTCACAGTCCCCAAGCAAAATTTCTTTTTTTTTTTGTATAATGTCGTTTAAAAGGCTGAAATGAACAAGTGTTGTTACAGGATATTGTTTGTTTTCAAAGCGTCCAATCTCGGGGGTGAGGAGGTTATAAGTTTAGTATATCTCTTACAAAAGATTTAAAACCTCAGAAGAAACTGTACTTACTCTGTTTTGAATTTTCTGTGTATTGTTTGCACTCTAATGCGTCTTGGGATTTTGTTTATTTGTATACAAGATGTTTTTGCTACACATTCTATTCTATTTGAAACCTAATCAAACTCCATTTTCTATGAAGCAGGCCTGGATTCTCTTGCATTCACATGAAAAAAAAATATAATAATTACTTATTACAGTTATTTTAAGCAAATGTTTTTGTTGCACTGTATGATGATTTTATGTTGCACTGAATGACATACTCCAAATTATCCTGTTACATCAGAATATTCATGACTTAATTTGTTTTTAAGTTCTTTATTGATTAAAGTAGCAGCAGTAGAATGAAATTATGCCACACTAGGGGCAAGTATGTGTTATAATATTACTACTTCATTTGAGTTTGCATGTTCTCCCCGTGTCTGTGTTGAACACACTAAATTGTCCATGACTGTGTTTGATAAAGCTAATGAACCTTGTGTGAAGATAAAGTACCGTTTCCTGTCATGAATGTAACCGAAAGTGTAAAACATGACGTTAAAATCCTAATAAACAAACAAACTACATCATGAAAAAAGTAAGGCAATCAAAAACATAAACTTTATTCTGAAAAAAAACAAGAAACTTGCATAAAAGTGATGTAACAAGATCATTTGAAGTCCTGTCATAGCATGAAAAAATGGTTGCTGTTAAAGCATTTCAATATATTCATAAAGCATTTTAATATTAAAACATAGCTAATGAAGCCATCATAACAACCTGTAAGGCACCAGAACAGTGTGGAATTTGTGTCATAACACGTGAAAAAGTTGCTGCAGTAAAAAGTCAGTATAACAATGTCATTGTCAATTTAGTGCAACAGCGAAATTCTGTTGTACTGAATGACAGAAATTTTACTTTAGCACATTTTACAGTTATCCCAGTGGTTAGTCAAAGCTAACATTGACCTTAACTCAAAGACATTTCTACACATATTCACATTTAAATGTTAATAACTTTGTTTGTTTACAAGAGTAACCGCAATATTAGGTTTTCTGTGTTGTACTGAATGACACTCAGTTTTGTTCTTTAATGTACTGTGTCAGTAAAAAGACATTTGTATCAAATAATGTTAAAATGCATTGACCTCGTGTGTGTGCTGAAGGGTCCCCAGGTGTCTTCTTTTGTTGTTATAATTGGTCACATGACTGCAGTAACTTGATCGCATATTAAAATAAGGCTTTTTATTAACGTTGTACTGAATGTCAACTGAAGATTGGGAAAATGGGGACTGAAAGTGTCCTGAATATTATTAATATTAAAAAACACATCTGATTGAATATTATTTAATATGTCACACATGATATTTGTACAATTATGCCAAAGCAGTAAATTTTAAGTTTTACTTAAGATTAATTAGTTTTTTCTTTTCTGTAAAAATAACTTTAAGTTTCAGTAAACATGTACAAATGGAGTAGATTGAAGGTATATCCACTTATATTAATATAACTGTATATTATTTATCAAGTGGGGACACTAAAAAGTTACGTCTCATCTTTGACCCATATATGCTAGATCAGAATGAAATAAAGGTACTTACTCACTTTTAATATTTTACTTAACAAAAAAATTGTAATATAATAATATTGACCAAGCGAGTGCAGCCAACGGGGGGGTTGGGGGGTTCGGGGTTAGGTACCCGCCATCCGCCATGGGCCCCAGTGCACCTGCTCCCCCCAGTAGTTATGCCACTGATTGTAACATGTCGGGTCGTGCCTTGCCACTGAGGCACTAGGTTTAGCAGGATGCAGGAAGCTTAACCAACACTGTGGCTAAAAAGCCACAGATAAAAAGGGTAACAGTAAAATAAGAGACGTGAGAAAATAAAATAGAAAACAGAAACATAATATAGCGAATAGCTCAAACACATCCACAGCCTGCAGGGTAAAAAGAAATTAAAAGTAATTAAAATAAATTAAAACTTGCGTGCGACAATCCAGATCTCAGAAAAAAGGTGTGGGGAAAAAAGGAAACACAGAACCAGCCATGAATGACAGTGTATAAAAAATACTAGTCATATAACCACTCTGGTGAAAGGGGTGTGCAGACTTTCCAGCTTCAAATTTGTATAATCAGAAAAAGAAACGTATTTTTGTGCTCCTAAAATGGTAAATAAGCCCCATAAGTGTGTTAATGAAATTGTGAAGGTCATAGAAAACCATCCTACAAAACAAACAATAACCAAATCACTGATACAGTAAACGATTAAAAAATAATTTTAAAAATCAGCTTTCCTGATCTAAACAAGAGTAAAAAAAAAAACATCCATTTAAATTCAGCATCAGAGAAAAGTTTAAAAACAAGCTGAACTCCACACACATTCATTAATCACACAGAATCTCATCAATTAAGATTCTCAGACTGTTAAATAACATTATTAACCCTCATTTCTTAATTATCATTCAACAACCCTCAAATTAATATAGATACAAGAACAATTTATTACTCACAGAGCATCACAGGAAGTGTCCTGAACTCCATCCTGTCCAACTAACTGATCGACTGAGTGAGAATTAAACTGTTAACTACTTCCTGTAGATCTGTTCTCAGAGAGAGAGAGAGAGAGCGAGAGAGAGAGAGAGAGAGCGAGAGAGAGAGAGAGCGAGAGAGAGAGAGTATTTGCCATGTTAATAAAGTACTTTAAATTGAGAGAGTAAAAATAGATCAATTCTAAAGCAGATTTGTGTTTTTAAAAGTACCACATCAAGTTTTTGGAAGATGATCAAGTGCTGAAGATTGTAAATGATTGTGGCCTTAAAAAGTTTGTTTCAGTCAACTTAAAATCAAGGCAGAATATCCAGATGTCGCTACAAAAACAAGAAAAACAGCTTCCAGATAAAACCAAAATTGAACTTTTTGGCCTGAATACCAAGCATCACGTCTGGAGGAAACCAGACACCGCCCATCACCTGGCTAATGGCATCCCTACAGTGAAGCATGGTGGTGGCAGCATCATGATGTGGGGATGTTTTTCAGCAGTGGGACCGGCGCGACTAGTCCTGATAGATGGAAAGATAAATGCAACTAAATACACCAAGATCCTTGAAGTAAACCTGCTCCAGAGCGCTCTGGACCTCAGACTGGGGCGAAGGTTTACCTTCCAACATGACAACGACCCAAAGCACACAGCCAAGAGAACAAAGGAGTGGCTTCAGAGAAAGTCTGTCAATGAGAAGCCCAGTCAGAGCCCAGACCTGAATCCAATCAAACATCTGTGGAAGAAGGTGAAAATGGCTGTGTATCGACGCTCCCCACCCAACCTGACGGAGATTGTAAGGATATGCCAAGAGGAACAATCCAATATGTCCAGAAACAAGTGTGCCAAGCTCATAGGTTCCTTCCCAAGACAGCTTAAAGCTATAATTGCCAATGGTGCATCAACGAAGTATTAGGCTCAGGGTGTGTACATATATGTAACTCCCAAATTAACTATTTTTTAATGTAAAATGAATTTGCATATTTTCACTTCGTAATTATTAGTGACTGTGTGTAGATGTGTGTGACAAAAAAATAACTATTATAGAAAAAGTCTGTAACATAATTAAAAGTGGAGAAGGTGAAAGGGGTGTGAACAGGGGCATAACTACTGGGGGTGCGGGGGGAGGGGGGTGCACCTCACTGCCCCCCATTGGCTGCACTCACCAGGTCGTTATTATTATATTACAATATTTTTGTTAAGTTAAATTAAAATAACTAAAAATGTGCATTAAAATACCAGATCCAGGAATTTGGACTTAAAGTCTATTGTAGATGATTTTGCTTAGCACAAGGCAGCCGCATGAACTTCTGAGTGAGTACCTTTAATTCATTCTGATCAGCTATCAGCATACAGTATATATATATATATATGAAATTAGTGTGCAGACTTTCCAGCTTGAATGTACTTAAAAATACTTGGGTAGAAAAATGAGACTTTGGTCTTTTTTGATTAAAAACACTGTTTGTGATTTTAGTTTGCAATAATTCTGTATAGATCTCATAAAAGCATTAAAAAGTTTTAGGGTTACAGCTGTAGGGCCCTTCACGTTTTTACTGCTTGCTCGGTAAGGGTCAGTCTTAATTCGGTCAGCATTCTCTTGTTATTTTGCTCCCAATTTAAATTATATCTCAACTGTTGGAAATAAATGTAAGTATTGTTTGAACTGACAGCATCAATTAAACAATTAATTCTTCCTCGATTTCTGTTTAATCGATTTTTCATGCACACCCCTGATCCCAAATAGATTAAAATTAAAAATTAAAAAGAGCCCCGCAAATAAAGACACATTTTAATGATTCTGTCTAAGTCTGTACTAACATTTTACACCTGTAGTAATCCCAGCAGTAATTCTCTAGTTGTCCAGTAGATGAACCCATAGATCAGTGGTGTCTAAACCTTTTTCTAGGAGGGTCAGATTTGATCATGTGAAAGTGCTCGAGGGCCCAACAGTCCCTGATAACATTATTTTAAACAATAAAATATAAATATAATACGCTGTTATTTAATCATTGTATTTTCACATAGAGAACAACAACCACATGTAAAAATTCAGATGAACAAATCAGAACACACAGAACAGAAGAAGCATTTCAATTTCTAACTGAACTTTAAAAACTCAAACTCAGGGCGCATTCACAAAAATAAAGCTTAACGTGGCTTTATGTACTAAAAGAACGACGCAGGAACTCTGAGTTTCTCTAAATTATTACTGAGCAGAAGTTTCTCCACCACTCAAATTCTTAGCTCGTTGTTTTAGTACAACACGTCACGTCAGATTTTGTCCACGTTAATCGTTGTTCGTACAGCCTGTGTCGCTTTTATGACGTCATACACGAGTACGTCTCATTCACGGGTTTGCCGCTGTGCATGTGAATGACTGACACAGAGTTGCTGCCACCATCTGGTAAAAAGAGGAATTACATCTTGAATTATTATACTTGATCTTTTTTCTGTTTAACTGTTTTTTGTTTGTTTTTTTCGTTTTCAAAATTACATATTACAAACAAACATCAGTACGGGGATTTAAAAATACATAATAGATATATAAAATAGATATGTAAAAAATAAGGTAAATAAACATACAAGCATAATAATAAATAAATACATTAAAATATTAGTCAGTTTACAATTTTTTCGAGAAGGAGGAAAGTCTTGGCAGCCTTTTTGTTATGAACAGTTTTAGACAGGGATTCATATAGCAGTTTTAAATCAACCATAAAAAAACTAAAATTAGGTTTAGTGGAGGTAATTCTAGCTTTATGTAGATGAAATTTTCCTAGCAGGGCTATAAGCTTAACCCTCCTATTACCTTCAAATTTACTAACACCTTTTATGCTTGGGGTCAATTTGACCCCAGCAATTTAAATCTACAGAAAATGATCATAATTAAAATTGTTACCCAAATTTATGTCACATACTTTTTGTTTGTTCATTGACCACCTAAATAGCCTTTTAAAAAATAACCCCCCCCCCCCCCCCCCCCCCCACCCACCCCCTTATACATCCAGAATACCTGTTGCGCGACTATGGAGAAATATGCAGATCACCATCAAATCTCATTGATTAACCTAAAATTGGAAGTAGAGATCTTTTTTGTGTTTTACTGGATTTATATGAGTGACATATTTTTGTTATCTATAACATTTGGAATGAAAAACTATTCCTTTTATATGGAATAGTAGCCTGTTTGGGGTCAATTTGACACACACAATTTCAAAAGTTTAGAAGGATTTTATTTGTAAAACAGATCATCATTATGGGCATGTATTGTCTGAAAGGACAGATCCCACAAAATGCAATTAGACATTCATCCACAGTCACGTTGGGGCCTGGATTGTAAAGAAAGGGTAATCGCTGAACCCACTTGTCCCATACATCCCATATTGCTGCAAGTTTGTCACGCTCTTGTCGGCCCTGCCTTGTTTCTCCATCATCAAAGCGTATGACACGGGAGAAAACATGGAATGTGTTTAGAGACATGGTGGCTGGAAATATTGCCCTTCCAGTGTCAGCAGCCCAAAGACTTGATGTTGCCTCGCCTTTTGACTTGTGCACTCCCTCCAAAATAAGCAACCCAATGTAGGCTTGCAAGTGGGTCACATCCAAGTCTTTCCAACTGTCCCCATACACGTGCCTCCCCTCTAACTTTGTCATCTCAAGTATATCCTTTTCAATTAATGGTGTCATGAAGAGCTCAAATGCTGATTTTATGTCTAGGACATGGCTGACAGCGTATCTGGTGGGGTCTGGAAGCATTTTGTTGACATTAGCAGCACTAAGTCTGCCTTGTTATTCCAGTGTGGAGACAGACCATAATAACTTTTCAGTTTTGGAAGGTAGTGTGTTTGCTGGTGGTTGAGAGACAAAAGAAGGGTAAACACTGAGGGTCTCATTCTCATCAGAGGAGGATGCCTAATAATCCGGGTCCTCCTCAACATCATCCTCTGTCTCTATTCGCAGAAACCATATTTTCCTGTCCTATCAAAAACCTCGCGAAGATGATGTTTCCCCTCCCCCAGGTTGTGTGAACTATTAGTGGTTCTGGCACTACTACAGTTATGGTTATGTTAGGTTAGGGCCTTAAAGTTTTTTGAAGATTATAAAATTGCATGTCATAGTGACCTCAATATCTTCCTAAACAACAAAACAAATATTGATATTTTTTATATGTTTTATACAGCTAAAACAGCCTGGGGTCAAATTGACCCCAAAGAACACTGATGCGTACAACATGTGTACAGGACATTGAAAACATAACATCATGTTAATTTTATGTTTACCCAGTTGTCCCCATTAAATTAGGAAAAGTCATCAAATATGAAGCAAAAAAAATGATGTCAATCATTTATTTAAAGACGTTAAACATTGAATGGGGTCAAATTGACCCCAAAGGTAATAGGAGGGTTAATAGCATCATCAACTATAGAAAGGCCAGTATTGATCAGCAAAAATAGAACCATTGTCTCGTTAATGTGTATTAATTTACGAAAAGTATTAAAGCTCAACAGTGATATCTCATTCCAAAAGTTCACTGAATAACCGCAAGAAAAAAAACACAGATGTACAGTCGTCTCCAATTCATAATTACAAACAGAGCACTGTGATGTTCCATTAACATGAAATCTCTGAAGATTTGCGTTACATGGGTAAATTCTATGAAGTATCTTGAGATGCATTTCTTTAACTTTATTGTGTATAAAAAAACTGTTCACATTTTGCCAAATTTTTTCAAGTGGTATCCCAGGAAAATCTCTTTTCCATTTCAAAGTTCTGGTAGGAGGAGAACTTTAATGAACACTTAATGCCTTTCTAATATCTACATTGTTACATTTTCGATCTAATATATCAATAGCTTCAATTTTGATGTTAGGAATTACAGCTGGTAACACTAGATATTTCATCTGAGATCTAATCAGATGAAGTAATTTAGGTGATATATTCTTTGTTAGCTTTATGCTGAGTTAAGTCAGATATCCCAAGTCTCCTGGAAGTTCCGGGAGTCTCCTGCATATACATAGCAGCTCCCTGATGCCCACAGGTCAGATAAAATCTCCCGGAATCTAGAACGAGCGGCCAAGAGTGACACACACACTCGCAGGCGACACAGACTTTATTCCCCATCGCGTATTAAATCCGTTATCTGATATACAATCTAGTGCACTATGTAGGGAACATAATTAATTATGTAATACACTACCTAGTGCACTATGTAGGGAACATAATTCATTATGTAATACACTATCTAGTGCACTATGTAAGGAACACAAATCATCATCTAGTTATACTTTCTAGTGCACTATGTAGTGAACATGATTGCGTTATCTAATACACTATCTAGTGCACTATGTAGGGAACATAAACCAATTGTCTAATTCGCTATCTAATGCACTATGTAGGGAACCTAAATCCGTTAACTAATACGCTACCTAAAGCATTATGTAAGAAACATAAGTCTATTTTCTAGTACACTATCTAGTGCACTAAGTCAGGAACATAAATTCTTTTATGATATACAATCTAGTGCACTATGTAGGGAACATAAATCTATTATCTTTCACACTATCTAGTGCACTATGTAGTACACATTAATGTGTTTGTGATGCGAACAGTTAGCTCCTAAAAGTTATGTTATTACCCATAATCCTTTGTGCGAGAGGTTTTGGGGGGGGGGGGGGGGGGGTCGTTGTTTTTGCAACTTGTGAAGTCTGTTAAGTACATTTGAAATCACATGCAAGTAAAAATTTCAGTCTACCACATTTTTCAAAAATGATATCGGGTATATAAAACCAAAATGAATTGGAAGCAGTTAAACATTATTTAATCCAATTAACATTAAAAACGTCACGTCAAATTTTGTCCACGTTAATCGTTGTTCGTACAGCCTGTGTCGCTTTTATGACGTCATACACGAGCGCTTCTCATTCAGGGGTTTGCCGCTGTGCATGTGAATGACTGACACAGTGTTGCTGCCACCATCTGGTAAAAAGAGGAATTACATCTTAAATTAATATACTTGATCTTTCTCTGTTTGACTGCTGGCTGGCCACAAGTAATGCAGTTTAATGCAGTTTAATTATTCATGTATTTGACCCATTGTAATATTCAGGCATTGATCACATTCAGTCAGATGATTCAATGATTCAATCCACAGATTCAGCAGCAATCAACACCGAATCATCTGACTGAATGTGATCAATGCCTGTTTATTACAATGGGTCAAATATATGAAAAATTAAACCTTCATATCTCCACTTAGGAACATAGTAGAACAATAAAAACTGTATTTTTGTTTCTGTGTCCCACATCTATGGTGCAAATATGAAAAAGATCAAAGAAAGTCAAAATTTGTATCCAAATTTATGAAAAATATAAATGTTTATATTTCATTTTTGGAACATGCTAGAACAACAATAATTGCATTTTTGCTAAATGTCCCAAATATATGATGCGAATATGAAAAAGTTAAAGAAAGTCCAAAATTTCGCCAAAAACCCCCCACAAATTTTGACTTTCTTTTCATGTTCACATCATTGAAAAATGAGACTTTGGTCCTTTTAGATTAAAAACAGTTTGTGTTAGTGATTTTAGTACGCAAGACAGAAGACGCGGGCCATATAAAATCTAACTTCGGGCCGTGATTGGCCTCCGGGCCGGACTTTGGACATGTCTGCCATATATACTTACCTTGTGACCTAGAGCAAGTGTGTGTGTAAGTTACATCTCTTACGGTGATGCTGAAACCCGTTAATAGAAAATTAAATAACAGTTAATCGTTTCCTCCTCTCATCATCTTTTCTAAACATTCCTCTCAAGATATTACATATTGGCAACAAGGATAACAATGGAGAGTTTCTGCAAGAGTGTAATGGAAGCAGTAGTGTGCATGTGAGTCCGACACCGAAGCTACAGTCGGGGTAAATTAGCACAGAGGATAGATAAAAGTTATCACAGACCTTCTGGAAAGTAAAGAAAAGTGAAAATGAGCACAGTAGGGTCAGTGATGCTGTTTGATAGTAATGCACAATCCTGGGAGGAATACTGTGAGATGCTGGATTATTTTCTCCTGGCTAATGATATAGCAGATGGAGCTAAAAAGAAAGCCATGCTGTCGAGCGGTGTCGGAGCTGCTACGTATAGCTTGATGAGGAGTTTGCTGTTCCCCGAAAAGCCGAGTGATAAAACCTGCACGGAGTTGGTGGAATTTCTGGGTGCACATTTCAACCCCAAACCAGTGAAATAATGCAAAGATTCAAGTTTAACTCCCGAGTTTGTCGTGGAGAAGAGAGTATTGCGGATTATGTGGCTGAGTTGAGGCACATCATTGCAACTATAGAGAGTCCTTAACACAGATGTTGAGAGACAGACTTGTGTGTGGCATGAATGACGACAGAATTCAAAGACGGCTGTTAGCTGAGCTGGACTTATCCTTCGATACAGCTCTGAAAATTAGTCAAGCAATGGAATCAGCAAATAAGGATGTGAAGGACTTACATGGGCAAGCCATGGTCTGGAAGATGCAGCAACAGTGAGGTTGTCTGCAGGGAAGGTGGCAGTGCATCACGTCTTTTCCTCTGAAATGAAAGGACTAAGAAAATGTCAGACATGCATTTTGCTGCTGATTGCAAGTTTGCTACAGAGATATGTCATAACTGTGGTAAGCGTGGGCATGTCAGGAGAACCTGTAGGGGCAATGCCACAGCCAGTGCAAGTCAAAAAGAGGGGCCATCCACCAAGAGGGGAGGAAAAAGTGCAGACAGCAAAAACAGAAGGACTCACCTCGTAAGGGAGGAAGGTGAGAGTGATGAAAATGAGGCTGATGAAATCCACTGTGTGACACAACAGAAGGTGAGCAAAGTGGCACCTATCACAAAGACAGTAAAAATAAATGGAACTAATGTAACATTTGAGGTAGACACAGCGTGCAGAATCACAATAATCAGCAAAGAACAGAACTCCCGACTGTGGAAAAAGGAAATAGTACCTGTAAGAGCTAAATACTTAAACTGAGGTATTTTGTATTTTGGATGGCTTAATAGTGTTGTGAGAATTCAAAATAACCCTTAAAGATTGCCACAGACAACCGGGATAATGATAAAAGCAAATAATCAATTTATTACTCAGCTGAGGGCCAATCTCAATGCAAATGCACACATGCCTTTACAGGAGAGAAAAGGCCACTCCGTCTGCCCTATCACAGTATTTATACCCCGCTTACTGCCCCTTCAGGCTAACTCTGCTCAGCAACCCAGCTCAAGGTCAACTTCCCAAACCAAACTTGTTTATCATCCTACAAGAATAGTCAGTTTGTTAGAAACATGGCGTACTTCCACAAGAATGCACCTGTATCAAAACCCTGCGTGCACCCCCGCACACACAATCCTGACACCCATGCATTCCCATGGAAGCAAGAAGCCCATGCCAAGGTCAACATATCTCTGCCCCTAAGAAACCTTCCAAAAGTCTCTTCTACCTCTGCTAATTGAACTAAGAAAGCAGAAACTTATAAGTTTAATGCAAATAACTAATAAAATATAAAATTTCCATTCACAATAGCAATTTAGGTTTTTGGTAATTAGTTTAATATTACAGATTGGAGTAATATAGCTTATATTAGAGTTTGTGTAGCTATTAAGTTAATTAATTAAGTTCATTATAAAGAAAAGTTGGACTTTCTCAGAAGCAAAGGCCTGTCCTTTAGTTAAACCAGGACACATTAGTAAGGCATGTGGGGAGAAATTGCAGTGCCAGCTCTGCTCAGGGACACATCCCACACTTCTACATATAAAAAACAAGAAGAAAGTATGCTGTGAAGAGCAGCCAAAGGACGATGAGAACCCCACAGTGATCAGTAGTTTTGTGGACATAACAGATAAATACGCCAGTAACGGGGCCGGGAACACAGACATGTCCTTGCCATTGCCATTTTTTGGATCCTGGTAGCAATGCCTCATTTTGCACTGAACGGCTTATGAATAAGCTTAACCTTTGTGGCCGAAAGGTTAATATTCTCTTGACCACCATGGTAGAACAAAGGATTGTTCACAGTAATGCTGTTGCAGACTTGGAAGTGAGTGGCCTTCTAAGTGACAACTTCATTGAGTTAACTGAAGTGTTTTAACAAAAGGCAATTCCAGTGAGTAAAGCTAACATTCCAAGTCAGGAAGAAATAGACAGATGGCCTCATCTGAAAGATGTTCATATTCCAAGCATAAATGGAGAAATAGAACTGCTAATAGGTGCAAATGTGCCAAAGGCATTGGAACCAGAGGAGGTAATCCACAGTGTAAAGAATGGGCCTTATGCCGTAAAAACAATGTTAGGATGAACGGTTAACGGACCTCTAAGAGAGGACAGCTGTATCAGGACCAAAACTGGTGTACCACATATAGTGTCAAATCGAATATCTGTGGCCAGACTAGAAGAACTGTGGAGTCAACAGTTCAAGTACGACTTTCCTGAGAGTAGACAGGATGAGCAGGTGGAAATGTCAAAGGGGGATCTCCTTTTTTTGGACAAAGTGGTCACATCAGCCCAATTAAAAAATGGACACTATTGTATTGCCCTGCCCTTAAGGAACAAGGAGGTTAAAATGCCTAACAACCGTGCCATTGCTGAGCAGCGTGCCTTAAATTTGAAAAAGCTTCTCAGAAACGCACAGTTTCAAGAGGACTACATCACCTTCATGAACGATATGATCACAAGAGGCTATGCATCAAAAATCCCTAATGAAGACATCAACCGCAGTGATGGAAGGGTGTGGTACATTCCACATCATGGAGTGTACCATCCCAAAAAACACAAAGTCTGTGTGGTGTTTGATTGTGGAGCATCAAATCAAGGAACCTCTTTAAATGAGGAACTTCAAGGGCCCAACCTCAGCAACACTTTGATTGGAGTTTTAACACAGTTCCGCCAAGAACCTGTGGCAATGATGGCTGACGTGGAGGCCATGTTCCACCAGGTAAAGGTTCCTTCTGATGATGCCAACCTGCTCAGATTCTTGTGGTGGCCAGGCGGTAATGTTAATCAGAACCTGGAAGAGTATAGAATGGAAGTGCATTTATTTGGTGCCACTTCATCTCCAAGTTGTGCTAGCTATGCTCTGGGACGATGTGCTGAAGACAACAAGCACAAGTTTGATGCTTCTGTAGTTAACACAATTTTGCACAACTTTTACATTGTCTGAAATCAGTTGCATCTTTTGAACAGGCAGTGTCTTTGTATCTGGATCTGAGGGAAATCTGCAAGGCTGGAGGCTTTAGGCTAACAAAATGGATCAGCAACAGTGCAAAAGATTCCAGATGAAGAAAAGGCAAACGACATCAAAGACCTCGATTTGGATCATAATCCATTTCCCATAGAAAGAGCATTAGAAGTACAGTGGTGCATCCAGTCGGACTGTTTCAAGTTCAGAGTTGTCATCCAAAACAAACCTCTTACTAGAAGAGGCATCCTATCCATGGTGAGTTCAGTGTATGATCCTCTAGGGATCTTAGCACCAGTTATCTTGCCTGCAAAAAATATCTTGCAAGAATTGAGCAGATTTCAGTATTCATATGTGTAATAATAATAATAATGTAAGCATTTTAATTATTTAATTATGTGTAAATAACTTTTTAACTTCTATTTGCAAATTTGTCTTCTTTTTTCTTTGTTTTAAGCTAGTAGAGTGTTTATTTTTTCTACATAAATGGGTGCTACTGTAAGAACTGCAATTTCCCTCTGGGATCAATAAAGTATTCTGATTCTAATTCAGATCAGGAATCAACTGGGATGATGCTGTGCCAGACAATTTTGCTCAGCAATGGCTTAAGTGCGTAGGGGGCATACAGCTGCTCAGTGAGTTTGGACTTGCTCTGTGTTTTAAACCTGCATGCTTTGGAGTGCCAGTATCCGCTCAGCTGCATCATTTCAGCAAGCGATGCCAGTGAAGTGGGCTATGGCACAGTCACTTATCACTTAAATCAAAAAGTATGTCATAATAACTTAATTACAATTAATCTAAATGAGCATCATGAAAAACGTAGTAAGGCTAAACTAAAGTTAGGACTTCTAAACATCAGGTCACTTGCATGCAAAACAGTAATTGTAAATGAAATAATTACAGATAATTGTCTTAGTGCACTTTGTTTAACCGAGACCTGGGCTAGACCTGATGAGTATCTAGGTTTAAATGAAGCATCTCCTCCTTAGTGGTCGTGGTGGAGGAATAGCTACAATTTATGATAAAGACATAGGTCTTACTGTAAAATCATCTCCCATAACAAACTCGTTTGAGGTTCTTATCTCTGACATAACCAATAAAGGTTCATCTGATAAAAATAGTATGTTTAAACTGGTTACTGTTTATCGACCCCCTGGTCCTTACTCAAAATTTCTTAACGAATTTGCCGATTTTCTTTCTAAATTAGTCTTATCAACTAAGAAAGCTTTAATTGTTGGTGACTTTAATATTCATTATGAGGATAAGTGTAATCCACTCAAAATTGCGTTTGATTCTATTTTAGAATCCTTAGGCATCACCCAAAATGTAACAGGACCCACTCACCGCTGTAAACATACCTTAGATTTAATACTTACTTATGGTATAAACCTGGAAATTGTACCACAGAATGACTTAATTTCTGATCACTCCCTACTAATTTATGAAGTGTCCCTGTCCAATAATATACAGCAACCACATCGTTTTAAATGTAAGCGCACTATTACATCTGCAACTGCAGCAGCGTTCATAAACTGCCTACCAGAAATACCAAATATATCAGCATCAGAACCTAAAGAACTAGATCAGGCAACTCAAAACCTAGAGACCGTATTGCGCACAACCTTAGATAACGTAGCCCCACTCAAAACTAAACTGATTAGGGAGAAAAAACTTGCTCCTTGGTACAATGACCACACATGCGCACTTAAACAAGCAGCACGGAAATTAGAACGCAAGTGGCGTCACACTACACTGGAGGTGTATAAGATTGCTTGGAAAGATGCTCTAACTGAGTATAAACATGCGCTTATAAAAGCTAAATCTTTATATTATTCGTCCCTAATAGAGAAAAATAAAAACAATCCCAGATTCCTCTTTGAGACGGTGTCCAAATTAACTAAAAACGTCAATGAAACTGAATCTAATATACCGCCTGACTGTACCAGCGATGATGTTTTACAATTCTTTAATGACAAGATAGAAAAAATACGACTTCAGAGTCAAAGTGTGTCACTTGCCAATGTTAAGTATGGACTCACTCCGAGCAGCATTGGTGATAATAGTAACGAGTTAATCCAACTAAATTCCTTTAATCCAATCTCCAAAAATGAACTAACTGTGTTGATTAAATCATCGAAGTCATCATCGTGTATACTCGATCCTGTTCCAACTCGTTTACTTAAAGATTTACTCCCAGCTATTGTAGAGCCCCTGCTTACATTAATCAATGCATCCCTTAGCCTTGGGTATGTACCTAAACTGTTTAAAAGTGCCGTTATTAAACCCCTGATTAAAAAACCTAATCTTGATCCACATGTACTAGCTAATTATAGGCCAATTTCAAATCTTCCTTTTGTCTCTAAAATATTAGAAAAAGTAGTTTCCAAACAATTATGTTCTTATTTGAATGAAAATTGTATTCATGAGAAATTTCAATCAGGATTTAGACCCAACCATAGTACCGAAACTGCATTAATTAGAGTAGTTAACGAGTTGTTAATGTCTTCTGATAATGGATGTGTCTCTTTTCTTGTTCTATTAGATCTTAGTGCAGCGTTTGATACGGTCGATCATAACATTTTACTGGAGAGGCTAGAAAATACAGTAGGTGTTAAAGGACTCGCACTCTCTTGGTTTCAATCATATCTGACTGACTGCTCGCAATTTGTTTATGTAAATAATAAATGCTCGGAAACTACAAAAGTAAAGTGTGGTGTTCCACAGGGGTCGGTACTTGGACCTCTATTATTTACACTCTATATGCTTCCACTAGGCGAAATTATTCATAAACATGGCATAAAATTTCACTGCTATGCAGATGACACACAGCTGTATATATCAGCCAAACCAAATGATACTGACACAATCAGTAAGATAGAAGATTGTGTAAACGACATAAAAAACTGGATGTCGTGTAATTTTCTTTTACTTAATTCAGATAAAACTGAGGTTTTACTTGTTGGCTCTAAAGCTGCAAGAGACAAGTTGTCTAACCTGGTGCTAAACCTAAACACGTTCTCTGTTACTCCCAGCTCAGATGTAAAAAACTTGGGTGTCACAATAGATTCAGATCTTTCCTTTGATACACACATTAATAATATTACTAGAGTTGCTTTCTATCATTTGCGTAATATCTCTAAAATAAGAAGTATACTATCTGTTAATGACGCCGAAAAACTGATCCATGCGTTTATAACTTCTCGGTTAGATTATTGTAATGCTCTTCTAACTGGATGCTCTGGTAGATCCATAAACAAACTCCAGTTAGTTCAAAATGCAGCAGCTCGAGTGCTAACTAGAACTAAAAAATTTGATCATATTACTCCTGTTCTATCATCTCTACACTGGCTGCCAGTTAAATTCCGCATTGATTACAAAATACTTTTACTAACCTATAAAGCGCTACATGGTCTGGCTCCACAGTATCTGAGTGAACTTATTAATCACTACAACCCAGCGCGTCCACTTCGTTCTCAAGATGCAGGGTTACTTATAGTTCCTAAAATTAAAAAGACCACAGCTGGTGGAAGAGAATTTTCTTATAAAGCTCCACAACTTTGGAATAATCTTCCTGCCTCTGTTCGGGATTCGGACACAGTCTCAATGTTTAAGTCTAGACTGAAAACATATTTATTTTCTCAGGCTTTTGATTAAAATAGACAAAGGCGCAGAGCTTGGGGGTTCTTGGTCATAGAAACTTGTGGTGATCAGGGATGTTGGGTTGCTGTCGTTCTGCCTCTCTTATCCGATCACTCAGGTTTGATGACGGTGGGGAGATGGGCGCTGATGTCCTATGAAAGCCTTCATGACCTTGTTACCTGCTTGCTCTCCCTTTTAGTTATGCTGTAATATTTAGGGTTGCCGGAGTCTAAAACTCTTTGTAAAACTGTTTTACTCAACTAGCATTGTACATTATTAACTACATTCTCTGTTGTTTTACTCCAAAGGCATTCTGATGGAAACCTGTTTACCCGCCGAGGTTAAGGATTAAAGTCGAGACTGCCGTGACAACTATGCTGCTCCTGCCGGATGTGACGGGTCTGGAGTAATTGCACCAAGAATGACAAGAAATCACTACAGACTTTATTGAAGACTAGAGCGAAGAACAACTCTATTATTATTTATCTATTTATTACCAGTTATAACTTTTAGATCATTTAATTCTGTGTTTGTATGCTCAGAATCGTGTATTTATTTAAAGTATCCTCCAGGCCACCCAAGAAGGATGGGCCCTGCTGAGTCTGGTTCCTCTCAAGGTTTCTTCCTGTAATTTTCAGGGAGTTTTTCCTTGCCACAGTCGCCCTCGGCTTGCTCAACAGGGATTTTTTATCTGTTGGTCCTGGATTTTGTGAAGTTGCTTTGAGACAATGTCTATTGAAAAAAGCACTATATAAATAAAGTTGACTTGACTTGACTTGACACTTATCTAGTCCTACAGAACAGCTGCAATCAAATGCACTGTGCCTTTGTCCCATCCCACGACTGGAACTCACCAAAGCAACCTTAGCAACATGTGTGGACTGCATGCTAAAAATGGAAATACAGTTTCCACTAGGGAACTCTGTATTTTGGACAGCTTCAGAGAGCTGAACAAGAAATCGTACATTATTGCCAGCAGAAGAAATTTCAGGAGTAAATGTTGGCTCTTAGAACGCACAAGCATGTTAGAAAAGGCAGTCATCTATGCAAGCTTAATCCAGTGTTGATTGATGGCATTCTCAGAGTTGATGGGAGGCTTAGTAGAGCAGCCATACCAGAAGAAGCCAAGTACCCTGCTATTCTGCCAAAGGACCACAAAGTATGTGAGTTAATTTTGCAAGAGAAAAAATTAACTCAGCAATTACCTATTGCCTACCATTACCTATTTTGCAAGGAAATAGGTAATGGTGGACATAATTATGTTCTATCTCAATTACGTCAAAGATACTGGATTCCCGATGCTACTGCCTTGATTCGAAGGGTCTTATCAAAGTGCACAACCTGCCGGAGACTACTGAGGTGGTACTGGTCAACAACAAATGGCAGACTTACCCACAGACTTACCAAAGTAGATTACTTTGGCCCGTTTGATGTGAAGCAAGGAAGGAGTAAAATAAAGAGATATGGTGTTATCTTTACATGCCTTACGGTGCGAGCTGTTCACATTGAAATGGCTGCATCTTTGGATACGGACTCATTTATCAATGCCTTACGACGCTTCATTGCAAGAGGTGTTAGAAATGCATTCTGACAATGGCACTAATTTTGTTGGTGCTGAGCGAGAGTTGAAAAGGGCTATTCAAGAATGGAACACCTCTAAATTGGTGAATACTCTGCTACAGCATGGCATTAAATGGATGTTTTATCTACCATCTGGCTCTCACCATGGTGGAGTTTGGGAATTTGGATGAGAAGGCCTACACACATTCCTCTGTGAAGCAGAGGCCATCTTGAACAGTCGGCCTATCACCATGCCTTCTAACGACTCAAACGACATGGAGGCACTTACCCCAAACCATCTTCTGTTGTTAAAATCTAGGTCATCTATGCCACCTTGGCTATTCAAAAGGGAGGACCTGTATGCACGAAGGAGATGGCGGCAGGTGCAATACTTGGCTGACATTTTTTGCAAGAGATGGGTGAAAGAGTATCTGCCTTAGTTGCAGAAACGTCAAAAGTGGACAAGAGTGTCACGGTATTATGTTCCTGGAGACATTGTTCTGACTGTGGATGAATCTGTGACAAGAAATTCATGGGTGTTGGGTAGAGTCATCCATACTCTGCAGGATGAACATGGTGCGCAGAGTTCGTGTCAAAACTAAGACTAGTGAGCTTGATAGACCTATCATTAAAATTTGCCTTCTTCAAGAAGCTGAATGAGGCAGTGGTAAAGACTGCACTCCTATGGTGTGTCAAGTGCTGGCAACCTTTGACACCAGAAGACACCGTCATTAACTTCAGAGACTATCTTTAATGTACATATCTTTAATGTCTTTAAGAGTATTCCCTTTATGTAAGATAATTGTTTCTATTAATAGAATACAATTAGGGGCCGGGTGTGTAAGGGCTAAATACTTAAACTGATTTATTTTGGATGACTTGATAGCAATTTAGGTTTTTGGTAATTAGTTTAATATTACAGATTGGAGTAATATAGCTTATATTACAGTTTGTGTAGCTATTAAGTTAATTAATTAAATTAATTATAGATATTAAAAAATTTGTTCATGTGCTTTTCAATTCCAATCAGTGTAAATGGGTACTGTCTCTTTATGAGACACGTGATTCTATAGGAGAGGGGGGAATAGGAGGAGGCGGGAAAAAAGCCACAGCAGGTGTAGAAGCACACGGTTTTCTTAATATGCAGTTATTTGTTTGATGAATATAACAGTGGAAATGTAAAATTAAAAGTATGGTTTCACTTTAAACTCTTGGATGTGTGGATATTTGTCAAGTGAAATGACCAGAGCACGAGTAAACCATCGCCGCACCTGAACAACAGGTTTCGCCCCTATAGTACCTACGAGGCCCTACGAGGAACAGTGGTAGCCTAGTGGGTAGAGCTTTGGGCTATCAACTGGAAGATTGGCGGTTCAAATTCAGGCTCTGCTATGCAGCCACTGTTGGGTCCTTGAGCAAGGCCCCTAACTCTGTCTGCTCCAGGGGCGCCGTACGATGGCTGACCCTGCGCTCTGACCCTGGCTTCCAAAACAAGCTGGGATTATGCAAAGAAAGAATTTCATTGTACTGTACAACTGTATATGTATCTATTACAAATAAAGTATATCTTTTTCTTCTAGTACCAGAGTTAGAACACTCGTCTTTACAGCTGAAAACTTACATAGGAGAGAAGTTGGAAGTGTGTGGCATGGCTCAAGTAACAGTAGAAAGTCAGTCAACCAGAAAGAGGCTACCTCTGTCAGTAGTTGAAGGAAATGGTCTAAACCTACAGTAATTTCAGATAAAAACAACAACAGATTAGCGACTGTATTTTGCTGTTTTACTTGGTGCCTTTACTTTCCTAGGTACCAGTTAAAAGCTTCAACTGATACGTTTTGTTTTTATTACAAATTACGGCACAGCGGGCAAAATTCAAAACACAGCAAAAAAATCCAAAACCGCTTCTTACCTTAGTTTTTGTTGTTCCAGATGGTATTAAATTTATAACTGTGTGTCCCATTGGGAATATAATCCGTTATTTTGTAATTGTGCTTATAATTAAAAACCAAACTTTTCCCGGTTGTGAAGTAAAACACGAACTCGTTAGAAAGCCGATCATGTGTTTAATTGACAATCATCTGTGTGACCCTGCAATACATGCAAATAACAGCATTTCAGGGTCTGATTGGTTCAGAAAATTGGTCCACAAGTCATTTTTTGTGAGTCACGAGTCGAGACTGAGTCATTTCAAACAAGTCTGAGTCGAGTCTGAAGTTGCTGTGTGTGTCCATCTTTGGTCTGGTAAAACAGCCAAGAGCACATATTAGGTAAATCCCTGAACAATGTTGATGTGTAAAATAAACTGTAATTGTAAATCCTCAACAAATAAAACATTAAAACTTTTTTTTTTTTTCATTTTAGATTCTGGTGAAAGCCTACCTGAAAATAGTTGGTGCAAGGCAGGGCATTACACACTCACACACACCAATTAGCAATAAGGAGCATCCAATCCACTTTCTGCATGTGGTTTGTGAGAGAAATTTAGAGAAAAACCCTCAGACACAAAGAGAACAAACACAACTCAACTGGAGGAAAAGATCAAACCCAGGTTGTCATGCACAGCATTAAAACAGTTCATTACAAATATTAAACATCAAACAGTATTGCATATTTTTCTTAACATTAAGTAAAATATAAAAACTGAAATAAAAAATAAAAAATAAAATGAAGCTGAAAGCATTCAGACATTTATTGTTTGTTTTACTACTGCAGTGCGGTAAAAATATTACAATAATACTGAAACATTAAAAAACGTAGCTAAAACCAGTCAATTACACCAGTTTATTATTAATATTTTACTGCATTAAACGCTTTCAAATCTATTCTGGTTACTGAATAAAACATTCAAAACAACAATCACTTCTACACAAACCACCAATAAAAGCAATTCACACAGCACTAATAATTCTAAAGATAAAACCACAGCAAACAGTACAGACTAGTTTAGCTTTTTACTTAGATTCATTATTAAAAAAATAAGTGGTAGGTAGAATCTCTAAAACCAATAAACAGAGTGAAACAACTGAGCAAGACATAAATACATTGATTAAAATAAATGCATTAATAAATCATTTTTATTTCTTAATAATAAAAAAGCATTTGAAAAATAATCATAATTGAAAAGTTTGCATAAAAATGTTGTTATATTTAGTAAGTGCACTTTTTTAATGATGAGCTGTTATTTAATGTTGTTAAAAAGTTGGATTATAATTCTAATGTAATGTAATTCTAATGTCTCTGCATATCAGCTTCAGCTGTAAAATATACATTATAAATGAATGCATTTCTAGAATATTCAGCAGTTCAGCAAGTTTTGCAAAAATATGTTTAAATGGCGGCCTGCCCAGACAAGGCTTGACTGCTAAAATATGCGAAGAACAGAAGAACATCTGATAAGTAACATCTGCATCAATATGTAAAAAAACAATTTCTTAAGTGGGTCAGAGTGACCCTTACGTCTCAAGTGAGCAGAAAAAAAAACTTTTTAAGCGGGTTGGAGGATGAAGGTGACAGTCACTACAGGTCATATTCCAATACACATGGCATTTGCAAAGGGACTGTATTAAAGAAGCAAGTCATGAAGATTCTCTCTCTGTGTCATTATTCTCTAATCGGAATAAAATTATCCATTGCTTTCCCACCTTAACCAGTGTTGTGAAAGGTAGAGGTTAGAAATTAATTATTTAATTAATAGCTAATAATCGAAAACGGGGCACCACTTGCATATTTAAGGAGGAATTACAGGGTCTGTCATGGTATCGTGTTGTGTCAGTGCCCTTGGCAAAGGTCATTAACACTTCTGTGATGCAGCATTAATGCAGAAAAGTACATTGAGATCTTAGAGCAACATCTGCTGCCTTCAAGACTTTGACGTCCATGCATTTTTCAACAAGACAATGCGAAACCACCTACTGCACACATTACAAAGGCGTGGCTGCAGAAGAAGAGGGTACAGGTAATGGACTGGCCTGTGGAGAATTTTGAAATGTAAAATGCGACAACGACGACCCCGTACTGTTGCACATCGTAAGACGTGTTTGCAGGAGGAACAAGACAAAATAAAAGCTGGAACACTAAATCACTTGGTCTCATCGGTGCCAAAACGACTTGATGAAAAGGAACGACATCATTACAAAGTGGTAAATTCTTTACTGTCCCAACTTTTTTTGGAATATGTTACAGACCTGAAATGCAGAAATAGATGTTTATTAGTAAATGAAATTAAGTTGAACAGATAAAACATGAAATATCTCGGGTTCATCCTGTCTGACATCAAATAAAAGTTAAAGTAAATGTAAGAAACTGTGTTTATTTATTATTTGCTTTTTCCATGCTGTCCCAACATTTTGTGATTTAGGGGTCTACGTAGACATGATTTGCTAAGTCTGGATGGACTGGGTTTGGTGTCTAAAGCCCTGCAATAAAATGGCTTCCTGTTCAGAGTATTCCTGCTTTGTGCCCATTGTCTTTGGGTAAACTGGACCCACCACAACCGTAATAAGAATAAAGTAGTTTATAAAAATGAAAAAAAAAAAAAAAGGTTTGTGCCTCTTATTTAAACAATCAAACTCTTGGTGTTTAGAATTAAACCTATTATGTAAAAAGATTTTATAAATAAGATTTTCTTTACCTTATATACACAGTGTCAGCACCCACAATTATCTTTCCTGGTGGGTACAAAAAGAAACAGATTTTATAATGGTGGATAAAATTGATCAGATGTATTTTTTCCAGTACTGTAATCATGAGTTTTAAACTTATTTAGGAACTAAGTGGACTATTCGCTTAACTATACAGTGTTTTACATTGTGGCTCAGCAGTTAAGGTACTACACTATTAGGGTAGGATTTGCCTCCGAGTTGGCACATCTGTTGGTAAACAAAAATCAGTTGTTGTAGCGTGAGTTAGGCATTAGTAGTCTGGATTGTGTCCTGTATCAACTTTGGGGACAACAGCATCTTCCAAATGTCATAAATGTACATTTATCTCATAGACCTGTTTACCTTTGCACATTTTGCACTTGTGTTGTGTGATGCACCCTGGTCCTGAAGGAGTGTTTTTTTATTAATATGTACTTGTGTATAGCTAAAATCACAGTAAGTTCTCTTGAACCTGAATTAAATATTAATACTTTGCAGGCTAAATATACTGTACATTCATTTTTTTTTTTTAAACGATACAGAAAAAAAAAACTTTAAAAGTAAAATTTAATATAGCGTCTTTATATTCTATTATTTTTATTGTTATTATTACTACTTTTATTATTATTATTGTTATTATAAAAATATGACATTTAAAATCTGCTTGTGGTGTTAGCTTTTTGATGTGTGGATTTAAAAAAAATATTATTGTGATTTATTTTTTTAAAACAAACAGCTGTGAAAGAATAAAAAAGCTAGCACAGTGGCCATGTGTGATTAATTAGGTGTAAAGCATTTGATTTTAATGGAAAAAGTCTCGCCTTCACTTTTTCTTGGTTTCTTCTTGGGTTTCAGGTCAATTTCAGCACAAGTCGTATCACTGGGTTCAGCATCTAAAAATAGAACAGAAACAGTTTTTATGTTCTTTAGTAATCGTATAACAACAATAAATGTGTATTATGTAGGGCTGTCGTTATTCGCATCAATCGCGTTAATTACTGTGATTGACGCGTTACAATTTTAATCATGATTAAAAAAAATTTATCGTGATTAATATTTTTAATCAAATGATGTTTTATTGAGCTGTGTTTGTGCCACTTTAAACATGCATCACTGTGGTAATTTGTGCTGCTTTAACACAGTAACATTGTGTTTATACTGTATAGTGATAAGACCGGGCTTTTCCAGTTTGCGTCGTGAGTTACAAATTACTCAAGCTCAGACAAGGGCAATACCACATCCAGCCCGCGATGTTCAATAAGCATCTATTGATCATCAAACCTTTGTTCTTCTTGTTGCGCCAAAGTAAGATCATCAGTACCAGCAGCAACAAAGCTGAACTTAATCCTACAGCAATTCCTATAATAGTGGTTACAGATTCTGAAACTGGAGAAAGAAAAAAAACTGAGTTATTTCATTGTATAATTTATGAATTAAATGTAATTAAATAACAAACTGTCTTTATCACCTCTGATGATCACCCAACTTTTTGGTGATTCTCCTCCCTCTGGGTATTTACAGTGGTAAAAACCTTCATCTGACTTTGAGACTTGATGGATCATCATCTCTCTGGTCTGGTTCTGCACGACTGATCCATCTTTAAAGAAATCAGCTCGGAGGTTTGAGGGTTTAGTTTTGCGATACAAACAGTGTAGAATCAGAGCTTCTCCTTCAGTAACAGGATGAACAGGACTCTCCAAAATCACATCACCACCTGCACAGGAGAAACAGATAATGAGGAATCCTGAATAATTCATTTCAAAATTCTCCCCACATTATCTATGGGGGGAAGGCCAGGACTGCAAGCAGGCCAGGCCAGACATAACATTACAGACCCTAAGTATTGGACTTGGTGCTGATATGAGTCTGGGTGATCCTTTTAGGCTTTGGTCCGGAGCACACATAGCCCTTTTTGACCAAGGCAGAATGGGCTCCAAAACTTAACCAGTTCAGCGTGTTTCCACCAAAAAAGAGGTTCTGAACTGTGAACAAGAATATTAGAAATTTCAGTGAACCACGTAATCTGTGGGCGTGTCAAGTTGTAGAGGTTTGGGTCACATGAGCATCGGAAAAAACAATTTTGCACTGCTGTGCTATTGTGTGGTGGTGCTGCCTAGCTTGTTGCTACACTTTCTTCTTTTAAAATTCACCTGACTGAATGAAATTCCAGTTTGGCTCTGACCTTTTAATAGCACCTCGAATGAGATGAACTGTTTGAGATGACGTGGTAAAAGTGATCCATGCAGTATAAACAAAGCTTAACGTGAACAATAAAGCTTAACAGGCCTTTTTGTACTAAAACAACAACCAAGGACTTTCAGTAGTTCAGAGCACCCACAAAAAACAGAGAGAGGTTTAGTGTTCCTACGCCGTTCTCACAGTACATTAAGCCATGTTAAGCTTTTTTCATGTTGAGTTTTCAACCCTATCAGAAATTCATAGATGGTGCTCACAGTTTTTCAGAACCCAGAGCTGTAACACAAATTTAAAAGTGAAACCACCAAACAGTGAGGAAAATCCAGCTAAACACAGATATACTGTGTGTGGACACTTTCAGGCTGGATTTAAAATTCATGCTTGTTTCACACTTATGGATATTCGTGTTGTGCTGAAAGCAGCAATTTGTGGCAAGGCTCACGGTGAGCAAAGTGTGAAACAAAGCAACAATGGGGACAAACACAAGCAACAGAGTTACCTTCTACGTCTTCTTATAACCGATAGCATTTTACAATGAGGTCATTATACACTCAAACATACCAGTCAGTGTGATGACATGCTTTGCTGTGATGTGATGTGAAAGACTGATATAAAATTATACAAAGTGTTGGGTTGCACTTACTGCTGCTGGAGGTGGTGCAAAAAGTTAAATAGGCTATTAAATATAAAAACTATTAAATAGGCAGTGCATTCTTCACAAGAGTGATATGATTCTGTATTATTCTGTATTCAAAATGTTTAACATTTCATTATGACAAATATGTATTAAGGCAATTGGGGGGAAATTACTCCAGATTAGAATTTGATAAATGGACTCTTTAGTTTTGTAAAATGAAGCTTAATAATAAGAGCTCTGTAGACTCACCATGTACTATGATGTTGACAGGATTACTGCTGCCTCCAGATTCAGATTCACACCAGTACACTCCAGTGTGGGATGTGTTGAGGGAGCTGATGCTCCATGTAGATTCTCCATCTGTTCCTGATACTGCTGAACAGTCTAACACTCCCTGATGGTCAGTGTATCTTCTCACTCTCCATTCAGTAGATTTACTCTGATCCACACAGCTCAGTGAGAGAGATTCATCAGTAAAGTGTTGAGTTCTGCTGGGACTGATGATCAGAGAAACTGAAGAAGATTCACCTTAAACACACACACACACACACACACACACACACACAACCGTTTACATGATTTTACTTTTAACATTCATCTGGAAGAACTTTTACATTTCTACATTGTACACATTCCAGTCACCATCTGTAAGACGTTTTTATGTTCATGTTGGTTTTCTCCAGGTACTTTTTCTTCCACCTCCCAAAACAGACTGAAGGCTGAAGATTGGCTATGTTATATAGTGTCAATTAAGTGTGAATGAGTAAATAGGTGAGTGTATGGTGTACTGCAATGTATTGATGCCTTTTGCCAGGTTTATTCTTACCCTGCACTAGTGTTTCCAATTGTGCCATATCCAGCAAGATCCTGTCATTTAGTCAACAAGAATACCTGCATTGTTACATAATGGTTAATAATAGTTTGTTTTGTGTTTTTATTTTATTTTAAAAGCTTTTCAATTAGTTTATTTTTATTATTTAGGAATAATATTTGCAAATGTTTATAAGTAACAATTAGGGCTTTCACGTGATAACATTTTTTAATCAAGATTAATCACGATTAAAGAACCAAATTAATCACAATTAATCGCAATTAATCGTAACTTAATAACTAAGCAAAATATTTAGTTATGCACATTTTTATTGCAAGAACATATTTGCCAATAAAAAAATGCAAAATAAAAAATTTGGGTCCCTCAACAAATTGCATATGCTGATAGCTGATCAGAATTAATTAAAAGTACGCACTCAGAAGTTACACTTCAATTCCAAATTCCTGCCTCTGGTATTTTTAATGCACAGTTTTAGTTACTTTAATTTTACTTAACGAAAATATTGTTATATATTAATAACGAGCTGACGATGGGGGGGGGGGGGGGGGGCAGTGAGGTGAGGGGTCGAGTTCATGTCGTGGAAGACCCCAGCCCCCCCGTAGTTACGCCCCTTTGCAACACGTATAGCGTCCTGTCGACCCACATTGTTAACTACGTTAAAGCGATCCATTTAACAGCAGTGTTTGTTATGTTCTGTGTACAATTCATGTGCTTTACATCAAAATTCATCTCAAATATGAGTCTGAGCTTATTTAGCCTGTAACACGTATCCATCCGCACAGACACCTGACGAAACAAATGCGGCTCTGACCAAAGATGATATTAAAGCGTCAATTAATAACCGTCATTTTGTCAAGTGATGATTTCTCATGCCTTTTGAAAATTATTATTTAAAATACCCGATATTTTGCAACATAAACAGCTCTAGTAATTTGTAACAGGAAAAGACGCATGTTATCTCTACAGTATGAATACAATGTTGCTGTGTTAAAGCAACGCAAATTACCACAGAGACACATATTTACAAACACAAACAGCACAATAAAAATAGTTTAATAAAAAATGTTAATCTCGATTTTAAAGCATTAACTGCTGATTAACAACAGCCCTAATATATATATATATATATATTGTTTATGCATTTTCCTCTCCACTAATGCCGATCCCCACTCTGATTGAGGAGAACGAAGCTAACCCACGCCCTCTCCGATATATATATATATATATATATATATATATATATATATATATATATATATATATATATATATATATATATACAGTGTATAACAAAAGTGAGTACACCCCTCACATTTCTGCAAATATTTAATTATATCTTTTCGTGGGACAACACTATAGAAATAAAACTTGGATATAACTTAGAGTAGTCAGTGTACAACTTGTATAGCAGTGTAGATTTACTGTCTTCTGAAAATAACTCAACACACAGCCATTAATGTCTAAATAGCTGCAACATAAGTGAGTACACCCCACAGTGAACATGTCCAAATTGTGCCCAAAGTGTCAATATTTTGTGTGACCACCATTATTATCCAGCACTGCCTTAACCCTCCTGGGCATGGAATTCACCAGAGCTGCACAGTTTGCTACTGGAATCCTCTTCCACTCCTCCATGATGACATCACGGAGCTGGTGGATGTTAGACACCTTGAACTCCTCCACCTTCCACTTGAGGATGCGCCACAGGTGCTCAATTGGGTTTAGTCCATCACCTTTACCTTCAGCTTCCTCAGCAAGGCAGTTGTCATCTTGGAGGTTGTGTTTGGGGTCGTTATCCTGTTGGAAAACTGCCATGAGGCCCAGTTTTCGAAGGGAGGGGATCATGCTCTGTTTCAGAATGTCACAGTACATGTTGGAATTCATGTTTCCCTCGATGAACTGCAGCTCCCCAGTGCCAGCAACACTCATGCAGCCCAAGACCATGATGCTACCACCACCATGCTTGACTGTAGGCAAGATACAGTTGTCTTGGTACTTCTCACCAGGGCGCCGCCACACATGCTGGACACCATCTGAGCCAAACAAGTTTATCTTGGTCTCGTCAGACCACAGGGCATTCCAGTAATCCATGTTCTTGGACTGCTTGTTTTCAGCAAACTGTTTCCTGGCTTTCTTGTGTGTCAGCTTCCTTCTGGGATGACGACCATGCAGACCGAGTTGATGCAGTGTGCGGCGTATGGTCTGAGCACTGACAGGCTGACCTCCCACGTCTTCAACCTCTGCAGCAATGCTGGCAGCACTCATGTGTCTATTTTTTAAAGCCAAACTGGATATGACGCCGAACACGTGGACTCAACTTCTTTGGTCGACCCTGGCGAAGCCTGTTCCGAGTGGAACCTGTCCTGGAAAACCGCTGTATGACCTTGGCCACCATGCTGTAGCTCAGTTTCAGGGTGTTAGCAATCTTCTTATAGCCCAGGCCATCTTTGTGGAGAGCAACAATTCTATTTCTCACATCCTCAGAGAGTTCTTTGCCATGAGGTGCCATGTCGAATATCCAGTGGCCAGTATGAGAGAATTGTACCCAAAACACCAAATTTAAAAGCGCTGCTCCCCATTTACACCTGGGACCTTGACACATGACACCAGGGAGGGACAACGACACATTTGGGCACAATTTGGACATGTTCACTGTGGGGTGTACTCACTTATGTTGCCAGCTATTTAGACATTAATGGCTGTGTGTTGAGTTATTTTTAGAAGACAGTAAATCTACACTGCTATACAAGCTGTACACTGACTACTCTAAGTTATATCCAAGTTTCATGTCTATAGTGTTGTCCCATGAAAAGATATAATGATTTTGTTTACCCCCTTACAAAGACTTGAACAGTCTACAAAGACTTGAACAGTCTATAATTTTTATGGAAGGTTTATTTTAACAGAGAGGGACAGTATATCAACCCAAAATATAAATTAATTTGTATTTAATTAAGGGAAATAAGTATTTGATCCCCTACCAACCAGCAAGAATTCTGACCCCCACAGACCGGTTATATGCACAAAAGGCACACAAATTATTCCTGTCCCTGTATAAAAGACTCCTGTCACAGAATCAGGTTCTTCCATTCAAATCTCTCGACCACCATGAGCAAGACCAAAGAGCTATCAAAGGAGGTCAGGGACAATATTGTAGACCTGCACAAGGCTGGAATGGGCTACAAGACCATCAGCAAGAAGCTTGGTGAGAAAGAGACCACTGTTGGTGCGATAATTCGAAAATGGAAGAAATACAAGATCACAGTCAATCACCCTCACTCTGGAGCTCCATGCAAGATCTCACCTCGTGGGGTAAGAATGATTCTGAGAAAGGTGAGGTCAGTCCAGAATTACACGGGAGGAGCTTGTCAATGATCATTTGTGAGAGAGTCCCTCTCTGGCATAATACCCCACCCCTATATGAACAACAGGCCAATCGTTGTTCATGTGGCTGCTTAGCCCAGCCGACTGGCAGAGCCGAGACTCTATACGATGTGTTCGAGATCCCAACTCGGGTGTACTAGCGTGTGTTTTACCGCTGTGCCACCTGAGCAGCCTGATATTGTTTGTTTTTTAAATGTATTGCAATGTAAGCATATGACCTGGTGTCCAGATGCTTTTGGCCATATAGTGTACCTTCATCTAGGTTTCAAAAAATGTGCATCATCCAGAGTTTTCTGTCCTGTAAGCAGTTTATGAGTTTATAATAGCAAAACTTTATCACTTATTTAGCAGGAACTATTTTACTCACCAGTAACATTTACCCAGAGTGCATTGCTGTAATCTGTGTAATAGACTGGGTTTCCTCTTCCAGCTCTGCACCAGTACTGGCCTCCATCAGAGACACTAACTGAGTAGATGGTGTAGGAGGGGTGTGTTGTAGTCTCAGTCTCAGTGTTCTGTGTGTGTTTGTACCAGTAGAAGTTCCATCCAGCAGTTGGGTTCAGTTCACAGTACAGAAGCACTAAGTTTCCTGCTAGTGCAGCTACTTTATGGTTAGATGTGAGTTCAGGTTTTGCTTTTTCTGTTAGAGATGAAACACAGTTCAGTTCACATGTTGATCTGTTTATCACAGTAATCACTTGTACAGAAACACACTGATGTGATGCTGATGTGATACAGAAGTTTTTAAATACAGAAGAGATGATCAGACTCACCTGATACAGTCAGTAGAACAGCATCACTGGGGTGTGAGGAACGTGAGCCTCCTGTCTCTGTTCCTGTACAGGTGTATTTACCTGCATCATCTGTAACATCACTGATTCTGTACTGCTGATCATTACTGACAGTTTGGTCTGAACCTTCTTTATTCCAGCTGTACCTCCAGTTATGGACACCTCCTCCATTCACTATGTTACATGTGAGAGTAACAATCTCTCCTACAAACACGTGATTATCAGGATTTATGATCACAGCAGCTTTTGGTCTCTCTGTAAAAAGAATAAAATGATTGAATGAATACAGCTTTGATAAATTTGTCTCCATGATAATTGTGCAGCAAACAGGTTTTGTTGGACCAGCCAACCATCTTCTATTGTTTCAATGTCCAGCTCTGATTGTAGGTGCTTTTAGCAATGGGCAAAAGTTAGCATGGACACTTTGACTTGCATGCATCTACACCACCACATACTGAAGGGTTTGATACTCTGAGTGTTGTGACATATTTACCTCATCACCAGAATCAAAATGATCTGCGATTTAAGCCACAGTAGCACTTTTGTTAGGCTTTCATGTCCTCTATCATCTACTGGCTGCCCAACAACCTGTCAGTGGTTGATGGCTTGGCCGTTTTCTGACCACCTGTGGTCACACACATGCCTGTGGGGACATACCAAGGCTGCCCCTGAAACCCCTTGCTGTTTTGGAGATACTTCCACCCAGTAATTTGGCCATAACAATTTGGCCCTAATCAGAGTAATTATGCTGATCATATCTGCTGCATCAAAACACGCGAACTAGGAGTAAACTCCATCAGTCCAACATTTAATATTTTACTGGCCCTCACATCAACAACTGTTACAAAAGAAAAAAAAAATAGGGGCGTGATTTTAATGTTATAATTTATTTGGATATCAGTACAAAGCATTTTTCCTTTTGGCTGCTTACTAGGGGGCTACCACAGTGGATTTGGTCCACATAGCAGACTTGGCACAATTTTTATGCCATTCATGATGTAACCCACTTTTTTTGTGCTTTTTTTGTTTTTTGATCCATGCTTGGGACCAACACTGAGAGCACCACATCCCAATAGCTGGTTAGTTTGAAAAAAAAAAACACACTCAAATCTCCTCTGTTTGCCTTTGCTTTCTGAACAGGCGTCTCTTCTGCCAATAAGGGTCCTTACACAGCGTATGAAGACCCACCCACCCACACATAGTCCGGCCCCCACCTTGCAGATACGGTGGCCAGTTAGTATCTGCTGCAGGCACTGCCAATTATGCCCGCCAGATGGTGCCCAGCCGGCCAGTGCCAACACCAAGCTTCGAACCAAGGATTTAAAAAACTTGGTGCTTTTGAGCTAGTGGAATATCCCGCTGTGCCACCTGGGCACCAGCTGGTTAGTTTTAGTAAAACTGAATGTTTCTATACAACTATAAATATTTCCCTAACACAAATGTTAAAACTTAAACTCGTTTCTATATTAACACAAAATCCACCTTTTAAATCATGATTCTATTTATTATAGATAAAAAATATTCATAACCTGTATCACTCATATCAAAAGTTATTAACCCACACACTCTTGGCAGTAACAACTGCAATTAAACCTTTGTCATAACTTGTGATTAGTCTTTTACATCACTGTGGAGGAATTTTATTCCACTAGTCTTTGAAAAATTGTTTTAATTTGGCTACATTGGAGACTTTTCCAGCACAAACATTTTAAAAGCCTGTGACAGCATTTTTTTATTTTTATTTTGCATTTCAAGCATTGAAACAGCATGTTTCTTTGAACCATTTATTGCTGGACTTGCTTGTGTGCTTCAGATCATCCTGCTGCAAACCTTAACTGCATTTGAGCTTTAGGTCATGAACTGATGGGTGAACATTCTCCTTCAGGATTTTCTAATAGAGAACAGAACTTATAAAACAGCCCCAGACCATCACACTACCACCACCATGTTTCACTGTTGGTATTATGTTTTGATGGTGGAATGCAGATATAAAAGGACTCATCATGTAAAATTTTCCAGCTTTGACTTATCAGTCCACAGACCATCATCCCAAAAGTCTTGGTGGTCATTTAGATGTTTTTGGCAAATGCAAGACGAGCCTTTGTGTTCTTTTTAGTCAGCAGTGGTTTGTGCATTGCAACTCTACCATGACTTTCTTATTGTGGAACTGTGTACACTGACCTTAACTGAGGTGAGTAAGGCCTGGGGCGATGTGTGGATTTTTTTCAACTGTGATTAATTTTTATTCATTTTTAATACTTATGAAGGTGTAGAATTGTTGGGTTTGTCTCTGACCATTCAGCAGTTTTCAGTACACAGAGGGAGATGTTAGCTGGCATGCTAGTAGGTTCTGCCACCTCAGCCTATTGGTTTAAATGGCCTGGGACTAACTATGTTAGCTTAGTTAGCTAAAACTGCAGTGTTGGGTAGGGGAATCTGCCAAACTGGTATATTTCAGTCACTTTGTTTTGCATCTTTATTTTAATCTCTTTAAAATGTGGAATCATGTGCTTTCTTTTTGAGAACTTCTAGTCTGCTTTACATTACCAGAGAGGGTCTATCGTCACTTAAAATTGAAACATAAAGGTGTAACAGGCGAAGAAATTGCAAAGGGGCCAAATACTTTAGCAGCACCATACAGACATTTTAAATACAAAAGAGATGATGAGACTCACCTGATACAGTCAGTAGAACAGCATCACTGGGGTGTGAGGAATGTGAGCCTCCTGTCTCTGTTCCTGTACAGGTGTATTTACCTGCATGATTCTCTGTAACATCACTGATTCTGTACTGCTGACCATTACTGACAGTTTGGTCTGAACCTTCTTTATTCCAGCTGTAGCTCCAGTTCTGGACACCTCCTCCATTCTCTATGTTACATGTGAGAGTAACAATCTCTCCTATAAACACGTGATTATCAGGATTTATGATCACAGCAGCTTTTGGTCTCTCTGTAGAAGGAAAATAAAGAATTATTTTTATTAATAAATAAACTTTGTGGTTGTGAGTGTTTAATATTTGGAGAATTAAAACACAGTTTCAGTCACAGTCCACCAGTCAATTCATGACCTAAAGCTCATGTACAGTTGGGTTTTGCAGCAGAAAAATGAAGCACACAATGAAGTCCATCACTGAATGGCTCAAAGCACAAACACACAAAATGAAACTTTTGGAGCATCGATTCAAAATCCTGAATTAAATTTCATTGAGATCCTGTGACCTTAAATGGGCAGTTTATGCTGAAAACCCTCCAATGTAGCCGAATTAAAACCATTATGCACAAAGAGGAGCAAAATTCCCCCACAGTGACGTAAAACACTTTTTACAGCAATCACAAACATTTGATTACAGTCGATACTGTCAAGGGTTTAGAATATTGAAACATTTATTTAAAGCGGGTCAGTGGTAGTTCAGTGGTTTAGGTACTCAGTTACTTAAATTGTATTTGGCCACTGTAAGTTGTTTTGGATAAGAGTGTCTGCAATGCAGTAAATGTAAAACTACATCATTTCTTTGTTCTAGTTTAGTTTTTTTTGCATGTTTGAATACTACGTTTATTAGTGCAGTCATTTTACATTTCAATTAAAAAGTAGTAACTTGTTTCACTGTGTTCATATTTACAGTGTTATTTTTTAAATGTATATACTATCATTTTTATCCATCAAGTCACATATAAGAAAAAAAAGCTTTTACAACAAATTTCTAAAAACATTGGATTATTTTTAACATTGTTTAACAACACTTGACCTCCTTAAGTCGTGGCTTTTTACAGAAAGGATTGTTTCCACTTTAAAACTCATTTAAAACATTTCATCACAAAGTATTTTTTTTTATTTGTGTTAATGGTATTTTGGTCTCTGTGCTCTGTGTTGGTTCTTGAGCTCATGCTTTCCTGTACAGTCACTGTAGAGTCTCATCAACAAAGAAATGAGTTTGGTTTTACTGTTTAGTTACTGAATAAAAAGCTTACAAAATATGAAAAATAATCAGAATAATATTGTGGATCCAACCTTAAGAAATGATGATATTTTTCTAGATCACTCACCCCCTCGGTCCATCCCTGCTCATGAACAACTGAATCATTACCTCTCTCCAAAACAGCTGCTTTTTATCATTCCATAAAACTCTCAATGTCTAGCTTTTTATTATTATATATTAATATTCTTTATTCATTTAAAGTAAAACAGTTTAATTGCATTAATTAAAGCATTTATTTTGAGCTAAAAAGTCATTCAGCAAAAATGATACACATGACAAACCTTCCACTGTAACAGTAACTGGATCACTGTACAGTGAGTCGTAATAGTATTTGTTGTAGTAGTAGTTTTCTCTTCGTGCTCTACATTTGTACTTTGTTGTTCCTGTATAATAAAGTTTCTCACTGAGTTTGTTGGTGGTGATTTTAGCTGCAGAGATCTGAGGATTTACTTCCTGATCATTTCTGTACCAGATGAAAGTCCATCCTGTAGACTGATTCAGATCACAGGTCAGAGTAACGGTGTCTCCAGTGTAGATGAAGTTCTGAGGTTCTAATCTCATAGTTGGTTTGGGTTTTGCTGTTAATAAAAAATAATGAAGCTTTTAAAGCTGTTTGTTATTTTACAACAAAATCAGAAGTTTAATCACTTTTATTCTCTCATTTTCTCCAAATTCCATCGAGAATCTGCTGATACACCAAATCAAAAACGGAGAATGCAAATAAAAACACAGGGTTCTCTTATTTATGTTGACTTTAAATTTATTACAGAGAGTATGTATCCAAGATATTAAACGTTTTTTTCTGACATTGTATTTGTTAATATACATCCAGTCCTGCATTTCAGGCCTGCAACACATTTTTAAAAAATGTGGTTATATCAGTTATTGATATAGATGGTACTTAATGCAGCACTGTCTGAGAGATCAGAGATGACGGATGTTCTTTTGCTTGCACTCTTGCTCTAGATGTACTAAAATCCCTCCAGATCCCCTAAATTGTTTAATGATATTATGTACTGTAGAGGGAGAAATGTGCTAAATTCTTACAATCTTTCTTTGAGAAACATTGATTTTAATTGTTTTCAATAATTTTCTTACACATCTGTTGATAAACTGGAGATCTGTTGACATCACCTGCTAAAACTCTCATAACTCATTACTAGCCCTAAAACATGTTTGGAATGTGTTGCAGGTCTGAACTCATCAAACATGAAATATCTTGGGTTTATCCTGTCTAAAAAGAAATAAAAGTTAAAGTAAATATAAGAAACACTGTGTTGTTATTTGCGTTTTCTATACTGTCCCAACTTTCTGATTTGGGGTTGTAAATACACTCACCTTCTTTGTACTATTGTCAAGTTTGATTACATTTTCCAAAATGTCACAATTATGTGACATTTTTGTGACTTTTTGTGACTGATTCGGGGTTGTACAACTTCCATAAATACACTTTCAGTTTAGGTGCAGCAAACATTTAAGTACACACACACACACACACCTACACACACTTCCACACACAAATCCACACACACACACACACACCTACACACACTTCCACACACAAATCCACACACACACACACACACAGATTTACACAAACACACACGTCTACACACACACATGCACAGTGTTTATTTAAATTAACTTCATTCAGTTTTTTTGTTAAAGTTCATGGTGCAGTAATCAGATCGTACATGCTGATGTGATACAGATGTTATTAAATACAGAAGAGATGATCAGACTCGCCTGATACAGTCAGTAGAACAGCATCACTGGGGTGTGAGGAACGTGAGCCTCCTGTCTCTGTTCCTGTACAGGTGTATTTACCTGCATGATTCTCTGTAACATCACTGATTCTGTACTGCTGACCATTACTGACAGTTTGGTCTGAACCTTCTTTATTCCAGCTGTAGCTCCAGTTCTGGACACCTCCTCTATTCTCTATGTTACATGTGAGAGTAACAGTCTCTCCTATAAACACGTGATTATCAGGATTTATGATCACAGCAGCTTTTGGTCTCTCTGTAGAAATAAAATAAATAATTATTTTTATTAATAAATAAACTTTGTGGTTGTGAGTGTATAATGTTTGGAGAATTAAAACACAGTTTCAGTCACAGTCCACCAGTCAGTTCATGACCTAAAGCTCATGTACAGTTGGGTTTTGCAGCAGAAAAATGAAGCACACAATGAAGTCCATCACTGAATGGCTCAAAGCACAAACACACAAAATGAAACTTTTGGAGCGTCGATTCAAAATCCTGAATTAAATTTCATTGAGATCCTGTGACCTTAAATGGGCAGTTTATGCTTAAAAACCCTCCAATGTAGCCGAATTAAAACAATTCTGCACAGAGAGGAACAAAATTCCTCCACAGTGACTTAAAACACTTTTTACAGCAATCACATGATTACAGTCGATACTGCCAAGGGTTTAGAATATTAAAACATTTATTTAAAGCGGATCAGTTGTAGCTTAGTGGTTTAGGTACTCAGTTACTTAAATTGTATTTGGCCACTGTAAGTTGTTTTGGATAAGAGTGTCTGCAATGCAGTAAATGTAAAACTACATCATTTCTTTGTTCTAGTTTAGTTTTTATTGCATGTTTGAATACTACATTTATTAGTGCAGTTATTTTACATTTCAATTAAAAAGTAGTAACTTGTTTCACTGTGTTCATATTTACAGTGTTATTTTTTAAATGTATCTACTATCATTTTTACCCATCAAGTCACATTTAAGAAAATAAAGCTTTTAAAACAAATTTCTAAAAACATTGGATTATTTTTAACATAGTTTAACAATACTTGACCTCCTTAAGACGTGGCTTTTTACAGAAAGGATTGTTTCCACTTTAAAACTCATTTAAAACATTTCATCACAAAGTATTTTTAAACGTGTGTTAATGGTATTTTGCTCTCTGTGCTCTGTGTTGGTTCTTGAGCTCATGATTTCCTGTACAGTCACTGTAGAGTCTCATCAACAAAGAAATGAGTTTGGTTTTACTGTTTAGTTACTGAATAAAAAGCTTACAAAATATAAAAAATAATCAGAATAATATTCTGGATCCAACCTTAAGAAATGATGATATTTTTCTAGATCACTCACCCCCTCGGTCCATCCCTGCTCATGAACAACTGAGTCTGTCGTTAATAAAGCAATAAGCCACGAGAGGCCGTGCATTACTGTGATTTTAGCACGGGGATGACGTTTTGGCACGACGCGAAGCGGAGTGCCTAAAACTTCTTTCCACGTGCTAAAATCATAACAGTAATGCACGGTCTCGAGTGGCTTATTGCTTTTATAAAACGGCGGTCAACATAAAATATAATAAATACAACAATGTTTAATTCATAAATGTATTTATTGTGTATAAACTTACAATCAAGCATTCTTCCGCGACGCAAAATAGTTCGATTAACAGTGTTGCTAGGCAACATGAGGGTGAAAATAACATTAACTTTTCCTATTCAGTGGCGTATTAATATGGAATGATGTGAGGTGGTCCTAGGTGTGAGTTTATCTGGGATTTTACAACGGCTTTGAACGCAGCTCAGCCAATCAGATTTTAGGACCGGAACTATCCGTTTTATAACACTCATTTTAAACCCAATCAGGACATCATTACCTCTCTCCAAAACAGCTGCTTTTTATCATTCCATAAAACTATCAATGTCTAACTTTTTATTATTATATATTAATAATCTTTATTTAAAGTAAAACAGTTAAATTGCATTAAATAAAGCATTTCTTATGAGCTAAAAAGTCATTCAGCAAAAATGATAAACATGACAAACCTTCCACTGTAACAGTAACTGGATCACTGTACAGTGAGTCGTAATAGTATTTGTTGTAGTAGTAGTTGTAGTAGTTTTCTCTTTGTGCTCTACATTTGTACTTTGTTGTTCCTGTATTAGAAAGTTTCTCACTGAGTTTGTTGGTGGTGATTTTATCTGCAGAGATCTGAGGATTTACTTCCTGATCATTTCTGTACCAGATGAAAGTCCATCCTGTAGACTGATTCAGATCACAGGTCAGAGTAACGGTGTCTCCAGTGTAGATGAAGTTCTGAGGTTCTAATCTCACAGTTGGTCTGGGTTTTTCTGTTAATAGAAAATAATGAAGCTTTTAAAGTAGTTTGTTATTTTACAGCTAAATCAGCAATTTAATCCTTTTCTTTCTCTTATTTTCTCCAAATTCCATCCAGAATCTGCTGATAAAAGATACACTGCAGTAACATCAAATCAAAAACGGAGAATGCAAATAAAAACACAGGGTTCTCTTATTTATGTTGACTTAAAATTTATTACAGAGAGTATGTATCCAAGATATTAAACGTTTTTTTCTGACATTGTATTTGTTAATATACATCCAGTCCTGCATTTCAGGCCTGCAAAAAATGTGGTTACATCAGTTATTGATATAGATGGTACTTAATGCAGCACTGTCTGAGAGATCAGAGATGACGGGTGTTCTTAGACTTGCACTCTTGCTCTAGATGTACTAAAATCCCTCCAGATCCCCTAAATTGTTTAATGATATTATGTACTGTAGAGGGAGAAATGTGCTAAATTCTCACAATCTTTCTTTGATAAACATTGATTTGAATTGTTTTCAATAATTTTCTTACTTACACATTTGTTGATAAACTGGAGATCTGTTGACATCACCTGCCTAAACTCTCATAACTCAGAACTAGCCCTAAAACATGTTTGGAATGTGTTGCAGGTCTGAATTGTATCAAACATGAAATATCTTGGGTTTATTCTGTCTAAAAAGAAATACAAGTTGAAGTAAATGTAAGAAACACTGTGTTGTTATTTGTGTTTTCTATACTGTCCCAACTTTCTGATTTGGGGTTGTAAATTCACTCACCTTCTTTGTACTATTGTCAAGTTTGATTACATTTTCCAAAATGTCACAATTATGTGACATTTTTGTGACATTTTGTGACTGATTCGGGGTTGTACAACTTCTATAAATATACTTTCAGTTTAGGTGCAGCAAACATTTAAGTACACACACACACACACACACACACACACACACACACACACACACACAACTTCACACACTTCCACACACAGAGCCACACACACACACACACACACAGATTTACACAAACACACACGTCTACACACACACATGCACAGTGTTTATTTAAATTAACTTCATTCAGTTTTTTTGTTAAAGTTCATGGTGCAGTAATCAGATCGTACATGCTGATGTGATACAGATGTTATTAAATACAGAAGAGATGATCAGACTCACCTGATACAGTCAGTAGAACAGCATCACTGGGGTGTGAGGAACGTGAGCCTCCTGTCTCTGTTCCTGTACAGGTGTATTTACCTGCATGATTCTCTGTAACATCACTGATTCTGTACTGCTGATAATTACTGACAGTTTGGTCTGAACCTACTTTATTCCAGCTGTAGCTCCAGTTCTGGACACCTCCTCCATTCTCTATGTTACATGTGTGAGTAACAATCTCTCCTATAAACACGTGATTATCAGGATTTATGATCACAGCAGCTTTTGGTCTCTCTGTAGAAAGAAAATAAAAAATATTTAAATTAATAAATATACTTTGTAGTTTGTGGTTGTGAGTGTTTAATATTTGGAGAAGTAAAACACAGTTTCAGTAACAGTCCACCAGTCAGATCATGACCTAAAGTGCAGTTGGGTTTTGCAGCAGAAAAATGAAGCACACAATGAAGTCCATCACTGAATGGCTCAAAGCACAAACACACAAAATGAAACTTTTGGGGCATCGATTTAAAGTCCTAAAGTCCTCCTTAAGTCATGTTTTTTACAGAAAGGATTGTTTCCACTTTTAAACTCATTTAAAACATTAGTATTAGTAAACAAAGTATTTTTAAATGTGTGTTAATGGTATTTTGGTCTCTGTGCTCTGTGTTGGTTCTTGAGCTCATGATTTCCTGTACAGTCACTGTAGAGTCTCATCAACAGAGAAATGAGTTTGGTTTTACTGTTTAGTTACTGAATAAAAAGCTTACAAAATATAAAAAATAATCAGAATAATATTCTGGATCCAACCTTAAGAAATGATGATATTTTTCTAGATCACTCACCCCCTCGGTCCATCCCTGCTCATGAACAACTGAGTCTGTCATTAACACTCATTTTAAATCCAATCAGGACATCATTACCTCTCTCCAAAACAGCTGCTTTTTATCATTCCATAAAACTCTCAATGTCTAACTTTTTATTATTATATATTAATAATGTTTATTTATTTAAAGTAAAACAGTTTAATTGCATTAATTAAAGCATTTCTTATGAGCTAAAAAGTCATTCAGCAAAAATAAACATGACAAACCTTCCACTGTAACAGTAACTGGATCACTGTATTGTGAGTAGCTGTAGTAGTAGGTGAATCTTTGTGCTCTACATGTGTACTCTGTTGTTCCTGTATTAGAAAGTTTCTCACTGAGTTTGTTGGTGGTGATTTTATCTGCAGAGATCTGAGGATTTACTTCCTGATCATTTCTGTACCAGATGAAAGTCCATCCTGTAGACTGATCCAGATCACAGGTCAGAGTAACGGTGTCTCCAGTGTAGATGAAGTTCTGAGGTTCTAATCTCACAGCTGGTTTGGGTTTTTCTGTTAATAGAAAATAATGAAGCTTTTAAAGCTGTTTGTTCTTTTACAACAAAATTAGAAGTTTAATCACTTTTATTCTCTCATTTTCTCCAAATTCCATCGAGAATCTGCTGATACACCAATTAAAAAATGGAGAATGCAAATAAACACACAGGATTCTCTAATTTATGTTGACTTTAAATTTATTACAGAGAGTATGTACCCAAGATATTACGTTTGTTGATATACATCCAGTCCTGCATTTAAGGCCTGCGACACATTTCAAAAGAAATAGGACAGTTAAGAATGTACCCCTTTTAACATTTTGGCACTAAGAACACCAAGTGTTTCAGGTTTTATTTTGTCCCATTATTTCTGTAAACAGAAAGAAGTCTTAAAACGTGCAACAGTACGGGGTCGTTTGTGTTTCAAAATTCTTTACACATTCTCTGTTGGGGACAGGTCAGAACTGCAGGTAATTCAGTTCAGTACCCGTACCCTCTTCTTCTGCAGCCATGCCTTTGTAATGTGTGCAGCAGGTGGTTTTGTATTGTCTTGTAGAAAAATGCTGGACGTCCCTGGAACGATGCAAAACCACCTGCTTTACACATTACAAAGGCATCTTAAGACATGTTTGCAGGAGGAACGAGACAAAGTAAAAGCTGAAACACTAAATCACTCGGGTCTCCTCTGGACCAAAACGTCTTTTAAGTGGTGAAAAGGAACGGCAACATTACACAGTGGTAAATGTTAAACAGTCCCAACTTTTTTTGGAATGTGTTGCAGGCCTGAAATGCAGGAATGGATGTTTATTAATAAATGAAATGAAGTTCAGCAGATAAAACATGAAATATCTCAGGTTCATCCTGTCTGACATCAAATAAAAGTTAAAGTCAATGTAAGAAACTCTGTGTTTTTCATTATTTGCATTTTCCATACTGTCCCAACTCTTTCTGATTTGGGGTTGTACTTTCAGTTCATGTGCCGCATACATTTAATTACACACATACACACACACACCTACACACAGATCCACACAGATTTACACAAACACACGCGTCTACACACACACACACACACACACACACACACACACTCGGACGAGCACACACAAAGACGCATACATACATTCACATACACACAATCACACAAACACAGACATTCAGTAATCAGATCAATCTCTCCTCTACACCAGTACTGATGTGATACAGATGTTATTAAATACAGAATAGATGATCAGACTCACCTGATACAGTCAGTAGAACAGCATCACTGGGGTGTGAGGAACGTGATCCTCCTGTCTCTGTTCCTGTACAGGTGTATTTACCTGCATGATTCTCTGTAACATCACTGATTCTGTACTGCTGATCATTACTGACAGTTTGGTCTGAACCTTCTTTATTCCAGCTGTACCTCCAGTTCTGGACACCTCCTCCATTCTCTATGTTACATGTGAGAGTAACAAAATTTCCTATAAACACGTGATTATCAGGATTTGTGGTCAAAGCAGCTTTTGGTCTCTCTGTAGAAACAAGAAATAATCTATTTTATTATAAATAATTATAAAAAAAATGCACAACATTAAAATAGTGAAACACTAAATCATAAAATACAAAATCTTACTTGAAACTAATTCATGGCATCAATTTTAAACATTTGGAATTTAAACGTCCTCAAAATCTCTGCATGTGTGTGTGTGTGTCCTCAAAATGATGTAAAACTCAACAGCTTATCAAATAAAACCTCTGCAATTTAACAAATAGATCTAATTTCTCATTATGTGATTGTTATTAATTATAGAATTATTCAACAATAATTTTATTTACAGTAAAATATTATTAAATTAATATATAATTATTCAACATTTATCTTTGAATAACTATTTAATAATTTTACTGCATTAGAATTATTAAATGTAGCATTAACTGAAGCATTTATCATAAGTTAAGAGATCATTCAGCAGCGCTCAGTTTTATGGAATAACATGAAGCTGATTAAATTATTAATTAATTTCTTGACTACATCAAATCCATAATTAAAAAAATAGTATAAAGCATGACAAACCTTCAACTGTAACAGTAACTGGATCACTGTAGTCTGAGTCGTAGTTGTGTTTGTAATTGTAGTAGTAGTTTACTCTTTGTGCTCTACATTTGTACTTTGTTGTTCCTGTATTAGAAAGTTTCTCACTGAGTTTGTTGGTGGTGATTTTATCTGCAGAGATCTGAGGATTTACTTCCTGATCATTTCTGTACCAGATGAAAGTCCATCCTGTAGACTGATTCAGATCACAGGTCAGAGTAACGGTGTCTCCAGTGTAGATGAAGTTCTGAGGTTCTAATCTCACAGTTGGTTTGGGTTTTGCTGTTAATAGAAAATAATGAAGCTTTTAAAGCTGTTTGTTCTTTTACAACAAAATCAGCAGTTTAATCATTTTTATTCTCTTATTTTCCCCAAATTCAAGAATTGCAGAATCTGCTGAAAAAAGCTACACTGCTAAACTTCTTTAATTATACCAAATGACCAAAAGTTTATGGATGATGTTCATATTTCACATTAAAAACTATATACAATGTTGTAAAAAGTATTTGCCCCCTCTGATAATATCTCTTAGTTTATTTCAGAGATCCATGCAGCTTACATTCAATCACACACACAAAACTACAAACATACATATATCTACACGCATACATAATCTACAGTACACACACACACACACACATGGATATCCACACACATGCAAATATACAAACACACACACACATACACACACACACACACACACACACACACACACACACACACACACACCTAGATGCACATAAACAAACACACACATTTTTTTAGGTTGTTATTCATGTTGCAGTAATCAGAACATACAACATGAATGAGTTACAGTAACATCTAAACCACACCAGTACTGAATACATGCTGATGTGATACAGATGTTATTAAATACAAAAGAGATGATCAGACTCACCTGATACAGTCAGTAGAACAGCATCACTGGGGTGTGAGGAACGTGATCCTCCTGTCTCTGTTCCTGTACAGGTGTATTTACCTGCATCAGCTACTGTAACATCCCAGATTCTGTAATACTGTCCATTACAGACATCAGAACCTCCTTTATTCCAGCTGTAGCTCCAGTTCTGGACACCTCCTCCATTTACTATGTTACATATGACATTAACAGTCTCTCCTCTAAACACGTGATTATCAGGATTTATGATCACAGAAGGTTTTGGTCTCTCTGTAGAAGGATTTTTTTTTTCATTAATAAAGACACTTTGTGGTTTGTGGTTGTGAGTGTATAATGTTAGTGAGTGTATAATGTTAGTGAGTGTATACTGTTGGTGAGTGTATAATGTTAGTGAGTGTATAATGTTAGTGAGTGTATAATGTTAGTGAGTGTATACTGTTGGTGAGTGTATAATGTTAGTGAGTGTATAATGTTAGTGAGTGTATAATGTTAGTGAGTGTATACTGTTGGTGAGTGTATAATGTTAGTGAGTGTATAATGTTAGTGAGTGTATAATGTTAGTGAGTGTATACTGTTGGTGAGTGTATAATGTTAGTGAGTGTATAATGTTAGTGAATGTATAATGTTAGTGAGTGTATAATGGTTGTGAGTGTATAATGGTTGTTAGTATATAATATTAGTGAGTGTATAATGTTAGTGGGTGTATAATGTTAGTGAGTGTATAATGGTAGTGAGTGTATAATATTAGTGAGTGTATAATGTTAGTGAGTGTGTAATGTTAGTGAGTGTATAATGGTTGTGAGTGTATAATGGTTGTTAGTGTATAATATTAGTGAGTGTATAATGTTAGTGGGTGTATAATGTTAGTGAGTGTATAATGGTAGTGAGTGTATAATATTAGTGAGTGTATAATGATAGTGAGTGTATAATGTTAGTGAGTGTATAATGTTAGTGAGTGTATACTGTTGGTGAGTGTATAATGTTAGTGAGTGTATAATGGTTGTGAGTGTATAATGGTTGTTAGTATATAATATTAGTGAGTGTATAATGATAGTGAGTTTTTAATGTTAGTGGGTGTATAATGTTAGTGAGTGTATAATGATAGTGAGTGTATAATGTTAGTGGGTGTATAATGATAGTGAGTGTATAATGTTAGTGAGTGTATAGTGATAGTGAGTGTATAATGTTAGTGAGTGTATAATGATAGTGAATGTATAATGTTAGTGAGTGTATAATGTTAGTGAGTGTATAATGTTAGTGAGTGTATAATGTTTGTGAGTGTATAATGTTAGTGAGTGTATAATGTTAGTGAGTGTATAATGTTAGTGAATGTATAATGTTAGTGAGTGTATAATGTTAGTGAGTGTATAATGTTAGTGAGTGTATAATGTTAGTGAATGTATAATGATATTGAGTGTATAATGATAGTGAGTGTATAATGATAGTGAGTGTATAATGTTAGTGAGTGTATAATGATAGTGAGTGTATAATGTTAGTGAGTGTATAATGTTAGTGAGTGTATAATGTTAGTGACTGAGGAAAAAATGGGACAGTATGGAAAATTCAAAAAATAAAACTAAGCAGTTTTTCCATGTATTGTGGACAGACGATTCAGTATTCCAGATATTTTTTGGAAAGAATGGACACTGTGTGCCCCAGACCAAAGACAAAAAGGTCTAAAAGTCAGGGTCAGTCATGATATGGAGTTTTAGTGCCCTTGGTAAAAGTCATTAACACTTCTGTGATGCAGCATTAATGGAAAAAAGTACATTGAGATCTGCTGCCTTCAAGACGTCGTCTTTTCCAGGGACGTCCAGCATTTTTCAACAAGACGATGTAAAACCACCTGCTGCACACATTACAATGGCATGGCTGCGAAAGAAGAGGGTACGGGTACTGGACTGGCCTGCCTGCAGTCCTGACCTGCCCCCAATAGAGAATGTGTGGAGAATTTTGATGTACTAAAATTCAACAACAATCTTGTTCTGTTGTGTTTGCAGAAATAATAGAAATTCATCGTCTTTGAGCCAAAGTGTCTTATAAGTGTTGTAAGGAATGGCAGCATTACAAAGTGGTAAATGCTTTACCGTCCCAACTTATTTTGGTGTGTGTTGCTGGCCTGGAATAAAGAGATGGATGTTTATTAACAAATAATATGAAGTTGAGCAAATAAAACATGAAATATCTCAGGTTCATCCTGTCTGACATCAAATAAAAGTCAAACTAAATGTAAAACATACTGTTGTTTTTATTTGTATTTTTCATACTGTCCCAACATTGTAGCTTTTATCAGCAGATTCTGGATTGAATTTGAAGAAAATGAGAAACTGCTGATTTTGTTGAACAAACAGTTTTAAAAGCTGTGAGATTAGAACCTCAGAACTTCATCTACACTGGAGACACATTACTAAAAAAATAAATAATGAAATACTCAAAAGCACTTGTTTTGGAGACGGGTAATGTTGTTTAAAATGAGCAGAAAGAAAAGATTCAGTTGTTTATGAGCAAAAAAATATAATCATTCATTTATAAGCAAATGTAAACCTGTGTTAAAATTCCAAGTAAAAACTGCCTGTTTAAGGTCTCGCCACAGCATCATGATGGGATTCAAGTCAGGACTTTGACGCGACAGCTCTAATAAAGCAATAAGCCATGATTTTTGCACATGCGCAAACACGACTTCAGTGAAATGTCCACGAGCACAAAACCCACGCCATACAAACCCAGCACAGCGAAAAACCAGCACCAAACACCTGCTGTACCTTTATACTCACCTGTGCCAATAAGCGATGCTGGCGCACGATGGGGGGAGGGTCTTTGGGGGGGTGCTCTAACGTCCAGCTCTACGGGTTACTCAAGCAACTGAGGGTTAAGAGCCTTTCTCAGGGGCCCAACAGTGGTAACTTGGTGGTTGTGGGGCTTTTACAAGAAACCTTCAGATCACTAATTTAGTACCTAAACTGCTTTAAATAAATGTTCAGATGTTCTAAATGTTTCAGATCAACTTATTTTAATAGAACATACGAGTAAACACAATATTCTGCTTTTATATCATTTCATTTATTATGTATTATGTATTATCAGGAGGATCACGTTCCTCACACCCCAGTGATGCTGTTCTACTGACTGTATCAGGTGAGTCTGATATGTTTGTAGAATTGAAGCACAGTTTCAGTCACAGTTCTCCAGTCCGTTCATGACCTAAAGCTCAAGTGCATTTGGGTTTTGCAGCAGGAAAATGATCCAATGCACACGAGCAGGTCAATCACTGAATGGTTTAAAATGAAGCTTTTTGTCAAGTTTGGACCTAAATACCCTTGAGATGCTGTGGCGAGACCTTAAATGAACAGTTCATAATAAAAAATCCTCCAACGTAGCTCAATTTAAACAAGTTTGTAAAGAAGAGCAAAACAAAATTTGTCCACAGTGACATAACAGATTATTCACAAGTGTCACAAACGTTTAATTGCAGTCGATACTGCCAAGGGTGGCACAACCAGTTTTTAGGTTTTGAGCCGGGGGGCCATTAAATTTTCTCATGAGTGATGCAGGTTTTAAATAAATCTTACATAATAAATGAACATAATACATAATACATAATAAATGAAATGATATAAAAGCAGAATATTGTGTTTACTCGTATGTTCTATTAAAATAAGTTGATCTGAAACATTTAGAACATCTGAACATTTATTTAAAGCAGTTTAGGTACTAAATTAGTGATCTGAAGGTTTCTTGTAAAAGCCCCACAACCACCAAGTTACCACTGTTGGGCCCCTGAGAAAGGCTCTTAACCCTCAGTTGCTTGAGTAACCCGTAGAGCTGGACGTTAGAGCACCCCCCCAAAGACCCTCCCCCCATCGTGCGCCAGCATCGCTTATTGGCACAGGTGAGTATAAAGGTACAGCAGGTGTTTGGTGCTGGTTTTTCGCTGTGCTGGGTTTGTATGGCGTGGGTTTTGTGCTCGTGGACATTTCACTGAAGTCGTGTTTGCGCATGTGCAAAAATCATGGCTTATTGCTTTATTAGAGCTGTCGCGTCAAAGTCCTGACTTGAATCCCATCATGATGCTGTGGCGAGACCTTAAACAGGCAGTTTTTACTTGGAATTTTAACACAGGTTTACATTTGCTTATAAATGAATGATTATATTTTTTTGCTCATAAACAACTGAATCTTTTCTTTCTGCTCATTTTAAACAACATTACCCGTCTCCAAAACAAGTGCTTTTGAGTATTTCATTATTTATTTTTTTAGTAATGTGTCTCCAGTGTAGATGAAGTTCTGAGGTTCTAATCTCACAGCTTTTAAAACTGTTTGTTCAACAAAATCAGCAGTTTCTCATTTTCTTCAAATTCAATCCAGAATCTGCTGATAAAAGCTACAATGTTGGGACAGTATGAAAAATACAAATAAAAACAACAGTATGTTTTACATTTAGTTTGACTTTTATTTGATGTCAGACAGGATGAACCTGAGATATTTCATGTTTTATTTGCTCAACTTCATATTATTTGTTAATAAACATCCATCTCTTTATTCCAGGCCAGCAACACACACCAAAATAAGTTGGGACGGTAAAGCATTTACCACTTTGTAATGCTGCCATTCCTTACAACACTTATAAGACACTTTGGCTCAAAGACGATGAATTTCTATTATTTCTGCAAACACAACAGAACAAGATTGTTGTTGAATTTTAGTACATCAAAATTCTCCACACATTCTCTATTGGGGGCAGGTCAGGACTGCAGGCAGGCCAGTCCAGTACCCGTACCCTCTTCTTTCGCAGCCATGCCATTGTAATGTGTGCAGCAGGTGGTTTTACATCGTCTTGTTGAAAAATGCTGGACGTCCCTGGAAAAGACGACGTCTTGAAGGCAGCAGATCTCAATGTACTTTTTTCCATTAATGCTGCATCACAGAAGTGTTAATGACTTTTACCAAGGGCACTAAAACTCCATATCATGACTGACCCTGACTTTTAGACCTTTTTGTCTTTGGTCTGGGGCACACAGTGTCCATTCTTTCCAAAAAATATCTGGAATACTGAATCGTCTGTCCACAATACATGGAAAAACTGCTTAGTTTTATTTTTTGAATTTTCCATACTGTCCCATTTTTTCCTGATTCTGAATTGTGCAAAAACAATGAAGCTGGTGAGTTTATGTTTGCTTTGTACTTTTGTCAAAGTTTAAAAGAATTAGTGAATCAGATTCTTCTTTTATTGCATTTTCCAAAATGCCCCCAACTTTTTCTGATTTGGAGTTGTACAACTTCCCTAAATAAACCACACAACCAAAAGTTTGTCAATGCATAATGATGTGGTACAGATGTTTTTAAATACAGTAGAGATGATCAGACTCACCTGATACAGCCAGTATAACAGCATCACTGGGGTGTGAGGAACGTGAGCCTCCTGTCTCTGTTCCTGTACAGGTGTATTTACCTGCATGATTCTCTGTAACATCACTGATTCTGTACCGCCGTTTATTACTGACAGTTTGGTCTGAACCTTCTTTATTCCAGCTGTACCTCCAGTTCTGGACACCTCCTCCATTCACTATGTTACATGTGAGAGTAACTCTCTCTCCTATAAACACGTGATTATTAGGATCTATGATCACAGCGGGTTTTGGTCTCTCTGTAGAAAGAAAATAAAATATTTTCATTATTTAAAACAATTTGTGGTTTGCAAGTGTAGGTAAAAAACTAAAGCACGTTTTACTAACCAAACCCAGGTATGATTACTGCCAGACCTACTGAATCTAAACATCTCCTAAATAGACTGGAGATTCTCTGCCCATCTTTGACCTATGCCTAGTTCACACTACAGGATTTTTGCCCTGATTTTCGCTTGCCAACAGGTCACTGCTAGATGTGGTAGCTCAAAGGCAAATCGGCGTTCAATCGGGACTCAACAATTCGGCTTTCTAATCACTATGTGTGAACTGTTCCACGACTCGATCTGAGTGGCTTGCCGAGCGCTCGCAGACTCAAGAAAATTTTCTACCATGTTAAATATCTGGACCTGTTGGTGACTTGAAATCATGTAGTGTGAAAGGTGTTATGATCAGGTTGTGATTGTTGTGAATAAAAGACACAGGAGGGAAACCCAGGGGGAGGAGTGTAAATGTGTGGAACAGGTGCATAATATAGTTTCTATCTGAATACATCAGCACACACAAGCTTTACAGTGTTTGTGACTTATCACCCACGCCAAACCATAATACCAAGGTTGCACTGCAAAAATTATTTATTTGATTTTCAAGCCTCTCTGCAGAGCAGACAATCCCTGCTGGCGACGTAGCCAAATCCAACACAATGTAATCTAACTTAACTCATCTATAAAATTTATGTTAGAAATGCCAAAGAATAAAATTATATTCTGAATGATTCTAAAGAAAGAAAGCTATTAAAATATATCAGTCAGAAAACTAAGGTTACTAAACCATTTCTAAAGCTCTGGGACTACAACAGGCACGTGCACAGACATTTTTTGGGGAAGGTGCTCAAGCTAAGAAAAAGGGCACCCATCACCAAAATTATTAATAAAATAATAAAACAAAACACAATAGGATATTTAACTTATATATTTATTTTTGTTAACACAATCAATACACATCCAATCAAATAACTCAAATAATCAAATTGCATAAATAAATGAAAAACGGGCAAAAACAAGGCCATATTGTGCACGCTTTTTAATAACCAAACAACTGATACTGATACATCTCCCTCATTACTTTACTGGTAGATTTGCCTAATCCAGGATAAAAGAGAGCTGCTACCCTGAGCTGCTTGCTGTAGTTCCTTTTCTTTCTGCTTTTGTAACTTTTCTTTTCTTGGCATTATGCTGCAAAATTTGTAAATGAGATCAATGAATGTTGTGCATAATAATCAAGAGTGACTTACTGAATCTCCATAAAGGGGAGAACACAGTATACATCATTTTACTGTTTTCTGAGTTGAAGCATTACACTAATAATATACCATTACTAGTATCAATTTACCTCACCAGACTGTCATGTAGCTCAACTTAAGACCTACCTTTGATTTCAAATCAGAAACCCACTTTTGGTAGTTAATGATAACAATGGGCCTTTTATTATGCCAATAAAATCAAATAAACAGCTAAATAACACTTTCCTATTTATTCATCATTTTTGTATGCTGTTCTATATCATAGAGCATTATATTTAGCCTTCTACATATATTAGTTTGTAATGTTAATTACCTAGCAAAATTATTCCTCATTTGTAAACCTCAACTGTTGAAGTATAAATGCTTGTATGAAAATAACTCCTTGACTAAAGGTGACTTTTCCTACACAGTGTTTTGGCCAGGATGCTGTAATTATAAAATATTGTGTGTTTGTATCTATTTTCAACACTTTACTGTGAGAGCTACTTGACATTCTCCTGCAAAGTGTTTGTGCGCATGCTTTTTTTTCTTCAAGCTTTCACATCAAAATAAATAAGATTTTAAATGAAACAAAACTAGTCAACTAATTTGTAAAACAGTAAAACTGTCTTTAAATTCTCTGTGTCTGCTGCAGTTTGTGCCCCTTCGTTAAACATGACAAACGTCAGTAAACAGCTGGACAAGGCTTTGAAATCAGGTATTTCATGACTCATGAGTACAGAACGTGTAGGCTATGCATTATGCATGGAGGCTCTTTGTATGAAACACTGTCATTACATGTCTGTCTGATGCTGCGGGTCAGAGGAGAAGTGTGTAGCAGTGGTTTGGCCTGGCGCTCAGCACTGCATGAGTGCTAACCGGAGGAGGAGGAGGGAGGGGCAAGGCGGGAGCTTGTGCGCGCCGCGGATCAGATCAGGGCAGAATTCTCACAAGAACTCAAATAAATGCCCACCGGATATCAAAACACTTTTGGCGGGAATTGATGACAGAGAGGGTAATTTTTATTTTTAAATATTGATGAATGTAGAAAAAAATTGGGCTCCAGCAGAAAGGGCACTTTTCTCATCCAGGGCAAAAGGGCAGGTGCTTGAGCACCACTAGGGGACTACAGGGGTTGGACAAAATAACTGAAACACCTGTCATTTTAGTGTGGGAGGTTTCATGGCTAAATTGGACCAGTCTGGTGGCCAATCTTCATTAATTGCACATTGCACCAGTAAGAGCAGAGTGTGAAGGTTCAATTAGCAGGGTAAGAGCACAGTTTTGCTCAAAATATTGCAATGCACACAACATTATGGGTGACATACCAGAGTTCAAAAGAGGACAAATTGTTGGTGCACGTCTTGCTGGCGCATCTGTGACCAAGACAGCAAGTCTTTGTGATGTATCAAGAGCCACGGTATCCAGGGTAATGTCAGCATACCACCAAGAAGGACAAACCACATCCAACAGGATTAACTGTGGACGCAAGAGGAAGCTGTCTGAAAGGGATGTTCGGGTGCTAACCCGGATTGTATCCAAAAAACATAAAACCACGGCTGCCCAAATCACGGCAGAATTAAATGTGCACCTCAACTCTCCTTTTTCCACCAGAACTGTCCGTCGGGAGCTCCACAGGGTCAATATACACGGCCGGGCTGCTATAGCCAAACCTTTGGTCACTCGTGCCAATGACAAACGTCGGTTTCAATGGTGCAAGGAGCGCAAATCTTGGGCTGTGGACAATGTGAAACATGTATTGTTCTCTGATGAGTCCACCTTTACTGTTTTCCCCACATCCGGGAGAGTTACGGTGTGGAGAAGCCCCAAAGAAGCGTACCACCCAGACTGTTGCATGCCCAGAGTGAAGCATGGGGGTGGATCAGTGATGGTTTGGGCTGCCATATCATGGCATTCCCTTGGCCCAATACTTGTGCTAGATGGGCGCGTCACTGCCAAGGACTACCGAACCATTTTGGAGGACCATGTGCATCCAATGGTTCAAACATTGTATCCTGAAGGCGGTGCCGTATATCAGGATGACAATGCACCAATACACACAGCAAGACTGGTGAAAGATTGGTTTGATGAACATGAAAGTGAAGTTGAACATCTCCCATGGCCTGCACAGTCACCAGATCTAAATATTATTGAGCCACTTTGGGGTGTTTTGGAGAAGCGAGTCAGGAAACGTTTTCCTCTACCAGCATCACGTAGTGACCTGGCCACTATCCTGCAAGAAGAATGGCTTAAAATCCCTCTGACCACTGTGCAGGACTTGTATATGTCATTTCCAAGACGAATTGACGCTGTATTGGCCGCAAAAGGAGGCCCTACACCATACTAATAAATTATTGTGGTCTCAAACCAGGTGTTTCAGTTTCATTGTCCAACCCCTGTATCTGTGCACGTGCCTGGACTACAATGAACCACAGTAGAATCTAAACATCATTTAAATAAAACCTCTCTGGCAATGTGTAGCAGACTAGAAAAGCAGCACATGATGCCATGTTTTAAAGAGGTTCAAATGCAGATGTGGAAAAAAAGTCATTGAAATTACAAAGCAATGCTAAGGCTTTGGAACTCCAGCGAACCACAGTGAAAGCCAATATCCACAAATGGAGTAAACTGGCAACATTGGTCTAAAATGGCTGGCCAACAAACAGTTTACCAAGAATGGAGGTCTCACTCACCTCAGTTAAGGTCAATGTACCCGATTCAACAATAAGAAAGACACTGGACTAACATGGCATCCATGAGAGAGTTACAAGATACAAACCACTGCTGAATTTAACACGCAGATTTGAAAACAGTCATTAATAACATTACTACAGCAGTTATAATTGCAGTTATATATTTTTATAAGGTATTTCTCAAATGACACCACTGCTCTGTTAAATCATCGCTGCATGTAAATCTGCATAACCATTTAAGTCCAGTAGGTGGCGACCTGCGCCCACATACACTGTTCAGACACAGAGACCCCCAGCATTAATATGCATTATTTTGTATGTTTTTAATAAAATATCGCTAAGAAAGCGCCTATTATGTTCATCATCATACAGACAGACAGACAGACAGATAGACAGACTGATGGAACCACGAATTCTGCTGTCTATTAGAAAAACCTGAAGGAGTTCAGTAGATGATCTAAAGCTCAAGTGCAGTGGGGTTAAGCAAGCTCAAAAGAAACTATTTTGGAGTGACCAAGACCTGACTTAAATCACACTGAGATGTTGTGGCAAGACCTTAAATGTGTAGTTCATGCTGGAAAACCTTTAACCCTTAAAAGATCCTAGGGACATTTCGTGCCATTTCATTTTTATTTTTCAAACCATTTTGGCTGGGCTGAATAAATATACCTCATATTTTCCAGAGGATATTCATTTTTAACAAATTTTAGAATTACTATGTCAATTTCTTAAATTAGCCTAAAATGGCTAAGCTACACAAAAACTGACACATTTGTTCCTAAGGACAAAAAATGCCCCATTGAAAACCATTGAAAACGCAATTTTTTAACCCATCTTTATTTGAACATAAATTAATGCTTTTGTTTAGGTTAAGATATCATTTTATACTACTGGCTTTCAACTTTTAATTTATATATTTTTCTAATGGTTGGCACTATTTTTCCCTTTTAAAGCATGCATCAAAATTTCACAATTTTTACTGTTTTTTTAAAGGGTGCCTTGATAGGTGTGTGTGGCTATTGATGTTCGATAAGTGTGTGTGTGTAAAAATAAATAAATAATAAGTGTCCTGAAAAGTGTGTATCACTATTGATGTTGGATAACGGTGTGTGTGTGTGTGTGTCCAACTTCATAAATCTTTTCTCTTTGAAGACCACACTCTGCATTATAAGCTAATTCAATACTAAAAACCATGAGTAGAGAGAACCAAAACAAAATAGGACTTTGTTTGGGCTCTCGCTCAGGTTGTTTATGTAGATGTACTGCGGCCATGGGTATAAGTATTAGCGGTAGTGCTGGAGTGGTCATTTTGGAGATGGCAAGTCATTACAGCACCCAGGAGGCGCTGGGATTGATCATGCACTCGGAGAGCGATAATGGCTCCTCAACCTCCTCCGAGGACTCTGAGTCGGATGGGGAGGAGGCCTCAGAGGTAGAAAATGACCAGCTGTAGCCCAACTCCAACTATCTGAAGATGACAGCAGAGAGGACATGAATGAAGCAGCGGCGGATTGGATTCAAAAAAATGGCAAAATATTTTGGTCTCCCTCCAACAGTAGGCGCTCCATTACAACCCTGAAGCCAGGTTTGATCCTGGGACCCACACTATGCCGCTGCCTGGATCAGTGACTCAACGTCCAGCTTTTTACTGCTGCTGATGGATGAAATCCTGCAGTATATTGTGGCCATAACACACCTTCATTGGAGACGTTCAATCACAGACTGGCGAGATGTGGACACAGAGGAACTGTAGGCTTATGTAGGGCTGCTCATTTCGGCCGGTGTTTACAGGTCAAAAAATAAATCCACCCTTAGCCTCTGGCAATCCAACTAAAGTCAACCAGGGTGGTCCTGGAGATGACAGAGGGACTCCAGGGAAACATTACCTGTGACAATTTTCTCACCTCCTTCGCACTGGCAGAGGAGCTGCTCAGAAGGAAACTGGCCCTGGTTGGCACAAATTGCCGACACAAGCCTGAGCTTCCCCTCAATTGCACCAGGCAAGAGCGAGAGCGCTCTTCTCCTCCACCTTTGCTTTTACGAAGACCCACACGTTGGTCTCTTACATCCCTTGACGGGGCAGGAATGTGCTGCTCCTAAACATGAACACCGCACAAGGTGGGAGGAATACCCCACACAACAAAAAGAAAGGGTGTTTTCCCCGCTCATCAGCTGCTGCAGGGATAGGTGCAGATATGCAGGGTGCTGCTGCAGGCCCCTCTTTCATTCATAAATAAAAGGGCAGGAGGCAGTTCGACTTCTGCACAGACAGAAAGAGAAGAGTTGGGAGCACCTGCTGTACACTTGGAATATTTACATGCAAGGACCACATTTTGTCCGTTTGCAGCCTCGGCGCCACCTGAGCTGGACTTTCACACTCAGACATACTCTCTGTATGTCTGTCTGTCTGTCTGTCTCTCTTTCTCTCGCCCTCTCTGTCTCTCCCCCTTTCTCTTACTTGCTCTCTCTCTCTTTTGCCCTCTCCCCTTTTTGGTTTACTTATTTAAATAAAAAAAATATATATATTTTACAGCAGTTTTGGGGAAGAGGCCATTTTTTGTTCTTAGGACCACGAGTGTGAGTTTTTCTTTAAATCTGACACTGCAAAAAAAATAAAAATGCACCAAAATCAATGCTGCTGCCAATCATTGACCCACCTCAGGGCCTAATAATAATACGAATCAAATGCTCCTTGAAATGTATTTTATGGAAATTATTTTAGTTTTTAGTTGGTTTTTTTTGAAAAACAGTGGTGCTATGTAAACAAACTGGCATGTAAAGGGTTAAAAAATCCCAAAATATCATTAATATTTGGTATGTATGTTTCAGGCAGAAGTAGATTTAAAAGTTTGACTCATTTAAAGTGGAAAGAAATATTAATGTATGATATTTTTACAGCAGTTTTGGGGAAGAGGCCATTTTTTGTCCTTAGGACCACGAGTGTTAGTTTTTCTTTAAATCTGACACTGCAAAAAAAAAGAAAAATGCACCAAAATCAATGTTGCTGCCAATCATTGACCCACCTCAGGGCCTAATAATAATACGAATCAAATGCTCCTTGAAGTGTATTTTATGGAAGTTATTTTAGTTTTTTGTTTTTTTTCGATAAAAAACAGTGGTGCTATGTAAACAAACTGGCATGTAAAGGGTTAAAAATTCCAAAAATATCATTAATATTTGGTATGTATGTTTCAGGCCGAAGTAGATTCAAATGTTTGACTCATTTAAAGTGGAAAAAAATATTAATGTGTGATATTTTTACAGCAGTTTTAGGAAAGTGGCCATTTTTTGTTCTTAGGACCACGAGTGTGAGTTTTTCTTTTAATGTGACACTGCAAAAAAAATTAAAATGCACCAAAATCATTGTTGCTGCCAATCAATGACCCACCTCAGGGCCTAATAATAATAAGAATCAAATGCTCCTTGAAATGTATTTTATGGAAATTATTTTAGTTTTTTGTTTTTTTTGATAAAAAAACAGTGGTGCTATGTAAACAAACTGGCATGTAAAGGGTTAAAAATTCCAAAAATATCATTAATATTTGGTATGTATGTTTCAGGCAGAAGTAAATCTAAAAGTCTGTATCATTTAAAGTGGAAAAAAATATTAATGTGTGATATTTTTACAGCAGTTTTAGGAAAGTGGCCATTTTTTGTTCTTAGGACCACGAGTGTGAGTTTTTCTTTTAATGTGACACTGCAAAAAAAATTAAAATGCACCAAAATCATTGTTGCTGCCAATCAATGACCCACCTCAGGGCCTAATAATAATAAGAATCAAATGCTCCTTGAAATGTATTTTATGGAAATTATTTTAGTTTTTTGTTTTTTTTGATAAAAAAACAGTGGTGCTATGTAAACAAACTGGCATGTAAAGGGTTAAAAATTCCAAAAATATCATTAATATTTGGTATGTATGTTTCAGGCAGAAGTAAATCTAAAAGTCTGTATCATTTAAAGTGGAAAAAAATATTAATGTACGATATTTTTACAGCAGTTTTTGGGAAAAAGCCACTTTTTGTCCTTAGGGACAAATGCGTCAGTTTTTTAAAGGATCTTTTAAGGGTTAAATGTAGCTGAAATAAAGAAGTAAAGAAGAGCAAAACAAAATTCCTCCAAAGCAACATAAAAGACTCATCACATGTTATCACATTATTGTTTGGTTGTAACTGTTACTGCCAACGATAGCAGAACCAGTTATTAGGTTTAGAGGAGTGATTTCTTTTAACATGGTTGATACAGATTTTAAATACATTAAAAATAAACATCCACATGAATGTCAGGACCCAATGTTAGTCTAGTGCTTAAGTACCCATTGTAGGAGCTTTTGGTGGTAGACTATTTTGCACAAATTAGAAAGATTATTTGGCCATGCAAGCACTTTTTTCCAGAAACCCTAAGTATTGTTGGCTTTCTATTTGAGGACATTGTACTGTTGAAACCATCAGACAGTTTTTTGTGATTAAAGATGTTTATTGTGTCCTAATACTTTATTCACATCTCCTTTATGTGACCTGTAATGCCCTCATGCTGTTTGTAGAGAAGTTGATACTGTCTGCTTCTGGTATCATAAATGAAAATTTCTCTAAATTTCTCTTTTTCTCTAAACAGTGATCATTTAAAGAGACAGTGCATTCTTCCAAAAGTGTTCTGACTGGGTTTTAATCTGCAAATTTAAACACCTTAATGTCAATGCTAGGGGGAGGATAGTGCCCCAACTAAAATATAAAGCCGTAAAGTGACTAGACGAAGATTGACACACAACAAAAAAGAAAATGGCTGTAATCTCTAACTGTACATCTACAACCAGTGCTAACAGAGTATGTGCTTATTCAGATTATTATAATTATAATTAAGTCTAGAATGATGGTGAAATGGCAATTATTATAATTATCCAATAAATAACATGCTGATAAATTACCTTCAGTTCGTGCACAGTGGAAGAATCCTATCAGCACTGAATGTGGGGAGAGAAACAGAGAAAAAATGTAATGACAGACAAAATGTATAAATCTTTTCTCACTGAACTCAACTTGTAAATGAATGCAATATGCATGATGCCTAACCAACATAGAGAAATAATTTGTAGATAAAAAGCCACAACATTGATGAACCTTGAACCATCCTTCCTTGGCAATGACTGAGCCATTTGTTAATGGTCCTTTTATACTTTACCTGCATTACCTGAAAAAATCCAAAAATAGGTGTTTTTAAATTATTCCTCCAACTTTTTAATCTAACTTTTCCAACATTTTTGGAATGAGTTTAAGATGAAATGATAAAGTAGTGAATAATAGGGGACATGGTGGCTCAGTGATGAAGGTACTGATAGAAGATATACTTTATTTGTCATATATACATATACAGATGTACAGTACAATGAAATTCTTTCTTCATGTATCCCAGCTTGTTTTGGAAGCTGGGGTCAGAGCGCAGGGTCAGCCATCGTACAGCGACCCTGGAGCAGACAGGGTTAAGGGCCTTTCTCAAGGACCCAACAGTGGCTGCATAGCAGAGCCTGGATTTGAACTGCCAATCTTTCGGTTGTTAGCCCAAAGCCCTACCCACTAGGCTACCACTGTCTTTGCTAAAGAAAAAAACATCTGCTAAATGTCAAAATGTAAATATAAAAAATTTCGGCGCTTCAGGTCTCTCGGCGGCGGCCTCAGACGGCGCTTCAGGTTCCACGTCTGCAGCCGGTGTTCGTGAACTTTTGTCAGGCTCACCCAACTTGCTGGAACTCAGGGCAGCTCAAGGCTTCACACTTTTGTCATGCCTGCCTCAGGACTTCCTGAATGATTTAAAATTTGCCCCTCAGGGTCCAGGACCTCCTTTTTTTTGTTTGTCTGTTTGAGGTATGCCAGGATTCGTGCTTTTGGGGGGAATACTATCATGAATCCAGCCTCTCTGTGCTCTTATGTGCCCTGCCCCTCTCTCCGGGAGCACCCAGTGCTTCTTGTCTTTTGTTGGCACCCCCAGTTGGTGCTTCAGGTCTCTCATCGGCACCCCCAGATGTTGCTTCAGGTCTCACGTCAGCGCCCCCCAGATGTCACTTCAGGTGTCACGTCGGCACTGCCAGTTGGTGCTTCAGGCTTGCTGGAACTCAGGGCAGCGCAAGGCTGCACACTTTTGTTAGGTCTCTCGTCGGCACACCCAGACCGTCCCACGTCCATGTTAGGAGCCAGTAAGGATCCTTTGTTTAGTCATTTTTCTCATGATGACACCACAGGCTCCAGGGGTCCTTATGTTTTTAGATGTTTCAGCCCCACCCATAGCAAGAGGTACATAAAATCACTTATTAAAAACACATTTTTTAAGTTTAGGGAGAGCTCCTTCCTGTTCCAGCATGACTCCCCGAGTGCACAAAGCGAGGTCTATAAAGGACTGGCTTGATATGTTTGGTGAGGAGGAAATTCAGTGACCTCAACCCCATTTAACACCTTGCAGATAAATTGGAATGTTATTTGCAAGTCAGATTTTCTCTCCTAACAATAGTCCCTGACCTAAAAGTGCTCTTGGAACTGATTCCTATAAACACACTCAATGTTGTGAAAAGTCTTTTCAGAAAAGTAAAATCTGTTGAAGCTGCTGAGGGATGGAGAGGTATGTGAGGAAACCAAAGTACCTGATGGGAAAAAAAACAGACAGTGACAAAGACAAAGGACTGAACCCGGGTACCAGAGTCCATGTTGCTGTGAGGGAGCCACAGTAGCAGTTTGTCACTGGGCTGCTCTAAACTGGGTGTAATTATAATGATGTAGGTCTGACTAAAGTTCTACATGTTAATCATTAACACTGGGTTATTCACACTGCAAGGAGCATTTTTGGCAGGTTAGCATAAAAATACAGGCAGAGGTTAGCATTAAAATTAACTACAAAGTAAACAAACAATTACATTATTGATTCTTCAGTAGATCTTATAAAATTCACAGGACACCTTCACATGTGTTTTGCTATCCATGTCTGATCAGTTCTGATAGCATATTAAGGGGTGGTTTTAATGTTATGATCAGTGTGAATGAATTTAATGTTTGTTCATGCTTTAAAGTTAAAATAAAAATTTCTAAATGTGCCCAATTGGCGTTAAAATGTAAAAAAGAGTCAAATAAATAGGGTTGTAGAAAACAATCCTACAAAACAAATAAAATAAATAAATAAATAACAATAACCAAATCACTGATACAGTCAACAATAAGAGAAAAGAGAAAAGTTTAAAAACAAGCTGAACTCCACACACATTCATTAATCACACAGAATCTCATAAATTAAGATTCTCAGACTGTTAATTAACATTATTAACCCTCATTTCTTAATTATCATTCAACAACTCTCAAGTTAATGAAGATACAATAACAATTTATTACTCACAGAGCATCACAGGAAGTGTCCTGAACTCCATCCTGTCCAACTAACTGATCGACTGAGTGAGAATTAAACTGTTAAATACTTTCTGTAGATCTGTTCTCAAAGACTCTATAAATCTAATATGTAAATAAAATGAGCAGTTATTTAGGAACATGTGGCCAGCATGTCTAAACATGGTGAGATACTTCTAAGTGTGAAAGAACAGAAGTGCAGACTCAACAGTTATTATTTGTGTATGTGATACTAACACTTGTGGTGTTGCTAAATGTAACAGTTTTAGTTAAAACCGTTTAGCAGCAGCCAGTAAGTAGAATCTGCAGTGTTGTTTCCATCAGCCTGAACTGTAAACACATTATTAGTTTTACTGTGGTAAATAACTGTTGCACAATGCCCTGATGCTGCTGAGGGTGAGTCCCTGCACAAACTCTCTAATTGAGAGAAATAAATAAAAAATCAAATAACTTTCATATATAAGTGCAGTCCACATTAGGAAATTATGTTGTGGGGTGTAACAGCTCACACCAACACGACTTAAATGCTCTACCTGAATAAAAGATGTTCCTCTGTTTACCTGCAGGATGGGGGAAACCTTTCTGCTGATTATTTTTATTGTGTTGGTACACTGAACCTCAACTATTTTTGTTATTATGGCCCTAAAATGCTATACTTCCCTTTCCTGATAATCTGAGAGCTCCTGATGATCTGGCCACTTTAAAACAAAAACAAAAGCTAAGTCTGGTCAAGTAAAAAAACCATTTATAAGATTTAATTCTACCATTCTTCTTTTAATGTTATAATAAGATCTTTAAGTATTATTAGAATTTTGTTTTCTGGTTTTTATTTTAATGTTTTTTGTTCAAATTTCTTCAAACATAAAGGCAATTATTAAACATTTTAGTTTAACAAAAAGACAAAAGGAATGTCCAGACTGTTATCAGTGATAGGTTCAAAAGCCACTGTCACAGTATGGGAGGTGCATTAGTACCTATAAAACACATGACATGTATATGTGTTAAGCTACCATTAACACTGAAATATATATTGGGCTGTTATAGAGACACATGCAGCCATCAAGGCAACATCCTTTCCAGAATAGTCCATGGTAATTTAACAAGACAATGACAGACCCTATTGCGCATGCACTACAACAGCATGGCTTTGTAAAACAGTACCTGAGTACCTGTGCTTGACTGGCTGCCTGCAGTTCAGATCCTTGCCCTATTTAAAATGTATGGCACATCATGAGGAGAATCAGACAACAGAGACCATGGACTGTTGACCAACTGAAGTCTTGTCCCAAGTTAGAATAGGCAAAACGTTTTACTTTCAAAACCAAACCATTTAAAAATGTCCCATTTGTCTGGATATGGGGTTTGTATTCATTCATCTAGATATTTACTGTGTTATAATTCAAAACAGCACTGAAACTAGTATTTTTTTGTGTGGCTGTTTCAAGTTTTGGCTTTAGAGTGAACAGAAAGGGGAGAGCAAATCATGTCCTCTTCATTTCCTCTCAATCAGTTCAAGTGAAAAAAAGAAGCCAAACCACAACTTCCCATATACATTATGTAAATATACACCGCTGAGCAATAACATTAAAACCACCCATAACATGCTGTCAAAACAGCCCTGACCCACAAAAACAATCAATCATCCTCCCTCAATTGCTTTAATGCCTGATTCTGATGCCTGTGTGCCATTGTGGGTGTTTTTAATGATGGACAGGAGTTAGAACAAACACTTAACTGTCTTGCGACTACGAAGCCCAAAACACAGTAGAGTTTGATGCTCTGTGTGACACATTCACCTCATCACCTGATTTAAAATGATTTGCAGTTTGAGCCACAGTAGATCTTTTGCTGGTACCAGACACCATAGCCTACGTGTCTATTGGAATCAATGTTTGTGAACAATATATTGTTTATGTGAATGTAACACATCATTAGTCACAGTTTAACAGATTTATAATAAAAGTTTAAAACATCAAACACAATAAATTTCATGTCACCAACGCACAAAAACACTGATTCATACACAAGCTTACAGTTCCATTACATACCATTTACACATAGTCTCATAAAAAGTTTGGACACCCCTGATAAAATTCGATGTTTTGTTGTTTTTCTAAAAGATGGGAATGGGAAGGGATGCAAATTTGGCAATGTAACTGATAACCGACAAGCTTGCAGCATCCAGGTAAAATACAAAACACATCTCAGAGTTTCATACACTGTAACTAGGGCCCTACTAGACTTTCGGGAAAAAATGCTTAGACCAAGTTCGAATCTCAGCGGTGTTATCGACTGACCTGTGCCCATGTAACGGGTGTGCTCGACTTCAATGTTCTTAACACTGTCCGATCTGCGTTGTGTTTAATGAGCGCTGCGGTGCATAAAGGAAGGACTCTGACCACGATCACTGCTGGTTCATTTCTTTAATATACCCGGTGCTGTATAAACAAATAAAAAATAGCATTAAGGCTCTGGAGACCTTGCAGAAAATGTGTAGCTCAGGAATGAACATTCATGCTACTCTCCCTCCATCCCATGTATACATGTAGGACATCAGCCCCCTTCCTTCTCTCAGTTTTGCATCCTGCAGACTGAGGGTGCTAATAATTATACATATACATTGTTTTATACAAAGGTAAATTAAACATACTACATATTAAAATAAAATAACCATTCACCATAAAATAACCATAACCAGCTCTGTATGTAAATAAAGTCAATTGAAATACTATAGCTTAATAAATGAATGCAATGAACAGAAAGCACTGGAGAAATAAATAAAAGCATTAAGGCCTTGGTGACCTTGCAGAAAAGGTGTAGCTCAGGAATGAACATTCATTCTACTCCCCCCTCCTTTTAGAGCTGGGTGGTTCCTGAATCACCCAGGTAAATGATTCAAATCTTTGTACTGTATCAGAAATCACGAGTCCGAAATCTCAATTAACCCGGATTCTATGAGATTAGTGCAGCACATTTTCTTGTAAGCAAAACTATTAAAATGCAAATGTTTAAGGCTACTTTAGGACTGTACCAGATAAGGAGTATCATAGCCCCCCCATGGTAATTTATTGACTGTTTGTTTTGGTGCCACTGTGGCTGCCTGACTGGGTCAAGTTACCATGGCAATTTGTTGTTGATCATCCCCCTTGAACCCTTGACCCATTAATATACCCACCTGATTGGTAGGTAAGTCCACCCCCCTCTCCCGCATGATCAAGAAAAAAGTGTCAACTTGTCACTGATAAGAGAAGTGTGAGGTGCCAGGAGAATTACGAGAGAAGGATTTATTTACAGAAGATGAGAGCACAGAAGATAAGTGATATTTGAATGCATTTACATGCAGTAAATCAATTGCAATCAAGATTTGAGTACAAGTGACTAAGTGATTCAAGTGAACCGAATCACATTACCGAGTGACTCAGATTAGTCCATAAAATGAATTGTATTTACCACCACTATGCAGCAGTTTCAAAACAAAAAAACGTGTCTCTTAAAAAGACAGTTCACAATTAATTTAAACTTCAAAATAAATGATTCCCCAGTACAATTATGTAACATACAGTACAGGCCAAAAGTTTGGACACACCTTCTCTTCAATGTTTTTTCTTGATTATTTTTATTTTCTACATTGTAGATTAATACTGAATACTGAAACATCCAAACTATGAAGAATTATGTAGTGAACCAAAAAGTGTTAAACAAACCAGAATATGTTTTATATTTTACCAACTCTACCTCTGCACAACCCAACTGATGGTCTCAAACACATTAAAAAAGCAACAAATTCCAAAAATTCACTCTAGACAAGGCACAAACATTCATTGAAAACCATTCCCGGTGGAGACCTAATAAAGCTGGTTGAGAAAATTTCAAAGAGTGTGCAAATCTGTCATTAAAGCAAAAGATGCTACTTTGAAGAATCTAAAATATAAAACATATTCTGGTTTGTTTAACACTTTTTTGTTTACTACATAATTCCATATGTGTTCCTTCATAGTGTGGATGTCTTTAGTATTAATCTACAATGTAGAAAATTTAAAAAAAAATTAAGAAAAACCCCAGGAATGAGAAAGTGTGTCCAAACTTTTGGCCTGTACTGTATATACAGTACATACAGAACACAGAACTAATATTGTAAACACATTTCAGGATTTAGTGGAATTTTAAACAAAAAACAAAAGTGTTTTTAACCCTGTTACACCCACACAGACATGACTGGCTGATGTCTGTACAGGGGGAAAAGAAAAAGATCGACTAGGGCTTCCTTATTGCTGTTTTACTCATCCCACAAACTGGGACTCAGTCAAGTGCAACACATTCAATTATTCATCTTTATTTACCACCTCATCGGGTGGCATGGTGGCTAAGTGGGTAGCGCTGTCACCTCACAGCAAGAAGGTCCTGGGTTCGATCTCCAGGTGGGGCGGTCTTAATCCTTTCTGTGTGGAGTTTGCATGTTCTCCCCGTGTCCATGTGGGTTTCCTCCAAGTGGAGTATTTTAAATGTGTAATACTACTGTACTGTACTATAGTATTTCTAATGTACTACTACTGTACTGTTCTATATTATTTCTAATGTACTACTACTGTACTGTACTATAGTATTTCTAATGTACTACTACTTCACTGTACTATAGAAATACTACAGAACAGTACAATAGTAGTACATTAAAAATACTATAGTACAGTGCAGTAGTAGCACATTAGAAATATTATAGTACAGTACAGTAGTATTACACATTAGATATACTTTAGTACAGTACAGTAATAGTACATTTGAAATACTATAGTACAGTACAGTAGTGGTACATTAGAAATACTATAGTACAGTACAGTAGTAGTATATTAGAATTACTATAGTACAGTACATTAGAAATACTACAGTACAGTACAATAGTAGTACATTAAAAATACTAATGTACTGTACTATAGTAATTCTAATATACTACTACTGTACTGTACTATAGTATTTCTAATGTGCTACTACATACTATAGTGTAGTACTGTACTATAGTATTTCCAATGTACTACTACTGTACTGTTCTATATTATTTCTAATGTACTACTACTGTACTGTACTATAGTATTTCAAATGTACTATTACTGTACTGTACTAAAATATATCTAATGTGTAATACTACTGTACTGTACTATAATATTTCTAATGTACTACTACTGCACTGTACTATAGTATTTCTAATGTGCTACTACTGCACTGTACTATAGTATTTCTAATGTGCTACTACTGTACTGTACTGTAGTATTTCTAATGTACTACTACTGTACTGTACTATAGTATTTCTAATGTGCTACTACTGTACTGTACTATCGTATTTCTAATGCACTACTACTGGACTGTACTATAGTATTTCTAATGTGCTACTACTGTACTGTACTATAGTATTTCTAACGCACTACTACTGCACTGTACTATAATATTTCTAATGTACTACTACTGGACTGTACTATAGTATTTCTAATGCACTACTACTGCACTGTACTATATTATTGCTAATGTACTACTACTGGACTGTACTATAGTATTTCTAATGTGCTACTACTGTACTGTACTATAGTATTTCTAACGCACTACTACTGCACTGTACTATAATATTTCTAATGTACTACTACTGGACTGTACTATAGTATTTCTAATGCACTACTACTGCACTGTACTATATTATTGCTAATGTACTACTACTGTACTGTACTAAAGTATATCTAATGTGTACTACTACTGTACTGAACTGTAGTATTTCTAATGTACTACTACTGCACTGTACTGTAGTATTTCTAATGCACTACTAATGCACTGTACTATAATATTTCTAATGTACTACTACTGAACTGTACTATAGTATTTCTAATGCACTACTACTGCACTGTACTATAGTATTTCTATGTACTACTACTGGACTGTACCACAGTATTTCTAATGCACTACTACTGCACTGTACTGTAGTATTTCTAACGTACTACTATTGTACTGTACTGTAGTATTTCTAATGTACTACTACTGCACTGTACTATAGTAATTCTAATGTACTACTACTGCACTGTACTATAGTATTTTTAATGTACTACTATTGTACTGTACTGTAGTATTTCTATTGTACTGTACTATAGTAATTCTTATGTACTACTACTGTACTGTACTATACTATTTCTAATGTGCTACTACATACTATAGTGTAGAACTGTACTATAGTATTTCCAATGTACTACTACTATACTGTACTATATTATATCTAATGTACTACTATTGTACTGTACTATAGTATTTCTAATGTACTGCTACTGTACTTTACTTTAGTATTTCTAATGTACTACTACATACTGTAGTGTTGTACTGTACTATAGTATTTCTAATGTACTACTACATACTATAGTGTAGTACTGTACTATAGTATTTCTAATGTACTATTGTACTGTACTATAGTTTTTTGAATGTACTACTATTGTACTGTACTATAGTATTTCTAATGTACTACTACTGTACTGTACTATAGCATTTCTAATATGCTACTACTGTACTGTACAATAGTATTTCTAATGTACTACTACTGTAATATACTATAATATTTCTAATATACTACTACATACTATTGTGTAGTACTGTACTATAATATTTTCAATGTACTACTATTGTACTATAGTATTTCTAATGTACTACTACTGGACTGTACAATAGTATTTCTAATGCACTACTACTGCACTGTACTATAGTTTTTCTAATGTACTACTATTGTACTGTACTGTAGTATTTTTAAAGTACTACTACTGCACTGTACTATAGTAATTCTAATGTACTACTACTGCACTGTACTATAGTATTTTTAATGTACTACTATTGTACTGTACTGTAGTATTTCTAATGTACTGTACTATAGTAATTCCAATGTACTACTACTGTACTGTACTATAGTATTTCTAATGTGCTACTACATACTATAGTGTAGTACTGTACTATAGTATTTCCAATGTACTACTACTATACTGTACTATATTATTTCTAATGTACTACTATTGTACTGTACTATAGTATTTCTAATGCACTACTACTGTACTGTACTATAGTATTTCTAATGTACTGCTACTGTACTTGACTATAGCATTTCTAATGTACTACTACATACTGTAGTGTTGTACTGTACTATAGTATTTCTAATGTACTACTACATACTATAGTGTAGTACTGTACTATAGTATTTCTAATGTACTATTGTACTGTACTATAGTTTTTTGAATGTACTACTATTGTACAGTTCTATAGTATTTCTAATGTACTACTACTGTACTTTACTATAGTATTTCTAATATGCTACTACTGTACTGTACTATAGTATTTCTAATGTACTACTACTGTACTATACTATAATATTTCTAATGTACTACTACATACTATGGTGTAGTACTGTACTATAATATTTTCAATGTACTACTATTGTACTATAGTATTTCTAATGTACTACTACTGTACTGTACTATAGTATCTCTAATGTGTAATAGTACTGAACTGTACTATAGTATTTCTAATGAACTATTTATGTACTGTACTATAATATTTCTAATATACTACTACTGTATTTTACTATAGTATTTCTAATGTATTACTACTGTACTTTACTATAGTATGTTTAATGTACTACTACTTTACTGTACTATAGTATCTCTAATGTGTAATAGCACTGTACTGTACTATAGTATTTCCAATGAACTATTACTGTACTGTACTATAATATTTCTAATGTACTACTACTGTACTGTACTATATTAGATCTAACGTACTACTATTGTACTATAGTATTTCAAATGTACTATTACTGTACTGTGCTATAGTATTTCTAATGAACTATTACTGTACTGTATTATAATATTTTTAATGTACTACTACTGTACTGTTCTAAATTATATCTAATGTACTACTACTGTACTGTACTATAGTATTTCAAATGTACTACTGCTGTACTTTACTATAGTATTTCTAATGTATTGCCACTGTACTGTACTATAGTATTTTACATTTTACATTTACATTTTCAGCGTTTAGCAGACGCTTTTATCCAAAGCGACTTACACAATGAGCAATTGAGGGTTAAGGGCCTTGCTCAGGGACCCAACAGTGGCAACTTGGTGGTGGTGGTGGGGCTTGAACCGGCAACCTTCTGTTTACTAGTCCAGTACCTTAACCACTGAGCTATCACTGAGCTATCACTGAGCTATCACTGGAAATACATTAGTATTTCTAATGTATTACCACTGTACTGTACGATAGCATTTCTAATGTACTACTACTGTACTGTACTATAATATTTCAAATGTACTACTACTGTACGATAGCATTTCTAATGTACTACTACTGTACTGTATGAAAGTATTTCAAATGTACAACTGCTATACTTTACTATAGTACTTCTAATGTACCACTACTGTACTGTACTGTAGAATTTCTAATGTACTACCACATACTATAGTGTAGTGCGGTACTATAGTATTTCTAATGTACTACTACATACTATAGTGTAGTACTGTACTATAGTATTTCTAATGTACTACTACATACTATAGTGTAGTACTGTACTATAGTATTTCTAATGTACTGCTATTGTACTGTACTATAGTATTTCTAATGTACTACTACTGTATGGTACTATAGTATTTCTAATGTACTACTACATGCTATAGTGTTGTACTGTACTATAGTATTTCTAATGTACTACTGTTTTACTGAACTATAGTATTTCTGTTGTACTTCTACTGTAATGTACTACAGTATTTCTGTTGTACTATTACTGTAATGTACTATAGTATTTCTATTGTACTACCACTGTACTGTACTATAGTATTTCTATTGTACTACTAATGTATTGTACTACAGTATTTCTATTGTACTACTACTGTAATGTACTATAGTATTTCTATTGTACTACTATTGTACTGTACTGTAGTATTTCTATTGTACTACTACTGTAATGTACTATAGTATTTCTATTGTACTATTACTGTAATGTACTATAGTATTTCTATTGTACTACCACTGTACTATACTATAGTATTTCTATTGTACTACTACTGTATTGTACTACAGTATTTCTATTGTACTACTACTGTAATGTACTATAGTATTTCTATTGTACTACTGCCCTCTACTGGTTCTGAACTGCTTAAACACACAGCGTTTTCTGGTGGAATCAGACCTGCTGCTACTCTGAAGCATTTTCTGTGATTAACAGGTTTGTTATATTTTCTATCTTTACCCGACACAAACGCTCCAGACTTTCACTGGTAACTGACTCTTCTGTGTAATTGTTGTGAATAATGAACCACAAACCTGGAAATATTGTACATTTAGATATCATTCTAATCAATTTATTTAATTAATGCATTTTTGCCCACTGTGTTTCCAGGTGGCACCAGGCTCGTTCATATCCCTCATGCTGCCATTCTTTTTTTAATGCACGATGAATTTAGATGCACTAATGAGAGATTTCGACCAGTGCAATATAAAACCATGGTTTCATTTTTACTTTATTTTTTACTTTAATGTAATTACAGGAATTATTAAAATTGAATACTGTTGTTTCAGTCAGAACACAAAATCTACACTCTTTAATGTTTGTAATAAGCAGACGAACTGTACTAGTATGTGAAGGGGCAAGCCTTTACAATACAGGAGAATTTAATGCAGTCTGCAACTCTTCTGGGTGGGGCTGGGGGCTTCAGCAGCAGATGTTTAGAAGAAACTAGACTTGGCTAGACTGGGGAGAAAAATATGTTGGTTTAAACATTTTTTGTAGCTTCACTTCACACCTAAACAAAAGTCACACTGCATATATATATAGTCAGAGGTTGGCAATCCCAAATCATGTCCAATCAATTGAATCACCACAGGTGGACACCAATTAAATTGTAGAAACATATTAAGCAGTTTCAGTCAAAACAAAATGCATTTCAGCTCACTTTTGGGTGTCATATCAAAGGGTGTGCACACTTGTGTACATATGATATTTATTAAATTAGCACACGTCTAAAAATTAGGGCTGTCAAACGATTAAAAATTTTAATCGTGATTAATCTCAGAATTTCATATAGTTAATTGCGATTAATCACATTTTTTTAAAAAAGAAGAAAACAAGGATTTTTAAGTGAAATGTTACAATTAAAATTAAAACACATTTTATGCTAAATGTACTTATGTTAAAAACTGCTGGGACAAGAGAAAACTGTAAGGGAGTTTTATTCACTCACATACTAGGCAGTAATTCTATCCAGCAGAGACCCTTGACTTCGTATAAATGTCAGATTGTAGGTTAAAATTTCTCCATCAGCAAACATTGTAGATCAGCGGTGCTTCAGGTGGGATAAGGCGTAGTTATTGTAACAGACTTTTCTGTGGTTGTATCGTGACAATGGTTTGATGGACGTTTCTACACGAAGTGAGTGTGTTTTGACCCTTTGGGGCTTCCATAGTTCATGGAATAGCATGCTTGGCTAACGCGATGACTCTAGCTGTCCGCTATTCAGTACCGTAACAGAAGAAGTTAATAAAGTGTTCTGCTCCCGACAACTTGTGAATATACCGTGTATTTATTTCTTTATTAAGAAAGTGCATCACTACAACGCTCGGTTACATTATGTTAACAAACCGCAAATGAAAAACGGTGGCAAGTCTCAACATGAACTACGGATGACTCGCAGGGCCAAATAGAATTTGCGTTAACGGCACTATTTTTTTAAATCGCGTTAAATTGAGATTGTGTTAAATAGTTGTTATCGCGTTAACTTCGACAGCCCTACTAAAAACCTACTTTCACTTTGTAATTGTGGCTAATTTGTGTAGATTTTTTGACAAAAAAATGATCTATTATAGAATGAGTCTGTAATGTAATAAAATGTGGAGAAGGTGAAAGGGGTATGCAGACTTTCCAGCTTGACTGTATACCTACCAATGATGGATAACAGCTTTTTTCGCTACAATGAGACGCTCAAACCTAGTGGTGATATAAGACAATAACACGCGAGGTGTGTTCCTTACGTACAGTTTACTCTGTAACTTTGTGAAGCTGGATTTTCTGCAGTAACGGCAACCAAAACAAAGATATGATACACACACAATATATAATGTGCAACTCATCAAACTTAATTTGACAGCTTTTAGGGTGGGGCTTCAGGGGTCTTCCAGTCAAAGGTCATGGTGAAATATGTTATTAATTACATTATGGTCAAAGGTTATGTTACTTGAGATGGTAGACATATTATGTTATTAAAATGTCACATCTGTGTCAAATGTCAAATCTGTCAAACCATCCATCACACATATGTGGAAATGTGGCAGGGGGTTAAAGGTTATGTTACTGGATCTATTCAATGTAACAGAGCATTTTGGGAGCCTCCAATCATGGGTTGAGGAGTGTTTGACTTGAGATGATAGACATATGGTTATTAAAAACACATGTGCCATCTGTTCATTTGGTAACAGAGCATCTTTGGAGCCTCGGTCAAGGGGTTAAAGGTTGTGTTACTCGAGATGTTAAGCATATGGTTATTAAAAACATATGTGCCATTTGTTCATAGGGTAACCGTGCTTCCTGAGGGCTTCTTGTCTTAAGGAAGTTATGTAATGTTGACACCACAAACACACACACACACACACACACACACAATACCTTACCCCTCACACCACAAACACACACACACACACACACACACACACACACACACACACAATACCTTACCCCTCACACCACAAATGTATTGCTTGTCCATTCATGTTGGTTCTCCTATGAAGAATGGAATTTCGATCTCAAACAGTTTTTAAACCAGCTTTGAAATTTGTCTATCATCTTAAGTAACATAACCTTTGACCATAATGTAATTAATATTATATTTCACCATGACCTTTGACCGGAAGCCCCCTGAAGCCCCGCCCTAAAAGCTGTCAAATTAAGTTTGATGAGTTGCACATTATATATTGTGTGTGTTATGATGTTGGAAATGGAAGCTGTTTTTCTTGCTTTTGTAGCGATCTCTGGATATTCTGCCTTGATTTTAATTTAAACCACTGGCAAGTTTCAAGTTGACTGAAACAAACTTTTTAAGGCCACCATCATTTACAATCTCCAGCACTTGATCCTCTTCCACAAACATGATGTGGTGCTTTTAAAAACTCAAATCTGCTTTAGAATTGATCTATTTTTACTCCCTCAATTCAATTCAAAGTGCTTTATTAACATGACAAATACTCTCTCTCTCTCTCTCTCTCTCTCTCTCTCTCTCTACAGGAAGTTGTTAACAGTTTAATTCTCAGTCGATCAGTTAGTTGGACAGGATGAAGTTCAGGACACTTCCTGTGATGCTCTGTAAGTAATAATTTTTTCTCTTATCTTCATTAACTTAAGGGATGATGAATGATAATTAAGAAATGAGGGTTAATAATGTTAATTAACAGTCTGATAATCTTAATTGATGAGATTCTGTGTGATTAATAAATGTGTGTGGAGTTCAGCTTGTTTTTAAACTTTTCTCTGATGCTGAATTTAAATGGATGTTGTTTTTTACTCTTGTTTAGATCAGGAAAGCTGATTATTTAAAATGATTTTTCATTGTTTACTGTATCAGTGATTTGGTTATTGTTTGTTTTGTAGGATGGTTTTCTATGACCTTCACAATTTCATTAACACGCCTATATTTACCATTTTAGGAGCACAAAAACATCAGTTTCTTTTTCTGATTATACAAACTTTGAAGCTGGAAAGTCTGCACACCCCTTTGACCTTCTCCATATTTAATTACATTACAGACTTGTTCTATAGTAGATTGAGTTCTACACAATTAGTCACAATGTCAAAGTGAAAGCAGGTTTTTAGACATTTGTGCTAATTTATTAAAAATCAAAATGTAAAATATCATATGTACATACGTGTGCACACTCTTTGATATGACACCCAAAGGTGAGCCGAGGTGCATTGTGTTTTCACTGATACTGCTTGAAATGTTTCTACAATTTGATTGGAGTCCACTTGTGGTCAATTCAATTGATTAAACATGAATGGAGTTTGCCAAAAACCACCTAGAGGCTCTTAAACCATGAGAAACAAGATTCTCTTGTCTGATAAAACCAAAATTGAACTTTCTGGCCTGAATACCAAGCGTCACATCTGGAGGAAACCAGGCACCACTCATCACCTGGCTAATGCCATCCCTACAGTGAAGCATGGCGGTGGCAGCATCATGATGTGGGGATGTTTTTCATCAGTGGGACCGGAGCGACTAGTCCTGATAGAGGAAAAGATAATTTCAACTAAGTACACCAAGATCCTTGAAGTAAACCTGCTCCAGAGCGCTCAAGACCTCAGACTGCGGCGAAGGTTTAACTTCCAACATGACAACGACCCAAAGCACACAGCCAAGAGAACAAAGGAGTGGCTTCAGAGAAAGACCTGAATCCAATTGAACATGTGTGGAAGAAGCTGAAATGCTGAAAATGGCTGCATACCAGCCTGACGGAGATTGCAAGAATATGCCAAGAGGAACGGTCAAAAATGTCCAGAAACAAGTGTGCCAAGCTTGTAGCTTCTTTCCCAAGATGGCTTGAAGCTGTAATTGCTGCCAAGTATTAAGCTAAGGGTGTGTACAGATACAGTATGTAACCCCTAAATAAACAATGTTTTTAATGTAAAATATAACTGCATATTTTTACTTTGTAATTATTAGTGACTGTGTGTAGATGTTTGTGACAAAAAAAGAACTCAGCCTATTATAGAATGAGTCTGTAACATAATAAAACATGGAGAAGGTGAAAGGCGTGTGCAGACTTTCCGGATTGACTGTATTAAGGTAACTCACACTGATCAGCCCTAACATTAAAACTAGGGATGTCCCGATCCGATCTCAAAGATCGGGATCGGGGCCGATCAAGGCATTTTTTAATTGATCGGAATCGGCTTTACTAAACCCGAACTTAATCCCGATCTTTTGTGTTACGTCAGCATGTTCGCTGTGTGGAAATACTTTAAATTGAAAAGTAAAACAAGTCCAACAGTGAAGTGTAACGTCTGCAGTGTGAGCGTTTCACGAGGCGGTGGGAGCAGAGCTGCGTTCATGTGTGAGAGTGTGTGTGAGTTAAGGATCACACTGGTTTACAAAACAATGTAGTGATGCACTCGTTTAATGAAGAAATAAATGCACGGTATATTTACATATTGTCGGGAGCAGAACACTTTATTAACTTCTTCTGTTACGGTACCGAATAGCCGACAGTTGAGTCAAGCACGCTATTTCATGTTCTATGGAAGGCCTAAAGGGTTAAAACACACTCACTTCGTGTACAAACGTCCATCAAACCCTTGTCTCAATACAAGCACTTTAAGAACTGGCTTTCCTTCATAACAAAAGAGCCTTACCATTTTATTTTGGTATTCAGGTTTTACTGTAATGCTTTTAAGTAACTTTTTTTCTTATATTCAAGTTAAGCTGCTACACAGATTTCTGTTCATTTTTAGTGTATCACTGCATTAAACATTTTTTTTCTTTGAATGTAAAGTTTAAAGTAAAACTAATTATCTCACTCATTTTGATTGATTTTGTAAAAATACAAAAATATTAAGCAATAGCTTGGATGCAGCATTTTTCCCTTCAGCACTGCAGAGCTATTTAGTTGTTAAACATATACACTGGATTAATTTCAATAATTGTAATGTACTTGAAGTGTGCACTGTGTGAACAGTATTATCTAGTTCTTATCTAGACAATATCTAGAAAATACAAGTACTGTATCGGTTTGAGAATCGGTATCGGATCGGGATCAAAATTAATAATCGGGATCGGTATCGGGAACAAAAAAACGTGATCGGGACATCCCTACTTAAAACCATCCCCTAAAATGCTGTGAAAACAGCTCTGACCCACCAAGACTTGGACACCACAACACATGAAGGTGTCCTGTGAATTTATAACATAAGATGTACTGAATCAATAATGTACTTTTATTTTATTTATGATGAGTTTGTTTAGTTTATGGTTGATTTTTATGCTAACTTGCCTGAAATGCTTTCTTGAAGTATGAGTAGCTTAGTGTTGAAGAGTAACATGTAGAACTTCAGTCAGACTTATGTCATTATAATTACACCCAGTTTAGAGCAGCCCGGTGACAAACTACTAGAGTAGCTCCCTCACAGGAACATGAACTAATGTCACTAAATTCAGCAGTGAGTTAGGCTGAGAGTTGTGTCCTTCTGCTTTGCTATTTTAGCATCTGCATCTCATAAGTGTTAATTCACTTTAGGTTTCTCCCTCTTAAACTTACCAGTTCCATTGTTGGCGCTTTTGTTTTTTAAAGCCATGATACTGGGCCGCTCTGTCTGGGTTTTTTTGCTGGTGTGTGATGCCAGTGTGCTGTATGTTTCTGGGAACTTATCCAGTGTCCTGGAACGTGGTCATGGTCTCGGCTGGTTCTGAGGGTTCCCTATTGCTTTTTTTCCCAAGAGCTGGATTATTGCAGATGGCCTATTGCGTCAATCAGTTCTCAGTCCGGCGCTATCCCTGTCCTATACATGTTTTACATTTACATTTTACATTTTAGGCATTTTAGCAGACGCCTTTTTCCAAAGTGACTTACATTACAGTTACAGTCTGAGCAACTGAGGGTTAAAGGACTTGCTCAAGGGCCCAACAGTCTAACCTAGCAGTGGTGGGGCTTGAACCAGCAACATTTGGATTACTAGTCCTGTGTCCTAACCACGAGGCTACAGCTTGCATGTTTTCTGTTGTGGGATGCGGGTGTTTTTGTGTCTTTCATTTTTACTGAGTTTTTGTTATTTTAGCCACTTTATTTATTTTTGTTATGAAGCTTTTCACCTACAGGTGTGTGGCTTCACATCATGCTTGTTTATTTTTCTTGCTGGGACTGCAGTGGTAGACAGTCATATTAGACAGAGTGGTTATATGACTAGTATTTTTTATGCACTGGCTAGTTCTGCGTTTCCTTTTTTTCCACACCTTTTTTCTGAGATCTGGATTGTCGCAGGCTTGTCATATTGTCACAACAAGTTTTAATTTATTTTAATTACTTTTAATTACTTTTTACCCAGCAGGCTGTGGATGTGTTTGAGCTATTCACTATATTATGTTTCTGTTATTTTATTTTCTCACCTCTCTTATTTGCCTGTTACCCTTTTTGTTTGTGGTTTTTTAGCCACAGTGTTGGTTCAGCTTCCTGCATCCTGCTAAACCTGGTGCCTCAGTGATGAGGCATGACCCAACACGTTACAATGTACATAAAAGTCTTAGTAATGACATGTAATATAAGATTTGTATTTATGCAACATTTATATCACAATGTTAAATAGTTTTAGCTAAACACATTTATCATTTTAGCAGCAATAACTGCAGCCAAATTCTTTCATCTAGAGATCAGTCTTTCATCTCTCTGTGGAGAAATTTTGGCTCATCTTCATTTGCAGAATTGCTTTTTTAGAAACGTACATAAAGTAGAACCATTTTTTATTATGCATAATGTGTGTTCATTTTACATCAGTCTTTTTTTAATAGACACTTTCTGATAACAGGATGCTGTTGGCTTTATATTTTTGGTTGCAGCACAATTCTCAGTACTGACCAAGGTGTTTAAATAATCCAGCAACACTGCTGCACCGGATACACTCATACAAGTACATCACACATGAACATGTCATGGCTACCAATCATTTCTGGTGAGTGGGGGTCCAATTGGAGTTCTTGATAAATGGGGTACATTTACAGTACATTCCTAAATTGTTGGTACCCCTGGTAAAGATGAGTAAAAAGTTTAATAACAAATTCACCTTTTGGGGCTTGTGTGCTTGTGTTCATGTACGTTTGTGTGTGTGTGTGTGTGTGTGTGTGTGTGTGTGTGTGTGTGTGTGTTGAGGTGCTATTGTTCCTATATGCTTTTCATCACACAGTTACTAAAAGATTAATGTAATTATATTTTTATATTTAGTGCTTTTGCAATACAGAACAATTTCTCAGTACAAAGTTGGGACAGAAGGTAAAATGCTAATTACAACAGAAAGAATTTTAGGAACAGCACAAAATGCTTCTGTAATGAATATGGACACATGGCTTAAAAATCCTTTAGGAAAAAAAATGCCGAACACACGTAAAGTGGTAGCTACAGTATATATCAACAGCAAGTGGTAGCTACAGTATATATCTACAGTAAGTGGTAGCTACAGTATATATCAACAGTAAGTGGTAGCTACAGTATATATCTACAGTAAGTGGTAGCTACAGTATATATCAACAGTAAGTGGTAGCTACAGTATTTATCTACAGTAAGTGGTAGCTACAGTATATATCAACAGTAAGTGGTAGCTACAGTATATATCAACAGTAAGTGGTAGCTACAGTATTTATCTACAGTAAGTGGTAGCTACAGTATATATCAACAGTAAGTGGTGGCTACAGTATATATCAACAGTAAGTGGTAGCTACAGTATATATCAACAGTAAGTGGTGGCTACAGTATATATCAACAGTAAGTGGTAGCTACAGTATATATCAACAGTAAGTGGTAGCTACAGTATATATCTACAGTAAGTGGTAGCTACAGTATATATCTACAGTAAGTGGTAGCTACAGTATATATCAACAGTAAGTGGTAGCTACAGTATATATCAACAGTAAGTGGTAGCTACAGTATTTATCTACAGTAAGTGGTGGCTACAGTATATATCAACAGTAAGTGGTGGCTACAGTATATATCAACAGTAAGTGGTAGCTACAGTATATATCAACAGTAAGTGGTGGCTACAGTATATATCAACAGTAAGTGGTGGCTACAGTATATATCAACAGTAAGTGGTAGCTACAGTATATATCAACAGTAAGTGGTGGCTACAGTATATATCAACAGTAAGTGGTAGCTACAGTATATATCAACAGTAAGTGGTAGCTACAGTATATATCAACAGTAAGTGGTAGCTACAGTATATATCAACAGTAAGTGGTAGCTACAGTATATATCTACAGTAAGTGGTAGCTACAGTATATATCAACAGTAAGTGGTAGCTACAGTATATATCTACAGTAAGTGGTAGCTACAGTATATATCAACAGTAAGTGGTAGCTACAGTATATATCAACAGTACGTGGTAGCTACAGTATATATCTACAGTAAGTGGTAGCTACAGTATATATCAACAGTAAGTGGTAGCTACAGTATATATCTACAGTAAGTGGTAGCTACAGTATATATCTACAGTAAGTGGTAGCTACAGTATATATCAACAGTAAGTGGTAGCTACAGTATATATCTACAGTAAGTGGTAGCTACAGTATATATCAACAGTAAGTGGTAGCTACAGTATATATCAACAGTAAGTGGTAGCTACAGTATATATCAACAAAATATAGAAGCTCTGTTTCTGGGTGGACTTGATTAGGACAGTTGTAGTCTAGTGGTTAAGGTACTGGACTAGTAATCAGAGGGTTGCCGGTTTAACCCCCACCACTGCCAGATTGCCACTTTTGGGCCCTTGAGCAAGGCCCTTAACCCTCACTTGCTTAGATTGTATACTGTCACAACTGTATATTGCTTTGGATAAAAAAAAGTATCTGCTAAATGCTGAACATGTAAAATGCTGACCGGCTTGTTCTGGCTGACCTTCATTTACTCTTTTCCCAAGAACCTGATCGTCACAGCAGTTCTGACACCAAGTTTTCATTTCTGTTTGATCCTTTTCTTCTACTTTCTCTGTTGTGGGTTGTGGATGTTTTTGTTCTTTTTATTTGTTACTTTGCTTGTTTCTGTTATTTTGGCCACTGCTTTTATTTCTCTTTACCCTTTTTGTTTGTGGCTTTTTAGCTATACATTATTGCTCTTCTTTGATTAAGCATCATGCATATTGGGTTCATTTACATGAAAAGTTTCATGCGTCCTGTCTGTGATCACATTTTATAATAATGATTTTTACTCTGTTTCTCTCCCATCATCCAGTGCTGATGGGATTCTTCCACTATGCACAAACTGAAGGTAATTTATTTGCATTTTATTTATTGGATAATTATAATAATTGCCATTTTACCATCAGTCTACACTTAATTACTCTTAATAAGCACATACCCTGTTTGCATTGGATGTAGGTGCACAGTTAAAGATTACAGCTATTTTCTTTTGTGTTAACCTATTTTCTTTTGTGTTGTCACTTTCGTTATCGCCACACTTTGCTGCTAGCTTTAGCCCCTGCCTATTAGAGGGTTATTTACAAAACTAACTGCAGAACGTCTGAAAGCACATGTATAAACTGGGTGCTGCATTCTGGTTGGCTGAGATGAATGTCACTCGCATAACGCCACTACAATATCTTAATATAATAATAACAACCTGGCAAGTGCAGCCAATGAGTGCGGTGGGGGATGAGTTAATATCATGGAGCCCCCAGCCCCCCATCCCCCCCCCACCCCCACGCTATGGGCCCCAGTGCACCTGCACCCCCGGTAGTTATGCCCCTGGTCACAGCATTAAAACCACAGACAGAAGTGAATAACACAGGTGAATGGTACCTGTCAATAAATCAGGCATCAAGTGAACAGACAGATCCTGAAGTTGATGTGGTGGAAAAATGAGCGAGCGTGATGATCTGAGGGCCAAATTGTGATGGCTAGACAACTGGGTCTTGTGGGGTGTTTCTGACATGCAGTAGTTAGTAATACTTATTAAAAGAGGTCTAAGGGAGGACAACATGTGAACCAGCAACAGGGTCATGGGTGCCCAAGGCTCATTTATGCACATGGGGAGCAAAGCCTTGTCTGATCTGATCCCACAGAAGAGCTACTGTAGTTAATGCTGGCTGTGATAGAAACGTGTCAGAACTAACAGTACATTGCACTGTGTATAGATTCAAACCCGTCAGAGTGTCCATGCTGACCCCTGTCTACCACTAAAAGCTCCTACAATTGGCATTTAAGTATTAGAACTGGACCATGAAGCAGTGGAAGAAGCTAGCCTGGTCTGATAAATCATGTTTTCCTTTACTTCATGATGAATCTAAGTGGTTTGCACCTTGCAACTCTTTCATGGATGCCATTTTAGTCCAGTGTCTTTCTTATTGTGGAATCATGTACAGTGACCTTTTACTGAGGTGAGTGTTTTTCTTTAGATGTTCGTCTGGGTACTTTTATGACCTTCTGGAAGTTAGTGATGCATTCCTGGTAAAAGTTTTGTTGTCCCTTCACTCCTGGAAAGGTTGACCACTATTTCTAGTTTACTCCATTTGTGGATAATGTATAAATAGCTTATATTTCATTCACTCAGAGACCGGTGATGTAACTCACAGCTCTGTTTATTATTCTTTCGAACTCCCCTTACACTTCCTTATTACGCACCCACAGAACTCTGGGTAATGTAGTTCTCACCAGTACACCTCCCCCTTTTAGCTGAAAAGTACCCCATACACATGACATTTTGTAACTTTTAGTGTTAATTTCACATCCTTTAACGTTTTCACATATTACTTAAACCTTTTCCAAACTATGTTATTTTGTTTCAAAACTTAGCCAGTTTGTTGAACAAAACTGAACTAGTTTTTGTCAGTAACCTCAGTTGTCTAAGCACATGGTTTATATGTCCAGTCTATCAGGACGTCTTGACAATCTTCCAGATCTTGTGACAAATCCAGTTGTACGGAAACGTCTCCTGTTTCTCCTTAACATCCTTCGCTCTGTTTCCACCAAGTAAAATCTTGGGGTATGAGCTGGTCCCATGACAGAACCGTGGATGTGCTCTGTAGGAAGCCAAACCTTTTGTCCTTTTTGAAGCTTCGCCTGTGACTGTGAACTGTGACATCTGAGGATGTGGTTCTAAGCTCTACCACCTCTATCTATCTGGAGAAGTAATCAACAATGAGCAAGTAACTTTTCTTGTCATGTTCAAAGAGATCCATACCTACTTTACACCATGAGCGAGCTGGGACTGGGCTAGACAACAGAGGCTCACACCGCTGTACTCTGTGTTTCATGCATATGTCACAGTTGTCCATCATCAAGCGAATTTGAGATGACAGACCTGGCCACCATACAGAATGTTGAGCTCTGGCTCGGCATTTAGAAATGCCCTGGTGTCCCTCATGGATCTTTTCAAGAATGTCCTTCTGCAGTTAAACTGGAATCACTAATCTATCTCCTCACTAATCTATCTCCTCTTTTGGCTCTGACTTGCCAAAAATGTTTTAGGTCTTTGCATATGGCATGTTTCTCTGGCCAGCCAGCTAAACAGTATTGTTTTGCAACCTTACACATATCATCGGCTGTTTGAGCTTCTTGGATCTGTTTCAGACGAATCTCTGTCACCGGCAGTGATAACACTATAGTGTCAACAAAGACCTAAACATCTTTTTCCAACTGCTGATCAGCGAGTGTCAACGCATTGCTGAGTGGTGCACGAGACAGCTTGTCTGCAGTTTTGAGTTTTTTTTCCAGGAACATTTTGTATGTCATAACAGAATCTCAAGAGGCGAAGGTGGACTCTGACAATTCTGGGAGGTAGCTCATCTAGGCCTCCTTCTTTACTTGCTCTCTTGGAAGGCGGTCGCACTTCTCCCTCACTTTCCTGCTTGGCTTCTCCTGTATCGTCTTGTCTCGTCTACTCTACTCTACTGAGATTCTCTTAGCACTGCTCTTCAAAGAACAAATTATGGAATTAGTTAAATGGTCTCTGAATGCTATTGCCACCATCTTCTCATCGAGAAGTTCGGGTTTGGGGGAACCCACATGCCCCGGCGGAACGCAGATGGCGAGATACGCGATGGACTCGTGGGAGAAGTGGAGGGTCGTGTGCCTGGCACCTCTTTCGTTAGAGGACATAGAGGATGTTTACCTATTCGGAACTTTGATTGTGGGGTTTTTGCTGATTGGATTAGGCTTTACCCTGCTGTATCAGGAAATTAAAAGAGTTGGGTCAGTTGTCAAAGGTCCCCAGAAACTGCCCAATTTGATTGATATCCGTTGGAACTCAGACTGTGACTATAAATCGCAATATGGAATATTACTATTAATAGGACGGGTCTGCAGCGTCTGCTGGAATGTGGCTGTGAATCGCCGGATGGCTGCTTGTCGTAGTTGGTTACTTTTCATCGATCCCCACATCCCTAACCCGTGGCTGGTTGTGTGACTATGTTATGTTTTTATGTTTATATGTGCTTGTGTGCTGTAAGGGGCTTTTTTCGTGTTACCATAGTGTGCTCCTCAAGGGAGCACAATCTGGTCGCTGTTTTTTTTTTTTATCTCCTACTCTCCCAATGTGTTTTGTCCTGTCTTCCTGTCCTGTCCTGTCCCGTCCCCTCCCCCCTGTCATATGGAATGTTCTGGACGGGTTGATGGCTAATTTCGCTGTAATTGTACCTGTTGCAATTTATAGTGACAATAAAGACTACTACTACTACTACTACTATTACACAGCAGCGGCAGAAGTGGCTTGTGGTCAGTCAGTATGGTGAAGTGTAGGCCTTGGAGATATGAGACTAACCTTTCGCACGCCCATGTGACTGCTAGCTTTTCTTTTTCAATTTGTGCATAGCGCTTCTCTGTGTCTGTCAGTCCTCTTGAAATGTATGTGACAGGTCTCCATGTGCCATCACATTGTCTCTGTGTAAGTACAGCACCGACACCATATGAGGATGCATCTGCTGCAACTCTTGTCTCTCTTTCTGGTGAGTACTGCACCAGTACTTTTGGTGAACTAAGCTCTTCTTTGAGCTTGTGAAAGGCTGTTTTCTGTGGATACCACTCATTTCTTTCTCTCAGTAACTCCTTCAAAGGAGTGGTGAATCAAGCAAGTTGTGGGAGGAATTTGGTGAGATAATTTGTCATGACTCTGCGAACATCAGCCACACAGGTTGGCTCAGGCATTTGAAGGATAGCTCTCACCTTGTTCGGATCTGCCTCAAGACCATTGGCTGTAATTGTGTGTTCCACAAAAATCATTTCACTCTTGCCAAACTCACACTTTTCATTCAGCGTGAGGCCCCCAGCTTGAAGTTTCTGCAACACCTGATGCAAACGCTGGTCATGTTCCATTTTGTCTCGCCCAAAGACAAGAATGTCATCAGCATGGCAGATCACTCCATCGTAGTTCTCTAGTAGCTGTGACATTCTGCATTGAAAGTGTTCTGGGGCAGATACAATCCCAAATGGGAGGCAATTAAAAAAGTTTCTCCCAAATGGTGTAATGAATGTAGTGAGAGGCTTTGATTCATTAGTGATAGGAATCTGCCAGAAGCCTGACCTAGCATCCAATTTTGCGAACACTTTGGCATTAGACAGCATTGCTAGGGATTGGTCTACAGCTTGTAGAATGTGGCGTTCTCGCTTGACCCACTTATTTAAGTTTGTGAGGTCTACACAAATGCGGATTTTCCCATTTGGCTTGGGAACAACAACCATCCCTGCACACCACTCTGTAGGGCTGCTCACCTTGGATATGACACCCATACTCTCCATTCGGTCCAGCTCCTCTTTCACCTTGTCTCTCAGGGGCAGTGGCACTCTGCGGGGTGTTGAAAGCGCATATGGCGTTGCTCCTTTTTCCAGTTCAATGTGATAGGACCCTTGCAGTAGCCCAAGTCCAGTAAACACAGAGGGATATGCAGCAACAAAGTTTGGGGTGTTTTGTTGTGTAAGAGCATCAATGTGGTGGACCAGACCCAGGGCTTCAATTGCTGGTAGCCCTAATAGTGCTTTTGTGAGTCCAGCAACAACATAAATGTCTTGGATGCAGCTACTCCCTTTTGCTGTGAGGACCCCTCGAAAACACCCTTTTACATCAAGGATGTTATGACCTGGTCCATAAAGCACTTTTGGTGCTTTTTGGAGGTGACCAAGTTTGTTTTTGCTGAAAACAATCTCTGGTACCACAAACTGCCCTTTTTTGTGACACTTATGGCATTCAGCCTCTCTAGCTGGACAGTCTTTCCATGTGTGCTTTTTTCCTACACCGCATCTACCACAGTCTTTTTGGTATTGATGCTGTTTACTTTTGTGGACACTTTTTTCATCGTGTTTCAACTTAGGGTTTTGAAACTTCTTTTTGTTTCCCACTTTTCCTCTGATAGCATGTATGTTAATGCCCTTAGCTGCTTCTGTATTATTGGGGCCATGCAGTACAGCTTGTTGCTTTTTCACAGTTTCATTTTGGCAGACTTTTAGTATTGCTTTGTTCAGAGTTAAATCAGAATCTAACTGGAGAAGTTCAGACAATCTGTGGTCTCTGATTCCCACAACAATTCTATCCCTTATTAGTTCTTCTTTCAGTATGCTAAAATTACAATGCTCTGCAAGCTTATGTACTGCTGTGATAAATGTCTCTGCACTTTCTCCCTCTTCTTGGCACCTGCGATCAAACTGGGCTTTCTTAAATATGACATTATGTCTACCTACACAGTGTTGCTGGAATGCTTGTACAACGGTGTCGTATTTCTTTTGACTCACTCAGTGGCAGCACCGCTAGGATATCATCAGCGTCGTCTCGATACTCTGGTTTTGTGCTCAGTCCCGATGCTAGACGAAAACATTCAAACCGCCTAATCCATCTGGGCCACTCAGCTGTGTTGGAGAAGTTGAAGGGCTCATGAAGCGTTATCTGTACCGCCTCTGGGAAAATAATAACGTGCTGTCTGCGCCTGTGAAGCTGCACTGCTCGCTCGAGTTTCACACACTTCCCTCGTCTTTTTAACTCTCGTTTCTGGAGCGGTTGACTTGACAAGACGATTTTTTTGCGATTTTTTTTTTCTATCGCAAGGCGGTAACTTTACGTGGCGTTCACTTCACTGCCCACTTCTGACACCATGTATAAATAGCTTATATTTAATTCACTCGAAGACCGGTGTTGTAACTCAGCTCGCAGCTCTGTTTATTATTTTTCTGAACTCGCCTTACACTTCCTTATTTCGCACCCACAAAACTCTGGGTAATGTAGTTCTCACCAGTACAGATAATAGCTTTCACTGTGGTTCACTGGAGTCCCAAAGTCTTAGCAATGACTTTTTAAGACTTGTAGATTTAAATGACTTTATCATGTATCTGTATTTGTATCTTTTTAGAATGTGGCATCATGTGCTGTTTATCTAACCTGCTTCACATCACCAGACAGGTTTTATTTCAGTGATGTTTAGATTCAACAGGTCTGGCAGTAATCATGCTTGGGCGTGGCTAGTAATATTAAACCCAAATGCCAGTTAGATTTAGTGGCTAAGGGGGCAATTACTTTTTTACATAGGGCCAGGTTTTTTCTTAAATAAATGAAATATCAATAAAAACAGTTTGTGTTTCTTTGGGTCTTTGTCTAATATTAAAAGTAATTTGATGGTCTGAGATATATAAGTGTGACCGATATGCAAAATAGAAGATTTTATCTGAGGTGTGAGAGGTCTGCAGTTCCTTATATGTTCTTCTGGGTTCTTTAACTTCCTGTATGAGTTGGTGATGTGCTCTTGAAGAAATATGAATAGGCTGGTCAGCTTTTAAAAAAAACTACTTTGGTTTGGTTTGGTTTGAAACAAAGACATGGAAGACAATTTTGCTAACTGGTTAATTAACTCACAAACCACAAATCACTTTATTGATGAAAATATATATATATTTTTACAGAGACACCAACAGCTGCTGTGACCATAAATCCTGATAATCACGTGTTTAGAGGAGAGACTGTTACTCTCACATGTAACATAGAGAATGGAGGACGTGTCCAGAACTGGAGGTACAGCTGGAATAAAGAAGATTCAGACCAAACTGTCAGTAATGATCAGAGATACAGAATCTTGTATGTTACAGAGAATCATGCAGGTAAATACACCTGTACAGGAACAGAGACAGGAGGCTCACGTTCCTCACACCCCAGTGATGCTGTTCTACTGACTGTATCAGGTGAGTCTGATCATCTCTTCTGTATTTAATAACATCTGTGTAACGTCAGCATGCACAATCTGATTACTGTACCATGAACTTTAACAAAAAAAAACTGAATATGTTAGGGTGCCTGCGACGTCTGGTGAGAGTAACATCAGGTCACAGCGTCGCAGGCGTTACAGAGCAACAAAGAGCTTGGCTTTATATACCAGGCCAGCTCGTTAGGTGCAAACGCGCGGCACCTGTGATTCCCCTATTTAAGGGGGCGTCACCAGGTTGCCGGCGTTGCACCTTTTGTCTTTTGTTTCATAACCATGACTGCCAAAGTCGCTTCTTTTGTAGGGTCGCTTCTAAGTGTAGGGGGTTTCTCCTCCAGTGCTCCCTCATCTTTGAGTTACAGCCTGCCCGCTTTCCCTCAAAGCGCTCGAAGGTCACGTATATTATTTCACTGCTGACCGGTAAGGCCTTGGAGTGGGCCACGGCCCTCTCGGAGCAGGATGCCCCTGAGTGTTCCTCAGAGTCTTCTTTTAGAGAGGCACTGAGGGACACGTTCTTCCACCCTGTGGGAGGAAAAGAGGCTGGCCCACGTTTACTGGAGCTGTCTCAAGGGGGGCGGTCAGTTGCGGTGTACGTGATTGAATTCCGTACCCTTGCGGCAGAGTGCAGCTGGGATGAGGGGGCGCTGCTTGCCATCTTCCACCGCGGGCTGGGGGAGAGAATAAAAGACGAGTTGGCCACTCCTGAGCTCCCCACCACACTCAAGGCCTTTTACACCTTGGCCACCACAATCGACACCAGGCTCCGACAGCGGGCCCGGGAACGGGCGTCTCACCCACCTTGCGCTCGACTATCGAGCTCGCCCTGTCCGGTGCCCCGCGATCCGGATCCCGAGCCCATGCAACTAGGGACAACCCGAGGGCCCACCTTACCACCTTCCGAACCCCCCTCGAGAGGCCGGGCTCGGTTAAACGAGTAGGCCACTCTCGAGGCAGGGAGTCGAGGGCGGGCCGATCCACCATCCCTGGTCACGGTCTGTTCCTGGACGCAGTGTTGCTCTGGGGCTCGGGCTCTACGGACCTCCGGGTCTGTGTCGATTCGGGTGCGGTGGAGAGCTTCATCGATCACCGCCTGGTACACAGGATGGGGATTGCGCTCCAGCCGCTACGGTTGCCCATAACAGTTCACGCTGTGGACGACCGAGCGGTAGCTGGGAGTCCCATAACTCACCAGACGCGTCCTCTCACGATGCGTCTGGGGAACCACGAGGAGCGGATCACCTTTTTGGTGACCCAAGTCCCTCAGCTCCAAGTGGTCTTGGGATATTCATGGCTCAGAAAGCACAATCCCCAAATTGATTGGGTAACTGGGTCAATCTTTGCCTGGGGAACCAGGTGTCAAGACGCATGCTTGCTGCCAGCCAGTATGTCGTCGGCACCGCCATCGCCAGAGGCGATGGCCCCTGATTTGGCCCAAGTACCTCCTGTGTACCATGACCTACGTGAGGTCTTTAGCAAGTCCCGGGCGCGGGACTTGCCCCCCCACAGACCCTTCAATTGTGCCATCAACCTGCTGCCTGGCACGACTCCTCCTATGGGGCGCCTTTTTTCCCTGTCGACTCCCGAAAGGCGAGCCATGGAGGAGTATGTCAAGGAAGCACTCGATCAGGGGTTCATTCATCCGTCGTCCTCCGTAGCTGGGGCAGGCTTCTTCTTCGTTGGGAAGAAGGACGGATCGTTGCGCCCCTGTATTGATATCGGGGTCTGAACGCTATCACGATCAAGGATCGGTATCCGCTGCCACTGATGAAGCCCTTTGAAGCCCTTCAGCGAGCTTCTATTTTTACTAAGCTCGATTTACGCAGCGCGTATAACCTGATCCGGATCAGGCGGGGGGACGAATGGAAGACTGCGTTCATTACGCCCACGGGACACTACGAGTACCGGGTGATGCCCTTTGGGTTAATGAATGCCCCCGCGGTCTTCCAACGCTTCATCAATGAGGCTTTGCGGGAAGCCCTTGATAGATACGTCTATGTATACTTGGACGATATCTTGATCTTTAGCCGGTCCATTGAGGAACACGTCAGGCACATCCGTCGGGTTCTCCAGCTTCTGCTCGAGCATCGTTTATTCGTCAAGCTGGAGAAGTCCGTTTTTCATGCCCCATCTATTTCGTTTTTGGGGTTCATCATTTCCCAAGGTGCCATACGTATGGATCCGGCCAAAGTGAAATCTGTGGAGGATTGGCCAACTCCTAGTTCCGTACGCCAAGTGCAGAGATTTTTAGGCTTTGCAAATTTTTTCAGGCAATTCATTCGGAACTTTAGTACAGTTGCCGCTCCTTTGACGGTCCTGACAGGTAAGGGACCGTTCAAATGGACGATGCAGGCCCAGCAAGCCCTCACCAGGCTAAAAACTCTCCTAACCACTGCTCCGGTTTTGCAGTTGCCCGACCCAGAGGAACCTTTCATGGTAGAAGTGGATGCCTCTGACGTCGGAGTTGGGGCAGTGTTGTCCCAGAGAGTGGGTCCCGAAAGGAAGCTCCACCCTTGCGCTTTTTTTTCGCATCGTCTAACTCCTGCCGAGTGTAACTACCCGGTAGGAGATAAGGAGCTCTTGGCCATCAAGCTAGCGCTTGTTGAGTGGCGACATTGGCTCGAGGGGACGAAGCATCCCTTCCTGATCTGGACAGACCACAAAAATCTGTCGTTTATCCAGCAGGCCAAGAGGATGAACTCCTGGCAGGCTCGGTGGTCTCTATTTTTTAGTCGCTTCCACTTCACCCTGTCTTACAGACCAGGGTCAAAGAACGGTAAGCCTGATGCTTTATCCAGGCAGTGGGAGACTACCAGACCCAAGACCGAGCCTGAGCCTATCATTCCCCCGAGCCAGATTGCTGCCCCTGTTACCTGGGGCATTTCAAAGGTAATCAGGGACGCCCAAGCTGTGGAGCCCGACCCCGGTGGAGGTCCACCTGACCGGCTGTTTGTTCCGACTACAGTCCGTCGTCAGGTGTTGGAATGGGTCCACGCGTCCCCATTTGCGGCTCATCCAGGAGTTTCAAAGACCCTGGAGTTACTGCGCTGAAGGTTTTGGTGGCTGGGAATGGAGAGTCAGGTCAAGGATTTTGTCCGAGCCTGCACTGTCTGTGCTACTAATAAAAGCACTAGAGAGCATCCTAGGAGACTTATCCACCCATTGCCAGTACCATCGAGACCGTGGTCCCATCTGGCACTGGATTTTGTTACGGGCTTGCCCAAATCCAGGGGATTCACGGTGGTACTGGTGATTGTAGACCGGTTCACTAAATCTTGCCTGTTCGTTCCGCTGCCTAAGCTACCGTCAGCCATGGCGACTGCCCAGGCTATACTGCAACATGTGGTGAGAGCACATGGGGTCCCATCCGACATTGTGTCGGATCGGGGCCCGCAGTTTATCAGCCAGACCTGGCGGTCCTTCTGCCAACTCCTTGGGGCAACGGCAAGCTTATCCTCGGGGTATCACCACGAGTCCAACGGGCAGTCGGAACGAGTAATTCAAGATCTGGGCAAGATGCTTCGGTGCCTCACTGCAGGTAATCCAGCCACCTGGCCGGATAAACTGTTGTGGGCTGAATTCGCCCACAATACCCTGCACCACGCCGCACTCGGAATGTCACCGTTTGAGGCCCAGTTTGGGTACCCTCCTCCTCTGTTTCCGGAGCAGGAACAAGAGGTGGCGGTCCCAACCGTGCAACATCACGTCCGTCGCTGCCGTGGCTTGGCGAAAAGCAAGGCAGGCTCTTTTAGTCTTGCAACACTCCATGAAGCGTGTTGCTGATCGCAAGCGACAGCCGGCTCTCGCATTCCGGCCGGGCCAACGAGTTCTCCTGTCGACGAGGGATCTCCCCATCAAAGGTGCCCCTCACAAGCTGGCACCCAGGTACATTGGCCCTTTCAAGGTGGTTAGACGGATCAATCCGGTGACATACAGGTTGGAGTTGCCCCCCAGGATGAGGGCACACCCAACCTTTCATGTCTCCCAACTTCGCCCATTTGCGTGCGAGGGAGCTAGACCCCCCACCCAACCTCCCGCCCCTCGTATCATCCAGGGTGCCCCTGCATTCACGGTACGCCGCCTCCTGGATAGCAGGAAGGTGCAGGGTAGCACCCAATACTTGGTGGATTGGGAAGGTTACGGCCCCGAGGAGCAGTCATGGGTACCGGTTCGCCAGATCCTGGACCCTGAACTGATCCGTGAGTTCAGGAGGAACCGAAGCGCGGGTCTTGGGACCTCAGGAGCTGTCCCTAGAAGGGGGGGTACTGTTAGGGTGCCTGCGACGTCTGGTGAGAGTAACATCAGGTCACAGCGTCGCAGGCGTTACAGAACAACAAAGAGCTCGGCTTTATATACCAGGCCAGCTCATTAGGTGCAAACGCGCGGCACCTGTGATTCCCCTATTTAAGGGGGCGTCACCAGGTTGCTGGCGTCGCACCTTTTGTCTTTTGTTTCATAACCATGACTGCCAAAGTCGCTTCTTTTGTAGGGTCAGTACGGTACCCCGGGCACTATTTAGAGTGGTCGGGTGTGTAAATCGAAAGATTGAGGTAACAGTAGGGTTTTATTTCTGGTGTAGGGAAAGCGGTGCGACTTCGTGCAGCCCTCGAGCTGTGTTTGTTTTTCTCAGCGCCTTTATCTGCCTACTACAGGGTGGTTAGCCTCTTGGCTAAAGCTAGCCAAACAACCGCGCCCACTGTAGTCGGTCTGAGCCTCCCGCTATGCGGATCCTTAGCAACCGCTTGGCTGAGTGGGTTAAGTCACGCCCACTCAGCGCTGGTTCAAATCCACGCTTCACTAACGCTGTATTTTCTCTCTCGCAAAACCGGCTTCTTCCCAGCGGCATAACACCGCTGGTGACAACACCGGTCTCTATTATCCCCACTGGTGTGGGAAAACCTGGTAGCGAGCTCGTATTGTTCCGAGTACTCACTACCCTTCGTGCACGCTTTTAGCGCGCTTTTCTGTCAATACAAGCGCTCGCAGTTAGCGCCACGAGTAGCGCGAACGCCCAGCGTCTGTGCGACCCGGGTTCGTGCCTTGCATTTTGTGTTTTGTTTAACCTTGTTTCTTTCTCCTCTTTTTCAGTTTGCCAGCGGCGCCAGCGGCTTAACTCGGCATTTAGCCTGAGTTGTCTTTTGTTCTAATTTTTGCTTTTGTTTTAAAAAAGAATATATATATATATATATATATATATATATATATATACAGGGGTTGGACAAAATAACTGAAACACCTGGTTTTAGACCACAATAATTTATTAGTATGGTGTAGGGCCTCCTTTTGCGGCCAATACAGCGTCAATTCGTCTTGGAAATGACAAGTCCTGCACAGTGATCAGAGGGATTTTAAGCCATTCTTCTTGCAGGATAGTGGCCAGGTCACTACGTGATGCTGGTGGAGGAAAACGTTTCCTGACTCGCTTCTCCAAAACACCCCAAAGTGGCTCAATAATATTTAGATCTGGTGACTGTGCAGGCCATGGGAGATGTTCAACTTCACTTTCATGTTCATCAAACCAATCTTTCACCAGTCTTGCTGTGTGTATTGGTGCATTGTCATCCTGATACACGGCACCGCCATTGGATGCACATGGTCCTCCAGAATGGTTCGGTAGTCCTTGGCAGTGACGCGCCCATCTAGCACAAGTATTGGGCCAAGGGAATGCCATGATATGGCAGCCCAAACCATCACTGATCCACCCCCATGCTTCACTCTGGGCATGCAACAGTCTGGGTGGTACGCTTCTTTGGGGCTTCTCCACACCGTAACTCTCCCGGATGTGGGGAAAACAGTAAAGGTGGACTCATCAGAGAACAATACATGTTTCACATTGTCCACAGCCCAAGATTTGCGCTCCTTGCACCATTGAAACCGACGTTTGGCATCGGCACGAGTGACCAAAGGTTTGGCTATAGCAGCCCGGCCGTGTATATTCACCCTGTGGAGCTCCCGACGAACAGTTCTGGTGGAAACAGGAGAGTTGAGGTGCACATTTAATTCTGCCGTGATTTGGGCAGCCGTGGTTTTATGTTTTTTGGATACAATCTGGGTTAGCACCTGAACATCCCTTTCTGAGAGCTTCCTCTTGCGTCCACAGTTAATCCTGTTGGATGTGGTTTGTCCTTCTTGGTGGTATGCTGACATTACCCTGGATACCGTGGCTCTTGATACATCACAAAGACTTGCAGTCTTGGTCACAGATGCGCCAGCAAGACGTGCACCAACAATTTGTTCTCTTTTGAACTCTGGTATGTCACCCATAATGTTGTGTGCATTGCAATATTTTGAGCAAAACTGTGCTCTTACCCTGCTAATTGAACCTTCACACTCTGCTCTTACTGGTGCAATGTGCAATTAATGAAGATTGGCCACCAGACTGGTCCAATTTAGCCATGAAACCTCCCACACTAAAATGACAGGTGTTTCAGTTATTTTGTCCAACCCCTGTATATATATATCAATATTATTTAATAAACTTTATTTGTATACTCTGCATCCTTGGGTCCGTCTGTCTCCTTATAACAGAATAAAGTTCATTTAAATAAACACTGTGCATGTGTGTGTGTAGACGTGTGTGTTTGTGTAAATCTGTGTGTGTAGGTGTGTGTGTGTCCTTAAATGTATTTATGGAAGTTGTACAACCCTGAATCAGTCTTAAAAAGTCATAAAAAGGTTACATAATTGTGACATTTTGGAAAATGCAATAAAACTTGACAATAGTACAAAGAAAATGAGTGTATTTACAACCCGAAATCAGAAAGTTGGGACAGTATAGAAAACGCAAATAACAACACAGTGTTTCTTATATTTACTTCAACTTTTATTTCTTTTTAGACAGAATAAACCCAAGATATTTCATGTTTGATACAATTCAGACCTGCAAAACATTCCAAATGTGTTGGTTGGCCAAGCATCTGGGCACATGGTTGGCACAGAGGCCTGTCACGCTAACCCACCACCACTGAGATCCGAAGTTGAATCTCAGCAGTGCTGTTGGTTGGCCAAGCATCTACAGAGATGTGATTGGCTACATCTGAGTAATGAGTTATGAGAGTTTAAGCAGGTGATGTCAACAGATCTCCAGTTTATCAACAAATGTTTAAGAAAATTATAGAAAACATTTAAAATCAATGTTTGTCAAAGAAAGATTGTAAGAATTTAGCACATTTCTCCTTCTACAGTACATAATATCATTAAACAATTTAGGAGATCTGGAGGGATTTTAGTACATCTAGAGCAAGAGTGCAAGTCTAAGAACACCCGTCATCTCTGATCCCTCAGACAGCGCTGCATTAAAAACCGTCTTCATCAATAACTGATATAACCACATCGGTGAGGGAATTTAGTTTGGAAACCTTTATCAAGCACTTCAGTACAGTTACATTCACTAATGCCTCTTGAAACTTTGATCTGTTATCAGCAAAGTGTCCAAAAACAGAGTCAGTCATGGTATCGGGTTGTGTCAGTACAAGGGTCTGTCATGATATGGGGGTGCGGGTACTGGACTGGCCTGCCTGCAGTCCTTACCTGTCCCCAACAGAGAATGTGTGAAGAATTTTGAAACAAAAACGACCCCGTACTGTTGCACGTTTTAAGACTTTTTTCTGTTTACAGAAATAATGGGACAAAATAAAACCTGAAACACGTGGTGTCCTTAGTGCCAAAATGTTAAAAAGGGGTAAATTCTGGATGTATATTAACAAATGAAATGATAGATGACAAAACATTTAATATCTTGGGTACATACTTCCTGTAATGAATTTAAAGTCAACATAAATAAAAGAACCCTGTGTTTTTATTTGCATTCTCAACTTTTGATTTGGTATATCAGCAGATTCTGGATGGAACCGCTTTAAAAGCTTCATTATTTTCTATTAACAGCAAAACCCAAACCAACTATGAGATTAGAACCTCAGAACTTCATCTACACTGGAGACACCGTTACTCTGACCTGTGATCTGAATCAGTCTACAGGATGGACTTTCCTCTGGTATAGAAATGATCAGGAGGTAAATCCTCAGATCTCTGCAGATAAAATCACCACCAACAAACTCAGTGAGAAACTTTCTAATACAGGAACAAAAAAGTACAACTGTGTAGCACGAAGAGGAAACTACTACTACAACTACCAACACCCTGTCTACTACTACAACCACTACTATGACTCACAGTACAGTGATCCAGTTACTGTTACAGTAGAAGGTTTGTCATGTTTATACTTATTGCCAAATGACTTTTTAGCTTGTAAGAATGCTTCAATTAATGCAATTAAACTGTTTTACTTTAAATAAATAAAGACTAATGTTGAATAATTCTAATTAAAATTATTTCATGTTTCAATCCACTTCTAACTCTAACAATCCTGACATTTTAAAGACTTTGTATTGAAATCAGGTTTAGAGGAATCTGTGTTGATTCTCTCAGTTCTTCCAGTAATAGTTTTCCACATATTAAACTCAAGTGAAAAAAAATACCAGAAACAGAATCAATTAAAATATATTAAAATTATTTGTTTTTAAAACTGCAAATTTGTAGGTTAAAAGTTACATTAGATACATAGATAAAAAATGCAGTAAATATTGACACATAAATGGGTGACACGGTGGCTAAGTGGGTAGCGCTGTCGCCTCACAGCAAGAGGGTCCTGGGTTCGATCCCCAGGTGGGGAGGCCCGGTCCTTTCTGTGCGGAGTTTGCATGTTCTCCCTGTGTCTGTGTGGGTTTCCTTCAGGTGCTCCGGTTTCCTCCCACAGTCCAAAAACATGCAACCACGCTAATTGGAGAAACTGAATTGTCCTATAGGTACCCGGCCGCTGGATGCATAAACCAGTGCATTGTAGTGCCGGTCCCAAGCCCGGATAAATAAGGAGGGTCGTGTCAGGAAGGGCATCCGGCGTAAAAACTGTGCCAAATTAATAATGCGGATCACGATCCGCCGGCGACCCCGATGGGAAGAAGCTGAGGACATTGATTGATTAATTGATTTACGCGACACATAAATACAGTGCTGTGAAAGACTTATTTTCCTTTTGCCATTTATTACATTTTAATTAAATTTTAAATTGACATGATCATTCCATTTACTAAATATTAACATTTATTTTAAACCTGTATCACTAATGCAAACAACTTTAATCAAACGTTTGTGATACTTGTGACGAGTCTTTTATGTCGCTCTGAAGGAATTTTGTTCTGTTCTTCTTTACAACAAACAACAAATGTTGAGCAGAAACGAGAAAAAACTAATAATATTATTATTCTATTCTTATTAATTACAGATTTGTTGTCATCAGTTTGTTATCCAAAACAACTAACAGTTGTGGCCAAATACAATTTGATCAACTGAGGGTTAAGGGCCTTTCTCAGGGGCCCAACAGTGGCAACTTGGTGGTAGTGGGGCGTGTACCAGCAACCTTTTGATCAACAGTTTAATACGTTAACCACTGAGCTACCACTGACCCGCTTTAAATAAATGTTTCAATATTCTAAACCCTTGGCCGTATAGACTGTAATCAAATGTTTGTGATAGCTGTAAAAAGTGTTTTTCAACACTGTGGAGGAATTTTGTTCCTCTTTGTGCATAATTGTTTTAATTTGGCTACATTGGAGGGTTTTTCAGCATAAACTACCCATTTAAGGTCACAGGATCTCAATGAAATTTAATTCAGGACTTTGAATTGACGCTCCAAAAGTTTCATTTTGTGTGTTTGTGCTTTGAGCCATTCAGTGATGGACTTCATTGTGTGCTTCATTTTCCTGCTGCAAAACCCAACTGCACTAAAGATTTAGGTCATGAACTGACTGGTGGACTGTGACTGAAACTGTGTTTTGATTCTCCAAATATTAAACACTCACCACAAACTACAAAGTATATTTATTAATGTAATTTTTTTTTTTAATTTTATTTCTACAGAGAGACCAAAAGCTGCTGTGATCATAAATCCTGATAATCACGTATTTATAGGAGAGATTGTTACTCTCACATGTAACATAGAGAATGGAGGAGGTGTCCAGAACTGGAGCTACAGCTGGAATAAAGAAGGTTCAGACCAAACTGTCAGTAATGATCAGCAGTACAGAATCAGTGATGTTACAGGGAATCATGCAGGTAAATACACCTGTACAGGAACAGAGACAGGAGGCTTACGTTCCTCACACCCCAGTGATGCTGTTCTACTGACTGTATCAGGTGAGTCTGATCATCTATTCTGTATGTAATAACATCTGTATCACATCAGCATGTATTCAGTACTGGATTACTTCACCACAAACTTTTTTAAAAATAGATTAAAGTTCATTTCAGTGAAGCAAGACCTGAACATTTTTACACTGTTGGTGCTCGTCATATTACTTTAATTTTCCTCTTCAAATTAGGACTCATATAAATGTAACAGAAGGTAAAATGATTGAGCAGTTGGTGGTTGTTTTAGTATCTCTAGAACCACTGATATAAATGTAGAAACATTTACAGAAATATAGATAAAAACCCTCAAATGAAAAGAAATAAAAAATAATGTCTTATAAAAACATGTATTTTTTAACATAAATAAATTTAAGGGATTAATGTAAGAGCACAGTGAGCTGAATTATAAAGACCACAGCTAAAACTGTGTGCATTTGTGTCTCTCTGTGTGATTGGTTGAAAGTTTGTGTGAATCAACTTTATCTCTAAATTTTTTTGTAGTTTTGGAGTCCTGACTTGAATTCCACTGAAATGCTGCCACAAGACCTTAAAATGCTTCATGCTTGAAAATCCTTAATTCTTAAATGTAACCAAATTTAGTTTCTTGACATATGCAATTCAATTCAACTTTATTGTCATTATACAATACAGGATTGTACAGTATAACAAAACACTGTCTGGCTACATCTCCAGTGCAGACAATAGTGCAAAGACCATAGGGGAGAGGGGATTGGGGAGTGCATAGACAAAGACAAAGGTGCAATGACGATGTGCATGGACAAAGGCAAGGTGCGTAGGTGCATAAACAGGTCTAAGGTAGTGGATTAGCAGCTTTGGTTTAAGTAAACAAATACCCGTTAAAGTGCAGGTGCAATGAGAAGGTATCAGAATTGTGTATGTTCGTGTTCTGGTTGGAATTGTCGGAGTTACCAGTTTAACTGCTCGTGGATAAAAACTGTTTTTAAGTCTGGTGGTTCTGGCTCAGATGGTCCGGTACCTCTTCCCGGATGGCAGTAGCTGGAACAGGAAGTGGCTGGGGTGTGTGGGATCAGAGGAAATATTCCTGGCTTTCCTCAGACATCTTCTGCTGTAAATGTCCAGTATGAGTGGAAGTGCGGTTGCTGTGATGTGCTGGGCAGTTTTCACCACCCTCTGAAGAGCCTTGTGTTCAGCGGCTGTGGCACTGCCGTACCAGACCATGATGCAGCTTCTCATGATACTCTCCACAGTGGATCTGTAGAAGTTACAGAGAAGCTGCTGTGGCAGGTTGACTCTCCTCAGCCTTCGAAGAAAGTGGAGATGTTGTTGTGCCTTTTTGACAACGTGTGATGTGTTGACTGACCAAGTGAGATCCTCAACTATGTGGACGCCCAGGAACTTGAAGTTGCTCATCCTTTCCACTGTTGTCCCCTCGATGCTCAGTGGTGTGTGCACTCTACACCCCCGTCTGAAGTCAATGACCATCTCCTTGGTAACATTAAGGGAGAGGCTGTAAGCAGTGCTCCACTCTGTGAGCATCCTCACTTCCTCCCTGTTCGGCTTTTCATCATCGTTGGTGATGCTGCCGATTATTGTGACGTCGTCGGCAAACTTGATGATGGTGTTGGAGCTGTGTTTTGTGATGCAGTCGTATGTGTACAGTGTGTACAGCATGGGTGAGAAGGTGCAACCTTGTGGGCATCCTGTGCTGAGTGTGAGGACGGGAGAGTTGTGGTCACCCATCCTAACAGATTGTGGTCTGGAGGTAAGAAAGTCCATAATCCAGTTGCATATTGTGTAACTAATCCCAAGTGTGCTCAGTTTGGAGACCAGTCTGGATGGGATGATGGTATTAAAATCAGAACTGAAGTCAATAAACAACATCCTGACATATGTGTTAACTCCATTCAGTTGACTGAGTGCGGCGTGCATTGCCAGTGAAACTGCATCATCAGTAGATCTGTTGGTGCAGTAGGCAAACTGATGGGTGTCCAGGGTGCTAGGAAGACTGCTCTTTATACAAGCTAAGATCAGTCTCTCGAAGCACTTCATCACTATGGGTGTGAGACCAATGGGGCGGCAGTCATTCATACATGTGATGCTGGACTTCTTTGGGACTGGTGTGATGGTGGTGGTCTTGAAACAGACGGAAACAGTAGACTGTTCCAGAGAAAGGTTAACAATGTCTGTAAAAGTGGCAGCCAGCTGGTTGGCACATGCCTTCAGGAACCCATCCTGGAATGCCATCTGGACCTGTTGCTTTTCGAGTTGGAACCCTCATCAGTGCTCTTCTCACCTCCTCTGTAGCTAGTATGAGTGCTGGCTGTTCTGTGGAGAGAGGCACAGCAGACATGGTTGGTTGAGCCTGAGCAGTGGTCTCAAAGCGGGCATAGAAAGTGTTCATTTTGACAGAAAGTGAGGCATCTGTGGTCTCTGAGTTACTGACGTTTCTCTTGTAGTCAGTGATCACTTGTATCCCTTATCACACACGTAGGGGGTCTAAATTGGTGTTGAAGTAGACTGTAATTTAAAAAGTCCTGGTACTTCATGGAGTACCATCATGCCATGTACCTTAACTAGGTTCCTAGTGCCTTTGGGGAAAAATTTCTTTTTAGTGTTTTCCTCTTTTACGCCAAAACCCCACCCTAAGTGTTTGTTGCCAAAAAGCCCCATTTTTAATTCATCTGACCATAGAACTTAGGCTCTGTCCCGGTCAAAGTCCTAGTAGCCTTTAGCAAACTTCTGGTGCTTTGTGGTTAGACGACAGGAAAGGCTTTTTTCTTGACAAGCCTTCCAAATAATCTGTTTGGAAACTTCACTTTAAAGTTGGATTTTTGCTGATTTACTGAAAGTTACATTTATTTTAAGACTCATCTGTACCAGGTTTGCCAATAATTGTGGAGAGGACTGTAAATGTGTGTGTGTGTTTGTGTTTGCGTGCATATGGGTGTGTCTGTGCTTGTGTGTGTGTGTGTGTGTGTGTGTGTGTGCATATGTGTGTGTGCATATGTGTGTTTGTTTGCATCTGATTGTGTGTGTATTTGTATCTGTATGGATGTGCGTGTGTGTAGGTGTGTGTGAGTGAGGTGTAGGTGTGGATTATGTATGAGTGTAGATGTATGTACATGTAGTTGTGTGTGTGTGTGTGTGTGTAACTGAATGTAAGCTGCACATAAACTGACAGCTTTTTGAATCCTTCTGCTGTCAGGCTATACAACCAGCACCGCCCCAAACGTAGACAATTACCATCACAATAATTCACTTGGTTTTTAGTACAATAATCCACTTGGTTTTTAGTACTTCTCTGTGCAATTACTTTTAAATTATGTGCAATACTTGCTGTACCTGCTGTACTTTGTGCAATATTTTTAATTTTTAATAACTGTGCATTTGGTTAACTTCATCTATAAATACTGTTTATATTTTTGTAATTTTTACATATTCTTACTATTTAGTATATGTGTACATACATGTAAACATTTTGTAATTTTCTATTTTTTGTATTCTTGAAAGCTGCTGTAACACTACAAATTTCCCCCTGTGGGATAATAAAAGGCTATCTTATCTTATCTTATCTTATCTTAATCTCTAAAATAAACAATAAAAGAGATTTTCACAACACTGTATACAGTTTTTGATGTGAAATTTAAACATCAGCTGTCCACAAACTTTTGGTCATGTGGTATATTTAGGGAAGTTGTAGCAGTGTAGCTTTTTTCAGCTGATTCTGGATGGAATTTGGGAAAATTTTGTTATAAAAGAACAAACAGCTTTAAATGCTTCATCATTTTTTATTTACAGCAACAGTTACAGTGGAAGGTTTGTCCGTACCAAGAACTTGTTTGTTAGTATTTGGTTGTTAATTGTTCCAGTGTTTCATTATATTAATGTCATGTGCACTAATTAGAAAAATTAATTAAATGTTTTTGTTAATTCATATAATAATTTATTATTTCTCTACAGAGAGACCAAAACCAGTGGTGATTATAGAGCCTGATAATCACGTGTTTGTAGGAGATTCTGTTACTCTCACATGTAACATAGAGAATGGAGGACGTGTCCAGAACTGGAGGTACAGCTGGAATAAAGAAGGTTCAGACCAAACTGTCAGTAATGATCAGCAGTACAGAATCAATAATGTTACAGAGAATCATGCAGGTAAATACACCTGTACAGGAACAGAGACAGGAGGCTCACGTTCCTCACACCCCAGTGATGCTGTTCTACTGACTGTATCAGGTGAGTCTGATCATCTCTTCTGTATTTAATAATGTCTGTACAGTGCTGTGAAACAGTATTTGTCCCCTCCCAAAATCTTCTCTTTCTGAATAATTGTTACACCTTTATGTTTCAAATTTAATATTAAACAAAGAACCAAATAAAAGCAAAATGATTTTTTGAATGATAATTTCATTTATTGAAGGGAAAATTGCTGTTCAGCACACCTGGCCCTGAGTGAAAAAGTTATTGCTCTTCAGCTACCAGTTATACGTTTTTCAATTGACAATCGGGTTCAATTTCACTTGCCACATCCAGACATGATCACTGCCAGACCTGCTGAATCTAAACATCACTTAACTAGAAACTGTCTGGTAATGTAAGGCAGGCTAGAAGGTCTCAAAGAAAAGCACATGATGCCATGAGATTTAAATGGAGATACTAACTAAAGTTATCTACCAGTTTTAAAAAGGATTCTGTATGACTGGAAGGCAGATTATTCAGACGCTCTAGTTAGACAGTGATTACGTCTTTGGCTGTCCCCACCCACCACTTCAGTTTTAGCTTACTAAGCTAACAGAGTTAGCCTCTGGCCATTCAAACCAATGCCAGCTAACATCTCCCTCCATGTACGTTAAATTGTCATTGACAAACCCAAAACTGCAAATAAATTACTGTTCTACAATTACTGTTCCTTTAAAAATAATAAAAATGAAAGAATTCCGCTTGCCGCTTCTTTTCCGACCACCATATTTAAAAATGTCTGTGAGAAATTGTGCCACACTAAATGCTGTAATTGCCATTGCAGATGAAGAAGCACACAGAGCTAGTCGGAATATCGGTCAGAATCAGGCATCAGCAAAACATGTAAGAGGCCTTCTTCTCAGAAGCTTGTGTTGGATGATGATTAATGCCTTCTATATAGAGAGATCACTAGGTTTTTGTTCAGTAGGTTACTTGAAGCTTCAGGCAAACCACTATGAGAGACATTATTTACAAACGGATAAAACAGTGGTGAACCTTCTTAAAAGGCTAGCCTACCAACATTTCATTAAGACTCACAAAAGAACGCTGACAAATATCTAAAGAACTGTAGGCCTCACTCACCTCAGTTAAGGTCAGTACATGATTCCACAATAAGAAAGTCATGGTAGAGTTACAATGCACAAACCACTGCTGACCAAAAAGAACACAAAGGCTCGTTTTGCATTTGCCAAAAATATCTTGATGGCCTCCAAGATTTTTGGGATGATGGTCTGTGGACTGGTCTGTGGACTAAACAAAACTGAAAGACATGGGTCCTGATACATCTGCATTCCACCATAAAAACATAATACCAACAGTAACACATGGTGGTGGTAGTGTGATGGTCTGGGGCTGTTTATAAGTTCTTTTCTATATCAGAAAATCCTGAAGGAGAATGTTCACCCATCAGTTCATGATCTAAAGCTTAAATGCAGTTAGATTACACAGCAGGACGATGATCTGAAGCACACAAGCAAGTCCCACAATAAATGGCTCAAAAGAACTGAATAAATGATTTTGGAGTCCTGACTTGATTCATATTAAAATGCTGTCACAGGACCATAAAAAGTTAATGCTGGAACACACCCAATGTAGCCAAATTAAAACAACCCTGCAAAGAAGAGCAGAACAAAATTCCTCCACAGCACCATAAGAGACTCATTACAAGTTATGACAAATGTTTAATTGCAGTTATTCTGATAAGGGTGGAACAACTAGTTATTAGGTTTTGGGGGTAATTACTTATTCACATGGGTGATACAGGTCACAAATATATTTTTTTATAATAAATAGAATGGTGATTTAAAAGGTGCATTTTGTGTAACACAATGTAACACATTTGTGTTAGTGAAATATTTATAGTTGTATAGAAACATTTAGCAGTTATTGGGATGTGGTGCTCTCAGTGTCGGTCCCAAGCCTGGATCAAAAAAACAAAAAAAGCAAAAAACCATAAGGTTGCATCATGAATGGCATAAAAAAAACTGTGCCAAGTCTGCTATGTGGACAAAATCCACTGTGGTAGAACAGTTCCTTACTAAAAGGAAAGAAAAATACTTATTGATATCCAAAATAACAACAATTCTAATTTCTTATAATACTATTTCAATGAACAATACATTAAAACAATGCCCCCTAAACATTTTATTTTTGTAAAAATTGTTGATGTAAGGGCCAGGAAAATATGAAATGTTGGGCTGATGGAATTTACTCCTAGTTTGCGTGTTGAATGCAGCAGATACGATCAGCATAATGACCTGAGTGACTTTGATGCGTGCAAAATTGTTATGGTCAGATGACTCCAAAACAGCAAGTGGTGTTACAGGCAGCCTTGGTAAGTCCCCAAAGACAGTGGTGAGAAAACGGACAAGCCATTAACCACTTACAGGTTGTTGGGCAGCTGGTGGGCAGCTAATTCTGGTGATGAGATGAATGTCTATTGCTGAAAGCACCTACAAGGCATGGGAACTACACAATGTAGCAAAAGAAGCTGGTCCAACGATTTCTGTTTGCTCAAAGATCATGTGGACGGCCGGTAAAGAAGAACTTCTGGACTTTTTGTATGTAAATGTAAAACTGATGAATATTTGATGTAAAATAGTATTAAAATGTATAAACATTGCTGCATGAATAAGCTATAACTGTAATATTATTTTATTTAGTGTCTGAAGCTTCGTTATCAGTGCTGAAGATGATCAGTAGTGCTGTGGCAGCGTTTCCGTATCTGTTGTCCACCATCATCCTGGTGAAATATTACAGAGCTCGAGGTAAAAAGTTACTGTTTCATTCACATTTATTCTTGTTTTTATCAGCCAATAAACACATAACAAAAACACATAACAAATGTTTATTAATGTGTATTTTACAGCTGTAACTGGTGAGATTAAACTGGACGCAGTGGTTGAGGCTGAAACTTCCATCTGAGTGTTAAATGTTCTGTTTTTACATTAGAATTATAATCCAGCTTTTAAAGTCAATTTAGTAAATCTAATAACATCTTACATCTGCAGTAAACTCAGACTTTCAATTCTAATATTTTCCAAATACTTTTTTATTATGATTATAATGTAATTTAATCCTAAAACATTTATTTTACTAACTTTGTTTATTTCTTCTTTCTTTTCATTATTGTGTCTTTCTGGTTTTAAAAAGATTCAGCTTTTAACCTTCACCGTATTTTTATATTGTAAACAAAAACATACAATCCTCTGTAATGTTTGCTGTAATTTAATATGTTGAATTATTAATAGTGTATGAATTGCTTTTCTTGGTGGTTTAGAAGTGATTGTTGTTTTTGTTTAAACTATTTCCTAATTAAACTATTAATTTAACAATAAAAGTATGTCTAAGGTAAAATGTGATTTACTGTTTGATGCAGTATTTTTTTACATAAAGTTTCATTTTCTCATTTTTCAAATATTTCAGTTTTAGTGTTTTTTTTTCTTTTTTTCTAGAATTTTAAGTTTTTATACAGTAACCAACACTTTTCATGCTTGGAAGTGTTTGATGTTATATTAATAATAAATTGATGTAATGAACTGGTGTTACCTGGGTTTCTAATGTTACAGTTTTATCGTCTGATTTTTTATTAGTAATAATCACTGTTTCTTTCTTTTTTTTAATTAACTTTATTAACCAAAATCATAGTTTCAGCAAAAACATGCAATATAATATTTCTACCAAACTGCTTTTAGCTTCAGTTTTTACTTTTATTTCTTTATTTCTGTTTTTACATTTGATTCATTGTTTAGATGAATGCAATACTGTTTGCTGTTGTGTAATATCTGTGATAGAGTTAAAGTTAATCCTGGGGTGGCCGGTGCCAAATTTCCACTCCCCAGCAGGATCCGACTCCCATTCCCGTCCAATGGCCAAACCCACTTTCACTGCTTTTACTTTCACTGTACTTCATAACAAACAGTTGGCACTAATTAAACTAACAACAACAATTGTAGTAAAGACTATTCTAAGTAAATATAATAATTAATATAATAACTATCAGATTAATATGGGTGGAAATGTCAGCAGCTTTTACAGAAGGAGTACTTTATATCTATAAATTCAAGGGGGGGGGGGTATTTGGGGAGTATGATAAGTATGTGTTATTATGATGCTGCTGAAATCATATTCCCCCCAATAAAATCCCCACTGTTGAACGTAGGACAAAATGCTTTTCAGGACACAAAATACATACCAAAACATGCTAGAAAAATAAACGAGATGTGATTCAGACTGTGCATTGCTGAGATCATGGAGGGAGTATGATTTCGGCAGGCGAATGGGAGTCAGATTCTGCCAGGGAGTGGGAATTTGGCATGTCACCGGGCTGGTATAGTGGGTGTGGCATGACAATTGGGTCCCAGGGTTCTATCCTCTCCTCCTGCTTGTTTTTGTGAAAAGGTTGTTGGTTCAAACCCCACCACTGCCAGGTTACCACTGTTGGGCCCTTGAGCAAGGCTTAGACTTAATTGCTTAGACTGTATAGTGTAAGTCGCTTTGGATAAAAGCGTCTGCTACACTCCAAATGTGAGAGACAGAATCTAAAAAAAAAGTAATTTTTTTTTAAGAAGCTCCTCCTATTCTGCACTCATTACCTGTATTAATTGCACCAGTTTGAACTCGTAACCTGTATAAAAGACACCTGTCCACACAATCAATCACACTCCAACCTCTCCACCATGGTTAAGACCAAAGAGCTGTCTAAGGACACCAGGGACAAAATTGTAGACCTGCACAAGGCTGGAATGGGCTACAGGACAATAGCAAGCAGCTTGGTGAAAAGGCAACAACTGTTGGCACAATTATTAGAAAATGGAAGAAACATAAGATGACTGTCAATCTTCCTCAGTCTGCTGCTCCATGCAAGATCTCACCTCGTGGGGTAAGGATGATCTTGAGAAAGGTCAGGAATCAGCCCAGAACCATACGGGAGGACCTGGTCAATGACCTGAAGAGAGCTGGGACCACAGTCTTAAAGATTACCGTTAGTAACACACTATGCCGCCATGGATTAACATCCTGCAGGGCACACAAGGTCCCCCTGCTCACGCCAGCTCATGTCCAGGCCCATTTGAAGATCACCAATGACCATCTGGATGATCCAGAGGAGGCATGGGAGAAGGTCATGTGGTCAGATTTGTTGTTAAAGCTTTATTGTGAATTCTAGTCTCTTTAAAATACACTTGAAATTTAATTTTTAACTCATTCATTCAAGTACACTGAATGAATATTTATGTAGTGAATTCTTTGCAAGTATAATCACAGAATCATGTGAAATCCATTAATTACATGCAAAGTAAAAATACATAACAGAGTATTAAAAAGTACCTGAATATGTTATTTAATGATTCATTTATTTTCCATATTAGAATTAAATAACACTGAAATATTTTAAAAAATATTATATTTTAAAATAACAAAAATACTATAAACATTTTACTATTGAACCAATAAGTAACTTCATGTTAAAAAAATACAAATTATTTGCAAAACTATACCAAACATTTATCATGAAAACAAGTATTTGAGAAGTATATTAAATTTAATGAAACTCAATTTTAACAAAAATCATACTTCATGGTAATGTATGTATTAAAAGTATAATTATAAGTATACCTATATAACGTTGGTATTACTACACATGTCATTACAGTGCTCATAAATAAATATATTGATAAATATATTGCTAGAATCAGGTCACATTTAAAGTCTTTTTATAATATATATTTTAATGTACTCCAAGTGCAATGAAATACTGATTGTACACTGAAGTGTGCTTTAATTTCAGTTTAAGTGTATGTGAAACATGGAGTTAAATACACATGCAGTAGTATACTTAAATTAAATTTACTACTTTTTGTTTGCATGTTTATTAGGATTTTAATGTAATGCTTTACACTTTGGTTACATTCATGACAGATAGTTACTCATTATACAAGGTTCATTAGTTCACAAGTTTTTATTAAGATAAGATATACTTTATTTGTCATATATACATATACAGTACAATGAAATTCTTTCTTTGCATATCCCAGCTTGAACACAGTCATGGACAATTTTGTATCTCTAATTCACCTCACTTGCATGTCTTTGGACTGTGGGAGGAAACCAGTGCACCCAGAGTAAACCCACGCAGACAACATGCAAACTCCACACAGAAAGGACCCGGACCGCCCTACCTAGGGATTGAACCCAGGACTTTTTTGCTGAGAGGCGACAGTGGTACCCACTTAGCCACCGTGCCGCCATAAATTAACTACTTAAAATAGTTCAAATTTAGTACAGTTTAGTACACTTAATACAATTAAAATAGATCTTTTGTATTATTTGTGTACAATTACAGTATAATTAGCACTCTAACTGTATTGATCATTAGTATGACAATAATACATTTTAGCCTACTGAAGATTATTATACTTAAGTATACTTCTTTTCACTATGGAAGTAACTTTATGAAAAAATACACTTAAGTAAACCTTTGTATAGTGTATTAAAAGTGTGCTTTAAGTGAATTACTACAGCAGTTGTTTAACATTGCAAAAATATACTAAACATGTATTTGAAAACAAGTATTTAAGAAGTATATTAAATTAATGAAACCTAAATTTAACTAAAAGTATACTTCATGGTAATGTATTTATTAAAAGTATACTTTTTGATAACTTTTGAAAAGTGTGATGAAAGTTTACTTGCTCAAAGTATGACATTAATATATTTTTAACATATTTGAAATAAGTACAGACATTTGCTAGTTTATTTATTGTATACTTAGACGAATCTTAGTATATTTTAAGCACATTTAAGTACACTTTTTTCACTAGGGTGTACTTTACTGTGACTCTATTATACTCCATTATAACGCATCACTGTTCTAATAATACTATTTCGTATAATGACGTCACAGTGCTGCACACATTAGTGTTGTGTCATAATCTGCCGAGTCACGTAGCAGCGCTCAAGCGGTGAGATTTGGATCAGAACTTTCTGTCACTACCAGAACATTTTCTGTGATGATAGTGGACAGTACATTAAAATAGACTTGCTTGTGGATATCGGTTCTGCTGTTTCAATTCTTCCGGAGCACATTTACCATCAATACTTTTCTTCTCTGCCTCTCACTACACCCAAAGTTCATCTGATGACATATATGAAGAAACAGATTCCTGTCCTGGGATGCATCGCCCTTAATGTGTCGTGTCATGCTTGCTGTACACAGTTGGACTTCTACATCGTACAGCAGGGTACTCCAATTCTTGGTATGGATCTTTTCACTGCATTGCAACTTCAAATGTGTTAGGCCTTCTACTGCTGCATGTCCTGCTGCTGTTCATTTTACTGATGCCTGTGGTGTAGCTGCAGGATTCGTACACAGTCAAATTGTGCTTAGATGTGTTACCTGTGCAACAAAAGCTGCACAGACTGCCATTTGTTTATTACACTTTGGTTACATTCATGACAGGAACGGTAGTTACTCATTACACAAGATTCATCAGTTCACAAGGTTATATCAAACACAGTCATGGACAATTTAGTGTCTTCAGTTCACCTCACTTGCATGTCTTTGGACTGTGGGAGGAAACCGGAGCACCCAGAGTAAACCCACGCAGACATGGGAAGAACATGCAAACTCCCCACAGAAAGGACCCGGACCGCCCCACCTGGGGATCGAACCCAGGACCTTTTTGCTGTGAGGCCACCGTGCCACCCGACTGCCATTTGCTGTGTGTGATTCAGTCTCACGTGATTAAAAAGACTGGAATCGGAGGGGATCATTGAAAAAGTGGACTCCTCTGAATGGGTTTCACCCCTAGTTGTCATTCATAAGAAGTCTGGAGGAATTAGATTGTGTGTTGATCTGAGTGAACCAAATAAGGCTGTTGTGATTGTGATTGATAGCCATCCTTTACCACATATTGAAGTTTTTGCTGAGCTTAGAGGGTCAGCTGTGTTTTCTACTATTGACTTGCAGAATGTGTACCACCAAGTAACTTTGCATGACGATAGTAGGGACCTGACGGCCTTTATTACGCATGACGGACTGTTTTGTTTTACTAGGGTTCCGTATGGTTTGGCCAGTGCTTTCAGTTCATTACAAATATTACACAACATCAAACAGTATTGCATATTTTTCTTAACATTAAGTAAAATATAAAAACAGAAATTAAAAAAATAAAAACTGAAGCTGAAAGGGCAGTGATAGCTCAGTGGTTACGGTACTGGACTAGTAAACAGAAGGTTGCCGGTTCAAGCCCTACCACCACCAAGTTGTCAATGTTGGGTCCTTGAGCAAGGCCCTTAACCCTCAATTGCTCATCGTGTAAGTCGCTTTGGATAAAAGTGTCAGCTAAATGCAGAAAATGTAAATGAAAGCATTAACTTATTATTACTGCAATGTGGTAAAAATATTACAGTGCATGTTTTTTGCTGAAAGTACAGTGGTGGTTACTGTATAAAAATAAAAACAAAAAAACAAAACGAAAGTCAAAAGAGAAACAATAGAACTACTAATAAAAAAAATCAAACAACAATACTGAAACATTAGAAAATGTAGCTAAAACCAGTCAATTACACCAGTTTACTATTAATATTTTACTGTATTAAACAATTTCAAATCTATTCTGGTTACTGAATAAAACACTCAAAAATAGTTACTAAAAATCACTTCTACACAAACCACCAATAAAAGCAATTCATACAGCACGAATAATTCTAAATATGAAACCACAGCAAACAGTACAGAATAGTTTAGCTTTTCACTTAGATTAAAAAAGGGAAGGAACAGAATTTCTAAAACCAAAAATAAACAATAATTGAGCAGGAAATAAACACACTGGTAAAATCAAATGTATTGGAAATTGTTTATTTCTTAATAATTAAAAGGATTTGGAAAATAATCATAATTGAAAAGTTTGCATACAAATGTTGTTATATTTAGTAAGTGCACCTTTTTTTAATGATGAGCTGTTATTTAATGTTGTTAAAAAGTTAGATTATAATTCTAATGTAATGTAATTCTGATGTCTCTGCTCATCAGCTTCAGCTGTAAAATATACATTATAAATGACTGCATTCCTAGAATATTCAGTTCAGCAAGTTTTGCAAAAATAAGTTTAAATGGCGGCCTGCCCAGACAAGGCCTGACCACTAAAATAAGTGAAGAACATCTGATAAGTAACATCTGCATCAATATGTAAAAAAAAAGTTTCTTAAGTGGGTGAGAGTGACCCTTACATCTCAAGTGAGCAGAAAAAAAGAAAAGCTTTTTAAGCGGGTTGGAGGATGAGGTGACAGTCACTACAGTTATATTCCAATACACATGGCATTTACAAATGGACTGTATTAAAGAAGCATTATTCTCTAATCAGAATAAAATTATCCATTGCTTTCTCGCCTTAACCAGTATTGTGAAAAATAGAGGTTAGCAATTAATTATTTAATTATGTAATTAATAGCTAATAATCAAAAACGGGGCACCACTGGCATATTTAAGGAGAACTGACCAGGAAAAACGAATTCATAACATAATTTATGTTGCTTGAGAGTGCTTGTAAATGTGGGGGAAGAAACTCCATTTTGGGGTTGTAAAGATCTTGAAGATAAACAGGCCCTTAAATGAAGAGCTCATGATGAAGTAAAATAATTCATGAAATCATCCTTTAGCAGCATTCCGCTACACCAGTATTGCCTTGAAGGTTATTTTAAGCTCTACAATACTAAGTTACATGCACAAATGTCACTTAAAACTTTATTGTGCAGAAAAAAAGCCTTATGTTAACCATGTCCAAAAGTGGAGTCAACTTCTCTGGGCTCTGAGGCATCTAGGATGGACCATCACACTGTGTAAACATGCATTTTGGTCAGATGAATCAGCATTCCAGGTCTTTTGTGGAAAAAAAATGGACGCCGTGTGCTCCAGACCAAAGATGAAAAGGACCATTCAGACTATCTGCAACAAGTCCAAAAGTCAGGGTCTATCATGGTATGGGGGTGTCGGTGCCCTTGGCAAAGGTCATTTACACTTACAGTATGTGATGCAGCATTAATGCAAAACAACCTGCTGCACACATTACAAAGGCGTGGCTGTGGAAGAAGAGGGTATGGGTACTGGACTGGCCTGCCTGCAGTCCTGACCTGTCCCCAATAGAGAATGTGTGGAGAATTTTGAAACAAATAATGACCCCGTACTGTTGTACATCTTAAGACGTGTTTGCAGGAAGAACGAGACAAAATAAAAGCTGAAACACTAAATCACTTGGTCTCCTCAGTGCCAAAACATCTTTTAAGTGGTGAAAAGGAATGGCAACATTACAAAGTGGTAAATGCTTTACTGTCCCAACTTTTTTGGAATGTGTTGCAGACCTGAAATGCAAAAATGGATGTTTATTAATAAATGAAATAAAGTTGACCAGACAAAACATGAAATATCTCAGGTTCATCCTGTCTGCCATCAAATAAAAGTCAAAGTAAATGTAAGAAACTTTGTGTTTATTTATTATATTTGCATTTTGCATGCTGTCCCAACTTTTTCTGATTTGGGGATCTACATAGACATGATTTGCTAAGTCTGGACTGGGTTTGGTGTCTAAAGCCCTGCAATAAAATGGCTCCCTGTCCAGAGTATTCCTGCTTTGTGCCCATTGTCTTTGGGTGAACTGGACCCACCACAACCCTGATAAGGATAAAGTGGTTCATAAAAATGAAAAAAAGTTTGTGCCTCTTATTTAAACAAACTTTTTAGACTTTAGTGTTTAGAATTAAACCTATTATGTAAAAAGATTTTATAAATAAATATAAATTTAAATTTATATATATAAATTTTCTTTACCTTAGTCTGTGTTCTGCTTCAGTTCTGAATACACAGTGTCAGCACCCACACTTATCTTTCCTGGTGGGTACAGAAAGAAACAGGTTTTATAATAGTGGATTAAATTGATCAGATGTATTTTTTCCAGTATTGTAATCATGAGTTTTAAACTTATTTAGGAACTAAGTGGACTATTCGCTTAACTATACAGTGGTTTACATTGTGGCTCAGCAGTTAAGGTACTACACTATTAGGGTACGCTTTGCCTCTGAGTTGGTGCATCTATTGGTAAACAAAAATCAGTTGTTGTAGTGTGAGTTAGGCATTAGTAGCCTGGACTGTGTCCTGTATCAACTTTGGGGACAACAGCATCTTCCAAATGTCATAAATGTACATTTATCTCATAGACCTGTGATGCACCCTGGTCCTGAGGGAGTGATTTTTTATTAATATGTATTTGTGTATAACTGAAATGACAGTAAGTTCTCCTGAACCTGAACTAAATATTAATACTTTGCAGGCTAAATATACATTTATATATTTATATATTCCGTAATCGTATAATACAAAATAATGTGTATTATGTAGTATGTGACAATACAGTTCTTAACTATATCAAGCTGTAAGTGAACCTGTTACAATAATGTCAATAATGCTGCATTGGTTGTAAACCCCTCTAAAAGAACAGAAAAGTGTCTCGTATTTGGAAAGTCACATGCTGTTCTCCATTATTCACGGTCTATGTGCAGGTACCTTCAACCAACCAGCAAGAAGAAGAATCACTATCATATATAGCCAGTCATGTCTGTGTAGGCTAGCACATTAGCCTAAATTGCTGTGCTGTAGCTTAATACTCAAAGAGTCTCATACTGTATGCAGATCTCTCATGTTAGGCAAGTTGGGTGCTGTAATGCACATGCCAGCAGATAGCACCTAAGCACTTTATAAACACAAACTTGCTGCGTCAGAATAAATGTGAAAGTTTGATATCTCTATCGCTCATCCCAGGTACCACAGGGTCCTGACTGTTCCCCTTAGGACTTTTAGTTACCTAGAAATGGCTTCAAGTGGCTGTTTCACATTAATCAGTATTAAATATAATTGAAGATTAAATTTACCTCTGCTCTGGTTAGTCAGTACATGAGTATTTGCATAAATATCACCAGCACCTAAAAATAAACCAGGAAGTTTAGTAAAAATCATCAGTGAGTATAAACACAGTAAATTTACTGGTACTGCAGACTGACCTGCAACCTGATCAGTGTTGTGATTTACAACATATGAAGACCTGGCACCTTCTCAACAAAATCAAACAACAGTTCCAGTTAAAAACATCACATTCCAAAACCACAGGCATTTATATCGAATTTCTCCCTCTTATCTTTGTAGTTTCAATACTATCCTCTCTTCTGAGAAGCCTTTCTAAGATTGTGACTTTCTAGTATCTGTGGAGATTTGTGGTCTTGGAGCTCCTATTCAAACCATTTCTTTATAGACCTTGCTTTGTGCTCATGAACATAATCATGCTGAAATAGAAAAGAGGAATATTGTTTACCTTTGATCATTTTTTAAAGTGATTGATGATGATTTAATGATAGACAAATCAGAATTTATCAGGGAGCAGAGTGCTAGCTGTACATTTTGGTAAAGGATAAATTATGGTTTGTTGGGTTTTTTTTTTTGTTAGGTTGTGTCACTTAATTCCAGTTATTAATTACTATATCCTCTGTAAAAGACTTTAACTCAGCCTGCTTACATATCATGATGGTGGAAGTAGTTTTTGATAATAAACCACTAAAAATCAAACTCACCAAGGGACATCAAAGATTCAGCCAGAACTAATAGGAAAGGCAAGTTTAAATACACAGTTAGTCACATGACTGGCGGGAAACAGGAATAATGACAGGCGGGGCCAAGAGCACAAAGTTAGCCAAGACAAAAACAAAAGCATGTGGCCAAGTAAGCAAAGAGTCCAAAAAAATGTTCCTAGTAGCCTCTAGAGGTCACCACAACACCCTAACTCATGACATTTCCTTTCCAGGAAATTCTTATTCTCAGTTTGGAGAATTCCCCTGCCATGAGACAATGCTTAAAGTGTGGTCCATAAGAACTATTTGTTGTAAAAAATAAACTTGACTGGCCTGCAGAGTTCTTTAGAGATGAATTGAAACACCACCTGAAAGGAGGACTGTTCATCTAACAACAGTGCTTGATTTTACTAAATCTCAGGAAGCTTTATGGAAGCAAAACCTCACCATCATGCTGTAAAAGTATGTAGAATAGTTTTAGTTATTTTATTCAACAGTTCACTGCAGGACCTCACACACTCATCCATGTATTCATGTACTCATTCACTTGCTTACACCTGGGCCTCTGTGCTAGCATCATTATATCAGTGCCAATGCTTTTGGAATGTGATGTTCAACAAGCATCTATTGATCATCAAACCTTTGTTCTTCTTGTAGCGCCAAAGTAAGATCAGTACCAGCAGCAACAAAGCTGAACTTAATCCTACAGCAACTCCTATAATAGTGGCTACAGATTTTGAAACTGTAGAAAGAAAAGAACCCGATTCATAATTTATTCACTGTACAATTCATGAATTCAATGGAATTAAATAGCAAACTATATAGTATATAGGGGCGGCACGGTGGCATAGTGGGTAGCACTGTCGCCTCACAGCAAGAAGGTCCTGGGTTCGAACCCCAGGTGGGGCGGTCCGGGTCCTTTCTGTGTGGAGTTTGCATGTTCTCCCCGTGTCTGCGTGGGTTTCCTCCGGCAGCTCCGGTTTCCTCCCACAGTCCAAAGACATGCAAGTGAGGTGAATTGAAGATACTAAATTGTCCTTGACTGTGTTTGATATAACCTTGTGAATCGAATAAACTTGTGTGATGAATAACTACTGTTTCTGTCATGAATGTAACCAATTTGTAAAAACATGACGTTAAAATCCTAATAAACAAACAATATAGTATATAGTCTTTATCACCTCTGATGATCACCCAGCTTTTTGGTGATTCTCCTCTCTCGGGGTATTTACAGTGGTAGAAACCATCATCTGACTTTGAGACTTGATGGATCATCATCTCTCCTGAGGTCTGGTTCTGCACGACTAATCCATCTTTATAGAAATCAGCTCGGAGGTTTGAGGGTTTAGTTTTGCGATATAAACAGTGTAGAGTCAGAGATTCTCCTTCAGTCACAGGATGAACAGGACTCTCCAGGATCACGTCACCATCTGCAGAAGAGAAACAGATGAAGAAGAATCTTGAATAACACAGAGATGTTTACTCCCTCCCATGTTGACACTGACAGCATCTTGTCCTTGGTTGTTGTTGTTGTATTTTTGAACCAGTAGAAATTTCAGTGAACCATGACGTAATCTATGGGCATGTCAAGTTGTAGAGGTTTGGGTGCTTTCACATGAGAATCGACATAACCAATTTTGTGCTGCTGTGCTATTGTGTGGTGGTGCTGCCTAGCTTGTTGCTTTGCTTTCTTCTTTTAAAGTTCACCAGATTAAATTTTGACCCATTTTGGCTCTGACCTTTACAAAGCCTATGCAGTACAAACAAAGCTTAATGTGAACAATAATGCTTAACAGGCCTTTTTGTACTAAAACAACAACCAAGGACTTTCAGCAGTACAGAGCACTTATAAAAAATGGAGAGAAGTTTAGTGTTCCTACGCCGGTCTTCCTACGCAGCATCTTGCGTAGGAAGCCATGTGTGAGTAAAAACACCAAACAGTGAGGAAAATCCAGCTAAACACAGATATACTGTATGTGGACACTTTCAGACTGGATTTAAAATTAATGCTTATCTCACACTAATGGATATTCGTGTTGTGGAACACATTTGTGATGTTTTACCGCACCGCCTAAACCAAGTGCTGGAAGCAGCAATTTGTGGCAAGGCTCACAGTGAGCAAAGTGTGAAACAAAGCAACAGTGGAGACAAACACAAGGAACAGAGTTGTGTTCTACGTCTTCTTATAACCAATAGCTGATCAATGTATTTTGCATAAAAACGAACATCTGTAAGAACAGCACAAATACATTTTCAGAATTTAGCAGACGCCTTTATCCAAAGCGACTTACAGTACAGTTACAGTATACAATTTGAGCAATTGAGGGTTAAGGGCCTTGCTCAAGGGCCCAACAGCAGCAACCTGGCAGTGGTGAGGCTTGAACCAGCGTCCTTCTGATTACTAGTCCAGTACCCTAACCACTACGCTACGGCTTGCCCACAGGTAGCCACTTCGTCACCTTGTTACTACTCTTAACTTCCATTGTGCAATGCCCACCATTGATGACACATCCTTACTTCCCAAACACTGGTGGAGACACGGGCCAGTTCTTTAAACAGCACCAAGGTTCTAAGAAGCTCAAATGGATCCGGTTCAAGAACCAGAGTTCTTTTGGTCGAAAAGCGCTAACAGTGTCAGTTTCTCCTAAAAAATATCTGGAATACTGATATGTCTGACCACAATACACATTTTCACTGCATGATGGTTTATCCCAGATGCCTTCAAGCCCAGAGAACTGCTTGCCACTTCTAGACATTGTTAACATAAGGTTTCTTTTTTGTACAGTAAAGTTTAAAGTATTATTTGTGAATGTAACTATATTGTAGAGCTTAACAAAGGTTTGTTAAACTAATCCCTTGCCCATGTGGTTATCAGCTATTGATGAACGATGGTTTCTGATGCAGCATTCCTCTGTCTATCTTTGATCCTCTAAGACTCAACATTTCATGGATACTGCTTTTATTACTGAATCAGGATTAATAATCTGGCAAAAGTGAAATATAGTATTTTACAATGAGGTCATTATACACTCAAACAAACCAGAGCCAGTGTGATGATATGGGGGCACTTTGCTTCATCAGGCTAAATGTCTTGCAGTGATGTGAAAGACTGATATAAAATTATACAAAGTGTTGGGTTGCACTTACTGCTGCATGAGGTGGTGCAAAAAGTTACCATTAAATAGGCAGTGCATTCTTCACAAGAGTGATATGATTCTGTATTATATTTTGTATTCAGTGTGTTTAACATTTCATTATGATAAATATGCATGAAGGCAATTGGGGGGAAATTACTCCAGATTACTTTGTTTCTAGAATTTGAAAAATGGACTCATAACGGCTTAATAATAAGAGCTCTGTAGACTCACCATGCACTGTGATGTTGACAGGATTACTGCTGCCTCCAGATTCAGATTCACACCAGTACACTCCAGTGTGGGATGTGCTGAGGGAGCTGATGTTGCATGTAGATTCTCCAACTGTTCCTGATACTGATGAACAGTCTAACACTCCCTGATCGTCAGTGTATCTTCTCACTCTCCATTCAGTAGATTTACTCTGATCCACACAGCTCAGTGAGAGAGATTCATCAGTAAAGTGTTGAGTTCTGCTGGGACTGATGGTCAGAGAAACTGAAGAAGATTCACCTTAAACACACACACACACACACACACACACACACACACACACACACACACACACACACACACAGCCGTTTAAATGATTTTACTTTTAATATCCATTTGGTAGAACTGTTACATTTCTACATTGTACACATTCCAGTCACCACCTGTAAGACGTTTTTATGTTCATGTTGGTTTTCTCCAGGTACCTAATTTTTCTTCCGCCTCCCAAAACAGACAGAAGGTAGATTGGCTATGTTATATAGTCCTTAAGTGTGAAGGAGTAAATAGGTGAGTGTATGGTGTACTGCAATGTATTGATGCCTTTTGCCAGGTTTATTCTTACCCTGCACTAGTGTTTCAACTGGTGCCATATCCAGCAAGATCCTGTCATTTAGTCAACAAGAATAACTGCATTGTTACATAATGGTTAATAATGGTTTGTTTTGTGTTTTTATTTTATTTAAAAAGCTTTTCAATTAGTTTATTTTTATTTTTTAGGAATAATATTTGCAAATGCTTATAAGTAACAATTAGCTGTCACGCTATGAAATTTTTTAAATTGAGATTAATCGCGATTAAAGAACCAAATTAATCGCAATTAATCGTAAACTAATAACTAAGCAAAATTTTAGCAGTTATGCACATTTTTATTGCAAGAACATGTTTGTCAATAAAAACATTCATAAAATTATGATAAAATTATTAAGTCTACATTATTTTTAGAAAGCCAGCCAATGCCTATATAGAGTTTTTAACAGCTACCCATCTTTCAGTCAGTTATTTAAAATGACACGTCTGTTCACATTAACTGACGAAAGTGAGGATCTTTACCTGTTCATAATCCTGGCACTGAAAACAGGCGCTCATAATATGAATTTCTAGATGCAACACCAGTGGTGTAACTAGGAGCTCATGGGCCCCAGTGCAAAAAAAATGTGGACCCTTAATGACAGCCCTAATATATATATATATGCTGCCGATACGTGGGCAGCAGTCATATGCATTTTTTTAACCTGCGCTAGACATTGTACAATGCGGATCAGCACTGTGTACGGAAAGACACACCCTGATGAACATTCACAAATCAGCCAGCAGAGGTCGTAATTGCATCAGTTGTAAGAGAGTCCCTCTCTGGCTTAATATCCCACCCCTATATGAACAACAGGCCAATCTTTGTTCATGTGGCCATTTAGCCCAGCTGCATGAAATAAGTATTTGATCACCTATCAACTAGCAAGAATTTTGGCTCTCACAGACCTGTTAGTTTTTCTTTAAGAAGATCCTCCTATTCGGCACTCATTACCTGTATTAATTGCACCTGTTTGAACTCGTAACCTGTATAAAAGACACCTGTCCACACACTCAATCACACTCCAACCTCTCCACCATGGTTAAGACCAAAGAGCTGTCTAAGGACACCAGGGACAAAATTGTAGACCTGCACAAGGCTGGGATGGGCTACAGGACAATAGCAAGCAGCTTGGTGAGAAGGCAACAACTGTTGGTGCAATTATTAGAAAATGGAAGAAACACAAGATGACTGTCAATCTTTCTCGGTCTGCTGTTCCATGCAAGATCTCACCTCGTGGGGTAAGGATGATCCTGAGAAAGGTCAGGAATCAGCCCAGAACCACACGGGAGGACCTGGTCAATGACCTAAAGAGAGCTGGGACCACAGTCTCAAAGATTACCGTTAGTAACACACTACGCCGCCATGGATTAAAATCCTGCAGGGAACGCAAGGTCCCCCTGCTCACGCCAGCACATGTCCAGGCCCGTTTAAAGATCACCAGTGACCATCTGGATGATCCAGAGGAGGCATGGGAGAAGGTCATGTGGTCAGATGAGACCAAAATAGAGCTTTTTGGTATCAACTCCACTCGCCGTGTTTGGAGGAAGAAAGAGGATAAGTACAACCATCCCAACCGTGAAGCATGGGGGTGGAAACATCATACTTTGGGGGTGCTTTACTGCAAAGGGGACAGGACGACTGCACCGTATTGAAGGGAGGATGGATGGGGTCATGTGTAGCGAGGTTTTGGCCAACAACCTCCTTCCCTCAGTAAGAGCATTGAAGATGGGTCGTGGCTGGGTCTTCCAGCATGACAATGACCCGAAACACACAGCCAGGGCAACTAAGGAGTGGCTCCGTAAGAAGCATTTCAAGGTCTCCAGACCTGAAACCAATAGAAAATCTTTGGAGGAAGCTGAAACTTAATGTTTCAAAATCCCTGCTGCAGTGTGTGCAAACTTGGTCAAGAACTACAGGAAACGTCTGACCTCTGTAAAGGTTTCTGTACCAAATATTAAGTTCTGTTTTTCCATTGTATCAAATACTTATTTCATGCAATAAAATGCAAATTAATTATTTAAAAATCATACAATGTGATTTTCTGGAATGTTTTTTAGATTCTGTCTCTCACAGTTGAAGTGTCCCTATGATACAAATGACAGGCCTCTCCATTCTTTGTAGGGGGAAAACTTGCAAAATCGGCAGTGTATCAAATACTTATTTTCCTCACTGTATTTAGCAGGAACTATTTTACTCACCAGTAACATTTACCCAGAGTGCACTGCTGTAATCTGTATAATAGACTGGGTTTCCTCTTCCAGCTCTGCACCAGTACTGGCCTCCATCAGAGACACTAACTGAGTAGATGGTGTAGGAGGGGTGTGTTGTAGTCTCAGTCTCAGTGTTCTGTGTGTGTTTGTACCAGTAGAAGTTCCATCCAGCAGTTGGGTTCAGTTCACAGTACAGAAGCACTAAGTTTCCTGCTAGTGCAGCTACTTTATGGTTAGATGTGAGTTCAGGTTTTGGTTTTTCTGTTAGAGATGAAACACAGTTCAGTTCACATGTTGATCTGTTTATCACAGTAATCACTTGTACAGAAACACACACTGTTACTGATCATGTGATCCACTGTATCAGATACACAAAGACTAAACATTTATTAACCAGTACTGAATACATGCTGATGTAATACAGACGTTATTAAATACAGAAGAGATGATCAGACTCACCTGATACAGTCAGTAGAACAGCATCACTGGGGTGTGAGGAACGTGAGCCTCCTGTCTCTGTTCCTGTACAGGTGTATTTACCTGCATGATTCTCTGTAACATACTGGATTCTGTACTGCTGATCATTACTGACAGTTTGGTCTGAACCTTCTTTATTCCAGCTGTACCTCCAGTTCTGGACACCTCCTCTATTCTCTATGTTACATGTGAGAGTAACTCTCTCTCCTATAAACACATGATTATCAGGATTTATGATCACAGTGGGTTTTGGTCTCTCTGTAGAAAGAAAAAAAAATATTTACATTAATAAAAAAACTTTGTAGTTTGTGGTGAGTGTTTAATATTTGGAGAATTAAAACACAGTTTCAGTCACAGTCCACCAGTCAGTTCATGACCTAAAGCTTTAGTGCAGTTGGGTTTTGCAGCAGAAAAATAAAGCACACAATGAAGTCCATCACTGAATGGCTCAAAGCACAAACACACAAAATGAAACTGTTGGAGCGTCAATTCAAAGTCCTGAATTAAATTTCATTGAGATCCTGTGACCTTAAATGGGCAGTTTATGCTGAAAAACCCTCCAATGTAGCCGAATTAAAACAATTATGCACAAAGAGGAACAAAATTCTTCCTCAGTGACTTAAAACACTTTTTACAGCTATCACAAACATTTGATTGCAGTTGATACTGCCAAGGGTTTAAAATATTGAAACATTTATTTAAAGCGGGTCATCAACAAAGAAATGAATTTGGTTTTACTGCTTAGTTACTGAATAAAAAGCTTTTAAAATATAAAAAAATAATCAGAATAATATTCTGGATCCAACATTAAGAAATGATAATATTTTTCTAGATCACTCACCCCCTCGGTCCATCCCTGCTCATGAACAACTGAGTCTGTCATTAACATTTTAAACCCAATCAGGACATCATTACCTCTCTCCAAAACAGTTGCTTTTTATCATTCCATAAAACTCTCAATGTCTAACTTTTTATTATTATATATTAATAATCTTTATTTAAAGTAAAAACAATAATTATAACCTATTGCTTACAAGCTAAGAGATCATCCTGCAAATTATTTGGTGAAATGATTCACAATCTGTAATTAATAAGAATATAATAATAATATTATCAGTCTTTTACTGTTTCTGCTCAACATTTGTTGTTTGTTGTAAAGAAGAGCAGAACAAAATTCCTTCAGAGCGACATAAAAGACTCGTCACAAGTATCACAAATGTTTGATTAAAGTTGTTTGCATTAGTGATACAGGTTTAAAATTATTGTTAATATTTAGTAAAGGGAATGATCATTTAAAATTAAAATTGAATAAAAATTTTAAAAAGGGAAAATAAGTCTTTCACTGCACTGTATTTATGTGTCGTGTAAATCAATCAATCAATTTCCTCTGCTTCTTCCCGTTAGGAATCGCCGGCGGATCGTGATCCGCATTATTGATCTGGCACAGTTTTTACCCCGGATGCCCGTCCTAACATGACCCTCCCTATTTATCCAGGCTTTGGACCAGTACCAAAATGCACTGGTTTGTGCATCTAGCGGCGAGGTACCTATAGGACAATTCAGTTTCTCCAATTATCCTGGCTGCATGTTTTTGGACTGTGGGAGGAAACCTGAGCACTCGGAGAAAACTCACGCAGACACGGGGAGAAGATGCAAACTCCACACAGAAAGCACCCAAACCGCCCCACCTGGAAATCGAACCCAGGACCTTCATGCTGTGAGGCAACAGTGCTTCCCACTTAGCCACCGTGTCACCCATTGATGTGTCATGTAAATATTTTTCTTTGGCTCTCGTGGAGACAGGACGCACTTTTCCCTCCTCCCTTATCTACCCTGCTTGGCTTCTCCTGTATCGTCTCGTCTCGTCACTCTGCTTTACAGAGATTTTTCTCAGCACTGCTCTTCAAAGAACAAATTATGGAATTGGTTAAATGGTCTCTGAATGCTATTGACACCATCTTCTCATCGAGAAGTTCGGGTTCGGGGGAACCCACATGCCCCGATGGGACGCAGATGGCAGGATACGCGATGGACTCGTGGGGGAAGTGGGGAGTCGTGTGCTTGGCGCCTCTCTCGTTGGAGGACATCGAGGATGTTTATCTATTCGGAACTTTGATCGTGGGGTTCGCGCTGATTGGATTAGGCGGTACCCTGCTGTATCGGGAAATTAAAAGAGTTGGGTCAGTTGTCAAAGGTCCCCATAAACTGCCCAATCTGATTGAGATGGTGGGTAGAGCCGTGGGAACTCAGACTGTGAATTTGAGTTGGAGTATGGATTCCATCTTGGAAAGAATAGCGGCTCTGCGAAATGAGATGAACCAGAGATGCATAAATTCTGACAGTCTGTGTTAATTTTTTTTTTCTCAGACAAAACAAGAAGTCATTTTTGCTTTTGGCTCCCCTGTTATCAGCAACGGCCTTGTGATAAGTAAATACCTCCGGAAGATCTGCTGCTACATAACAAGCCCCCCCCCCCCCCCCCCCCCCCCCCTCACTGACTGTTTTTCATTCTGGCCAGTAAGAGCTGTAAAACAGCCATTTAATCGCGAACTTTGTACAGACTTTTCCTTCTTGCTGCAGAATGGGAACTGACAGAACTCTTTCCTTACCCAAACCAACGTCTCCACTCTTAGCTTCATCCCACCACTATGGTTGGACGGGTCTGTAGAACGCGCTGTTATAGCTGCGAAGCCAGATGGCTGCCTCCCATAGTGGTCACTTTTCATCATCCCCACATCCCTACCCGTGGCTTGTTGTGTGATTATGTTATGTTCATATGTGCTTGTGTGCTGTAAGGGGCTTTTTTTTCAGGTTACCATAATGTGCTCCTTGGGGAACACAATCTGGTTGCTGGTTTTTTTTGTTTTTTTTTTATCTCCTACTTTCCCAATGTGTTCATTATTTCTTGCTTCTTATCCTGTCTTCCTGTCCTGTCCCCCCCTTGTCATATTGAATGTTCTGGACGGGTTGATGGCTAATTTCGCTGTAATTGTACTCGTGCAATTTATAGTGACAATAAAGTTAAAGTTGAGTTGATTTACTGCACTTTTTATCTATGTATCTAATGTAACTTTTAACCTACAAATTTGTAGTTTTAAACACAAATAATTGTAATATATTTTAATTGATTCTGTTCTTGGTATTTTTTTTCACTTGAGTTTAATATGTGGAAAATTATTACTGGAAGAACTGAGAGAATCAACACAGATTCCGCTAAACCTGATTTCAATACAGAGTCTTTAAAATGTCAAGATTGTTAGAGTTAGAAGTGGATTGAAACATGAAATAAATTTAATTACAATTATTCAACATTAGTCTTTATTTATTTAAAGTAAAACAGTTTAATTGAATTAATTGAAGCATTCTTACAAGCTAAAAAGTCATTCAGCAAAAAGTATAAACATGACAAACCTTCTACTGTAACAGTAACTGGATCACTGTACTGTGAGTAGTAGTAGCTGTAGTAGTAGTTTCCTCTTTGTGCTCTACATTTGTACTTTGTTGTTCCTGTATTAGAAAGTTTCTCACTGAGTTTGTTGGTGGTGATTTTATCTGCAGAGATCTGAGGATTTACTGGCTGATCATTTCTGTACCAGAAGAAAGTCCATCCTGTAGACTGATTCAGATCACAGGTCAGAGTAACGGTGTCTCCAGTGTAGATGAAGTTCTGAGGTTCTAATCTCACAGTTGGTTTGGGTTTTGCTGTTAATAGAAAATGACGAAGTTTTTAAAGCTGTTTGTTCTTTTACAACAAAATCATCAGTTTAATTATTTTTATTTTCTCACTTTCTCTAAATTCCATCCAGAATCTGCTGATAAAAGCTACACTGCTGTAACACCAAATCAAAAATAAAAAATGCAAATAAAATCACAGGGTTCACTTATTTATGTTGACTGTCATTTCATTACTGAGAGTATGTACCTAAGATATTAAATGTTTTTTATTTTGTTTGTTAATATACATCCAGTCCTGCATTTCAGGCCTGCAAAACATTTTAAAAAATGGGACGGTAAAGAATTTTATTTCGTCCCATTATTTATTTATTTTTTTTCCAAATTCAACACACATTTTCTACTGGGGACAGGTCAGGACTGCAGGCAGGCAGGTCCAGTACCCGTACCCTCTTCTTCTGCAGCCATGCCTGTGTAATGTGTGCAGCATGTGGTTTTGCATCGTCTTGTAGAAAAATGCTGGACGTCCCTGGAAAAGACGACGTCTTGAAGGCAGCAGATGTTGCTCTAAGATCTCAATGTACTTTTCTGCATTAATGCTGCATCACAGAAGTGTTAATGACCTTTACCAAGCTTCAAGAGGCATTAGTGAATGTAACTGTATTGAAGTGCTTCATAAAGGTTTCCAAACTAAATTCCCTCACATTTTGGAATGTGTTGCAGGTCTGAAGTGCATCAAACATGAAATATCTTGGGTTTATTCTGTCTGAAAAGAAATAAAAGTTGAAGTAAATGTAAGAAACACTGTGTTGTTATTTGTGTTTTCTATACTGTCCCAACTTTCTGATTTGGGGTTGTAAATTCACTCACCTTCTTTGTACTATTATCAAGTTTTATTGCATTTTCCAAAATGTTTTGATTGACTGATTCAGGGTTGTACAACTTTCATAAATACATTTAAGTACACACACTTCCCCACACAGATCCACACACTCACACAGATTCACACAAACACACACGTCTACACACACACATGCACAGTGTTTATTTAAATGAACTTTATTCAGTTTTTTTTTTTTTTTTTGTTAAAGTTCATGATGCAGTAATCAGATCATGCATGCTGATGTGATACAGATGTTATTAAATACAGAAGAGATGATCAGACTCACCTGATACAGTCAGTAGAACAGCATCACTGGGGTGTGAGGAACGTGATCCTCCTGTCTCTGTTCCTGTACAGGTGTATTTACCTGCATGATTCTCTGTAACATCACTGATTCTGTACTGCTGATCATTACTGACAGTTTGGTCTGAACCTTCTTTATTCCAGCTGTACCTCCAGTTCTGGACACCTCCTCCATTCTCTATGTTACATGTGAGAGTAACAATCTCTCCTATAAACACGTGATTATCAGGATTTATGGTCACAGTGGGTTTTGGTCTCTCTGTAGAAAGAAAAAAAAATATTTTTATTAATAAAAACACTTCGTAGTTTGTTGTTTGTGGTTGTGAGTGTTTAATATTTGGAGAATTAAAACACAGTTTCAATCACAGTCCGCCAGTCAGTTCATGACCTAAAGCTCATGTGCAGTTGGGTTTTGCAGCAGAAAAATAAAGCACACAATGAAGTCCATCACTGAAAGCACAAACACACAAAATGAACTTTTTGGAGTCCTGAATTAAATTTCATTGAGATCCTGTGACCTTAAATCGGCAGTTTATGCTGAAAAACCCTCCAATGTAGCCGAATTAAAACAATTATACACAGAGAGGAACAAAATTCTTCCTCAGTGACTTAAAACACTTTTTACAGCTATCACAAACATTTGATTACAGTCGATACTGCCAAGGGTTTAGAATATTGAAACATTTATTTAAAGCGGGTCATCAACAAAGAAATGAGTTTGGTTTTACTGTTTAGTTACTGAATAAAAAGCTTTTAAAATATAAAAAATAATCAGAATAATATTCTGGATCCAACCTTAAGAAATGATGATATTTTTCTAGATCACTCACCCCCTCGGTCCATCCCTTCTCATGAACAACCGAGTCTGTCATTAACATTTTAAACCCAATCAGGACATCATTACCTCTCTCCAAAACAGCTGTTTTTCATCATTCCATAAAACTCTCAATGTCTAACTTTTTATTATTATATATTAATAATAATTAATTATAACCTATTGCTTACAAGCTAAGAGATCATCCTGCAAATCATTTGGTGAAATGATTCACAATCTGTAATTAATACAAATATAATAATAATAATAATATTATCAGTCTTTTACTGTTTCTGCTCAACATTTGTTGTTTGTTGTAAAGAAGAGCAAAACAAAATTATTTCAGAGCGACATAAAAGACTCGTCACAAGTATCACAAACGTTTGTTTACATTAGTGATACAGGTTTAAAATTATTGTTAATATTTAGTAAAGGGAATGATCATTTACAATTAAAATTGAATAAAAATTTTAAAAAGGGAAAATAAGTCTTTCACTGCACTGTATTTATGTGTCGTGTAAATCAATCAATCAATTACCTCTGCTTCTTCCCGTTAGGAATGGTCGGCGGATCGTGATCCCCGGATGCCCGTCCTAACATGACCCTTCCTATTTATCCAGGCTTGGGACCAGTACCAAAATGCACTGGTTTGTGCATCTAGCGGCGAGGTACCTATAGGACAATTAAGTGTCTCCAATTAACCCGACTGAATGTTTTTGGACTGTGGGAAGAAACCGGAGCACTCGGAGAAAACCCATGCAGACACGGGGAGAACATGCAAACTCCACACAGAAAGGACCCGGACCGCCCCACCTGGAGATCGAACCCAGGACCTTCATGCTGTGAGGCAACAGTGCTTCCCACTTAGCCACCGTGTCACCCATTGATGTGTCATGTAAATATTTACTGCACTTTTTGAATGTATCTAATGTAACTTTTAACCTACAAATTTGCAGTTTTAAACACAAATAATTTTAATATACTTTAATTGATTCTGTTTCTGGTATTTTTTTTTCACTTGAGTTTAATATGTGGAAAATTAATACTGGAAGAACTGAGAGAATCAACACAGATTCCTCTAAACCTGATTTCATTACAGAGTCTTTAAAATGTCAAGATTGTTATAGTTAAAAGTGGATTGAAACATGAAACATATATATTTTTTTATTATAATTTTAATTAGAATTATTCAACATTCGTCTCAATTTAGTAAAGTAAAGTAAAACAGTTTATTTGCATTAATTGAAGCATTCTTACAAGCTAAAAAGTCATTCAGCAAAAAGTATAAACATGACAAACCTTCTACTGTAACAGTAACTGGATCACTGTACTGTGAGTAGTAGTAGCTGTAGTAGTTTCCTCTTTGTGCTCTACATTTGTACTTTGTTGTTCCTGTATTAGAAAGTTTCTCACGGAGTTTGTTGGTGGTGATTTTATCTACAGAGATCTGAGGATTTACTGACTGATCATTTCTGTACCAGAGGAAAGTCCATCCTGTAGACTGATTCAGATCACAGGTCAGAGTAACGGTGTCTCCAGTGTAGATGAAGTTCTGAGGTTCTAATCTCACAGTTGGTTTGGGTTTTGCTGTTAATAGAAAATGACGAAGTTTTTAAAGCTGTTTGTTCTTTTACAACAAAATCAGCAGTTTAATTATTTTTATTTTCTCACTTTCTCTAAATTCCATCCAGAATCTGCTGATTCATTCATTCATTAATTTCATTTTATTTCGATTTTTTCCTTTTTCAACATTTATACATCCATGTTGTCTTTACATCCATATTTGTACTAACCGTAAAGGTGTAGTCTGAAGCTTTAGCTTATTTTGACTACCTTTTTAATACTTATACAATTATTTCATTTCTGTTTATAAGCAACACAAATAATTATCAAATATATATATATATATATATATATATATATATATATATATATATATATATATATATATATATATATATATATATATATATATACATACATATACATACATATATATATATATATATATATACATACATATACACATACATACACACATATACACATGCATATACACATACACACACATACACATACACACACATATCCATATACATATACCCACATACACCGATACATATAAATAAAAATAAGAAATGTAATAATAATAACAAATCAATTATTTGTTATTAAATAATTAAAAGTGATAAAAGCTACACTGCTGTAACACCAAATCAAAAATAAAAAATGCAAATAAAATCACAGGGTTCACTTATTTATGTTGACTGTCATTTCATTACAGAGAGTATGTACCTAAGATATTAAATGTTTTTCATTTTGTTTGTTAATATACATCCAGTCCTGCATTTCAGGCATCAGATCATGCATGCTGATGTGATACAGATGTTATTAAATACAGAAGAGATGATCAGACTCACCTGATACAGTCAGTAGAACAGCATCACTGGGGTGTGAGGAACGTGAGCCTCCTGTCTCTGTTCCTGTACAGGTGTATTTACCTGCATGATTCTCTGTAACATCACTGATTCTGTACTGCTGATCATTACTGACAGTTTGGTCTGAACCTCCTTTATTCCAGCTGTACCTCCAGTTCTGGACACCTCCTCCATTCACTATGTTACATGTGAGAGTAACAGTCTCTCCTCTAAACACGTGATTATCAGGATTTATGATCACAGCAGCTTTTGGTCTCTCTGTAGAAAGAAAAAAAATATAGTGGTATATTGTGGTTGTGAGTGTTTAATATTTGGAAAATTAAAACACAGTTTCAGTCACAGTCCACCAGTCAGTTAATGACCTAAAGCTCATGTGCAGTTGGGTTTTGCAGCAGAAAAATAAAGCACACAATGAAGTCCATCACTGAAAGCACAAACACACAAAATGAAACTTTTGGAGCGTCGATTCAAAGTCCTAAATTAAATTTCATTGAGATCCTGTTACCTTAAATGGGCAGTTTATGCTAAAAAACCCTCTAATGTAGCCAAATTAAAACAATTATACACAGAGAGGAACAAAATTCCTCCACAGTGACTTAAAACACTTTTTACAGCTATCACAAACATTTGATTACAGTCGATACGGCCAAGGGTTTAGAATGTTAAAACATTTAATTAAAGAGTCTCATCAACAAAGAAATGAGTTTGGTTTTACTGTTTAGTTACTGAATAAAAAGCTTTTAAAACATAAAAAATAATCAGAATAATATTCTGGATCCAACATTAAGAAATGATGATATTTTGAGTCTGTCATTAACACTCATTTTAAACCCAATCAGGACATCATTACCTCTCTCCAAAACAGCTGCTTTTTATCATTCCATAAAACTCTCAATGTCTAACTTTTTATTATTATATATTAATAATCTTTATTTAAAGTAAAAACAATAATTATAACCTATTGCTTACAAGCTAAGAGATCATCCTGCAAATTATTTGGTGAAATGATTCACAATCTGTAATTAATAAGAATATAATAATAATATTATCAGTCTTTTACTGTTTCTGCTCAACATTTGTTGTTTGTTGTAAAGAAGAGCAAAACAAAATTCCTTCAGAGCGACATAAAAGACTCGTCACAAGTATCACAAATGTTTGATTAAAGTTGTTTGCATTAGTGATACAGGTTTAAAATTATTGTTAATATTTAGTAAAGGGAATGATCATTTAAAATTAAAATTGAATTAAAATTTTAAAAAGGGAAAATAAGTCTTTCACTGCACTGTATTTATGTGTCGTGTAAATCAATCAATCAATTTCCTCTGCTTCTTCCCGTTAGGAATCGCCAGCGGATCGTGATCCGCATTATTGATCTGGCACAGTTTTTACCCCGGATGCCCGTCCTAACATGACCCTCCCTATTTATCCAGGCTTTGGACCAGTACCAAAATGCACTGGTTTGTGCATCTAGCGGCGAGGTACCTATAGGACAATTCAGTTTCTCCAATTATCCTGGCTGCATGTTTTTGGACTGTGGGAGGAAACCGGAGCACTCGGAGAAAACTCACGCAGACAAAGGGAGAACATGCAAACTCCACACAGAATGCACCTGAACCACCCCGCCTGGAGATCGAACCCAGGACCTTCATGCTGTGAGGCAACAGTGCTTCCCACTTAGCCACCGTGTCACCCATTTATGTGTCATGTAAATATTTACTGCACTTTTTATCTATGTATCTAATGTAACTTTTAACCTACAAATTTGTAGTTTTAAACACAAATAATTTTGATATATTTTGATTGATTCTGTTTCTGGTTTTTTTTTTTCACTTGAGTTTAATATGTGGAAATATAAAACTGGAAGAACTGAGAGAATCAACACAGATTCCTCTAAACCTGATTTCAATACAGAGTCTTTAAAATGTCAAGATTGTTAGAGTTAGAAGTGGATTGAAACATGAAACATATATTTTTTATTATTATAATTTTAATAAGAATTATTCAACATTAGTCTTAATTTATTTAAAGTAAAACAGTTTAATTGCATTAATTGAAGCATTTCTTACAAGCTAAAAAGTCATTCAGCAAAAAGTATAAACATGACAAACCTTCTACTGTAACAGTAACTGGATCACTGTACTGTGAGTAGTAGTAGCTGTAGTAGTTTCCTCTTTGTGCTCTACATTTGTACTTTGTTGTTCCTGTATAATAAAGTTTCTCACTGAGTTTGTTGGTGGTGATTTTATCTGCAGAGATCTGAGGATTTACTGACTGATCATTTCTGTACCAGAAGAAAGTCCATCCTGTAGACTGATTCAGATCACAGGTCAGAGTAACGGTGTCTCCAGTGTAGATGAAGTTCTGAGGTTCTAATCTCACAGTTGGTTTGGGTTTTGCTGTTAATAGAAAATGACGAAGTTTTTAAAGCTGTTTGTTCTTTTACAACAAAATCAGCAGTTTAATTATTTTTATTTTCTCACTTTCTCTAAATTCCATCCAGAATCTGCTGATAAAAGCTACACTGCTGTAACACCAAATCAAAAATAAAAAATGCAAATAAAATCACAGGGTTCACTTATTTATGTTGACTGTCATTTCATTACTGAGAGTATGTACCTAAGATATTAAATGTTTTTCATTTTGTTTGTTAATATACATCCAGTCCTGCATTTCAGGCCTGCAACACATTTTAAAAAATGGGACGGTAAAGAATTTTATTTTGTCCCATTATTATTATTTTTTTTTTTTCAAATTCAACACACATTTTCTACTGGGGACAGGTCAGGACTGCAGGCAGGCAGGTCCAGTACCCGTACCCTCTTCTTCTGCAGCCATGCCTGTGTAATGTGTGCAGCATGTGGTTTTGCATCGTCTTGTAGAAAAATGCTGGACGTCCCTGGAAAAGACGACGTCTTGAAGGCAGCAGATGTTGCTCTAAGATCTCAATGTACTTTTCTGCATTAATGCTGCATCACAGAAGTGTTAATGACCTTTACCAAGCTTCAAGAGGCATTAGTGAATGTAACTGTATTGAAGTGCTTCATAAAGGTTTCCAAACTAAATTCCCTCACATTTTGGAATGTGTTGCAGGTCTGAATTGTATCAAACATGAAATATCTTGGGTTTATTCTGTCTGAAAAGAAATAAAAGTTGAAGTAAATGTAAGAAACACTGTGTTGTTATTTGTGTTTTCTATACTGTCCCAACTTTCTGATTTGGGGTTGTAAATTCACTCACCTTCTTTGTACTATTATCAAGTTTTATTGCATTTTCCAAAATGTTTTGTGACTGATTCAGGGTTGTACAACTTCCATAAATACATTTAAGTACACACACTTCCCCACACAGATCCACACACTCACACAGATTCACACAAACACACACGTCTACACACACACATGCACAGTGTTTATTTAAATGAACTTTATTCAGTTTTTTTTTTTTTTTGTTAAAGTTCATGATGCAGTAATCAGATCATGCATGCTGATGTGATACAGATGTTATTAAAAACAGAAGAGATGATCAGACTCACCTGATACAGTCAGTAGAACAGCATCACTGGGGTGTGAGGAACGTGAGCCTCCTGTCTCTGTTCCTGTACAGGTGTATTTACCTGCATGATTCTCTGTAACATCACTGATTCTGTACTGCTGATCATTACTGACAGTTTGGTCTGAACCTCCTTTATTCCAGCTGTACCTCCAGTTCTGGACACCTCCTCCATTATTTATGTTACATGTGAGAGTAACAATCTCTCCTATAAACACGTGATTATCAGGATTTATGATCACGGCAGCTTTTGGTCTCTCTGTAAAAAATAATATATATTATCATTAATAAAGACACTTTGTGGTTTGTGGGTTTATTCAATTAACCACAGTTAGCAAAATTGTGTTTATTGTTTCAAACCAAACTAGTATTTTATTAAGCTGACCAGCCTACTCTTTAAGAGCACATCACCAACTCATATAGGAAGCAAAAGAACCCAGAAGAACATCTAAGGAACTGCAAACCTCTCTCACCTCAGATAAAATCTTCTATTTTGCATATCAGTCACAGATCATTAAACTACTTTTAATATTAGACAAAAACCCAAAGAAACACAAACTGTTTTTAATGATATTTCATTCATTTAAGGAAAACCTGGCCCTATGTGAAAAAGTAATTGCCCCCTTAGCCACTGAATCTAACTGGCATTTGGGTTTAATTTTACTAGCCACACCCAGGCATGATTACTGCCAGACCTGTTGAATCTAAACATCACTTAAATAAAACCTGTCTGGTGATGTGAAACAGGCTAGGACAACAGCAAATGATGCCACATTCTAAAAAGATACAAATACTGATGCAGAATAAAGTCATTTAAATCTACAAGTCTTAAAAGAGTTACAAAGTCATTGCTAAAATTTTGGGACTCCAGTGAACCACAGTGAAAGCTATTATCCACAAATTGAGTAAACTAGAAAAAGTGGTCAACCTTTCCAAGAGTGACTGGAGAACAAAACTTTTACCAGGAATGCATCAGTGACTTCCAGAAGGTCACAAAAGTACCCAGATGAACATCTAAAGAAAAACAGGCCTCACTCGCCTCAGTAAAAGGTCACTGTACATGATTCCACAATAAGAAAGACACTGGACTAAAATGACATCCATGAAAGAGTTGCAAAGTGCAAACCACTTAGATTCATCATGAAGTAAAGGAAAACATGATTTATCAGACCAGGCTAGCTTCTTCCACTGCTTCATGGTCCAGTTCTAATACTCCAATGCCCAGTGTAGGAGCTTTTAGTGGTAGACAGGGGTCAGCATGGACACTCTGACAGGTTTGCATCTATACACAGTGCAATGTACTGTTAGTTCTGACACGTTTCTATCATAGCCAGCATTAACTACAGTAGCTCTTCTATGGGATCAGATCAGACAAGGCTTTGCTCCCCATGTGCATAAATGAGCCTTGGGCACCCATGATCCTTTTGCTGGTTCACCTGTTGTCCTCCCTTAGACCACTTTTGGTAAGTATTACTAACTACTGCATGTCAGAAACACCCCACAAGACCCAGTTGTCTAGTCATCACAATTTGGCCCTCAGATCCTCACGCTTGATCATATTTCCAACACATCAACTTCAAGATCTATCTGTTGCCTGATTTATTGACAGGTACCATTCACCTATGTTATTCACTTCACCTGTCTGTGGTTTTAATGTTGTGACTGGTTGGTTTATATAATATTGAATATCCCAGACTGTAAAAAGCTGATTTGTTTTATCGAGCAAGACGACGTCCCACTGTGGTAAACATGCACCTGTTACAATCTTTATAATGTGTTACAACAGTAAATTTGTTGAAGAAGTAAATTACTTTTTAATTTCATATGGATTACATACCTTAAATAAATTACAATAATTACAAATAATAACTTTTTTTTTTACAGCAGTGTGATTTTATGTTTGCCCTTTTGGTAAACCATCTTCAAGCCGACAAGTTTACAAGGATTTCTATGATGGATTCACAATTTTAAAAATCCTGAATTAATTTTAAATGGAATTCAAATCAAGAAAGATTATTTGGCCATGCAAGCACTTTTTTCTAAAAGCCTATAAGATCATGTTGGCTTTCTATTTGAGGACATTGTACTGTTGAAACCAGCAGACAGTTTTTGTGATTAGAGATTTTTCTTGTGTCCTAATACATTCACTTTATTCACGTTTCCTTTCATGACCTGTGTGACCTGGTGATGTTTATAGAGAAGCTGATACTGTCAATATTGAGAAAGAGCACATTGTTCCAAAAGTGTTCTGATAGGATTTTGATTAGCAAATTTTGGATTTTTAAACACCTAAATGTCAATGCTGAGGAGAGGATAGTGCCCCAACTACAAATATAAAGCTGTAAGAAAGAAAGTGACTAGACGAAGATTAACACAAAATAAAATAGCTGTAATCTCTAACTGTACACCTACAACCAATATAAACAGGGTATGTGCTTATTAAGAGTAATTAAGTGTAGATTGATGGTAAAATGGCATTTATTATAATTATCCAATGAATAAAATACAAATAAATTACCTTCAGTTTGTGCACAGTGGAAGAATCCCATCAGCACTGAATGATGGGAGAGAAACAGAGTAAAAATCATTATTATAAAATGTGATCACAGACAGAACACATGAATCTTTTTTTGTAAATGAACCCAATATGCATGATGCTTAACCAAAGCAGAGCAATAATGTATAGCTAAAAAGCCACAAACAAAAAGGGTAAACAGAAATAAAAGCAGTGGCCAAAATAACAAAAACAAGCAAAGTAACAAATGAAAAGCACAAAAACATCCACAACCCACAACAGAGAAAGTAGAAGAAAAGAGATCAAACAGAAATAAAAACTTGGTGTCAGAACTGCTGTGACGATCAGGTTCTTGGGAAAAGAGTAAATAAAGGTCACTATCGTGTTCTTAATTCAAGGAAAGATTGGACACCAGGATTCAATTAAACATGACAAAATTTATTCAAACATAAGAACAAGCGGTTGGTGAAGGCAGTCTGAGCTCAGGGTTCTTCGAAGCAAAACAAAGCTCTGCTGAAGTCCATCGATTTGTGGCATGCACATTCTTTTTGTAAGAGGAGGAGGAGGATGTGGGCGGTGTCTTCACCCCAACCACCCTGTTTGTACAGACCACATGCAAAAGTACATTAGGTTATGTGAGTTCAATAAACGCACCCCACTCCCACTATGAAGATCTGTACAGAGAGCTATTACCTAATTATTATATTATATTAAACAATTAGTAATTAATTGTCTGAGCTTTTATTCTTCTAATAAATGATCTTACACCACCCAGAACAAGCCGGTCAGCATTTTACATGTTCAGCATTTAGCAGACGCTTTTTTTTATCCAAAGTGATTTACAGTTGTGACAGTATACAATCTAAGCAACTGAGGGTTAAGGGCCTTGCTCAAGGGCTTAACAGTGGCAATCTGGCAGTGTTGGGGGTTAAACCAGCAACCCTCTGATTACTAGTCCAGTACCTTAACCACTAGACTACAACTGCCCTAAGCAGGTCCACCCATAAACAGAGCTTCTATATTTCTATACAGAAGCATTTTGTGATGTTCTTACAATTTTTTCTGTTGTAATTAGCATTTTACCTTCTGTCCCAACTTTGTTCCAATTGTACTGAGAAATTGTTCTGTATTGCAAAAGCACTAAATATAAAAATATAATTACATCAATCTTTTAGTAACTGTGTGATAAAAAGCATATAGAAACAATAGCACCTCAACACACACACACACACACACACACACACACACACAAACACACACACACACACACACACACAAACACAAACGTACATGAACACATGCACACGAGCCCCAAAAAGTGAATTTCTTATTAAACTTTTTACTCATCTTTACCAGGGGTACCAACAATTTAGGAATGTACTGTAAATGTACCCCATTTATCAAGAACTCCAATTGGACCCCCACTCACCAGAAATGATTGGTAGCCATGACATGTTCGTGTGTGATGTACAGTCATGTGAAAAAATTAGGACATCCTATGAAAGCCTGTATATTTTTTAACATATTTGGACATTAACAATACTGAGGGATCCAAGTAATATGACTAAACAATTAAAAATTAAGAAAGGCCTTTTTACTACTTTCTGTTAAATGTTTTTTAAAAAGAATGCAATTTCTGGTGAGGAATAAATTAGGACATCCCTACATATTGTCCCACTTAAAATAGTTAAGATCACACACAGGTGTATCACATAAGGTGCACATGATCAGAATATCGTTACCCAGCATTCTGAATGAGGCTTGCCCTATTTAAACCTCAGAAAATTTATTTTGGTCCCTGACTGTTGAAGTGAGTGTGAGCGCCATGGTGAGATCCAAAGAGCTGTCTGAGGCCCTCAGAAAGAAGATTGTGGCTGCTTATGAGTCTGGTAAGGGATTTAAAAAGATCTCAAAAGAATTTGACATCAGCCATTCGACCATCCGGAAAATTGTTTACAAGTGGAGGACATTCAAAACAACTGCGACCATGCCCAGGTCTGGCCGTCCAAGCAAATTCACCCCCAGAGCAGACCGTAAGATGTTAAAAGAAGTCATAAAAAATCCTAAAATGTCATCACAGGACCTACAGCAGGCTCTTGCTATTATCAATGTAGAAAGAGACTACACAAGTTTAATTTTCATGGGAGATGTGCAAGGAGGAAACATTTGCTTTCTAAGAAAAACATTAAGGCCAGACTGAAGTTTGCCAGACAGAACAGACAAAGACCATGACTTCTGGAATAATGTTCTTTGGACAGATGAGTCTAAAATTGAATTATTTGGACACCAGAGCAGAAGACATGTTTGGTGTAAACCAAATACAGCATTTCAAGAAAAGCACCTCATACCAACTGTGAAGCATGGAGGTGGAAGTGTCATGGTTTGGGGATGCTTTGCTGCAGCAGGACCTGGCCAGCTCACCATCATAGAATCCACCATGAATTCTACTGTGTATCAGAGGGTGCTTGAGGAACATGTGAAACCATCTGTAAACAAATTAAGCTTAAGCAGAACTGGACCCTGCAACATGACAATGACCCAAAACATATCAGTAAATTCACCAAGGACTGGCTGAAAACTAAGAAGTGGAAAGTCCTGGAATGGCCAAGTCCAAGTCTGGATCTTAATCCCATTGAGATGCTGTGGAGTTACTTAAAACGGGCTGTACATGCAATAAACCCCTCAAACATCTCACAGCTGAAAGAATTATGCGTTGAGGAGTGGGGCAAACTTTCTTCAGATCGATGTCAGAGATTGGTAGATGGCTACAAGAAGCGTCTCACTGAAGTTATTTCAGCCAAAAGGGGCAACACTAGTTATTAGAGGGTAGGGTGTCCTAACTTTTTCCTCCATTATAATATGCATTTTTGTTCATATTTTCATTTCCATTTTCAGCATTTAGCAGATGCTTTTATCCAAAGCGACTTACACAATGAGCTGAACACGATGAGCAATTGAGGGTTAAGGGCCTTGCTCAGGGACCCAACAGTGGCAACTTGGTGGTGATGGGGCTTGAACCGACTAATTTTTGTTGTTTAATTGCAATTAAATCACTTTCTTCTAACAAAAAGAAGATTGGACATTGACATGTGAACATTTCTTAATAAAGAGCTGCCTATTTAATGGGGTGTCCTAATTTTTTCACATTACTGTACTTGTATGAGTGTATCCGGTGCAGCAGTGTTGCTGGGTTATTTAAACACCTTATTAAAAAAGACTGATGTAAAATTAACACACACTGTGCATGATAAAAATGGTTCTACTTTCTGTACACTCACAAGTGTGTTTCTAAAAAAAGCAATTCTACAGATGAAGCTGAGCCAAAATATCTCCACAGAGATATGAAAGACTGATCTCTAGATACTGAAAGAATTTGGCTGCAGTTATTGCTGCTAAAATGATAAATGTGTTTAGCTAAAACTATTTAACATTGTGATATGAATGTTGCATAAATACAAATCTTATATTACATGACATTACTAAGACGTTTATGACAATTTTATGAGCATCTAAACCCAATAATCAAAAAAGTACTTTATAAAGGCACTGTGTTCATGTACCACTTTATTATCACACCACAGAAACACTGACGTGTTTATAGAAATACTGAAAATATTTGTACATGGTAACGTGTCAGTTGTATCTCATCACTGAGGTGCCAGGTTTAGCAGGATTCAGGAAAAGCCACAAACAAAAAGGGTAACAGAAAAATAAGGTGAGAAAATAAAATAACAGAAACATAATATAGTGAATAGCTCAATCACATCCACAGCCTGCAGGGTAAAAAGTAAATAAAAGTAATTAAAAGAATTTAAAACTTGTCACAGATCTCAGAAAAAAGGTGTGGTAAAAAAGGAAACGCAGAACCAGCCATGAAAGACAGCACATAAAAAATACTAGTTATATAACCACTCTGGTGAAAGGGGTGTGCAGAATTTCCAGCATCAAAGTTTGTATAATCAGAAAAAGAAACGTATTTTTGTGCTCCTAAAATGGTAAATATGCCCCATAAGCGTGTTAATAATATTGTGAAGGTCATAGAAAACCATCCTACAAAACAAAAAAATAACCAAATCACTGATACAGTAAACAATGAAAAATCATTTTAAATAATCAGCTTTCCTGATCTAAACAAGAGTAAAAAAACAACATCCATTTAAATTCAGCATCAGAGAAAAGTTTAAAAACAAGCTGAACTCCACACACATTTATTAATCACACAGAATCTCATCATATCATTATCATTCAACAAATCTCAAGTTAATAAAGATACAAGAACAATTTATTACTCACAGAGCATCACAGGAGTGAACTTCATCCTGTCCAACTAACTGATCGACTGAGTGAGAATGAAACTGTTAAATACTTCCTGTAGATCTGTTCTCAAAGAGAGAGAGAAAAGAAGAGGGGGGGGGGGGGGGGGTATCCAGAGATCGCTACAAAAGCAAGAAAAACATAGCCTCCATTTCCAACATCTTATCTTTGTTATGGTTGCCGTCACTGCAGAAAATCCTGCTTCACAAAGTTACAGAGTAAACTGTACGTAAGGAACACACCTCGGGTGTTATCATCTTATATCACCACTAGGTGGGAGCGCTAACACAAATTAGCCACGATGACAAAGTGAAAGCAGGTTTTTAGACATTTGTGCTAATTTATTAAAAATCTAAATGTTAAATATCACACCCTTTGATACGACACCCAAAAGTGAGCTGAGGTGCATTTTGTTTTCACTGAAACTGCTTGAAATGTTTCTAGAATTTAATTGGAGTCCACCTGTGGTTAATTCAATTGATTGGACATGATTAAGGATTGGCAACACCTGCCTATATAAGGTCCAATAGTTGACATATTAAAGCAAACTCCAAGCCATGGGGTCAAAATAATTATCTGCAGACCTTAGAAACAGGATTTGTCAGAGCATAGATCTGGAGAAGGGTACAGAAATATTGCTGTAGCTTTACAGCTCCCAAAGTGCACAGTGACCACCATCATTCTTAATTGGAAGAAGTTCAGAACCACCAAAAATCTTCCTAGACCTGGCTGTAGGAATGGCATTAGCCAGGTGACGAGCGGTGCCTGACTTGTTACTTGGTATTCAGGCCAAAAAGTTTAATTTCAGTTTTAACAGACAAGAGAATCTTGGCCAAACTGAGCGGTCAGGGTAGGCAGGCCTTGGCCAGGGAGGTGAGCAGGAACCCCAGGGTCACTCTGACAGAGCTCCAGCGTATCCTGGTGGGAGAACCTATCAGAAGATGAACCATCCAGGGAGCACTCCACAAATCATGTCTTTATGGTACAGTGGCCGGATGGAAGCATGGTGGTGGCAGCATCATGATGTGGGGATGTTTTTCAGCAGTGGGACCGGAGCGACTAGTCCTGATAGAAGGAAAGATAAATGCAACTAAGTACACCAAGATCCTTGAAGAAAACCTGCTCCAGAGCGCTCTGGTCCTCAGACTGGGGTGAAGGTTTACCTTCCAACATGACAACGACCCAAAGCACACAGCCAAAAGAACAAAGGAGTGGCATCAAAGAAAGTCTGTGAATGTCCTTGAGAGGCCCAGTCAGAGCCCAGACCTGAATCCAATCAAACATTTGCCCACCCTCCAGGACTTATACACAACAAGGACCAGAAACCGGGCAGAAAAAATTATCACAGACTTCTCACACCCTGGACACGAACTCTTTAACCTCCTACCCTCTGGCAGGCGCTACAGAGCCCTGAACACAAAATCAAACAGACACTGTAACAGTTTCTTTCCAAATGCCATCAAACTCATCAATAACAAAAATTGATCTGCTGTTTACTGTTGTTTACATGCCACACTGCACTTTATACATGCTGTATAATACCGTAACTGCATCTTACCTTACTCAACTATTTATTTTACACTATTTTTATATTTTCTGTACATATGCAAATTCTGCTGAACATGTAAATTTGTACATTGTCTACATAGTCTTGTCTGTATATTGTATTGTTTGTAAATTGTAGAGAGTCTACATAGTCTTGTCTGTATATTGTATTGTTTGTAAATTGTAGAGTCTACACAGTCTTGTCTGTATATTGTGTTGTTTGTAAATTGTAGAGTCTACATAGTCTTGTCTGTATATTGTATTGTTGTAAATTGTAGAGAGCTAACAACAGCCGGAAACAAATTCCTTGTGTGTGTAAACATACTTGGCGAATAAAGCTGATTCTGATTCTGATTCTGATCTGTGGAAGAAGCTGAAAATGGGTGTGTACTGATGTCCCCATCCAGCCTGATGGAGCTTGTAAGGATATGCCAAGAGGAACGGTCCAAAATGTCCAGAAACAAGTGTGCCAAGCTCGTAGCTTCTTTCCCAAAACGTCTTGAAGCTGTAATTGCTGCCAAAGGTGCATCAACCAAGTATTAGGCTCAGGGTGTGTACAGATATGTAACCCCTAAATAAACCATTTTTAATGTAAAATATAATTAATGTAAAATACAATTTTTTTACTTCATTATTATTAGTGATTGTGTGTAGATGTTTGTGACAAAAAAAAAAGAACTCAGTCTATTATAGAATGAATCTGTAACATAATAAAACGAGCTTGACTGTACTTAAAAATACTTGGGTAGAAAAATTAGACTTTGGTCCTTTATGATTAAAAACACCAAAAAGGATGGTGGAGAGAGAGAGTAATGCATGCATGATCCGGAAGTGGGGCTGGAGAGATCTCACATGTGATTCAGCCAATCCGTAATTAACCAAAAGTCAATTCGGGATTTCTGTGACATAACTGCCCTAAACCATGTTTAACTAGAGGGGGGTCACGTCAAATTTTGTCCTCGTTAATCGTTGTTCGTACAGCCTGTGTCGCTTTTATGACGTCATACACGAGTACGTCTCACTCACGGGTTCGCCTCTGTGCATGTGAATGACTGACACAGTGTTGCTGCCACCATCTGGTAAAAAGGGGAATTACAGCCTAAATTAATGTACTTGATCTTTTTTCTGTTTGACTGCTGGCGGGCCACAAATAATGCAGTTTAATGCAGTTTAATTATTCATGTATTTGACCCATTGTAATATTCAGGCATTGATCACATTCAGTCAGATGATTCAATGATTCAATCCACAGATTCAGCAGCAATCAACACCGAATCATCTGACTGAATGTGATCAGTGCCTGTATATTACAGTGGGTCAAATATATGAACAATTAAACCTTCATATCTCCACTTAGGAACATAGTAGAACAATAAAAACTGTATTTTTGTGTCTGTCTAAGTGTCCCAAAGCTATGGTGCAAATATAAAAAAGATCAAAGAAAGTCAAACAATTTTATCCAAATTTATGAAAAATATAAATGTTATATTTCATTTTTGGAACATGCTAGAACAATAATAACTGCATTTTTGCTGAACGTCCCAAATATATGATGTGAATATGAAAAAGTTCAAAGAAAGTCAAAACTTTCACAAAAAAACCCACACAAATTTTGACTTTCTTTTCATATTTACGTAATTGAAAAATGAGACTTTGGTCCTTTTTGATTAGAAACACTGTTTGTGTTTGTGATTTTAGTACGCAAGACAGTAAGACAGAAGACGCAGACCATATAAAATCTAACCTCGGGCCGTGATTGTGACCTAGAGTAAGTGTGTGTGTGTGTGTGTGTGAGTTCCGCTCCGTCTGTTACTGTGATGCTGAAACTTGTTAATAGAAAATAAAATAACAGTTAATCGTTTCCTCCTCTCCTCATCTTTTCTAAACATTCCTCTCAAGATATTACAAAACCCCTCTTACATTACAAGATTTACCCCCAAAAAAACACATACACTTTCAAATTATGCACATAAATCCAATAACGAAGCCCTTGTTACATCCCAACTACCAATTCATCTGTTCATGTGTCTGAAGCCCTGTGATGGATTGGCTTCCTCTCTAAAGTGTAGTAAATTCAGATTAAACCAACAGTAAACTTACTTACACCCTTAACTCAGTATTTATCATGTACTACTGCCCCCTACTGGGCCTGGAACTGATTAAACCTTATATAACACAGGATGGTCCTGCCCTGCCGAGTGTCTCTGGGTAGAACCCGTTTCACCGCTACCAGTGGCGGCTGGTGCTAAACAATTTGAGGGGGGCACAAACAAAACAACAAATTAAAAACAAAACAATAAAAAACAAGCCTTTACAAGTAGCACTATTTGAACATGAATTTTGCCCTTTTTTACTTTTTTTCTTCAAGTGAATGCTTTGTGAAAGCGTTTCTTGTAAAGACAAGACTGAATTATCTCTAATTTTGGAAGAAATGCTGCTCCAATCTGCAACTAACTGTTTAACGTGAACCGAGCTGACGAGCCGAAGCTGAATGAATCAGTTAATGAGTCGACTCGGGGATTGTCCAATCACACGGCGTTTAAAAAAAATAAGCCAATAGTGACACACTTCTAATAAGAGTGGGTGTATCCGGGACGCAGCTCTCTGCGCCCCTGTGGAAAATTTAAAACAACCAATTAAAGAGCAGCCTCAGACCACGTGCTTGCCAAAAGTTCGTGTACATACACAGACACTCATTATACCGGCGCCCCGCGCATGGGAAGTGTGCACAATGTAAACAATTAAATACAAATATTTATTTATTTAAAAAAATGCTATCATGACCATTAGATAAACAGTTAATTAGACAAACAGACTAATTTCATAATTATTTTGCAGTATGTAATTTACTTATTTTAACATCTTAATCATTTTAAGGGGGGCGGCGCCCCGTATTGACCAGCCGCCACTGACCGCTACCCTGACCAGGATAAAGTGATAGATGAAAGTGAAATTAAATGAATTATGTTTTCTGTTTTACCAGGTGATTGAGATTTCAGTGTGATTGATGATGGTGATTGATGATATAATCTGACACTGAATACACATGATATCAGACATTGTCATATAAAATTAAATAAAAAATATTTATATTTTTAATAATCCCACACAGTGAGTCAAGTAATCACCACTGAAATCACACTGTAAAACTGGCGAGATAATCTGCCTGAATTTTGCTGTTTGGGACAGAATTGCTGGTCGTTAGCGGTGAGTGCTCAGCGACGGTAAATTTAGTGCTGCTGAGACCATAAACAGCCGACAGAAAATGTTCTGGTAGTGACAGAAAGTTCTGATCAAAATCTGACCACTTAAGCGCTGCTACGACACTCACCTATAATCTACCAATAGGAGGACGGTAGAGTATGACGCAACACTAATGTGTGCAGCACTGTGACATCATCATATGAAACAGTATTGTTAGAAGATGTGATGCATTATTATGGCGTCTAATAGCATAGCACATATAAGGTAAATTCCTGAACAATGTTGATGTAAAAAATAAACTGTACCTGCAAATCCTCAGATTATTTTTTATAATAATAGATTTTGAATCTATTAAGTACAGGGGTTGGACAAAATAACTGAAACACCTGGTTTTAGACCACAATAATTTATTAGTATGGTGTAGGGCCTCCTTTTGCGGCCAATACAGCGTCAATTCGTCTTGGAAATGACATATACAAGTCCTGCACAGTGGTCAGAGGGATTTTAAGCCATTCTTCTTGCAGGATAGTGGCCAGGTCACTACGTGATGCTGGTGGAGGAAAACGTTTCCTGACTCGCTTCTCCAAAACACCCCAAAGTGGCTCAATAATATTTAGATCTGGTGACTGTGCAGGCCATGGGAGATGTTCAACTTCACTTTCATGTTCATCAAACCAATCTTTCACCAGTCTTGCTGTGTGTATTGGTGCATTGTCATCCTGATACACGGCACCGCCATTGGATGCACATGGTCCTCCAGAATGGTTCGGTAGTCCTTGGCAGTGACGCGCCCATCTAGCACCAGTATTGGGCCAAGGGAATGCCATGATATGGCAGCCCAAACCATCACTGATCCACCCCCATGCTTCACTCTGGGCATGCAACAGTCTGGGTGGTACGCTTCTTTGGGGCTTCTCCACACCGTAACTCTCCCGGATGTGGGGAAAACAGTAAAGGTGGACTCATCAGAGAACAATACATGTTTCACATTGTCCACAGCCCAAGATTTGCGCTCCTTGCACCATTGAAACCGACGTTTGGCATTGGCACGAGTGACCAAAGGTTTGGCTATAGCAGCCCGGCCGTGTATATTGACCCTGTGGAGCTCCCGACGGACAGTTCTGGTGGAAACAGGAGAGTTGAGGTGCACATTTAATTCTGCCGTGATTTGGGCAGCCGTGGTTTTATGTTTTTTGGATACAATCCGGGTTAGCACCCGAACATCCCTTTCAGACAGCTTCCTCTTGCGTCCACAGTTAATCCTGTTGGATGTGGTTTGTCCTTCTTGGTGGTATGCTGACATTACCCTGGATACCGTGGCTCTTGATACATCACAAAGACTTGCTGTCTTGGTCACAGATGCGCCAGCAAGACGTGCACCAACAATTTGTCCTCTTTTGAACTCTGGTATGTCACCCATAATGTTGTGTGCATTGCAATATTTTGAGCAAAACTGTGCTCTTACCCTGCTAATTGAACCTTCACACTCTGCTCTTACTGGTGCAATGTGCAATTAATGAAGATTGGCCACCAGACTGGTCCAATTTAGCCATGAAACCTCCCACACTAAAATGACAGGTGTTTCAGTTATTTTGTCCAAAGCCTGTAGTTAGTGAATGTTTAATAACAGGATTGAACCTGAGCAGGTGGAGCTGAAATGTTCTTCCACTTTCTATTAGACTCAAGAAATTAGTTTAATGTCACCACACACAACTCATCCATTCAGAGTAAACACAATGTAAACTGTAACTGGGCTTTGGATAAATGATAAATATATTAGGGCTGTCAAACGATTAAAATTTTTAATCGCGATTAATCTCAGAATTTCATGTAGTTAATCGCGATTAATCGCATTAAAAAAAAATCTGTGTAAATGTTATAGAAAACAAGGATTTTTAAGTGAAATGTTACAATTAAAATGGTGAACACATTTTATGCTAAATGTACTGATGTTAAAAACTGCTGGGACAAGAGAAAACTGTAAGTGAGTTTTATTCACTCACATACTAGGTAGTAAATGTCAGATTGTAGGTTAGAATTTCTCCATCAGCAAACATTGTAGATCAGCGGTGCTTTAGGTGGGATAAGGCGTAGTTATTGTAATAGACTTTTCTGTGGTTGTATCGTGACAATGGTTTGAGTTTCTACACGAAGTGAGTGTGTTTTGACCCTTTGGGGCATCCATAGTTCATGGACTAACGTGCTTGACTCAGCTTTCCGGTATTTGGTACCGTAACAGAATAAGTTAATAAAAGTGTTCTGCTCCCGACAATTTGTGAATATAGCGTGTATTTATTTCTTTATTATGCAAGTGCATCACTACGACGCTCGGTTACATTATGTTAAAAAACCGCAAATGAAACAAACGGTGGCAAGTCCGACATTAAAACGTTTGTTCTACCAGTCAAGTCTCAACATGAACTAGAATTTGCGTTAACGGCACTAATTTTTTTAATCGCGTTAAATTGAGGTCGCGTTAATGCGTTATTATCGCGTTAACTTCGACAGCCCTAAAATATATATATATATAGTTAAAAGGTTTTAAAAGAACACTGATGCTGATGTCCTGCACATCTTAAAATAGTACAAATTAAGCATTCAACTTTTTATTTAGATAACTGCTTAATTGTGGTCATGGTCCTGGCAAGAGCCTACCTGAAAATAGTAGGTGCAAGGCAGAGCATTACATACTCACTCACACCAATTAGCATTATACAGCATCCAATCCACCTCCTGCACGTGTTTAATGAGAGAAATTTAGAATACATAGAGAAAAACCATAAAACACACAGAAAACATACACAACTCTTTACAAAACACTAACTGGAAAATAAGATCAAACCCAGGTTCCCAGGTTGTCATGCCGCACCCACTTACACCAGCAATAAAACAGTTCATTACAAATATTACACAGCACTGAAGGTAAGTAGAATCTCTAAAACCAGAGATAAACAATAGGAAAAAGGAAGAGTGAAATAACTAAGCAGGACATAAATACATTGATTAAAATAAATGTTATGAAAATCGTTTTCATTTCTTAACAAAAAAAAAAAAGATTTGGAAACTAATCATGATAATCATAGTCATAATTTAAAAATGCAGATGCATGAAAATAGATTTAGTAAGTGCACTTTATTTAATGATAAGCTGTTATTTAATTATTTTAAAGCTGGATTATAATTCTAATGTAAAAACAGAACATTTAACACTCAGATGAAAATTTCAGCCTCAACCACTGCCTCCAGATTCTGCTCATCAGCTTCAGCTGTAAAATACACATTAATAAACATTTGTTATGTGTTTCATGGCTGATGAATACATGAATAAATGTGAATGAAACAGTGACTTTTTACCTCGAGCTCTGTAACATTTCACCAGGATGATGGTGGACAGCAGATACGGAGAGGCTGCCACAGCACTACTGATCATCTTCAGCACCGATAACGAAGCTTCTGACACTAAATAAAATAATGTTTCAGTCACAATTTATGCAGATTTTGAATCCAACTTCAATTTCATTTACATTCAATATGTATTAATTAATATGTCAATAAGTTTTAAGCACTACACCTTCAACTCAGTCCAGCCTTTATTGTTTTATATTATTATTATTATTATTATTATTATTATTATTATTAATCCTCACCTCTGATGATCACCCAGCTCTTTGGTGATTCTCCTCCCTCTATGTATTTACAGTGGTAGAAACCTTCATCTGACTTTAAGACGTGATGGATCATCATCTCTCCTGAGGTCTGGTTCTGCACCACTGATCCATCTTTACAGAAATCAGCTCGGAGGTTTGAGGGTTTAGTTTTGCGATACAGACAGTGTAGAGTCAGAGATTCTCCTTCAGTCACAGGATGAACAGGACTCTCCAGAATCACATCACCATCTTCAGAGGAAAAACAGATAAAAAAAATCCAGGAATCGTTCTATCAGTGATAAATATCTATTGATGGATACAGACTGTGTTTCTGAGATCATTATATTATCAGACATCAATACAGCTTTCACTGCAATGTTGTATTCATCAATATACTATATTCTTTGAGACTGAAGTTATTTCTGATCATTTATCAGCTTTACAACAAGTCAAATCTTGTAGATGAAGATTAATATTAAGAGCCCTGTAGACTCACCATGCACTGTGATGTTGACAGGATTACTGCTGCCTCCAGATTCAGATTCACACCAGTACACTCCAGTGTGGGATGTGTTGAGGGAGCTGATGTGGCATCTTCTGTATGTTCCCAATACTGTTGAACAGTCTAACACTCCTCGATCATCAGTGTATCTTCTCACTCTCCATTCAGTAGATTTACTCTGATCCACACAGCTCAGTGAGAGAGATTCATCAGTAAAGTGTTGAGTTCTGCTGGGACTGATGATCAGAGAAACTGAAGAAGATTCACCTTCAACACACACACACACACCATTTTACTTTTACATGATTTTACATTAACATTCATCTGGAAGAACTGTTATATTTCTACATTGTACACATTCAAGTCACCACCTGTAAGAAGGTTTTTTTTTATGTTCATGTTGGTTTTCTCCAGGTACCTATTTTTTCTTCCACCTCCCAAAACAGACTGAAGGTAGATTGGCTATGTTATATAGTCCTTAAGTGTGAATGAGTAAATAGGTGAGTGTATGGTGTACTGCAATGTATTGATGCCTTTTGCCAGGTTTATTCTTACCCTGCACTAGTGTTTCCACTGGTGACATATCCAGCAAGATCCTGTCATTTAGTCAACAAGAATAAATGCGTTGTTACAATTTGTTAATAATAATATATATAACCATATATATATATTATATATATATATATATATTTGGTTATTTAGGAATAATATTTGCAAATGTTTATAAGTAACAATGTTTCATAAAGCACCAGAAAGTTATTTAATTATGAGGCTCACAAGCAGTACAAATTTTATAGATCACTAGTTTAGACAGCTGAGGGTCTAATAGAACATAATGGTAGCTGCTCTTTTGGGTGAAGGGGACAGGATTCATCTCTTTGGGTGTGTTCGGAAAGCTAGCTCTCTCTGTCTACATAGACACATTTTACGTCATCCTGTGCGTGCTCCCGAGAAGGAGGCTGTTCAAAATCCTAGATGCCTTAAAATCCTCACTTTTGAAGCATCTTCATATTTCAATGTTATTTTGGCTCAAGAACGAGTGAGCATCCGACGCTGCCTTAGTGATCAAGGCAATCCCAGAATTCATTGCGGGTCGGATGCTCTTCTCTCACAGAAAAATAAACATGGCTGACAGGGCGGAGAAACGAATGGAGTTATTTTCAAACGTAAATAAAATATTACTGATTTTTAACTTGTATAAACTTGTACTGAGTGTTTTTATTTGCAAGTTCGAGCTTGTCAGGAAATGTAACCGTTATCGGTACATGAAGGAAATGTTATATTGACGTTAGCGTTAGCGCTGTGCTACCTCTGTTCATTGGTTTTAATGGCAAGATGCTAAATGCTAAACCCGAAACCTATCTAAGTAGCGCGTTCGAATAACCTGACTCATAAGTCAATGTCGTATTAGAATCCTCCCTACTGAGGCAGCTGCCTATGTAGACAGTAAGACAGCAAGGCAGCTCACTAGGTTTTCAAAAACACCCTGTATTATTAATTAAAGTAACACTAGCACCATCTATGAGTTTATTAAAAGCACTAAGTTTCCTGCTAGTGCAGCTACTTTATGGTTAGATGTGAGTTCAGGTTTTGGTTTTTCTGTTAGAGATGAAACACAGTTCAGTTCACATGTTGATCTGTTTATCACAGTAATCACTTGTACAGAAACACACACTGTTACTGATCATGTGATCCACTGTATCAGATAAACTAAGACTTCACCAAACATTACAATTATAAACATTTATAAACAATATAAGAGATAAAACATCAGTCTGGATTAGAAAGGAACTGCAGTGAGATAATGTAGGTCTCTAATCTCCTCTACACCAGTACTGAATACATGCTGATGTGATACAGATGTTATAAAATACAGAAGAGATGATCAGACTCACCTGATACAGTCAGTAGAACAGCATCACTGGGGTGTGAGGAACGTGAGCCTCCTGTCTCTGTTCCTGTACAGGTGTATTTACCTGCATGATTCTCTGTAACATCACTGATTCTGTACTGCTGATCATTACTGACAGTTTGGTCTGAACCTTCTTTATTCCAGCTGTAGCTCCAGTTCTGGACACCTCCTCCATTCTCTATGTTACATGTGAGAGTAACAATCTCGTCTATAAACACGTGATTTATGATCGCAGCAGCTTTTGGTCTCTCTGTAGAATGAAAATTAAAAATATTTTCATTACTAAATTAACTTTGTGGTTTGTGGTTGTGAGTGTTTATTATTTGGAGAATTAAAACACAGTTTCAGTCATGGTCCACCAGTCAGTTAATGACCTAAATCTCATGTGCAGTTAGGTTTTGCAGCAGAAAAATTAAGCACACAATGAAGTCCATCAGTGAATGACTCAAAGCACAAACACACAAAATGAAACTTTTGGAGCGTCAATTCAAAGTCCTAAATTAAATTTTACTGAGTGGAAACAATCCTTTCTGTAAAAAGCCACGACTTTAGGAGGTCAAATGTTGGTAAACAATGTTAAAAATAAACCAGTGTGTTCAGAAATTTGTTTTAAAAGCTTTATTTTCTTAAATTTGACTTGATGGGAAAAAATGATAGTAGATACATTTAAAAAATTACACTGTAAATACGTATGTATGTATGGACCTCCTTAAGTCGTGGCTTTTTACAGAAAGGATTGTTTCCACTTTAAAACTCATTTAAAACATTTAATCACAAATTATTTTTAAATGTGTTAATGGTATTTTGGTCTCTGTGCTCTGTGTTAGTTCTTGATCTCATGATTTCCTGTACAGTCACTGTAGAGTCTCATAAACCAGTGATAGCTCAGTGGTTAATAGCTCAGTGGTTAATAGCTCAGATAGCTCAGTGGTTAAGGTACTGGACTAGTAAACAGAAGGTTTACTTGAACTTGAACATTGCCGGTTCAAGCCCCGCCACCACCAAGTTGCCACTGTTGGGTCCCTGAGCAAGGCCCTTAACCCTCAATTGCTCATCGTGTTCCGCTCATTGTGTAAGTCGCTTTGGATAAAAGCGTCTGCTAAATGCTGTAAATGTAAACAAATAAATGAGTTTGGTTTTACTGTTTAGTTACTGAATAAAAAGCTTACAAAATATAAAAAATAATCAGAATAATATTCTGGATCCAACATTAAGAAATGATGATATTTTTCTAGATCACTCACCCCCTCGGTCCATCCCTGCTCATGAACTACTGAGTCTGTCATTAACACTCATTTTAAACCCAATCAGGACATCATTACCTCTCTCCAAAACAGCTGCTTTTTATCATTCCATAAAACTCTCAATGTCTGACTTTGTATTATATTTATTTATAATCTTTATTTTTTTAAAGTAAAACAGTTTAATTGCATTAATTGAATAATTTCTTATGAGCTCAAAAGTCATTCAGCAAAAATAAACATGACAAACCTTCCACTGTAACAGTAACTGGATCACTGTGCAGTGAGTTGTAGTTGTAGTAGTAGTATTTGTTGTGGTAGTTGTTTTCTCTTTGTGCTCTACATTTGTACTTTGTTGTTCCTGTATTAGAAAGTTTCTCACTGAGTTTGTTGGTGGTGATTTTATCTGCAGAGATCTGAGAATTTACTTCCTGATCATTTCTGTACCAGATGAAAGTCCATCCTGTAGACTGATTCAGATCACAGGTCAGAGTAACGGTGTCTCCAGTGTAGATGAAACTCTGAGGTTCTAATCTCACAGTTGGTTTGGGTTTTACTGTTAATAGAAAATGATGAAGTTTTTAAAGCTGTTTGTTCTTTTACAGCAAAATCAGCAGTTTAATCACTTTTATTTTCCCTTTTTCTTCAAATTCCATCCAGGATCTGCTGATACACCAAATCAAAAATGGAGAATACAACTAAAAACACAGGGTTCACTTATTTATGTTCACTTTAAATTTATTACAGAGAGTATGTACCCAAGATATTAAAAGTTTTTTGTGTCATTTTGTTTGTTAATATACAGCCAGTCCTGCATTTCAGACCTGTGACATATTAAAAAAAAACATTTGACATTTTGGCACTAAGGACACCAAGTGTTTCAGGTTTTGTTTTGTTCTATTATTTCTGTAAACAGAAAAAAGTCTTAAAACGTGCAACAGTTCAGGGTCGTTTTTGTTTCAAAATTCTCCACACATTCTCTATTGGGGATAGGTCAGAACTGCAGGCAGGCCAGTCCAGTACCCGTACTTTCTTCTTCCACAGCCATGCTTTTGTAATGTGTAAGGCAGCAGATGTTGCTCTAAGATCTCAATGTACTTTTTTGCATTAATGCTGCATCACAGAGTGTAAATTACAAAACCAATTCCATGACAGACCCTGGCACTGACACAACCCGATACTATGACTGACTCTGTTTTTTGGACTCTTTGCTGATAACAGATCAAAGTTTCAAGAGGCATTAGTGAATGTAACTGTACTGAAGTGCTTGATAAAGGATTCCAAACTAAATTCCCTCACCGATGTGGTTATATCAGTTATTGATGAAGATGGTTCTTAATGCAGCGCTGTCTGAGAGATCAGAGATGACCGGTGCTCTTAGACTTGCACTCTTTCTCTAGATGTACTAAAATCCCTCCAGATCCCCTAAATTGTTTAATGATATTATGTACTGTAGAGGGAGAAATGTGCTAAATTCTTACAATCTTTCTTTGAGAAACATTGATTTTAATTGTTTTCAATAATTTTCTTACACATTTGTTGATAAACTGGAGATGTGTTGACATCACCTGCTTAAACTCTCATAACTCATTACTAGCCCTAAAACATGTTTGGAATGTGTTGCAGGTCTGAATTGTATTAAACATGAAATATCTTGGGTTTATTCTGTCTAAAAAGAAATAAAAGTTGAAGTAAATGTAAGAAACACTGTGTTGTTATTTGTATTTTCTATACCCAACTTTCTGATTTCGGGTTGTAAATACACTCACCTTCTTTGTACTATTGTCAAGTTTTATTGCATTTTCCAAAATGTCACAATTATGTAACCTTTTTGTGACTTTTTGTGACTGATTCAGGGTTGTACAACTTCCATAAATATACTTGTAGTTTATGTGCAGCATACATTTAAGTACACACACACACCTACACACACTTACACACACACACACACACACCTACACACCTACACACTCACACAGATTTACACAAACACACACGTCTACACACACACATGCACAGTGTTTATTTAAATAAACTTTATTCAGTTTTTTTGTTAAAGTTCATGGTGCAGTAATCAGATTGTGCATGCTGATGTGATACAGATGTTATTAAATACAGAGAAGATGATCAGACTCACCTGATACAGTCAGTAGAACAGCATCACTGGGGTGTGAGGAACGTGAGCTTCCTGTCTCTGTTCCTGTACAGGTGTATTTACCCGCATCAGCTACTTCAACATAGATACTGTACTGGTGATCATTACTGACAGTTTGGTCTGAACCTTCTTTATTCCATCTGTACCTCCAGTTCTGGACACCTCCTCCATTCTCTATGTTACATGTGAGAGTAACAACCTCGTCTATAAACACGTGATTATCAGGCTTTATGATCACAGCAGCTTTTGGTGTCTCTGTAATATATATATATATATTTTATTTTTATTTTTCATTAATAAAAACACTTTGTGGTTTGTGGGTTCATTCAATTAACCACAGTTAGCAAAATTGTCTTTATTGTTTCAAACCAAACCAAAGTAGTTTTTTTAAAGCTGACCAGCCTACTCATATTTCTTTAAGAGCACATCACCAACTCATACAGGAAGTAAAAGAACCCAGAAGAACATCTAAAGAAAAACAGGCCTCACTTGCCTCAGTAAAAGGTCACTGTACATGATTCCACAATAAAAAAGACACTGGACTAAAATGGCATCCATGAAAGAGTTGCAAGGTGCAAACCACTTAGATTCATCATGAAGTAAAGGAAAACATGATTTATCAGACCAGGCTAGCTTCTTCCACTGCTTTATGGTCCAGTTCTAATACTCAAATACCCATTGTAGGAGCTTTTAGTAGTACCCAGGGGTCAGCATGGACACTCTGACAGGTTTGTATCTATACACAGTGCAATGTACTGTTAGTTCTGACATGTTTCTATCATAGCCAGCATTAACTACAGTAGCTCTTCTGTGGGATCAGATCAGGCAAGGCTTTGCTCCCCATGTGTATAAATGAGCCTTGGGCACCCATGACCCTGTTGCTGGTTCACCTGTTGCCCTCTCTTGGACCACTTGCTCATTTTTCCAACACATCAACTTCAAGATCTGTCTGTTCATCTGATGCCTGATTTATTGACAGGTACCATTCACCTATGTTATTCACCTCACCTGTCTGTGGTTTTAATGTTGTGACTGGTTGGTTTATATAATATTGAAAATCCCAGACTGTGAAAAGCAAGCAAGACTGGGGGGAAAAATCTGCTGTCAAAACTACAATAATCAGTGACCCAGTGTTGGAGCAACAACATCATATTGTTTGGAGGAAAGACGACGTCCCACAGTGGTAAACATGCACCTGTTCCAATCTTTATAATGTGTTACAACAGTAAATTTGTTGAAGCAGTAAATTACTTGCATTAATTGCATATGGATTAAATACATTAAATAAATTACAATAATTACAAATAAGAACTTTTTTTTACAGCAGTGTGATTTAATATTTGCCCTTTTGGTAAACCATCTTCAAGCTGACAAGTTTACAAGGATTTCTATGATGGATTCACAATTTTAAAAATCCTGAATTAATTTTAAATGGGATTCAAATTAGGAAAGATTAATTGGGTATGCAAGCACTTTTTTTCTAAAAACCTATAAGGTCATGTTGGCTTTCTATTTAAGAAAAATTGTACTGTTGAAACCATTAGACAGTTTGTTTGTGATTAGAGATTTTTCTTGTGTCCTAATACATTCACTTCATTCATCTTTCCTTTCATGATCTGTGTGACCTGGTGCTGTTTGTAGAGAAGCTGATACTGTCAATATTGAGAAAGAGCACATTGTTCCAAAAGTGTTCTGATTGGATTTTGATCTGCAAAGTTGGGATTTTTAAAAACACCCTAATGGCAATGCTGAGGGGAGGATAGTGCCCCAACTACAAATATAAAGCTGTAAGTAAGAAAGTGACTAGACGAAGATTAACACAAAAGAAAATAGCTGTAATCTCTAACTGTACACCTACAACCAATAGAAACAGGGTATGTGCTTATTAAGAGTAATTAAGTGTAGATTGATGGTAAAAAATGGCAATTATTATAATTATCCAATGAACAAAATGCTAATAAATTACCTTTAATTTGTGCACAGTGGAAGAATCCCATCAGCACTGAATGATGGGAGAGAAACAGAGTAAAAATCTTTATTATAAAATGTGATCACAGAGTGCATGAATCTTTTCTTGTAAATGAACACAATATACATGATGCTTAACCAAAGCAGGGCAATAATTTATAGCTAAAAAGCCACAAACAAAAAGGATAAAGAGAAATAAAAGCAGTGGCCAAAATAACAGAAACAAGCAAAGTAACAAATGAAAAGCACAAAAACATCCACAACCCACAACAGAGAAAGTAGAAGAAAAGGATCAAACAGAAATAAAAACTTGGTGTCAGAACTGCTGTGACGATCAGGTTCTTGGGAAAAGAGTAAATGAAGGTCAGTCAGAACAAGCCGGTCAGCATTTTACATGTTCAGCATTTAGCAGATGCAGTCCACCCAGAAACAGAGCTTTTATATTTTGTTGCTATATACTGTAGCTGCCACTTACTGTTAATATATACCGTAGCTACCACTTACTGTTGCTATATACCGTAGCTACCACTTACTGTTGATATATACCGTAGCTACCACTTACTGTTGATATATACTGTAGCTACCACTTACTGTTGATATATACCGTAGCTACCACTTACTGTTGATATATACTGTAGCTACCACTTACTGTTGACATATACTGTAGCTACCACTTACTGTTAATATATACTGTAGCTACCACTTACTGTTGATACATACCGTAGCTGCCACTTACTGTTGATATATACTGTAGCTGCCACTTACTGTTGATATATACCGTAGCCGCCACTTACTGTTGATACATACCGTAGCTACCACTTACTGTTGATATATACCATAGCTACCACTTACTGTTGATATATACTGTAGCTACCACTTACTGTTGATATATACTGTAGCTACCACTTACTGTTGATATATACTGTAGCTGCCACTTACTGTTGATATATACTGTAGCTACCACTTACTGTTGATATATACTGTAGCTACCACTTACTGTTGATATATACTGTAGCTACCACTTACTGTTGATATATACTGTAGCTGCCACTTACTGTTGATATATACCGTAGCTACCACTTACTGTTGATATATACCGTAGCTACCACTTACTGTTGATATATACTGTAGCTGCCACTTACTGTTGATATATACCGTAGCTGCCACTTACTGTTGATATATACCGTAGCTGCCACTTACTGTTGATATATACCGTAGCTGCCACTTACTGTTGATATATACCGTAGCTACCACTTACTGTTGATATATACCGTAGCTGCCACTTACTGTTGATATATACCGTAGCTGCCACTTACTGTTGATATATACCGTAGCTGCCACTTACTGTTGATATATACCGTAGCTACCACTTACTGTTGATATATACCGTAGCTACCACTTACTGTTGATATATACCGTAGCTACCACTAACTGTTGATATATACCGTAGCTACCACTTACTGTTGATATATACTGTAGCTACCACTAACTGTTGATATATACTGTAGCTACCACTTACTGTTGATATATACTGTAGCTACCACTTACTGTTGATATATACTGTAGCTACCACTAACTGTTGATATATACTGTAGCTACCACTTACTGTTGATATATACTGTAGCTACCACTTACTGTTGATATATACTGTAGCTACCACTTACTGTTGATATATACTGTAGCTACCACTTACTGTTGATATATACTGTAGCTACCACTTACTGTTGATATATACTGTAGCTACCACTTACTGTTGATATATACTGTAGCTACCACTTACTGTTGACATATACTGTAGCTACCACTTACTGTTAATATATACTGTAGCTACCACTTACTGTTGATACATACCGTAGCTGCCACTTACTGTTGATATATACTGTAGCTGCCACTTACTGTTGATATATACCGTAGCCGCCACTTACTGTTGATACATACCGTAGCTACCACTTACTGTTGATATATACCGTAGCTACCACTTACTGTTGATATATACTGTAGCTACCACTTACTGTTGATATATACTGTAGCTACCACTTACTGTTGATATATACTGTAGCTGCCACTTACTGTTGATATATACTGTAGCTACCACTTACTGTTGATATATACTGTAGCTACCACTTACTGTTGATATATACTGTAGCTACCACTTACTGTTGATATATACTGTAGCTACCACTTACTGTTGATATATACTGTAGCTGCCACTTACTGTTGATATATACCGTAGCTACCACTTACTGTTGATATATACCGTAGCTACCACTTACTGTTGATATATACTGTAGCTGCCACTTACTGTTGATATATACCGTAGCTGCCACTTACTGTTGATATATACCGTAGCTGCCACTTACTGTTGATATATACCGTAGCTACCACTTACTGTTGATATATACCGTAGCTGCCACTTACTGTTGATATATACTGTAGCTACCACTTACTGTTGATATATACTGTAGCTACCACTTACTGTTGATATATACTGTAGCTACCACTTACTGTTGATATATACTGTAGCTACCACTTACTGTTGATATATACTGTTCGTGTGTGATGTACTTGTATGAGTGTATCTGGTGCAGCAGTGTTGCTGGGTTATTTAAACATGTTGGTCAGTACTGAGAATTGTGCTGCAACCAAAAATATTAAGCCAACATCATCATGTGATCAAAAAGTGTCTATTAAAAAAAGACTGATGTAAAATGAACACACATTGTGCATGATGAAAGTTTGTTTCTAAAAAAGCAATTCTACCACCTGCCATGGGCCCCAGCACCTGCCCCCCAGTAGTTACGCTCCTGATTGTAACATGTCGGGTCGTGCCTCGCCACTAAGGTGCTAGGTTTAGCAGGAAGCTTAACTAACACTGTGGCTAAAAAGCCACAAACAGGGTAACAGGAAAATAAGAGAGGTGAGAAAATAAAATAACAGAAACATAATATAGTGAATAGAAACACATCCACAGACTGCAGGGTAAATAAAATTAAAAGTAATTAAAAGTAAATAAAACTTGTTGTCACAATATGACAAGCCAGATCTCAGAAAAAAGGTGAGAAAAAAAGTAAACGCAGAACCAGCCATGAATAACAGTGCATAAAAAATACTAGTCATATAACCACTCCGGTAAAAGGGGTGTGCAGACTTTCCAGCTTCAAAGTTTGTATAATCAGGAAAAGAAACGTATGTTTTTGTGCTCCTAAAATGGTAAATAAGCCCCATAAGCGCGTTAATGAAATTGTGAAGGTCATAGAAAACCATCCTACAAAACAAAAAATAACCAAATCACTGATACAGTAAACAATGAAAAATAATTTTAAATAATCAGCTTTCCTGATCTAAACAAGAGTAAAAAACAACATCCATTTAAATTCAGCATCAGAGAAAAGTTTAAAAACAAGCTGAACTCCACACACATTCATTAATCACACAGAATCTCATCAATTAAGATTATCAGACTGTTAATTAACATTATTAACCCTCATTTCTTAATTATCATTCAACAACTCTCAAGTTAATGAAGATACAAAAACAATTTATTACTCACAGAGCATCACAGGAAGTGTCCTGAACTCCATCCTGTCCAACTAACTGTTCGACTGAGTGAGAATTAAAGTGTTAAATACTTCCTGTAGATCTGTTCTCAAAGAGAGAGAGAGCGAGAGAGAGAGAGAGAGAGAGAGAGAGAGAGAGAGAGAATATTTAAGAGAGAATACCTAATAAAGCACTTTTAATTGAATTGAGAGAGTAAAAATAGATCAATTCTAAAGCAGATTTGAGTTTTTAAAAGCACCACATCATGTTTGTGGAAGAGGATCAAGTGCTGAAGATTGTAAATGATTGTGGCCTTAAAAGTCAGTCAACTTGAAACCTGCCAGTGGTTTAAATTCAAATCAAGGCAGAATATCCAGAGATCGCTACAAAAGCAAGAAAAACAGCTTCCATTTCCAACATCCTATCTTTGTTATGGTTGCCATTAGGGATGCATCGATACCATTTTTTGCCAACCGAGTACGAGTACAAGTACATGTATTTTTGTACTCGCTGATACCGATACCGATACCTATTTAGAATGATGCAATCTGGAGCATTATGGGATAGTGTAGTTTTTAGTGTAAAATAGTGCAGTGGAACAGGTGCTTGGGTTGCCATCACTAATTGTAAAAAAAAAAAAAAAAAAAAAAAAAAAAAAAAAAAAAAAACACCGCACAGACATCATTGAGAAAGCTTCTGACAAGCTAACGTAAACGTTCATTAATAAACGCACGTAATTAACGTTGTGCACATCATACATGCGATGCGATTCTGCTGATTGAAATATTTACTTTAAAAAGATAATACAGTCCGATCCCATCTGAGCCGCATCCCATCCCCCCCCCCCCCCCCCCCAAGTTTAATTTTGGTTTTATCAGACAAGAGAATCTTGTTTCTCGTGGTTTGAGAGCTTCTAGGTGCCTTTTGCCAAACTCCAAGTGGGCTGTCATGGACCTTTTACTAGGGAGTGGCTTCCATCTGGCCACTCTACCATAAAGGTGGCCAAACTGAGGGGTCAGGGAAGACAGGCCTTGGCCAGGGAGGTGAGCAGGAACCCCAGGGTCACTCTGACAGAGCTCCAGCGTGTGGACATGGGAGAACCTATCAGAAGATGAACCATCCAGACAGCACACCATGACAGCCCACTTGGATTTACCACCTAGAGGCTCTAAAAACCATGAGAAACAAGATTCTCTTGTCTGATGAAACCAAATGTAACTTTTTGGCCTGAATACCAAGCGTCACATCTGGAGGAAACGAGGCACGGCTCATCACCTGGCTAATGCCATCCCTACAGTGAAGCATGGCGGTGGCAGCATCATGATGTGGGGATGTTTTTCAGCAGTGGGACCAGAGCGACTAGTCCTGATAGAAGGAAAGATAAATGCAACCAAGTACACCAAGATCCTTGAAGTAAACCTGCTCCAGAGTGCTCTGGACCTCAGACTGGGGCGAAGGTTTACCTTCCAACATGACAACAACCCAAAGCGCACTGTCAGTGTCCTTGAAAGGCCCAGTCAGAGCCCAGACCTGAATCCAATCAAACATCTGTGGAAGAAGCTAAAAATGGGTGTGTATCGACGCTCCCCACCAAACCTAATGGAGCTTTGTAAGGATATGCCAAGAGGAACGGTCCAAAATGTCCAGAAACAAGTGTGCCAGGCTCGTAGCTTCTTTTCCGTTTTGAAGCTGTAATTGCTGCCAAAGGTGAATCAACCAAGTATTAGGCTCAGGGTGTGTACAGATATGTAACCCCTAAATAAACCATTTCTAATGTAAAATAAAATTGCATATTTTCACTTCATAATTATTACTGATTGTGTGTAGATGTCTGTGACAAAAAAAGAACTCAAGTCTATTATAGAATAAATCTGTAACATAATAAAACGAGCAGAAGGTGAAAGGCGTGTGCAGACTTTCTGGCTTGACTACTTAAAAATACTTGGGGAGAAAAATGAGACTTTGGTCCTTTTTGATTAAAGACACTGCTTGTGATTGTGATTTTAGTACACAATAATTCTGTATAGATCTCATAAAAGCATTAAAAAGTTTAAAGACTGGTTCCGCCGCCTGCAGCCGCCCCGCACTCGCGAGATTATAACGAGTACGTCATCGTGATGCGCCGGTGGCGCCGACGCAAATTGGACAAGAAAACTAACCGGCATGCACCGTACCGAGCCAGGCGGCGATCGGTCTGCGCAGCGCCGGGTTAAGTCGAACAAGCCTAATGAGACGTACTTCTGTATGACGTCATAAAAGCGACACAAGCTGTACGAACAACGATTAACGTGGACACAATTTGACGTGACGTGTTGTACTAAAACAACGAGCTAAGAATGTGAGCGGTGGAGAAACTTCTGCTCAGTAATAATTTAGAGAAACTCAGAGTTCCTGCGTCGTTCTTTTAGCACATAAAACCACGTTAAGCTTTATTTTTGTGAATGCGCCCCGAGTTTATTTTCCACCACTGATCTGTGGGTTCAGAGGCTCCATCTACTGGACAACTAGAGAATTACTGCTAGCATTACTACAGGTGTAAAATGTTAGTACAGATTTAGACAGAATCACTAAAATGTGTCTTTATTTGCGGGTTCTGTCACAATTTTAATCTATTTGGGATCAGGGGTGTGCATGAAAAATAACAAGAGAACACTGACTGAATTAAGACTGACCCTTACCGAGCATGGGCTTAATCTCAAGCAGTAAAAACGTGAAGGGCCCTACAGCTGTAACCCTAAAACTTTTTAATGCTTTTATGAGATCTATACAGAATTATTGTGTACTAAAATCACAATCACAAGCAGTGTTTTTAATCTACAAGGAGCAAAGTCTCTTTCAATGATGCAAATATGAAAAAGATCAAAGAAAGTAAAAAAAATTTGGCCAAAGCATAAGGCAGTGGTGTCCAAACTTTTTTCTAGGAGGGTCAGATTTGATTATGTGAAAGGGGTCGAGGGCCCAGCAGTCCCTGACATTATTTTAAACAATATGCATATAAATACGCTGTTATTTAATCATTGTATTTTCGCACAGCGAACAACATCCAAATGAAAGCACTCAGATGAACAAATCAGAACACAGAACAGAACAAGCCATTTCAATTTCTAAATGAACTTTAAAAACTCTGTCAAATAAACTCATTCACAAAAATAAAGCTTAATGTGGCTTTATGTAATAAAAGAACGACGCAGGAACTCTGAGTTTCTCTAAATTATTATTGAGCAGAAGTTTCTCCACCACTCAAATTCTTAGCTCGTTGTTTTAGTACAACACGTCACGTCAAATTTTGTTCCTGTTAATTGTTGTTCGTTCAGCCTGTGTCGCTTTTATCGTGTCATATCAGTGAGTATGTTTCATTCACGTTTTTGCCGCTTCTCACGTACTTAGTGTTGCTGCCACCATCTGGTAAAAGGGGGAATTGCATCTTGAATTAGTATAATTTTGTTTGTTTGTTTGTTTGTTTGTTTGATGCTGGCTGTATAAAATCTGACCTCGGGACGTGGTTAGCCCGCGGGCCAGACTTTGGACATAATTTGCAATCTCCAGCTGTTGATCCTCTTTCAGGCATGTTTACAAAAGGGTCGCGGATCCATTCATTCACATTCTGTGAGTCATTTATGGTTGGGAAGTATCTGATTTAAGAATCAGTTTTTTCCAAAATAAAAAATCTGTCTTTCAGAGTGTGATTGTCAATAAAACAGAAAAAATGGCCCGGTAATAAATGATCCACAGAATCATCACTGTTACGTGGCCCAGAAGTTGGGGATCATTTCATTTTCAGCATTTAGCAGACGCCTTTATTCAAAGCAACTTACATTACAGTTACAGTCTGAGCAACTGAGGGTTAACGACCTTGCTCAAGGGCCCAACAGCAGCAACCTAGCGGTGGTGGGGCTTGAACCAGCAACCTTTAGATTACTAGTCCTGTGCCAATAGGCTATGGCTTACGGCCCTAAACTAATTTCTTTAGAGATTAGATGTTACAAAACATGATGTTGTGTTTTAAATACTCAAATCCGCTTTAGAATTGATCTATTTTTACTTTTACACCCCAACCATTATTCTCTCTCTCTCTCTCTCTCTCTCTCTCTCTCTCTCTCTCTCTCTCTCTCTCTCTCTCTCTCTCTCTCTCTCTCTCTCTCTCTCTCTCTCTCTCTCTCTCTCTCTCTCTCTCTCTCTCTCTCTCTCTCTCTCTCTCTCTCTCTCTCTCTCTCTCTCTGAGAACAGACCTACAGGAAGTATTTACACTTTAATGCTCACTCAGTTGATCTTAGTTGGACAGGATGGAGTTCAGGACACTTTCTGTGATGCTCTGTGAGTAATAAATTGTTCTTGTATCTTCATTAATTTGGTAAATGATAATTAAGGGTTGATAGTGTTGATTAACAGGTTGAGAATGTAGGAAGATTCTGTGTGCAGTTCAGCTTGTTTTTAAACTTTTCTCTGATGCTGAATTTAAGTGTTGAGGATTATTTCTTCACTGTCGACTGTATCAGTGATTTGGTTATTATTTTTTTTTTATGTATTTTTGTGGTTGTCTATGACCTTGACACACTTATTTATTTCAGTAACATGCTTATGGGGCAGTTTTAGCATTTTAGGAGCACAAAAGATACATACAGTCATGTGAAGAAGTTAGGACACCACATGAGAACCTTTGTCTTTTTAAACATATTTAAACTTATGAACATTTGAGCTTCATTTGAACAGTACTGAGAGATGCAGCTTATATAACTAAACAAAAAAAGTTAGGACATCCCACATGTATTACTACTTAAAATATCTAAAATTAAAATCAGGTGCACCACATCATCTGCAATGATTAGACCATTGTTAGAGGACACTGGAATTTTATTTAAACCTCAGACAGTTTGATTTGCTTTTGATCGATGAAGTGAGTGTTATTACCATGCTGAGATCTAAAGAGCTCTCTGAGGCCTTCAGAAAGAAGGTTATAGATGCATTTGAGTCTGGGAAGAGATTTTAAAAAGATCTCAAACAATTAGAAATCATTTACAAGTGGAGGACATTTAAAACAGGCCAGGCCGTCCTAGCAGGTTCAGCCCAAGATCTGACTGCAGGATGCATATAGAAGTCTCTAATAATCCTACAATGTCATCACGGGACCTACAGGTAGCTCAGTTGATGTCAAGGTTCATGCATCTACCATCAGAAAGAGACTGCACAAGTTGGATTTTCATGGGAGGTGAGCATGGAGGAAACCCTTGCTGTCAAAAAACCATCAGGGCCAGACTAAAGTTAACCAGAGAACACCTAGACCAAGACCAGGACTTCTGGAACAATGTGCTTTGGACAGATGAATTGAAAGTTGGATTATCTGGGCACAGTAACAGAAGACATGTTCAGCACAAACCAAACACAGCATTTGAGTAGAAGAACCTCATACCAACTGTGGAGCATGGAGGTGGACATGTCATGGTTTGGGGCTGATTTGCAGCAGCAGGGCCTGGCAAGCTCTCCATGATGAATTCTTCACTGTATCAGAGGGTGCTTGAGGAAAATGTAAGACCATTTGTCCAAAAACTGAAGCTGAAGTGAAGGTGAACCATGCAACATGACAACAACCCAAAACATTCCAGTAAATCCACCAAGGAATGGCTCAAAAGAAAGAAATGGAGAGTTCTGGAATGGCCAAGTCAAAGCCCAGATCTTAATCCTACTGGGATTCTGTGGGGTGATTTGAAACGGGCTGTGCATGCAAGAAACCCCTCAAACCTCACACAGCTAAAAAAAAAAGTGTGTCTCCCAGTTGATGTCAGAGACGGTAGATGGTTATAGGAAATGTCTAATTGAGGTCATTTTAGCCAAAGGGGGAAATAAGGTATAGGGTGTCCTAACTTTTTCTTCACATTAAATTTCCATTTTTTTTCATTACATTTTACAACTTGTGTTTAACATTTAACATTTTTTTGTTTAGTTATATAAGCTTTATCTCTCAATACTGTTCAAATGAAGCTCAAATGTTCATAAGTTTAAATATGTTCAAAAAGACAAAGGTTCTCATGGGGTGTCCTAACTTTTTCACATGACTGTATATTATGTTTCCGCTGTTTTATTTTCTCACCGCTTTTATTTTCCTGTTACCTTTTTTGTTTGTGGCTTTTTAGTCACAGTGTGGTTCTGCCTTGGTTAAGCATCCTGCTAAACCTGGTACCTCAGTGGTGAGTCACGACATTATAATGTACAAATATTTTTAGTAATTCCATAAAGATGTCAGTGTTTGTGTGGTTTAATTATAGAACCATTTTTTCTCTTGCACAATGTGTGTCAGTTTTATGCCTTTTTTCAATAGACACTTTTGGATCACATGATTATATTGTTGGTTGAAGCACTATTCTCAGCACTGAGGCAGGTGTTAAATACCCCACCAACACGGCTGCAACTGATACATTAATACACGTACACCACACACAAACATGTCTTTACCATATTAAGGGCAATGCACTGCTGAAAAGGGGCGACCAATAATTTCTGGTTGTCCAGTTGGGGTACATTTACAGTACAGTACATTCCTAAATTATTAAGATGAGTAAAAAGTACAATAAAAAAATTCACTTTTTGGGGCTTGTGTGCATGTGTTCATGTACATTTGAGTTTGTGTGTGTGCATGTGTTGAAAGTACACTATATTGCCAAAAGTATTCGCTCGCCTGCCTTTACACGCATATAAATTTGAGTGACTCACATTCTTAATCCATAGGGTTTAATATGATGTTAGCCCACCCTTCTTTGCAGCTATAACAGCTTCAACTCTTCTGGGAAGGCTTTCCACAAGGTTTAGGAGTGTGTTTATGGGAATGTTTGACCATTCTTCCAGAAATGCATTTGTAAGGTCAGACACTGATGTTGGACAAGAAGGTCTGGCTCACAGTCTCCGCTCTAATTCATCCCAAAGGTGTTCTATCTATCGGGTTGAGGTCAGGACTCTGTGCAGGCCGGTCAAGTTCTTCCACACCAAACTCACTCATCCACGTCTTTATGGACCTTGTTGGAAGAGTTCCTTCACTGGAACTAAGGGGCCGAGCCCAACTACTGAATAACACCCCCACACCATAATCCCCCCTCCACCACACTTTACACTCGGCACAATACAGTCAGACAGGTACCGTTCTCCTGGCAACCGCCAAACCCAGACTCGTCCATCGGAGTGCCAGACGGAGAAGCGTGATTCGTCACTCCAGAGAACACATCTCCACTGCTCTAGAGTCCAGTGACGGCGTGCTTTACACCACTGCATCTGACGCTTTGCATTGCGCTTGGTGATGTAAAGCTTGGATGCAGCTGCTCGGCCATGGAAACACATTCCATGAAGCTGTACACACTGTTCTTCAGCTCATCTGAAGGTTACATGAAGTTTGGAGGTCTGTAGCGATCGACTCTGCAGAAAGTCGGTGACCTCTGCACACTATACGCCTCAGCATCCGCTCAGCCTCAGCATCCGCTCAGCATCCGCTCAGCATCCGCTCTGTCATTTTACATGGCACTGAGCTCCTGAGAGCGACCCATTCTTTCACCAATGTGTGTAGAAGCAGTCTGCATGCTGACGTGCTTGGTTTTATACACCTGTAGCCATGGAAGTGATTGGAACACCTGAATTCACTGATTTGGATGGGTGAGTAAATACTTTTGGCAATATAGTGTATGTTGTGGTGTGATTGTTACTATGTGCTTTTCATCACATGGTTACTAAAATATTTATGTAATTACATATTTATACAATAAAATTACTGTAGTTATTAAAACTTATTTATATTTATTGCTTTTGCAATACAGCACAATTTTTTAGTACAACTTCAAAAATGTTGGGACAGTAGGTAAAATGCTAATAACAACAGAAAGTGGTGATTTAATTGAAAACAGAAAAAAAATATTATTTTTTATATTAAAATTTTGACATTTAGCAGATTTTTTTTTTTTTTTTTTTTTTTTGCCAAAGTGACCTACCACAACTAACCAACAAAATGCAAGCAGTTAACGGCCCTGCTCACATGCCCAACAGTGGGGTTTAAACAACCTTTTGATCAGTACCTTCACCAGTACTCAACAGATTAAATTAGAATTGAATAGAATAGAATACAGATTAGATTGCATACTGTCACAACTGTAGGTCACTTTGGATGAAAAAAGCTTGTTCTGGGTGATTTTTATTTACTCTTTTTCCAAGAACCTGATTGTCACAGCAGTTCTGACACCAAGTTTTTATTTCTGTTTGATCCTTTTCTTCTACTTTCTCTGTTGTGGGTTGTGGATGTTTTTGTTCTTTTCATTTGTTACTTTGCTTGTTTCTGTTATTTTGGCCACTGCTTTTATTTCTCTTTACCCTTTTAGTTTGTGGCTTTTTAGCTATAAATTATTGCTCTGCTTTGATTAAGCATCATGCATATTGGGTTCATTTACATGAAAAGATTTATGCATCCTGTTAGTGATCACATTTTTAATAAAGATTTTTACTCTGTTTCTCTCCCATCATTCAGTGCTGATGGGATTCTTCCACTGTGCACAAACTGAAGGTAATTTATTTGTGTTAATTTTTGTCTAGACTTTCTCACTTGCAGCTTTATATTTGTAGTTGGAGCACTATCCTCCCCCCAGCATTTGCAGATCAAAATCCAATCAGAACATTTTTGGAACAATGTACTCTTTCTCAATATTGACAGTATCAGCTTCTCTACAAACATCACCAGGTCACACAGGTCACGAAAGGAAACGTGAATGAAGTAAATGTATTAGGACACAAGAAAAATCTCTAATCACAAAAACTGTCCGCTGGTTTCAACAGTACAATGTCCTCAAATAGAAAGCAATCATGACATTATAGGTTTTTAGAAAAAAAAGTGCTTGCATGGTCAAATAATCGTTCCTAATTTGAATCCCATTTAAAAATAATTCAGGATTTTTGAAATTGTGAATATATCATAGAAATCTTTGTAAACTTGTCAGCTTGAAGATGGTTTTGTTGTAAATTTAAGCTAAATTCCAAATTTGAAGTCTGCAAAATAAAAAAGTTGGAAGAAATGCATGTTTACCACTGTGGGACATCATCTTCTCTTTAAATAATATTATGTTTTCACTCGGACACTGGGTACACTGATTATTGTAGTTTTGACAGCTGATTTTTTCCTCAGTCTTCCTGGATAAAACAAATCAGCTTTTCACAGTCTGGGATATTGAATGTTATATAAACCAACCAGTTACAACATTAAAACCACAGACAGGTGAAGTGAATTACATAGGTGAATGGTACCTGTCAATAAATCAGGCATCAAGTGAACAGACAGATCTTGAAGTTGATGTGTTGGAAAAATAAGCAAGTGTGGGGATCTGTGAACTGACAAGGGCTAAATTGTGATGGCTGGACAGATGGGGTGTTCCTGTCATGCAGTAGTTAATAATACTTACCAAAAGTGTTCCAAGGGAGGACAACAGGTGAACCAGCAACAGGGTCATGGGTGCCCAAGGCTCATTTATGCACATGGGGAGCAAAGCCTTGTCTGATCTGATCCCACAGAAGAGCTACTGTAGTTAATGCTGGCTATGATAGAAACGTGTCAGAACTAACAGTACATTGCACTGTGTATAGATGCAAACCTGTCAGAGTGTCCATGCTGACCCCTGTCTACCCCTGTCTAGGCTGGTCAAGTCAAGTCAAGTCAGCTTTATTTATATAGCGTTTTTTACAATAGACATTGTCTCAAAGCAACTTTACAAAATCCAGGACCAATAGATACAAAAATCCCTGTTGAGCAAGCCGAGGGCGACTGTGGCAAGGAAAAACTCCCTGAAAATTACAGGAAGAAACCTTGAGAGGAACCAGTCTCAGCAGGGCCCATCCTTCTTGGGTGGCCTGGAGGATACTTTAAATAAATACACGATTTACACAGAGCATACAAACACAGAATTAAATGATCTAAAAGTTATAACTGGTAATAAATAGATAAATAGATAAATAATAATAGAGTTGTTCTTCACTCTAGTCTTCAATAAAGTCTGTAGTGATTTCTTGTCATTCTTGGTGCAATTACTCCAGACCCGTCACATCCGGCACGAGCAGCATCGTTGTCACGGCAGTCTCGACTTTAATCCTTAACCTCGGCGGGTAAACAGGTTTCCATCAGAATGCCCTTTGGAGTAAAACAACAGAGAATGTAGTTAATAATATACAATGCTAGTTGAGTAACACAGTTTTACAGAGAGTTTTAGACTCCGGCAGCCCTAATTATTACAGCATAACTAAAAGGGAGAGCGAGCAGGTAACAAGGTCATGAAGGCTTTCATAGGACATCAGCACCCATCTCCCCACCGTCATCAAACCTGAGTGATCGGATAAGAGAGGCAGAACGACAGCAACCCAACATCCCTGATCACCACAAGTTTCTATGACCAAGAACCCCCAAGCTCTGCTCCTTTGTCTATTTTAATCAAAAGCCTGAGAAAATAAATATGTTTTCAGTCTAGACTTAAACATTGAGACTGTGTCCGAATCCCGAATAGAGGCAGGAAGATTATTCCAAAGTTGTGGAGCTTTGTAAGAAAATGCTCTTCCACTAGCCGTGATCTTTTTAATTTTAGGAACTATAAGTAACCCTGCATCTTGTGAATGAAGTGGATGCGCTGGGTTGTAGTGATTAATAAGTTCACTCAGATACTGTGGAGCCAGACCATGTAGCGCTTTATAAGTTAGTAAAAGTATTTTGTAATCAATGTGGAATTTAACTGGCATCCAGTGTAGAGATGATAGAACAGGACTAATATGATCAAATTTTTTAGTTCTAGTTAGCACTCGAGCTGCTGCATTTTGAACTAACTGGAGTTTGTTTATGGATCTACCAGAGCATCCAGTTAGAAGAGCATTACAATAATCTAACCGAGAAGTTATAAACGCATGGATCAGTTTTTCGGCGTCATTAGCAGATAGTATATTTCTTATTTTAGAGATATTACGCAAATGATAGAAAGCAACTCTAGTAATATTATTAATGTGTGTATCAAAGGAGAGATCTGAATCTATTGTGACACCCAAGTTTTTTACATCTGGGCTGGGAGAACATGTTTAGGTTTAGCACCAGGTTAGACAACTTGTCTCTTGCAGCTTTAGAGCCAACAAGTAAAACCTCAGTTTTATCTGAATTAAGTAAAAGAAAATTACACAACATCCAGTTTTTTATGTCGTTTACACAATCTTCTATCTTACTGATTGTGTCAGTATCATTTGGTTTGGCTGATATATACAGCTGTGTGTCATCTGCATAGCAGTGAAATTTTATGCCATGTTTATGAATAATTTCACCTAGTGGAAGCATATCTTCAAAGCTGGTCAGCTTTGAAAAAAATAGTTTGGTTTGGTTTCAGACAATAAAGACAGTGGTGCTAATTGAATGAACCCACAAACCACAAAGTGTCTTTATTAATGAAAATAATAGTTTATTTTATTTCTACAGAGAGACCAAAACCCACTGTGATCATAAATCCTGATAATCACGTGTTTATAGACGAGGTTGTTACTCTCACATGTAACATAGAGAATGGAGGAGGTGTCCAGAACTGGAGCTACAGCTGGAATAAAGAAGAATCAGAAGTTTCTGTCAGTAATGATCAGCAGTACAGTATCTGGTATGTTAAAGAAGCTGATGCAGGTAAATACACCTGTACAGGAACAGGTGGCTCACGTTCCTCACACCCCAGTGATGCTGTTCTACTGACTTTATCAGGTGAGTCTGATCATCTCTTTACATCTGTATCACATCAGCATGCATTCAGAACTGAAGGAGGAGAGAGAGATTTGATAAGATGTAACAGTAAGTGAGTAACAGTGTAGAATCTGATTACTGCACCATGGGCATAAAAAAACAGAAGTTAATTTAAAAAAAAACATTTTTTTACATTGCTTGTGCTCATCATATTACAACCATGTGTGTGTTTGTAGATCTGTGTGAGTGTGTGGCTCTGTGTCTGGAAGTGTGTGTTCATAAGATAAGGAAAGATAACCTTTTATTATTACACTGGGGGAAATTTGTGTGTGTGTGTGTGTGTGTGTGTGTGTGTGTGTGTGTGTGTGTGTGTGTGTGTGTGTGTGTGTGTGTGTTAATGTAAGCTGCATGTAAACTGAAAGCTTTTTGTATCTGTGATATACACTGTCTGGCCAAAAAAAAAAAGATCTTGTATTGATGGTGGGAGATTTGGAGCACTGCACAAAGTCTTCTCCAGCACATCTCAAAGATTCTCAATGGGGTTCAGGTCTGGACTCTGTGGTGGCCAATCCATGTGTGAAAATGACGTCTCATGCTCCCTGAATCGCTCTTTCACAGTTTGAGCCTGATGAATCCTGGCATTGTCATCTTGGAATATGCCTGTGCCATCAGGGAAGAAAAAAATCCATTGATGGAATAACCTGGTGGTTCAGTATATTCAGGTAGTCAGCTGACCTCATTCTTTGGGGACATAACCAGTGGCATAACAAGGGGCTCATGGCCCCAGTGCAACAAAAAAAAATTGGGCCCCTTCAACGAATGTCATATATATATATATATATATATATATATATATATATATATATATATATATATATATATATATATATATATATATATATACAGGTCCTTCTAAAAAAATTAGCATATTGTGATAAAGTTCATTATTTTCCATAATGTAATGATAAAAATTAAACTTTCATATATTTTAGATTCATTGCACACCAACTGAAATATTTCAGGTCTTTTATTGTTTTAATACTGATGATTTTGGCATACAGCTCATGAAAACCCAAAATTCCTATCTCAAAAAAATAGCATATCATGAAAAGGTTCTCTAAACGAGCTATTAACCTAATCATCTGAATCAACGAATTAACTCTAAACACCTGCAAAAGATTCCTGAGGCTTTTAAAAACTCCCAGCCTGGTTCATTACTCAAAACTGCAATCATGGGTAAGACTGCCGACCTGACTGCTGTCCAGAAGGCCATCATTGACACCCTCAAGCAAGAGGGTAAGACACAGAAAGAAATTTCTGAACGAATAGGCTGTTCCCAGAGTGCTGTATCAAGGCACCTCAGTGGGAAGTCTGTGGGAAGGAAAAAGTGTGGCAGAAAACGCTGCACAACGAGAAGAGGTGACCGGACCCTGAGGAAGATTGTGGAGAAGGGCCGATTCCAGACCTTGGGGGACCTGCGGAAGCAGTGGACTGAGTCTGGAGTAGAAACATCCAGAGCCACCGTGCACAGGCGTGTGCAGGAAATGGGCTACAGGTGCCGCATTCCCCAGGTCAAGCCACTTTTGAACCAGAAACAGCGGCAGAAGCGCCTGACCTGGGCTACAGAGAAGCAGCACTGGACTGTTGCTCAGTGGTCCAAAGTACTGTTTTCGGATGAAAGCAAATTTTGCATGTCATTCGGAAATCAAGGTGCCAGAGTCTGGAGGAAGACTGGGGAGAAGGAAATGCCAAAATGCCTGAAGTCCAGTGTCAAGTACCCACAGTCAGTGATGGTCTGGGGTGCCATGTCAGCTGCTGGTGTTGGTCCACTGTGTTTTATCAAGGGCAGGGTCAATGCAGCTAGCTATCAGGAGATTTTGGAGCACTTCATGCTTCCATCTGCTGAAAAGCTTTATGGAGATGAAGATTTAATTTTTCAGCACGACCTGGCACCTGCTCACAGTGCCAAAACCACTGGTGAATGGTTTACTGACCATGGTATTACTGTGCTCAATTGGCCTGCCAACTCTCCTGACCTGAACCCCATAGAGAATCTGTGGGATATTGTGAAGAGAAAGTTGAGAGACACAAGACCCAACACTCTGGATGAGCTTAAGGCCGCTATCGAAGCATCCTGGGCCTCCATAACACCTCAGCAGTGCCACAGGCTGATTGCCTCCATGCCACGCCGCATTGAAGCAGTCATTTCTGCAAAAGGATTCCCGACCAAGTATTGAGTGCATAACTGAACATAATTATTTGAAGGTTGACTTTTTTTGTATTAAAAACACTTTTCTTTTATTGGTCGGATGAAATATGCTAATTTTTTGAGATAGGAATTTTGGGTTTTCATGAGCTGTATGCCAAAATCATCAGTATTAAAACAATAAAAGACCTGAAATATTTCAGTTGGTGTGCAATGAATCTAAAATATATGAAAGTTTAATTTTTATCATTACATTATGGAAAATAATGAACTTTATCACAATATGCTAATTTTTTGAGAAGGACCTGTATATATATATACAGGGGTTGGACAAAATAACTGAAACACCTGTCATTTTAGTGTGGGAGGTTTCATGGCTAAATGGGACCAGTCTGGTGGCCAATCTTCATTAATTGCACATTGCACCAGTAAGGGCAGAGTGTGAAGGTTCAATTAGCAGGGTAAGAGCACAGTTTTGCTCAAAATATTGCAATGCACACAACATTATGGGTGACATACCAGAGTTCAAAAGAGGACAAATTGTTGGTGCACGTCTTGCTGGCGCATCTGTGACCAAGACAGCAAGTCTTTGTGATGTATCAAGAGCCACGGTATCCAGGGTAATGTCAGCATACCACCAAGAAGGACAAACCACATCCAACAGGATTAACTGTGGACGCAAGAGGAAGCTGTCTGAAAGGGATGTTCGGGTGCTAACCCGGATTGTATCCAAAAAACATAAAACCACGGCTGCCCAAATCACGGCAGAATTAAATGTGCACCTCAACTCTCCTGTTTCCACCAGAACTGTCCGTCGGGAGCTCCACAGGGTCAATATACACGGCCGGGCTGCTGTAGCCAAACCTTTGGTCACTCGTGCCAATGCCAAACGTCGGTTTCAATGGTGCAAGGAGCGCAAATCTTGGGCTGTGGACAATGTGAAACATGTATTGTTCTCTGATGAGTCCACCTTTACTGTTTTCCCCACATCCGGGAGAGTTACGGTGTGGAGAAGCCCCAAAGAAGCGTACCACCCAGACTGTTGCATGCCCCGAGTGAAGCATGGGGGTGGATCAGTGATGGTTTGGGCTGCCATATCATGGCATTCCCTTGGCCCAATACTTGTGCTAGATGGGCGCATCACTGCCAAGGACTACCAAACCATTCTGGAGGACCATGTGCATCCAATGGCGGTGCCGTGTATCAGGATGACAATGCACCAATACACACAGCAAGACTGGTGAAAGATTGGTTTGATGAACATGAAAGTGAAGTTGAACATCTCCCATGGCCTGCACAGTCACCAGATCTAAATATTATTGAGCCACTTTGGGGTGTTTTGGAGAAGCGAGTCAGGAAACGTTTTCCTCCACCAGCATCACGTAGTGACCTGGCCACTATCCTGCAAGAAGAATGGCTTAAAATCCCTCTGACCACTGTGCAGGACTTGTATATGTCATTTCCAAGACGAATTGACGCTGTATTGGCCGCAAAAGGAGGCCCTACACCATACTAATAAATTATTGTGGTCTAAAACCAGGTGTTTCAGTTATTTTGTCCAACCCCTGTATATGGGTGGGTGGTTGAGTCCCCCCCAGGCATGGGCCCCGGTGCACCTGCCCCCCCTGTAGTTATGCCACTACACATAACGTTGCTGAACCTAGACCTGACCAACTGCAGCAACCCCAGATCATAGCCCTGCCCCCACAGGCTTGTACGGTAGGCACTAGGCATGATGGGTGCATCACTTCAGCCGCCACTCTTCTTACCCTGATGCACCCATCACTCTGGAACAGGGTAAATCTGGACTCATTAGACCACATGACCTTCTTCCATTGCTCCAGAGTCCAATCTTTATGCTCCCTAGCAAACTGAAGCTGTTTTTGCTGGTTAGCCTCACTGACAAGTGGTTTTCTTAAGGCTACACAGCTGTTTAGTTCCAATCCCTTGAGTTCCCTTGACATTGTGTGTGTGGAAATGCTCTTACTTTCACTATTAAACATCCCTGAGTTCTACTGTTGTTTTTCTACCATGTTTCCCCACTGTACTTCCACTTTTTAATAATGCGTCGGACAGTTCTTAACCTGATTTTAGAAATTTCAGCTTCTCCTTAGATCACAGGTGTCAAACTCAAGGCCCGCGGGCCAGATCCGGCCCGCCGCGTCATTTGATCCGGCCCGCGAGAGCTTAAACGACTGTATGATTGTTGTGATGGTTCGAGTTGTTACAGACACGCGCTTATAGTTTAATGCGCTCCTGCACCTTTATGTCTTTAACTGGTGACATCGTAGTCATGGCAACTAACTTTAACCTTCGCTAAGAAGCCATGTGACTTTTACGGCAAAAGAACGCGGGGTAGCGCAGTCAGTAATGTAAACAATAATAAATAAATACAAATAATTATATTGCAACATAATACCCAAGCATTGTCTGTAAGTAGTGGCGTTTATATTCTCAGTTGTTAGTAAAGAGTATATATAGTAAGAGTATATCACAGCGTTTTAGTTACAAATTTACCGTAATTAAATACTGTTGTTACCATTACTATAGCAATTAGTATCTTTACACAAAATTTTAACTCGTTATTTTACGTTTGGTTATCTCATATTGTACCAGATGTAACACTTGACTAGAGCTGTGTGCTTTTACTGTATTAAGTTCTTTATTGTTTTTATTGTTTGTATTTTTACTTCATTTTGATGCATTTTTGCTGGGGAGCAAATAAACCGACTGTATTCTGAAGGCAGCTGTCTGTCTGTCTGTCTGTCTAGCTGGGAAAGGGGGATAAACTATTAGTGAGGGCAGAATGATTGTCTTAATTATACACTGTAAAATCCTAAATAAACTGCATCTTTCAAAATGCAGGCTGATTTTGTGACCTGCCAAGTGACACAGCCCGCCAGTAGATGTTACACATATTTACACATGATCCTAAAATGTACAAGAAGATAAGTAAGAAAATTAAGCATAATGAGGAAATTTAATGAAAGTGAAAACAAGTTTGTGCTTCCACAAACTTCAGGAAGAGAAACCGGTGTGTCTCTTGTGTTATGAGGCTGTGTCTGTGGTAAAGTAGAACAATATAAATGCAGAATTCAGCCTCCAAGAAAAACAGCAATGTGACTGCAATCACAGCAGGATACGTTACAATCGGCCCTTCGAGGGCCACCATAATGCTGATGTGGCCCTCTGTGAAAATGAGTTTGACACCCCTGCCTTAGATGTTTTCTCTGCTTGATGCCAATAATTTGACCCTTCTGAAACAGATGAACATCTTTTCCTGAATTTGTTCTTAAAAAAACAAACTACTTTAAAATCTTTATCATTTTTTATTAACAGCAAAACCCAAACCAGCTGTGAGATTAGAACCTCAGAACTTCATCTACACTGGAGACACCGTTACTCTGACCTGTGATCTGAATCAGTCTACAGGATGGACTTTCATCTGGTACAGAAATGATCAGCCAGTAAATTCTCAGATCTCTGCAGATAAAATCACCACCAACAAACATAGTGAGAAACTTTCTAATACAGGAACAACAAAGTACAAATGTAGAGCACGGAGAGAAAACTACTACAACCACTTCTACAGCTCACTGTACAGTGATCCAGTTACCGTTACAGTGAAAGGTTTGTCATGTTTATACTAGTGTACAAATCTAATGTTTTCAATACATTACAGAGATGCTTTAATTAATGCAATGAAACTGTTTTACTTTAAATAAATGAAAACTAATGTTGAATAATTCTAATTAAAATGATAATAAAAAATGGGAGTTTTATGGAATGATCAAAAGCAGCTGTTTTAGAGGTAATGATGTCCTAATTGGGTTTAAAATGAGCATTAATGAAAGACTCAGTTGTTTATGAGCATGGATAGAGTAATCTAGTGATAAAGTGATCTAGTGATAGAGTGATCCAGGTTTTTTAAGGTTGGATCCACAAAATTATTCCAATAATCTTTCATATTATTTTAAACTCTTTATTTAGTAAATTAACAGAAATCCAAACGAATTTCTTGATGTATTTGTACATTTATTGCAGACACTCTTATCCAAATAAACTTACAGTTGTTGCCAAATACAACTCAAGCAACTGAGAGTTAAGGGCCTTTCTTAGGGTGGAGCTGGGGCTTGTACCAGCAACCTTCTGATTGCCAGTTGAATACCTTAACCACTCAGCTACCACTGACCTGCTTCAAATTAATGAAAAAATATTCTACATTTAATTCATTTATTTGTATTACTTACTTTAACCTGGTCAGGGTTGCAGAGATTTTGTTGACACTAGAAAACACTGCGCACAAGTATTGGTGAAAAAGTGAAAAAAAAGTTTTGTTTTTTTTCCTTTACACCCATTGTTTTTTATTTTTAATAATTTGTCACCTTTAAATGTTTTAGATCTTCCAACTAATTTTAGTAAAATATAAAGATGACATGGGTCAACACAAAACACAGCTTTTAAATTGTCATTCCATGTATAATAGATAAAGATTCATTCAAAACCCCTATCATCCATTTTGAAAAAGTTACTGCCCTTTTCTCCAAACCTACAAAGTGGTTGTGCCACCACTGGTGGTAACAACTGCAACAAAATGTTTGTGATACTTGTGATAAAGCTTGCTGTGGAGGAATTATTGTTCCACTTTTCTTTGCTTTGTTTCTGTTTTAATTCAGCTACATTGGTTTTCCAGCATAAATGTCATTTTTAAGGTCTTGCCACAGTATGTCAATGGGATTCAAGTCAGCCATCCTAAAATCTACATTTTGTTTGTTTGTTTTTTTGAGCCATTCAGTAATGGACTTGCTGGTGTGTATCATTTCCCCGCTGCAAAACCCAACTTCACTTTGCTTTACTGAACTGAATTGCAGACTGTGACTGAAACACAAAGTGTCTTTATTAATGTAAATGATATTTATTTTTTTTACAGAGAGACCAAAAGCTGCTGTTACAGAGAATCATGCAGGTAAATACACCTGTACAGGAACAGAGACAGGAGGCTCACGTTCCTCACACCCCAGTGATGCTGTTCTACTGACTGTATCAGGTGAGTCTGATCATCTCTTCTGTATGAATTAACATCTGTATCACATCAGCATGTATTCAGTACTGGTATATAGGAGAGAGGCTTCTCAAGATGTTTCAGTAACTCATTCACTTTGTACAAACTGAACTTTAAAAAAAAAAACTAGTCTTTTGTTGCCCCTGTCCCAAATTCTTTGGAATGTGTTGCAGGCATCAAATTCAAAATGAGTGAATATTTGCAAAAAAACTAAAAAGTTTATCCGTTTGAACATTAAATAACTTGTCTTTGTAGTGTATTCAATGGAATATGGGTTGAAAAAATTTAGCAAATCATCGTATTCTGTTTTTATTTATGTTTTACACAACGTCCCAACTTCACTGGAATTGGGGTTGTACAAATATATCGCCATATGTTATGTAAATTATGTAAAGATTAAAGGTCAGGTGGTGCAGCGGTAAAACACGCTAGCACACCAGAGCTGACATCTTGAACTCGTTGGTTTGAATCTCAGCTCTTCTTTTGGCAGACTGGGTGCCTACACAAACAACGATTGGTTTGTTGTTCAAGGGAGGGTTTGTTTCTTTATTAGGATTTTAATGTCATGTTTTACACTTTGGTTACATTCATGACAGGAACAGTAGTTACTCATTACACTAGATTCATCAGTTCACAAGTTTATATCAAACACAGTCATGGACAATTTAGTGTCTCCAATTCACCTCACTTGCACATCTTTGGACTGTGGGAGGAAACCAAAGCTCCCGGAGGAAACCCATGCAGACACAGGGAGAACATGCAAACTCCACACAGAAAGGACCCGGACCGCCCCACCTGGGATTCAGGACCTTCTTGCTGTGAGGTGACAGTGCTACCCACTTAGCCACCATGCCACCTTCAAGGGAGGGTGTCAGAGGGGATTCATCATAACTGATCTAATTACGACCTCTGATGTGAAATTTGAACATCAGCTGTACACAAACTTTTGGTCATGTCGTAATTTAGGGAAGTTGTAGCAGTGTAGCTTTTTTCAGCAGATTTTAAAATTTGAAAAAAATGAGAGAATAAAAGTGATTAAACTTCTGATTTTGTTGAACAAACAGTTTTAAAAGCTTCATTATTTTCTATTAACAGCAAAACCCAAACCAACTGTGAGATTAGAACCTCAGAGCTTCATCTACACTGGAGACACCGTTACTCTGACCTGTGATCTGAATCAGTCTACAGGATGGACTTTCATCTGGTACAGAAATGATCAGGAAGTAAATCTTCAGATCGCTGCAGATAAAATCACCACCAACAAACTCAGTGAGAAACTTTCTAATACAGGAACAACAAAGTACAACTGTAGAGCACAAAGAGAAAATATCTACGACTTAGAGTACAGTGATCCAGTTACTGTTACAGTAAAAGGTTTGTTGTGATTTATCATTTTTATTACATATATAATGTAAGTAGTATATATCATACACTAGCTGTCAAAATATGATTTATGACCCCTGATTTATGACCCCTCTGTGTATGACAGACTAGTTTGATTGACAGGCCATTTTGACCGACAGGCCATGGTTCCATGGTTCATGGTTCCATGGGCCGTGGTTCCCCCCCTCCCCACACACCCCATTCTATTCACACTCACACACACACACACCACACCCCACACACCCCCACACACCCCAAACACAGACCCCCAGCCCCACACACCTCTCCCTACCCCACCTCACAATCCTTAATTGGCAGGTAATGTTGACTGACAGAAATGGTGCCCCCCACACCCTTCCCAACACACCCATCCTACCCACAGCCCCACCCACACGGTCCACCATGCATCCCTAGCACCCACACACCAATCCTACCTACAGCCCCCACCCACACGGCCCACACACACACCCCCACCCCACACACCCCACCCCAAACACAGTTCCCTGCCCCACACACCTCTCCCTACCCCCACCTCACAAACCTTGATCGGCAGGTAATGTTGTCTGACAGAAATGGTACCCCCACAGACCGCCACACCCACCACACACCTCGTGGTTTAGCAAAGATTTCTAACAACAAAAGTTTTTTTATGTAGTCCCAATGTTGTGGCAATGTCTGTATATAGTGTTTAAGCATTCATACACTGGAATTCTTTCTAAGACAAAAAGCTTTTAAAAATGGCTACCGTATGTGTAAATCAGACACTTTTTAGATATTCAACAGTTACAACAAATGTTAGTTCCAGCGTTCGTGAAACCAATTTGGTTTTTGCACCAAGGAGAAAAGATATGTCAAAGTATGTGGGAACGGTATTGTGACAACTTTAAGTATGTTAAAATAAACGTTTGTGGCTTGAACAAAGAGTGTCACAGCACACTCTGTTTTGTCTGTTAAAATAAACATCAACACATTCACTTCCATCCTCACTCCGCCACACTCAGACACAAAAGCAATTTAAGTTAGTGTCTTAAAGTAAGTATCATGAATAATGCTAACTAAATATAAACTATATTTTAAATTATTGTATAATAAAACAAATAAATCAGAAACATTTAGTTTTCTTCCCAGTCCATCACACACACACACACACACACACACACACACACACACACACACACACACACACCCCTACTGTTAATCTGGTTAGGCTCCACTAGATCTCCAGTGGCCAGTGATAGCTCAGTGGTTAAGGTACTGGACTAGTAAACAGAAGGTTGCCGGTTCAAGCCCCGCCACCACCAAGTTGCCACTGTTGGGTCCCTGAGCAAGGCCCTTAACCCTCAATTGCTCATCGTGTTCCGCTCATTGTGTGTAAGTCGCTTTGGATAAAAGCGTCTGCTAAATTCTGAAAATGTAAAATGTAGATCTCTACATTAAAAGGTTAATTAGAACAGTGTAACTACAGTATATGTTAATGTTTCATATGTGTTTATAACAATGGTCAGGACGGGCAGACAGGTATGGATTGTCTTTTACTACAAAGGATTTCCAGATGCGTATTCCCCCACCCAACAAGTGGGGGTCACAAACACGTCCCAAGGTTTATGACACCTAGACCATATAGACAGGCCAATCGACCACAAAATATTTAAATATGTAAATGTTAAGAGGTGTGTTCCAGGTAAAACAGTATGTATAGCTGATGTTTCATAGTTAGTTTACAAACGGTCGTTCAAGACACGAAGACGCTAAGACACCAAGATACCATTTGGAAATCTGCAATGGACTCTAGCATTCTTGGTAAGTGTGTTGCTGGTACAGCCTTTCTACTTATTTCTGTTGTTATTTCTGTTGTAAGAATTTCGGGGTTATAATGTTCTTCTCACTTAGCAGGGTTTTTTGTTGTATAGGAACATCTGAGCTTGAAACAATCCAAGCCATTAGAAGCATTGAAGGATTATCATTTGAAGGTATGTTTTATGTATTGTAACATTTAATTGTTGTTGATGTTTATTTGTTATTCAACATAATATTTCATACATTTCTACAGAAACAGCTGACACATCCAGTTATGTACATCCACTTGGTGAGTTATGATTTATGCTGTAAGTTGATTGTATTTTAATGTGTAATACTAATTATATGTTCTGTAGTAGGGCTAACGCGACTGGTTGAGTCTACGGGGTTGTTAACACCCCCCGGTTTTGTTGCCGTAATTGACACGCCCCCGTTGGCAGTATCGCAGGACACAGCGTGCGGTAACCACGGACACACGCCAGACATTTTTAACCCTTGTTTGACTAGCAGTCCTGAGGGGTCGCAGAGGGTCCAAAACCCACAACGACTCGACGGTGAATCGACTCTGCGTGGAAAACGCGCTTGTTCCGGTATCTTCGATGTGTATGAACAAAATCCATGCAGAAAACGTCTTAGATTGAAGGCGGTGGTGAACGAGATGGTAAGAAAATACAAATGAATTACTATTTGTAGTTTTGCAACTTAAGGTATGTGTGTAAAGTATATTAATATATTTTTGTTTTTAGATTTGAACGACGAACCATTGCTGGTGTACGGCCCTAGCGTTGACACAGACCAGAACAACATTGAATGGACTGATGGACTGTTGAAAACGTGGAACGAAAATAGTTTTACGGATTTTGATTCTACGGTCGTACGGAGCGTGCATCCAGATGTACAGCACGGAGTAAGAGACCCCGCCGAGGATGATTTAAAGCCTAACCAAACCCACGAGAGGCTACACCAGGTTAGCGCTGTCAATTCTACAAAGTTTAAGGAGTCGAGTCTGGTACAGAATGTTTCTAAAATAGCCATCGAGCAACGTAGACAAGCCGCACTAAAACGTAAAACAGACAATACTTTTCGAAAAGAAATTGCAGACTTAAAATCTACGATTTCTAATTTAGGTCATGTAATTGGAGATATGCAACAAACTATTTCAAATTTATTTGTAGAAAATCAAAAATTACGGAAGGAACAGGCATCACACAATAGCAACGTGTACAATACATTGTACAATTTAAACCGTTTTTTACAACTAAAAGTATCATCGTTAATACCCATAGCAGGTCCATCTGGTTCTAAATAATTGTTGTTGTTTTAGTTATTGTTGTTGTTGTTGTTTTAGTTATTGTTGTTGTTGTTTTAGTTATTGTTGTTGTTGTAGTGTTAACTGTTGTTGTTTAAAGGTTTTAAATAAATCAGCTCATCAGTACAAGCTCAAACAATTACGTGTCAACATTATTTTGGTATAAATAAAATGACGTCTAAAAGGTTTTGGGGTCAGACAATGACACATGCGATGACACCGTTTTTAAAATTTTCCAGCAAATGTCTCACGACGAGCAAGCAGCTTGTCTAAACCAACAGTATACAACGGCTATAAATGTTATGCAAAATAATTCACAAAACAGTGTTAATAATAACGATAGTAACACCCGTGTTTTTTTGCAAAATACATTGGATACGTGGTTAACAAATAGTAGTAGTCAAACTTCACAAGAAACATCTGCAAAACGCTGTAGAATGGATAGTAGTTGTGAGCAAACGATAGATTTAACATGTAATGATACAATTTTTGAGGCCTTCCAACATATGTCTCATGACGAACAAGCTGCGTGTCTAAACAACGAGTATGATTTGTCTATAGCCGAACTAGAAAGTAAGCTGCAAAATAATACACAATACATAAACATAGAACAGACAGGAGGCGGGGCGCCGTCATATGGACACACGCCCCTTGATACAACAGCTCCTAACTACGGCCTGTCGGAAAGCGTTATAGCGAAGTTGGTGACAGATGGTGGCGTAGTGGGTGATTATACCGTAGTGCCCAGGGGTCTGTTTAACAGTGTTGTACTACACAGGTCATTGAGTTTACGTGATGCGCCAACCACAGACATGGCGTCATACACTTCATATACACAATACACTATCAGAAATTGTGTCGTTCTCCAGCTGGTGATGGTGGTGTTATTGACATTACTCTAAGAGGAGGTAGTTTAACATCTGATGTTAACACAGTGTTGTCTTCAAGAGACGGTTACAGTGTAGATAGATTTTCAGATGCTATTGAAAGAGTTATGCAGAGTAACTGTTGTATTAGCACTGACGATAGTTTGGTTTTGATTGTCTCGATAGCCATGTGTAAAAATGGTGGTGTTCGTCGTAAGGTTTGTGACCTGGCACACAACCAGGTGATTGAAAAAAAACAGGTTGAATCTTTTCTGTCCAACAAATTTCTCAAATAACTTGTGCTTTGCAATTTGTATTGCATCATTTCTAAACCCAAACGCCACATATAACACGTTAGAAACTATAGCTAAACAGTTGCAGACAAATGTAGGCTTTTCTCAGGATCATAGAGTAGGGTATAATGACATTGGTCGTTTTGAATGTAAGTATGGTGTTAAGATAGTTGTTTTTCACAAGAGTATTTCGGGTGATTTAGAGAAGCATCAAACTAATGATAGACCACAAACCAAGACGGTGTTTTTGTACCTCCACAATGGTCATTACTACATGATAAAAAATTTGAAAGCGTTCATGGGTGTACCGTATGTTTGTACGTTTTGTTATAAGGGTTACACAAGTGCCCGAGATCATAGCTGTAAATTTCGCTGTGATGTGTGTCAAGACGCAATGTGTCACACACACCCCAAAGTTGTCAAATACTGTGACAGTTGCTTACGCTACTGTAAATCTCTATACTGTTATGAACAGCATAAAAAACAAAAACCACAGTCCAACACAGGTGTAATAGCTTCTTCATGCGACCTAACCAAGTATTGTAAAAAATGTGGACGTCGTTACCATGTTAGTTTGACAAAGCCAAAACCCCATAGGTGTTTGTCTGACCGCTGTATTCATTGTGGTGAAGATTTAATTTCAGACACCAAGCATGAGTGTTACATACAACCACTCAAATTAAAAGAACCCAGCGATTCGTACATCTTTTTCGACTTGAGAGACAACAATCAGATTTGTGTATTAGGTAGACAGATGTACCCCGGCAATACCAAATTTTTCATGGAATGTTTTCAAAATGCTGTAAGTAAACCGTTCGGCCGCCTTTTGATTGATTATAAAGCGAAGACTCCTGAAAACTTTCGTCTCAGAACAGATCTGCTTTCAAACACACCTGTTGTTTACATTCAGAAAAAACGCCGCTAGACCAACATGTCAGACAGACTATATAAAAACCTACCGCTTCTTAAACTTTTATTTAAAGCTAAACCGGCGCAGAGACGTGTTATTTTACAAACAGCATCTAACGAACTTATCTTAACTCTGTGCAAAGTAGCTCTTAACGTGCTTAACGGTACCATACCTCTCACGCCCAAACAATATCGTACGTTAAAAAAGAAAAAGACTGAAATTAAATTTTTTGATAAAAAAGTTTGTGTGTCACGGAAAAAGAAAGTAATTAATCAGAAAGGCGGTTTACCATTTATAACAAGTTTGATAACAGCCAAACTGTAGAGATGGAGTTTGCTGAAAAATTGTTTCTGGTACCACAACACCAGCTGGATAAGTTAAAGAATGACAACAACCGAGGGACTATCAGTAATTTTGTAGAAAACGACTTGGACACGTCGATTAGAAATATTTTGGCTAGGAGTGATCTCGATCCCAATGAGAAGGCCAAGTTTTATACGGCTGTCTTACAGAGATATTTAGCAATTGCTAAACACCGTGATATGGAGACCAATACTTTAACATTGTTGTTACCACCCGTGGATAATGTTAATAAGGAAACAAACATTATTGATCAGGCTGATGATGAGAATTCTGTAATCAACGATGTTCTTAGAAATGTACCAGCTCGAAGTAGACGGAATGTTCAGTATGTTTTAGATAAAATGTCTAAGTCAAAAGATGTGTCTTCCTGGAATGAATCAGGAGAGTTTGTCTTAAATGGCCGCACGATCCCTGGGTCACATATTTTGGATTTGGTGAAAAGCATCACTACCCCGCACCGGGTTAGCGATGATCGTAGACCTCTGGGGTGGGGTGAGTTTCTAGAGGCTTTTGCTGTTTTAAACATACCTCTTTCTACAATACCATCAAGCATGTCAGACAAAAAATTTATTTGTTAAAAAATAAAATGCCTGCTGATTATGCAACACCGTTGAATGACATAACACCTGTTAAGACTGTTGAAACCCCCGGATTATTTGTCTCACCCATTCTAGATGATAGCAAATGGTTAAACTTTTAATTTTCTTTTTAAATGTTGTATATTTATTTGCTGTGTATATTGTTTACTTGATTATGTATTATTATGTATTTAATTTGATGTCACAGTTGTCATATGGTATATTTGTAAATAAATGAGTCAAAGTTAAAAATATTTGCTTTGTTTGTTTTTATTTAACAATTTACATTACACACAGAGCGAGATGTTATACAATAAACATCTCTCCTTTTTGAACATGTTGTATACATTTAAACAATCTGTTTTTACAAATACATGGATACATATGTTTTACAAAAGTTGACACCATTTTGTCATTTTTTACTAAATCATAACCATATTTGGACATCACTTTTTCATAACTGTACCCTTTAGCCATGTGGTATAGAAAAAACACACAGTGTTGACCACATGTGCTTGATGTGATGGCTTGTACTTGTCTGTTAGAATAATATTGTGTTATGCACGAGGTTTTAAGAAAATCACTAATCATTTTAGAAAACATTTCATAGTCGGGAGCGTTTCCAAAACTGTCAAAAAAATACCCAACACGATCTTCGTTTATGTAGACGGCTAGCCAGTGTTTGCCAGGAAGATCAGATGTGTGTGTATTAATAATCATCATTGTTGGTAATTTCCTTATGACATTTGTAGGTAATTGGTCACATGCTAACACACCGAGAAAATGTGTATTGACGGCTACTTCATCCATAACAGCTGTCAGTTCTAAAGTATTCATCAGTAAAAATCCACCAAAACTTGTCTTCGGTTAGACACTTCGATGATACTATCAAAAACGGCGTACACAATCAAATTTACGGTATGTGGTAGTGGTTGTCTGAAACAGGCCTCAAATCTAATATTACCCGATTTGACCAAGGACACATGTTGACCACATTCTTCATCAGGTGTGAGATTAAACGTGTACAGTGTGTAGCCTTGTAAGAACTGTCTTAATTAATAGACAAGGCTTGATTTTTCAAATGTCTTTCTGACGCAAGGGCTAACTGGAAGAACTCTCGCACTGCTGAGCCGGATTGGAAATCGGGTTGATGGGGTTTAGCTGGAAATTGTTGTCCGTCTAAATAGACGGCTAGAAACTCCAAGTCAAATGGGTTTCTATTATAAGCTCCCGTAAAAGCCTGGTTTTCCACCATACACAAAATTATCGACTTTGGTAACGTTCCTAAAAATAAATTTTCATGATTAGAAACGCGTGTCCCAGCAGGTATTGAAAAATGTTTTAGACACACTCTATCAATAGGGTATTTAGCGGTTGTCAATAACAAGGCCTGTGCATGACCCAGCCTTACACCCGGTGACACTGACACTTTTTTAACAAATAATGATGCTGAGAGAATATTGACTTTGTATGCTAACGCATCATTCCGCATTAGGCAAAATTCATCCTTACAGCGTGTCATTCAAATTTTTATATCAACACCATTAAGCATCAATTTCTCCTGAAAAAATATGTCACTATGAATTGGGGTCAACAGTTCCACCACATTGCTACCATCTGTAAATGCGGCCCTCTTTGTCAAGCCTTGATTGTTCCCTGCAGGGTTTGTTTCGTCCATATGCCCTGCTGTGTCCTGATAAAATAGCCCCGCAGAAAAAACAGTTTCCAGGGTATCCTTCCCGTAGTTTGCGAGACATTCTATTATGCTACGGTATGGGTATGTACTTGAACTCTGCGATATCAGCCTGTCGCCTAGTGACACATCGACCTGTGAAAATATCGTAGCCCCTGGATAGTTTATCAACCCCACAGCTGCACCATCATCGATGTCGGTTCCATCAGGTCTTGTGATTTTAAGACGAAGGTACAAGAGTGTGTTATTTAGATCCGTATAATCTTCGCCATGTCCGGCTATGAAAAACTCCAATGGAGCTGTGTCGTATATTGCTGACAATGGAGGGATTTCGACATAGGTACTTTTCTCTATAGCTGTTTGTTGAAGGTACTGTAAACAAGTCCAGTTCTGATTTAATACACTCTTCAGACATACGATGAAGTAGAGCCATGATTAGAATATGGTATTCAAAGTCTTTCTACTGAATGGGGCCCGCGTCTGTTTACCCTTTCTCTTCCTTTTTGACACTGTGTTTTTTCGTTGCATGCTTGGTTTTCTTAGTAGGACAGCCACGCCTCTTACCACGTGGTTGTTTTACAGATTTTCGTGCCATCACCAACATGCCCGAACCATCTTGATTGTGTTTGTGTTCCATCACACGCGAGAGACCATTGCTGACAACATCGCTTACAATGTTTTTAGCGGCTGTTTTTAGATGTGGTTTGGCTATACTAAACCCTCTCTTGAACAGCGGTATAGCCATTCTAAATAAATTTCTAAAAATCCCTCCAAAGCCGGCACCATACATTGCCGGACTACCTGTATAGCCCGGCATGAGGCCTCCGACCTGATTTTGATAGTATGAAATTTAACGTTTGGGGTCCATGGCATGTCTGTTGAAAGTATCCATTTTCAAAACCTAATTGCTTGTTTTACAGGTCTAAAATGTAGCTTTACAACCACTTTCCCGTAGCAAAAATTTACGTGTTGGTTCTGGTCAGTTTTCACTTCTATGGCGATATCGTTTATCTGTGTCCTTGCTATCGATACGTAGTGTGGATTGTTGTATGTAATAGTGACAGTATCATGGTTGTCCCCAGTTATATGTACACATCTTAACAAGGGTACAAAACTGCCACCAACCATCTGGTAATCAATGATGTCTGTGTAAACACACAACGCATAGAAACCACCATAGATGTCGGCCGGGTGTGGCGCATACTGTTTCTGTTCGACATCTGAATCTTTCGTTTTAACACTACACTCTAGTAAGACCCCAGGTGTAAAACCTAAAATGATGGCTAGTTTACCATAAAATTTCAGCCCTATATCAGAGCGCGTCTTAATAAAAACCTTGTGTCTTATTTGGTCATAACCAAGAACTATCGAATGTTCTGCTATATGAATGTTAATCTCGTCAACCAATGCTTGTATATTGTTATAATATCCAGTGGGTAACATTATTTTTGTTATTTTACCCAATTTTTTGTCATTTACTCTAAATGTGGCATCTGTCTCGCAAAATGTATTCCATGTTTGTGGGTACTAAAACTCTTAACACACCTACTTCCCAGTCACCTTTTAAATCGATGGGTTTACTTAGTTTTGTTCTATAATTAGAAATTTGGTTGTCAGGGTACACAGACCTAGACGAATTGCACGGCAAAGTGATGCAAAAACCGTTGTCATCCATATTGTCCAAGCATGTAAATGAACTAGTTTGCGTAGTTACACATCTTTTAAGGCCTTTCTATGTCCACTACATCATTTTCAGAAACCCAACTGTTAAATTTTGATGGCCATCCTAACCATTTCACTAATACCATTGTTTTTTTACCCTGTTTCTTTTTATCTAAAATTTTTTCAACTTTAAACGCTTTATCCCTAGACGTGGATTTTTTGCAACTCTTCTTCATAGAAACTACCTTGTATAATATCACCATCATAATCTTCCAATCTATATACGGGCGGGTGTCGTTGTATACATTCTGATATGGTGAAATACTCCTGTGTATAGTTCTCTTCATAACCCTTTGCAAATGGCCCTCTGACTTTAGAAATACGCACGACATCACCAACCTTGTACTTCAATGCGTTTTTCTTGTCTTGTTTGTTTTGTTCACCATACAACGTTTCAAACACAATAGATTCATTTTCTTTTGTCACTTTGACAGGCTTCATTTTGATACTACGGTGGTAACTATCGTTGTAACCACGCATTATATCTTGTAAAACATCAATGTACCTTTTGTAATTTATAGCCGTTAGATATCGCCACATACGACTTTTTAATGTCCTGTTAAAACGTTCTATGACGCTGGCTTTTAGCTCGCTACCTGTGGCGAAGCTTTTCCACAATGTATGGCTCGCATTGTAATTCACAGACAACTGTTTCGGCACATCCTTGAATTTTCAGAAGTGGTAAACGTATTCCAACATGCTTTAGAAGTTCTGCTATGACATGTTTTAACCCCGGTGTGAACAGAGTCTCTGTTATATCTTTATAGTATTTTTCAAAAAAGAAAATATCCGCAAATATCCACAAATGTCGACGTTGACTGGGGTGATTCACTTCACAACCGAGACACGTTTCCTTTAGCTTGTTGTCTATAATGTGTTGTAGGATTACAACAACGGCTGACTTTATTAGTTTTAATGCGGTACTGCATACTTGCCCATCCACATCATCGATTGGCTCAGATACAGCTTTCACTTCTAGAGCATCAACTATTGTTTCACTATCTTCATTACCATCTGGTAACTTCCGATGTCTAGATGCAGGCCCCTCCAATGGATCTGGTGAAAAAGCTGACGACGATAGGTAGGTCATATTCATTTTTCCAAGATGGGCTCCAAATTGATCCAGTGATCTGTTGGCCGACAAGTTGTTGAACACCGCTGATTCATCATAGCTGTAGTTCACGGCTCCACGGCTCATGTCGATCGGCGCGTATTCAAGGCCCGACATTTGATATTTTCCACACCACTCAACCCCATGGGTGTTGGGATGGTCCACTGGAAGAAAATCCTCAAACATTTCGTCCTGCGTGTTGACTCCGTCTTGATGTTCTACTCTGTGAATGTGGTTGCTGTTTCTTTTAACAGACAATGTGGGCAGGCGATGATGCTCTTTGTCCAACCCACAAACGTCATAAGCCCGGGAATCAAAAAGATTTATTTTAACTTCCTTAAAGTTTTCACGATGCCTACTGTCATATGCGTTGACACATCTTTTTCTCCGTGGTGCAAAAACCAAATCGGTTTCAGGAGCATTAGAACTAACAGTTGGTGTAGACATTTTAAAACTTTTGTCTTAGAACGTCAACAGCTTGTGTGAAAAGTTTAATTAATATATATAGACATTGTCACAGAATGGGGTGCCATAAACCTTTTGATGTTAAAAACCTAGGTGGGTGTGTGGAGTGGGGTGTGTGTGTGGGCCGTGTGGGTGGGGGCTGTAGGTAGGATGGGTGTGTGGGTGCTAGGGATGCATGGTGGACCGTGTGGGTGGGGCTGTGGGTAGGACGGGTGTGTTGGGCAGGGTGTGGGGGGCTGTGGGGGGCACCATTTCTGTCAGTCAACATTACCTGCCAATCAAGGATTGTGAGGTGGGGTAGGGAGAGGTGTGTGGGGCTGGGGGTCTGTGTTTGGGGTGTGTGGGGGTGTGTGGGGTGTGGTGTGTGTGTGTGTGAGTGTGAATAGAATGGGGTGTGTGGGGAGGGGGGGAACCATGGCCCATGGAACCATGAACCATGGAACCATGGCCTGTCGGTCAAAATGGCCTGTCAATCAAACTAGTCTGTCATACACAGAGGGGTCATAAATCAGGGGTCATAAATCATATTTTGATAGCTAGTGTATGATATATACTACTAATGTAGTAGCGAAATGAATGTAATAATTTCACCAATTCCATGTTGTTCCATAAAACTTTGAGCACTGATGAATGATCTAGCTCGTAAAAAATACTTTAATTAATATTTTAATTAATCATTCTAATGTAGTAAAACTATTTTAACTTTAAATAAAGACATGTTGAATAATTCTATAATAATTTAATAACAATAGTTGAGTTTGTATTTAGGAGAGAATTTGAGGACGTTTGAATTTGTTAGTATTTATTTGATAATTATTGACAACATTTCAGTGTTGCACTATGTCATGTTCACTTTTTGGAAAAAAGTTGTTAATATAATAATTTATTATTTTTCTACAGAGAGACCAAAAGCTGCTGTGACCATAAATCCTGATAATCACGTGTTTGTAGGAGAGATTGTTACTCTCACATGTAACATAGAGAATGGAGGAGGTGTCCAGAACTGGAGCTACAGCTGGAATACAGAAGGTTCAGAACAAACTGTCAGTAATGATCAGCAGTACAGTATCTGGTATGTTACAGAGAATGATGCAGGTAAATACACCTGTACAGGAACAGAGACAGGAGGCTCACGTTCCTCACACCCCAGTGATGCTGTTCTACTGACTGTATCAGGTGAGTCTGATCATCTCTTCTGTATTGATTATACATTTTTTCTCTCTTGCTCTCGTGGAAGGCGGTCGCACTTTTCTCTCCTCCCTTATCTTTCCTGCTTGGCTTCTCCTGTATCGTATTGTCTCGTCTACTCTACTCTACAGAGATTTTCTTAGCACAGCTCCTCAAAGAACAAATTATAGAATTGGTTAAATGGTCTCTGAATGCTATTGACACCATCTTCTCATTGAGAAGTTCGGGTTCTGGGGAACCCACATGCCTCGACGGAACGCAGATGGCAGGATACGCGATGGACTCATCGGGGAAGTGGAGGGTCGTGTGCCTGGCACCTCTTTCGTTGGAGGACGTAGAAGATGTTTACCTATTCGGAACTTTGATTGTGGGGTTTTTGCTGATTGGACTAGGCTTCGCCCTGCTGTATCGGGAAATTAAAAGAGTTGGGCCAGTTGTCAAAGGTCCCCAGAAACTGCCCAATTTGATTGATATGGTGGGCAGAGCCGTTGGAACTCAGACTGTGAATATAAATATGGATTCCATCTTGGAGAAACTAACGCCTTTGCGAAATGAGATGAACAAGAGATGCATTCATTCTGAGAGTTTGTGTTAAATTTTTATTAGTGCTCAGACAAAACAAGAAGTCATTTCTGCAACGGCCTCGCTGATAAGTAAATTCCTCCAGAGGATCAGCTGCAACGTAAATACCCTCCCTTCACTGACACTTTTTCATTCTGAGAAAGAGCTGTAAACGGCCATGTTATCGTGAACTTTGTACAGACTTTTTCTTGCTGCAGGAATGGAGGACTGACAGACTCTTTCCCAACACCAACCAATGTCTCCACAATTAGCTTAAACCCACCAATACGGCAGCACGGGCTGCAGCGTGCGCCGGCATATGGCTGCAAATCGCTGGATGGCTGCTTGTCGTAGTTGGTTACTTTTCCTATCCCCACATCCCTAACCCGTGGCTCGTTGTGTGACTATGTTATGTTCTTATGTTTACATGTGCTTGTGTGCTGTTGGGGGCTTTTTTTCGTGTTACCATAGTGTGCTCCTCAGGGAGCACAATCTGGTTGCTGGTTTTTTTTATCTCCTACTCTCCCAATGTGTTACCATTTCTTGTCTAACGATGTGAATTTCCCCATTGTGGGACTAATAAAGGATTATCTTATCTTATTACCATCTGTATCACATCAGCATGTATTCCGGTGCAACACTGATGTTTAGAAACATTTACAGAAATAAACCTCAAATGAAAAGAAATACAAATTGTTAGGATCCGCCAGCACTTACCCTTTATTTTCAGGGTTTCCCAGCGTTTTGTTTTTATTCCGGTTTGTATTTTGTTTTTCTCCGTTTTCTTTAGTTTCCCCGATCGCTTTTGTTCTTGGTGGTGGTTTGCGTTGTTTTCCCGTTTTGCTCCCTTCTCCCCCTAGCGGCCTGGAGCGGTACTGTTTTCGGAGGTTGCTGCGGTACCAGCCAATAGATCGCTGGAGGGCGGACCCCACACACACCTGCGCCTCATTCCTCATCTCATCAACTCCTGCATTTAAACGCTGGCTTTTCCTTCACTCCTCGCCAGATTGTCTGCTTGCCATACGGTACACAGACGGCCGTTCGTTGTGCCCTTAAAACCGTGAGTCTGCTTCTTTTACCTTCTCCTCTTAACACATTTTGTTTTTCATCGCTTCCTAGACATCCCCCCCGCTCCTGATCCCACCGTTCCTGGTCCTCCTGCGTTCCTGCCGTTCCTGGTCCTCCTGCGTTCCCACCGTTCCTGGTCCTCCTGCGTTCCCGCCGTTCCTGGTCCTCCTGCGTTCCTGCCGTTCCTGGTCCTCCTGCGTTCCTGCCGTTCCTGGTTCTCCTGCCGTTCCTGGTCCTCCTGCGTTCCAGCCGTTCCTGGTTCTCCTGCGTTCCTGCCGCTCCTGGTTCTCCTGCGTTCCTGCGGCTTCCTGTTCTCTGGTCCCACCGTTCCTGGTCTTCCTGCATTCCTGCCGTCCTCCTGCATCCCGGTTCATCGCTCCTGGTCATCTGTCCGCCCTGCAGTTCCCCGACGCTACCAGTACCGCTCCTGCCGCTTCCCTCTCGTTTCGGTTATCATTTTTGTTGTTGTTTTGGTCTTTTATTTATTATTTGTTTAAATAAAACGTTGTGTTATTACTTCTGGGTTTTGGTTGTTTGTGCACTCGCCTCTTGGGTTCCCCCCCTTCACCGGTCCTTGGTGGGTTACGACCCCACCATAACAGTACAATCTGGCCACCATGGAACCCACGGGTGCACAAACGGGTGAGGACCTGACCGCTGAGGAGGTCCTGATCCGCCATAACCAGATGCTGGGGACACTCAGCCAGCAGCTCGCTGACTTGACCCAGCAAGTAGCACGTCTAATACCTCCTAACCCTGTACCTCTTGCTCCTTCCCAGGTTCCGGTCGTACCTCCGACGGGTCCCGTGGTTCCAGGGTCCTCCGTGGAAACACCTGTCCCCAACCCCGAGCCCTTCTGTGGAGACCTGGAGAGGTGCAGAGGGTTTTTGTTCCAATGCGAATCCATTTTCCGTCAGCGTCCCACTACCTTTGCCACCGAGGCCAGTAAGGTGGCCTTTATTATTGGTCACCTGAGAGGCAGGGCCCTGACCTGGGCCGAAGCTGTACAGTCACAGACGGACCCTCGAGAGGGCTCGTTTGTTGACTTCCTCGCCCGGTTCAGGACAGTGTTTGACCACCCGGATTATTCGGGGAGTGCCTCTTCCCGACTATTTTCCCTGCGCCAAGGTTCCCGGTCCGTGGCTGATTATTCTATTGAGTTCTGGACCTTGGCCGCCGACTCGGGGTGGAACGATGAGGCCCTCCGGGAGGCTTTCCGGCAAGGTCTCATCGACTCCCTGAGGGATGAGTTGGCGGCAAGGGACGAGAGCCCCGACCTCCACTCCCTGGTAGCTCTGGCCATCCGCTTGGATAACCACCTCCGCAGCCGCCGCCATGAAAGGGCGGCCAGAACCGGTTCCAGGCTACCTTCCCCTTTGACCTGTTCGAGCCCCTCAGAGCCCTCAGGTGCCTCCAGTGTTGCCCCTATACCCTTAGTACCAATACCTGAACCCATGCAGTTGGGGCGTGCCCGGTTAACCCCCCAGGAGCGGGCTAACCGCTTCAGGGCCGGGCAATGCCTTTATTGTGGTCAGGCAGGCCATATTCTCCGGGCATGCCCTGTCCGGCCAAAAGAGGGCGCCCGTCAGTAGCCGTGGGGGTACTGGCGGGCGACTCTCAGCTATCCCCCCTCCCACAACTATCCCAATCCTCCCAGCAATGCCACCTCCGCATGCAGGCAACCCTCTGTTGCCATGGCTGCTCGGTCCCTCTCCAGGTCTTAGTGGACTCGGGTGCGGAGGACAACCTGTTAGACGAAGGGCTGGCAAGTCAGCTGGGGGGGACCCTGGAGCCCCTGGACCCTCCTATCACTGCGCGAGCCCTGGATGGACGGATCATTGCCCGGGTGACCCACCGTACCGCGCCTTTGTCCCTGCACCTCTCAGGGAACCACCGGGAGACCCTCTCCTTCGTAGTTATCAAAGCTCCTCAGACCCCCCTGGTCCTAGGCTACCCCTGGTTGGCACGTCACAACCCCCACATCGACTGGGCTCGTGGACGAGTTGTGGCTTGGAGCGACTTTTGCCACGCCAACTGTCTGGTCTCCGCCATCCCTCAGCCGGGGAACGGGACAAGCACCACCCCCTCTGCAGCATCCCCTGACCTGTCCAAGGTGCCCCGGGAGTACCACTTCCTCCGCGAGGTGTTCAGCAAGTACCGGGCCCAGTCTCTACCCCCTCACCGACCCTACGATTGTGCCATCGACTTGCTGCCTGGTGCCCCACTGCCTACCAGTCGGCTCTATAACCTCTCTCGTGCTGAGAGGAGCACGATGGAGAGCTACATCTCGGAGTCTCTGGCCGCCGGAATCATCCGCCCCTCATCATCTCCCTTAGGAGCTGGTTTCTTTTTTGTCGAAAAGAAGGATAAGACCCTGCGGCCATGCATCGACTACCGGGGCCTCAACCAGATCACGGTCAAGAACCGGTATCCCCTGCCGTTGATGTCGTCGGCCTTTGAACCCCTGCACAGTGCTACCATCTTCACAAAGTTGGACCTGCGTAACGCGTATCACCTGGTGCGGATCCGAGAAGGCGACGAGTGGAAGACGGCGTTCAACACCCCGCTCGGCCACTTCGAGTACCTCGTGATGCCCTTCGGGCTTTGTAACGCCCCAGCAGTCTTCCAAGCCTTGGTCAACGATGTGCTCAGAGACTTCCTCAACCGATTCGTTTTCGTCTACCTTGACGACATCTTGATTTTTTCAAAGTCCCGGGAAGAACACGGAGCGCATGTCCGGAGGGTCCTCTCTCGGTTATTAGAGAACAGATTGTTCGTCAAGGTCGAGAAGTGCGAGTTCCACGTCGACTCTGTGGAATTCCTCGGGGTCGTTCTGGAGAGCGGACAGGTTAGAGCCGACCCCCACAAGATCCGAGCGGTCACAGAGTGGCCTACCCCTACCACTCGGAAGGAGCTCCAACGCTTCCTGGGTTTCGCTAACTTCTACCGACGATTCATCCGAAACTACAGCCATGTTGCAGCACCCCTCACTCGCCTCACCTCTACTAAGATTTCCTTCACCTGGCCCCGGGAGGCAGAGGAAGCTTTTCTCCGGCTCAAGACCTTGTTCACTTCCGCCCCCATCCTCATCCAGCCCGACCCCGACAAGCAGTTCGTGGTGGAGGTGGATGCATCCGATACGGGGGTAGGGGCTGTGCTCTCCCAGCGGGCGAGTCCCGAGAACCCTCTGCACCCTTGTGCTTTTTTTTCACGTCGCCTTTCTTCTGCTGAGGCCAATTACGATGTCGGGGACCGTGAGCTACTGGCGGTGAAACTGGCCTTGGAGGAGTGGAGGCACTGGCTGGAGGGGGCCGCTCAGCCCTTTGTCGTCTGGACGGACCACAAGAATTTGTCTTACGTCCAGACGGCAAAGAGGCTGAACGCCAGGCAAGCCAGATGGGCACTGTTCTTCGCCCGTTTTGATTTTACTTTGACCTACCGGCCTGGATCCCGGAACATCAAACCGGACGCCCTCTCTCGCCAGTTTGCCCCGAAGGAAGCCCTCACCTCTTCCGAGACCATCCTCCCGCCGAGTCGACTTGTTGGGCTCCTCACTTGGGACGTTCGTCGTCTAGTCACCGAAGCCCAGGCCCAGGAACCAGACCCCAGGACAGGAACCCAAACCCGTCTCTTCGTCCCGGCCACAGCTCGCTCGCCGGTCCTTCAATGGGCCCATGAGTCCCGCGTCGCCTGCCATCCCGGGACGAGTCGTACCTTATCCTTCCTAAAGAGGCATTTCTGGTGGCCATCCTTGGAGAAGGATGTTAGGGAATTTGTGGCGGCCTGTACCACCTGTGCACGCAGCAAAGCATCCCATCAATCTCCTGCGGGGCTACTTCAGCCTCTCCCTATCCCGAGTCGCCCATGGTCCCATATTGCCTTGGACTTCGTCACGGGCCTTCCGGATTCCAACGGGAACACAGTCATCCTCACCATCGTTGACCGGTTTTCCAAGGCCGTACATTTTGCTGCTCTGCCGAAGCTCCCCACAGCCTTCCAAACAGCAGAACTTTTAGTTAATCTAGTTTTCCGCGTGCATGGAATACCATTGGACATTGTGTCAGACCGAGGACCCCAATTCACCTCCCAGGTTTGGAAGGCCTTCTGCGGGGCGCTGGGCGCCACAGTCAGCCTTTCCTCCGGCTTCCACCCACAGTCCAACGGTCAGGCGGAGAGGACCAACCAGGGCCTGGAGTCGGCCTTACGGTGCATGGCTGCTCGCAACCCCAAGGCCTGGAGCTCCCACCTGGCCTGGGTCGAGTATGCCCACAACTCTCTAGTGTCATCTGCCACAGGTTTGTCCCCCTTCGAGGCCTCCTTAGGCTACCAGCCACCACTGTTCCCCGAACAAGAAGCCGATGTGGCAGTCCCCTCTGTTGGGCACCACCTTCGCAGGTGCCGAAGACTCTGGCGCTCCACCAGGACCACCCTCCTGCGCACTCGGGACGCCAACCGGCAGTCGGCCGATCATCGTCGAAGACCGGCCCCCCCCTATGCTCCTGGTCAAGCTGTCTGGTTGTCCACCCTTCACATTCCCTTGCGTGTTGAGTCTCGGAAACTCTCCCCCCGCTACATCGGCCCCTACACTGTCGAGAAAATCATCAACCCCACGTCAGTGCGACTGAAACTTCCCCGCCACATGCGGATCCATCCCACATTCCACGTCTCCCAGCTCAAACCCGTGGTTTCCTCTCCCTTGAACCCTCCGGCCGAACCCCCACCACCCCCCCGGCTCGTCGATGGGCATCCGGCGTACACGGTTCGCCGGTTGCTGGATGTCCGTAGGCGTGGTCGGGGCCTCCAATACCTGGTGGACTGGGAGGGTTATGGGCCTGAGGAGCGGTCGTGGGTTCCCCGGGTTGCCATCCTTGACTCCAACCTGGTCCGTGAGTTCCACCGTCTACATTCCGATAGACCCGGTAGGCCACCTAGAGGTGGCCGTTGAGGGGGGGGTACTGTTAGGATCCGCCAGCACTTACCCTTTATTTTCAGGGTTTCCCAGCGTTTTGTTTTTATTCCGGTTTGTATTTTGTTTTTCTCCGTTTTCTTTAGTTTCCCCGATCGCTTTTGTTCTTGGTGGTGGTTTGCGTTGTTTTCCCGTTTTGCTCCCTTCTCCCCCTAGCGGCCTGGAGCGGTACTGTTTTCGGAGGTTGCTGCGGTACCAGCCAATAGATCGCTGGAGGGCGGACCCCACACACACCTGCGCCTCATTCCTCATCTCATCAACTCCTGCATTTAAACGCCGGCTTTTCCTTCACTCCTCGCCAGATTGTCTGCTTGCCATACGGTACACAGACGGCCGTTCGTTGTGCCCTTAAAACCGTGAGTCTGCTTCTTTTACCTTCTCCTCTTAACACATTTTGTTTTTCATCGCTTCCTAGACATCCCCCCCGCTCCTGATCCCACCGTTCCTGGTCCTCCTGCGTTCCTGCCGTTCCTGGTCCTCCTGCGTTCCCACCGTTCCTGGTCCTCCTGCGTTCCCGCCGTTCCTGGTCCTCCTGCGTTCCTGCCGTTCCTGGTCCTCCTGCGTTCCTGCCGTTCCTGGTTCTCCTGCCGTTCCTGGTCCTCCTGCGTTCCAGCCGTTCCTGGTTCTCCTGCGTTCCTGCCGCTCCTGGTTCTCCTGCGTTCCTGCGGCTTCCTGTTCTCTGGTCCCACCGTTCCTGGTCTTCCTGCATTCCTGCCGTCCTCCTGCATCCCGGTTCATCGCTCCTGGTCATCTGTCCGCCCTGCAGTTCCCCGACGCTACCAGTACCGCTCCTGCCGCTTCCCTCTCGTTTCGGTTATCATTTTTGTTGTTGTTTTGGTCTTTTATTTATTATTTGTTTAAATAAAACGTTGTGTTATTACTTCTGGGTTTTGGTTGTTTGTGCACTCGCCTCTTGGGTTCCCCCCCTTCACCGGTCCTTGGTGGGTTACGACCCCACCATAACACAAATTTAGAGAAAATAAGAGAATAAAAGTGAATAATTTGTTTGTTTATTAGGATTTTAACGTCATGTTTTACACTCTGGTTACATTCATGACAGACACACGGTAGTTACTCGTTACACAAGGTTCATCACTTCTCAAGGTTATATCGAACACATTCATGGACAATTTAGTATCTCCAATTCACCTCATTTGCATGTCTTTGGACTGTGGGAGGAAACCGGAGTACCCGGAGGACACCCACACAGACACGGGGAGAACATGCAAACTCCACACAGACAGGACCCGGACCGCCCCACCTGGGGATCGAACCCAGGACCTTCTTGCTGTGAGGCGACAGTGCTACCCACATAGCCACTGTGCCGCCCAAAAGTGAATAAACTGCTGATTTGTTTGTAAAAGAACAAACAGCTTTAAAAGCTTCATTATTTTCTAATAACAGCAAAACCCAAACCATCTGTGAGATTTGAACCTCAGAGCTTTATCTACACTGGAGACACCGTTACTCTGACCTGTGATCTGAATCAGTCTACAGGATGGACTTTCATCTGGTACAGAACTGGTCAGCATGTAAATCCTCAGATCTCTGCAGATAAAATCACCACCAACAAACTCAGTGAGAAACTTTCTGATACAGGAACAACAAAGTACAAATGTATAGCACTAAGAGGAAACTACTACTACAGCTACTACTACTCACTGTACAGTGATCCAGTTACTGTTACAGTGGAAGGTTTGTTGTGTTTTATACTTTTTATTACAGATTTAATTTAGTCGAGATATGTCATTAAATAAAGACAAAGACATATTTAAGACAAATAATTTTATAATAATTTAATAACAATTGAGTTTGTATTTAGGAGAGAATTTAATGATACCAAACTGATACCAAGAATTTGATTGTTAATATTTGTTAGTATTTGGTTGTTAATAATTGTTAACACTCCAGCGTTTTACTACTTTAATGTCATGTGCACTTATTAGGTAAAAAAATAATTAAAAATATTCAGTTATATAATAATTTATTGTTTTTTTCTACAGAGAGACCAAAAGCTGCTGTTACCATAAATCCTGATAATCACGTGTTTGTAGGAGAGATTGTTACTCTCACATGTAACATAGAGAATAGAGGAGGTGTCCAGAACTGGAGGTACAGCTGGAATAAAGAAGGTTCAGACCAAACTGTCAGTAATGATCAGCAGTACAGAATCAGTAATGTTACAGAGAATCATGCAGGTAAATACACCTGTACAGGAACAGAGACAGGAGGCTCACGTTCCTCACACCCCAGTGATGCTGTTCTACTGACTGTATCAGGTGAGTCTGATCATCTCTTCTGTACTGATTAACATCTGTATCACATTAGCATGTATTCAGTACTGGTGTAGAGGAGACAGAGATTAGAGACCTACATTATCTCACTGCAGTTCCTTTCTAATCCAGACTTTGATCACACTGATGTTTTATGTCTTATATTGTTTATAAATGTTTATCATTTTAATATTTGGTGAAGTCTTAGTTTATCTGATACAGTGGATCACATGATCAGTAACAGTGTGTGTTTCTGTACAAGTGATTACTGTGATAACCAGATCAACATGTGAACTGAACTGTGTTTCATCTCTAACAGAAAAACCAAAACCTGAACTCACATCTAACCATAAAGTAGCTGCACTAGCAGGAAACTTAGTGCTTCTGTACTGTGAACTGAGCCCAACTGCTGGATGGAACTTCTACTGGTACAAACACACACAGAACACTGAGACTGAGACTACAACACACCCCTCCTACACCATCTACTCAGTTAGTGTCTCTGATGGAGGCCAGTACTGGTGCAGAGCTGGAAGAGGAAACCCAGTCTATTACACAGATTACAGCAATGCACTCTGGGTAAACGTTACCGGTGAGTAAAACTGTTCCTGCTAAATAAGTAATAAAGTCCCGTCTTGTCCTTTTCACTTCTCACTTATAAGCTGTTTACAAGACATAAAACTCGAACTGAAATGTGACAAAATCATAATTTTAAACTATAAAATCACATAAACGGTTGTGGTTGTGTGTGTGTGTGTGTGTGTGTGTGTGTGTGTGTTAAAGGTGAATCGTCTCCAGTGTCTCTGATCATCAGTCCCAGCAGAACTCAACACTTTACTGATGAATCTCTCTCACTGAGCTGTGTGGATCAGAGTAAATCTACTGAATGGAGACTGAGAAGATACACTGACCATCAGGGAGTGTTGGACTGTTCATCAGTATCAGGAACAGTTAGAAGATCTACATGCAACATCTGCTCCCTCAGCACATCCCACACTGGAGTGTACTGGTGTGAATCTGAATCTGGAGGCAGTAATCCTGTCAACATCATAGTGCATGGTGAGTCTACAGGGCTCTTATTATTAATCTTTTATTTACAAGATTCGACATGTTGTGAAAGCTGATAAATGATCAGTAATAAATGTAGAATGTAGAAAAGTCATGTAGAATAACTAGAATGATGGAAACAACATTGCAGTTAAAGCTGTATTGATGTCTGATAATTTAATGATCTAAGAAACACAGTCTGTATCCATCAATAGATATTTATCACTGATAGACGTTTCTGTAATAGATTCCTCTTATTTGTGTCTGTTTCTCTTCTGAAGGTGGTGACGTGATCTTGGAGAGTCCTGTTCATCCTGTAACTGATGGAGATCCTGACTCTACACTGTTTATATCGCAAAACTAAACCCACAAACCTCCGATCTGATTTCTATAAAGATGGATCAGTCGTGCAGAACCAGACCTCAGGAGAGATGATGATCCATCAAGTCTCAAAGTCAGATGAAGGTTTCTACCACTGTAAATACCCAGAGGGAGGAGAATCACCAAAGAGCTGGGTGATCATCAGAGGTAAGGATTATTCATAATAATAATAATAATAATAATAATAATAATAATAATAATAATAATAATAATAATAATAATAAAAACAATGAAGACTGGACTGAGTTGAAGCTGTGGTGCTTGGTGAAAAAAACCTCTGGACTTAGAGAAGTAGAATTTAATGTAATCTGAATGTATAGACATGGATGCATTTTATTTTATTTAGTGTCTGAAGCTCCGTTATCAGTGCTGAAGATGATCAGTAGTGCTGTGGCAGCTTTTCCATATCTGCTGTCCACCATCATCCTGGTGAAATGTTACAGAGCTCGAGGTAAAAAGTCTCTGTTTCATTCACATTTATTCATGTATTTATCAACCATGAAACACATAACAAATGTTTATTAATGTGTATTTTACAGCTGTAATTGGTGAGATTAAACTGGACGCAGTGGTTGAGTCTGAAACTTCCATCTGAGTGTTAAATGTTCTGTTTTTACATTAGAATTATAATCTAGCTTTTAAATAACAACCGCTCATTAATAAAATTCACTTAGTAAATCTAATAGCATCTTACATCTGCAGTATTAAACTCAGACTTTCAATTCTATTATTTTCAAAAATGTACATGTTCTGATACATTTATTTTACTAACTGTATTTATTTCCTGCTCACTTCTTTCACTCTTCTTTTTTATTATTGTTTCTTTCTGCTTTTAGAAAGATTCAGCTCTTTACCTTCACCGTATTTTTATAATTTTTATAACAAAAACAACAATACTGGTTTGCTGTAATGTTTGCTGTAATATTTTTAATAGTGAATTAATAGTGAATTTTTAACAGTGTATGAATTGCGTTTCTTTGGTGGTTTAGAAGTGATTGTTGTTTTTGTTTGAATTACTTTTTAATTAAACTTATTTAATTTAATGATACAATTAAAATGTTAATGATTTAGTACAGTGATTTTTTTTTACATTACCTTGTATTTCCTCATTTTTTCTAATCTGTGTTAAATGTTCTGTTTTTACTTTAGAATTATAATCCAGCTTTTAAATAACGACTCATTAAATAAAATTCACTTAGTAAATCTAATAAAATCCCAAGTACATCTGCAGTATTAAACTCTTTTAATTAGATTATTCTTAGATTATCAAATACGTTTTCATTATAAAGAAATGTAATCTATTGCTGATACATTCCTTTCTGCTTACAATACTCTGTACTGTTTGCTGTAATTTAATATTTAGAATTATTAATAGTGTATGAATTGCTTTCCTTGGTGGTTTAGAAGTGATTGTTGTTTTTGTTTGAACTATTTTTTAATCAAATGTAATTAATTTAACAAAAATATCCTTCATGGTGCACATGTGGCGCAGCAGGATATTCAGCTTCGAAACTCATCTAACTCATCTAGTGGCATAATTGGCAGTGCCTGCAGCAGACACTGATTGGCTACTGTTTCTGCTAGGGTGGGATGACCGGACTATGTGGGTGGGGTCTTCAGACGCTGTGTAAGGACCCTGATTAGCAGATCGAGAGGCGCCTGTGCAGAATGCAAGGGTTCCGCTAAGGGCTGTGCGCGGGTTGGAGGAGGCGGGAGCAGTAATATACCTGATATATACCAATATACCGACTGTAATCAGGGACCCACCAGCAGCGGGAGACAAATTGACGAACATAAACCTGGATTTCCTCAGTTCTAGTATTTCAGTTTTAGTGTCTTTTTTTACTAGAATTTTGTGCTTTTATACAGTAACCAGAATTGTACATACTTGAAAGTGTTTGATGCAGTAAAATATTAATAATAAACTGATGTAATGAACTGGTGTTACCTGGGTTTCTAATGCTTCAGTTTTATTGTCTAGTTATTTTATTAGTAATGTTACTGTTTCTTTTTTATTGACTTTTGATCTGTGTTTTGTTTTGGTTTTATTTTTATACAGTAACCAGTAATGCAATTTAATATTTCTACCAAACTGCTTTTAGCTTCAGTTTTTACTTTTATTTTTTTCTGTTTTTACATTTTATTCATTGTTAAGAAAATATGCAATACTGTTTGCTGTTGTGTAATATTTGTGATAAACTAAAGTTAGGGTTAAAGTTAGGGTGGGTTAGGGTTAATCCTGGGGGACCAGGGTTCTATCCTCTCCTCGTGCTAGTTTGTAGTTTTTTGGGACGAGTTGTGCATGTTCATTTTCAGTAGGTTTTTTTTATCTGGGTGTTTTCATATTTCTCCCACAAAACACATGCAGAAGGTGGGTTTGCCACTCTAACTTCTGGTTGTTAATGAGAGTGTAATGCCCTGCCCTGCATGCAGTCCCATCAGGACCATGACCACAAATTCAGCAGTTATTAAAAATAAAAAAAAATGGCTTAATGTGTAATATTGTGTAGCATTTAATCAGACTTCTAATAAAATATATAAAACACTCAACTACAGTGTATTTCTTATGAATGTGTTTTAGTATTTGTATATTTATTTATTCACATTTCACGGTTATAGTTTACAATTTATATCTCCCCTTAGATGTTTTAATAGATTTAACATTTAGATGTTAAAACCACACCCAGATTTTTAATGTCATCCACTGTGTCTATGATTTTACACACGCCGTAATTTGTCTTCAGTACTGTGTTCTAAAGTCTGTTATATGTTTATAAATCACTGTACTCTACTGTGACTCTATTAGACTCCATTATAATGCATCACTGTTCTAATAATACTATTTTATATAATGACGTCAAAGTGCTGCACACATTAGTGTTGCGTCATATCCTGCCGAGTCACGTAGCAGCCCTTAAAGCGGTCAGATTTTAATCAGAACTTTCTTTCTGACACTGCCAGAACATTTTCTGTCAACTGTTTATGGTCTCAGCAGCACTGAATCAACCGTCGATAAGCACTCACCACTAAAATCCCTGACAATGAATCAAAATTCAGGCAGAATATCCCTTGTGGCTCTCCAGCACAGTAAAACAGAAAAAAATATTATTGTCACTGTTTGATTAAAAACACTTTTAGCGGTTTTCAGTTTTTTTACATGTGTTGATTGTGGGTATAAATCTCTGTCTGTCCATAGCAGCGAATATCAAAATGACCAATTAAAAGATTAATGAAATCACGCTTTAACGAGTATCGCCATTGGCTGCTAGACCTGTCCATCAAAACCACGTATCTCCTCTTACCTCCCCTCCAGTACTGTTTGAGAAAGAAGTGAAACTCATTTACTGTGTGATGTTTCATCTCTACCAGGCACGTGCACAGACATTTTTGGGGGCAGGTGCTCAAGCCAAAAAAAAGGGCACCCATTGCCAAAATTATTAATATAAAAAAAAACAGTATGATATTTAACTTCTATATTTACTTTAACACAATCAATACACATCTAATCAAATTATTAAATTGCATAAATAAATAAAAAACAGGCAAAAACAAGGCCATATTGTGCACGTTACTTAATAACCAAACAACTGATACTGATACATCTTCATCATTTGCTTTACTGGTAGATTTGCCTAATCCAGGATAAAAGAGAGCTGCTACCCTGAGCTGCTTGCTGTAGTTCCTTTTCTTTCTGCTTTTGTAACCTTTCTTTTCTTGGCATTATGCTGCAAAATTTGTAAATGAGATCAATGAATGTTGTGCATAATAATCAGAGTGACTTACTGAATCTCCATAAAGGGGAGAACACAGAACACAATATACATCATTTTACTGTTTTCTAACAGAGTTGAAGCATTACACTAATAATACACCATTACTAGTATCAATTTACCTCACCAGACTGTCATGTAGCTCAACTTAAGACCTACCTTTGATTTCAAATCAGAAACCCACTTTGGGTACTTAATGTTAACAATGGGCCTTTGATTATGCCAATAAAATCAAATAGAAGCTAAATAACATTTTCCTATTTATTCATCATTTTTTGTATGCTGTTCTATATCATAGAGCATTATATTTAGCCTTCTACATGTATTAGTTTGTAATGTTAATTATTCCTCATTTGTAAACCTCAGCTGTTGAAGAATAAATGCTTGTATGAAAATAACTTCTTGACTAAAGTTGACTTTTCCTACACAGCGTTTTGGCCAGGATGCTGTAATTATAAAATATTGTATGCTTGTATCTATTTTCAACACTTTACTGTGAGAGCTACTTGACTTGAAATAAAAGTAGTATTTATAAAACAAAGTTTGTAGGTTGTGAGGGACATTAATAAGTGTATATTAAAAAATAATTTGACATTATTATAATAAATTATATTAGAGTTTAATAGATTTATTTGTCTCCAATATAAAAATATTATGGATTTATTGATCTTAAAAATAAAGGTATTATCTATAAAACAAGGTTTGTAGGTTGTGTGGAACATTAATATGTGTACATAAAAGTAGTTTGGGTTTATTATATTAAATCATATCAGAGTTTAATAGATTATTTTAGTTACAATATACAAGTATTATGGATTTACAGATTTTAACTACAAATTAAAATAAAATTAAAATAAAAGCATTATCTATAAAACAAGGTTTGTAGGTTGTGAGGAATATTAATATGTGTATATTAAAAATAGTTTGACTTTATTATATTAAATTACATCAGAGTTTAATCGATTTATCCCTGATATACACTTGTTATTTATTCATTGATCTTAAGTATAAATTAAAATAAATTAAAATAAAAGCAGTAATTACAAAACAAGGTTTGTAGGTTGTGAGGGATATTATTATGTGGTTATAAAAAATAGTTTGACATGAATCCATCAATACAGTACAAGACTGGAATGGATGTATTTCTCTGTAATAAGTGTAGAGTAAATGTTTCCTACGTTTTTCTGTTAGTTTGATGACGCTCCCTAATGCGTTAGCTGAAGTTGGGGGGAATTGATAATGACAAAGAGGGTAATTTATATTTTTAAATATTGATGAATGTAGAAAAAAAATTGGGCTCCAGCAGAAAGGGCACTTTTCTCATCCAGGGCAAAAGGGCAGGTGCTTGAGCACCACTAGAGGTCTATCTGTGCACGTGCCTGATCTCTACAGTTTATTGAGGTTATTCAATCACATGGTTATATACAGGATTTATATTTGTGATGTTTGTAGTGTTTTAAAAACACATTTGTATCTGATATTTATATAGACTAAGTGTTTACATGGACTGTATTAATTAACACAATTGAACTTTTTTTTTATAGCTACAGTAAATAACTTGATTTACAAAGTAAAGATATTGTCCGATAACTTGACTGTTTCAGGTTTTTATAGGTTATTAAATGGTAATTTAGAACAGTATTTCCCAGTCATGTTTCTGCATATAAGAGTAATAAAAGGTTAGAGATAGATCTGTGAAATAATCGTATCTGTGTTTTGATGCTGTATTGATGCAGAATATCAGATCAAAATATTTTGAAAAACATGATTTCTGAGTTAGCCAGATAACTTAAGCACATTGTCAAGAATTGTTCAATATAAACGTCTTTTTTTCTCTTTTGTCTTATGGTTATGTATGCCAGGAAATACTCCAAAGGTAGCCATGCATTGTTATAGTTTAAACCCAAACCATGTTTGGCACCTGAATGTTTACATTTGGTTGATGTTTGCTGTGTGAAAATAAAATGATCAGAATCAGAATCAGAATCAACTGATTCGCCAAGTATGTTTACACACACAAGGAATTTGTTTCCGGCTGTTGTTAGCTCTCTACAATTTACAAACAACACAATATACAGACAAGACTATGTAGACTCTACAATTTACAAACAATACAATATACAGACAAGATTATGTAGACTCTACAATTTACAAACAACACCATGTACAGACAAGACTATGTAGACTCTACAATTTACAAACAATACAATATACAGACAAGATTATGTAGACTCTACAATTTACAAACAACACAATATACAGACAAGACTATGTAGACTCTACAATTTACAAACAATACAATATACAGACAAGACTATATGTGTAGACAATGTACAAATTTACATGTTCAGCAGAATTTGCATATGTACAGAAAATATAAAAATAGTGTAAAATAAATAGTAAAGTAAGGTAAGATGCAGTTACGGTATTATACAGCATGTATAAAGTGCAGTGTGGCATGTAAACAACAGTAAACAGCAGTTCAATTTTTGTTATTGATGAGTTTGATGGCATTTGGAAAGAAACTGTTAGAGTGTCTGTTTGATTTTGTGTTCAGGGCTCTGTAGCACCTGCCAGAGGGTAGGAGGTTAAAGAGTTCGTGTCCAGGGTGTGAGAAGTCTGTGATAATTTTTTCTGCCCGGTTTCTGGTCCTTGTTGTGTATAAGTCCTGGAGGGTGTGCAAAGGAGCACCGATGATTTTTGCCGCTCTATCCACCACTCTTTGCAATCTACATCTGTCCTGTTTTGTGGCTGAACCGAACCACACTGTGATGGATGTGCACAGGACAGATTCAATGACTGCGGTGTAGAACTGTTTCATCAGCTCCTGTGGCAAACCATGTTTCTTCAGTTGACGCAGAAAGTACATCCTTTGCTGGGCCTTTTTGAGGATGGAGTTGGTGTTGGCCTCCCACTTTAGGTCATTGGAAATAGTAGTTCCCAAGAACCTGAAGGTCTCCATGGTAGACACAGTGCTGTTGAATATGGTGATGAGGAGCAGTGTCGAAGGTTTTCTTTTTAAAATCCACTGTCATCTCTACAGTCTTTAGTGTGTTCAGCTCTAGGTTGTTCTGACTGCACCAGAGCACCAGCCGATCAACCTCCTGTCGATATGCAGACTCATCTCCATCCTGGATTAGTCCAATGATCGTAGTGTCATCTGCAAACTTCAGAAGTTTCACTGTTGGGTCTGTAGAGGTACAGTCATTAGAGTAGAGAGAGAACAGCAGTGGAGAGAGGACACAGCCCTGTGGTGCACCAGTGCTGACTGTTATTATGGTAGATGTAATATCTCCCAGCCTCACCTGTTGTGTCCGGTCTGTCAGAAAGCTGGTGATCCACTGACAGATGGCGGGGGACACACTGAGCTGAGACAGTTTGAGGTGGAGGAGTTCTGGTATAATGGTGTTAAACGCTGAGGTAAAATCTACAAAAATAATTCTTACATAAGTCCTTGGGCTGTCCAGATGTTCTAAGATGTAGTGCAATCCCATGTTGACTGGATCATCCACCGACCTGTTTGCCCGGTAGGCAAACTGCAGAGGGTCCAGCAGGGGGCCAGTGATGTTCTTCAGATGTGTCATAACCAGTTGTTCGAAGGATTTCATGACCACAGATGTTAAAGCAACGGGTCTGTGGTCATTAAGTCCTGTGATGGAGGGTTTCTTGGGGATTGGGATGATGGTGGAGCGTTTGAAGCAGGATGGGACTTCACACAGCTCCAGTGACTCGTTGAAGATCTTTGTAAAAATAGGAGCCAGTTGGTCCGCACAGGCTTTGAGACATGACGGTGAGACTCCATCTGGGCCTGGTGCCTTCCTGGTTTTTTGTCTTTGGAAGAGTCGTCTCACGTCCATCTCACCTATTTGTAATGTAGATTGTGTATCCATGGGGGAATGTGTGGTGATAGCTGATGGTGTGATATGTTCTGTTGATGTGCAGGGGTGGAGGGTGGGTGTGAATGTGTCCTTCTCAAACCTACAATAGAAAACAATAAGGTCGTCAGCCAGGTCTTTGTTTGCCTCAATGGAGTTAGGTGATCTCCTGTAGTTGGTTATCTCTTGCAGGCCTCTCCATACTGATGTAGAGTCGTTGGCTGAAAACCTGTTTGTTTTTGTCTCTTTGTTCAGCATATTTCTGGCCTGTGTGTACATGGATCTGTCCCCACTTCTGTAGGCATCCTCCTTTGCTTGACGAAGCTTTCTTAATCTGGCTGTAAACCATGGTTTGTCGTTGTTGAATTTGCAGAAGGTTTTGGTGGGCACACAAACGTCCTCGCAAAAGCTAATGTACGATGTCACAGTGTCAGTGAGTTCATCCAAACTGTCGGTTGCAGTCTCAAAAACACTCCAATCAGTACAGTCAAAACAGTCCTGCAGTTCCTGCTTTGCCTCGCTGGTCCATTTCTTCACAGTTTTAACCACAGGCTTGGCTGATTTAAGTTTCTGCCTGTATGTCGGAACAAGATGAACCAAGCAGTGATCAGAATGTCCCAGAGCTGCACGGGGCACAGAGCGTTACGCATTTTTAATTACAGTGTAGCAGTGGTCCAATGTATTATTGCCCCTGGTAGGACAATTGATGTGTTGTCTGTATTTTGGAAGTTCGTGGTTCAGTTTTGCCCTGTTAAAGTCCCCAAGTATGATAAAAAGTGAATCCGCATATTTCTGCTCCAGACAGGTTATCTGGTCAGCCAGGCTTTTCTGTGCAGCATCCACATTAGCCTGAGGTGGGATGTAAACACTGACCAAGATAAAGGAGGAGAACTCCCGCGGTGAATAAAACGGCTTGCAGTTAACAAACAATGTTTCTAAATCCGGGCTGCAGTGTTTGTTTAATACTGTGACATCTGTGCACCAGTTTTCATTGATGTAAAAACATATTCCACCGCCTTTAGTTTTACCTGAGAGTCCCGTTACGCGATCCGCTCGGTGTAGACGAAAGCCCGGCAGAAGTAATCCACTGTCAGGAACGGATTCGCTGAGCCAAGTTTCAGTAAAACAAAGTGCAGCGGAATGTGCAAAGTCTCTTTTAATTTTGTTCAGGAGAAGCAGCTCATCCATTTTGTTGTTTAGAGAGTGGAGGTTCGCCAAGTGAATCGATGGAAGCGCAGTTCGAAAACCTCGTTGTCTAAGTTTCACTTTCCCCATCTGCGTCTCCTCCATGCCGCGCATAGAGCCACTGCTCCACAAACAAAAATGTCCATAAAACTATCTGAGTTTGTAAAAATTGGCGAGAAACTGTTAGCGGTAAGCTGTCTGATGTTAAGCAGCTCTTCCCTGGTGTATGTTATCGGGTTTGCATGACAAAACACTGGAAACTGTACAACAGACGTTTACCACACAGACAACAGCACCGACTCTCATACCATACAGTAATTAATCCTCATGACCTCGTCCATCATCTAACGATGAAGTACCACACCACGGACAGAGGGAGTAAAATGGTTGTAACTGGTTTCAGGGTGATGTGTGATGTTGTTGTGTTTACAGTTCAGGCTGATGGAAACAACACTGCAAATTCTGTGTACTGGCTGCTGTATAACAGCTTTAACTAAAACTGTTAAATTCAGCTCTACAAGTGTTAGTATCACGTACACAAATAGTAACTGTTGCATTTCTGCTCTTCTGTTCTTTCACACTTATATTTATCACCATGTTTGGACATGCTGGCCACATGTTCCTAAATAACTGCTCATATTATAGTAGATTAGATTTATAGAGTTTATGTTACAAAATGTGATGTGGTGCTTTTAAAAACTGAAATCTGATGTAGAATTGATAGAATTGATTTTTACTTGATTTTAATCTATTTTTTTTTACCCAAAACATCCAACCATTACTCTCTCTCTCTCTCTCTCTCTCTCTCTCTCTCTCTCTCTCTCTCTCACTCTCTCTTTCTGAGAACACACCTACAGGAAGTATTTAATGCTTTAATTCTCACTCAGTTGATCGGTTAGTTGGACAGGATGGAGTTCAGGACACTTCCTGTGATGCTGTGTGAGTAATAAATTGTTCTTGTATCTGCATTAATGAGAGGGTTGATAAATTAAGAAATGAGTGTTGATAATGTTAATTAACAGTCAGAGAATCATAATTTATGAGATTCCGTGAGTTCAGCTTGCTTTCAAACTTTTTAAAGTGTAGAGATTGGTTGTCGCTCTCTACCACAGCACGTATGAAGGTGTCCTGTGAATTTTAAAACGTAAGATGTACTGAAGGTTCTCATTCAGTTAATACAGCATGTTTGAGGTCAGGGACTATTGTTGGGAGAGAAGGTCTGACTTGCAAACAGCATTCTAATTCATCTGCAAGGTGTTAAATGGAGTTGAGGTCACTGAATTTCCTCCTCACCAAACATATCAAGCCAGTCCTTTATAGAACTCACTTTGTGCACTCGAGAAAAGTCATGCTGGAACAGGAAGGAGCTCTCAAACTGTTGCCACAAAAATGCGTTGTGAATAATCGAGTTTATGCAGTTGTTACTATGGGTGTGACTGACACACCTAATCTTAATAATAAGCAGAGGGGTTCACATACTTTTGGCTAGACCAAGATGATTTTATTACTTTACTGTAACAGTGAGTCACATTAAGAGTCGTGTCTTTCTGCGTTGCCATTTTAGCCAGTAGCGGGGGCACAGAGGCTCTTGCCAGCTCCATTGTTTGGTTTTCTCTGAAACTTTAATGCTGGGCTGTTTGACCTGGTTCTCTGCTGGTGTGTGATGCCAGTGTGCTGTATGTTTCTGTGAACTCATCCAGTGTCCTGATGTTTTGTGCCTGACGATGGAACCGCCCTGGGTCCTGGTCCCAGCTGGTTGTGAGGTTCAGTATTGTTTTTTCAGAGAGGCCTGTCCTATTGTGAAAACCAGTTCTCAGTTCTGCTCTATCCCTGTTCTATACACTTTCTTTGTTGCAGGCTGCAGTTTTTATGTCTCTAGTTTTTACTCCGTTTCTGTTATTTTGACCACTTTATTTATTTTTGTTCCCTATGTAGTTAGTAGCGTTTTAGCCACAGTATTGTTTTATCTTGGATTAAGCATTTGTGGCTTCCCTTCTTGCTTAGAACCTTAATCTTTCCTGCTGGGACTCAAACCCAGGTCTCTGCAGTGGTAGACAGTGATTTTAGACAGAGTGGTTATGAGAGTGGTGTTTTCATGCATTGCCATTCACGGCTTCTGGGTTTTCTTACTTTAAGCTTTTTTTCTGAGAACTGAGTTGTCGCAGACAATTTGTGACAATCAGTTTAAATTTCAGCTCTTTCTCTCTTCCATCCACTTTCTCTGCTGGAGGCTGTAGATTTTTTTGAGTCTGTATTTGTGTGTTTCTGTTGTGTTATTGTCACCTCTCTTATTTTGTTGTTACTCTTTTTGTTTGTGGCCTTTAAGCCACAGTGTTGTTCCACCATCCTGCACATTTGGTTCTTTTTCAATTTTTGCATGTACGGGACTAAACCTGGCACCTCACTGGCAAGGCACGACCTGTATGGCAGGCCGTTTTAACATAAAATTGGCTTCACCACCTTTACATTACAGATATCTGTAATTCGTTTTTGACTAGACATACTACTTAATTAAGATATCTCCAATTATATTCCGACTAGGTTAAATACCAATTTGAGATATCTCTAATTACATTCTGACTAGTATAAATGACGTAAGATTTACCGTTGAGTTGTATTGGCTCCAGTTCAAGATATCTGCTATTACTTACTGAGTATCTCAAACGTACATTGCAGATATCTACAATTAAATTATGACTAGTCATTAAGTAAATTACAGATATCTCGATTTTAGTTGTGACTAGTCATAATTGCGATTAAAGATATCTTAGAGCACATGTTGCTCTAAGATCTCAATGTACTTCCGGTTGCGAGTACGCTGTGCACGGTTGGTTGCCGCTTTGCTCCGGTGTTAGTTTCTCTGTTTGCTTTTTAGTTATATTTTAGTAGTTTAGTAGTTTTCTTTTTCTCTAACGCGAAAACGGCGAGTTTGTTCCTGGGATCAACTCTGCAATATTTCTCTCTCTGGATCAGCGACAGTACATTCTGGATCAGCGACAGTACATCTCTGCTATCGGATCATCAGTATCGCCGGTATTATTTCTGTGTTTTCGGATCTGCAACAAGTACATCTCTAATATCGGAACTTTTTCCCTCCTTGGACTACCACTGACTCTCCTGTACCTGCCTGTTTGCTGTGTTGCTCTGCTTGTTCACTGTTCACTGATGCCGGTCTAACACGAGCTTTCCCTGTTTTGTGCGAACCTGCTTCATCGAGTAAGTTTCCTCTTTCTTGAATGTTGTGGCGTTACGTTCCTTTGCATGTCTTGGTGAGTAGATCTAACTGCTTTATCATGACATAACATGGTTGTGATCGGTAGGCTAACGTGGTGTATTTATAACCTGGCTGTGTTCAGTGTTGTGTCTGGGATGAGCTTTACTAGGCAGCTTTTCACCACTGTTCCGTGCTTCTGATTCTGCACACGGCGATGTGCTCGTATCCTTAATCATGTTAGTGGCATATACTGCCGGTGAACTCCTCCTACTAAACTATAGAAACTGCAGGCTTCCCCCTGCAGTTTATAATACATGTCTAGCTTTGGGGATTGCTCGCCGTCGGCGTTATTTACATCGCGGATCAAGCTCTGCATCTTCACTAAAGTTTCTTTCTGGGGCAGCTGGATCCATTCCCAGTATGTGGAGTCAGCATCGTCGTCACCCAAGATCACAGTGCTCCGTCAATCATTCACTGCTGCTTCAACTCCCTAAAGCCTTGATTTGCCTGCCTATGAATGACCTGCCATTAAGTACTAAATTTTCATTACTTAATGTGCGCTCTCTCAACAATAAATCAGCTTATATATCTGAAGTCATTCTGGACAAGAAAATTGACTTCATGTTGTTAACTGAAACTTGGCAGCAACCAAGTGAATTTCTAGCTCTGAATGATGCTACACCATCGGGTTATCAATACATTGATAAGCCTCGCACCTCTGGTCGTGGAGGAGGACTAGCAGTACTTTACCGCTCTTTGTACAGGGTCAAAATAGTGTCTGTCCATCCCACAAACTCATTTGAATGCCTTGCTCTGAAAATAGCAGGGTCTTTACCACTGTTGATTCTGTTGGTTTATCGTCCACCTAAATCTAACTCCGTTTCTGATTTTCTGTCTGAAATGTCCGAATTGCTCGCTTCACTTTCTCCTCTGTTTCCCTCAATAATAGTGCTAGGTGATTTCAATATTCATGTTGACTCTAATAAGTGTGTACATGCCAGGGACTTCCTTGACCTGCTGCATTGTTATAATCTCACCCAACATGTAGCCACTCCCACTCATAATAAGGGTCATATCCTTGACCTTCTTTGCACCACTCCCTGTGTATCTCCCTCCAATGTGCATGTTACTGATTATCATATTTCTGACCACAGTGCTGTTCATTTTGAACTATCGTTAGCCTTTCATTGTAAAAGAACACACAATCCTCGTACTATCACTTTCAGGAATACTAGAACAGTCAGTCCAACTGACCTTTCAAATACCCTTGACCAGTTTTTATTTCCACTGACCTTAAGTTCCTCTGATGGCTTGGTTCAACATTATAACAATATCCTGTCAGCTACACTCAACCAGCATGCCCCGCTACGAACTCGGGTTGTGACATTCCGCCACTCTGCCCCCTGGTTTACACAAGAGCTTAGGTCCATGAAGGCAAGAGGTCGTCAGTTGGAGCGACTTAGTAAAAAAACTAACTTGACAGTTCATGCAGTTGCTTACAAAGATCATATCCTGCAGTACAGAAATGCTCTAACTAAGGCAAAGGCTGACTTTCGCTTGTCTACCATTACCAAATGTCAGGGGAACCCAAGAGCTCTCTTTGCCACTATTAATAAACTATTGCAGCCTGCTAGTAGTTTTCCATTAACCCCTTCATCAACCCTCTGTACTGAGTTCCTGGCATTCTTCCAAAGGAAGATTGACAACATTTACTCTGAGCTCGAGGCTACTATCTGTTCTACTTCTCTTACATTAGCCGGTCCCCCGGCTATTAACTGCTTGTCCACATTCAACCCTATAAATGAAGATACAGTTAGTAGAATTATTAAGGGCTCCAAATCTACTACTTGCATTCTTGATCCCTTGCCTACACCCTTGGTAAAAGCATGCTTTGCATCACTTTGTCCACTAATCACCAACATTATCAATTCTTCCCTCAGCTCTGGTGTTGTGCCTCCCAGCCTAAAACTGGCCGCTATAACTCCAGTCCTAAAGAAGCCTGGTCTCGCCCCGGACGATCTTAACAGCTACCGGCCCATATCCAATCTCCCTTTCCTTAGTAAGATTCTTGAACGTGTAGTCTCTGCTCAACTTAAAGAACACCTAACTTCCAATAACCTTTTTGAGCAATTTCAGTCAGGTTTTAGGGAAAATCATAGTACGGAAACGGCACTGACAAGGGTCATGAATGACTTACTTCTGGCAGTTGACTCTGGTCTAGTCAACATCCTCATTCTCCTTGATCTTACTGCTGCTTTCGACACAGTCTGCCATGATACTCTGCTGCATAGGTTGGAGACCTGGACTGGTATAACGGATATGGCAATAGCATGGCTTCGATCCTATCTCACCTGTAGGCAACAGTTTGTCTCGATAGGCGGTTTTAGGTCTGATGTCCTCTCTCTCTCTTCTGGTGTCCCCCAGGGCTCGGTTCTTGGCCCCCTTCTTTTTATCATTTATCTACTCCCACTTGGTGACATCATTCGACGGCATGGCCTACAGTTTCACTGCTATGCAGATGACACTCAGATTTACGTCTGCACTAAGCCCTCTGACTCTCTGCCCCCTGACTCGCTGGTTAGTTGTCTGGCCGATATCAACAGTTGGATGACCAAAAATTTCCTTAAACTAAACAGCAGTAAATCTGAAGCCATTCTCATTGCTTCTCCTTCCGTTCTTAAGAAAATTGCTCATCCCATGCTATCTATCCCAGGTTTTATCACATCCTCAGTGACTCAGGTTCGCAACCTTGGTGTGATTCTGGACTCTACACTTTCCCTGGAGGCTCATATCAATAACATCACAAAAATAGCTTTTTTTCATCTAAAGAACATTGCCAGGTTGCGTCCTTCTCTCACTGACCCTGTGGCTGAAACCCTTATTCATGCATTCATTACCTCTCGACTCAATTACTGCAACTCTGTGCTGATTGGGCTTCCTTCCAGCAGCCTAAAAAAACTCCATGATGTCCAGAATTCAGCAGCTAGACTTCTCACTCACACTAAACCCTGGGAACACATAACCCCCATACTGCAAAATCTTCACTGGCTCCCTGTTCATTACCGAGTACAATACAAAATTCTACTCTTGGTTTATGAATCTCTGCACGGTCTGGCCCCCAGTTATCTTTCTGCCCTGCTCACTCCATACTGTCCTGCACGTTCACTCCGGTCTGCTGATGCCCATTTACTGTCTGTTCCATTAACCAGACTTCGCTCATTTGGTGACAGAGCTTTTAGTGTGGCTGGTCCTAAATTATGGAACTCTTTGCCACTTTCCCTGCGCATGAGCTCATCACTATCTGTTTTTAGGAAGCACTTGAAAACTCATCTTTTTAGGACTGCCTTCCATAGTTTATAGTTTTTATCTTAACCTCAGTACTCTTTTTATTCCTGGTCTCTTAATCTTTTTTATTTTATTTTAAGTTCTTATTTTATTTTATTTTATAACTTTTATACTTGATTCTCTGGGTTGTTGTGCTGTTCTGTGTTCCCTGTATTAATCTGTTATAATGTACCTTATTGGTTGTCATTTGTTTTGTTGTTGATCATATTTGTACTGTACAGTGTCCTTGGGTGACCTGAAAGGTGCTTATAAATAAAATTCTATTATTATTATTATTATTATTATCTTAAATGTTCTCATTATTTAAGATATCTTAAATGTATTTTAAGATATCTAAAACTAAGATTCGATTAGTGCAAATTAAAATGCAGATATCTTGAAAGCAAATAATGACTAGGCAAAACTAAATTAGAGATATCTGTAATTTTGACTAGTTAAAAGTCCATTTGAGATATCTCCAAATAAATTAAAGATATCTTGAACATTTTTTTTATCTAGACGGCTTTCGTATATCGGATATCTTGAATGATCGTTCTGTCTAGTCAAAACGTCCCAGATTTACGTAGCATTTTAGCGCCATGTTTATGAAGCATCTTGGCATTGTTTGCATTTGCTAATCAGTGGTGTGCATGCAGTGTCAGGCCAGTCGAACTCACATTCTCATGTTTTTAACACGATTTTTAGTGCTGCAGCTCGTGCTCAACAGGAATTAAGCAACATGTATAGAATGGTTTTACATCAATAAAAGAATTCACACAAGTTTTTTAAAAGATTTATTTATGAGTACTGTACAATTATTACATATTTATTAATCTTCACTATAAATAAATATAAAAATGCATTTAAAAAAATAAAGTTTGTAGTAGGTGAGAGAAATGAATGTGTGGTTTGACAAAAGTGAATACATCATCTCCATTATTAAATGATAACAAATGTACTAATCTTCATTGAAAATTTATATAAAATAAATACAAAACAAACGTTATTTAAAAATATAAGGAGGTAGGAGGTAAGGGACATTAATATGATTGCATAAAAATTGTTTAACATTAATTTATCAAATTATACAAAACTTTAATACATTTATTTATTTGCACAATAATATTAAAAATCATTACATATATAAAAAAGACCAAATTTAGTATAAAATGAAGGTTTGTAGGATGTGAGGGACATTAATGTGTTTATAAAAATAGTTTGACTTTATTCATTTAAACCATATCAGAGTTTAATAGATGTATTTATCTTTAATATACAGTTATTATAAAATAAATTACAATAAAAAACAAGGTTTGTAGAAGGTGAGGAACATTGATTGTTTGCATATACAGTGGGGTCAAAAAGTATTTAGTCAGCCACTGATTGTGCAGGTTCTCCTACTTAGAAAGATGAGAGAGGTCTGTAATTTTCATCATAGGTACACTTCAACTATGAGAGACAAAATGTGAAAAAAAAATCCAGAAAATCACATTGTAGGATTTTTAAATAATTTATTTGTAAATTATGGTGGAAAATAAGTATTTGGTCAATAACAAAAGTTCAACTCAATACTTTGTAACATAACCTTTGTTGGCAATGACAGAGGTGAAACGTTTCCTGTAAGTCTTCACCAGGTTTGCACACACTGTAGCTGGTATTTTGGCCCATTCCTCCATGCAGATCTCATCTAGAGCAGTGATGTTTTGGGGCTGTCGCTGGGCAACACGGACTCCACAAATTTTCTATGGGGTTGAGGTCTGGAGACTGGCTAGGCCACTCCAGGACCTTGAAATGTTTTTTACGGCGCCACTCCTTCGTTGCCCGAGCGGTGTGTTTGGGATCATTGTCATGCTGGAAGACCCAGCCACGTTCCATCTTCAATGCTCTCACTGATGGAAGGAGGTTTTGGCTTAAAATCTCACGATACATGGCCCCGTTCATTCTTCCCTTAACACGGATCAGTCGTCCTGTCCCCTTTGCAGAAAAACAGCCCCAAAGCATGATGTTTCCACCCCCATGCTTCACAGTAGGTATGGTGTTCTTGGGATGCAACTCAGCATTCGTCTTCCTCCAAACACGACGAGTTGAGTTTTTACCAAAAAGTTCCATTTTGGTTTCATCTGACCACATGATATTCTCCCAATCCTCTTCTGGATCATCCATATGCTCTCTGGCAAACTTCAGACGGGCCTGGACATGTACTGGCTTAAACAGGGGGACACGCCTGGCACTGCAGGATTTAAGTTCCTCTCGGCGTAGTGTGTTACTGATGGTAGCCTTTGTTACTTTGGTCCCAGCTCTCTGCAGGTCATTCATCAGGTCCCTCCATGTAGTTCTGGGATTTTTGCTCACTGTTCTCATGATCATTTTGACCCCACGTGAATGAGGGAGATTATCAATGGTCTTGCATGTCTTTAATTTTCTTACAATTGCTCCCACAGTTGATTTATTCACACCAACCTGCTTGCCTATTGTAGATTCACTCTTCCCAGCCTGGTGCAGGTCTACAATTTTCTTCCTGGTGTCCTTCGACAGCTCTTTGGTCTTGGCCAAGGTTGACTGTTTGAGGCTGTGGACAGGTGTCTTTTATACAGATAACGATGTCAAACAGGTGCCATTATTACAGGTAACGAGTGGAGGACAGAAGAGCTTCTTAAAGAAGAAGTTACAGGTCTGTGAGAGCCAGAAATCTTGCTTGGTTGTTATTGACCAAATACTTATTTTCCACCATAATTTACAAATAAATTCTTTAAAAATCCTACAATGTGATTTCCTGGATTTTTTTTTCTCATTTTGTTTCTCATAGTTGAAGTGTACCTATGATGAAAATTACAGACCTCTCTCATCTTTCTAAGTAGGAGAACTTGCACAATCAGTGGCTGACTAAATACTTTTTGGCCCCACTGTAAGAATGCTAAAAATTTCTTCAAAAAAATTCTTTATTCATCTCCAATATAAAATTATCACAGTTTTACTCATCTTCATTTACAATTAATATAAAATAAATATTAACTTTTTAAATTAAATATTAATATTAAAATATTAAAAAAAATATATAGGGTTGTAGATGAGAAACATTGATGTGTTTGTATAAAAATAGTTTGACATTAATTCATCAATACATTAAAAGACTTTAATGGATTTATTTGTCTGTAATAAGTGCAGAGTAAATGTTTCCTACGTTTCTCTGTTAGTTTTATGACGGTCCGTAACGTGTTAGCTGAAGTGGGAGCTTGATCAGCGGTTTCATTTTAATCTTTTTTTAAAATAAATACATGTAATCTTAAAATTATTATAAAATAGTTTTTGTAGTATGTAGCCTAACTTTACCGCAGTCCCAATCCCAAAATTCCGCAGGCAACAGTTTGGACGGCTCAGTGGCATCACAAAGGGGCCTAGTGCACGTAATTTCTATAATTCAGATATCTGAAAATGTCATTTTGACTAGTTATAATTACGTTAGAGATATCTTGAATTGTAATTACGGATGTGTGACCATTCAAATGACGAATCCAGTGACGTCATTTGAGATATCTTGAACGCCATTCTGACCCGTCAAAATGTAATTGAAGATATCTTGAATTGTTCTTCTTACTAGTCAAATTGTACATGCAGATATCTTGAATTGCTGTTCCGGATAGTCAAAATGTAATTGTTACTAGTCAAAACTCATATTTAGATATCCAGAATTTAATTACAGATAATCAGTCGAAAGCCATTTTATGTTAAAACGGCCTGCCATACGACCTGCCACGTTACAATGTACAAATATTTTCAGTCCTTTTATAAACACGTCAGTGTTTCTGTTGTTTAATTACAAGTGGTTTATAAACACTGTGATCATGTGATCAAAAAGTGTCTAATGAAAAAATACTGAGGTAAGATTAATATATGCTTTGTGTGATAAAAAAAACAGCTCTAGTTTCTGACTGTACACCTACAACATGTGCGTTCTTAATAAAGATAGTATTTTAAACCCCAACAACATTGCTGCATTTGATGCAGTCTTACCAGAATATCATACATTATAATGTCACTGGTTCATCACCTAAAAGTAGTTCTGGTTAGTAGGGGATTCTATGGGGATCCCTTTTGATTGATTGGAGTATTGGGGGGGGGGGGGGGGGGGGGGGGGGGGTTATCAAAAGTGTACATAAAAACAGATGGGCTACAGTCAGTAATTGTGTACCCACACAGTTCATCCACATGGTAGGTGTTGCAATAATCAATGAATGTATGTACCAGAGAGGTGTACCTAATAAAGTGCTCAGTGAGTGTGTATTGATAGAATTGATCTGAATTGACAATCAGAACATCAGAATCTACAAATATATTGCCATCTGTGTTAGAACTGTGTTAGAAGTTTTAGTATTGAGGCAGAGTCTGTAATAAACTAAACAATAGCATCAGTTTAATTACAACCCCAAATCAGAAAAAGTTGGGACAGCATGGAAAATGCAAATAAACTAAAAACACAGAGTTTCTTACATTTACTTCATTTTTTATTTGATATCAGACAGGATGAACCTGAGATATTTCATGTTTTATTTGCTCAACTTCATTTCATTTATTAATAAACATCCATTCCTGCATTTCAGGCCTGCAACACATTCCAAAAAAGTTGGGACGGAGCAATTTAGGGCTAGTAATGAGGTGAAAAAACTTAATTATGATGTGCAGCATCCAGGAAAGGCTGAGAGTCTTTGATGAGCAAAGATGATCAGAGGAACCAGTTTGTCCACAAATGTGTGAGAAAATGATTGAAATGTTTAAAAACAATGAACCTTATAGAAAGATCAGAAAGGATTTGCATATTTCTCCCTCTACAGTGCAGAATATCATTAAACCATTCAAGAAATCAGGAGGAATTTCAGTGCGTAAAGGCCAAGAACACAAGCTTAATCTGAACGCTCGTGATCTTCCATCCCTCAGACGGCATCAAGAACCTCCACTCAACACTAGCTGATATAACCACATGGGTGAGGGATTAGTTTGTCAAACCTTTATCAAGCTCTACAATACAGAGTTACTGCACAAATGATACTTCAAACTTTACTGTGCAAAAAAGAAACCTTATGTTAACCATGTCCAGAAGCGGCATCGACTTCTCTGGGCTCAGAGGCATCTAGGATGGACCATCACACAGTGTAAAAGGTGTATTGTAGTCAGATAAATCAGCATTCCAGGTCTTTTTTGAAAAAAAAAAAAAAAAGGACGGCGTGTGCTCCAGACCAAAGATGAAAAGGATCATCCAGACTGTTATCAGCAACAAGTCCAAAAGCCAGAGTCTGTCATGGTGTGGGAGTGTGTCAGTACCAGGGTCTGTCATGGTATGGGGGCGTGTCAGTACCAGGGTCTGTCATGGTGTGGGGGTGTGTCAGTACCAGGGTCTGTCATGGTATGGGGGTGTGTCAGTACCAGGGTCTGTCATGGTGTGGGGGTGTGTCAGTACCAGGGTCTGTCATGGTATGGGGGCGTGTCAGTACCAGGGTCTGTCATGGTATGGGGGTGTGTCAGTACCAGGGTCTGTCATGGTGTGGGGGTGTGTCAGTACTAGGGTCTGTCATGGTACGGGGGTGTGTCAGTACCAGGGTCTGTCATGGTACGGGGGTGTGTCAGTACCAGGGTCTGTCATGGTGTGGGGGTGTGTCAGTACCAGGGTCTGTCATGGTATGGGGGTGTGTCAGTACCAGGGTCTGTCATGGTACGGGGGTGTGTCAGTACCAGGGTCTGTCATGGTATGGGGGTGTGTCAGTACCAGGGTCTGTCATGGTGTGGGGGTGTGTCAGTACCAGGGTCTGTCATGGTATGGGGGGGTGTCAGTACCAGGGTCTGTCATGGTGTGGGGGTGTGTCAGTACCAGGGTCTGTCATGGTATGGGGGTGTGTCAGTACCAGGGTCTGTCATGGTACGGGGGTGTGTCAGTACCAGGGTCTGTCATGGTACGGGGGTGTGTCAGTACCAGGGTCTGTCATGGTACGGGGGTGTGTCAGTACCAGGGTCTGTCATGGTATGGGGGTGTGTCAGTACCAGGGTCTGTCATGGTATGAGGGTGTGTCAGTACCAGGGTCTGTCATGGTATTGGGGTGTGTCAGTACCAGGGTCTGTCATGGTATGGGGTGTGTCAGTACCAGGGTCTGTCATGGTACGGGGGTGTGTCAGTACCAGGGTCTGTCATGGTATGGGGGTGTTTCAGTGCCAGGGTCTGTCATGGTACGGGGGTGTGTCAGTACCAGGGTCTGTCATGGTATGGGGGTGTGTCAGTACCAGGGTCTGTCATGGTATGAGGGTGTGTCAGTGCCCTTGGTAAAGGTCATTTACACTCTGTGATGCAGCATTAATGTAGAAAAGTACATTGAGATCTTAGAGCAACATCTGCTGCCTTCAAGACGTCGTCTTTTCCAGGGACGTTCAGCATTTTTCAACAAGACGATGCAAAACCACCTGCTGCACACATCACAAAGGCGTGGCTGCAGAAGAAGAGGGTATGGGTACTGGACTGGCCTGCCTGTAGTCCTGACCTGCCCCCAATAGAGAATGTGTGGAGAACTTTAAAACAAAAAATGTGACAATGACGACCCCGTACTGTTGTACATTTTAAGACGTGTTTGCAGGAAGAACGAAACAAAATAAAAGCTAAAACACTAAATCACTTTGTCTCCTCTCGGTGCCAAAACGTCTTTTAAGTGGTGAAAAGAAACGGCAACATTACAAAGTGGTAAATGCTTTACTGTCCCAACTTTTTTGGAATGTGTTGCAGGCATGAAATGCAGGAATGGATGTTTATTAATACATGAAATTAAGTTGAGCAGAAAAAACATGAAATATCTCAGGTTCATCCTGTATGACATCAAATAAAAGTGTGTTTTTTATTATTTGCATTTTCCATGCCGTCCTAACTTTTTCTGATTTGGGGTTGTAATAAATTCAGCAGTGAGTCATGCTGAGAGTTGTGTTTTGCTGCGTTGCCATTTTAGTTGACGGAGGAAGCACAAAAACGCAGATGATTGGTTGTCAGTTCACACTTGCCAGCTCCACTGTTGGTACACTTGGTTTTCTGGGTCTCAAACCCAGGTCTCTGCAGTGGTAGATGTTTTAGACAGAGTGGTTATTATTACTGTGGTATTTTTTATGCATTACTGTCCGCAGCTTGTTCTGGGTTTTCTTACTTTCAGCTTTTTCTTTTCTGAGAAGTTTCAATTGCAGCTTTTCTCTCCTCTATCCACTTTCTCTGCTGGGGGCCGTAGATGGTTTTGTCTTTATTTGTTATTGTTTACCGTTGTGTTATTGTCACCTCTCTTATTTTCCTGGTACCTTTTTGTTTGTGGCCTTTTAGCCACAGTGTTGTTTCCTCATGTTGAAGCCTGACCCGCCACATCACAATGTACAAATATTTTTAGTATTTCTATAATTATGCCTGTTTCTGTGGTTTTATGATAACATGATAGTAATATACACTGATCAGCCATAACATTAAAACCACCTCCTTATTTCTACACTCACTGTCCATTTTATCGGCACACACTAACACACCACCACCATGTCAGTGTCACTGCAGTGCTGAGAATCATCCACCACCTAAATAATACCTGCTCTGTAGTGGTCCTGTGGGGGTCCTGACTATTGAAGATCAAGGTGAAAGGGGGCTAACAAAGTATGCAGAGAAACAGATGGACTACAGTCAGTAATTGTAGGACTACAAAGTGCTTCTATATGGTAAGTGGGGCTGATAAAATGGACAGTGAGTGTAGAAACAAGGAGGTGGTTTTAATGTTATGGCTGATCAGTGTACATTTAAATATTTTTCACTAAACAGGTTTATTATTTGTCTTTCACATCTCACATCTCTGAGTAGAAATTCTGTCTCATCTTTATTTGCAGAACTGCTTTAACTCACATTGGAGAACTTTTGAACATGATTTTGTTTATTTAGGGTCCTGACACATTGTTTTACATGGATTCAAATCAGGACCTTTACTACCAAATGTATAATTTTGCCTATTGTTTTTTTGCCTATTTGCCTTGTAATCTATTGATCGGATGGAAAGCCTTTATTCAATATCAAACACAGTCATGGACAATTTAGTGTCTCCAGTTCACCTCACTTGCACGTCTTTAGGCTGTGGGAGGAAACCCTAACAGGCACGTGGAGAACATGCAAACTTTACACAAAAAGGACCTGGGAATAAAACCCATGACCTTCTTGCTGTGAGGTGACAGTGCTACCCACTGAGCCACTGTGACGCACGACTTGCTAGATGGACCACCAATGTGCTTTCAAAGGCCAGTTACGTTTGGGTAATTTACCACTGTTCCAAGTTTTCTTTAATGGGAGAGAATGTGATTTTACTGTATGAAGTGTATAGCTCTGAACTAGTATAGAAATCATTGATGTAATAAAATACAGCAATATACATTTTGAACATGTAGCTTCATACATATATTTATAATCTGTTAGTAAATAACATTTAAACTTTTTTGTCTAAGCTTTATTAATATTAATAATGTTACATGTATAATCCGGGTTCACAGGCTTAAAGAAGTATTACAAACATAAGAATCAGTAATAAACTATGGCATGAATTTAATTCTATTAATGATTGGAAACTTACCCTAAGAAAAAGGGAAGTTAACTTTTAACAGCTGTTTAACAGTTTTTTGGGTTTTTTTTGCAGTGTGTTGAGTCCTTGCAGCAGCTTTTTTCCACTGTGTCAGAATCACGTCACGCAGTATACACATGTTAAAGAATTTAATGACAACACATCAGTCAGGGGCAACTAACTATCCAAAATTACCCTGACAGGATGATGATGTAGTGATACTGAAACTCCGGTCTGATGCTGATATCCAGTTATTTTCTAATACAGATGCTGATATATGTGCAGATGTTGATTCTGATACCAGTATACACTCACTGAGCACACAGTTAGCTACACCTCTCTACATTCATTTATTAATTATCTTATAAGCTACATTTACTATACAGATGAACTGTGAGAGTACACAATTGTGACTCCAATACTTAATCAAAATGGATCCCCATAGAATCCTTTGCTGACCAGATGAACCATTCTTAGCACTGAAATGACACTACTGCAGTAATGTATGTTGCACTGGTACTGCATCAGGTGCAGCAATGTTGTTTGAATTTACAGTTCATTCCTCAATTACTGGCACCCTGATAAATAAAAAAATCATTTTTGGGGCTTGTGTGCATGTACAGTAGTGTTTGTGTGTGCGTGTGTTAAAATTAGGGCTGTCGAAGTTAACGCGATAATAACGCATTAACGCAATCTCAATTTAACGCGATTAAAAAAAATAGTGCCGTTAACGCAAATTCTGTTTGGCCCTGCGAGTCATCCGTAGTTCATGTTGAGACTTGACCGTGCACGGCATCTTTCATTATTCTCAAATGTAACCGAGCGTCGTAGTGATGCACTTTCTTAATAAAGAAATAAATACACGCTATATTCACAAGTTGTCGGGAGCAGAACACTTTATTAACTTCTTCTGTTACAGTACCGAATAGCGGACCGCTAGAGTCATCGCGTTAGCCAAGCACGCTATTCCATGAACTATGGAAGCCCCAAAGGGTCAAAACACACTCACTTCGTGTAGAAACGTCCATCAAACCATTGTCACGATACAACCACAGAAAAGTCTGTTACAATAACTACGCCTTATCCCACCTAAAGCACCGCTGATCTACAATGTTTGCTGATGGAGAAATTTTAACCTACAATCTGACATATATACGAAGTCAAAGGTCTCTGCTGGATAGTATTACTGCCTAGTATGTGAGTGAATGAAACTCCCTTACAGTTTTCTCTTGTCCCAGCAGTTTTTAACATGAGTACATTTAGCATAAAATGTGTTTTCATATTTTAATTGTAACATTTCACTTAAAAATCCTTGTTTTCTATAACATTTACACAGATTTTTTTTAATGCGATTAATCGCGATTAAAATTTTTAATCGTCTGAGAGCCCTAGTTAAAATATGTCGAGGTGTCATTGTTACCATGTGATTTCATGTAATCATATTTTAAAATTTAAATGAGGCAGCATGATGGCTTAGTGGGTAGCACTGTCACCTCACAGCAAGAACGTCCTGGGTTCAATCCCAAGGTGGGGCGGTCCGGGTCCTTTCTGTGTGGAGTTTGCATGTTCTCCACCGCGTCTGCATGGGTTTTCTCCGTGAGCGCCGGTTTCCTCCCACAGTCCAAAATCATGCAGCCAGGTTAATTAGAGATACTAAAATTATCCATGACTGTGTTTGATATAACCTTGTGAGCTGATGAATCTTGTGTAATGAGTAACTACTGTTCCTGTCATGAATGTAACTAAAGTGTCAAACATGACGTTAAAATCCTAATAAATAAATACATTTTTTAAATGAATTGTTACAGTATTGGGAGGGGGGAGTTGGTGGAGCCAAGAGCGTAGTGGTGTGGAGATGAACAGACAACGTTTGCGTGCTTTCACAGTTGCGAGTGCTTGAGGCCGTATTCGAACTGGCAACCCACTGAACCAAGAAGCAGTGCTTTACCACTGAAAATGGGTGGAAAAAGCACTCCAAAAGGTGGTAGTAAAAAAGGCAGGAATGGCAAACAAAGCAGACGCTGAAAATGGCGTACTCAAACAAAGGGAGACAATAGTAAGCGGATAAAGTCCAACACAAAACTATTCTCAGCCTTGATGCTGAAAACTCTCCTTTAACTCAAATGTTTGTTACAACCTATATGTAGATCTAAAAAGTTGGAAGTTCAGATCTTCTCTGTTATTAATTATATCTATGCATTTTTAAAAATCATTTTCCTTCCTACTCGTTATACATCCTTCTGTTTATATTTTGACAAAATAAAGACATAACATGATAAAATTATGCAAATGGATCATTTTAAAATTCCATTAAACAAGTTGAATTGTTATAGACCAGTTTTAGAGATTATTATTGGATTATTTTATTTGACTTGACTTTGGTCTTAAAACAACCAAATAGACACTTTACTAGGTTTACAATCCTATTATTCTAAATGCCTAAAGTAAAATTGTCTTAAAATCACAAGATGAGTACTAGTGTTCTTCATGATTGGGGATTGGGGGCATTTGACAACATTTTGATTTGGCTTTTTTATAAGTTTGCCATCCCATCACCCCAGATTCCTACAGCAAAAATGTCTGATATGTATTTCATTAATAAAAGAGTAAATGCTCTTAAAGAATATAGTGGAGTGATTTGATCATTTGATTTGACCTGTAAAATTGGTAAATTAACACAAAATTAAAAGTAACACTTTTCTTTCTGGTAAATTTTTGTGCATCAGAACTATAAAGCCAATCTGATCAGTAATCAGTGCTGGGATTTCTGGGAAATGGGGTTCTGGGAGCTGCTCCCATTTGCTCTCTTACTGCTCTGTCCAGCCCTCCTGCTGGTGACCGGCGGCGTGGACCGACCCCTTACATAAATTCATTACTGTATTTACGTTACGGCTGCCCCTATTGTACACTACTTTATAATAATATCTTAGACTAATTCCAAAAAAGTTGGGACAGGTGAAGTTAGACAGAGTAGTTTGTGTAATAATTAAAAAACACCAAAGTTTGGAACAAAATGAACAGATGCCTCAGTCATCGCAAAGCAAGGATGGTTCAAGCTTTCTTATTTTGTAAAACTAGATGAACTAAATGAACATGAGCTCAGAAATCCTTTAGAAAACGCTTGCAGGTAAACACTGTGTCCCTGCGTCTACAGATGCAAGACTCCACTACATACAGCAGTAGCCATGTATCAGTACAATCTAGAAGCACTGCTGACTCCAGGTGGAAGAGTTTCTATTTATTAAGCTTTTCTTTGTTTACAACTTGCCAGCTCTTCTGTTAGTAACCTGCTTTATCTTAGAACCACAATGCTGGGTAACCTAGTCCAGTTTTCTGTCAACACAGATTCAGCCAGTGTTGCTGCACTTTTCAGCCATCATGGCAAAACCACTTTTTTCAGAGCGGCCCTGTGTTTGGATGTTTTGTGTTTTTTTTTATTTGTTACTTTATTTTTGTTATTCTGGCTGCTGCTTATTTTTTTATTGCCCTATTTGTTTGTGGCTTTTTAACTATAAATTTTTGTGCTACTTTAACTAAACACCCTACAAATTATAAGAAAGGATTCATACATTTTGTCTGTGATCACATTTTATAATAATGATTTTCCCTCTGTTTCTCTCCCACATTCAGTGCTGACTGGACTTTTCCACTGTGCACAAACTGAAGGTAATTTATGTGTGTTTTATTTTATTGTATAATTATATTTACATTAAAATGTACTTTATGTACCTTGATGTTTTGCAATGGACACAGTTTTTACACCGGATGCCCTTGACAAGAGCACTGAAAAGTGCACCCCCCAATGGCTAGGCTGTTCAACCACCCCAACATTTTTGTACACTGATCAGCCATAACATTAAAACCACCTCCTTGTTTCTACACTCACTGTCAATTTTATCAGCTTCACTTACCATATAGAAGCACTTTGTAGTTCTACAATTACTGACTGTAGTCCATCTGTTTCACTACATGCTTTGTTACCTGCTTTCACCCTGTTCTTCAATGGTCAGGACCCCCACAGTGCAGGTATTATTTAGGTAGTGGATGATTCTCAAGCACTGCAGTGACACTGACATGGTGGTGGTGTGTTAGTGTGTGTTGTGCTGGTATAAGGGGATCAGACACAGCCATCTACCATCAATCTACTAATTGTTAATGTAAATTACATAAATGTATATTGTTAATGAACACAGATTCTGTTAGCATTGGTTGTTGTACACTTACAGCATTTGAGTAATACTGTAGAACTGGACCATGAAGCAGTGGAACAAGGTACGTGTCAAAGTAACATCCTAAAAATGCCAGAACCCAGTGTTTCCCAGCAGTACCTCCTCAGAGCATCACAACACCTCTGTGGGTATCAGGATAAATCATGGTTCCTTTTTACATTGTGAGGATGGTCAGGTGTGTGTGTGTGTGTGTGTGTGTATTGCTTAACAGGGGAAAAGCTGCACCAGGATACACTAAAGAAAGAAGGCAAACCGACAGACGTGTTGTGATGCTCTGAGAGAGTCAGAGTCAGAGAGTCAGAGAGGTTTTATTGTCATTTCAGCTACATACAAGTACATATTGAAACGAAACAGCGTTCCTCTAGGATCACGGTGTAACACAGTACAAAGTGCAAGACAATACAAAACAGTGTAAATACAACAATAAATACAAAAATCCTATAATAAATAACTACAAAATATATTCCTAATTATCCCTAATCTAAACAAGTAATTAGAAGACAGGACTAAAGACAAGTGTTAGTACATGATGGTGAATAGATGGTACAATGGTTCATGAGGTAGTGGCATGTTGTACATTAGCAGCGTAAAACGGCAATGCAGATAAGGTGCTTAAAAATTAAATAAGGTGCAAAAATGCGAGTAAGGTGCAGAAATTAAGAAACTTGTGCATAGTAACTTGTGCATAGTAGCATAGTAACAGACAATAGCATAGTTTAGTGTGTGGCAGCAGAAAATTTCCGGAGGAAATTGTTACAGTACTGAATTGAGGAGTCTGATTGCTTGAGGGATAAAACTGTTACACAGTCTGGTTGTGTTAGTCCGGATGCTGCGGTATCGTCTCCCAGACGGGAGCAGAGTAAAAAGTCCATGTGATGGATGGGTTGGGTCGTCCACAATGCTGAGAGCTTTGCGGATGCAGCGGGTGTTAAAAATGTCCGTGAGAGATGGAAGAGCGACCCCGATGATCTTTTCAGCTGTCCTCACTACTCGCTGGAGAGTTTTGCGGTCCGACGCAGTACAATTTCCGAACCAGACAGTGATGCAGCCGCTCAGGATGCTCTCGATTGTTCCTCTGTAGAACGTGGTGAGAATGGGGGGTGGCAGATGAGATTTCCTCAGTCTTCTCAAAAAGTAGAGACGCTGCTGGGCTTTCTTGGTGATGGAACTGGTGTTGAGGGTCCAGGTGAGATTCTCCTCCAGATGAACACCGAGAAATTTGGTGCTCTTGACGATCTCAACAGATGAGCCGTCGATGTGCAGTGGGGAGTGGTCCCTTAGTGTCTTTCTAAAGTCAATGACCATCTCTTTGGTTTTATCCACGTTCAGAGACAGGTTGTTGACTTGGCACCAGTCCGTTAGATGTTGTACCTCCTCTCTGTACGCTGACTCATCGTTGTTGCTGATGAGTCCCACCACAGTTGTGTCGTCTGCAAACTTAACGATGGAATTCGAGCTGTGCATTGCTGTACAGTCGTGCGTAAGCAGAGTAAACAGCAGTGGACTGAGCACACAGCCTTGGGGAGCGCCGGTGCTCAGTGTGGTGGTGCTGGAGGTGTTCTTACCGATCCGGACGGACTGAGGTCTCTCAGTCAAGAAATCCAGGATCCAGTTGCAGAGAGAGGTGTTCAGGCCCAGCGTGCTCAGCTTTCCAATTAGATGCTGAGGAATGATGGTGTTGAATGCTGAGCTAAAGTCTATGAACAGCATCCTGACGTAAGTGTTCTTTCTGTCCAGGTGTGTAGAAGCCAGGTGGAGTGTAGTGGATATGGCGTCGTCCGTTGAGCGGTTAGGACGGTACGCAAACTGCAGTGGGTCCATGGTGGGAGGCAGTAGGGTCTTAATATGCCTCATGACTAGTTTCTCGAAGCACTTCGTGATGATAGGCGTGAGTGCTACGGGACGATAGTCATTGAAGCATGACACAGATGACTTCTTTGGCACGGGTACGATGGTGGTCGTCTTGAGGCACGTTGGAACGATGGCGCTGCTCAGGGAGATGTTGAAGATGTCAGTGAATACATCTGCCAGCTGGTCTGCACATCCTTTGAGCACTCGGCCAGGAATGTTGTCTGGTCCAGAAGCTTTCCGTGGGTTGACTCTGTGCAGAGTTCTCCTCACGTCCGCTGTGGTGAGACGAAGCACCTGGTCGTCACAAGGTGGGATCATCTTCCTCGCCAACATGTTGTTCTGCGCCTCAAACCGAGCGTAGAAGTCATTCAGCGCATCTGGAAGGGAGTCATCACTGTCACAGACGGGTGGAGTCGTCCTGTAGTTGGTGATGGCCTGGATGCCCTGCCACAAGCGCCGTGTGTCACCGCTGTTCTGGAAGTGGCTGTGGATGTTCTGGCCGTGTGCGCGCTTTGCTTCTCGGATCGCCCGGGACAGTCTCGCTCTCGCTGTTCTCAGAGCCGGCTGGTCGCCTGCTTTAAAAGCGGAGTCTCGGGCCCTCAGCAGTGCACGCACCTCTGGAGTCATCCACGGCTTCTGGTTGGGTCTGGAAGTGATGGTTCTAGTGGTAGTGACGTCCTCAATGCATTTGCTGATGTAGCAGGTCACTGAAGTCGTGTACTCCTCTAGATCAGTGTAATCGCCGTATGTTGCAGCCTCCCTAAACATGTCCCAGTCAGTGCACTCAAAGCAGTCCTGAAGAGCAGAGATGGATCCTTCTGGCCAGGTTTTCACCTGTTTCTGTACAGGTCTGGAGCGCCTGACGAGTGCTCTGTATGCTGGAATTAGCATTACAGAGATGTGGTCTGAGTATCCGAGGTGGGGGCGGGGCTCCGCCCGGTACGCACCGGCAATGTTCGTGTAAACATTATCCAGCGTGTTCGCTCCTCTCGTAGCAAAGTCCACATGCTGATGAAATTTCGGGAGAACAGACTTGAGATTTGCATGATTAAAATCCCCAGCGATAATAAACAGTCCGTCTGGATGAATGTTCTGCAGTTCGCTGATGGCTCTGTAAAGTTCGCTCAATGCTTCCTTCGCGTTCGCGCTGGGCGGAAGATACACCGCGACAATAAGCACGCTGGTGAATTCCCGTGGTAAATAAAAAGGTCTGCATCTAACAATAGCAAATTCCACCATCGGAGAACAGTACGCCACAACAAGCACAGAGTCCTTGCACCATTCGGTGTTAATGTAAACACAAACGCCTCCTCCTCGTGTTTTACCGGACTGAGCTGCATTTCTATCGGCGCGATACGATGCTAGCCCGTCTAGCTGAATGGCACTGTCTGGAATGTTGTCGCTAAGCCATGTTTCAGTGAAAATTAAAACACAACAGTCCCTGTACTCACATTGGGTAGTTCGCTGAAGTCTGATACAGTCCAGTTTATTCTCCAGAGAGCATGCATTTGCGAGGAATAACGATGGTAGAGCCGGCCGGCTTGGGTTAGCTTTTAGCCTAGCACGGACCCCGGCTCGCTTTCCACGCTTCTGCTTCCTCGAGCACCGCTTGCGGCGCCCCCTCCCCCGGTCACCTGCTTCAGGTAACACCGAGGACTGCAGGCCTGGTTTGCGAAGTAGGCGGAGTTCATACAGAGTTCGCTGCAGATCATCTTGCAGGTTGGTTTCTGACTGTTTTCTCAATTGTAGCAGTGTCTGGCGGTTGTAAACTAAGTCGAAAGTGGTTTCCATACGTTTATAAACAAAACTGTCCTAAACAAACTTACAAACTTTTCCTGAAAACAACGAAAAAAACACCGTTTTCGACCCCAGAGCGGCCGCTGCGTGTTAACGCGCCGCCATCTTGGATCATCCAAGCAGATGCTGCTGGGAAACATTGGGTCCTGCCATTCATAGGATGTTACTTTGACATGTGCTATCTACTGCTATTGCTAATGGCAGTGCCCCCTTTCAGCAGGATAACACACCCTGCCACACTGTAAAAACTGTTCACCAACAAAGAGTTCATGGACAAAGTTTTATGCTCCAGTTTTCTCAGACTCAGTACGATTACACATCAGTAAGATTTATGGAGGCCTCACCTTACACCTTACAGGCCTTAACATATCTTCTGCTTTTGTCGTGGTGCTAAATACTACTTCTTGTGGCGTCCATTCCTCGGTGTGGCAAAACTGTTTTTACGGCACAAGGGGCAACCTACAGATGGTTTTAATGTTATAGGCTTTAAATTTAATTTAAGGCTATTGCGCAACATTTGCAATGTCAACTTAGCGTAGTTTATTTTGTAGAACCCAGTACACACCATTAATCACAAATATCCAGTTTCAAGCTGAAAATAATAAACATAATTTGAAGTGTAATATATTAAATAGCCTAACTCATTAATGGAATGTTTTTGTTCCGACGCTACTGTACTGATGATCCCGAGCAGGCCATGACTACTGAAGGGACAGGTAGAGGATAGTCTAACAGAGTTATTTAAACTAAGATAGTTATTTGTAATATAAAATATAGTGTAGAGAATATACATGATATATGTTAAATTGTTCAGACATTCAGAAAGATGTCAGCACGATAGCCTAATTTATTTTAACAAATAGAGACAAATAGCCTAAATCACTATCAATTTTACACCATCATAATATAGGCTAAAAAAACTTTAAGCATGTTATGTTATTCAGCAAAATAAGCTAACCCTTAATGAAATGTTTTTTTTTAGCCTCAGAGCAGCAGATAAGCCAGTCTGATCCTGCTGGTGAACAGAGTAGGCATAGAGAGGCCAGGACTACAGAGACAGATAGAGAGGATAAAATTTAACTATTTTATGTAACAAGTTGCACACAGAACAGATGTGATGGATAGATTCTAAATGATACCCAGTACCCAGATATTCAGAATGCTGAAAATGCATTAAAATCAGCCCAGATGAAATAGGTAAACAGGAACTCTTGGAGGCCTTCATGTTAATGTACACAGAGAAGAAAATTCTCATGTCTATAGACAATGACACCGTTATTAATAAAGTTACAGAATCCAGTGCACTGCTTAGGAGGCTTTTGATGCTGTAGGTAGCCACTAAATATGTGTGTAGTGAAGCTACTTAAGAGTTTAGTGTAAACCTAACAATAGATCACCTTTCTGTTGGAAAGACAAATGCAATTTTAATTTTAAATTATTTTTATTTCAACTTATTGCTCCTGTACAAATGTAAATACGTTTTTATCTTCATCACATTATTTTTTACCTTTTAAATCTTTATTTGATTTAAATTTAAATTAAACATGTTTAAGTAAAGTGCTTTCTGTTAACTTACCATCATATACCTGAACTTATACCCAATAAAAAGGCATTGTAAGAGCTAGCTGCAGTTTCATTTATTCATCATCATTTCGATGGAAAAAGTGGGCCGGGTTTGGGCATAAAACTCCCGGGCTGAAAAAGGGGCCCACTCCGGCCCTTATGGAGGTAAATATGTAGCAAAAGTTTTGCACCTGTGAAAACGAAATCTGTAAAATTTGTACCTGTAAAAAAAAATCTGTAACTGTGAAAAAGATTTGTACCTGTAAAAAATAAATTTGTAACTGTAAAAAAAAATCTGTAAATTTTTTATCTGTAAAAATAAAATCTGTAACTGTAAAAAAGATTTGTACCTGTAAAAAATAAATCTGTAACTGTAAAAAAGATTTGTACCTGTAAAAAATAAATTTGTAACTGTAAACAAAATCTGTAAATTTTTTATCTGTAAAAATAAAATCTGTAACTGTAAAAAAGATTTGTACCTGTAAAAAATAAATCTGTAACTGTAAAAAAGATTTGTACCTGTAAAAAATAAATGTGTACTTTTATTTTCGATGTGAGAATTAAAACATTGCAGCACAGTTTCAAATCTGCCCGCCACGAGTTTTGAAACAAATATCTCAGTCAGCGTGCTGCAAACCTGATCTGTACCTGTAGCTGCAGAGGCGGGGCTTAGGGCTGCTGTAGGACTTTGTTTGATTTATCACTGCTGTAAGACTATTATGTAAAATAGTGAGTAGTGCAAGTGACATGGTAACTACTACAACCTTTTTTGTATAAAAATGTACGTTTCTATGTTATATTTCTACGTTTATATTTTATTCTTTATTACTATACCCACACTGTAGGGCTTTTTTTCTGTAATTTAGGGGTAGTAGGTGGTGCATGTCACTACATTGCTTATTACATTAAAATGTACATTTAGATTTCTTTACACGGTATGTATTTGACTGTACCGGTACTGTAGAACTTAATACAGTTGTGGTGAATGGTACATGTCACTAGGTAATACAGAACTATAACCTGGCTTTACGCACTTTTGAGAGGCTCCCTTGGCTTTTCAAGGCAGATAAAGCTCACAATCACAAAATAGCGTTAAATAAAAATAAACAGAAAGACTTTTAAAAACATAGATTGCAGTTTGTGCTTTGTTTACTGCAGAGTCAGTTCGTGCAGGTTTATTCGCTTTTGAATGTTCATTAGCCGAGAACAAGATGAAAGAAACTCGACTGTCTGGCCGAGTGTCCAATATGTCCACTATAAAACTAGCAGGGTTAAACGCATTAACACATTAACTAGCAGACAACACGCAGCAAACATCCACCATAATACCCACAGTAACACTAATAAGGAAGTTATAACGTGAGCTATGATGTTCTGATCCAACTACACTGACGGCCTTTCCCAAACCGTTCCCTCCTGACTAACACTCCACTACAGAGTGACACTCCATGTGAAGTCACACTCTGTGCTGTGAAGGGAGCTTCCAATTAAGGGAAGGGTCTAAATTCAGGAGTCAACTCTGGGACACCCTCTTTGCTTTTGAGCGGAAGAAGGAAGCTGCCGTCACCATGGCTACAGATCGACGCTTTGCTCGCCTTGCTGTCATGTCTTGCGCTCCGTTATCATTTCAGAATCTCCAAGCGGGAATACGAGCTCAGGAGACGCAAGCACCTGCTACTTTATAACTAGTATAAATGTATAGTTATGTTTTAATTCTCCAAAAAATGGTGTTAAATATGATAATAATGTTAGTGATAGTATTGTTGGGGTAAAATAATTTTGCCATTTATGAAGTTTAAGTTCACCGATTACAGATTTCATTACTTTCTTTAAAAAGACTGAAGAAGACTGTGCCTAAATTTGCCCCAACACTTATGAGGAAACCTGATATCATATTTTACTGAAAATGATGTCGGAACCTACGTGTGTAAGGTGTTTCCTCTATTCACCTTTCCTAGCTGCACTTCCGTGGATTGTGGTGGTTGTGTGTGCTCTTGTGTTCACTTGCTGCTGAAGGGTTGTATAGTGCACTCCCCCTCCATCCTAATTACTTTGGAACAGCCCTTAATGTGGCGAGCACTCCACGTGAACATGCAAACGGAGGCGGAGTGGCGAGGCGGAGTGGGTAGGGAGCGGATTGGGATTGGGGGTCTAACTTTGTGATTGACACGCTCCTTGCTGCTCTAAAAACAAGCTCTTTTGATTGGTCGGTAATTACGGTTGGTCGGTAATCTCCCCCAGTAGTCCCGCCCCCTGCACCCCTAAGCCCCGCCCCTGCAGCTACAGGTACAGATCAGGTCTGCAGCACGCTGACTGAGATATATGTTGCAAAACTCGTGGTGGGCAGAATTGAAACTGTGCTGCAATGTTTTTATTCTCACATCGAAAATAAAAGTACACATTTATTTTTTACAGGTACAAATCTTTTTTACAGTTACAGATTTTATTTTTACAGATAAAAATTTTACAGATTTTGTTTACAGTTACAAATTTATTTTTTACAGGTACAAATCTTTTTCACAGTTACAGATTTTTTTTTTACAGGTACAAATTTTACAGATTTCGTTTTCACAGGTGCAAAACTTTTGCTACATATTTACCTCCATAGGCCCTGTTCAAACCCCACCACTGCCAGGTTGCCGCTGTTGGGCCCTTGAGCAAGGCCCTTGAGCAAGGCCCTTAACCCTCAATTGCTTAGACTGTATGATGTAAGTATTTTTGGATAAAAGCGTCTGCTACATGCTGAAACTACATGTACTGTGGCTGAATGGATTATCTCTCCGTGTATGTAGGTGCCACCTACTGGACTCGAATGGTCACTGCAGCTTTACTTATAAATAATTTAACAAAACAGTGGCGTCATTTATGGGAAATAACTTACAGTATACAAAATAAATATAAATATACAAAATATTCGTGATGTAGTAATTTTATTAATCACTGTTTTCCAATCTGATCCAACTTAAACATTAAAAGTAAACAAACCAACTGTTCTACCTTTTTTACATCCACCTGTATGTAATGAAGAAGTCCGACTAAAACTTATATTTTACATTTTCAGCAGACGCTTTTATCCAAAGTGACTTACACAATGAGCAATTCAGGGTTAAGGGCCTTGCTCAGGCAACCAACAGTGACAACTTGGTGGTGGCAGGGCTTGAACCGGCAACCTTCTGTTTACTAGTCCAGTACCTTAACCACTGAGCTATCACTGGCCCCTCACTATAACTCATAATTTAAAAATGAATGAAATAAATCTGGTTTTTGTATGTGAGATTATGTAGATCAGTGATGGTTTTAATAAAACTTGAATGTTTTTGTTTTACAGAGAAGCTAAAAGCCACTCTTACTGTGAAGCTAAATGTTACTCTTAAAGTGAAGTCTGAATGGACAGATTTCTTCATAGGAGAGAACATCACTCTTACATGTTCAGTAGGAGGAGAGATCAGTCAGAGTTACAGTTACAGTTGGTATAAGAATGAAAGTGAAAAAGTTCCTACTGAAAGTAAAAGTGAATTCAGCTTTGAGGTGAATGAAGAGGCCAAATATACCAGATACACATGCAGTGGAACACAGAACGATGATAAATTCAGGAGAACATGCACTACTGTGCCTCTTAGTCAAATTATTCTGCTAAACTGTCACATTTAAATGTGACAAGATCTTCCAACTAATATTAATCTAAAATAAATACAACACAAGTAAACAAAATACAGCTAATAAACTATCATTTAATCGATGGAGGATCTTCTTCTTCTTTCGGCTTTTCCCTTTTCAGGGGTTGCCACAGCGAGTCATCCTCCTCCATCTCACTCTGTCCACTGCGTCCTCTGTCCTCACCCCAACTACTTCCATGTCCTCTCTAACTGCATCCATATACCTCCTCTTTGGTCTTCCTCTTTGTCTTTTTCCTGGCAGCTGCATATCTAACATCCTTCTACCAATATACCCACTGTCCCTCCTCTGGACATGTCCAAACCATCTCAGTCTGGCCTCTCTAACTTTATCTCCTAGTTGTTTAACCTGTGCTGTACCTCTGATTATCTCATTCCTAACCTTATCCATCCTTGTCACTCCCAAGGAGAACCTCAACATCTTCATTTCTGCCACTTCCAGTTCTTTTTTCCTGTCTTTTTGTCAATGCCACTGTCTCCAAACCATACAACATAGCTGGTCTCACCACTGTCTTGTAAACTTTTCCTGTGACCTTTGCTGTCACCCTTTTGTCACAAATCACTCCTGAAACTTTTCTCCATCCACTCCATCCTGCCTGAACTCTCTTCTTGACCTCTTTACCACACTCCCCATTTTCCTGGACAGTCGACCCTAAGTACTTGAAGTCCTTCACCTTTGTGACTTCTGCTCCTTGTAGCCTCACTGTTCCACCTGTCTCTCTCCCATTCACACACATGTACTCTGTCTTGCTACGGCTGACTTTCATTCCTCTTCTTTCAAGTGCATATCTCCACCTCTCCAAGTTATCTTCCACCTGTTCCCTGTTCTCACCACAGATCACAATGTCATCTGCAAACATCATAGTCCATGGGGATTCCTGCCTGACCTCATCTGTTAGTCGGTCCATCACCAAAGCAAACAAGAAGGGGCTCAGAGCCGATCCTTGATGTAGTCCCACCTCCACCTTGAAGCTATCTGTCACTCCTACAGCACATCTCACCACTGTCCTGCTGTCCTCATACATGTCCTGTACCAGTCTGACATACTTCTCTACTACTCCAGATTTCCTCATACAACACCACAGCTCCTCCCTTGGTACTCTGTCATACGCTTTTTCTAAATCGACAAAGACACAATGAAGTTCTTTCTGACCCTCTCTGTACTTCTCCATCAGCATCCTTAAAGCAAAGATGGCATCTGTGGTACTCTCTCTTGGCATGAAACCATACTGCTGCTCACAAATAGTTACCTCTTGTCTAAGTCTAGCTTCTACAACTCTCTCCCAGATCTTCATTGTGTGGCTCATCAACTTAATTCCCCTGTAGTTGTTACAACTCTGTACATCACCCTTGTTCTTAAAAATAGGCACCAGCACACTTCTCCTCCATTCCTCTGGCATTTTCTCACTCTCAACAATGCCATTGAATAATTGAGTCAAAAACCTCACTGCCATCTCACCTAGACATTTCCATACTTCCACTGGTATGTTATCAGGTCCAACTGCCTTCCCTTTCTTCATCCTCTTCAAAGCTTTCCGAACTTCATTCTCACTGATCTTTCCTACTTCCTGATCCATCGTTCCTATGACCTCTACTCTTCTTTCCCTTTCATTCTCTTCATTCATTAGCTCCTCAAAGTACTCCTTCCATCTTCCCATCACACTCTCCTCACTTGTTAGAACATTACCATTCCTATCTTTGACAAGTCTAACCTGCTGCACATCCTTTCCAGCCTGATCCCTCTGTCTGGCCAATCTATACAAGTCCTTCTCTCCTTCCTTAGTGTCCAACCTCTCATACAACTCCTCATATGCCTTCTGCTTTGCCTTTGCTACCTCTCTTTTTGCCTTACGTTTCATCTCCTTATATTCCTGTCTACTTTCGTCAGTCCTGTCAATGTCCCATTTGTTCTTGGCTAACCTCTTCCTTTGAATCACTTTCTGCACTTCACTATTCCACCACCAGGTTTCCTTATCATCTTTTCTCTGTCCAGATGCCACACCAAGTACCTTCCTACCTGTCTCTCTAATCACTGTTGCTGTAGTAGCCCAGTCATCTGGAAGCTCTTTCTTACCACCCAGAGCCTTTCCCAGCTCCTCTCTGAACTCTTCACCACATTCCTCCTTCCTCAGCTTCCACCATTTGATCTTCTTCTCTGATTTGACACTTTTTCTCTTCTTCACCACAACAGTCATTCTACACACCACCATCCGATGCTGTCTGGCCACGCTCTCCCCTGCCACAACCTTACAGTCCCCAATCTCTGTCAGGTTTCCTCTTCTACACAGAATGTAGTCTACTTGTGAACTCCTTCCTCCACTCTTATAGGTCACCCTATGTTCCTCCCGTTTTTGGAAATAAGTGTTGACTACAGCCATTTCCATCCTCTTGGCAAAATCCACCACCATCTGTCTTTCCTGGTTCCTTTCCTTGACACCAAACCTACCCATCACTTCCTCATCTCCTCTGTTTCCTTCACCAACATGTCCATTTAGGTCTGCTCCTATCACCACTCTCTCCTCCTTGGGAATACTCTCTATCACTTCATCTAGATCCTTCCAGAACTTCTCTTTTTCCTCTTTCTCACAACCAACCTGCGGAGCATAACCATTGACAACATTCAACATCAGACCTTCTACCTCTACCTTCAGACCCATCACCCTATCTGACACTCTTTTCACCTCTACTACGTTCTTTGCTAACTCCTCTTTCAAGACCACCCCTACTCCATTTCTCTTTCTATCCACACCATGGTAAAACAGTTTAAACCCTGCTCCAATGCTGTAAGCCTTGCTGCCCTTCCACTTGGTGTCTTGAACACATAAAACATCTACCTTCCTTCTCTGCATCATGTCAGCCAGCTCTCTACCTTTGCCTGTCATTGTCCCCACATTTAGAGTTGCCACCCTCAGTCCTAGACTCTTGACTTTCCTCCTCTCTTTCTGTCTCCTGACACGTTTCCCTCCTCGTGGTCTTCGACTAACAGTAGCACAATTTCCACCGGCACCCTGTTTGTCAACAGCACCAGTGGCGGTCGTTGTTAACCCGGGCCTCGACCGATCCGGTATGGTATCTCTTAGATGAACTCGCATGATAGTTTTGGCAAGTGTTTTACGTCGGATGCCCTTCCTGACACAACCCTCACCATTTACCCGGGCTTGGGACCGGCACAAAAGATACACTGGCATGTTTTCCCTAGTGGCTGGTTTATTTAATCGATGGAGGATAATTTATTTTAAACTTATTTACAAACCTGTATCAACCAAGTGCAATCAGATGTTATAACTTGATGAGTCTTTTGTCTCTATGTGGAGGAAGTTTGTTTCACTCCTTTTTTACAGAATTTGGCTACATTGGGTTTTTTTCTGCATGAACTGAACATTTAAGGTCTTACAGCATCTCAGAGTGATTTAAGTCAGGACTTTAAGTCGGCTGCTCCAAAGCCTTTATTTTGTTTCTTTGACCATTCAGTAATTCCACACTGCAGACTAAAGCTTGGGTCACTGTGACTGCATGGCTGGTTTTTCTCGGTGTATGTAGGTGCAGGTCGCCGCTTACTGGACTCAAATATTCATGCAGCTTTACTTATAACAATGATTCAACAGAACAGTGGCGTCATGTATGGGGCACAAACTTCAGTCGTGATATAGTAATGTTATTAATCACTGGCTAATTATCTTAGCTAGACAATAGAGGCTAAACATGTTACATCTCCTCTTCTCTCTTACTGTCTTGTTAACAATAGAGAGCTTATTTTTACATGTTTTCTGCTTTCCTGACTCTCCAGAGAATATAATAAACCTTCCTTTAGCAAAGGTGTTTAGTGGACAGATCAAAAAATTGTCCTTAATATTAAAAGTATAATTGGATAAGAAAAGGTAAGGTATTTAAACTTCATACTGTACCTACTGTCAAGTTGCCAGTGAAACTGAGTGGACAGAATAATGAAGATAGAAGATTATGCTGCTTTGCCACAAAGGCCTGATATATAGGGTGTGTTCAAAAACCTAGTGAGCTGCCTTACTGTCTACATAGACAGCTGCCTAAGTAAAGAGGATTCTAATTAATTATTGACTTATAAGGCAAATTATTCAAACAAGCTGCTTAGACTCAGTTTTTGCTAACTAAGCTAACAGAGTTAGCCTCATGCCAATCGAACCGATGAGGTGGCACAACGCGCTAACACGTCAACTAACATTTCCCTCTGTGTACCGAACAGGGTTAAATAAAAATAACTCGCTTCTCCGCATTGTCCACCATGTTGTTTATTTTTTCTGTAAGAAAAGTCAGGCTGCACTGAATGCTGGGATTGCCTTTACCACTAAGGCAGCATCGAATGCTCCTTCATTCCTGAGTCAAACTAGCGTTGAAAATTTAATATCTTACTAGTGAACATATTAAGGCATCTAGGATTTCGAACAGCCTAATTCTCAGTAGCGAGTAGGATGACGTAAAATGCGTCTATGTAGAGAGAGCACTGGGTTTACAACCATACCCATAGAGTGCTGCAGATATGACTGTCCACCCAACAGGTTCTCACATCTTTGCACATGAATTTTGGAGCTCTTTTATAGTGACCAGTGGGTTCTTTCTTCCTGACCAAGGTGCTTCCTGGCCAGATGCCCAGTTTTACTGGATCACCACTCCAGAAAGGTTTAAGGGTTGTGCCAAATTTTCTTACACTAAACTTTGCCTTGCCACAATTTGGTGAGATCCACTGATAAGTTGTTGATCTTCATGGCTTGTTTTTGTTCTGACAATGCACTGGGCCCTGATAGACCCAGCTTTGCCTTTTTAAACTATGTTCAGTCAGTTCAGATTGTAACAGGTGGACTCCTTGAGATCTAGACACATCTCAGGGATAGTTTAAGCAAACTGGATGCACCTACTAAATTTGAAATCCCACAGAAAAGGGCCTGAAATAACAGGAGAGAGAGAAATGAGAGATAACACAAAGAATGTAAAAAGGGGGTCAGAATTATTCTGAATAGACTGTAGTTTAGGGAACAGGTATGTTAATGTATTACTTTCTGTCTTACAAAAGCATGTAATTATATAAATGTGTTTCAAACAGAGACTTTACATTTTTATTTATGAGTAACTGTGTCAGATCACTATGAGTGAGAAATGTGTGTCAGAAAATGTGTGTGTGTGTGTGTGTGTGTGTGTGTGTGTGTGTGTGTGTGTGTGTGTGTGTGTGTGTGTGTGTGTGTGTGTGTGTTTCATCAGTCGGTTCATCCCTGCACAGAATCAAACTTACTGACTGTAGATTTGCTTCACATCATTTCAGTTCTGGTATTAATTTAATAGACGATAAGTAAATGAAATATATGACAGGACGTTGCTTGAAGCTGCTCGAATGAAAAATAATGTTATTATTATATAAAGCTACTTTTTACTCGTTTTTAAAGTATTTCTGATTCTGATTTTTAAAGGGGGTACTTACTTTCTCACACCAATGTATGTCAGCTTTCCCTAAACTTTTGGTCATGTGATATATTTAGGGAAGTTTTAGCAGTGTAGCTTTTTTCAGCAGATTCTGGTTTAACTTTGAAAAAAATGAGAGAATGAAAGTGATTAAATTACTTATTACTTTATTATTTATTTGTTGTAAAAGAACTAAAAGTTTAAAAGCTTCATTATTTTCTATTAACAGCAAAACCCAAGCCAACTGTGAGAGGAGAACCTCAGAAGTTCATCTACACTGGAGACACCGTTACTCTGACCTGTGATCTGGATCCGTCTACAGGATGGACTTTCATCTGGTACAGAAATGATCAGGAAGTAAATCCTCAGATCTCTGCAGATAAAATCACCACCAACAAACTCAGTGAGAAACTTTCTACTACAGGAACAACAGAGTACAAATGTAGAGCACGAAGAGAAAACTACTATTCGGAGTACAGTAGTACAGGTACCGTTACAGTGAAAGGTTTGTCAAGTTTTTTACTTTTGTATTACAAATGTAGTCAAGAAATTAATGTAAGAATTTCACTGCTCTGCAAATTGTTTTTTTAGCTAACAAAATAGACTTTAATTCATGATTAAATTAATGTTTCTAATGCAGTAAAACTTTTTACTTTAAATCAGCGGTCCCCAACCTTTTCTGCACCATGGACCGGTTTCATATAAGATATCATTTCACGGACCAGCGGGTGGCGGGCAGTTGGGGGGGGGGGGGGGGGGGGTTGTTTGGTTAAAATAGAATAACTATACTGCTCACAAATAAGCTTTTCTCACTGCAACAAAACGCTGCTCTCATTGTGTTTTTATTGCTGATCAAGCGATGTAATTATTTATTCTTTCTGTGCGGCCCGGCAATAAATGACCAGTACTGATCAGTGGCTCGGTGGTTGGGGGCCACTGCTTTAAATAAAGATTATTGTAGAATAATTTTACAATAATTTAATAACAGTCACACAATAATAATAGATAACATAATACATAATAAGAAATAAGATTCCATTGTATACGCTGCAGATCTTCTATTTGCTAAGCTGTTAAGTTTTACACTCTGATCACTCAGATGTAGAGTTGAGTTTGTATCTGGGAGAGAATTTGAGGATGTTTGCTTCCTCTTTATATGGGTTTATAATATACATTATGTGTGTCTCTCTTTAAACATGTATATAAATATAAATACAAATCAAGTCTGATGATGGAATCATGAACACTGGTATAAGTCCTTTATTTACTTAGATGAGTTGGTGATGTGCTCTTAAAGAATTTTTAGTAGGCTGGTCAGTTTGGTTGGATTTAGTTTGAGAAAATCAAGACAGTGGCGCTGGCAGGATCTGGCATGTTATGTTGTGTCAGTGCCCTTGGTAAAGGTCATTTACACTCTTTAAGATGTCTTCAAGTCTTTTCCATTTTTCTGCTGCAAAACCCAACTGCACATGAGCTTTAGGTTCTGAACTGACTGGCAGACTGTGACTGAAACTGTGCTACATGCAACAACAACGTCCCTGTTACACATCTTAAGATGTGTTTGCAGGAAGAACAAAACAAAAAAAAACCCCGAAACACTAAAATCACTTTCAAGTGGTGAAAAGGAACAACATTACTAAGTGGTAAATGCTTTACTGTCACAACTTAACTTTACTTAACTTTACTTTACTGTACTTTACTGTAAATAAAGATAAATGTTGAATAATTCTATTATAAATTAATAACAATAACCACATAATCACATAACAAAAAATAAAAACCATTTGTTTAAATTACAGGCTGAGTTTCTCACATTAAACATATATAAATACAAATACATGTTTGGATCCATCGTTTACAAAATGCTCCATAAACAATCCAGTAACACAGGTCATGTTTCAATCCACTTCTAATCCTAACAATCCTAACATTTCTAAGATTGGACTCTGTAATGAAATACTCATCAGGTTTAAAGGAATCTGTGTTGATCCTCCAGCACTCATCTCCTACATGTTGTACTCACATGATGAAAAATACCAAAAACAGAATCAATTAAAATACAATCAGTGTTTAAAACTACACATTTGTGGGTCAAAAGTTACATGAAATACATTGCTGTAAAACCTTTTTTTTTTTTTTTTGCCAGTTTCCCTATATTTGCTAATTTGTTACAGTTTATATATATGGTAGAGCTGAGATTTGATAAGATGTATTTGAGATCCCAGCTCCAGTGTGCTAGCGTGTGTTTTACCGCTGTGCCACCTGAGCAGCCTCTAATTTGACACATTTGAATGTTAAAAAAATAAAGACACACAAACACAGAATGCAGCTTTTAAATAATCATTCAGTTTATTAATTATAAACATTTTTTAAATTGTATCACCAATGTGAAAAAGTAAATGCAATCAACTGCAAACGTTTGTAAAAGAATCTTTAACGTCAATCTGTAGTAATGTAGAGCACAAAGAGTTAATAACTACTACTACTACTACTCACAGTACAGTGATCCAGTTACTGTACATTTACAGTTACTGTTACAGTGGAAGGTTTTTCATGTTTTATACTTTTATTACAGATTTAATGATGTCAGGAAATGAATGTAATAATTTCAACAAATAATTTGCAGAATCATCTTTTAGCTTGTAAAAAAAAATAGCCCAGTTATTTAAAATTCATCTTTCTAATGCAGTTAAACTGTTTTTACTTAAAATAAACAAAGATTAATAATATATAATAATACAATAAAAAAGTAAATAAAAAAAATAAAAACTGGTTGTGCCACCCTTGGCAGTATCGACTTCAATCAAACGTCTGTGATACTTGTGATGAGTTTTTATGTCACTGTGGAGATATTTAGTTTTGTTCTTCTTTACAGAATTGTTTTAATTCAGCGACACTGAAGGATTTTCTAGTATAAACTGCCTGTTTAAGGTCTCGCCACAGACTCTCAATGGGATTCAAGTCGATCTCTCCAAAAGCTTCATTTTGATTAATTGTTTGTGTTTTGAGTCAAGTCAAGTCAAGTCAACTTTATTTATATAGCGCTTTTTACAATAGACATTGTCTCAAAGCAACTTTACAAAATCCAGGACCAACAGATACAAAAAACCCCTGTTGAGCAAGCCGAGGGCGACTGTGGCAAGGAAAAACTCCCTGAAAATTACAGGAAGAAACCTTGAGAGGAACCAGACTCAGCAGGGCCCATCCTTCTTGGGTGGCCTGGAGGATATTTTAAATAAATACACGATTTACACAAAGCATACAAACACAGAATTAAATGATCTAAAAGTTATAACTGGTAATAAATAGATAAATAGATAAATAGTAATAGAGTTGTTCTTCGCTCTAGTCTTCAATAAAGTCTGTAGTGATTTCTTGTCATTCTTGGTGCAATTACTCCAGATCCGTCACATCCGGCAGGAGCAGCATCGTTGTCACGGCAGTCTCGACTTTAATCCTTAACCTCGGCGGGTGCACAGGTTTCCATCAGAATGCCTTTGGAGTAAAACAACAAAGAATGTAGTTAATAATGTACAATGCTAGTTGAGTAAAACAGTTTTACAGAGAGTTTTAGACTCCGGCAGCCCTAATTATTACAGCATAACTAAAAGGGAGAGCGAGCAGGTAACAAGGTTATGAAGGCTTTCACAGGACATCAGCGCCCATCTCCCCACCGTCATCAAACCTGAGTGATCGGATAAGAGAGGCAGAACGACAGCAACCCAACATCCCTGATCACCACAAGTTTCTATGACCAAGAACCCCCAAGCTCTGCGCCTTTGTCTATATTAATCAAAAGCCTGAGAAAATAAATATGTTTTCAGTCTAGACTTAAACACTGAGACTGTGTCCGAATCCCAAACAGAGGCAGGAAGATTATTCCAAAGTTGTGGAGCTTTGTAAGAAAATGCTCTTCCACCAGCTGTGGTCTTTTTAATTTTAGGAACTATAAGTAACCCTGCATCTTGTGAATGAAGTGGACGCGCTGGGTTGTAGTGATTAATAAGCTCACTCAGATACTGTGGAGCCAGACCATGTAGCGCTTTATAAGTTAGTAAAAGTATTTTGTAATCAATGCGGAATTTAACTGGCATCCAGTGTAGAGATGATAGAACAGGACTAATATGATCAAATTTTTTAGTTCTAGTTAGCACTCGAGCTGCTGCATTTTGAACTAACTGGAGTTTGTTTATGGATCTACCAGAGCATCCAGTTAGAAGAGCATTACAATAATCTAACCGAGAAGTTATAAACGCATGGATCAGTCTTTCGGCGTCATTAACAGATAGTATATTTCTTATTTTAGAGATATTACGCAAATGATAGAAAGCAACTCTAGTAATATTATTAATGTGTGTATCAAAGGAAAGATCTGAATCTATTGTGACACCCAAGTTTTTTACATCTGGGCTGGGAGTAACAGAGAAAGTGTTTAGGTTTAGCACCAGGTTAGACAACTTGTCTCTTGCAGCTTTACAGCCAACAAGTAAAACCTCAGTTTTATCTGAATTAAGTAAAAGAAAATTACACGACATCCAGTTTTTTATGTCGTTTACACAATCTTCAATCTTACTGATTGTGTCAGTATCATTTGGTTTGGCTGATATATACAGCTGTGTGTCATCTGCATAGCAGTGAAATTTTATGCCATGTTTATGAATAATTTCACCTAGTGGAAGCATATAGAGTGTAAATAATAGCGGTCCAAGTACCGACCCCTGTGGAACACCACACTTTACTTTTGTAGTTTCCGAGCATTTATTATTTACATAAACAAATTGCGAGCGGTCAGTCAGATATGACTGAAACCAAGAGAGTGCGAGTCCTTTAACACCTACTGTATTTTCTAGCCTCTCCAGTAAAATATTATGATTGACCGTATCAAACGCTGCGCTAAGATCTAATAGAACAAGAAAAGAGACACATCCATTATCAGAAGACATTAACAACTCGTTAACTACTCTAATTAATGCGGTTTCGGTACTATGGTTGGGTCTAAATCCTGATTGAAATTTTTCATGAATACAATTTTCATTCAAATAAGAACATAATTGTTTGGAAACGACTTTTTCTAATAGTTTAGAGACAAAAGGAAGATTTGAAATTGGCCTATAATTAGCTAGTACATGTGGATCAAGATTAGGTTTTTTAATCAGGGGTTTAATAACGGCACTTTTAAACAATTTAGGTACATACCCAAGGCTAAGGGATGCATTGATTAATGTAAGCAGGGCTCTACAATAGCTGGGAGTAAATCTTTAAGTAAACGAGTTGGAACAGGATCGAGTATACACGATGATGACTTAGATGATTTAATCAACACAGTTAGTTCATTTTGGGGAATTGGATTAAAGGAATTTAGTTGGATTAACTCGTTACAATTATCACCAATGCTGCTCGGAGTGAGTCCATACATTGAGTCATTCAGTGATGGATTTGCTTCTGTGCATCGGATTATTTTTCTGCTGCAAAACCCAACTGCACTGTGACTGAAACTGTGTTTTAATTCTCCACCATTAAACACTCACAACCACAAACCACAAAGTGTCTTTATTAATGAAAATAATATTTGATTTTATTTCTACAGAGAGACCAAAACCCACTGTGATCATATATCCTGATAATCACGTGTTTGTAGGAGAGACTGTTACTCTCAGATGTAACATAGAGAATGGAGGAGGTGACCAGAACTGGAGCTACAGCTGGAAGAAAGCAGGTTATGTTGTCAGTAATGGACAGTATTACAGTATCAGTGATGTTACACTAGCTGATGCAGGTAAATACACCTGCACAGGAACAGAGACAGGAAGCTCACGTTACTCACACCCCAGTGATGCTGTTCCACCGTCTGTATCAGGTGAGTCTGATCATCTCTTCTGTATTGAATAACATCTGTATCACATCAGCATGTATTCAGTACTGGTGTAGAAGTGAGAGGATTGTTTAGATGTTACAGTAACTCAGTCACAGTGTAAGATCTGATTAGAGCTACATGAGTATTAACATCTGAAAATGTTTACACTGCTCGTGCTCGTTATATTACACACATTTTTATCTTCCAGTCAGGATTCAGTATAAATGTAACAGAAGGTAAAATGCTTGAGCAGTTAGTGGTTGTTTCATTATTAAAGAATAATCTGTAATATAATATTTGCCTTTCTGGTGCAGCACTGATGTTCCACATCAAGAACGCTCGTTATTGACCTGATTTGTTGTCATTTAATTAGAGCTGAAATAGAACAGTTTTTTAGCACATGTGCTTTTATTGTTAAGAACCACAGATATACATTCATAAACATTTACTGAAATAAATAAAAATGTAAAATGTACTGTATCTTAAAAACATGTCTTTTTTAAACATCAATAAATTGAGAAACATTTACACTTTTATTCAAGGGATTAATGTAAGAGCACAATGAGCTGTATTATCAAGAATATGTAGCTAAAAGTGTGTGTGTGTGTGTGTGTGTGTGCGTGCGTGCGTGCGTGCGTGTGTGTGTGTTTGTCTTCTCCACCTTTGTAAAAATGAATAAAACGGTTATAAACATACAGTGTCTGATCAATCAGCTTCATCTCACAATAAAAAGTTTAAAAAAAAGTAATTAAGGGAAATGTATTCTATTTATTTAATCTGTAATTAAGAAACAATATTGTTAGAAATTCACATGTACCACAATTATCGGCACCCAATAAATCATTGGTTTAATTTGGACCAGTGTTCATTATGTATAAAGATTTATTTAAAACTTAAATCACTGATGAGAAAAATTAATTGCCCCGACTCTAAACCTAAAAACTGCTTGTGCCACCCGTGGCAGTATCGACTTCAATCAAACGTCTGTGATACTTGTGAAGAGTTTTTATGTCACTGTGGAGATATTTAGTTTTGTTCTTCTTTACAGAATTGTTTTAATTCAGCGACACTGAAGGATTTTCTAGTATAAACTGCCTGTTGAAGGTCTCGCCACAGACTCAATAGGATTCAAGTAAATATAACACGCACTGTGGTTTTAATTTGCATTATCATTACAGTCCCAACATTGTAGCAGTGTAGCTTTTATCAGCAGATTCTGTATTGAATTTGGAGAAAATGAGAGAATGAAAGTGATTAAACTTCTGTTTTTTTTTTGTAAAAGAACAAACAGCTTTAAAAGCTTCATTATTTTCTATTAACAGCAAAACCCAAACCAACTGTAAGATCAGAACCTCAGAACTTCATCTACACTGGAGACACCGTTACTCTGACCTGTGATCTGAATCAGTCTACAGGATGGACTTTCATCTGGTACAGAAATGGTCGGGAAGTGAATTATCAGACCTTTGCAGATAAAATTACCAGCAACAAACTCAGTGAGAAACTTTCAGGAACAACAGAGTACAAATGTAGAGTACAAAGAGAAAACTACTACAACAAATACTACGACTCAGAGTACAGTAATTCAGTTACCGTTACAGTTAAAGGTTTGTCGTGTTCTATTTTCTTTTCTCAGATTTGATGTAGGCAGGAAATATGTAATAATTTCACCAATCCGTTATTTTATAAAACTTTGAGCGCTGCTGAATGATCTCCTAGTTTGTAAAAAAATACTTCAATTAATGATAAAATTCTTTTTTCCAATGCATTAAAACAGTTTTTACTGGAAATAAAGATGTGTTGAATAATTCTATTATAAATTAACAACGTCATAACAAATAATAAGATCCATTTGTTTAAATTACAGGCTGAGTTTCTCACATTAAACATATATAAATACAAATACATGTTTGGATCCATCGTTTACAAAATGCTCCATAAACAATCCAGTAACACAGGTCATGTTTCAATCCACTTCTAATCCTAACAATCCTAACATTTCTAAGATTGGACTCTGTAATGAAATACTCATCAGGTTTAAAGGAATCTGTGTTGATCCTCCAGCACTCATCTCCTACATGTTGTACTCACATGATGAAAAATACCAAAAACAGAATCAATTAAAATACAATCAGTGTTTAAAACTACACATTTGTGGGTCAAAAGTTACATGAAATACACTGCTGTAAAAACTTATTTTCCTATTCGAGATCCCAGCTCCAGTGTGCTAGCGTGTGTTTTACCGCTGTGCCACCTGAGCGGCCTCTAATTTGTCACATTTAAATGTTTCTTCCAACTAAAGGTGACACACAAGCACAAAATGCAGCTTTTAAATATCATTCAGTTTATTAATTATAAACATTTTTTAAATTGTATCACCAATGTGAAAAAGTAAATGCAATCAACTGCAAACGTTTGTAAAAGAATCTTTAACGTCAATCTGTAGTAATGTAGAGCACAAAGAGTTAATAACTACTACTACTACTACTCACAGTACAGTGATCCAGTTACTGTACATTTACAGTTACTGTTACAGTGGAAGGTTTTTCATGTTTTATACTTTTATTACAGATTTAATGATGTCAGGAAATGAATGTAATAATTTCAACAAATAATTTGCAGAATCATCTTTTAGCTTGTAAAAAAAAAATAGCCCAGTTATTTAAAATTCATCTTTCTAATGCAGTTAAACTGATTTTACTTAAAATAAATAAAGATTAATAATATATAATAATACAATACAAAAGTAAATAAAAATAAAAAAAACTGCTTGTGCCACCCTTGGCAGTATCGACTTCAATCAAACGTCTGTGATACTTGTGATGAGTTTTTATGTCACTGTGGAGATATTTAGTTTTGTTCTTCTTTACAGAATTGTTTTAATTCAGCGACACTGAAGGATTTTCTAGTATAAACTGCCTGTTTAAGGTCTCGCCACAGACTCTCAATGGGATTCAAGTCGATCGCTCCAAAACCTTCATTTTGATTAATTGTTTGTGTTTTGAGTCATTCAGTGATGGACTTGCTTCTGTGCATCGGATTATTTTTCTGCTGCAAAACCCAACTGCACTGTGACTGAAACTGTGTTTTAATTCTCCACCTTTAAACACTCACAACCACAAACCACAAAGTGTCTTTATTAATGAAAATAATATTTGATTTTATTTCTACAGAGAGACCAAAACCCACTGTGAGCATTTATCCTGATAATCACATGTTTGTAGGAGAGACTGTTACTCTCAGATGTAACATAGAGAATGGAGGAGGTGACCAGAACTGGAGCTACAGCTGGAAGAAAGCAGGTTATGTTGTCAGTAATGGACAGTATTACAGTATCAGTGATGTTACACTAGCTGATGCAGGTAAATACACCTGTACAGGAACAGAGACAGGAAGCTCACGTTACTCACACCCCAGTGATGCTGTTCCACCGTCTGTATCAGGTGAGTCTGATCATCTCTTCTGTATTGATTAACATCTGTATCACATCAGCATGTATTCAGTACTGGTGTAGAAGTGAGAGGATTGTTTAGATGTTACAGTAACTCAGTCACAGTGTAAGATCTGATTAGTGCTACATGAGTATTAACATCTGAAAATGTTTACACTGCTCGTGCTCGTTATATTACACACATTTTTATCTTCCAGTCAGGATTCAGTATAAATGTAACAGAAGGTAAAATGCTTGAGCAGTTAGTGGTTGTTTCATTATTAAAGAATAATCTGTAATATAATATCTGCCTTTCTGGTGCAGCACTGATGTTCCACCTTAAGAACGCTCGTTATTGACCTGATTTGTTGTCATTTAATTAGAGCTGAAATAGAACAGTTTTTTAGCACATGTGCTTTTATTGTTAAGAACCACAGATATACATTCATAAACATTTACTGAAATAAACCTGAAATAAATAAAAAAAAAAAATTTACTGTATCTTAAAAACGTATTTTTTGAACATGAATAAACTGAGAAACATTTACACTTTTATTCAAGGGATGAATGTAGGAGCACAATGAGCTGTATTATCAAGAATATGTAGCTAAAAGTGTGTGTGTGTGTGTGTGTGTGTGTGTGTGTGTGTGTGTGTGTGTGTGTTTGTGTGTGTGTGTGTGTGTGTGTGTGTGTGTGTGTGTTGTGTGTGTGTGTGTGTGTGTGTGTGTGTGTGTGTGTGTGTGTGTGTGTGTGTCTTCTCCACCTTTGTAAAAATAAATAAAACGGTTATAAACATACAGTGTCTGATCAATCAGCTTCATCTCACAATAAAAAGTTAAAAAAAAAGTAATTAAGGGAAATGTATTCTATTTATTTAATCTGTAATTAAGAAACAATATTGTTAGAAATTCACATGTACCACAATTATTGGCACCCAATAAATCATTGGTTTAATTTGGACCAGTGTTCATTATGTATAAAGATTTATTTAAAACTTAAATCACTGATGAGAAAAATTAATTGCCCCGACTCTAAACCTAAAAACTGCTTGTGCCACCCTTGGCAGTATCGACTTCAATCAAACGTCTGTGATACTTGTGAAGAGTTTTTATGTCACTGTGGAGATATTTAGTTTTGTTCTTCTTTACAGAATTGTTTTAATTCAGCGACACTGAATGATTTTCTAGTATAAACTGCCTGTTTAAGGTCTCGCCACAGACTCTCAATGGGATTCAAGTCGATCTCTCCAAAACCTTCATTTTGATTAATTGTTTGTGTTTTGAGTCATTCAGTGATGGACTTGCTTCTGTGCATCAGATTATTTTCCTGCTGCAAAACCCAACTGCACTGTGACTGAAACTGTGTTTTAATTCTCCACCATTAAACACTCACAACCACAAACCACAAAGTGTCTTTATTAATGAAAATAATATTTGATTTTATTTCTACAGAGAGACCAAAACCCACTGTGAGAATTTATCCTGATAATCACGTGTTTGTAGGAGAGACTGTTACTCTCAGATGTAACATAGAGAATGGAGGAGGTGACCAGAACTGGAGCTACAGCTGGAAGAAAGCAGGTTATGTTGTCAGTAATGGACAGTATTACAGTATCAGTGATGTTACACTAGCTGATGCAGGTAAATACACCTGTACAGGAACAGAGACAGGAAGCTCACGTTACTCACACCCCAGTGATGCTGTTCCACCGTCTGTATCAGGTGAGTCTGATCATCTCTTCTGTATTGAATAACATCTGTATCACATCAGCATGTATTCAGTACTGGTGTAGAAGTGAGAGGATTGTTTAGATGTTACAGTAACTCAGTCACGATGTAAGATCTGATTAGTGCTACATGAGTATTAACATCTGAAAATATTTACACTGCTCGTGCTGATCATATTACACACATTTTTATGTGCAAGCCAGATTTGAAGCCTACGACAGAGAAGTTAAAGAGGAGTCTGATGCCCAGTCCCTTCAGTCCATTCACGACCTCATGCCACCCAACAATATTCCTCCTCGTGCCCCAATACAGCCTTTCCAAGCTGTCACTCCATCTTCTCCCATCGACATCTCTTGCCTGGCACAAGCTGTTCAGGACAGCATTGCTATCAACAGACTGCCAATGCCAGAGCCCACTGTATTTAATGGCAATCCAATTGACTTTATTGAATGGAAGGCCTCGTTTGTAGCACTCATAGATAGAAAGAATATTTCCACTGCTGATAAGCTGCACTACCTCAAGCGATATGTAGGTGGCTTAGCTCAAAGGTGTTTAGAAGGTACTTTCTATCGCAGTGATGATACAGCATACAGTGATGCTTGGAACAAGCTCAATCAGAGGTATGGCCAGCCATTTATCATCCAAAGGGCCTTCAGAGAAAAGTTATCTAATTGGCCTAAAATCCAAGGAAAAGATGCGGAGGGACTGAGAAATTTCTCCGATTTCTTAAATGCTTATTTACAGGCCATGCCTCACGTAAAAGGTTTAAATATCCTAAATGACTGTGAGGAAAATCAGAAGTTAATAAAGAAACTGCCTGAATGGTTAGCCTCGCGGTGGAATCGCCAAGTGACTGTTCGTCTTACGGAAGGAAAATATTTTCCAGACTTTAAGGAATTTGCAAAGTTCATGTCCGTGGAAGCCGAAACCGCCTGCAATCCAGTCACCTACCTCTTCGCTCTCCATTCAGCTGAATCCTGCAATGACAAGGTGAGCACAAGAGTCAATAAAAGAAACAAAGCCAGTGTCTTTAACACACAAACAGTGGTGGACAATGACAATCAGACAACTACAAAGGAAAGGGTCAAAACCCCATGCCTGTTATGTCAAAATAATAATCATCAGCTCTGCAAATGTCCAGATTTCCTAAAAGAGACACTGGAATACAGAAGGACCTACATCAAAGACAATAAACTGTGTTATGGCTGCCTAAAACCTGGTCACGGCGCAAAGGAGTGCCGGTTCCGTCACACGTGTGGCTTGTGCAAGGGACGACATCCTACCTGTCTTCACGACGACAGCTACAGAAAAAATGAAAATAAGGTAAAGGAACACAAAGGAAATCCTGTGCAATACAGTGAAACGGAACCAACATCTGCTACATCCCTCAACGTCACCATGCAAGGCCAGTCAGCAAACACCTCCATGATAGTTCCGGTGTGGGTCTCAAATGAAAGGGATCCATCCAGAGAGAAACTCGTGTACGCTCTGCTGGATACACAAAGCGACACAACATTCATTGAACAAGATGTAAGTAATGAACTGCAACTAACTACTTACCCAGTTAAGCTAAAACTCACTACCATGATGGGAGAAAATATGGTTTTGCAAAGTGAAAGAGCATCTGGTCTGCGTGTGAGAGGTTTCAATTCCAGTGTGCACATTCGCCTGCCCCCTGCATACACCAAAGACTGTATACCTGTGAACAGGGAGCATATTCCAACACACGACACGGCCAAAAGATGGCGCCACCTCACCATGATAGCAGACCAAATACCACCACGGCTTAGTTGCAAAGTTGGGTTACTGATCGGCTACAATTGTCCGAGAACACTCGTGCCCAGACGAGTCATAACAGGAAAGGATGATGAACCCTTTGCCATTCTCACCGACTTAGGGTGGACTATTGTTGGCTGTTCAGCTCGTCACTCTGGCTCACTTGACCAGTTAACCAGTCACTGCCACAGAGTAACCGTGAAGGAGCTACCTGCGGTGACTCCTTTAGATGTGCTCAGAATTCTAGAGACTGACTTTAGAGACACTCTGGGAAATGACACAACAGTCTCTCAAGAGGATTTGATCTTTCTTGATAAGTTAAAGGAAAATATAAAGAAAAATGAACACGGACATTATGAAATGCCCCTTCCGTTCAAAGAAAGGCCATGCTTACCTGACAACAAGCAGCTTGCTGTTGTAAGGCTTAATCACCTGAAAAGGAAGCTTATTGCAAATGAAAGGTACAAGAATGACTATGTAAAATACATGAAGGACATTATTGAAAGGGGTGATGTTGAAAAGGTATGTACTAAAGGCACTGACGGAGAAAGATGGTACATACCTCACCATGGTGTCTATCATCCCAAAAAGCCTGAAAAGCTTAGAGTAGTATTCGACTGCTCAGCAAAGTGTAAAGGAAGCAGTCTCAATGAACACCTTTTGTCAGGCCCAGACATGATAAACAGTCTGACAGGCATACTAATTCGTTTTCGGCAGCATCGCATTGCTCTGATGTGCGACATAGAAAAGATGTTCCACCAGTTCCATGTCTCAGAGAATGACCGTGACTACCTACGCTTCCTATGGTGGGAGAATGGCGACACAAGCACACCTGTTCACGAATTCAGAATGAAAGTTCATCTTTTTGGAGCCGTATCTTCACCCGGGTGCGCAAACTATGGATTAAAGCAGCTTGCCAAAGAACACAGCAACACACACCAATTAGGGTCACAGTTCATTGACAGAGACTTCTACGTGGACGATGGAGTAGCCAGTGTCGAGTCTGAAGAAAAGGCCATCTGTCTAGCAAAGGAGGCACGGGAACTGTGTGCAAAGGGAAATCTACGCTTGCACAAATTTGTGTCTAACAGCCGTGCTGTACTACAGAGCATCCCAGCAACAGAACATGCCACAGACATCAAAGGAAAGAGTCTCACATTCAATGATGCAGCCTTAGAGAGAGCACTGGGAGTACACTGGAACATTGAAAATGACTGTTTCACTTTCAAAGTCACACCTAAGGACCAGCCAGCGACACGGCGTGGCATCTTGTCATCTGTTGCCTCCGTGTACGACCCACTCGGATTTATAGCGCCCTATCTCCTCAACGGAAAGAAAGTTCTACAGGAAATGTGCCACCAAGGAACGGGATGGGACGACCCAATTCCAGAGAGGTTAAAGTTACGGTGGGAGAAATGGCAAGATGACCTTGTGAAATTGGAAGGAATACACATAGCCCGCTGCTATCAACCAGCTGACTTCGGAAAGGTAATTAAAGCAGAATTGCATCACTTCTCAGATGCCAGTACTACTGGCTATGGACAATGCACTTATCTGAGACTGATCAATGAAAAAAGGGACATTCACTGTACTCTTCTCCTGGGAAAGGCACGCGTCTCGCCGCTAAAGATAACAACTATACCCAGGTTAGAACTCACCGCAGCTGTTGTCTCAGTCACAGTGAGTAATATGCTTAAAGAAGAATTAGGGTACTCCGATATAGAGGATTTTTATTGGACGGATTCAAAGGTTGTCTTGGGCTACATTAGTAACGATGCCCGCCGTTTTCACACCTTCGTGGCAAATAGGGTGCAGAAAATTCGTCATGCCTCAGACCCCAAACAGTGGTTTTATATACCAACTGATGACAACCCAGCAGACTGTGCTTCAAGGGGGACAACGGTGGACGAGTTACTCTCGTCTAGTTGGTTCACTGGCCCTAGTTTTCTATGGAAAAATGAAATAGAAATGCCAGCAGAAGTGCCTTTAGAGCTACCTGTTGGTGACCCAGAAGTTAGAAAGGCTCAGACTTTTCAGACAGAAACCTCAGTGCAAGTAGACCTTGTGGGCAGACTCTGTAAGTTTTCTTCTTGGTCCCAGGCTGTCAGGGCAGTGGCGCGTCTTCTGCGACGTGCTAGAAAGGATAAATCAAGCACCCTCTCAACAGTTAGTGAAAGACAAAGTGCAGAGCGTCTCATCATTAAAGACCTGCAGAACCAAGCATACCAGGAAGAAATAAACTTACTGATCAAAGGACATCAGCTTCCAAGACACAACAAGCTGTATCACCTTGATGCTTTCCTGGACTCAGAGGGTGTGCTCAGGGTGGGAGGTAGGCTCAGCCGCTCATCTTTCCCTACTCCATTCAAATACCCCACAGTCATACCACAAGGACAACACATAACAAAACTCATCATTGCTCATTATCATGAAAGGGTGAAGCATCAGGGTAAAGGCTTCACCATCAACGAGATTAGAGCCAATGGCTATTGGATCTGTGGATTAAGCAGAGCAGTTGCAACATGCATCCGTCAATGTGTTACTTGTCGACGGCTGAGAAGGCCTGTAGAAGGCCAAAAAATGAGTGACCTTCCAGTGGAAAGAACAGAACCCTCGCCGCCGTTTACATACTGCGGCATGGACTGTTTTGGTCCTTTTTGGACTAAGCAAGGTAGAAAACAAGAAAAGAGATACGGGTTACTTTTCACCTGTTTTTGCTCTAGAGCAATTCACATCGAAATGTTAGAGGACATGTCTACAGACACCTTCATTAATGGACTGAGATGCTTTATTGCTTTAAGAGGTGCTGTAAGACAAATTAAATGTGACCACGGCACTAATTTTGTGGGTGCAAAAAACGAACTGAGTGCTGCACTAAAGGAATTAGATATAGACAGACTGAATACATTTCTCACAGAAAAACAGTGTGAGTTTGTAATGAATGCACCTCACGCCAGCCATGCAGGGGGTGTATGGGAACGGCAAATTAGAACTGTGCGAAGTGTCCTGAATGCCACTCTGCTGATGTCTCCTGGTAGGCTTAATGATGCATCATTACGCACTTTTCTTTATGAGACCATGGCTATAGTAAACAGTCGTCCACTTACTATTGATACTCTAAATAGCCCTAATAGTTTAGAGCCACTCACTCCCAACCACTTGATCACAATGAAATCTATTGCTGCCTTACCCCCACCTGGCATCTTTGAAAGAGCGGATCTTTATGGAAGAAAGAGGTGGCGTCAGGTGCAGTACTTAACAGAACAGTTTTGGAGCAGATGGAAAAAGGAGTATCTCCTTAACATCACAACGAGACAATGCTGGCACAGCACTAAAAGAAACCTGCAAGTCGGCGATGTAGTTATGGACACTGAGGACTCTTTACCCAGGAGCCAGTGGAGACTTGGGAGAGTCTCAGAAATCATTAGAGGCCAAGACGGACTTGTAAGACGAGCCAAAATCTTGCTGGGAGAAAGAGAACTGAATAACAAGGGAAAGCGCACCAGCAAACTTTCTCTAGTGGAACGCCCAGTCCAAAAATTAGTTTTGTTGGTTGAAGCAGTCTAAGCACAATGCAGTTATGAACTGTAGTATAGTTTCATGTGTGGTATACTGTAAATGTTTAAAGGGTTATTTTCTATGTGGAAATTAAGTGTTTTGATGTTTCTATGTTGTAAACACTAATTTGGTGGGAGTGTAAATAACCACTTGAAAGGTTATTATTTTAGGTAAATCACCTGATTAATATTTTAGATTTATTCTATTTTTGTTATTGACATGAATGCTTTGTTAATAGTATTTAATTTTGTAAAGTACAGGGGCTTTATGCCATATTATGCACTAAGGTAAAAGAGAGCTTTTATTTTGACAAAGTTCATCGGCAGTTACCTTTTGTTTTGGTTCCAGTCTATGAGATCGTCAGTAAGGTTACAGCGCTTATCAGAGACGGTGGTAACAGCGTATGTTTAATGTTTATTAGTTTAATGGACCCGTGATTGAGGCACAAGCTCTTACGGTGGTTGTAGTTTATGTGTTTTAATGTGTACTATGATAAAAGAAGAAAATAAAACAGTAAACTTCACCAGCAGTCAAGTTCATTGCCGTCACAAATTACGGGGATCCGTACAACAGAAATACATTTATAAACATTTACTGAAATAAACCTGAAATAAATAAAAAATGGACTGTATCTTAAAAACATGTCTTTTTTAAACATCAATAAATTGAGAAACATTTACACTTTTATTCAAGGGATGAATGTAAGAGCACAATGAGCTGTATTATCAAGAATATGTAGCTAAAAGTGTGTGTGTGTGTGTGTGTGTGTGTGTGTGTGTGTGTGTGTGTGTGTGTGTGTGTTGTCTTCTCCACCTTTGTAAAAATGAATAAAACGGTTATAAACATACAGTGTCTGATCAATCAGCTTCATCTCACAATAAAAAGTTTAAAAAAAAGTAATTAAGGGAAATGTATTCTATATATTTAATCTGTAATTAAGAAACAATATTGTTAGAAATTCACATGTACCACAATTATTGGCACCCAATAAATTATTGGTTTAATTTGGACCAGTGTTCATTATGTATAAAGATTTATTTAAAACTTAAATCACTGATGAGAAAAATTAATTGCCCCGACTCTAAACCTAAAAACTGCTTGTGCCACCCGTGGCAGTATCGACTTCAATCAAACGTCTGTGATACTTGTGATGAGTTTTTATGTCACTGTGGAGATATTTAGTTTTGTTCTTCTTTACAGAATTGTTTTAATTCAGCGACACTGAAGGATTTTCTAGTATAAACTGCCTGTTTAAGGTCTCGCCACAGACTCTCAATAGGATTCAAGTAAATATAACACGCACTGTGGTTTTAATTTGCATTATCATTACAGTCCCAACATTGTAGCAGTGTAGCTTTTATCAGCAGATTCTGTATTGAATTTGGAGAAAATGAGAGAATGAAAGTGATTAAACTTCTGATTTTTTTTTGTAAAAGAACAAACAGCTTTAAAAGCTTCATTATTTTCTATTAACAGCAAAACCCAAACCAACTGTGAGATTAGAACCTCAGAACTTCATCTACACTGGAGACACCGTTACTCTGACCTGTGATCTGAATCAGTCTACAGGATGGACTTTCATCTGGTACAGAAATGGTCGGGAAGTGAATTATCAGACCTTTGCAGATAAAATTACCAGCAACAAACTCAGTGAGAAACTTTCAGGAACAACAGAGTACAAATGTAGAGTACAAAGAGAAAACTACTACAACAAATACTACGACTCAGAGTACAGTAATTCAGTTACCGTTACAGTTAAAGGTTTGTCGTGTTCTATTTTCTTTTCTCAGATTTGATGTAGGCAGGAAATATGTAATAATTTCACCAATCCGTTATTTTATAAAACTTTGAGCGCTGCTGAATGATCTCCTAGTTTGTAAAAAAATACTTCAATTAATGATAAAATTCTTTTTTCCAATGCATTAAAACAGTTTTTACTGGAAATAAAGATGTGTTGAATAATTCTATTATAAATTAACAACGTCATAACAAATAATAAGATCCATTTGTTTAAATTACAGGCTGAGTTTCTCACATTAAACATATATAAATACAAATACATGTTTGGATCCATCGTTTACAAAATGCTCCATAAACAATCCAGTAACACAGGTCATGTTTCAATCCACTTCTAATCCTAACAATCCTAACATTTCTAAGATTGGACTCTGTAATGAAATACTCATCAGGTTTAAAGGAATCTGTGTTGATCCTCCAGCACTCATCTCCTACATGTTGTACTCACATGATGAAAAATACCAAAAACAGAATCAATTAAAATACAATCAGTGTTTAAAACTACACATTTGTGGGTCAAAAGTTACATGAAATACACTGCTGTAAAAACTTATTTTCCTATTCGAGATCCCAGCTCCAGTGTGCTAGCGTGTGTTTTACCGCTGTGCCACCTGAGCGGCCTCTAATTTGTCACATTTAAATGTTTCTTCCAACTAAAGGTGACACACAAGCACAAAATGCAGCTTTTAAATATCATTCAGTTTATTAATTATAAACATTTTTTAAATTGTATCACCAATGTGAAAAAGTAAATGCAATCAACTGCAAACGTTTGTAAAAGAATCTTTAACGTCAATCTGTAGTAATGTAGAGCACAAAGAGTTAATAACTACTACTACTACTACTCACAGTACAGTGATCCAGTTACTGTACATTTACAGTTACTGTTACAGTGGAAGGTTTTTCATGTTTTATACTTTTATTACAGATTTAATGATGTCAGGAAATGAATGTAATAATTTCAACAAATAATTTGCAGAATCATCTTTTAGCTTGTAAAAACAAATAGCCCAGTTATTTAAAATTCATCTTTCTAATGCAGTTAAACTGATTTTACTTAAAATAAATAAAGATTAATAATATATAATAATACAATATAAAAGTAAATAAAAAAATAAAAAACTGCTTGTGCCACCCTTGGCAGTATCGACTTCAATCAAACGTCTGTGATACTTGTGATGAGATTTTATGTCACTGTGGAGATATTTAGTTTTGTTCTTCTTTACAGAATTGTTTTAATTCAGCGACACTGAAGGATTTTCTAGTATAAACTGCCTGTTTAAGGTCTCGCCACAGACTCTCAATGGGATTCAAGTCGATCGCTCCAAAAGCTTCATTTTGATTAATTGTTTGTGTTTTGAGTCATTCAGTGATGGACTTGCTTCTGTGCATCGGATTATTTTTCTGCTGCAAAACCCAACTGCACTGTGACTGAAACTGTGTTTTAATTCTCCACCATTAAACACTCACAACCACAAACCACAAAGTGTCTTTATTAATGAAAATAATATTTGATTTTATTTCTACAGAGAGACCAAAACCCACTGTGATCATATATCCTGATAATCACGTGTTTGTAGGAGAGACTGTTACTCTCAGATGTAACATAGAGAATGGAGGAGGTGACCAGAACTGGAGCTACAGCTGGAAGAAAGCAGGTTATGTTGTCAGTAATGGACAGTATTACAGTATCAGTGATGTTACACTAGCTGATGCAGGTAAATACACCTGTACAGGAACAGAGACAGGAAGCTCACGTTACTCACACCCCAGTGATGCTGTTCCACCGTCTGTATCAGGTGAGTCTGATCATCTCTTCTGTATTGAATAACATCTGTATCACATCAGCATGTATTCAGTACTGGTGTAGAAGTGAGAGGATTGTTTAGATGTTACAGTAACTCAGTCACGATGTAAGATCTGATTAGTGCTACATGAGTATTAACATCTGAAAATATTTACACTGTTGGTGCTGATCATATTACACACATTTTTATCTTCCAGTCAGGATTCAGTATAAATGTAACAGAAGGTAAAATGCTTGAGCAGTTAGTGGTTGTTTCATTATTAAATAATAATCTGTAATATAATATCTGCCTTTCTGGTGCAGCACTGATGTTCCACCTCAAGAACGCTCGTTATTGACCTGATTTGTTGTCATTTAATTAGAGCTGAAATAGAACAGTTTTTTAGCACATGTGCTTTTATTGTTAAGAACCACAGATATACATTCATAAACATTTACTGAAATAAACCTGAAATAAATAAAAAAAAAAAATTTACTGTATCTTAAAAACGTATTTTTTGAACATGAATAAACTGAGAAACATTTACACTTTTATTCAAGGGATGAATGTAAGAGCACAATGAGCTGTATTATCAAGAATATGTAGCTAAAAGTGTGTCTGTGTGTGTGTGTGTGTGTGTGTGTGTGTGTGTGTGTGTGTGTGTGTTTGTCTTCTCCACCTTTGTAAAAATGAATAAAACGGTTATAAACATACAGTGTCTGATCAATCAGCTTCATCTCACAATAAAAAGTTTAAAAAAAAGTAATTAAGGGAAATGTATTCTATTTATTTAATCTGTAATTAAGAAACAATATTGTTAGAAATTCACATGTACCACAATTATTGGCACCCAATAAATTATTGGTTTAATTTGGACCAGTGTTCATTATGTATAAAGATTTATTTAAAACTTAAATCACTGATGAGAAAAATTAATTGCCCCGACTCTAAACCTAAAAACTGGTTGTGCCACCCGTGGCAGTATCGACTTCAATCAAACGTCTGTGATACTTGTGAAGAGTTTTTATGTCACTGTGGAGATATTTAGTTTTGTTCTTCTTTACAGAATTGTTTTAATTCAGCGACACTGAAGGATTTTCTAGTATAAACTGCCTGTTTAAGGTCTCGCCACAGACTCTCAATGGGATTCAAGTCGATCGCTCCAAAACCTTCATTTTGATTAATTGTTTGTGTTTTGAGTCATTCAGTGATGGACTTGCTTCTGTGCATCAGATTATTTTCCTGCTGCAAAACCCAACTGCACTGTGACTGAAACTGTGTTTTAATTCTCCACCATTAAACACTCACAACCACAAACCACAAAGTGTCTTTATTAATGAAAATAATATTTGATTTTATTTCTACAGAGAGACCAAAACCCACTGTGAGCATTTATCCTGATAATCACGTGTTTGTAGGAGAGACTGTTACTCTCAGATGTAACATAGAGAATGGAGGAGGTGTCCAGAACTGGAGCTACAGCTGGAAGAAAGCAGGTTATGTTGTCAGTAATGGACAGTATTACAGTATCAGTGATGTTACACTAGCTGATGCAGGTAAATACACCTGCACAGGAACAGAGACAGGAAGCTCACGTTACTCACACCCCAGTGATGCTGTTCCACCGTCTGTATCAGGTGAGTCTGATCATCTCTTCTGTATTGAATAACATCTGTATCACATCAGCATGTATTCATTACTGGTGTAGAAGTGAGAGGATTGTTTAGATGTTACAGTAACTCAGTCACAGTGTAAGATCTGATTAGTGCTACATGAGTATTAACATCTGAAAATGTTTACACTGCTCGTGCTGATCATATTACACACATTTTTATCTTCCAGTCAGGATTCAGTATAAATGTAACAGAAGGTAAAATGCTTGAGCAGTTAGTGGTTGTTTCATTATTAAAGAATAATCTGTAATATAATATCTGCCTTTCTGGTGCAGCACTGATGTTCCACCTTAAGAACGCTCGTTATTGACCTGATTTGTTGTCATTTAATTAGAGCTGAAATAGAACAGTTTTTTAGCACATGTGCTTTTATTGTTAAGAACCACAGAAATACATTTATAAACATTTACTGAAATAAACCTGAAATAAATAAAAATAAAAAATGGACTGTATCTTAAAAACATGTCTTTTTTAAACATCAATAAATTGAGAAACATTTACACTTTTATTCAAGGGATGAATGTAAGAGCACAATGAGCTGTATTATCAAGAATATGTAGCTAAAAGTGTGTGTGTGTGTGTGTGTGTGTGTGTGTGTGTGTGTGTGTGTGTGTGTGTGTGTTTGTCTTATCCACCTTTGTAAAAATGAATAAAACGGTTATAAACATACAGTGTCTGATCAATCAGCTTCATCTCACAATAAACAATGAAAAAAAATAGTAATTAAGGGAAATGTATTCTATATATTTAATCTGTAATTAAGAAACAATATTGTTAGAAATTCACATGTACCACAATTATCGGCACCCAATAAATTATTGGTTTAATTTGGACCAGTGTTCATTATGTATAAAGATTTATTTAAAACTTAAATCACTCATGAGAAAAATTAATTGCCCCGACTCTAAACCTAAAAACTGCTTGTGCCACCCGTGGCAGTATCGACTTCAATCAAACGTCTGTGATACTTGTGATGAGTTTTTATGTCACTGTGGAGATATTTAGTTTTGTTCTTCTTTACAGAATTGTTTTAATTCAGTGACACTGAAGGATTTTCTAGTATAAACTGCCTGTTTAAGGTCTCGCCACAGACTCTCAATAGGATTCAAGTAAATATAACACGCACTGTGGTTTTAATTTGCATTATCATTACAGTCCCAACATTGTAGCAGTGTAGCTTTTATCAGCAGATTCTGTATTGAATTTGGAGAAAATGAGAGAATGAAAGTGATTAAACTTCTGATTTTTTTTTGTAAAAGAACAAACAGCTTTAAAAGCTTCATTATTTTCTATTAACAGCAAAACCCAAACCAACTGTGAGATTAGAACCTCAGAACTTCATCTACACTGGAGACACCGTTACTCTGACCTGTGATCTGAATCAGTCTACAGGATGGACTTTCATCTGGTACAGAAATGGTCGGGAAGTGAATTATCAGACCTTTGCAGATAAAATTACCAGCAACAAACTCAGTGAGAAACTTTCAGGAACAACAGAGTACAAATGTAGAGTACAAAGAGAAAACTACTACAACAAATACTACGACTCAGAGTACAGTAATTCAGTTACCGTTACAGTTAAAGGTTTGTCGTGTTCTATTTTCTTTTCTCAGATTTGATGTAGGCAGGAAATATGTAATAATTTCACCAATCCGTTATTTTATAAAACTTTGAGCGCTGCTGAATGATCTCCTAGTTTGTAAAAAAAATACTTCAATTAATGATAAAATTCTTTTTTCCAATGCATTAAAACAGTTTTTACTGGAAATAAAGACAAATTCTATTATAAATTAACAACGTCATAACAAAAAATAAAAACCATTTGTTTAAATTACAGGCTGAGTTTCTCACATTAAACATATATAAATACAAATACATGTTTGGATCCATCGTTTACAAAATGCTCCATAAACAATCCAGTAACACAGGTCATGTTTCAATCCACTTCTAATCCTAACAATCCTAACATTTCTAAGATTGGACTCTGTAATGAAATACTCATCAGGTTTAAAGGAATCTGTGTTGATCCTCCAGCACTCATCTCCTACATGTTGTACTCACATGATGAAAAATACCAAAAACAGAATCAATTAAAATACAATCAGTGTTTAAAACTACACATTTGTGGGTCAAAAGTTACATGAAATACACTGCTGTAAAAACTTATTTTCCTATTCGAGATCCCAGCTCCAGTGTGCTAGCGTGTGTTTTACCGCTGTGCCACCTGAGCGGCCTCTAATTTGTCACATTTAAATGTTTCTTCCAACTAAAGGTGACACACAAGCACAAAATGCAGCTTTTAAATATCATTCAGTTTATTAATTATAAACATTTTTTAAATTGTATCACCAATGTGAAAAAGTAAATGCAATCAACTGCAAACGTTTGTAAAAGAATCTTTAACGTCAATCTGTAGTAATGTAGAGCACAAAGAGTTAATAACTACTACTACTACTACTCACAGTACAGTGATCCAGTTACTGTACATTTACAGTTACTGTTACAGTGGAAGGTTTTTCATGTTTTATACTTTTATTACAGATTTAATGATGTCAGGAAATGAATGTAATAATTTCAACAAATAATTTGCAGAATCATCTTTTAGCTTGTAAAAACAAATAGCCCAGTTATTTAAAATTCATCTTTCTAATGCAGTTAAACTGATTTTACTTAAAATAAATAAAGATTAATAATATATAATAATACAATATAAAAGTAAATAAAAAAATAAAAAACTGCTTGTGCCACCCTTGGCAGTATCGACTTCAATCAAACGTCTGTGATACTTGTGATGAGATTTTATGTCACTGTGGAGATATTTAGTTTTGTTCTTCTTTACAGAATTGTTTTAATTCAGCGACACTGAAGGATTTTCTAGTATAAACTGCCTGTTTAAGGTCTCGCCACAGACTCTCAATGGGATTCAAGTCGATCTCTCCAAAAGCTTCATTTTGATTAATTGTTTGTGTTCTGAGTCATTCAGTGATGGACTTGCTTCTGTGCATCGGATTATTTTTCTGCTGCAAAACCCAACTGCACTGTGACTGAAACTGTGTTTTAATTCTCCACCATTAAACACTCACAACCACAAACCACAAAGTGTCTTTATTAATGAAAATAATATTTGATTTTATTTCTACAGCGAGACCAAAACCCACTGTGATCATATATCCTGATAATCACGTGTTTGTAGGAGAGACTGTTACTCTCAGATGTAACATAGAGAATGGAGGAGGTGACCAGAACTGGAGCTACAGCTGGAAGAAAGCAGGTTATGTTGTCAGTAATGGACAGTATTACAGTATCAGTGATGTTACACTAGCTGATGCAGGTAAATACACCTGTACAGGAACAGAGACAGGAAGCTCACGTTACTCACACCCCAGTGATCCTGTTCCACCGTCTGTATCAGGTGAGTCTGTGTGTGTGTGTGTGTGTGTGTGTGTGTGTGTGTGTGTGTGTTTGTCTTCTCCACAAAACCTTTGTACAGATGAATAAAATGATTATAACAATACAGTGTCTAATGATTCAGCTTCATCACACAATAAAAAATGAAAAAAAAATTAATTAAGGGAAATTTATTCTATTTATTTAATCCCTAATTAAGAAACTATATCATTAGAAATTCACATGTACTACAATTATTGGCACCCAATAAATCATTGGTTTAATTTGGACCAGTGTTCATTTAGAGACGTATGTTTTGAATTCTGCTAGAAGACCAGTGACAACCAATTCTTAGTTTCTTGACTGATGAAGTGTGATTTAAAATGTCCTGGTACTTTATGGAGTCCATGATGCCATGTATCCTGACAAGGTTCTTGGGGCCTTTGGAGGGCTTCGGAGCCCCACAAGATCATAGACCCTCCGCCATACTTAACAGTGGGCATCAGGTTATTTTTGGTAAAGTCCTGCTTCTTTTTATGCCAAAACCTATTGTGAGTATTTGTTGCCCAAAAAGCACAATTTTTATTTCATCTGACCATAGAACTTGGTTCCAGTCAAAGTCCCGGTAGCCTTTAACTAACTCCTGGTACTTTGTGGTTGGACAACATGAAAGGCTTTTTCCTTCTTCAAATAATCTGTAGGCATGGTCCGTCATCTGATGGAAACTTCAGTTTAATGTTGGATATTTCTTTTTTTAGTGTGAGATGAAGCTGATTTTCATCTGATCTGTACCAGCCAATAATTGTGGAGGGGACTGTAAATGTGTGTGTGCATGTGTGTGTGTAAATGCATGTCTTTGTTCCTGTGTGTTTGTATGTGTGTGGATATTGTTTATGAATGCACACTTTTCTATCGTTAAAACCCGGGTCATAACAAGACATATGTATGTTTGTAGTTGTGTGTATGTGTGTGCTAGTGTAGCTAGCTGTGTCATTATTTAAGTGCTTGTGTGTGTGTGTGTGTGTGTGTGTGTAAATGTGTGTGTGTGTGTGTACAGTGGGGCCAAAAAGTATTTAGTCAGCCACTGATTGTGCAGGTTCTCCTACTTAGAAAGATGAGAGAGGTCTGTAATTTTCATCATAGGTACACTTCATCTATGAGAGACAAAATGAGAAAAAAAAATCCAGGAAATCACATTGTAGGATTTTTGAAGAATTTATTTATAAATTATGGTGGAAAATAAGTATTTGGTCAATAACAAAAGTTCAACTCAATACTTTGTAACATAACCTTTGTTGGCAATGACAGAGGTGAAACGTTTCCTGTAAGTCTTCACCAGGTTTGCACACACTGTAGCTGGTATTTTGGCCCATTCCTCCATGCAGATCTCCTCTAGAGCAGTGATGTTTTGGGGCTGTCGCTGGGCAACACGGACTTTCAACTCCCTCCACAAATTTTCTATGGGGTTGAGGTCTGGAGACTGGCTAGGCCACTCCAGGACCTTGAAATTCTTTTTACGGAGCCACTCCTTTGTTGCCCGAGCGGTGTGTTTGGGATCATTGTCATGCTGGAAGACCCAGCCATGTTCCATCTTCAATGCTCTCACTGATGGAAGGAGGTTTTGGCTTAAAATATCACGATACATGGCCCCGTCCATTCTTCCCTTAACACGGATCAGTCGTCCTGTCCCCTTTGCAGAAAAACAGCCCCAAAGCATGATGTTTCCACCCCCATGCTTCACAGTAGGTATTGTGTTCTTGGGATGCAACTCAGCATTCTTCTTCCTCCAAACATGGACATGTACTGGCTTAAGCAGGGGGACACGCCTGGCACTGCAGGATTTGAGTCCCTCTCGGCGTAGTGTGTTACTGATGGTAGCCTTTGTTATTTTGGTCCCAGCTCTCTGCAGGTCATTTATCAGGTCCCTCTGTGTAGTTCTGGGATTTTTGCTCACCGTTCTCATGATCATTTTGACCCCACGGGATCGAGGGAGATTATCAATGGTGTTGTATGTCTTCCATTTTCTTACAATTGCTCCCACAGTTGATTTATTCACACCAACCTGCTTGCCTATTGTAGATTCACTCTTCCCAGCCTGGTGCAGGTCTACAATTTTCTTCCTGGTGTCCTTCGACAGCTCTTTGGTCTTGGCCATGGTTGACTGTTTGAGGCTGTGGACAGGTGTCTTTTATACAGATAACGAGGTCAAACAGGTGCCATTAATACAGGTAACAAGTGGAGGACAGAAGAGCTTCTTAAAGAAGAAGTTACAGGTCTGTGAGAGCCAGAAATCTTGCTTGTTTGTTATTGACCAAATACTTATTTTCCACCATAATTTACAAATAAATTCTTTAAAAATCCTACAATGTTATTTCCTGGATTTTTTTTTTCTCATTTTGTCTCTCATAGTTGAAGTGTACCTATGATGAAAATTACAGACCTCTCTCATCTTTCTAAGTAGGAGAACTTGCACAATCAGTGGCTGACTAAATACTTTTTGGCCCCACTGTATGTTTGTAGTTGTGTGCATGTGTGTGTAATTAAATGCAAACTGCACATAAACTGAAATAAACAATAAGAGAGATTATCAGGGGGGCAAATACTGTTTCACAAGTTCACAACACTGTATATAGTTTTGATGTGAAATCTGAACATCAGCTGTCTACAAACTTTTGGCGATGTGATATATTTAGGGACGTTGTAGCAGTGCAGCTTTTACCTGCAAATTCTGTATGAAATTTGGAAAAAATGAGAGAATAAAAGTGATTAAACTGCTGATTTAGCTGTTAAAGATTAAACTGCTTTAAAAGCTTTATCATTTTTTATTAACAGCAAAACCCAAACCAACTGTGAGATTAGAACCTCAGAACTTCATCTACACTGGAGACACCGTTACTCTGACCTGTGATCTGAATCAGTCTACAGGATGGACTTTCACCTGGTACAGAAATGATCAGGAAGTAAATTCTCAGATCTCTGCAGCTAAAATCACCACCAACAAACTCAGTGAGAAACTTTCTAATACAGAAACAACAAAGTACAAATGTAGAGCACGAAGAGGAAAATACTACTACTCAGAGCTCAGTGATCCAGTTACTGTTACAGTTGAAGGTTTGTCATGTTTTATACTTTTTTGTACGGATTTGATGAAGTCAAGAAATTAATGAAATAATTTAATCAGCTTAATGTTATTTGATAAAACTGAGCGCTGCTAAATGAACCCCTAGCTTCAGTTTGTCTTTCAGTCAATGCTAAAATTAATATAATTCTAATGCAGTAAAATTATTACTTTAAATAGTTATTCAAAGATAAACATTGAATAATTCTATAATAATTTAATAACAATCACATAATAAAAAATTAGAACCATTTGTTTAAATTGCAGAGGTTTTATTTGCTAAGCTGTTGAGTTTTACACTGAATGATTTTCTACATGATTAGTTAGTTAGTTGAGTTTGTATTTAGGAGGGAATTTGAGCATGTTTGAATTCCGAATGTGTAAAACTGATTTAGTTTCTAGTAACATTTAGTATTTTTTGATTTAGTGTTTCACTACTTTAATGTCATGCACTTATTTTATTATTTATTACCATAAAATAGATTATTTATTTATATAATAATTTATTATTTTTCTACAGCGAGACCAAAAGCTGCTGTGATCATAAATCCTGATAATCACGTGTTTGTAGGAGAGATTGTTACTCTCACATGTAACATAGAGAATGGAGGAGGTGTCCAGAACTGGAGGTACAGCTGGAATAAAGAAGGTTCAGACCAAACTGTCAGTAATGATCAGCAGTACAGAATCAGTGATGTTACAGAGAATCATGCAGGTAAATACACCTGTACAGGAACAGAGACAGGAGGATCACGTTCCTCACACCCCAGTGATGCTGTTCTACTGACTGTATCAGGTGAGTTTGATCATCTCTTCTGTATTTAATAACATCTGTACAATGTGAAGAAAAGTATTTTTCTTTCTTTTCCCAAAATCTTTTTCTTTCTGTATATTGGTTACACTTTTATGTTTCAAAGCATCAATTTAATATTAAACAAAGATCCAAATAAACACAAACTGATTTTTTTTAATGATGATTTTATTTGTTGAGGGGAAAATTTTGTTAAGCCCTACCTGTCCTGTGTAAAAAGTAATTACTAATTAAGTATTATTAGCTACTAAATCAACCAGTTATAATATTTTAGTTAAAAATGGTGTTTAATTTTATTAGCCAGACTCAGACAGATCACTGACAGACCTGCTGAATCTAACCATCACTGACACAGAACCTGTCTGACACTAAGGTTTTAAAAAGAAGCACATGATTCCATGTTCTAAAAGGATTCAGGTACAGATATAAAATGAATTTATTGAAATCTACCAGTTTAAAAATGTTACTGATGGTCTGTCTGAGAACCTGGTTAGCTGCCCTGCTGCCCACCGCCTGTCTAAGCAGCTGCCTTGATAGAGAGGATTCTAACTGACTTTAAAAGGCAGATTATTTAGATGCTCTAGTTATGTTTCTGACTGTCCGCACCCACCACCACAGTTTTGGCTAACTAAACTAACAGAGTTAGCCTCAGGTCATTCAAACCAATGGGATGAAGCGACACAAGCAGCTAGCACACCAGCTAACATCTCCCTCTGTGTACCGAAAACTGTTAATATGTCACTGACAAACCCAAAACTGCAAATAAATAACAATTTTACACCTTTATGAATAATATTAACCTTTTTCATCCTCAGTATTAGAATTTTTCTGTGTGAAAAGTTGTGCCGCACTGAATGCTGGGATTGCCTTTGTGGCTGAAGAATCACACAGAGCTTAGTCAGAATATCGGTCAGAATAGACAAATTCTGCTTTCAGGAAATCCTAATGTGAATGTCCACCCTACAGCTGGGTTATGCAGTGGGACGATGATCCAAATCACACAAGCAAGTCCACCAGTAAATGGCTAAAAAAACAAAATAAATAACGGCTGACACAATCAGTTATTAGGTTTAAGGGGAAAATTACTATTTTACGTGGGTGATAAAGGTTTTGAATAAATTTGATTATTTAAGATCTGCATTTTGTTTTTACTTGTCGTCTTTTATCTAATATAGAAACAGATATTTTAAAACTCAAGCTTTAACATTTGTGACAGTAAAATATTTATACTTGTTTACAAAGTATTTTACAAAATTATCTTATCATACAGTAAATAAAATGTAATCAGTTTGGATCGAATGAATGAATAAACAAGCCATTAGGAAGCCTGAAGACCTATAATTGCTAGGCTGAAACAGGTGGGAGGTGGCCCCTTTCAGTGTCAGTCCCAAACCTGAAGAAAATACATTAAAAAAAAAAAATAATTATAAAAAAAAAAAAAAAAAAAAAAAAAAATAATAATAATAAATAAATAAATAAAAAAGTCTGCTATGCCAAGTCTGCTATGTGGGCCAGATCTACTGTGCCAACCCCTGAGCATCCTAAAAGCCATGAGCAATATAACACAGCACTGTCTGATAATGTGTTATGCACATTCTCCATCATCACCTCAGTGCAATATTACATAAAGCTGTAAACTATTACATAACATTAAAAACCAGCTGAAGTCATGCTGAGGTTTTACACCCATCAACCAATACATTCGGACCAGGCCCCTACTTTTTTTTTTTTTTTTTGTAACAATCATTTAGGTGAGGGCCAGGAAATATAAAATGTTGGGCTGATGGAATTTATTTTTAGTTCACGTGTTAAATGCAGCAGATATTGTGATTTGAATGGCCGCGGTGAGGTTAAAGGAGGCTACTTTAGTCTGGATACCACAGATGAGGGATAACCCTCTTATTAGACACACTTTGGTAAAAAAAAACACTATTCAAAAATCAATAAATAATAATCACAAAAAAAGTAAAGAAAGAAATAAACAAACTCCAATTTAAAGAAATACAAACAAAATACTCTTTAACTCTATAGGTGTTCTCCACTCAACCTCTCAGTCTAGACTCAAGAGCCATGTTCAGTTACCTGGCTATAGGTGCTTGGACTAAACCATTTCCCATATAACAAAACAAAAACAATCTATTATTTAATCTAGACCTTATTTTGCCAAATAATCAAATTCAGAATTTATCAATGTGTCTTACCATAACATCTGTGGCAATCTTTATATAATATAAAAGCACATCTGTACAGTATTTACACATTTCCATGCACGCGAGATGGTATGCACCACGCTACAGAAACCTGGAAATAGTCCTCGCGCAACTTTCTCTGGTTTTTTCGGACGTCCTGCGAAATGGTTGCAAGACTGCTATACGGTAAGTTCATTGAATAGTTTTTTAAAAATATTATTATTATTGCAGTAATGTAGATTGTAAATGTTTTGTCCGTTAAAACTTCTGAGTTGGCCACCCTGAGAAGTTTACTGAAGTTGCGTTTTTTCCCCTGTGTTTACAGATTCCAGTCCCTGAATTATATTCTCCGTTTTTCCCACACAACACCATTGTTATATTTATAATAAAGTTTCTTTAAAGCATATCCTGAGTCTTGAAGTTTTTTCCATATGTAACGGACAGCAGCTCCGTCACAGATATGATCAGCATAATGACCTGAGTGGCTTTGATGAAGGCCACATTGTTATGGCCAGTTGACTGGGTGGAAGTATCACCAAACAGCGAGCGGTGTCACATGCAGTCTTGGTGAGACAGTGGTGACATGAAAGCCTAACAAAAGTGCGACTGTGGCTCAAGTTTCATATTATTTTAATCCTGGTGATGAGGTGAATGTGTCACAACACACAGAGCATCAAACTCTTCTGTGTATGTGGCAATGTAGATGCATGTGAGTCAGAGTGCCCATGCTAACTCTTGCTCATTGCTGAAAAAAAACAGTAGGCGTGTAGGTATGGAACTGAATATTGGAGAAATGGAAACAGGCTGACTGGTTGATCAAATTATGTTCCAAGTTCCACCCCAAGATCATTTGGATTTGGCACATGTACATTATTTATCCAGAGAAGCCACAAGGATGCTCTGTAGGACGGTCCACTTGATAACATAGATAAGTTGAAGGATCTGTTGGTAATGTCCTGGTACCAGGTAGACGTCTTATGGAGTCCATGTGTCTGTGAGAATATTAGGTGGGTGGTCGTAATGTTTTGTCATGGTTTACTTGGGAATTAAAAAATATCTGTACCTGTTTTATTTCTGTGACTGAATGATTAAAAAATACAGTGATGCATTACTTTAGGATTGATTTATTTAGTATCATTTTTACTAACCATTTTATTTTTGTCACTGTGTCAAATGAAGAAATGCACCCTAAACAGGGAACAAATCCATCACAGGTAGTTTAGGTGTCATTAATAGAACTATCACTCCTACAGTGTATCACAAAAGTGAGTACACCCCTCACATTTCTGCAAATATTTTGTTATATCTTTTCATGGGACAACACTATAGACATACAACTTGGACATAACTTACAGTAATCAGTGTACAGCTTGTATAGCAGTGTAGATTTACTGTCTTCTGAAAATAACTCAACACACAGCCATTAATGTCTAAATAGCTGCAACATAAGTGAGTACACCCCACAGTGAACATGTCCAAATTGTGCCCAAAGTGTCAATATTTTGTGTGACCACCATTTGCGCCACAGGTGCTCAATTGGGTTTAGTCCATCACCTCAAGGCAGTTGTCATCTTGGAGGTTGTGTTTGGGGTCGTTATCCTGTTGGAAAACTGCCATGAGGCCCAGTTTTCAAAGGGAGGGGATCATGCTCTGTTTCAGAATGTCACAGTACATGTTGGAATTCATGTTTCCCTCAATGAACTGCAGCTCACCAGTGCCAGCAACACTCATGCAGCCCAAGACCATGATGCTACCACCACCATGCTTGACTGTAGGCAAGATACAGTTGTCTTGGTACTTTGGTACTTCTCACCAGGGCGTCGCCACACATGCTGGACACCATCTGAGCCAAACAAGTTTATCTTGGTCTCGTCAGAGCACAGGGCATTCCAGTAATCCATGTTCTTGGACTGCTTGTTTTCAGCAAACTGTTTGCTGGCTTTCTTGTGCGTCAGCTTCCTTCTGGGATGACGACCATGCAGACCGAGTTGATGCAGTGTGCGGTGTATGGTCTGAGCACTGACAGGCTGACCTCCCACATTTTCAACCTCTGCAGCAATGCTGGCAGCACTCATGTGTCTATTTTTTAAAGCCAACCTCTGGATATGACGCCGAACACGTGGACTCAACTTCTTTGGTTGACCCTGGCGAAGCCTGTTCCGAGTGGAACCTGTCCTGGAAAACCGCTGTATGACCTTGGCCACCATGCTGTAGCTCAGTTTCAGGGTGTTAGCAATCTTCTTATAGCCCAGGCCATCTTTGTGGAGAGCAACAATTCTATTTCTCACATCCTCAGAGAGTTCTTTGCCATGAGGTGCCATGTTGAATATCCAGTGGCCAGTATGAGAGAATTGTACCCAAAACACCAAATTTAACAGCCCTGCTCCCCCATTTACACCTGGGACCTTGACACATGACACCAGGGAGGGACAACGACACATTTGGGTACAATTTGGACATGTTCACTGTGGGGTGTACTCACTTATGTTGCAGCTATTTAGACATTAATGGCTGTGTGTTGAGTTATTTTCAGAAGACAGTAAATCTACACTGCTATACAAGCTGTACACTGACTACTCTAAGTTATATCCAAGTTTCATGTCTATAGTGTTGTCCCATGAAAAGATATAATGAAATATTTGCAGAAATGTGAGGGGTGTACTCACTTTTGTGATACACTGTATATACAAACCGGATTCCAAAAAAGTTGGGACACTAAACAAATTGTGAATAAAAACTGAATGCAATGATGTTGAGGTGCCAACATTTAATATTTTATTCAGAATAGAACACAAATCACAGATCAAAAGTTTAAACTGAGAGAATGTATCATTTTAAGGGAAAAATATGTTGTTTCAAAATTTCATGGCATCAACAAATCCCAAAAAAGTTGGGACAAGGCCATTTTTATCACTGTGTGGCATCCCCCCTTCTTCTTACAACACTCAACAGACGTCTGGGGACAGAGGAGACCAGTTTCTCAAGTTTAGAAATAGGAATGCTCTCCCATTCATGTCTAATACAGGCCTCTAACTGTTCAATCGTCTTGGGCCTTCTTTGTCGCACCTTCCTCTTTATGATGTGCCAAATGTTCTCTATAGGTGAAAGATCTGGACTGCAGGCTGGCCATTTCAGTACCCGGATCCTTCTCCTACGTAGCCATGATGTTGTGATTGCTGCAGAATGTGGTCTGGCATTATCTTGTTGAAAAATGCAGGGTCTTCCCTGAAAGAGATGACGTCTAGATGGGAGCATATGTTGTTCTAGAACCTGAACATAGTTCTCTGCATTAATGGTGCCTTTCCAGACATGCAAGCTGCCCATGCCACAAGCACTCATGCAACCCCATGCCATCAGTGATGCAGGCTTCTGAACGGAGCGTTGATAACAACTTGGGTTATCCTTGTCCTCTCTGGTCCGGATGACATGGCGTCCCAGTGTTCCATAAAGAACTTCAAATCGTGACTCATCTGACCACAGAACAGTCTTCCATTTTGCCACACTCCATTTTAAATAACCCCTGGCCCAGTGCAAACGTCTGAGCTTGTGGAGCTTGCTTAGAAATGGCTTCCTCTTTGCACTGTAGAGTTTCAGCTGGCAACGGCGGATGGCACGGTGGATTGTGTTCACTGACAATGCTTTCTGGAAGTGTTCCTGAGCCCATTCTGTTATTTCCTTGACAGTGGCATTCCTGTTTGAGGTGCAGTGACGTTTAAGGGCCCGGAGATCACAAGCATCCAGTAGAGTTTTACGGCCTTGACCCTTACGCACAGCGATTGTTCCAGATTCTCTGAATCTTTTGATGATGTTATGCACGGTTGATGATGATAACTTAAAAGTCTTTGCTATTTTACGCTGGGTAACACCATTCTGGTATTGCTGCACTATCTTTTTGCGCAACAATGGTGGAATTGGTGATCCTCTTACCATCTTGGCTTCTGAGAGACACTGACACTCTGAGAAGCTCTTTTTATACCCAATCATGTTGTCAATTGACCTAATTAGTGTTAATTGGTCTTCCAGCTGTTCGTTATATGCTCAATTTCCTTTTTCCAGCCACTTATTGCTACTTGTCCCAACTGTTTTGGGATTTGTTGACACTGTGAAATTTTGAATCAACATATTTTTCCTTTAAAATGTTACATTTACTCAGATTAAACTTTTGATCTGTCATCTATGTTCTATTACGAATAAAATATTGACATTTGCCATCTCCTCATCATTGCATTCAGTTTTTATTCACAATTTGTTTAGTGTCCCAACTTTTTTGGAATCCGCTTTGTATAATTCTATTCATAAAAATGATAGTATTAAATAAAAATCATTTAAAAAAATTCATATCATTAGTGTACATGTCTGTTTCATGTGTTCTGGAGCTGTATGTTGGTATATAAGATCAAGCGACCACATTTTTAATGAGATTTAGCAAATGTACCAATTACATGTGATCTGCTTTATCAGATCTTCAGTTTGAGTCACTGGTTTAAAAACAGAAGATACATGTTAAATTAATATTTAACTCGAATCACTTCTTATTAAAGATGGCCAGCTGCCTCTGCACACGGTCATTTGCATATTCTGAATGGGCCAAAGTCTTTTGCAATTTTTTTAAAATTATGCACATTTATGAGGACAAAGTTGTTCAAAGCTGTTAATCAAGGCTGATACAGTAAATCACATGGACAGTAGGTACGTGTTTCTGTGTGTGTGATTACTGTGATAATCAGATCTATATGTAAACTGAACTGTGTTTCATCTCTAACAGAAAAACCAAAACCTGAACTCACATCTAACCATAAAGTAGCTGCACTAGCAGGAAACTTAGTGCTTCTGTACTGTGAACTGAACCCAACTGCTGGATGGAACTTCTACTGGTACAAATACACACAGAACACTGAGACTGAGACTACAACACACCCCTCCTACACCATCTACTCAGTTAGTGTCTCTGATGGAGGCCAGTACTGGTGCAGAGCTGGAAGAGGAAACCCAGTCTATTATACACATTACAGCAATGCACTCTGGGTAAACGTTACTGGTGAGTAAAATAGTTCCTGCTAAATAAGTGATAGTCTCACTATTAAACCACATTCTTCTTTTCCACATTCCTCACCCAAACATACCATGAGCTTGTTTACATTTACATCTTTGGCATTTAGCAGACACTTTTATCCAAAGCGACTTACAGTACAATGACAGTATATTATATAAACAATTGAGGGTTAAGGGCCTTGTTCAAGGGCCCAACAGTGGCTACCTGGCAGTGGTGGGGCTTAAACCAGCGACCTTTCAATTAATAGTCTAGTACCTTAACCGCTAGGCTACAGCTGCTTGTTGGACATCTCAAATGGTATGAAAACAGAGTGACCTAATTGTGATCTTTTCAGCTATAACAACAGCCACTGTTCTGAGAGCGCTTCTCACAGGACTTTAAAGTATGACTGTAACAATTTGTGCTCATTGAGTCAAAATAGTATATGTGTGGCTGGGCCCTGATGTTAGTCATGATGTTCCAGTTGCTGCAAAGCTAGAAGCATATAATTTTCTTTAAATAATTGATTTATTATGCTTGCTGTCAGTTGTTGTGCCTGAAATACATGAATTAAATAACTAAAAGGGTCCCAGTACTTCCAAATAGTGTATCATATTTGACAACAGTCTCTTTATAGTTTTATATTAACCCTTGTGTAACCCAGAGTAAATCCACACAGACACAGGGAGAACATGCAAACTCTACAAAGGAAGGACCTGGACCGCTTCACCTGGAGATCAAACCAGAGACTTACTCTCTGTGAGGCAACAGTGCTGCTCACTTAGCCACAAAGCCACCCCCATCATGCAGGTTAAAATTGTCATTGAGAATCATCATTTAAAGATTTCAAGTGTAAAGATTTCTCTGACTTTAACATTGTGCTAATACTCAACAATCATGAACTCCTGATTAGAAGGGTTCAGCTGGTGTTTGGGAACATTTTATTGAGCACAAATTAGTTGCAAGTTTGAATGCCCCTACAGTTCCCTGACTTTATCATAAAAAAAAATTCTGGAACAATTTGTCCCATGTTGTCTTTTATCCATATTTCACTCATCATGCCTGCAGTATTCTATATACATAAACTCGTAGATGGTGATAGTGTTTCTTTAATAATGAAGAGATGAATCCTGTCCTTCCACCAAAAAAACAATGTTCTATTAGACTCTCAGCTATCTGAACTAGCGATATATAAAATAGTGTGAGCCTCAAAATTATAAAACTTTCTGGTGCTTTATTAAACATTGTTACTTATAAAAAATATTAATTCATTTATTCACTTGGTTTTGATCTTGCTGGGTGTAAACACTGGGCCTAAGGTAAAAATGCACCAAGACATTGTAGAGCACCATACATTCACCTCTTCACTCACTTCACAAATAACACAGCTAGTTTACATTCAGTGTGTTTTGGGAGGTAGAAGGTAAATGAAGTACCTGGAGAAAACCATCATGAACACAAAAAAAAACTTCTTACAATGACTAAAATCTGTACAATGTTGAAATGTCACTGTTCTACAGCATGGATGTTAAAAACAGATGATAAAATCATGTAAACGATCATGTGTGTGTTTAAGGTGAATCTTCTTCAGTTTCTCTGATCATCAGTCCCAGCAGAACTCAACACTTTACTGATGAATCTCTCTCACTGAGCTGTGTGGATCAGAATAAATCTACTGAATGGAGAGTGAGAAGATACACTGACAATCGAGGAGTGTTTGACTGTTCATTAGTATCAGGAATAGACGGAAGATCTACATGCAACATCAGCTCCCTCAACACATCCCACACTGGAGTGTACTGGTGTGAATCTGAATCTGGAGGCAGCAGTAATCCTGTCAACATCACAGTGCATGGTGAGTCTACAGAGCTCTCATTATTATTATTCATCTTACAAAACTGACAAGTCAATTTTCAAATCTAAGACTTATAAATGGAGTGTTAATTGAGTAGTATGCAGTAATTTCCCCCTGACTGCCTTTGTTATTGCATATTGCATATGTTATTGCATTGTTGCTCTTGTAAACAATCTATTGTCTATTTAAACTTTTGCACCACCTTAAGCAGTGGTAAATACGACCAAACACTTTTTTGACTTGACTAATTTAATATTAAAAATCTCTAGTTTGTCAACAAATGCATGAGGAAAATTTTTGAAATGTTTAAAAATGGTTCCTTAAAAAAGATCAGAATGGACTTTCATATTTCTTCCTCTACAGTGCATAATATCAATAAATAATTCAATGAATCTGGAAGAGTTTCAGTGCATAAAGAGCAAAGGCACAAGCTTTAGCTAAACACTTGTGATCTCTAATTCCTCAGAGAGCACTGCATCAAGAACCGCCACTCAGCAACAGCTGATACCACATAGGCAGTGGATTAGGCTTTGTCAAGCACTACAATACAGAGTTACATGCACAAATGTTACTTAAAAACTTACTGTGCAAAAAAGCCATGCCTAGAAGTGATTTCAAGTTCACTGGGCTTGGAGGCATCTAGGATGGACCATCATACATTGCAAACATGTATTATGGTCAGATGATTCAGAATTCTAAATTGTTTTTGAAAAAAAAAACGATGCCAGACCAAGACAAAAAGGACCATCCAGACTGTTATCACCACCAAGTCCCAAAGTCAGGGTCTGTCATGGTATGGAGGTCTGTCAGTACCAGGGTCTGTCATGGTATGGGGGTGTGTTAGAACCAGGGTCTGTCATGGTATGGGGGTGTGTTAGTACCAGGGTCTGTCATGGTATGGGGGTGTCATGTCGGGAGAGAAAGGACCCTTCAGGCCGAGATAACTAAATACATTATTTTATTAACATAACAGAAAATGATATTAATAACAAAAGATACACAACATAAACCAAAAAACCCCCGGTGAGTCGCGAACCCCTATCGCCAACTGCGAGGCCGTCACGCTCCGTACTGCAGCTCCAGAGCCAATCTGTTGGAAAATAGAGAAATGCCGAACGTGCGTGTGCGCAGTTCGAAATAAGAGACGGTTCTCTCGCTCACCGCGCCTCCGCGTAGCCAGGGAGAAGCCGCTCTATAGGAAATGAGAGAAATGCCGGACGCGCGTGTGCGCAGTCCGAATTAAGAGAGCCAGACGGCTTTCTCATCCGCCGTAGCAGGAATGGAGCCAATCTGTAGGGAACTAGAATAGAGGGATGGCTTGGTCATCAGCCGCAGCTGGAATGCAGCCAATCCCTGGGAAATGCGAGAGAAAACCGAGCTCGCCTCGGCGCAAAATTGTTAGCAATTAAATAATTAATTATATAATTAATGGCTAATAATCAATTACGGGGCACCACTGGCATTTTTAAGGAAAAATTACCAGGAAAACTAAATTCATAACAGATTAGTCACTTCTGGTGGAGTTAAATTCGTTTGGTTGATTATTTCTCTCACCCAGGTAATCAAACTCACAGCGCAAAATGTTTGAATCATTATAATATTTATTGAATCCTAAAAAAAATAACACATACAATGACAGTTAATATGTAAATTGTATAATTAAGTGGTAATGATAAGACTAAAAATCTGTGTGTAAAAAACATTACTGGGAAATAACAATAATTATCTATAGTGGATTGAATGGTGGGTAGAACCAGAAGTGTATGTTATCGATTAATAGTGGAACAAATAAAAAAAGTATAAAAACCAAGCACTTCACCCATGAACACATGAGGCATGTACCTGTTGGCTATTGAAGGAAGTCTTTGCATGCTGCATCACCTGAATTAAGTTTGAATAGGTCAAATTGTTAAAACCATGTAAATGTAATGAACACTGGTTTTTATTTGCATGATCCATACTGTCCCAACAATTTCTGATTTAGGGTTGTATAATGAAGGTCCTGTTGATGGTGGTGTGATTTTACACACCATTTATTAAAGTAGTGTGTGATTTGAAACATAGCATGTTTTTTATAATATTATAGTCTGTAACTGACTTTTTAACTTCTTAAATACATTTAGTATCAAACACTATTTAAAGCATTTTTCTAACATTATATTGTATTCTAATAAATTTAGTAGTAAATGATTTCTCATTTATGTAAACAAATATAGGATGGGATTGTAATGGGAGACGTAAACAATGTATCATCATGTTTAACTCTGATTGGGTTTCTACACACAACTCAGTCCTAATTTGTCCTCTTTGTCAGTGGCGGAGCCAGACAATTTCCATAGGGGTGGCCAGACTGAGACCATTGCTCACACAGGGGTGGCACAGAAACTGATACCTTTTTTATGTGGTCACTCACTCATTTACTTATACAGACAGTAAGTGCCATGTAGAATTACATCACGAAGACCTGCATACTAATAATAAGCTTTTTTTCTCTTTATTTTCTTTGACAAGTGAAAAAACAAAACACAGCAACCTTAGCATTATGAGAAATAATTTCAAAGATATTCCTTTGCAATACTTTATCATTTGGCTGCCAACTTGTGTGTACTGATGAGACTCAATTGAATCCCAGAACATGCCAGTGTGAATGCATGGAAAACAAATTTTAATTTTCTTTCAAGAACATGATACAGACTGACCAACACTATTAAGCCAAATCAGCATTGAAAATTGACTTTACTTTTAATAGCCTTCTACAATGCTGCAGCTTCTTAAAACGGAATATTTTCTTTTAAATAGAAGTGTTATTTACCTGCTATTAAATTGTTTTCCAACAAAATCCGCCCAATTTGGCAGATAATCGCCCAATCTGGCAACACTGAAATGCGCAAAGCCAGCTGGCGCTTTTACTCGTAGCGCGCCACGAATATTACTAAATAGTAATAGTAGTACTAGTAGCACTAAATAGTACTACTTCTGTAATTGTGTTGGTGGTTGACATTTATGTCGAGTGTATTACTGCACTGTTTTGGTGAAGAACTACTTATTTGAGATGCGCTGCTCCTGTGTGCAGAAATGCTTCCGCAAAAAAATTGCCAGCAATGCGGTGGTGGGGGGGCCAGAGGGGTGGCCGAAGATTACTTTATGGAGGCCATGGCAACCACTGGCCACCCCCTGGCTCCGCCCCTGCTCTTTGTTGCTGTACATCTCCAGCTCACACTGATAATTGATGACTTTCAGCGGCTTTGTCATGATGCTGCCAGTGTGAACACAGAAATAAACATCTCTGTGTTATAATTATTCAGGAATCTTTCTCTTCTGAAGGTGGTGACGTGATCCTGGAGAGTCCTGTCCATCCTGTTACTGAAGGAGAATCTCTGACTCTACACTGTTTATATCGCAAAACTAAACCCTCAAACCTCCGAGCTGATTTCTATAAAGATGGATCAGTCGTGCAGAACCAGACCTCAGGAGAGATGATGATCCATCAAGTCTCAAAGTCAGATGAAGGTTTCTACCACTGTAAATACCCAGAAGGAGGAGAATCACCAAAGAGTTTGGTCTTAGTCAGAGGTGATACAGACACTTTACTATTTAATTCCATTTAATTCATAAATTGTGTAACAAAGTTACAACTGTTTAATTAGTTTAAAAAGAAAAAGTGGGGGAAGGTAGGAAATAATTACCTTATTACAATAATATAAAAGGGTAATTTCTTTCCTCTGTATTTACGTGCCCCAGACGTTTTTGCTGTACGTCATGGGACCATCAGCCAATGAGAAAGGGGGCTTGGAAATAAACAAGGAAGTCAGTGATTGGAAGAAAAAAAGCATGGTGACCGGCGTTGCAAACTTTTCCCACTGATGGAATATATATACTTTTTTGACTGTCGGTTTTTTACGGTGGCCGAGAAGTGCAAAACAAATTTACATTTCAGAAAACAAAATTACAAAAAAACAAAAACAAATTTACAATGAAAGCAAAAACAAATTTACAAGTGCTTGGGTACCCAGTGTTTGTAAATTTGTTTTGGCATATGTAAAAGTGTTTCAGCACTTGTAAATTTGTTTTCGGCATATGTAATTTTGTTTTCTAAAATGTATATTTGTTTTGCACTTCTCGGCCGTACATTTATTACGGAAAGGGTAGGGACAATAACACCGGAAGTGCGTGTTGCTTACCTGCTGTCAATCAAACTGTTTCTCAGCGGTAAAGTAAACGGAGTTTGTGATGGTGACGATAAACAAGGTTTTGTCTAGTTTGTGGAAATTATTTTATCCAATTGACCCGCTATTGTTTTTCTTGTGGAAAGTTATTAGATTGTGCAGATGTTTAGACGTGGTGTGTGCATCTCTATTTACCGTCCGCTCTTCTAAACATCTAAGGAATTACCACAAGGAAAACAAAAGCGTTTTATCTCACTATATAAGAGACAATCAAACCAGGGTTACCCACCGTCCTGTAAAATACACAATCCTTCTTTATTTGGAGACTTAACGTGGTGTTCAGTATTGAACTGATACCGTATTTTTATCAATGGGAGACAGTGTGATGTGTATAAAACAAAAGGAAACTGCTGCTACTGTGGGAATTATATTAAGTAGTGTTCACTTTTATTCTTAGTAACGGTGTGTGTAACCAGTGGGCAGAGTGCGTTGTTTTGCCTAAAATATCTTTCTGACTTATTAATATAAAGAATGAAAATAATAAATGTTAAACACCATAAATAAAACCTTTAGCCCCCCCCCCCCCCAACCCCAGGTATTTTCAGCACAAGAATAAAAGTGAACACTACTTAATATAATTAATTAAACAGCAGTTTCCTTCCATTTCATACACACATCACACCGTCTCCCATTGATAAAAATACGGAACAAAGCGTCCTGTATCAGTTCAATACTGAACGCGGCGTTTAGTCTCCAAATAAAGAAGGATTGTGTATTTTACAGGACGGTGGGTAACCCTGGTTTGATTGTCTCTTATATAGTGAGTGAGATAAAAGCACCAAAGCTTCATCAGTCCCGGACATGCGCTTTAATATAAGCTCCGATACACTGAGTCCAGTGTTACAAAAGTGGAACAAGCTTTAAAGCCTCAGTATCAAATGTTCCGTACCTAATAAACAATGTTTTGTCCATTTTGTGTTAATTACTTTCATTATTTCGCTTTTGTTTTCCTTGTGGTAATTCCTTAGATGTTTAGAAGAGCGGACGGTAAATAGAGATGCACACACCACGTCTAAACATCTGCACAATCTAATAACTTTCCACAAGAAAAACAATAGCGGGTCAATTGGATAAAATAATTTCCACAAACTAGACAAAACCTTGTTTATCGTCACCATCACAAACTCCGTTTACTTTACCGCTGAGAAACAGTTTGATTGACAGCAGGTAAGCAACACGCACTTCCGGTGTTATTGTCCCTACCCTTTCCGTAATAAATGTACGGCCGAGAAGTGCAAAACAAATATACATTTTAGAAAACAAAATTACATATGCCGAAAACAAATTTACAAGTGCTGAAACACTTTTACATATGCCAAAACAAATTTACAAACACTGGGTACCCAAGCACTTGTAAATTTGTTTTTGCTTTCATTGTAAATTTGTTTTTGTTTTTTTGTAATTTTGTTTTCTGAAATGTAAATTTGTTTTGCACTTCTCGGCCACCGTAGTTTTTACGCATATAAGTGTGCGCACACGCTACTTTTTGTGTGTTTTTTGGGGAATTGCGTGGACAGACAAAAAAGGACGGAGCGTTTCGTTGGGAGCAGCAACGGACCCACAACATGCAAATGGGCTAAAGGTGGTGAGCTACCTGGGTTAAGGAAGGACCGCTGAGTCCCGGATTAGTTTAATAAACTTTTGCCCTCCCTATCTTACCGGATTTAGCTCTACACTGTCTGCAAACTTTATGGTGGCCGCCGAGCCTTTATTAACTTTTGAGCTCGGGAACGGCCAGGACAAATAGCTGGGTCTTTGTTTGTTATTTGTATTTATGATGTATTTGCTAAAGTGTCGGATAATCGGGGTTATGACATAATTTAGCTAAATAAACGCATTATATGATTGTTAAAACTTTGTTTGTGTGGTGAGCTAGGAGAGTAAAGCAATAAGCCACGAGAGGCCGTGCATTACTGTGATTTTAGCACGGGGATAACGTTTTTTAAAATCAGAGCAGTAATGTACGGTCTCGAGTGGCTTATTGCTTTTATAAAACGGCGGTCAACATAAAATACTGTATAATAAATACAACAATGTTTAATCATAAATGTATTTATTGTGTATAAACTTACAATAAAGCAAGTTAGTCCGATTAACAGTGTTGCTAGGCAACATGAGGGCGAAAATAACATTCACTTTTTCTTTTCAGTGGCGTATTAATATGGAATGATGTGAGGTGGTCCTAGGTGTGCGTTTATCGGGGATTTTACAACGGCTTCGAACGCGGCTCAGCCAATCAGCTGTTAGGACCGGAACTATCTGTTTTATGAAGAGAATTTTACGCCGCCCCATCCTAAAAGGTGTTAGTACGTCCAGTTTTTTTCTTTCCTTTGAACTATACACATTAAGGATTAGAATTTAAAGGGTGAACGTTATTAGTGGTGGCCCGTACAGGGACTGAACCCGCGACCTTGGTGTTATCAGCTCCACTTGTAACGTTCACCCTTTAAATTCTAATCCTTAATGTGTATAGTTCAAAGGAAAGAAAAAAAACTGGACGTACAAACACCTTTTAGGATGGGGCGGCGTAAAATTCTCTCTCTCCTAGCTCACCACACAAACAAAGTTTTAACAATCATATAATGCATTTATTTAGCTAAATTATGTCATAACCCCGATTATCCGACACTTTAGCAAATACATTATAAATACAAATAACAAACAAAGACCCAGCTATTTGTCCTGGCCGTTCCCGAGCTCAAAAGTTAATAAAGGCTCGGTGGCCACCATAAAGTTTGCAGACAGTGTAGAGCTAAATCCGGTAAGATAGGGAGGGCAAAAGTTTATTAAACTAATCCGGGACTCAGCGGTCCTTCCTTAACCCAGGTAGCTCACCACCTTTAGCCCATTTGCATGTTGTGGGTCCGTTGCTGCTCCCAACGAAACGCTCCGTCCTTTTTTGTCTGTCCACGCAATTCCCCAAAAAACACACAAAAAGTAGCGTGTGCGCACACTTATATGCGTAAAAACCGACAGTCAAAAAAGTATATATATTCCATCAGTGGGAAAAGTTTGCAACGCCGGTCACCATGCTTTTTTTCTTCCAATCACTGACTTCCTTGTTTATTTCAAAGCCCCCTTTCTCATTGGCTGATGGTCCCATGACGTACAGCAAAAACGTCTGGGGCACGTAAATACAGAGGAAAGAAATTACCCTTTTATATTATTGTAATAAGGTAATTATTTCCTACCTTCCCCCACTTTTTCTTTTTAAACTAATTAAACAGTTGTAACTTTGTTACAATTGTACAGTGAATAAATAATAAATCTGATTCTTTTTGTTCTCCAGATTCAAAAGCTGTAGCCACTATTATAGGAGTTGCTGTAGGATTAAGTTCAGCTTTGTTGCTGCTCGTGCTGATAATCTTACTTTGTCGCTGCAAGAGGAACAAAGGTTTGATAATCTATGATTGATGGATGAATTCTCTATTTTAGCCTTAATTGACCTTTACATATTATAAACATGAACAAAATACAACCATAAATGCTTGTTGAACATCTAAATACAACCATATATGCTTGTTGAACATCCCCAAACCATTGGCATTGATATAAAGTTGCTAGCACAGTGGCCCAGGTGTAAGCAAGTGAATGAGTAGATAAATATATAGATAAGTGTGTGAGATCCTGCAGTGGACTGGCAAACTTTTTGTGGTGTATTTTGCCTTATTAAATAAAGGACCACAGTTGATTCCTTTTTTGATGCCCTAGTAGTGCAGTATGATTGTGAGGATTTGCTTCCATTTGGCTACCTGAGATTTAGCAAAATCAAGCACTGTTGTTAGACGAACAGTCCTCCTTTCAGGTGGTGTTTCAATTGATGTTTTAAATGATATATTTGAAGGTATGGCTCTCTGCAGGCCAGTAAAGAACATTTGTTTATGGACCACACTTTGAGCACTGTCCCATGCCGAGAGAGCGAGGGTAATTCTCCAAATATTGACACAAAGTTAAAATTAAACAAATATATGGAATTGATTTTTAAGTTCGTTGCTAGCCTCACCTTATGGCTGCATGGTTATGAACTATATTTCATTCCACACCCAGCCTGCACTTTAGGGTCTAGTCTTGCTCCTGGCTGTTCTGTTGTTCTGAGGCTGTTTTATAAATGTAGCAACAGGGCTAATCTAGAAAGGTTTTAAGTGGTTGTCGAAAACCACTTGCCCCATCATGATATGAAGGCAGGCTGGGTGAAAGTCATTTTACAGCAGATATAGTAATTAATAACTGGAATTAAGCGACCCAACCTAACCAAAAAGCAACAAACCATAATGTGCAGTTGGCACTTTGCTCCCTATCATTAAATCATAAAGCATAATAAACTGATCCAAAAACTGTGATACCCACCATATACCCGTATCTTTCAAACATATACTGAATGTCCGAAGTACTACAACATCTTTAGCAATTTCTAAGACTATAAGAAAAATCTTTAATCAAGCAAAAATAAAAACAGTCTGCAAGTTTTTGGAAGAAATATAATAATAATAATAATAATAATAATGAGTTCAACTTATATAGCGCCTTTAACCAAGCTCAAGGTCACTGAACAGTAATAGAGAGTGATAACAAACAAAACAAAACAAACAGAAGTGTGTGAGGATAGGTTAGAAATATAGGTTAAGGGGGTAGAATGAAAATGTTGTGAAAAGAGATGGGTCTTTAGAGACACCTTAAATACAGAAAGAGAAGAAATAGAGCGAAGAGTCGGGGGCAGAGAGTTCCAAAGTGTTGGGGCGGCAACGCTGAAGGATATGCCGCCCATAGTGGACATCCTAAATCTAGGAACAGAAAGCTGATTTGTGTCTGACGACCTTAGTCTGCGTGATGGTGTGCAACGTGTGAGAAGTTTAGTAAGATAGGCGGGGGCAAGACAAGTGCTTTAAAAGTGAGGACCAGAATTTTATATTTAATGCACATGGAAATTGGCAGCCAGTGTAGTTTTTCCAGAACAGGGGTGATGTGGTCAAACTTTCGGGTAAATGTCAGGACCCTAGCAGTCGCATTTTGTATAGTTTGCAGGGGACGGAGGGTTTTGACAGGAGATCCGTGCAATAAGGAATTGCAGTAGTCCAGATGGCTGGTGACAAAAGCGTGTATCAGTGTTTTGGCCACCTCAAATTAAAGAAAGGGACGGAGACGAGTAATATTGTGAAGGTGAAGAAAGGCTGATTTGGATAGTGATTTCACATGAGGTCTGAATGAAAGCGTAGGGTCAAACAGAACACCAAGATTTTGTACCCTGTTAGAAGGTGTGATGGAAACATTCACAATGAGGAGGGGAGAGTTTGTGAAGAAGGAAAGTGAAGTTTTAGTGCCCACGTAAAGAAGTTCAGTCTTAAGGGGATTAAGCAGCAGGAAGTTCGAATGCAGCCAAGATTGAAGTTCCTGGATACACAAGGTGAGCGAGGAGGGAGGAAAAGAGATAGATGGTTTACAGGCAAGATAGAGTTGGGTGTCATTAGCGTAGCAGTGAAGGTTAAGACCGTGTCTGCGTATGATGGAACCAAGTGGAAAGATGTAAATAATGAAAACAAGAGGCCCCAGTACAGAGCCTTGCGTTACCCCTTGTTTCACCAAAGCAGTGTCGGAAACATGATTACCCAAGCGACTGAAGAAATTCTTGTCAGATAGATAGGACTTGAATCAGGAGAGTACAGTGCCAGAAATCCCAATATCAAACAGACGAGTCAGAAGGATGTTGTGGTTAACCGTATTGAAAGCAGCAGAGAGATCTAAAAGAAGAAGAAACGAGACAAAGCCAGAGTCCGAGGCACGTATTAGATCGTTCAGCACATACAGTAGAGCAGTCTCAGTGCTGTGTTGGGAACAAAGGCCAGACTGGAAAGTTTCAAATAGATTATTAGTGCTCATAAAGTCATGAAGTTGGGAAGCTACGACTTTTTTGAGAACCTTAGAAAGGAATGGAGGATTCAAGATTGGTCTAAAGTTGTTTAACACGGATCTATCCAGACCTGGTTTCTTTAGGATGGGAGTGACAGTGGCAGTTTTAAGATCAGTTGGGACAGAACCAGAAGAGAGTGAGAGATTGACGAGATGACAGATAGGAGCAGCCACAGGATTTCAGAAGATAAGTAGGAGCGGGGTCAAGAAATGAGGTAGTGGGCTTTGAAGTGGCCAAGATCTTAGTGATAGCCGAAGAGTCGACAGCAGTGAAAGATGACAATGAACTGGGAGAAAAGAGCGAAGGAACAGTAAACGGAGTTGGATTTGTAGAGTTTGATAAAGTCTTATAAATAGAAGAGGCCTTATCCTCAAAAAATTTTAAAAAGGAATTACAAAGCTCCAGAGAAGTGGGAACGAGTCAGATGGGGGATGCAGTAGCCTCTTGACAGTAGAAAATAAGTAAGAGGGGTTTTGTCCTGATATCTTGAATTTATCAGTAAGGTATCTAGTTCGAGCAGCATTAAGTGCCGCTTTATATTTGTCTAGGTGAGCAGAAAGAGCAATGGAATGCACAGATAACCTGGTTTTCCTGTAAAGACGCTCTAACCGTCTGCCAGTAGTTTTTAATACACGTAGCTCCGGGGAGAACCAGGGAGAAGAGTGAGACTGTGGAACATACCTAGTTTTCACCGGGGCTAAGACCTCAATGGCAGATGCAATCGATTGATGGTAAAGTGAGACAGCCTCCACTGGTGAGCATACAGAAGTAATACTGATAAAGTTTGAGTGTTCCAGAGTATCCATGAGAGATTGAGGACTGATAGCAGAATAATTACGATAGTAAATTAATGTCTTCGGAAAGGGTTTGATAACAGGAAGAGAGAGACAGGAAGTAATTAAAAGATGGTCAGAAACACCAGTAATATGACCAGACACATTACTGATAACGTTGCCAGTTGCACATATGAGATCTAGATTGTGGCCTTGTTTATGTGTTGGAAAAGTTACATACTGCTGGGGATCAAAACAATTCAACAGTGACAAAAAGTCTGCAGAGGGGGAAGAGTTAGCGTCAAGATGTATGTTGAAATCACCCAACAAGACTATGGAAGTAGAAGGTGCACTGATAAAATTTAGAACTTCAGCCAGCTCAGACATAAATACAGGGATGGAGTTCTTGGGAGGACGGTATACCAGTACTATATGTGTTGTAATACGACCCAGGATCTTAATGATCATGTACTCAAAAGACGAGACCAACTGGGACTCGCATAGACTTAAATTGACACTATTGCGAAAAAGCACAGCTAGACCTCCCCCCCTACCAGTTAACCTTGGAGACGAGAAATGTCTAAAACCAGATGGTGTAGCAATGTTCAGATGATAATATTCATCAGGTAATTGCCAAGTCCCGGTGAGGAACAGGAGATCAACATGATAATGAGAAATGCGATCACAGATTAAGGCAGCTTTGTCGGAAAGTGATTGACAGTGAAAAAGTGCAAGGGTAAACAGTCTATTTTGGGATGTTGTGGACTGGGAGGGTATATGTGGCGACGAGGATGTGGCAGATCGAGGAAACTCACGAAGGACCCCCGGAGCCACACGATGTGATGACCACTTGGAGCTTCTCTTGGGCGGCGAACTGTAGATCAGATGACTGGAATAGCCAAGGCAGAAAATGGATGACTGTGAAACAAGGTCGCACGTTGAGAGTGACGCCTCCTGCAGCCGCGATGAATATAGTGTGGGCGCCATAGAATTCCAATACTACGGCAGAAGTTATAGGTTGTGGAGTCGAGGTGATAGCAGGATTGTAGGTGAAGAAGATCAGCTGAAGAGTAGACGTGGAAGTAGCCATCGGAAAATGCAGCGTAATTATTGCAGTCTGGAATGCAGTCTGGGGTTCCAAAAATTGCAATGGAGTGACCAAACAATGGAAAAATATAAGAACAACACTTGACCAAGAATAAAAACTGAATTATGAGAATAACCTACCTATCCTGCTGTGAAAATAACCACTGTGCATGGTGTAAAGCATATAAAATCGTTCTTTAAAGCATTCAAAAACCTGTGCACTTCTTCTAAGTTCAGTGTTTGTGTGCTTTACATCAATTTCACTGATGTTAAGCATTGTTAGGTCCTTCTGATTAATGGCAATGGAAAGCTACTGATGAAGTTCTTAAACAAGTTATTTCTTCTAGATATTTCCACTTTACAATGATATGATAGCATTTTAGTTGATCAAGTTTAGTTAGACAGGTCTGGCAGGGCAGACATTTAATGACTGTGTTGAAAAGGCATCATCCTATCACATGTTGAAAATCATTGAGCTAACTAAGTAGAACCCATTCCACTTATATAATGTTTCATTAAAAAAAATATAGCAGGTAAACAATGTGCCCCTTTTCTCTTTAAGCCTGATTATACCCCTGAGCACAAAGCAAGGTCTAGAAAGAAATGGTTTGACTAGGAGGTCCAGTTGCCTACACAGCGTCCTGGTCTCAACCCAGTTAAAAACAGTTTTTGTTCCTTCTTCTCCTCCAAGGCAACAAATTTCCAAAGACACACTCCTTGTAGAAAGGCTTCTCAGAGGAGTGGACAGTATTAAAGCCACAAAGAAAAGAGGGAGCAATTCGATATTAATGCATGTGGTTTTGGAATGTGATGTCCAACAAGACCATAGACCAGTGTCCCAATATTTTTCCATGTAGTGTACTTTTGGCCATGAAGTGCATGTTTTTTTTTTTTCACAGTTAAATATTAAGTTAAAGTAAAAATGTTTTTAACTTGAACTGTTGTTTGATTTTGTTGAGAAGGAGCAAAGTCCAGGTCTTCATCTGCTGTAAATCACAACACTGATCAGGGTGCAGGTCAGTCTGTCGTACCAGAGAATTTACTGTGTTTATACTCACTGAAGATTTTCACTAAACTTCCTGGTTTATTTTAAGGTGCTGGTGATATTTATGCAAATGTCCATGTACTGACTAACCAGAGCAGAGGTAAATTTAATCTTGAAAGATATTTAATGATGATTAATGTGATTTAAAACAGCTTCTCTAATGATGTAATCTGCTGTTCTAGATGATTCTGCTGCTGTCGACTCCAGCAATGCAGCACATGATCAGAATGGTAAGAAATAAACATCAGAACACAAAATACTACATTTTATTGTGTGTATGATGATTTGATTATAGACTGTAAACATAGAAGCCGACTTATCAAGAAAGTCTAGATACAATTTATTATACATGGAATTAATAAAAATCCAATTTTATGATTGTAGTGGATGACCTCTCAGAGGCACATAAACAGGGCTAGTTTGATTGCACACATAAGCCTGAGCCAGAACATCACTGTGTGAAAGGCATAAAAGCTTTATACGTACATTCTAAACAGGAATGTACAGTATTTTTCAAATTAGCCACTTGAAGCCATTTCTATGTCACTAACCCTCAGGACCTGGTACCTCGGTTTAGATGGTTAAAAAATATTTACTTTGCTGAAAATTGAGCATTTCTGTGACAAAGATTGTGCTACACTTATCTGAAAAATGTAATATGAAAAGCTTATTATTTTTAATCAAGTTTCGCTTGTAAGGATTTTTTGAGTGTGAATCCATTTTGTCTTTTTAATGCTAACGTTATATGTATGTTTTATTTAAATCAGTGGTCCTTAACCATTTATTACTGGGTCGCATAGAAGAAATAAATAATTAGAGATCTCTAGAAAAGCAATTTTTTTTATCGTCTCGTATCACCCTCTAGATCAGGGGTGGGCAATTAAATTTTTGAAGGGGCCACATAAGCAACTGGGACTGTTGTGGAGGGCCGGACCAATAAGGTGAACTTAATTCTGCTCAGTATTAATTTTATCTCTTTATTTACATTTTCAGCATTTAGCAGACGCCTTGATCCAAAGTGACTTACAATAAAGTTACAGTATACAGTCTGAGCAATTGAGGGTTAAGGGCCAGCAGCAACCTGGTGGTGGTGGGGCTTGAACCAGAGACCTTCTGGTTACTAGTCCAGTACCTTAAACACTAGGCTACAACTGCCCACTCTTTATTAAAAGCAGTAAATTGTGCAGTTCTAATAAGTTGTTAATGTTTAGATGACAATTAGAAGTAGGCAGAGTAAAACATCAACATTATTTTACTATTTAAACAAACAAATGCAAAAAAAACAAAAACAAAACACAAATGTGAACAAAATGTGCAGGTTTTTAAACTTTACACTATTTTGTTTTGAGTCTAATTACCTCATTTATTTTTCAGTCCTTTGTTATTGTTGGATATTCTTATTAAAATCACAAAGCTGGTCCTGACTGCTTCAATTCTGGATGTGTTAAACTTCAGAAAAAGTCCTTGTTGCTTTTGCAGTTTAGTTAGTGAAGCTTCAGGTGTGACGCTCCGCATCATTCATGTTCTTGTATTTTTTAGTTTAGTACCATAACAGCGATTTAAACCCTAAATTGTGATCGTTAACCAGCTTTACACCTGACTTCAGTAAATAAATACTTCAGAAGTTCACGTCTTGTTAAAAACTCGACCGTCAGTCACACAGTTGTGTTCGCATTACGGTGAAGCTGATACACTCGCACACACGTAAAAAGAAACGGATATTTAAAGACACAGCGCTTCCGTCAAAATCAATCCTGTTATATTGCATGTGTGATGTACATTTATTTACGTCTAATTTTTAATTGCCACGAACCTCATGCGGGCCGGTTGGGGATGTCTCGCGGGCCGTACAATGCCCAGGTCTGCTCTAGATGGAAGCAGCGTCTCGTTGCAGCAAAAAAAAAAGCCATTTGTGACTAGTATTGTTAAACCCTGCCAGTCCATAAAATTATATCTATGAATTTAAACTGTGGTGCAAAAAAGGACACAGAAGTGTAGTACTTTATCACCACTTTATTGTCATTGTTTTAAACACAGTTGAAATCTGACTGGATGGCTTCTACGGGAGCAAATACTATTGTTTAATGGTGTAATTGTAAACTTAATAAATAAACAGTGATCATTCCAGAAACTAACTGTTATGATTTGCTCACAGAACCTTGGGTTCTTTTACTGACCAGGCTCACTGATACTGTTTTATACTGCATTTTATTTTAAAGAACCTTTGGTGGCCAAAAGTCCTTCTCTAGCTTTGTGTTGGCATTAGTAGTTAATGATTATGCTGTGTGATTAAGCAGTGGATCTTTAGAAGTTTGTTTAAGAATTATTTTCTAGTATTATCTAATGTGCTAGCATACACAGACATGACTGGCTATGTCTGATGGTGGGAGGGCCAAAGTGATTCTTCATTACTGCTGAAATTACTGCCTCTGCTGGCTGGTCGAAGGTACCTGCACATCGGGCAGTTGTAGCTTAGTGGTTAAGGAACTGGACTAGAAATCAGAAGGTTGCCGGTTTGAGCCTCACCTCTGCCAGGTTGCAGCTGTTGGGCCCTTGAGCAAGGCCCTTAACCCTCAATTGCTTAGATTGTATACTGTCATAACTGTAAGTCACTTTGGATGAAAGCGTCTGCTAAATGCTGAAAATGTAAATGTAATAATGAATAATGAAGAGCAGTATGTGACTTCCCGAACATGATTCAGTTCCCAGTGCCGGTGGCTACTGCACAAATGTTGAAGGGTTATAACTTAGGCATGGCTCTTCTTGGTCAGAGTGGGGTCTGCAGTGGTGAGGAGTAACAAATCTGGGTAATTGGATATGACTAGACTGGTAGATAAATTTTAGATAAATAGATTAGTTTTTTTTTTATTTTCTAGATACTGCCCCTGAACCCAGTGATGTTACTTATGCTGAAATTAACCTAAAACCAAAGAAGAAACAAAAGAAAAGCAAAGGTAATAATTTTCTAATGAAATAAAAATTTTAACTACATTAAATTTTTTTTACAAATAACAGAAATTGCAAACCTTTCTAAACAAGACATATCTTGAAAGCTAATGTTTCAGAAAAATGATGAACCATTACATTTATTTCCATTGGAGGTGTTTAGATCCAGTTATTGAATTTAACTGTAACAGACTCACTTACCGTACAGCTTGACATAGTTTTTAAGAACTGTGTTGTCACATACTGGTGAATTGAGCATTTGGCACATTTGTGACCAGTTCTCACATTTTCCGTATTCCTTTTCTATTATCTGTCTTTCCTTGGGTCTGCAGAAATCTTTTAATGGGATTTCTTTTGACACTGTCCATTTTCTGTTTTGTCAATGGATAAGCATCCTGCAGTTGGGTCCATCTTCAAACCTTGCAGGTGCAGGGCTTCATCTAGTGCCTTAATAGCGATACACAACCCACCTTGTTGTATTTACCTCCTGCATAGAGGTTTCTTCTAATGCTACAACACAGTCTGCAGTTTAAACCCAACAAATAATAATTCTCATTTTTACTGCATTGCATTTACTTGCAAAAGACATTTTTCCTAGTTTTTGTAATTGCTCTGTAGCTTCATTGTTTGATCACATGCACAGGTTGTGAATAATAAAAAAATCACCTCTCTGTAATTTCTTACCTGTCCTAGTTGCTGTCAGAGGAGCAAATGACACCCTATACTCTGATATTAAGCTAAAAGACCTGAAAACTCCCATTAAAGGTAACGCCACATAATATACATTATTTTTTGTGATACGATTACTGAAGGAGATGAAAACTGTTTTTGTTCTCATTTTAGGTGCTGCTGCTGAACCCAGTGAAACGACTTATGCTGATATTGACCTGAAACCCAAGAAACCAAAAAGAAGCAAAGGCAGGACTTTTCCATTTAAAACAAAAACCTAAACACCTAATTAACATTAAACATGGCCACGGTGCTGGCTTTTTTTAATCGTTCACAGCTGTGTGTTTTTGTTTTAAAAATAAATCACAATTATAATGTCTTAATCCACACATCAAAAAGCTAACACCACAAGCAGATTGTAAATGTGTCATGCTTTTTATAATGACAACAACAATAATAATAGCATATACAGATGCTATATTCCGTTTTTTTTTTTTGTTTGGGATCTCTTGGTTTCTTTTTTTTTAATAACTATATATTTAGCATGCAAAGTAGTAATAAGATGCTGTTGTCCCCAAAGCTGATACCCTGATTTGCCTTGATTTTCAATAGCCAACAGATGCACCTGCTCGGAGGCAAATCATACCCTAATATTGTAGTATTTTAACTACTGAGCCACAATGTAAAACACTGTATAGTAGTGCAGATGGTCCACTTAGTTCCCAAATAAGTTTAAAGTCATGATAACAATACTTGTAAAAATACATATGATCAATTTTATCCACTACTGTGCAGCCCTAGTAAAATCTGTTTCTTTTTGTACCCATCAGGAAAGAAAAGTGTGGGTGCTGACACTATGTACTTAGAACTGAAGCAGAACATAGACAAAGGTAAAAAATAAGTTTATTGTTAAATATTGTTTAAATAAGGCAGTCGACATGAAAATCTACAGTGATTGTACAATTAATCATGATCTCGAGAACTAACACGGAGCATAGAGACCACAATGCCACTTAAAACCAATATGAATGCACTTTTTTCATTTTAATGAATCACTTAATCCTAATCATGGTTGTGGTGGGTCCAGTACACCCAGAGACAATGGGCACAAAGCAGGAATACTGTGTAAAGGAAGCCAATCCATCACAGGGCTTTAGACACCAAACCCAGTCCAGACATAGCCAGGCATGTCTATGTAGACCCCTGGACAGCTTGGTGCCAATTTGTTGAGGTGCCAAGTTTCTAGAGTTACCTGGTCAAAATCCTTACTTGAACCCAGTAAAGAACTTAGTTTATTTTGTGCCTGAAAACCAGCAGTGTGTCTGTTCAGTGCACACTCAGTATTGTGTGTGTAAAAAATTCTAGTGTTCTAGTATTTAAGTGAATGTTGTATGTAAACATCTGTTTTTGGGGAACATCATGTCAGTGTGGTTACAGACATACAGTGTAACACCAGTGGAAAAATTTATTAATGGCTGATACATCAGAAAAAGCTTATCCTGCAAACAAATTAATAAATAATTGTATATTTAATTTGTTTGAATAATGTGTACTTTAAAATATACTAACAACTGCAAAAAACATAAAGATGTGTTTAAAACCCACCTAATTTATATAACTGATGTAAAAAAAAGATCTGTAAATAAAGCAAAAAGCTTTTTTTCAATCAACATGTGAAACGCTTCGTCTAATTGTTTCTCTGATCGAGTTTACATGCTTTAATGCTTAACACATTTGATCTGGTGTGTTTGTCTGCAATCCAATGCATTTCTTCAACATCTGTATTGTTCTGGAGTTCAGATACAGAAGTCTGTATTTGAATTCTGAAACTGTTTTTGTGCTTTTTGTGTTGCATTTCTCCAGGTGATTCCGCTGAAGCCACTGATTCGACATATGCACAGGTTAATAAAAAGAGCAAGCGAGGTAAAACAGGTAGGATTTATATGTTTGCTTTTATGATTTAACAGTTAATGGTGTGGAACAAACAAACACAGGCTGTGGCATTTTCATTTTGAGTCGTGCCTTTGTATGAATAAATGTTTTTTTTAAAGCAGTAGCTAATAGATGTTGTTAGCTACAATAATCATGCAGAGGAGGTAGAGGAGAACATCTGATAAGTAACATCTGTGTCAATATGTGAAAAACAAGTTTCCTTAGTGAGTCAGAGTGATCCTTATCTCTCAAATGAACAGAACCAGAAGTAAGCGGGTGACAGACAATAAACTCCTCATATTCCAATACATTTTTATTCATGTGTGTTTTATGAAGTTTTTACTTTTGCTTTATAACTTTGTGTTTTACAGTAGTTATTAGTGTCAAACAGACAAACACAGGCGGTGACTCTTTCATTTTAAGTTGTGCCTCTTTAAATAGCTAAATGAATCAATGTTCATGAATAACAGTAGCTAATAGATGTTGTTAGCTACAGTAATCATGCAGAGGAGGTAAAGGGCTTTGCTCAGGAGCTTTAACCCATCGACTTTCTAATCAGTAATTCAGTACCTTAACCGCTGAGCTACTGTCCCATCATGGCTTACAACTAACTTTCCAAATAGTAAATAATAATGCAAAGCATTTAAAAACATGTTTTTTAATTAATGCAAACTAAAAAAAAAAAAACAATCAGCAACTTTCCAACATTGTAATAGTACATTTAATAGCTTTTACATTAGAAATCTAAAATGTGACTTTTGTGCTGGATGTTGTGTTCACCAATCCACTTTGCATTCCTTTAACATCTTTATTTTTCTGCAGTTCAGATATAGTAGTATCATCCTCACATTCTGAAACTGTTTTTGTGTTGCATTTCTCCAGGTAATTCCGCTGAAGCCACTGATTCGACATATGCACAGGTTAATAAAAAGAGCAAAAGAATATAAAACAGGTAGGATTTTTATTTTCTTGACTAAAGCTAGTAACAAGTAAAATCTAAACTTAGCTGAAAACAATATCAACACAGGACCGAAGCTTTCAGGAATTAATCATGTATATATTTATTAACAAACAAGCAATAGCAAGAAAAGTACTATAATGACACATAAAGCACATTAATGACATGTAACATTACTAACCTATGTAGCATGTGGCAAAAGAAAAAAAATAGGCACAACCTCACCAAACAGCTATGGATTCACTTAATCTCTCCATGTCTGGATCGGAGAAGTCTGTATGATCCTGACAAGTGCTCAACTGTTTAGGAAAACCCTGGACACTTCGCACTATAAGTTCACAGATGAGCTTCTGCCAAGCCAAGGGGCAACTCTTAACAAAGGTTATGTGTGTGTGTGTCTTGGTCAGGTGCCAAAACCTTCCTCCTGCGCAAAACACGCTTGCTTTTTTATCAGCACAGGAAATGTGGCTCTATTCCTAGACTGTTATTCTGGAAATGGTAATAAGAACATGACTGTTTTCCCAAAACATTCAGTTAACCAAAATATGCAAAAGCAAGTTTAAATGGCAGCCAGACAAATATGCGAAGAACATCTGATAAGTAACATCTGCGTCAATATGTGAAAAACAGGTTTCCTAAGCGGGTCAAAGTGACCGTTACCTCTCATAAGAACAGAACAACAAGCAAGCAGGTTAGGATGATGTGACAGACAATAAACTCCTCATATTCCAATACATTTTATTTATTTATGTGTGTTTCGTGATGTTTATACTTTTACTTTGTAATTTTGTGTTTTACAACAGTTATTGGTGTAGAACAGGGGGGACACATACTGTGACTTTCATTTTGTGCCTCTCTAAATTGCTGAATGAATAAATGTTTATTTAAAATCAATAGCTAATGAATGTTGATAGCTACAGTAATTAAGCATTCAGTTGAAGCAACTGTTGAAGCTTTTCAGACTTGTATTAGTTTTAGATTCTAATCAGTCATTGACTCATAAGGCAGGTTACTCGAACGCATTACTTATACAGCGATAACACAGGTTGAGCTTACTAAGCTAAGCACAACGTGCTAACATGTCAAATAACATCTCCCTCTGTGTACTGAAAATGGTTAAACTGTCCCGTCAAGCCCGAACTTGCATATAAATACACTTGTACAAGTTTATACAAATGAAAAATCAATAATAATTTATATAGGTTCTCCGGTTCTCAGTTTGGTTCTCCGCACTGTTCACAATGTTTTTTATTTTTCAGTGAGAAAAGTTGTGCCGCAATGAATGCTGGGATTGCCTTGGCCACTAAGGCAGCATTGGATGCTCACTCGTTCTTGAGTCAGAATAACATTGAAATTTTAACGTACCTTAGTAGACAACATTTTAAGGCATCTAGGATTTTCGAACAGCCTCCTTCTCAGGAGGATGCATAGGATGACATAAAATGCTGACTATGTAGAGAGCGCACTAGGTTTTCGAACACACCCTATATGCATGATTCATCTGCTGATGACAGTATCTTGTTCCCTCCAGTATAAAACCTAATATAGAAATAATCTAACATGGGTGACTAGATACATTTCTCTTTTCCTGACCTCAGCAGTAGAACTGCATTTACACACAGTGTGGTCCACATGCAATCTCATTTATAGTAAACCCAGGATTTATTTAGATGAACCAGATCAATACCCAGGACCCAGGATCACGCCTGGCTTTAAACTCACAATGGTCTAAAACAAAAGTGCAACACTCTTAGTGGTGGCAAAAAGTCACAAAGCACTACTAAAGATCCTGAAGAAAGGAGTAAATAAGTTTTTTGCTAACTGCACAAAGGTTCTTTTTATAGGTATATGAAGATAGTCATGACTTCTTAAGGATGATCAATGCGGATACTAACAGAGATCAGGTTACATGTGGATTCTGGTGGGTGAAGTCTTGCCAAGCGAGTTTTGTTTTAGTACTTAAATATAACCATTTGCAACAACTTCTAGACATCAGCAGCATCTGAACAGAGTTTAACAGATAGTTAATGTGTGGAGAAAATTGTTTCTAACCAGTTTTGTCTGACATGTCAATTATTTAACCATTATTTAGTTCAATTTAAATACATTTACTCTAATTAAAGATTAGATTTCTCTTATATTTTAGTCTGAGATCAAGAATTATGTTGAGTAAGTTGAATGTTTTGGACTTATTTAACTTTAATCATGTCAAAGTTGCATTAGAGAAAATACTTATAGAAGAGTGGTGTAAAGCACACTGTAAGCAGACCTTAAATAGTTTTAGTGTTACAAAACAGTTGATGGTTGTATGTATGCATGTTGTGTGGCAGCTATAATTAATTATATGAGCTTTTCTATTATTTTGTTATTTACTTTGATATTTTCTTCTTTTTAATGTTTGTATGACTTGTAATTCCAGTTAAAGTTAAGACTATTTTGTATTTTCTCATTTTTTACATCATATATGACTTAGTTTTATAAAATAATTTGATTTTAATACACTGTATTTAATTATTTCTACATTTGTATTAACTGTTGAACAATGTCAATATATATTATAACCTTTATGATACTTTAAAATGCTTTTGCTTTTTTAAATTTTGTGTGATGATTAAACTTGCCATTAATAAAAGATGTGTGGTGGTTCTTTTTATTTTTAAATCTCACAAGACTAGACTTTATCAGTAATGGTATAAATGTTTAGAGAAATTTTTGAACTGCATCCCTAGCATACTTAATACTATCTCTGATTAGTGCAGTACTAACAGTATAGTTACATATTATATAATGATGTTCTCATGAATAAACCTTTAAGACTTTAAAAGTACACTAGTGAATTAAAACTACAGAACTAAATCAAATAGTAAACCTTGTCTGAAACCTTTATTTTTCTGTGGATTTTAGTCTGTGGACTGTAACCACCGTTCATAGATCATTTCTCTTAAGACTTTAAACATCTTTAATATTGTGAAAGATGACGACTGGCTCATTTAAAGACAGCCTGCTTGCAGTTCCTAATTTAATTCAGATTTATTAGTGTAGCACTTTTAACAATGCAGCAAAACAGCTTCACAGTAACCAAAGTCTAGACTCCAGATGTGACATGCAGTTGATAGTTAAATCGGACATATTTAATGCCATTAAGAAATATGCTATTAAGAAATGATGTTTCTTACTTGAATGCTCCAAATGACACCCGAATAATGCTTTTTCAACATACAGTAAAATACAGATTGCTGTTACATTATTATTGTTATATTATTATTATTGTTATTAATAATCTGGTGATAGTAATGGTAATAATGTTGATAATAGTAGTGAGTGTTAATTATAATGGTAATAATAAATGTGTATACTGATACTTTGCTGTTTTTTTACTCCATATTTGTATATGGGTCATTGACGTGACGCCTAAATTTTCTGTCCGACTGCATTTTCTTTAGTTAAGAAAATGTTTAAATACATAAAAAGATGCCATATGTATGTAGTATCTCTCCCATATATGCACTCAATTTAAATTTTCACAAAACATTAGTAAATTGTCATTTTTTTATTTTTAAAGTGTCAAAATATCATATGGTGCGACCGTCCGGCCATGACTTCTGTTTTAAAAACTTCATTTAAATTCTCTACACCTGTTCGTCTTTATTTTATGTCCTACTCAGCATAATTTTTAAAGTGTTTTGCAGTACTGTACAAAAATGCAAAGCGTTTTTATTTTAATTACCATCATAATATACAAACAAACTTTGTCCGATGATGCCCATTTTATGAAATATCATGTGGTGCGACCATGAAGAAACCACTTTGGGGTTTTAATGTTGAAAACAAGTCAAAGACTTGAAGTTGTATCATACACCTATTTGTCAAGGGCCCTTGAAAGCAACAAGCAGGTTTGTAACTCAAACTCAATTTTCAAAAAAATAACTTTTTTAACAGCTAGTTGTCATATTTGGATATCATGTGGTATGACCTCAAAAATATAATGAATATTAAGTTATTTCTACAAACATATTTTAATTATAGATTTCAGAATTACATTATGTGGGAAGCTAGCTTATTTTGTTAAGGTGGCCAATTCTGTGCCTGTAAATTTGAACTAAACTTGAAAATATCATGTGGTGCGACCAAATATCATGCGGTGCAACCATTGCAGAGTGATTTCCATGATGGATTTATGTGCTAGATTGGCAGTATTTGTGCTTTTATATATATAAAACTGATGATTTATGTACGTAAAGTACTTTATTACACTGTTAGACATTTCAAAGGGTTTTTACAGTAACTTACTGGCAACACTGTTGCCAGTAAGTTACTGTAATTCAAATTTACAGTACCATAACTGTATTTTATTTTACAGTAACTTAATGTTACTGTAATTGCATTTTACAGTACCACCACAGTAAAAACTTAGGTTAACTGTACAATACTGTAATTATTTGTTACATTTAATTTAAAAAATTTTAAAAATCTGTAAATTGTGCTTATTTGACTTATAACTTACACAATACTGCTATTTAATCCACACAGACAATTATTGCAACATATCAAATTCTTTATTTAAATCACTGCAAATGCTTAAAGCACTTTCAACAAAAACGTGTACAAGTACAGAATTTCCTTAAAAACATTCTTACTTTAATCCATGCAACTTTCAAAATACATTTTAAACAACACATTTAAAATAACACAATGTGCATTAACATAACATGTACAAAATTCATGTTAATTCATATTACAGAAAAACACTTTTACTGTTAAATAATTCAGTACTGAATGCATAGTACAACAATGAACAATGAATCTAGATAAAGTTACATTAGAAATAACACAAGAGCTTCAGAAATGCAGGGTTACAGAAACACAATAGTAGTTTTGGTATAAAACACAACACTGTCGACTCACATACCCGACTTAACATGAAATGAACCGTGTTCCTAGGTAGACCCTGGGGTAGCAAACGCAGCGAGGTAAACCACTTCTCAACCTGCAACCTGCTTTGTTCTTTTCCATTAACAATCCATTCAGCATTGTTCACCTGTAATCACAGAAAGATCATCTTTAACAGTTCTATGCAATTCAATACAGAATCCTCAAAATAAATCTAATCTTTCTGAAAATTACAATGTTTTGTAAGGATCCTGTGGCGACTGTTAAACGATGTCACAGTTTACAGCGTCGCAGGAGATTAGCTACTATGCTAGCGCTGTGGTGTCGTAAGTTTCACCTAACCTGACTAACTTAGCTTTAAACATGAAACTCACAGTCATTTGTAAAATGGAACGTTTACTTGTTTTACTTTGGAAAAAAGTTGCCCACAAGTAATGCTAACGCTCCTATAGTGCACAATAGACCCGATAACCGTGACTGTTTAATTTATTGTCCTAACTGTCGTAGACTCTTTACCTTTATTTTTTGCTGGTTCCCAGTTTTGGTGTAAAAAAATCCTCTTCAAGGGTCAGCACCCCTGCTGCTCCACTGCGGCTCCATCCATCATAGCCGAACTGTTTCTGTGCGCGCCTCTCCTGAACTCCTTCCCGCAAAACCTGAGATAATGTGGTGGTTCCGAAGCTAAACCGTTTGGTAAACAATATCAGTTCAAAACTCTCACAGCTGAAAATTAGGTTGAATCTTGTCAATAAAATCGTTTGGCGCCAAAGGTAATTACAGTAATTTACCTCAATGTCAAAAATACAGTAAATCTCTGTATTCAGTATTTGGCATCAGGCAAAATTGTCATGATGCAGTGGAAAATACTGTTATGTACTGTAAAAACTATTTACAGTATTTTACTGTGTGGTATGTGGTTAATAACTGTAGAAATTACAGAAATGTCTAACAGTGTATAGTTTTTGGGATATATTTTATTGCAACAGAAACAATGACTTATGTTTAAACTTTGAACAATTTTTGAAAAACACAAAATTAAAATTAGTAAATGTAATTTCACTTTGGTAATTATGCATTTTTAGCCATTTATTCTTTTTTTATTTATATATATTCATTTATATCTGCAGTATGATCTCAGTACCTGGCTAGGAGAAGAGAAAGGTTATGTTAAACATGCAGCATAAATAAACAAACATGAAGTACATATAGCTTGGGTGTATTGTAGTTCTTTTTATCACCTGGAGAAAAATAGATTTTTCATTAACATGTTTTTTCTGCTGTCTATCATTAGTGCAAAATAAAATATACCCTATAATTAAGGCATAACACTATTTACTGACCAGGCATAACAGTATGAGCACTGACAGGTAAAGTGAATAACACCGATTATTTCTTCATCACAGCACCTGTTAGTTGGGGGGTGGGGGGGTATATTAGGCAGCAAGTGATCAACTCAAAGTTGATGTTAGAAGCAGGAAAAGTTTGATGAGTTTGACGAGGGCCAAACTGTGATGGCTAGACGACTGGGTCAAAGCATCTCCAAAACTGCAGCTCTTGAGGCGTGTTCCCGGTCTGCAGTGGTCAGTATCTATCAAAAGTGGTCCAAAGAAGGAACAGTGGTAAACCGGTGACAAGGGCATGGTCGGCCAAGGCTCATTGATGCACGTGGGGAGTGAAGGCTGGCCCGTGTGGACGAGCTACTGTAGCTCAAATTGCTGAAGACATTAATGCTGGTTCTGATAGAAAGGTGTCAGAATACACAGAGCATCACAGTTTGTTGTGTATGGGGCTGCATAGCCGCAGACCAGTCAGGGTGCCCATGCTGACCCCTGTCCACCACCGAAAGTGCCAACAATGGACACATGAGCATTGCAACTGGTCCACGGAGCAATGGAAGAAGGTGGCCTGGTCTGATGAAGCACGTTTTCTTTTACATCATGTGGATGGCCGGGTGCTGGTGCTGTGTGTTGCTTACATGGGGAACACATGGCACCAGGATGCACTATAGAAAGAAGGCGAGCCAGCGGAGGCAGTGTGATTGGCAACATTGTGCTGGGAAACCTCGGGTCCTGCCATCCTTGTGGATTTTACTCTGACACGTAGCTCCTACCTAAACATTGTTGCAGACCATGTTCACCCTTTCATGGAAAGTTTGTGAAACATTTCTATTCATGTCAGTTTGATGAAATGTTAATAAAATCTGGTTTAAATTTATTTAAATTTGTTTATTGATCTCTTCAAATAGATTTTTAACAATAAGAGGTCTTCATGTCATTTGGGGCGACCACTTATCATGTGGTGCAACCAATAACAGAAGTAACTCAATTAAATTATAAATAATAAATCTCACTTATGTTGCTAAAATATTAATCACTGATGCAGTATGCCTAAGTTAAACGTAGTTGTAAAAAAAATTAATATGTTTAATGTGATTTACAGGAAAAATAAGTCTGTCAAGTACATTTAAGGAAGTGAATTTGATGTTATACAACAAAAAATACAAGTACATTATTTACAAAAACTTAAAGTAATAACATAATTTGTTTCTAAACACATTATATTATTGAGTACTTGCAAAAAAACTGTTAAGCATGTTAAGAAAATTAATTAATTTTAAAATAAATCACAGTCGCACCACATGACATTTTGTTAGGCCACAGCCAATTCATCTGGATGAAAAAACACTAAAATGACTTAATTTAAAATTTCAATAGGAATTTACATGTACACAACATTCTAAATAAGTGAACAATTGCAAGAAACACTCTTATTTTTAGTATTTTAAAATTGGCCTGTTGAAATTCCTTATTCGTCATTGACCCATATAGTGATGCCCCTGTATATCCCTCCCTTACTGTTGTTTTTTTCTATATTGTATGGTTGTACAATATGTGTAGAGTTCTGTGTTTAGCTGCTGTAATGAAACAGTTTCCCTCAGGATTAATAAAGTTATTTTTATTTCTATCTATCTATAAGTACATAAAGTACACCAGCACGTAATTGTTAAACTGAAAAGCGCGGAAGTCCCCATGGATATGGTAAACATTCAAACTTCCAGAATGCCAATCCCATCACAGACTGTGACTGGTGAAGTTTTTACCAAGATCCCCATGTTGCTGTCTGACACCCTCTTGTAATACAAACATACTGTACATTATTATTATTTTATATAAATTTAATGTTACAATATTAAAATAATAATAAATATGATTAGAACTTAGGGTTGCCAACTTTCAGAACTGGAAATAAGGAACACCCTGGGCTGGCTGGTTAGTGTAAGGCATAGGGTGGAGGGTGAGATGGCGGGTGTTTACTTGAGTGGTAGCGGGGGGTAGGCGGTTAGGGTTGCCCTATAAAAAAAACATATCGGGTCTTACACCGTCATAGGAACATTATCAAAATGTAACATTTATTAACATTTATTATTTTCATTCTTTATAATAAAAAATTAGAACCATATTTTATATTTTAGGCAAAACAACATAAAGAACATCATGTAACATTTTTTATCAATAGTGCAAACAATATTTTACATAATCCATCTTCACACTGACATGCAGCCCTGGTTCTGGACTGCGTTGCTTAGGGGGGCAGTGAGAAAATCTGGGGGGTCAATGCCCACCCCAGCACCCCAATAGCGCCGGCCCTGCTTGTGTTATATTATGCCCTAAGCCGGATTCGAACCGCTCTGCCCACTGCACTACTCAAACAGCAGTGTAATAAACAGGTTCTTATGCTGATACATCTGCACACACACAGCGCTACTAAGACTGAAAATGAACACTACTTAAAATAATAACTAAACACTTTCCAATTCCCACGGTAGCAGCAGTTTCCTTCTGTTTTAAACATATAGGCCTGTCTCAGTCTAATTTTACGGGACGGTTGGCAACCCTTTAACTGGGAGTATGAAATATCCCCAGTGAGAATGTGTTTTATTTTATTTATTAAAATTTGCAATATTGCATAATTTAAAAAGAATATATTAATTTTTATTATAGTAAGAGGCAGGGGCGTAGCACCAAATTCTGGGCCCTATGCACAAGCAGTGCCCATGGGCCCCCCTCACCCCAGTCCCCCCCCCCCCCCCAAAAAAAAAAGCTGAGCAGTTAACAATGCTATCCAACAACAAGGGCTTAGTACCAGCTGTATTCTTGGGTATCTTATAAATGGACCCTCAAACGCACATACACAAAGAAAAACATCTTTGCAATAAAGTAATAACATTTTGTTATAGTACTTAAGAAGTTTTGAGTATATGTACTTGAGTTTTTAAGTTCATTCATAACAGATCAGTCTCTTTCTGTTAAAGTAAAATTATCTATGAATTGAATGTACAACCCAAATCAGAAAATCAGAAAAAAGTTTGAACAGAATAGAAAATGCAAATAAAAAAGCTGCAGTGTTACTTACGTTTACATTGACTCTCAATCCATTGCAGATATGAACCCAAGATATCTGGTGTTTTGTCCTTCCTGAAAAGTCAAAATGTGATAAAAACCAGCATCTGATATTAAATCTGATGATTTAATAAAATGATTATGAACAAGAACACAGCTGGAAGAGTGGATTTCTTACAGCACCATGGTTCCTGAGAACCTGAAGAACCATACAGAAGGTGGATTTACTCTTAAATGCCTATAAATGAGACAGTGAGTAGATGAGTGGGAGTGTGATGTCCTGCTCTGAGTTGGACTCATCAGAACCCTTAGGATAAGGCAATTATTGAAACCAAATGAATGAAGGAAAAATAAACCATATGTAACAATCGTTGGCTGCTTTGGGTACTGTGTGCAACACAACAGCACTGAGTCTTCTTTTATAATGCTTAATAGTAATCTAGAACAAGAACTGTGAGAGAACTTCTTAATCCAGAACCTCTCCAGATTCTACAGGCTCTTAAGTCCTCTTTTATGGACTCTTTTTTTCAGCTCAGAAACTGATATCATTCACTGCTCCACAGTAACATCTAGTGAGCTTAATGTAGAGACGCGTCTGCATATCAGCCCACACAAACCTGGAGCTAAAACAGCATGTAGCATCACTTCCTCATGTACAGGGCTGATCAGAATGAGAAGTGAGTTACTGATACTCAGCAGAGAAGAATAAGAGCTAAATGTAAAAGAATTGCATAAAATTTGTACTTTGTGATAAAGAAGCTCCAAACAAGTCTGAATCCTTCATGTAACAATATATTCTGATAATAAAATGTATTTAATCTTATAAATAAATTGGAAACCACAATGATTAGCTGTTAGTTTGTGGCATTTTAGCAGCTACAGTGTTGATAGAGCGGATCAGATGCCTAGTGAATAAGGAAGTGTTCAAGTAAGTCTCCAGTCTGCAGTAAGAAAATAAACAATCGTTCACTTCGACAACAATGCAAGAATTTTATGCATTTCATGGACACCGTGCATCCCTCTGTGGAATACTCTTACTTGGAATTCTTCAGGGTATGTACCTGTATAACTACATCATATAGACAGAAGAGAAGAAGAAATATGAAGAGAAGTATGAAGAGGGTGTCAGGCTGTCGTTTTATGAATTATTTACAGTAGTTATAATGTCCATTCATGCAACATTATTTATTTATAACTAGCAGTTGTTTATCCTGGGTTTGTGTTTTAATTACACATGTTCAAGTCCCATTTTATACTTTAATTTAATTTAGTAATAACTTAAAATATACACAGTAGCATGTAGTGTTTGTATATGGATTTTGTGTACATTACCCCCTGGACTTTGAGGAGATTACGGAGAACAGAACCTTTTCTCATAACAGCTGTAAGTTCTGAAGGTAAATCCTCCACAGATGTTTTCAAGATCAATTTAATGTAGTAAATCCTTCCTATATCACTCAGTAACAGAGCAGTTTGTTAAGCAGAGGAGTAACAACTCTGTGTTGGGAGAGAAGCAAAAGAAAAAATGACACTTTTAAAAATACAATGTTTTTAAACGTTCCTCAATAAGCAGGTGAATTGTTAATAGATGAGGGAATCATGATTGGGTATACAAGAGAAGATCCACCAAAGGTTTTCACTGAACCATCCAAAACAATCAGTGTCAAAGGTTGACTGGAAATACAATCAGAAAACTTTCTATAAGTACTCAAGCAGTAATTATTCAGTTGTGGAAAGCCAGTTCAGTGGAAGGCTGAAGGAGAACCAGATTCAAATTGGGGTAACTGTTCAAGATCTTAAACCCAGTGACTCTGGATTGTTCACCATTGTTGCAGTAGCAAAAGGACCCGCAAAACAGTTTCCAACACAAGAATTTGAAGTGTTTGTTCAAGGTGAGTATCGTGTGTGTGTGTGTGTGTGTGTGTGTGTGTGTGTGTGTGTGTGTGTTGCTAATAAAACTGCAGTGATTGCTGATTATTTTTTACTATATGTTTAGACCCCATAACCAGTGTGATGATTGAATGGAATCGAACATGGATAGAGTCTGAAGGTATCTGTAAGTTTAGTATGAGGTGTGAAGCACTTGGAGCTGAGAGCGTCTCCTACAGGTGGAGCAGATATAAAGATGCTGATGGAGCTCAGCTGAACTTCAGTCTCTCACCAACAGAAGAAGAAGTTACACCTGAACTGCACTGCAGCCAACAAAGTCAGTACCAGCTCTGCTACAGAGAGACTCACCTGTACAGGTACTGAACCAGATATGATCACATCATTTTAACTCCAACGAATAAAATCACAGTAAGTAACATGAGTTTAAAAAGTGTCTATACTCTGATATTGGATTTGTGTTTATGTATTTTGTGATTGATATACAGAAGCTTCACTGTCAGTGCTGAAGATGATCAGTAGCGCAGTGGCGGCTTCTCCGTATCTGCTGGTGACCTTCATTCTGGGAGTGAAATGTTACAGAGCTCACAGTAAGAACTGCACAACATTCAGCAACAATTCATGATCAAACTTACACTGGATTTCTGATCATGATTATACTGGTGTTTTTATGTTACAGATCAGATGAATGACCAGTTTGCTGTAGCTGAGGGATGAGCGTCTGGCTTTCAACGTTTCCATTCAGGTTCTCCTTATGGTCAGATGTACTATATGTAGTACTGACTGTAATTCAGCACACATGAGAAGATGAATTCTGATAGGCTGGCTCTGGTCTGTAGATTAAATATAGAAGAAAGTGGACTGTAGTGTTACATATAACACGTGCACCTACAGCTTTTAACTGCTTAGTAAATTAAATATCTGTAGTTTTAATCTACAGAATGATGGGGACAATAACAATAGTAAATATACATTATAATAAAAATTACAGATATACAGTACATATATCAATTCAAGAAAAACAGTGCAAGTAATAACAACAATGTAACAATAAAAGATGTTAAACATATTTACAGTGACAGTATTATTACTAAATGAAAGTAATAAGAACAAAAATGTAAGCCACACCTCGTCTTTGCTTGGTAATACCAGAGCGGTAGAGAGAACAGAGTGGCGACACTCCCATAGGGAACCGTTGTAACGGGGGCGGGACTTTTTTTTTTGCGCAGCTTCCGGGTTGTGGAGCTCTGAAAAGTTCCAAACATCCCATAGAGCCCCATTCATTTCCACTTCTTATTAAGCATTTTCAGCTGTATGTTGCTTTGTTTTAAAAAATAATGAATGTAATGTCATTAATATACTTAATCCTGTTATTGTTTAGCATTTGCTCAGCACTAAATGTTACATGTTTATCTTAATTCATAGGTATAACTGAATTTAGCTTAGTTAAGCTAAGTTAATGACACTATAGAGTCTTTTTACCTAAAATGAGTTGATTAATCAAGAGTCTTGTTACAGAAATGATAATAAAACATTAGAGCCATAATACATCATGCTACTTTTACTTTAATATTTAAGTACATTTGAAGGTAAATACTTTAGTACTTTTACTCAAGTGGAGGTAAAGAGTATTTTTACTTTTACTGGAGTAATATTGTACCTTGGCTATCTCTACTTTAACTCAACTACATGGTTTGTGTTTCTTGTCCACCACTTACATTAGACAAAATGAACTTGTGCATATTCATAATGAATTCATTAATGTATTACATGTAGGAATCAATTATTAATCACTCATGAAATAAGAGATGAATGAAGCTATTTCATGTACCTGCACTATAATGTTAAAGGAATCTGTTCATTCAGTGCAGGTAAACCTTATGAATCCAACCACATGGCTCAGTGTTTAACCAAATTGATTATTATTATGAATCCTCAAGAAAGTGAAGGGAGATTAGTTTATGCAAAAAAAAACCAAAAAAAAAAAAACCTCTTAAATCTCTGTACTGTATATTGTCTCTACTACTTAATGATATGGCATTATGTAATGTATGCTAATATAATGTACTGTGTGCTAACAAGAACGACCTATTAACAAGTCATTATAAACATCAATCTTCCACTTCATATACCAAACTGACATTAAAGCAGATGCAGTAAATGTAAACGCAGGTAAAAATACCCAGAAATTGTACAAATGTTTGTTATTTAGCGTTTAATATTTCATTTACTGCTGCCTGTCCCATATGAGAACATGACAGCGCCGGGTTTGTTTGGAACTATTGGAGGGGTACATGAACCACGTGACCGCGTGACGGCGAGATCAAGGAGTGTCGCAACTCTTCCTCTCTATGGCTCTGGGTAATACTAATGCTTTGGTGGATCCTCCTGTTACAATCAACCATAAGTGGGTAGCACTGTCACCTCACAGCAAGAAGGTCCTGGGTTCCCAGGTGGTGTGGTCCGGGTCCTTTCTGTGTGGAGTTTGCATGTTCTCCCTGTCTGCATGGGTTTCCTCTGGGAGCTCCGGTTTCCTCACACAGTCCAGATGAATCTTGTGTTCTTGTCATGAATGTAACCAAAGAGTAAAACATGACGTTAAAATCCTAATAAACAAACAAACAATCAACCATGATTCCCTCACCTGTTAATAATTCACCTGCTCATTGTGGAACATTTTAAAATGGTGTAACCTGAATATTCTGTAAACTTTTCACACATTTTTGCCTCAGTCCCAACTTTTTTAAGTGTGTTTAAGGCATCAAATTCAAAATTATAAAACGGATAGTTCCGGTCCTAAAATCTGATTGGCTGAGCCGCGTTCGAAGCCGTTGTAAAATCCCCGATAAACGCACACCTAGGACCACCTCACATCATTCCATATTAATACGCCACTGAATAGAAAAAATTTATGTTATTTTCGCCCTCATGTTGCCTAGCAACACTGTTAATCGAACTATTTTGCGTCGCGGAAGAATGCTTTATTGTAAGTTTATACACAATAAATACATTTATGAATTAAACATTGTTGTATTTATTATATTTTATGTTGACCGCCGTTTTATAAAAGCAATAAGCCACTCGAGACCGTGCGTTACTGTTATGATTTTAGCACGGGGAAAGAAGTTTTAGGCACTCCGCTTCGCGTCGTGCCAAAAACGTCATCCCCATGCTAAAATCACAGTAATGCACGGCCTCTCGTGGCTTATTGCTTTAATAGTTTATATTAACAAAACATAATTAAGTTTGTAAGTGAGAACATGTCTCTGTGATTGTCTCTGTAATGTGTCAGGTACATTAAAATGCTCTGAAAAACAGTGTAAGTGTGAGTAATTACTCGCTCTGTGTTGGATGAGAAGGTCTGAGATACTGATCAAGGTGATGAGGGTTTTGTTTTAAGACAAATAAAAAATAAATTAAAGAACATAATTTTAAATAGATTAAATCTCATGTGTGTGGGTGTTATCGACCTAAACTGCTCTAGCTCACTAACACCGAGATCCAGGGTTTGAATCACCAACTGTGCTGTCAGGTCCAGAGTGAGTTATTAGGCTTGTTCGAGATGAACTGCGCCTCGCCTTGGTGGTCAGCGAGAGCTGCAGGTTGCAGTTGGGGGAGGAGGTTAAAAGAAAGCCGTCAAGTCGGACAGTCGCCACCTGCAACAAACGTGAACTATGGCGGATCTCGCGGCGTTTGCGTTCTTCGCGGCTGATGAACTGGATGCAATAGAAATCCCTTTGCTTTTGCGTGAAATCGAATATGCTGAACAACGAAGGTGAAACAGTGATTATTTAATCATCTGTAGGCTAAACTTAGGATTCTTGATCACTGAGCAGGTTAAGCCCCGCGTTTGTTTTCCAAATCCACAGTGGTGACTATAGATGACCAAAAAGTGTCAAACTAATTTTCTGTAAAATATGTAAATACATATAGTTTTACTCATCATTCATTTATCTTGTAGAGTGGTGAAAAAGAAAAGTTCTAACAAACATGTTATCAAACACATATTTATGTTACTGATGAATATGAATAGACCTAAACTAAGTAGCCTATTTTTCAAGACTGTCTATTGAAACATTTCACATGAAAAAGTGTGAATACATAATTCCAAATATACGATTTGTTCAAGGTAGAATCAATGAATATGATAATCATGAACAAAGTGTTTTAGAAATAATTAGATGGAAATTATTAAGTGCACTCAATCAGACCTTAATCATTATGGTTGTGTATATGGTAAATAGACTGCAATTATATTGTTTCAAAGTCCAAACTGTCTACATAATTATTTTGTCTACGTAAGGACTTAATCACATTTACCCTTCTTTAGGCTTGTTCCAAAAATACAACATTTTGTAGAGGATGTTGTCCCCCTCTATAGCCTCTCAGAATTTAGAGGTCATTTCAGACTCTCCAAAGGACAAGTGGAGGTACGTAGAGTATGTGGAAGCCACATAATCATCCAGATGGTTTTAATGTTATCAGGATAACTGTCTTTTCTCTCACTTACTATTTAGGATCTTATAAACACCCTTGGCCCTGTCTATATGAATCCACAGCAAACAAAATTGCCACTGACAAAGAGTGTCCTAGCCTGTTTATGGACACTGTCCAACCAGGAGTCATATAGGGATATTTCAGACCGATTCAATATCACAAAATCCACTCTTGCCAAACATCTCCATGAGTTTTGTACTCTGGTAAATACACACATGGCACACCACATTTCCTGGCCTTTAGGACAAACCCTGCACAATTCTTTGTTAGGCTTTCAAGCAGCTGGATTTCCAAACACTATCTGTGCAGTAGATGGATGCCACATTCATATTCAGAAGCCACACTGTGACAACCCCCTGGCATATTTTAACAGGAAACAGTTTTATTCTATCATTCTCACTGGATTTTGTGACAGTCGCCGGCGGTTCACCCACATCAGCGTGGGTCATCCTGGTAGCTGGCATGATGCCAGAGTCTTTCGCCTCACAGAGGTTGCTCATCTTTTGGAAGAAGACCCCCTGTCCCTGGTCCCACAAGGGATGTATATAATTGGGGATTCGGCCTACCCTCTGTTGCCCCAACTGATGAGGCCTTACAGAGACAATGGGCACTTGACAGCTAGACAGAAGCGCTTTAATAGAAAACTAAACACTGCCCGCGTGGTCATTGAGCATGCCTTTGGCATTCTAAAGGCAAAGTTTAGGAGACTCCAATGCCTGCACATGAAAAATGTCCAATCCATCAGTTCAGCAGTGTCAGCTTGTTGCATTTTACACAATGTTTGCTTGGAGCCAGGAGACCAAGGTGATGATGTGCAGGATGAAGAGGATGATGAACAGCATCCACTTCAACCTTACAACCAAGATGCAGTTCATTATAGAGACATGATTTGTTCACATATCTAAATATTCATCACCACATTTTTCTTTTTCATTTACCCCACTTTTCTTTTTATTTTTGTGAGCTGGTGGGAATTATACCACAGGGTGATGTGAAGCACTTTTTATCTACCATAAAATGTAGCATAGATGTTACACACTTCTATTATGGCTAGACTAATAGACATTTAGGTCATTCAATTTTTAAGTGCTTCTCCATCATCAAGACTCCTGCTGTGCCTCCACGTGGCAGCTCATGGAAACTGGGTGACTAGCACCCAGGCTAATTCAGCAGGGGATCTCGGAGTACCAGTGGTCCCCAGAGGTGCAGTCACAATAATTTGGATTGTGACCAGCCAACCACTGCCCTGTTGTGGGGACAAAGGTTTGTGGTGAATATTTAAATGCAGTCCATTATTTATGAGAGAAAAAAAGAAAAGTGCACAGTTAGTCTGCAAAATAATTTATTGTGTTGGAGCATGGCTTTCCAGTAGCTTGACAATAGTTTCTTGTTGTCTTGAAATATCTTTTAATTGTTCAACAATTTGTCCAAGGCACGTTAACATTTTTTTTTCAAAGCCTCTTCTCCTCCTCTCTTTCAGCCTCCTCCACCTTTCCAGGTCTGGCCGCACCAGGGACTCCAGTGCAACAGTCCTTCTTTCTGCATGGGCCTCATAGGTCTCATAAAAAGAAGGTTGACTGGTTGACCTTCTCCTGCTTGTTGCCTGGTTCTCTGTGCTAGTCGAAGGACCAGGCTGCTCCTCACTGACAGGACTGTTAGGTTGTGCATCAGAGGGGCAAGGTTGCGCCCTTTCAGTGGATAAGGGCAGGTTGGACGAGGTCTTGTCTGGGAATAAACTTGTTGAGTAGAGAGTGCCTGGTGGTGCACTACCTAACCCTGATGTCCCAAACAGCTCTTCCATTTGCTGTTAAAGAAAAAGAATTTCTTAGTTGGTAAATGTTTTAAGGTGTTGCTGTGACTTGCTTCGAATCATTTTTATCCACTAATATTATACTTATATTATTATTTTATACTTATTATTACTTAGATTATATTTAAATGTACGTCAGGAGATAAGGTTTGGACACAACTCAAGGAATGTGAAATGTTGGTAGTAAAATAAGTGTCTAAGACTTCTTGTAAAATTCATCATATACTTACTGTGTAATATTCCCAGGTGACTTTTGCCTCACCAGTTGCCCGACGTCGGTCTTTGGCCCTCTTGTATGTGGTAAGCATGTTTCCCAGCTTTTTTCATATTTTTTCAGCTGACAAATTGTAACCTTTTAGTTGAAATTCTTGGTGTAGTTTTTTGTAAAAGGCCGTCTTATTGCGGAAATACAGCTGTTGATAAGTTCTTGTAAGGTCCAGCAGTAGAAGTGTGGTCCTGTGTGTCAGTTCTATGAAACATAATTGTCACATATTGTCATTAAAACTCCTTTTTTTTAAAAAAAAAATATATATATATACTTTTAATCAAATACTGTACCCTGTTGTGACTCTTGGCTTGCCAATAGGTTTGATGGTGATAACAGCTGCTCTGACCCTAGTCTGGCTGGAGGTGATGGCTGGTAGGCGTCTCTTACTGGAGTGGACGACTGGGTGAAGGTAGCTGGGGATTTCACCACAACTGAGGGTGTAATGGAGGGTGGGGGCCTGGTTGCAGGAGTGGAGGACTGGGTGATGGTAGCTGGGGATTTAAACACAACTGTGGGTGTAAGGGAGTGAGGGGGCCTGATTGCAGGAGTGGAGGACTGGGTGATGGTAGCTGGGGATTTAAACACAACTGTGGGTGTAAGGGAGTGAGGGGGCCTGATTGCAGGAGTGGAGGACTGGGTGAAGGTTGCTGGGGATTTGACCACAATTGTGGGTGTAAGGGGTGGTGGGGGCCTGGTTGCAGGAGTGGAGCTCTGGGTGACAGATGAATCAACAGTAGAGGCTGCAGAGACAGTCAACAAGACCACTTTATAAAAATACTACAAATAAAAAGCATTCAAAAACTGTGATGTGATTGTTTAGTATAAATAAAGAGTGTACCTGGTTCACAGCTTTTTGTATTCCCTGCAGTTCTTATTTGAGTCATTGTGTTAGCTAAATACTCTTTATCTGCAAAAGTATATCAAAGTAAATAAAGTATTCCTAAAACCATTACAATTGTATCATGCATTTTTGTTTACTTACCATGTTTCAGCCTTTCTGCAACAGTTTTTGGTACACATAGGGTGATATTCCCTTGGCTGTCCTTTAAATTGATGAGGACATTGTCCATGTTGTGACATTATAGCACATGTAACATGAAACAGTGGCCTTATATACCAAAAGGATTAATGGATGAATAGTGCACACCTGTTTCAAAGGTGTAGATCGTTATTCCAATTAATTTGTATTGGTGCCAATATGCCAAATTGCCTCTCAAAACACATCTTTTCATTAAGTATTAATTGCTTTTTAAGATTTAGTGAGTGGTTTTTAGCCTACACAAAATGAACACATTTCAATTAGCAGTAAATGCCATTGTGCAGCTGTGGTGTGTATAGACTGCAGTTTTAAAAAAGTGAATATAAATTATCCGCATTAATAATGAAATTAGTTTGATAATTGTTGGGATAAAAAACTGACCTTTTATGACTAAACACAACATGCAACGGGGAAATGTTGGATGTTACCATGGCATGCGAAAGTTTAGGCACCCCTGGTCGAAATTACTGTTACTGTAAATAGTTAAGCAAGTTAAAGATGAAATGATCTCCAAAAGGCATAAAGATTAAACACACTTTTCAACATTTTAATCAATTTCAGTGTATTATTTATTTATTTTTACTATTTTAGAGTGGAAAAAGGAAAGGAGTATGTTGCAAAAGTATGGGAACCCTAGGAGGTTTGAGCACTCAGATAACTTTAATAAAGGTCTCAATTAGCCTGTTAGGGTTATGGCTTGTTCACAACTGAAAAAAACTGTTTGAAATGTATTTAAGAAATGGCAGTTTCTGAATAATCCAGTTTTAACATGGCCCTCACAGTCCCCTGATCCGAACATCATTAAAAATCTGTAGATGGATCTCAAAAGAGCAGTGCATGCAAGATTGCCCAGGAATAGCACAGAACTGGAAGACTTTTGCAAGGAAGAATGGATGAAAATCCCTCAAACAAGAATTGAAAGACTCTGCTGTGATACTTGCCAAAGGGGATGCTACTAGGTACTAACCATGCAGGGTACCCAAACTTTTGCTTTGGGTCCTTTTCATATTTTTGCCATTTAGAAAATGTAAAATATGAATATATATATATATATAAAAATTGTGTCATTATGCCTTTTGTAGATAATTTTATCTTCAACTTGCTTAACTGTTCACAGTAACAGTAATTGTGACTGGGGTGCCCACATGCTCGCATACCACAGTATTTTATAGATGCATTGTTAAACGGTATACTCACCGATGTGCCCAGTATGAATCACTAATGAATAATGTGGTTAATATGTACATTGTACAATTATGTGTGTTTGTGCTTCTTCAAGCACTGACAAATCAGTTCTTTAGGCATTGATGATAAATAGTGGCTGTGGTTTATTAAAGATGAATCTCTTAACACAATCATCTTCTGAACAAGATTTTGTTCCTCCAGAACAGTTTACCTTCTGGCCTTGGTTCTTGTAAAGAAACATGACACCATGCACATCCACACAGCTTTATTTATGTAGCATATTTTAACATGTTTACAAAGTGTACAGAGAAGAATGAAAAATAAATCAAATAGTGATAGTGGTATTAAAACAGTTAATATCTAAAATATTAAAGCAATTCAGATTGATTTATATTAATAAAATTAGAAGACAAGGACCATCAGAAATTCTAGAAAAACATCAAGATAAAAAGATCTGTTACATTAAAGAAATAGCAGGTAGCCTACTAGAGTCTTTTCATGATATGGAATGATAATTATAAAATATGTTGCTAGAAAGCATGATAGTATTTCGCACATATCGGGTCTTTAAGACAAATAAACTGAGGTTTAGAATGAAACGAAACAACAGAGGATTCAGCGGAGCTTCTAGCCAATGAGGATTAAGCTCTGTCGTCATCAAGCATCTCTCAGGCAGCGCAGCCCGTGGAGAGCAACTGCAGCGACCGGTTCCGCCGCCTGCAGCCGCCCCGCTCTCGCGAGATTATAACCAGTCTGTCATAGTGACGCGCCGGTGGCGCCGACGCAAGTCGAACAAAAAAAACTAACCGGCATGCACCGTACCGAGCCAGGCGGCGATCGGTCTGCGCAGCGCCGGGTTAAGTCGAACAAGCCTATAGTCAGGAGTTCTATTTGTTCTCACTTAGGGAAACTTTGGCGACATCTGGTGGTCATGAAGGTTACTACCCCAGTTATTCACCCCAAATGCTCAGCCAATAGATTTCCTCCTCTGCTAATTAGACTCATCTGTTTCCACTCCTCATTACCCAGCTGTAAAAAGCCTCTGATTTTGTCCTCACTCTTACCAGATTGTCTGTTGACGCCGCAGAGAGAACCGCTCAGATAACCTTAGTTTTGTAACTCTAGTCGTTTGTATTTTTGTTTTTTCCTGGATTCCCTGGATTCCCTGGATTTCCTGCTTCTTCCCGCTCCTGGACACATTCTTGTCCATCCTAGATTTTGGTGATTTATATGCATGCATCTTCACAGGTGTTGCATTTGTTGGATTCTGTCTATCATGGGGCTTTACGTTTTATTACTAATCTTGGAGCTCTTACCCACCATTGTGTGCTGTATCCCATGTTGGATGGACTGCCTTATCCTCCTGCAGACTTTGCCACTGGTATAATATTGTGTGCAAGGCAATTTGGAGTTTGCTTCCCTCTTATCTCCTGTCCTATATTGATAAGAAATCCACAGGGGTTATTCGCTGCGTTCAGAGGATGTAATTTTTGTTTATTAACTATACCTAAAGTCCGTGCAGAACTTGGTAAAAAATCTTTTCAGTTTGCTGCTCCATCAGACTGGAACCAACTACAGAACGGTCTGAATCTGAAGTTGGTCTCTTTGAATGTTTTTAAGACAAGACTAAAACGGTGGCATGCCGTAGCCTAGTGGTTAAGGTACTAGACTAATAACCAGAAGGTCGCTGGTTTAAGCCCCACCACTGCCAGATTGCTGCTGTTGGGCCCTTGAGCAAGGCCCTTAACCCTCAGTTGCTCAGACTGTATACTGTAACTGTATTGTAAGTCGCTTTGGATAAAGGTGTCTGCTAAATGCTGAAAATGTAAAACATTATGTACAAGAGGCATCTTGTTGTAAATGTTTTAATTCATAAGATTTTTCTTAGCTGTTTAGGGTGTTTTCTGTCTTTTTCTCTCTCTCTCTTTTGTTATAGTCTACTCATTATGGTTTTTATAATCTGTGCTGTGAAAATTTATGTTTTATGTATTGAAACTGATGTGTGCTGCTGCCATTCTTGACCAGGACTCTTGAAAAATATATTCTTAATCTCAATGAGATCTTCCTGGTTAAATAAAGGTTAATAAAATAATAATAAAATAAACACAAGCCCTTCACTCTCCTGGATCCCCTGCTCCTCACCACCTTCCCTCTCTCCAGCCTCCAGTCTCCCCGCCGGTTCCTCCTTCCTAACCTCATGGTTCCCTTGCTGCTCTTTCCTTGTTGTCTTAATAAACCTGTTAAATCGCACCTCTGAGTCTTGTGTGTGGTGTTCGTGTTTGTGTTTCGGAAAAACCTTTTACTGGTTTACTGCCAGCTTAACAGTTACTGCTTTGTGCCCAGTGAGTCCAGAGAGAACCGGACCCACCATGACCCTGACCAGGATAAAGCAGTGATGAACATGAATCTACTTCCTTGGCTGTTCCCGTTAGGGGTTGCCGGTGGATCATGATCCGCATTATTGATTTGGCACAGCTTTTACGCCCGAAGCCCTTCCTGACACAACCCTCCCTATTTATCCAGGCTTGGGACCAGCACCACAATGCACTGGTTTATGCATCCTAGCGGCTGTTACCTATAGGACAATTCGGTGTCTCTAATTAACCTGGCTGCATGTTTTTGGACTGTGGGAGGAAACCCATGCAGACATGGGGAGAACATGCAAACTCTGCACAGAAAGGACCCGGACCGCCCGACCCCACCTGGGGGTCGAACCCAGGAGCTTCTTGCTGTGAAGTGACAGTGCTACCCACTTAGCCTCCCCAGTGGTGAATATGAAAAGAAAAAGTGAAATAAATAAATAAATGGATCAGACTGGGCTACTCTACTGAAAAAGCTGAAGATTAATACCCCATTTCCACCAGAAGGTGAAGCTGCACCCTTAATAAAATGATTTCATTATTAGAGAAGTATTGGAACTGTTCTAAATAATAAATGTTAATGTTTGTGTTGTGAGGTGCTACAGAATTATATTCTTCATAATATAATTATTAATGGATTAAACTACTTTTTTCTCTGTATGTGTGACTGAATGTTTGTTCTCTATATTTTTGCTGAAAAGGTACAGAAATGTTTCAGAAGTATAAAAAGTTTATACAAAATGATCAGTCATATTTAGCAAATATGGTGAGTTCCTATTTTAAGGATTTTACTGCATTGTTAAGGTGGTTTATGTACTTAAATGAACTATCTTCATATTTTTTTACTATTCTGACCATTTTTTTTATTAACAGCCTTTACCTGAATTTCTATTTTTAAGACTTAAGTACATTTAATATCAGACAATTACTTTTGATACTTAAGTACATTAAACATCAAATACTTTCAAACTTAAGTTAGCAAAGTGAATTTTTGGTAAGATACTTTTACTTGGGTTTTGATAGTTTTGTCTTGGAAGATGTTTTAAGTAAGGACTAAAATTCATTATGATTATCAATAAATTAATTAATAAACAAACAAGAATAAATGAATGAATGCATAAACGGATCAGACAGCGCTACAGTTTTAACTTTAATCACTGCCAAGTTTGGTGAGTTAATGAATTGAAAATATTTTAGTACATGATGTGCACAATAATGCTGTATATAATTACTGTTTCTTATTACCTGAAAAGTAAAAATATAAGTTGAATCTCATCATGTCATTCACTGCTCCACAGTAACATCTAGTGAGCTTAATGTAGAGACGCGTCTGCATATCAGCCCACACAAACCTGGAGCTAAAACAGCATGTAGCATCACTTCCTCATGTACAGGGCTGATCAGAATGAGAAGTGAGTTACTGATACTCAGCAGAGAAGAATAAGAGCTAAATGTAAAAGAATTGCATGAAATTTGTACTTGGTTATAAAAAAACCCAAACAAGTCTGAATCCTTCATGTAAAAATATATTCTGATAATAAAATGTATTTAATCTTTTAAATAAATAAATAAATAGGAAACCACAATGATTAGCTGTTAGTTTGTGGCATTTTAGCAGCTACAGTGTTGATAGAGCGGATCAGATGCCTAGTGAATAAGGAAGTGTTCAAGTAAGTCACCAGTCTGCAGTAGGAAATAAACAATCGTTCACTTCGACAACAATGCAAGAATTTAATAAATTTCATGGACACAGTGCATCCCTCTGTGGAATACTGTTGCTTGGAATTCTCCAGGGTATGTACCTGTATAACTACAGGGGTTAGACAAAATAACTGAAACACCTGTCATTTTAGTGTGGTAGGTTTCATGGCTAAATTGGACCAGTCTGGTGGCCAATCTTCATTAATTGCACATTGCACCAGTAAGAGCAGAGTGTGAAGGTTCAATTAGCAGGGTAAGAGCACAGTTTTGCTCAAAATATTGCAATGCACACAACATTATGTGTGACATACCAGAGTTCAAAAGAGGACAAATTGTTGGTGCACGTCTTGCTGGCGCATCTGTGACCAAGACAGCAAGTCTTTGTGATGTATCAAGAGCCACGGTATCCAGGGTAATGTCAGCATACCACCAAGAAGGACAAACCACATCCAAAAGGATTAACTGTGGACGCAAGAGGAAGCTGTCTGAAAGGGATGTTCGGGTGCTAACCCGGATTGTATCCAAAAAACATAAAACCACGGCTGCCCAAATCACGGCAGAATTAAAAGTGCACCTCAACTCTCCTGTTTCCACCAGAACTGTCCGTCGGGAGCTTCACAGGGTCAATATACACGGCCGGGCTGCGATAGCCAAACCTTTGGTCACTCATGCCAATGCCAAACGTCGGTTTCAATGGTGCAAGGAGCGCAAATCTTGGGCTGTGGACAATGTGAAACATGAATTGTTCTCTGATGAGTCCACCTTTACTGTTTTCCCCACATCCGGGAGAGTTACGGTGTGGAGAAGCCCCAAAGAAGCGTACCACCCAGACTGTTGCATGCCCAGAGTGAAGCATGGGGGTGGATCAGTGATGGTTTGGGCTGCCATATCATGGCATTCCCTTGGCCCAATACTTGTGCTAGATGGGCGCGTCACTGCCAAGGACTACCGAACCATTCTGGAGGACCATGTGCATCCAATGGCGGTGCCGTGTATCAGGATGACAATGCACCAATACACACAGCAAGACTGGTGAAAGATTGGTTTGATGAACATGAAAGTGAAGTTGAACATCTCCCATGGCCTGCACAGTCACCAGATCTAAATATTATTGAGCCAATTTGGGGTGTTTTGGAGAAGCGAGTCAGGAAACATTTTCCTCCACCAGCATCACGTAGTGACCTGGCCATTATCCTGCAAGAAGAATGGCTTAAAATCCCTCTGACCACTGTGCAGGACTTGTATATGTCATTTCCAAGACGAATTGACGCTGTATTGGCCGCAAAAGGAGGCCCTACACCATACTAATAAATTATTGTGGTCTAAAACCAGGTGTTTCAGTTATTTTGTCCAACCCCTGTACATCATATAGACAGAAGAGAAGAAGAAATATGAAGAGAAGTATGAAGAGGGTGTCAGGCTGTCGTTTTATGAATTATTTACAGTAGTTATAATGTCCACTCATGCAACATTATTTATTTATAACTAGCAGTTGTTTATCCTGGGTTTGTGTTTTATTTACACATGTTCAAGTCCCATTTTATATTTTAATTTAATTAATTTAATTATTTAAATATACACAGTAGCATGTAGTGTTTGATAATGGATGTTGTCTGCGTTACCCCCTGGACTTTGGGAGGCTGTCAGGAGAACAGAACCTTTTCTCATAACAGCTGTAAGTTCTGAAGGTAAATCCTTCACAGATGTTCTCTAGATCAGTTTGATGTAGTGAATCCTTCCTATATCACTCAGTAACAGAGCAGTTTGTCAAGCAGGGGAGTAACAACACTGTTTTGGGAGAGAAGCAAAAGGAAAAATTACACAAAAATTACACAGTGCTTGTAACTTTTATAGTGTTCATTTGTATTCCTGGGTAAGGTAAGCTTCTGGTTAAAGCGTATATTTTTTGCTGTAACTTGTTCTAAACTCTATCTTTGTAACTTTGATTATTAACATTGCTAGAATTGAAGTAGCATTTAGCTATTGTTAAAAGATAGTCTGTTGATGCATTAATCTGTGTTTTGCTGATTGGTTAAAGTGGCTTCAGGTGCCTTTTGTTAGAGGTCTAGGTGTGAATTGAGGGGAAGGGCTAAGCTTAGTATAAAATTAAATCTCCGCTGGTCTTCTCTATCACTAGGTTTTTTTTTCTACTAATCTAAACTAACTTGGGTAAGTACTATCAGTCTCTGACATTGTTCAATCTATCAAACTTTTTTCTCAGCATGTGCTACTCAAACATTCCTGTGCTTATATCTCACAGACCCTGCAGACATCAGAGGGCACATTACAGGAGCAGCAACGCCAGCAACCTCATCTACCCCCAACTGTTGCAACAGTCTCAAACAGTGGTGGTAGGTGGGGTCTGGAACTGTCAATCAGCCGTCCAGAAAGCTGACTTTATCTCAGCTTTTGCACTTTCTCACAGCCTTGGCTTCCTGGCACTGACTGAGACATGGATCACCACCGAGAACACAGCAACACCAGCAGCCTTATCCTCTGCCTACACCTTCTCTCATACACCGAGAGGATCTGGTAGGGGTGGTGGTACAGGTTTGCTCCTGACCAGGAAATGGCACTTCACTACTGTGAATGTTTCTCACCTTAACATTTCATCTTTTGAATTTCATGCTATTACTGTTACTTTTCCAATTACTCTTCATATATCATTGTCATTTACAGACCACCAGGCTCATTGGGAGACTTCATAGAATAGCCGGATGTTCTTCTGAGTTTCTTCCCTTCAGATGGAACTCCTCTGACTCTTCTTGGTGACTTTAATCTCCCTACACTTCAGTCCTCCTGTCTTCTTCCTCTTCTTTCATCTTTCGACCTCCTCTTTAACCACAGCCCTCCGACACACAAAGGAGGCAATCTTCTGGACCTGGTCTTCAGCCGTCCAGCTTCTGTTCTGGACCTCACTGTTACCCCACTCCACCTCTCTGACCATCACTTTGTGTCCTTCTCTCTCTGTCTCCCAACTCTTCCTACCTCCAACCACACTTTCACCCTTACAACACACCCTAATCTTCACTCTTTATCTTCCTCCCTGTTGATCTCCAACATCCTAACTTCACTACCTAACCCTGACATGCTTGCTACCCTTCCACTCAACTCTGCTACTAATACTTTACTCTCTTCTCTTTCAACATCCCTCGATCAGCTCTGTCCTCTTACCCTCAAACGAGGAAAACCTTCTCACCCTGCTCCTTGGCTTTCAGATGCACTGCGCAGCAACAGAAGAGAATTAAGGGCAGCTGAGAGAAAGTGGAGGAAATCTAAGCTCGGTGTTGATCTTCACTCCTACCACGATCTGCTGTCCAGGTTCTCATCTGACGTGACTGCTGCAAAAACATCTTTTTACAAAGCCAAGCTTGAACAATCTGCTGCTGACCCACGTAAGCTTCATGCTATCTTTTCCTCTCTTCTGAACCCTCCTCCCCCTCCCCCTTCTGCCTCTCTCACCGCTACTGACTTTTCAACATTCTTTCAGGACAAGATTGACAAAATCAATCAATCCTTCTCTCCGACTGACCCAACTTCAACTGACCTTCAACCCACCAACACACTCACCAGCTTCACCCCACTCACCATGGATGAGGTTACACAGCTCCTCTCATCCAGCAATCCCACTACATGCACACTTGACCCTATACCATCCACCATCCTCAAAGACATCTCACAGGACCTAATCCCCTCCATCACACCCATCATCAACAACTCCCTGACATCAGGTGTCGTCCCTACTGCTTTTAAGAAGGCTCAGGTCATTCCCCTTCTTAAGAAACCTACACTAGACACAACAGACATTAACAACTACAGACCTGTCTCACTCCTCTCTTTTCTATCCAAAATTCTTGAACGTGCTGTCTATAACCAACTATCTGCCTTTCTTACTCAGAATGACCTCCACGATCCGTACCAGTCTGGCTTCAAGGCAGCACATTCTACGGAAACAGCTCTTGTAGCGGTTACTGAGAAGCTTCATGCAGCCAAAGCAGCCAAACTGTCATCTGTCCTTATTCTTCTTGACCTCTCTGCAGCCTTCGACACAGTGAACCACAGGATTCTCCTGACCACTCTCTCCAACCTTGGAGTAACAGGTTCAGCATGGCAATGGATGGCCTCCTACCTGGAAGGGCGCTCCTACCAAGTGTCATGGAGGGGATCCATATCTCCCCCATGCACTCTCTCAACCGGTGTTCCTCAGGGCTCTGTACTTGGCCCACTTCTTTTCTCTATCTACACCCGCTCTCTGGGCAAGGTCATAGCCTCCCATGGCTTCTCCTACCACTCCTATGCAGATGACACTCAGCTCATTCTGTCATTTCCTCCTTCAGACACACAAGTCTCAGCTCGCATCTCAGCATGTCTGCAAGATATCTCACAATGGATGTCGGCTCATCATCTAAAGCTTAATCCCAGCAAGACAGAGATGTTGCTCATTCCTGGAGATCAGTCTCCAACCCAGGACCTAGTAATTTCTCTGGATGAGACCATCTGATAAGGTAAGAAGTCTTGGTGTTGTCCTTAATAACCAGCTGACATTCTCTCCTCATATAGCCAACATGACAAGATCGTACCGGTTCCTCCTGTACAACATCAGGAAGATTCGTCCATTTCTCTCCAGGGAAGCTACCCAGATTCTGGTGCAATCACTTGTAATCTCACGGTTGGACGACTGCAACTCCCTTCTGGCTGGAGCTCCCATGTCCACGATTAAACCCTTACAGCTCATTCAAAATGCAGCTGCACGTCTGGTTTTTAACCAACCCAAACACTGCCACATCACCCCACTGCTGCGTTCTCTTCACTGGCTTCCTGTAGCTGCACGCATTCAGTTTAAAACACTAACGCTTGCCTACAAAGCCAAAAATGGACCAGCCCCAAGCTACCTTCGTGGCCTAATCAAACCCCGCTCTGTACCACGCAACCTCCAAGCCTCTAGTCTCGCTCGACTTGAGCCTCCATCCAGGACTAAAGAAAGACAAGCATCAAGGCTGTTCTCTGTTCTAGCGCCGAAGTGGTGGAATGAACTTCCTCTGTCTGTCCGAACATCTGAGTCTCTTGCTGTCTTTAAAAAACGATTAAAAACCCACCTTTTTACTAAACACTTAAGCTGACTTGTACTTATTTACTAACATTTTGTTCCATTCTTTTCCATTTCCAAAAAAAAAAAAAAAAAGGCACTTTGGTTCTAACAGGTTTTAGCAGATTTGTGTTCTTCGACTGTTTAACTAAACTTAAGGAATGAAATGTTCACTATGGAAGCACTTCTGTAAGTCGCTCTGGATAAGAGCGTCTGCTAAATGCTGAAAATGTAAAATGTAAATGATAAAGTAGAGAGGGCTGAGTATGTTCCTCCAAGAGAACAGGAACTAGAATCTGGGAGGGAGGAATCAGAAGAAGAAGAGGAGGAAGATATTGGAAGTGAAGGTAGCAGCTGGAGGAGAGCAAGTAGGGGAAGAAAACAAGGTAAAATGCAAGGTAGGGTTGTTAGGCCTACAATTAGGGCCAGTAACAGTAGAGAAGGTGTATTAATTACTGGTGAGGATCTGGATGTGGAATGGAAGGAAGGGAAAGAGAAGTTGGAAAGGAAAGGAAAGTTGAGTAAAAATGAAGCTCTTCACAGATATGAGAGGGACTTGAGACGGTTATCAAATCAGCTAGAAACTTCAAGGGCTGAGTTTGACATAAGGATGGGAACAGGTGAGACTGGCCATGAAGAGCCAAAATGTACTAGAACTGGTTTACACACAGCATTACACAATCAAGCATGCTTCATACTGCCATTAGTGTTGTTGTGGCTGTGCTAAAAAAGCTCCTCCATTTGTTGCTGAAAATAAAGACAAAGAAAAACCAAATGCAGGGATTCTTTTTGTGTTCCTGCAACAGATCTGACCTTCTATAAGTTTTCTCTTATATGACGACTCTTTGGGTTTGCCTCCCAGTCTTGGAAAATAGATTAAGGTAAACCGGCTTTATATTAGCTAAGAGTCAATCATATTCTTTATTTTCTCTAAACAGAAGCTGTAATTTACTAGAATTAGGTGGTATGGATAGAATGTAAAAGTCTTAGAAGTAGAAGAATTTATTTACGTAACTGCTTTATCCTGCCAGCTAATCAGTCTGTTGCATGATGCTAGGGCTGTGAGTGTTGCTCGAGAAAATATTTCAATTATGTTATCCTGACATCTAATCAGTCTGTTAATTTTTTTTGTTCTCCTTTATGTTTTTGCATTGTCAGCAAAAATGTTTTTTTTTTTTTTTTTTGTTTTGTAAATGTTATTGTGTTCTGACTCAGCAGGCCACTGTAGTAAACTCTAAAACTTAAAATTAAGTTCTAAAAACAAATAAAAAATTTTTTAAGTTCTTAAAGCCTTAAACCTTCAAAGAAATATGTGAATTTAAATCTCTTTTTATTTTTTTTATTTTGTAGGCTTGAGAAAGAAGCTGCAATGCCTTTAAAAAGCACCTTTATTCATTATGCCTAAAACACACACCTAAATAAAATAAGATAAAATAATTGAAATATTTTCCGAGCAACACTGACAGCCCTAGTATCATGCAACAGACTGATTAGATGTCAGGATAAAATAACTGAAATGATCTTACATATAATTTGATTGTATATATAATTTATATCAACATACAGTATATCATTCACAATCATTTTCACCAAGGCACAGTGGTTTATAAAGTACCTGCAAATAAAGTTCATACTGGAGTAAAAAGTACAAGTATCTTACCAGAAATTTACTTTGATAGAAGTAAAAGTCACCTGTTAGAAAATTACTTGAGTCTAAAATTATCTGATGTTTAATGTACTTAAAAATTGAAAGTCATTTTCTGATATTAAATCACTGTAAAATAAAAAGAAAGCTGACTTAAAGTTTCAAGTAGAATCAAATTATAATATTATTATTTACTATTATTTACTATTTACTTCAACTCATGACTTTATGTCTAGTTTTGCTTTGTATTCCTCTCTTCAGGTTGATTTTACTACGTAGTGCTTGTTGTTTCAACTTAGCAATGCAACTTTAAAAATACAATCGACCGGTGATTTATGAACATTTACCATACGAACATTTCAGGCTATGAACGATCTTTTTCAACGTATGAAAAAATTTCAGATTACAAACCGAAATTTGCGAAACACGTGACGTCACGAACAAGTTCACTCCGACCGTCTGTTTATATATATATATATATACAGTGAGTGAACATTCAGAGAGCGGACAGTGTTTTTCAGTGTTTTCTTTATATTTTGTAAATGTCTATATTAAAATGTCCCCAAAGAAGGTGCAGAGGAAGCGTTTTATGTTGTTGTATAATTACTCCTGTCACTAGGTGTCACTGTGTATCAGACAGAAGGGACTGAGTGAGAGAAGAAAGAAGTTATCATTTCGTGAAATTACACCTACAAAATACAACACTACTGAAATAAAAAAAGGAAATAATAAAAATTATAACAATAATAATTTAAGATATAAGGTCAAATATACTTGTATTTATAACAAAAAAGAGCATTTAAGACATTAGAAAGGTTAGAGGTAGGGAGGTTGGGAGGTTTGGCACAGATTAATTCTCTTTACATTATTTCTTATGGATAAAATAGGTTTAACATATGAACATTTTGACTTAAAAACAGCCCTTCAAAACCAATTAAGTTTGTAAGTCAAGGGTCAACTGTACACATTAACATGAGTTTTGTTCACCTGTTCCAATCATTGGCTTTAACCTACTTATTTAAGTTAAAAATTTTAAGATTAGTTTTCAGGTTAAGATAACACTGCACAACAATTTTTTTTAAAAGTCTTGCTTCCTGAAAAGTTTTAGGTGATTGTGACAGGTACCTATAGGATATGCACAAATATAGTTTTTGTTTTACTGCATCATGTAGGAACTCTAAGAAATAGACATTTATATGTTTACCTATTTAATCACGTTTATGTTCCGCATGAGCCATTAAGTTCAACAGAATTAAAAATGTTTTGCTCCTGATTTTCTTTTGTATTCAACTTCTGGTGCATCACGTTGCAGTGTCCAACAGTAGTCAGCAAGCATTGACGGATTCCAGTTGCCCTGGTATCGTTTCTCCATTGTAGCGATGTCCTGGAGAAACCGCTCACCGTGTTCGTCACTGACAGCACCGAGATTCACGGGGAAGAAGTCCAAGTGTGAGTGAAGGAAATGAATCTTGAGTGACATGTTGCACTTCATTTTCTGGTATGCGCGGAGAAGTTTGTCTACGACTTCAACGTAGTTTGGTGCTCTGTAATTGCCCAGAAAATTGTCAACAACGTCTTTGAAGGCTTTCCAGGCAATTTTTTCCTGGCCAACTAACAGCTCTTCAAACCGCTTGTCACTCATAACATGTCTGATCTGGGGACCAACAAAAATGCCTTCTTTGATCTTCGCGTCACTTATTCTTGGAAACATCTGTCTTAAATAGCGAAAACCTTCGCCTTCCTTGTTCAGTGCTTTCACAAAATTCTTCATGAGTCCAAGTTTTATGTGTAGAGGAGGCAAAAATATCTTTGCCGGCTCGACAAGCGGTTCGTGTGCAACATTTTTCTATCCTGGAACTAACTTTTTGCGGAGTGGCCAGCTCTGTCGACAATAATGTGACTCTTTGGCACGGCTGTCCCATTCACAGATGAAACAACAGTACTTGGTATAGCCGAGCTGCAGTCCCAGTAACAGAGCAACGACTTTCAGATCTCCACAGATATTCCAGTTGTACCTGCTATACTGGATGTGGTTGAGCAACAGTTCCATATTCTCATACGTTTCCTTCATGTGTGCTGCGTAGCCAACAGGTACTGACGGATAAACGTTGCCATTGTGTAGCAGAACAGCTTTCAGGCTTAGCATTGACGAATCAATGAAGAGACGCCACTCTTCCGGATTGTGAACACAACCCAAGGCCGAGAATAATCCTTCAATGTTACAACAGAAACAGAGACTGTCGACTTGTGCAAAAAATTTGGTGATATCATGATGTCGGCTTCTAAACATAGAAATTTTCGTACCTGGTGACAGCAGACACCATCCCTGCAGCCTGGAACCCAGCAACTCGGCTTTTGCTTTTGACAGACCCAAATCTCTGACCAAATCATTCAATTCTGACTCTGTTATCAGATGTGGATCACCTGATGAGCAAGGTTCAAAATTTGGGTCAGTGTCACTGTCAGTACCCTGCACTGGAGTTTCTTCATCTGGTTCGTCTAAGGTCCAATCCTCGGGTGGTTTCGGAATTGGGAGACTGTCGTCATGTGGCACAGGTCTCATTGCTGAAGGCAGATTAGGATATTCAATTGACTTCTTGTTTTTGGCAGAGAAACCAGATACATTAGTCAAACAAAAATAACAGTCCGTCACATGGTCTTTTTGTTCTCGCCAGATCATCGGAACAGCAAACGGCATACTCTTACGAGTGCCTCTGAGCCAGGCTCTTCCAACCTGGTCTGATTATACATGCCTGGACATGCCCAAGCTGCACAAACTGTTGCTGTTGAGTCACTTACTGGAGTGAGATGTTTGGATAAAAATTTAAGCAAAAATTATGATAAAACTAAAGATTTCTCTTAAACGGTACGTGATACGTAAATTTTGATGTGATGTTCGTGATCAGCACCCAAAAATCTATAAGAAACACCTAACAGTGTTCAAGAAGCAAAAAATTTGTTGTGCGGTGTAATTTAAAGTATTTAAGTTTTCAATTGTGAATTATAGTTATAACAACAAACACCATTTCTAAGGCAACAACTTTTATTTTCCTGGATGAGTTGAATAAGTGGCGTAACTAGGATGTTTTATTCCTTGAATATCAGTGTTTGCTATATATTGTCTGTTTGGCTTGCTATAATACATGCATAATACGTGCAGCCAATGGGGGGGGCGCAGTGAGGTGGTTGTTACGCGACTGAGTTGAATACAAGAACGAATTTCACACACAAAGGTGTAAAACAAGAAAGCAACATTCCATACAGTGGGGCCAAAAAGTATTTAGTCAGCCACTGACTGTGCAGGTTCTCCTACTGTCTGTAATTTTCACCATAGGTACATAGGTACAACTATGAAAGACAAAATGAGGAAAAAATGAGAAAAATGAGAGAAAAAAATCCAGGAAATCACATTGTAGTATTTTTAAAGAATTTATTTGTAAATTATGGTGGAAAATAAGTATTTGGTCACCCACAAACAAGCAAGATTTCTGGCTCTCACAGACCTGTAACTTCTTCTTTAAGAAGCTCTTCTGTCCTCCACTCGTTACCTGTATTAACGGCACCTGTTTGACCTCGTTATCTGTATAAAAAACACCTGTCCACAGCCTCAAACAGTCAGACTCCAAACTCAACCATGGCCAAGACCAAAGAGCTGTCGAAGGACACCAGGAAGAAAATTGTAGACCTGCACCAGGCTGGGAAGAGTAAATCTACAATAGGCAAGCAGGTTGGTGTGAATAAATCAACTGTGGGAGCAATTGTAAGAAAATGGAAGACATACAAGACCATTGATAATCTCCCTCGATCTGGGGCCCCACACAAGATCTCATCCCGTGGGGTCAAAATGATCATGAGAACGGTGAGCAAAAATCCCAGAACTACACGGAGGGACCTGATGAATGACCTGCAGAGAGCTGGGACCAAAGTAACAAAGGGACCATCAGTAACACACTACGCAGAGAGGGACTCAAATCCTGCAGTGCCAGACGTGTCCCCCTGCTTAAGCCAGTACATGTCCAGGCCCGTCTGAAGTTTGCCAGAGAGCATATGGATGATCCAGAAGAGGATTGGGAGAATATCATGTGGTCAGATGAAACCAAAATGGAACTTTTTGGTAAAAACTCAACTCCTCGTGTTTGGAGGAAGAAGAAGAACCCAAGAACACCATACCTACTGTGAAGCATGGGGGTGGAAACATCATGCTTTGGGGCTGTTTTTCTGCAAAGGGGACAAGACGACTGATCCGTGTTAAGGGAAGAATGAACGGGGCCATGTATCGTGAGATTTTAAGCCAAAACCTCCTTCCATCAGTGAGAGCATTGAAGATGGAACGTGGCTGGGTCTTCCAGCATGACAATGATCCCAAACACACCGCTCGGGCAACGATGGAGTGGCTCCGTAAAAAGCATTTCAAGGTCCTGGAGTGGCCTAGCCAGTCTCCAGACCTCAACCCCATGCGTCACCCATTTCATCTCCACTAATACATGTCCCAAACATCTCAGTGTTTTAGCAATGTTAGCCTAGCAGCTCCAGTTTTAAACTAAAAAAGCAAAATGTGCACTCCAAACTGACTGGCTACATCAGGGTAAGAGGAAAATGGTTTAAAAACATTTTTTACCACACTATTCCTTTAATCTTCGGAGTGTGTATATGCAGACATCCCAAATGTCCCAGAAGTTTCGGGAGTCTCCCGCATATACATAGCAGCTCCCTGATGCCCGCAAGTCAGATAAAATGATAAAAAGATAGAACAAGCGGCCAAGAGCGTACACACATACAGCTACACAGACTTTATTTCCCATCGCGTAATAAATCCGTTATCTGATATACAATCTAGTGCACTTTATAGGGAACATAAATCAATTGTCTAATTTATTGTCTAGTGCACTAAGTATGGAACATACATCTATGATTGAATATACAATCTACTGTAATATGTAGGGAACATAATTAATTTTGTAATACACTATTTAGTGCACTATGTAGGGAACATAATTAATGGACAGTCCTTTTCCTCTTTGGCCTGGAGGACACGACGTCCATGATTTCCAAAAACAATTTGAAATGTGGACTCGTCAGACCACAGGACACTTTTCCACTTTGCGTCGGTCCATCTCAGATGAGCTCGGGCCCAGAGAAGCCGGCGGTGTTTCTGGGTGTTGTTGATATATGGCTTTTGCTTTGCATGGTAGAGTTTTAACTTGCACTTGTAGATGGAGCGACGAACTGTGTTCACTGACGATGGTTTTCTGAAGTGTTCCTGAGCCCATGTGGTAATATCCATTACAGAATGATGTGGGTTTTTAATGCAGTGCCGCCTGAGGGATCGAAGGTCACAGGCATTCAATGTTGGTTTTTGGCCTTGCTGCTTACTTGCACAGATTTCTCCAGATTCTCTGAATCTTTTGATGATATTATGGATTGTAGATGATGAAATCCCTAAATTCCTTGCAATTGCACGTTGAGAAACGTTGTTCTTAAACTGTTGGACTATTTGCTCACGCAGTTCACAAAGTGGTGAACCTTGCTTGTGAACGACTGAGCCTTTCGGGGAAGCTCCCTTTATACCCAATCATGACATTTACCTGTTTCCAATTAACCTGTTCACCTGTGGAATGTTCCAAACAGGTGTTTTTTGAGCATTCCTCAACTTTTCCAGTCTTTTGTTGCCCCTGTCCCAACTTCTTTGGAACGTGTTGCAGGCATCAAATTCAAAATGAGTGAATATTTGCAAAAAACAATAAAGTTTATCTGTTTGAACATTAAATATCTTGTCTTTATAATGAATTCAATTGAATATGGGTTGAAAAGGATTTGCAAATCATCATATTCTGTTTTTATTTATGTTTTACACAACGTCCCAACTTCATTGGAATTGGGGTTGTACACTATCTAGTGCACTGTGTAAGGAACACAAATCATCATCTAGTTATACTTTCTAGTGCACTATGTAGTGAACATGAATGCGTTATCTAATACACTATCTAGTGCACTATGTAGGGAACATAAATCCGTAATCTGGTTACCTCCCTGAAATGAGTTTTTGCAACTTGGGATGTCTGTATATGTGTCTGTCAAGGTAAATATTCTATGAGTATGTGAGTGTGTGCTTACATTTATTTATGTTAACAATGATAACATTTACAAATGAATTTACAAAAAATAATTATTTGTATTTCATTTTTTGTTTAACAATGGTAGCCTAGCAGCTTCAGTTCTAAAATAAAGATTTTGACACTACAAGTGAATTTATTTTTATCATTTAAATAAACTCATACTGTGTATTAAACCATGTTGACTAGTCTTGCTGACATATATTAAGACCTGGGTGTGTTTTGATCGGGTTGAGAGAAATTTTGGACATTAACAGAATTGACAATGGTGACTATTTACTTTGTGTTTGTTAGCTAGCCAGTAATGTTAGCCATAAGCAAAAAGCAAAATTTGAACTTCAGACAAGTCATAAATGAATGATTACATCTGTAGTATGTGGAAAAATTTGGATTTTAAATAATCATTATTATTCGCTTTAAACATGGATCCAGTTCTTTATAAATAAATAAATAACTAAATAAATAAAAAACTGTGAAAAACCCACAAAAATGTTTAATGTCGCTTTTTGTGTAAACTAGAGGTTTGGTAACTACCTGTCTATTTGCCATCTTCTTAATATATATTAATAAACATCCATTCCTGCATGTCAGGCCTGCAACACATTCCAAAATATTTAAGTGAAATAATAAGGTAAAAAAACTAAATAATGATGTGATTATAAACAGGTGATTGTAATCATGGTTTGGTACAAAAGCAACATCCAGGAAAGGCTGAGAGTCTCTGATGAGTAAAGATGATCAGAGGATCCAGTTTGTCCACAAACGTGTGAGAAAATTATTGAAATGTTTAAAAACAATGAACCTCAAAGATAGATTGGAAGGGATTTGCATGTTCTCCCTCTACAGTGCAGAATATTATTAAACCATTCAAGGAATCAGGAGGAATTTCAGTGTGTAAAGGCCAAGAGCCCAAGCTTAAGCTAAACACCCGTGATCTTCCATCCCTCAGACGGCATCAAGAACCTCCACTCAACACTAGCTGATATAACCACATGGGTGAGGGATTAGTTTATCAAACCTTTATCAAGCTCTACAATACAGAGTTACTGCACAAATGATACTTAAACCTTTACTGTGCAAAAAAGAAGCCTTATGTTAACCATGTCCAGAAGCGGCGTCGACTTCTCTGGGCTTGGAGGCATCTAAGATGGACCATCACACAGTGGAAACGTGTATTGTGGTCAGATAAATCAGCATTGGACACCGTGTGTTCCAGACCAAAGAGGAAAAGGACCATCCAGACTGTTATCAGCAACAAGTTCAAAAGTCAGGGTCTGTCATGGTATGGGGGTGTGTCAGTACCAGGGTCTGTCATGGTATGGGGGTGTGTCAGTACCAGGGTCTGTCATGGTATGGGGGTGTGTCAGTACCAGGGTCTGTCATGGTATGGGGGTGTGTCAGTACCAGGGTCTGTCATGGTATGAGGATGTGTCAGTACCAGGGTCTGTCATGGTATGGGGGTGTGTCAGTACCAGGGTCTGTCATGGTATGGGGGTGTGTCAGTACCAGGGTCTGTCATGGTATGGGGGTGTGTCAGTACCAGGGTCTGTCATGGTATGGGGGTGTGTCAGTGCCCTTGGTAAAGGTCATTTACACTCTGTGATGCAGCATTAATACAGAAACATTAAGATCTTAGAGCAACATCTGCTGCCTTCAAGACGTCGTCTTTTCCAGGGACGTCCAGCATTTTTCTACAAGACGATGCAAAACCACCTGCTGCACACATTACAAAGGCATGGCTACAGAAGAAGAGGGTACGGGTACTGGACTGGCCTGCCTGTAGTCCTGACCTGTCCACAATAGAGAATTTTGAAAGGAAAAATGTGACAACGACGACCCCTTACTGTTGAACATCTTAAGACGTGTTTGCAGGAAGAATGAGACAAAATAAAAGCTGAAACACTAAATCACTTGGTCTCCTCGGTGCCAAAACGTCTTTTAAGTGGTAAAAAGGAACGGCAACATTACAAAGTGGTAAATGCTTTACTGTCCCAACTTATTTTGGAATGTGTTGCAGACCTAAAATGCAGGAGTGGATGTTTATTAATAAATGAAAGAAAGTTAAGCAGGAGACAGATCTAGACTGCAGACAGGCCAGTCCAACACATGCATTTTTTCAATACTATGTACAGTAGATGGTACAATAGACTTCCATAAATTAAAAGCTGCTGGAACAAAGATATCACTGTACACAGTCAAGCATGCTTCATACTGCTATTAGTGTAGTTGTGGCTGTGCTAAAAAAGCTCCTTAAATTTGCTGCTGAAAACAAAGACAAACCAAAAGCAGGAGTTTCTTTATGTGTTCCTGCAACAGATCTTACCTTCTATACAAATTTCTTTTTATATGATGACTCTTTGTATTTGCCTCCCAGTCTTGGAAAATGGATTTAGGTAAAGCAGCTCTATATTATATCATCAACTAATTTAACCATCAAGAAATTAGGATGCCTTGTCAATGAACAAAATGGCATTTTCATCATCACTAAATTAAATACATTATGATAGAACCTTTTCTTCACTGTTTATAAATGTGACTAATCCATTTCTTAATGGTTCTGTAATCATTCGATCAATTCAAGAGTCTTGACTGCCAGTTTATTTGTGAAAACATAAAAAATAAGTTGTTAAAATACCTGTATTGTGGGAATGTCAGTGGTAAGTAAAACAATGATTGTACAACAACTCAACTCATAAAGGAGCAAACACGCTTAGTTCTTCAGCCATTAATAATAATAATAAGCAATAATAAACAGAATAATATAAGCTGGAGCTTTTTTATATAACATTCTATACTTTCACTTTCAATAACATCACATGGTTTCTGGGGAATCAGCTATTTTCTGTAACCAGAAGTTAAAATTTACATTAGGTGATAGGGATAGAATGTAAAAGTCTTTAAAGTAGGAAAAATCATTTTAAACAACTGCTGTGTCGTTACTAGTTTTAGAACTTAATTTTGAGTTTTAGAGTTTACACTGTAGTTATTAAAATGTACTTCTGAAACAAACAGGTGACCACAACACTGTGTGCTTAAAACTGGAACACCTAGGGAAATGCAGTTCATCTGGAATAGGGTGTCACAGGCCGATTGCTCACATTATTGTGTGGCTGATATTTGTTTTGGCTACACAAAAACAAATACATTCACCACCTCAATACATAAACCAAAAACAAATAGCTGATTTCCCAGAAACCATGTGATGTTATTGAAAGTGAAAGTAAAGAATGGCTTTTATTTAAGCGCCAGAGTTATGAGTTATTCTCACTGGTTGAAGAACTGAGTGTGTTTGCTCCATTACTGCAGAACATTTTTATCAGTTTACATCCTCACAATACAGGTAGGTTAAGCAACTCTTCTACATTTTCACACATAATCTAGCACTCATTACCAGTGTAGTCACATCTATAAATAGATAAAGAAAGTCATAATATGATTAGAACACATTCAATTCAACAAGTAGTATATACATAGAAGTATATTTGTATAGTTTTTTATTAATTAATTGATTGACTGATTGCTTGATTGATTAAAAATTTGACAAAAACCTTTGGGCCAAAAATATACAATAAATATTTATATTTCTCAATAGATAAATAGATTGTTATTACTTTGGTGGTGAAGAAAATTATGGCCAGTGGTGTAAAGTAACAGAGTATCTGTACCTTATTTGAGTATAAACATTTTTTGGTAACTTTTACTTTTACTCCACTACATTTTTTGAAGAAAAAATAAACTTTTACTTCGATACATTTGCCATATGCAAATTCGTACTCGTTACTACAAAATAAAACAAACTTCTAAGTTAGATCGATGGTTAAACACATTCATGTGCAAGTGCAAACAAAAGTTCTCTAAAAGCGATCTGTGTTGTTCGTATTAGATGCAGCGCCTCTTATGTTTTACCTGAATTCCAACATGTACTGTGACATTCTGAAACAGAGCATGATCCCCTCCCTTCGGAAACTGGGCCACAGGGAAGTATTCCAACACGATAACGACCCGATCCCCCCCCCCACCCCCCACCAAACCTGTGGGGCATCCTCAAGTGGAAGGTGGAGGAGTTCATCCACCAGCTCCGTGATGTCATCATGGAGGAGTGGAAGAGGATTCCAGTAGCAACCTGTGAAGCTCTGGTGAATTTCATGCCCAAGAGGGTTAAGGCAGTGCTGGATAATAATGGTGGTCACACAAAATTTTCACACATTTGGGCACAATTTGGACATGTTCACTGTGGGGTGTACTCACTTATGTAGCAGCTATTCAGACATTAATGTCTGTGTGTTGAGTTATTTTCAAAAGAAAGTAAATCTACACTGCTATACAAGCTGTACACTGACTACTCTGGTAACCCAGAATGTATCACTAAGCTGGTGATCCTATTTCAATCAATCAAGGGTTTATTTGTCACATACATGGTCATACACAGTACAACTGGCAGTGAAATTCTTTAGTGACTGCTCCGCCACAGTAGTTTACGGATCAGTCATGACGGCAGCCTACTCACCGGCGCCATCTTTCGAAGAAACAAGAAATAATGAACACATTGGGAAAGTAAAAAAAAAAAAACAGCAACCAGATTGTGCTCCCTTTAGGAGCACATTATGGTAACACGAAAAAAACAGCCCCTTATAGCACACAAGCACATGTAAAAACATAACAAACATAACATAGTCACACGGCTAGCCACGGGTTAGGGATGGGGGGATCGGAAAAGTAACCAAACTACTGTATTGGTGGAATTAAGCTTAGTTAATAATTATTATGGCTAAAAATGTTCCAAAGGTTAATATAGTTTGAGCTTACTTTTTAACTTGCATTATCTTCAAATCACATGTATTTAAAGCACAAACATGTATAAATACACTAATGCACTGTATAAAATTACTGGACTGCAGTGTCCACATGTTCAAGTGATTATGGAAATTTAATTTACAGGTTTATTTGGCTTTGCTGAAATCCTGGCTGACTTGTCTCAAACTACCACATCATCATCATTATGGCTACTGGGTAAGTCAACATATTAAAGATGATTGTTTGGTACAGAAAACTGAGCACCAAGAGAAACCCCTCGCAAACACAGGGAGAACATGCAAACTACACACAAAAAATAAACTCCACACATATATAAAACCATTTTCTGAAGACAAAAATCTATGTACATTTAGAGACTAGAGCTTATTGCTTATTTCATGCACAACATGTCAATCTTCCATGACTATTTTATTAGTGGACACTTTCTGATCACATGACTTGGCTTTATATTTTTGGTTGGAGCACTATTCTTCTTCCAGCATTGACATTAAGATGACTAAAAATTCAGCAATACTGCTATACCTGATATGTAGACACACCAATCAGCCTTAACGTTAAAACCATCTTCTTGTTTCTACACTCACTGTTCATTTTTCAGCTCCGCTTACCATATAGAAGCACTTTGTAGTTCTACAATTACTGACTGTAGTCCATCTGTTTCTCTACAACACTCTCCAATGGTCAGGAAGACCACAAGACAAGACCACCACAGAGCAGGTATTATTTAGGTGGTGGATCATTCTCAGCACTGTAGTGACACTGACATGGTGGTGGTGTGTTAGTGTGTGTTGTGCTGGTATGAGTGGATCAGACACAGCAGCACTGATGGAGTTTTTAAATGTCCACTTAAGTCCACTCAAATGTCCACTCACCGTCCACGACACTCCTACCTAGTTGGTCCACCTTGTAGATGTAAAGTCAGAGACGATCGCTCATCTATTGCTGCTGTTTGAGTCGATCATCTTCAAGACCTTTATCAGTGGTCACAGGACGCTGCCCACAGGGTGCTGTTGGCTGGATATTTTTGGTTGGTGGACGATTCTTAGCCCAGCAGTGACAGTGAGGTGTTTAAAAACTCCAGCAGCGCTGCTGTGTCTGATCCACTCATACCAGCACAACACACACTAACACACCACCACCATGTCAGTGTCACTGCAGTGCTGAGAATGATCCACCACCTAAATAATACCTGCTCTGTGGGGGTCCTGTGGGGGTCCTGACCATTGAAGAACAGCATGAAAGGGAGTAACAAAGTAAGTAGAGAAACAGATGGACTACAGTCAGTAATTGTAGAATCTACAAAGTGCCACATCCCACAAGAGCTGCAGTTTTGGAGATGCTCTGACCCAGTCGTCTAGCCATCACAATTTGGTCCTCAGCAAAACTCGCTCAGATCCTCACACTCGCCATTTTTTCCTTCTTCTAACATCAACTTTGAGGATAAAATGTTCACTTGCTGCCTAATATAGGCATGGGTAACTTGCACAACTGCCATTGAACCATTATCACTGAGTTGTACATTCACATATTGAGCGATGTAGACATCTTTTTTTAGGACATCCCTGCTTGTTTCAGCAAGACAGTGCCAAGCTACATTCTGCATTTTACAAAAGTGTGGCTCTGTAGTAAGAGAATGCAAGTGCTAGAGTGGTCTGCCTGCAGTTGTTTCCCAGTGCAACACATAACACTACCATTGTGCAGCAGTAATATATAAAGCAAGAATGGAAAATAATTGACTTATTAGACTCACTAAAAAGGTGATGTGTTGCTGCTATCCAGTATTGAATAGGTGCATATATATTTACATTTTTATTATGTTTAATACATTAATATTTATTTATTTATTAGGATTGATCATGTTTTACACACTTTGGTTACATTCATGACAGAAATGGTAGTTACTTATTAAACAAAATTAATCAGTTCACAAGTTTATATCAAACACATTCGTGGACAATTTAGTATCTCCAATCCACCTCACTTGCACGTCTTTGGACTGTGGGAGGAAACCGGAGCACCCGGAGGAAACTCACACAGACACGGAAAGAACAAATTGAATTCATTAAATGTATTGTCTTTGCATTGTTTTCAAACAATCAAACATAGTTAAAAAGATTTGAAAATCATTGCTGTCCGGTTTTATTTACATTTTTCTTACTGTTTTTGTCCCCAAAAATGGGTTTGTATATAACACAATTATGTATCTCTTTATTGGGTTTAACAGATGTCAGGAGACATCATTGACTGTACATGATTTAATCCAGAAGAGTAAAGTAATCAGGCAAGGTCCACCTCCACTGTATCGTCTGCTCACAACCAGGAGTAACCTAAATGAAGACGGCTCAGTAAGAAAATGGACATTTGGACAGCGAGACATCAAAATGGAAAACAAAATTATACTGATGGTAGGAGAAACTGGAACAGGCAAAACCACTCTGATCAATTCACTGGTAAACCACATTCTCGGGGTGAAGTTCACAGATCACATCTGGTTTGAAATTACAGATGAAAGTGAAGAAAATCAAACTACAAACCAAATGTCAGATCAGACAGAAAGTCAAACAAATAAAGTCACTGTCTATGAGGTCTTTGTCCATGACAGTCCAATCTCTCTTACCATCATCGACACTCCAGGTTATGGAGCTACCAATGGGATACAGTTTGATGAAAAGATCGCTGAAAATCTGTACAAACTGTTTAATCATGAAACTGGAGTAAAAGAGATCGATGCTGTGTGTTTGGTAGTGAAGGCGTCTGAGAATCGACTCTCTGACAGGCAGCATTACATCTTTGATGCAGTTCTGTCTTTATTTGGTAAAGACATAGAGAACAACATTGTGATTTTTGCCACACACTCAGATGGATTGTTTCCTAAAAATGCAATTAATGCCATAAAAAAAGCAAAGATTCCCTGCAGGAAAAACAAAGCAAATAACCCTGATTTTTTTTAATTTAATAATTATGAAGTTGATGAGGACAGTACAGGAAATGATGAAGAAACTCTACAGAAATGTTGGGAACTGAAAGAACGTAGTTTTATGGCTTTTCTTTGCACATTGGAAAAACAGAACAGAAAAAGTCTGGAACAAACTGAATCCCTCCTGACTGAGCGAGGGCGACTTAAAGCTTGCATTTCTAATCTAAATGACCGCATTGAGTACACTGAGAAGAAAAAGAATGAACAGATACAGATTCAGAAAGCCATCAGTGAAAACAGGGATAAAATTCTGAAGAGTGAAAATTTTACCTTTACAGTCACTAAATGTCACAAAGAGAAAGTTCCCATTTGTGATGCTTCATGGTGGGACAGAAAGGTGACTTACTGCTCTGTCTGTCAGGAGAATTGTCATGAGTACAACTGCTGGTGTGCCCCCACAGCTAAGCTTTGCTGGGTCATGAGGAATGACCACTGCACTGTATGCACACACAAGTGCCACTACGCTAAGCATAAAAAAGAGAACATAAAATATGTTAATAAACACACAGATGAAGTAATAAATTACAATAGTCTGAAACAACTAAGTGAAAACCAGGATGATGCAGCAGCAGCAGCAGCAGCAGGTATCAGGTTTGATTTAAAGGTATATGAAAATGTGAAAACTGACATTGAAAGCAACAAGAAAAGGGAAGCAGATATGCAAAGGATAGAGAAAACACTCCAAAAAGCTTTGTCTGATTTAGAAAATAGAAGGATCAAACTGGTAGAAGAAGCATATGCTATCATACAGACACTGTGTGACATTGCCCTACAACCTGACTCTGCTTACATTATTGAGTCTCTTGACTTCTTGATCCCACGAGCTGAGGAAACTGGATTGTACAGCTGTGCTCAAAACCTTAAGGAGCTGAGGAAAATTGATACTGAATCAGAAGGAAAAACTTATGCAGCATTAAGATATATGAAAGGGGGTGTTGATAAAATTACAAGTTTGTTTTCTCGTAACAAATGAATCCAACGAAACTAATATACTGGTAAAGTAGTGATAAATATGAAATTATGCACTTACCAGAAACAAGGGTATATAGGTATGTATAGGTATGTACAAATGTGAGAGCAGTAATGAGAGCTAGCGCATTACACTGCTGTGCCAGCTATAGGCAATACAACATTTATGAATTATTTGATTTTAAATTAAACTTTAAATTAAACTTTAAGTTTTCTTAACATGATGTATGCTAATGCAATGCAGTTTAAAATCAGTTTGATCAAACATTACCAGACAACACCAGTCAGAAGTTTGCCCATATAGATCAATAAATACATTGAATAAAATTAAAGTATTTTATAGCTTATTAAATAATAATAAAGTAATATAGCGTAATATAAAGTAATATATAAGTGAAGACCTCACAAAGTGGTAAACAAATTTACTCATATCCGCCACCTTTTGGCTTGACGGCAACAAACTTGATTTTCAATCAGTATTTTTAACACATTTTCCAAATCTGCTCAGCATTTGGGTTGCTTATCTTTCTAAACTTAATAAATTTAATTAAATCAGGTGTGTCCAAAATGTGTAACTGTGTATATGCACCAAGTTAGCACACACATAACTGCAGTAATTTAGTTTTATTAAGGACCTGTGATGAGGTCAGATAGCCTGCCTCAAGATTCTGAAGGAACACTATGAAAATAAACCTAGGTTATGTTTATATGTATATAAGTGTGCACAGTTACTTACCGTAGATTGTCTATTATACAGCTCCTTAGGGAAAGAGCCGGCACCTTCCAGGGCTTCCTTTATACTGGCCGAGAGAGCCCACGGCCATGTTGTAGAAAGGAGGAGGGTAGCTGCCAGGAGTCTGCAAAGTAAAATATCCAGAGCAGAATATATTTACTGGTAAATGGGATGTGGTGATATGGCGAATGGTATGTGTATTGTGTTTGTGTTTGTTTTTGTTATATATGGATATATCTATGTAACCCCACCAGCCTCAGAATGGTTCAGTCCTGCAAGGTAGGGGCGGGGTTTAGGGGCTAAATGGAGAGAAAATGGGACAGTTTAAAGATGGTGGATGATGCATGCTGTGGGAGAGTGGCCAGGGTGCTATTACCTTAAACCTGACTGCTGTTAAGTCAGGTAACTATAAAAAGGATTGCTAATTGGGGCTAAATAAGCTGTAATAATCCCGAAGTGTATTTGATGATTTAAATTTGTTTAGTTTTCTTTTTGCACAGTTTTTCTTTTCTCTTTTTCGTGTATCGTGGTGCTAATAAAACATCCTATTTGGGGGCATAAAATCCATTTTGGAGTACAGCCTGATCTCTTCAAGGTGAACCTATCCTCTACACAACCACGCTACATTCAGAGGAAACAGCTTACATGCCTCAGCAGTCCCACAGGGCCATTTTTAAGATAGTTGGCTAATAGTTTAGGTGATTATAAATTACTTTACAATATTTTTATTAATGTAAATTGTATGATGATTTTCAATAACTATCACTTTTTTAAATTATTATTCTAAAAGGCAATCATTATCAATAGATGTGTCAAGTAAATGTTGTACATATAGTTTACTTAATGAGACATTTTCTATAGACATATCTGATTGGTTGTGTATAATCTTTAAAAGGTGTATTGTGAAATGTTAGCTGTAGTAAACATTTATAATTGTAATTGTTCCTCCCATATGGTTCTGGGCTGATTCCTGACCTTTTTCAGGATCATCCTTACCCCACGAGGTGAGATCTTGCATGGAGCAGTAGACTGAGGAAGATTGACAGTCATCTTGTGTTTCTTCCATTTTCTAATAATTGCACCAACAGTTGTTGTTTTCTCACCAAGCTGTTGTGCCTTGTGCAGGTCTACAATTTTGTCCCTGGTGTCCTTAGACAGCTCTTTGGTCTTGGCCATGGTGAAGAGGTTGGAGTGTGATTGAGTGTGTGGACAGGTGTCTTTTATACAGGTTACAAGTTCAAACAGGTGCAATAAATACAGGTAATGAGTGCAGAATAGGAGGAGCTTCTTAAAGAAAAACTAACAGGTCTGTGAGAGCCAGAATTCTTGCTGGTTGGTAGGTGATCCAATACTTATTTCATGCAATAAAATGCAAATTAATTATTTAAAAATCATACAATGTGATTATCTGGATTTTTTTTTTAGATTCTGTCTCTCACAGTTGAAGTGTACCTACGATAAAAATTACAGGCCTCTCCATTCTGTGTCGGTGGGAAAACTTACAAAATCGGCAGTGTATCAAATACTTATTTTCCTCACTGTATGTAGAAGAACTGCATCAAACAGGGCACAGTGTGTCCCTCTTTGGAATACTGTTGCTTGGAATTCTTTTGGGTATGTAAAAATACATCATATAGAAAAAAGAGAAGAAGTTTAGCAATGATGTTCACTCATGCAACAAGATTGATTTTTAACTAGCATTTGTTTAGCCCAGGTTTTTTTTTTGTTTTTTTTTATAGAGTCTGGGTCTCATTTATTTTCTTTTTCTCAGTTTTGAAAAAAAAGGTACACAGTAGCATGTAGTGTACATATATAGATTTGTTGATGTTACCTACCCCCTGAACTAGTTCACATACATTTTATGGTTTTATGTAAATACAAGCGAAGAATCTACAGCAGTAGCAGAAGATGAGCAAAAATGATCCTTTTATATTGCTTATATCACAAGACTCCTGTTTTACCATTTTAAATCTTCTTGCAATGAAAATAATTAAGTAATAAAATAAAAATATTAACATTATTAATACAATTGAATTAACTTTAAACACTGCCAAGTTTGGTGAATTAATAACTTAAAAACATCTTAATACATGATGTGCACAAGAATACTGTGAAGCTCAGCTGTACTTCAGTCTCACCAACAGTAGAAGAAGTTACACTGAACTGCACTGCAGCCAACAAAGTCAGTACCAGCTCTGCTACAGAGAGCAGGAGGAAACTCACCCCACGCGGACACGGGAAGAACATGCAAACTACACAGAGAAAGGACCTGGACTGTTTTGTTCATTAACCTTTAATAAATAAATGAAATGAACAACCTTGTTCTGTAAACCTCGTGTCGTTTATTTTACGTCTTGTTCCTTGTTATCCCTACATTACAATCAATATGCTAATGACTCTAGTGGCAGTTATTAATCACGTTGAATACTTGAATATCAGTACACGGACCGCCTTACCTGGGGATCGAACCCAGGACCTTCTTACTGTGAAACGACAGCGCTACCCACCGAGCCGCACCTCTGTAATTGATGATAAAGTCACAGACTTCACAACTGCTCTTGCCCACTAACCCGAGATCCAGGGTTTGAATCACCAACTGTGCTGTCTGGTGCAGAGTGAGTTATTCAGGAGTTATTTGTTCTTGCTCAGGGAAACTTTGGTGACATCTGGTGGTTCTGAAGGTTACTACCCCAGTTATTCACCCCAAATGCTCAGCCAGTAGAGGTCGTCTTCTGCTAATTAGACTCACCTGTTTCCGCTCCACTCCTCATTACCCAGCAGTTACCCAAATCGTCCGTTGACGCCGCTGTGAGAACCTCTCAGATAACCTTAGTTTTAGTGATGGCAAAACGAAGCGTTCTGAAGTAATGAAGCTTTTCCTGCAAACTGCTTCGGAAAGGATTCATTCCTTGAAGCTTTTGAAAATGCTGCACAGTGGCGGCCTCCCGTGGTCAAACCAAGTAGTGCATTGTACCCTAATTTGGAGTGAAGCTTCTTTGATTTAATAAAGTCAACATTCAAAACGTCTCGTGTTTATTATAAAAAAATAAACACAATCATGTTAACCAAGGCATCATCAATTATTTGTTTTCTGGTACCTGAAGATGTAATATATAACAGGTCTTCTCTAAGTATGTACCATTATTGTGAACAACAAACCAGAAAGAAGAAGAGAGAGACAGACAGGCAGGCAGAGAGAGAGAGGAAGAGAGAGATAGACAGACATATTTGGAGGGATGTCTTTGTAAAAAAAATACATTAAAAACAAATAATCTTTAGGTTAAATTTAAACTTTAGAGGGACACATTGCTCACACTACCCAGCTGAACACATCATATGAGTGGTGTTTTATCTTAAATAAATGCTACATAAGGAATACCAAAAATCACTATTAATCCCAGAGGAAAATCTTAATTTCATTTTTACATTCTATATTACATAAATAATAATAATTCAAATAGCAAATAAACTGTACTTTCCTTTTCTATACCTTGGCTGTTACCTCACATGTGCCATCACAGACACTCAACTGAAAGAAGGTTTCAGTGCCACAACTACCCTTGATAACACTCAAAACAGGTCAAAACCCCAAGTGGGGTTCGCGGTCCTTTTGAACCGGGGCAAAATAGTCACATGATTCGATACAGAACGAGGCTTCAGTCATCACTGGTCACATGAATGCGATTAAACGAATCAAGCATTGATACACTGCTTTAAAACTACTGCTTTGTTTTTGTTTGTTTTTTTACACAAGATTCAGAGTCACTGCAAAATTTGGTATTGATCCTATACCAAGTAAATACAGTTCTAGCAGATTTGTGTTCTTCGACTGTTGTTTACCTAAACTTGAGAAATGAAATGTTCACTATAGAAGCACTTCTGTAAGTCGCTCTGGATAAGAGCGTCTGCTAAATGCTGAAAATGTAAATACAGGGCTAGTATCATCGATATTAATACTTTTTAATAATAAAGGTAGATGCATCATCAAATTGCTAAATCTAAATGATTTTTCATGATCTTTAGGTGTATTATTGTAATAAATACATTGTGAGCACCTAGCTGCTCTCAGTAGGGTTGTAAATAAATTCAGATGTTTAAAGCTTAGATTTCTTGTTTCCGGTGCTTTACTTTCTCACAACGTTACCATCATGGCGTATCACCACAAAGCGGCTAACTCGTACCACAATTTTTAATAGTGACCGAATACACGTGTCCTTGTTAATTTAAAATAAAAAATCGATGCTATTCTGTTTACATTTATTAGCACAAATAATAATAATAATAATAATAATAATAATAATAATAAGTTACACTTATATAGCGCCTTTCACAAAAACTCAAGGTCGCTTTACAAACAAAAATAACAAAAAATAACAATCACACCAAAATAGCAGGGGAGGAAGGGGAAAAGTGCAGAGAAAAGAGATGGGTTTTTAGTAAAGTTTTAAATTTGGATAGAGAAGTAGTAGACCGTAACGTGGATGGAAGAGAGTTCCAAAGCGCAGGGGCAGCAACACTGAAAGATCGGAACCTGGGGACCACTAGGAGACCGGCATCTGATGACCTTAGGTTACTGTATAATTTTAGGAGGTCTGAAAGATAACGGGGACCCAACCCATGGAGTGCCTTATAGGTGAGAAGTATAATTTTGTACTTTATGCGCATGGTAATGGGCAGCCAGTGAAGCTGCTCCAGGACTGGGGTGATGTGATCAAACTTCTTTGTATGGGTTAAGATCCGTGCAGCAGAATTCTGGACTATTTGCAAGGGGCGTATAGATTTAAAGGGAAGCCCATGGAGCAAAGAATAGTCCAATAGTGCAATAGTCCAGCCGAGAAGTCACAAAGGCATGGACCAGCATCTCAGCTGCCGCAGAGGACAGTAGAGGGCGGATACACGCGATGTTGCGGAGATGGAAGAATGCAGACCTGGATAGAGATTTTATGTGCGATTCAAAACACATAAGGGGATCGAACAGAACACCGAGATTGCGGACAGTGTCTGAGGGTGTGATTATGATGTCATTGATAGAAAGGACAGCGTTAGAGAGAGAGTGGACGGTGGACTTTGTACCAGTAATTAGAAACTCTGTTTTCCGAGCATTCAGTAAAAGAAAATTTGCCCGAAGCCAGGAGTTTAGTTCATTAAGACACCTAGTTAGGTGAGCGGGAGGAAAAGGATCTGTCGGTTTGAAACTAAGATAAACCTGAGTGTCGCCAGCATAACAATGAAAATTTAACTTGTACCTGCGAAAAATGTTGCCGAGTGGGAGGATATAGATAATAAAGAGAAGGGGACCAAGGACGGACCCCTGAGGAACACCTTGCTTGATGGACACTGTATCCGATACATAATTCCTGATTGCGATAAACTGATGCCTGTCAGTCAGATACGAATTAAACCAGGATAGCACAGTCCCTGAGAGACCAATCTCAGTGAGCCGAGTTAGAAGAAGGCTATGGTTGACTGTATCAAAGGCAGCAGTGAGGTCCAGGAGCAATAAAATGGACGCACAACCGGAATCAGCAGATGAAAGGAGGTCATTTAGGACACACAGAAGAGCAGTCTCTGTGCTGTGGTGAGAACGAAAGCCAGATTGAAATTTTTCGAAGAGTTCATTAGAGTTCATAAAGTCAAGAAGCTGGGAAGCCACGACTTTTTCAAGGACTTTGGAAATGTAGGGAAGGTTTGAAATAGGCCTGAAATTACTCAGAACTGACCTGTCCAGGTCAGGTTTCTTAATGATCGGAGTAACAGCAGCAGTTTTTAATGGAACAGGAACATAACCAGAGGAGAGTGAAAGATTCACTAGGTGACAGATAGGTTCTGATAGCACAGAGACACAGCATTGAAGAAGATGGGTGGGGACTGGGTCAAGTCGAGAGGATGAGGACTTTGAGCTTGTTATGATGTTATGATTCTTATGAAAGTCAAAAGAAAAAGTTCTCATTCACCAAAACACAAACACACGGAATAAAAGCCTCACTGCGCATGCACAGATTTATTTGCGTAGGGTGCGCAAAGTGCGTAAGGTGCATTTGTACTTTACATACGTATAATTTACACTATTATTTCCATAAAATTTCTATTTCTGTATCTGCAAAGCAAAGTATTCAAAAACTTACAATCTTCTAATGCCAACCAACGTACAACGTACTACCACAACAAAACACAGCAGAGCAGGAGGGGAAGGAGCGAAGTGTGTGTAAGATGTGAGAGGAGTGAGTCTGTACAGACATGATCTTTACTTTCTGATGAAACAGGAGAAACGTACTGAATGTAGCAGAGAAAAAGTAAAACTAAAGTATTGATCCCATCACACTTGTCTCGATCTGATACCAATACCAACGTTGGTATTGACAATATTGATATTTGGATCAATCCGCCCACCAGTATCACTCGCAACATCACTACTTAGTTTTGTAACTCTAGTCGGTTGTATTTTTTCCTGGACACAAGTCCTTCACTCTCCTGGATCCCCTGCTCCTCACCACCTGTCCTCTCTCCAGCCTCCAGTCTCCCTGCCGGTGCCTCCTTCCTAACCTCCTGGTTCCCTCGCTGCTTATTCCACGTCCCTTCCTTGTTGCCTTAATAAACCTGTTAAATCGTACCTCAGAATCATGTTTGTGGTTCCGAAAAACCTTTTACTGGTTTACTGCCAGCTTAACAGTTACTGCTTTGTGCCCAGTTAGTCCAGAGAGAACCGGACCCCCCATGACCCTGACCAGGATACAGCAGTGGTAAACATAAATATGAAATGAAAATGTGATATATACTTTACTGATAAAGCTGAAGATTAATACCCCATTTCCATCAGAAGGTGAAGCTGCACCCTTAATAAACTGATTTCTCTGAATACTTGAACTTTTCTAAATAATAAATGTTAATGTTGTGAGATGCTACAGAATTATATTTTTATAATAATACAATATTAAAATATTAATGGATTAAACTACTTTTTATTTTTTAAAGGAAACAACAATCTCTTATGTGACTGAATGTTTGTCCTCAAAATGACCAGTCATATTTAGCAAATATGGTGAGTTACTATTTTAAGGATTTTACTGCATTGTTAAGGTGGTTTATGCGCTTAAATGAACAAGCTTCATAATTTTTTAATATTCTGACCTTTTTTTATTAACAGCCTTTACTTGTACTTCTACTTTTAAGACTTAAGTACATTTAATATCAGACAATTATTTTTGATACTTAAGTACATTAAACATCAAATACTTTCAAACGTAAGTAATATTCTAGGAGGACTAACTTCTAGCAAAGTGAATTTTTGGTAAGATACTTGTACTTTTACTCAAGTACAACTGAATTTTGATAGTTTTATCTTGCAAGTGTAAGATGTTTTAAGTAAGGAGTAAAACAAACAAGAATAAATGAATGTATAAACGTATCAGACAGCGCTACAGTTTTAACTTTAATCACTGCCAAGTTTGGTGAGTTAATGACTTGAAAATATTTTAGTACATGATGTGCACAATAATGCTGTATATAATTACTGTTTCTTATTACCTGAAAAGTAAAAATATAAGTTGTAAAATGTAATAAAACCCAGAATCTCATCATGTCATTCACTGCTCCACAGTAACATCTAGTGAGCTTAATGTAGAGACGCGTCTGCATATCAGCCCACACAAACCTGGAGCTAAAACAGCATGCAGCATCACTTCCTCATGTACAGGGCTGATCAGAATGAGAAGTGAGTTACTGATACTCAGCAGAGAAGAATAAGAGCTAAATGTAAAAGAATAGCATAAAATTTGTACTTGGTGATAAAGAAGCTCCAAACAAGTCTGAATCCTTCATGTAAAAATATATTCTGATAATAAAATGTATTTAATCTTATAAATAAATAAGGAAACCACAATGATTAGCTGTTAGTTTGTGGCATTTTAGCAGCTACAGTGTTGATAGAGCGGATCAGATGCCTAGTGAATAAGGAAGTGTTCAAGTAAGTCACCAGTCTGCAGTAGGAAATAAACAATCGTTCACTTCGACAACAATGCAAGAATTTAATAAATTTCATGGACACAGTGCATCCCTCTGTGGAATACTGTTGCTTGGAATTCTCCAGGGTATGTACCTGTATAACTACATCATATAGACAGAAGAGAAGAAGAAATATGAAGAGAAGTATGAAGAGGGTGTCGGCCTGTCGTTTTATGAATTATTTACAGTAGTTATAATGTCCACTCATGCAACATTATTTATTTATAACTAGCAGTTTGTCCTGGGTTTGTGTTTTAATTACAGATGTTCAAGTCCCATTTTATATACTAGTTTAATTTAATAATAACAACTTAAAATATACACAGTAGCATGTAGTGTTTGATAATGGATTTTGTCTACGTTACCCCCTGGACTTTGTGGAGATGTCAAGAGAACAGAACCTTTTTTCATAACAGCTGTAAGTTCTGAAGGTAAATCCTCCACAGATGTTCTCTAGATCAGTTTGATGTAGTGAATCCTTCCTATATCACTCAGTAACAGAGCAGTTTGTTAAGCAGGGGAGTAACAACACTGTTTTGGGAGAGAAGCAAAAGGAAAAATTACACTTTTAAAGGTACAATGTTTTGAAACGTTTCACAATAAGCAGGTGAATTGTTAAGAGATGAGGAAATCATGATTGGTTATAAACGGGAGGATCCACCAAAGGTTCATTGTACGAGCAATGATGGTTTATGGCTCACCAAGAAAAAAGAACATTTCTCAAAGCAGGACTGAATAATTTTGGTCCTTCACCATCACTGAATGCCATTGAATCCAAGAAATCTGAAAATCTGTCTGTGGTGAAGAATGACGCTGCTACAATCTATTATGTTTCACCCTCTGCAGGTCTGTGTGAGGTTGTGGCTGGTGAGAGAGAGACAGTTTACAGAGCTACTGGGAGCTTCCTGGATTTATCACTGAACCATCCAAAACAATCAGTGTCATTAGTTAACTGGGAATACAATCAGAAAACGTTCTATAGGTACTCAAGCAGTAATTATTTATTTGTGGAAAGCCAGTTCAGTGGAAGGGTGAAGGAGAACCAAAGTCAAATTGGAGTAATTGTACAAGATCTTAAACCCAGCGACTCTGGATTGTTCACCATAGTTGCAGTAGGACCTGAACAACAGTTTCCAAACCAAGAATTTGAAGTGTTTGTTCAAGGTGACTATCATTGTGTGTGTGTGTGTGTGTGTGTGTGTGTGTGTGTGTGTGTGTGTGTGTGTTGCTAATAAAACTGCAGTGATTGTTAATTATTTTTTACTATATATTTAGACCCCATAACCTGTGTGATTATTGAACATAGATAGGGTCTGAAGGAATCTGTATGATTAGTGTGAGGTGTGAAGCACTTGGAGCTGAGAGCGTCTCCTACAGGTGGAGCGGATATAAAGATGATGATGGAGCTCAGCTGAAGTTCAGTCTCTCACTAACAGAAGCAGAAGAAGAAGTTACACTGAACTGCACTGCAGCCAACAAAGTCAGTACCAGCTCTGCTGCAGAGAGACTCACCTGTACAGGTCCTGAACCAGGTATGATCACATCATTTTAACTCTAATGAATAAAATCACAGTAACTGACATGAGTTTAAAGTGTCTATACTCTGATTCTGGATTTGTGTTTGTTTATGTATTTTGTGATTGATATACAGAAGCTTCACTGTCAGTGCTGAACATGATCAGTAGTGCAGTGGCGGCTTGGCTTCTCCGTATCTGCTGGTGACCTTCATTCTGGGAGTGAAATGTTACAGAGCTCACAGTAAGAACTGCACAACATTCAGCAATAATTCATGATCAAACTTACACTGGATTTCTGATCATGATTATACTGGTGTTTTTATGTTACAGATCAGATTAATGACCAGTTTGCTGTAGCTGAGGGATGAGCGTCTGGCTTTCAAGGTTTCCATTCAGGTTCTTCTTATGGTCAGATGTACTATATGTAGTGCTGACTGTAATTCAGCACACATGAGAAGATGAATTCTGATAGGCTGGCTCTGGTCTGTAGATTAAATATAGAAGAAAGTGGACTGTAGTGTTACATATAACACATGCACCTAGAGCTTTTAACAGCTTAGTAAATTAAATATCTGTATTTTTAATCTACAGAATGATGGAAATTGTACTTTTTAAATGGGCTGACCATTCAAATTCAAGAATAATATGGACATTCATATTACCAAAGCTTAGTTACATATTCAGGAAATATAATAAAAAGAAAATAATAACAATAGTAAATATACATTATATTAATTACAGATATACATATAACAATTCAAGAAAAACAGTGCAAGTAATAACAACAATGTAACAATAAAAGATGTAAATATATTTACAGTGACAGTATTATTACTAAATGAAACAAATAAGAACAAAAATGTAAGCCACACCTCGTCTTTGCTTGTTAATACTGATCCTTTGGTGGATCCTCCTGTTACAATCAACCATGAGGGCGGCACGGTGGCTTAGTGGGTAGCACTGTCGCCTCATAGCAAGAAGGTCCTGGGTTCGATCCTTGTGAACTGATGAATCTTGTGTAATGAGTAACTGCCGTTCCTGTCATGAATGTAACCAAAGTGTAAAACATGAGGTTACAATCCTAATAAACAAACAACCATGATTCCCTCACCTGTTAAGAATTCACCTGCTCATTGTGGAACATTTTAAAATGGTGTAACCTGAATATTCTGTAAACTTTTCACACATTTTTGCCTCTGTCCCAACTATTTGTGTGTTTAAGGCGTCAAATTTAAAAATTGTTTATATTAACAAAACATAATTAAGTTTGTAAGTGAGAACATGTCTCTGTGATTGTCTCTGTAATTTGTCAGGTAAATAAAAATGCTCAGAAAAACAGTGTAAGTGTGAGTAATTACTCGCTCTGTGTTTGATGAGAAGGTCTGAGATACTGATCAAGGTGGTGAGGGTTTTGTTTCAAGATGAATAAAAAAGTAATTAAGGAACATAATAATGGATTAAATTGATTAAATCTCATGTGTGTGTGTGTGTGTGTTACAGACCTAAACTGCTCTAGCCCACTAACACCGAGATCCAGGGTTTGAATCACCAACTGTTCTGTCAGGTCCAGAGTGAGTTATTGTCAGTTCTATTTGTTCTCGCTCAGGGAAACTTTGGCGACATCTGGTGGTCCTGAAGGTTCCTACCCCAGTTATTCACCCCAAATTCTCAGCCATGACCCTGTGGCCGGTTTACCACTGTTCCTTCCTTGGACCACTTTTGATAGATACTGACCACTGCAGACCGGGAACACCTCATAAGTGCTGCAGTTTTGGAGATGCTCTGTGTCCCGGTCTGCAGTGGTCAGTATCTATTAAAAGTGGTCCAAGGTAGGAACAGAGGTAAACCAGCGACAGGATCATGAGTGGCCAAGACTCATTGATGCACAGATAAGCTACTGTAGCTCAAACTGCTGAAGAAGTTCATGCTGGTTCTGATAGAAAGGTGTCAGAATACACAGTGTATCACGGTTTGTTGTGTACGGGGCTGCATAGCCGCAGACCAGTCAGGGTGCCCATGCTGACCCCTGTTGATCGCCGAAAACACCAACAATGGGCACGTGAGCATCAGAACTGGACCATGGAGCAATAGAAGAAGGTGGCCTGGTCTGATGAATCACATATTCTTTTCCTTTTGTTTTGGCTGCAAAAGAATGACCAACACAATATAAGGAAGGTGGTCATAATGTTATGCCTCATCAGTGTATATTTCAGTGGTTTAATGCACACTGTGTATTCAACAATAACCCACAAAGGTTGTTACACCAACACTGTATAAGTTGGTCTAAGTTTGTCTTGGTCTTTAAATGAGTAGATTTATCACTAATGCAATATCTTGTTCAGTTCTAACAGCTGTGTGTGTGTTAGCTAAACCACAATGCCATTCATGAGAACAAATAAAGCTTCTAAACCAAACGAGACTAGAAGCTACATGAGGGGGACTTGATATTCACCCCCGCACAGGGCTTTTGTTTATGTATTTTTTAGCCTAGATTAAATGGCTGTGAAAGCAGTACGTACCCACCACTTCTTCATGTACAGAATTCATCACATTACTTGTCAGTAACTCGATTGTAGTCAGAGAGGAAAAAATGCCAGAAATCACAAAATACTGTGAAACTCCTCTTTTATAAAAGAATTTTAAAATGTCATGAATAAAAACAGCAAACCTGCATTTAAAGTGACTTACAATTGTGACCGTATACATTTTAAGTACAACCCCAATTCCAATGAAGTTGGGACGTTGTGTAAAACATAAATAAAAACAGAATATGATAATGTGCAAATCCTTTTCAACCCATATTCAATTGAATACACTACAAAGACAAGATATTTAATGTTCAAACAGATAAACTTTATTGTTTTTTTGCAAATATTCACTTATTTTGAATTTGATGCCTGCAACACGTTCCAAAGAAGTTGGGACAGGGGCATGTTTACCACTGTGTTACATCACCTTTCCTTTTAACAACACTCAGTAAGTGTTTGGGAACTGAGGACACTAATTGTTGAAGCTTTGTAGGTGGAATTCTTTCCCATTCTTGCTTGATGTACAACTTCAGTTGCTCAACAGTCCGGGGTGTCGGTTGTCGTATTTTGCGCTTCATAATGCGCCACACATTTTCAATGGAAGACAGGTCTGGACTGCAGGCAGGCCAGTCTAGTACCCGCACTCTTTTACTACGAAGCCACGCTGTTGTAACACGTGCAGAAGGTGGCTTAGCATTGTCTTGCTGAAATAAGCAGGGACGTCCCTGAAAAAGACGTGGGTGTTGTTGATATATGGCTTTCACTTTGCATGGTAGAGTTTTAACTTGCACTTGTAGATGGAGCGACGAACTGTGTTCACTGACGATGGTTTTCTGAAGTGTTCCTGAGCCCATGTGGTAATATCCATTACAGAATGATGTCGATTTTTAATGCAGTGCCGCCTGAGGGATCGAAGGTCATGGGCATTCAATGTTGGTTTTTGGCCTTGCTGCTTACTTGCACAGATTTCTCCAGATTCTCTGAATCTTTTGATGATATTATGGACTGTAGATGATGAAATCCCTAAATTCCTTGCAATTGCACGTTGAGAAACGTTGTTCTTAAAATGTTGGCCTATTTGCTCACGCAGTTGTTTACAAAGTGGTGAACCTCGCTTTCGGGGAAGCTCCCTTTATACCCAATCATGACACTCACCTGCTTCCAATTAACCTGTTCACCTGTGGAATGTTCCAAACAGGTGTTTTTTGAGCATTCCTAAACTTTCCCAGTCTTTTGTTGCCCCTGTCCCAACTTTTTTGGAACGTGTTGCAGGCATCAAATTTAAAATGAGTGAATATTTGCAAAAAAAAAAACAATAAAGTTTCCGTTTGAACAATAAAGTATCCGTTTGAACATTAAATATCTTGTCTTTGTAGTGTATTCAATTGAATATGGGTTAAAAAGGATTTGCAAATCATCGTATTCTGTTATTATTTATGTTTTACACAACGTCCCAACTTCATTGGAATTGGGGTTGTAGTTGAGAGTTAAGGGCCTTGCTAAAGGGCCCAACAGTGGACACTGACAATTACTAGTCCTGTACCTGAACCACTGAGATACCACAGCTTATCTTAATCTTTGTCTTCTAAACACCTACACCTAAGCTTGGGTATAGATCTAACCCCAGTCTGTTAGTCTTGGTCTTTAAATGACTGACCAGTTTTATCAGATGTAGCTTTGTGAATAATATTGAGAAATTACTGTGGTAATGAACTGTGTTCTGTGTTGTGTGTTAGATAAACTACAACACCATTTCTGAGAAGAAGAGAAGCTTTTAAACCTGATCAGACTGGAGGCTACTTAAGAGGAACTGCGCTCTTGTTTATGCATTTTCACCATCTACAACATTTGTACATTTAGAGACTTCTGATGGGATAAAGGAAGTGTTTTTGTAATCGTACCAGTCAGGCTGCAGTAGAAAGAGACGTTATCCACTCTCACAACAATGCAAGGATTTCATGGATCCCACATTCCTGCCTCTGTATTGCTGCTGTTTGGGATTCTTCAGGGTATGTACCTGAATAAATACAGTACCTCGGTTCCTATAGTAAATAAGCTTATGTAAAATAAACCTTATGTTGTGGTTTAAAAATACATGAGGGATTATGGAAAAGGCTGCAGTAAGTGGGAGGTGTGTGCCATGATGCTACAAACGTATTTGCTAGAGGAAATCTAAGCCCTCGTCATATGTCAGGTAAGAGTGTTTTGAAATTGTGTAAAGGTGGTGCTTTTTTCAGATTAAGCTCCAATAGTTCTTTTGTAAAAAGCTGGGACAGTATGTGAAATGATAAATGGCTGTTGTGTTTTTCTTAAATGCTTTGCCTTATATTGCATTTGTAAATCAACAGTAAATTAAAAAAGTGTTTATTGATGATGTTTGTCAAAAAAGTACATTCAGAAGCATTGTGAGTTTTAATGCAGTATTACTGAGGGATTACAGGGATGTTTAGTAGTGGTGCTTGCCCTTGTCATTTATTTATCAAACTTTTTGATGAAAAATGTGAAATGAATGCTGTTTTATAGTGCTGGAGTATTTTCTGAAGCATAATAATAAAAATAATCTTTATAAACTGCTAGGCCTTTCTTCTTTTACATTAGCATTGATAAGATTTGTTTGTTTGTTTATTAGGGTTTTTAACGTCAGGTTTTACACTCTTACGGTAGTTACACAAGGTGTATCAGTTCACAAGGTTATATTGAATGCAGTCATGGAAAAATACGTGTCTTCAATTCACCTCACTTGCACGTCTTTGGACTGTGGGAGGAAACTGGAGCACCGGGAGGAAACCCACACAGACATGAGGAGAACATGCAAACTCCACACGGAAAGTATCCAGACCGCCCCACCTGGGGATCGAACCCAGGACCTTCTTGCTGTGAGGCAACAGTGCTAGCCACTTAGCCACCTAGTTAATAAGGAAAAACTTTAAATATATTGTATGGATGTTTGGACAGATCACTTTTTTTCTGTTTGTATTTAGATGTCACAGCTTTTCTGGAATTAATGCTTATAGCGGCCTGAGAACTTTCTTGGAGTTTGCACATAGAATCCTAAAGATAACTTTTGCTTGAAAGTTTCTGACATACAGACTAATATTATTTTTGTGCTCCTCTGCAGGTTTGTGCATGTTGGCTGATGGGAACACAGAGACCTTGTACAGAGCTGCTGGAAGCTCTCTGGATCTCTTTCTGAAATATCCCAAAGAATCTGTGTTATCTGTTGACTGGAAGTTCAATCATACCACTTTTGCTGAATACACAGGCAGTGATATATCATCTGTACCATCCCGGTTTAGTGGAAGATTAAAGGTGGACAGTAATAAAGTTGGAGTAATTGTGCAAGATCTTCAGCTCCAGGACTCTGGGAAGTATGTTGTGATGTCAGATGGACCTGAAGAGCAGCTTGATACACAAGTGTTTAACGTTTATATCCAGAGTAAGTGTGTTTAGAATTAATTTAAAAGAATTCAATAAAAGCAGGGCTATCCATAGCATAAATTAGCAGAAGCTATCCATCCAAGTTCATTTTAATATTTGTGGCAAAAAATGCCAAATTTATTTTGTTCCTATTTAATTCAAGTTGATTTGATTTACTTGTCATAATTTTGAATTTAATTGCGGCACGGTGGCTAAGTGGGTAGCACTGTTGCCTCACAGCTAGAAGGTCCTGGGTTCAGTTCCCAGGTGGGGCAGTCTGGGTCCTCTCTGTGTGGAGTTTGCATGTTCTCCTTGTGTCTGCGTGGGTTTCCTCCAGGAGTTCCGGTTTCCTCCCACAGTCCAAAAACATGCAGTCAGGTTAATTGGAGACACTGAATTTGCCCTATAAGTGTGTGTGGGTGTGTGTGTCTGCCCTGCGATGGAATGGCGCCGCATCCAGGGTGGTACTAGGGCACCCATTGAAAAGTTGGGATTGGCTCCAGCACCCCCCACGATCCTTATTGGTTAAACGGATAAGAAAATGAATGAATGAATTTTGCATTTTATTTAGCAGATGCTTTTATCCAAAGTGACTTACAGTAGTGTGACAGTATACAGTCTAAGTAATTGAGGGCTAAGGGCCTTGTTCAAGGGCCCAACCAGGTGGTGGTAAGTTTTGAACCAGCAACCTTCTACCTACTAGTCCAGTATCTTAACCGCTAAGCTATAACTGCCTATAAAAATGAGTTTATTTTTAATTTGATTATGTTTAATGAAACAAGCTAGCAAAAGCAACCCTAAAACTGGTGCCCCCAATGGATTTGGTTCATACAGAGTGAACCCCTGCTCTGCTGAAGAAAGTTCTGACCCAAACTGATGAGATTTCCTTAATCAGAACTGAATTTATCACTGAGCTGCATCATCCTCATGCTTTCTCTTAATGCCAGTTTCACATTTTTGTTTTCCTAAACAAGTAAATTAATAAAAGGGGTTTGGGGTGCGGTTTGACTGTCCAGCACAAAGATGGAGCCACACTGAACTCTAGCCCAACATTCTCACATTTCCGCTCTCCTCCCGTACAGTCTCATAACCACTTCCATGCAGTACAGTTGATGGTGTGGCCTGCACTAAAAATTAGGCACTTATATGTTTTTTTCTGTCTAAATTGTTCTTCTGCCATAGCTGTCACGAAGTACTCACGAGAAACGTTAGGAATCAGGTGCAGGTTTTATTTAGGCAATACACAAAGTCAAAGGTCACAAACAGTCCAAGTCCAAAGGTCTGGAAGATCATAACTATTTAGTGTGATATATATTTAAGTAGCCTAGTAGTTGTATCAACATTTGCATGTACCTGACTGTTAAATTAAATGAATTCAGTACAATATAAAAACTTTTTTTTAAATATTTATTGGCACATAACATAGACCTAAACACATTTGTATGACTGGTGATATGTATAATATTTTCTCATTTACTAAATACAAGTCGAGCTGCATTTTAAAATAAGAGAAAATTAAAAATTAAAAGCTCCCAGTAGGAAGTATGAACATAAATGAATCTGTCTTTTCCAGATGCTCAACTTTCTCTGGTGCAGTCATCTGTATCTCTCCCTTCATTTTCTTTACGTTTGCTATCATTCTTTTTCTCTCTACCGTCTTTTCATGTGTAACTTGCCTCTAACTCGCTCATCTGTCTGCACTGCGCTGTAGAGTCGCAATGTTTAACGCCAGGTATGCACAGACTTGATTGGCTGAGTAGTGTCATTTGGGAACTTGCATGCAATTCATCTGTGGGTTTGCTCATCCACTAAACCGCAGGGACATCTGGTGGCGCGGAGGAGCAATAGTCATCTTATATGTAAAAAGCTCAATAAACAGACATTTAGTGAGAAAAGGCTTTCTAATTTAACATAACTTGCTAGTTGGTGCTCCTGTTCCTCTAACCAAACCAAAAACTATCAACCACATGGTTGTATAGCCACCCTGTACAACATCTTACACTGCCTGTGTCAAGCAGTGACCCTGCTATATCATTCATTTGTAATAAATGTATTGTTTAATTAACACATTTAAATTTATTTTTTTAGATCCTATTACCAACGTTAAGATTGAGAAGAATCAGACGTGGCTGGTCTCCACAAACAGCTGTATGATTAATGTGAGGTGTGAAGCACTTGGAGCTGAGAGCGTCTCCTACAGGTGGAGCGGATATAAAGATGCTGATGAAGCTCAGCTGAACTTCAGTCTCTCACCAGAAGAAGAAGAAGAAGAAGTTACACTGAACTGCACTGCAGCCAACAAAATCAGTACCAGCTCTGCTACAGAGAGACTCACCTGTACAGGTACTGAACCAGATATGATCACATCATTTTAACTCCAACGAATAAAATCACAGTAAGTAACATGAGTTTAAAAAGTGTCTATACTCTGATATTGGATTTGTGTTTGTTTATGTATTTTGTGATTGATATACAGAAGCTTCACTGTCAGTGCTGAAGATGATCAGTAGTGCAGTGGCGGCTTGGCTTCTCCGTATCTGCTGGTGACCTTCATTCTGGGAGTGAAATGTTACAGAGCTCACAGTAAGAACTGCACAACATTCAGCAACAATTCATGATCAAACTTACACTGGACTTCTGATCATGATTATACTGGTGTTTTTATGTTACAGATCAGATTAATGACCAGTTTGCTGTGACTGAGGTTTGAGCATCGAGATGTACTATAGTACTATAGATGTACTATATATCAGATGTACTATATGTAGTACTGACTGTAATTCAGCACACATGAGAAGATGAATTCTGAGAGCCTGGCTCTGGTCTGTAGATTAAATATAGAAGAAAGTGAACTGTAGTGTTACATATAACACGTGTACCTACAGCTTTTAACAGCTTAGTAATTTAAATATCTGTAGTTTTAATCAAATTACAATAACAATAGTAAATATACATTATTTTATTTACAGATATACATATAAAAATTCAAGAAAAACTGCAATTAATAACGACAATGTAACAATAAAAGATGTTAAATATTTTTACAGTGACAGTATTATTACTAAATGAAACAAATAAGAACAAAGATGTGAGTCACACCTCATCTTATTAATACTGATCCTTGGTGGATCCTCCTGTTACAATCAACCATGGGGGGGGGGGGGTGTGGACGGACACAGTGGCTAAGTGGGTAGCACTGTCACCTCACAGCAAGAAGGTCCTGGGTTCGAACCCCAGGTGGGGCGGTCCGGGTCCTTTCTGTGTGGAGTTTGCATGTTCTCCCCGTGTCTGCATGAGTTTCCTCTGGGAGCTCTGGTTTCCTCCCACAGTCCAAAGACGTGCAAGTGAGGTGAACTGGAGATACAAAATTGTCCATGACTGTGTTTGACATTAAACTTGTGAACTGATGAATCTTGTGTTCTTGTCATGAATGTAACCAAAGTGTAAAACATGACGTTAAAATCCTAATAAACAAACAAACAAACAATCAACCATGATTCTCTCACCTGTTAGGAATTCACCTGCTCATTGTGGAACATTTTAAAATGGTGTAACCCGAATATTCTGTAAACTTTTCACATATTTCTGCCTCTGTCCCAACTTTAAGTGTGTTTAAGGCATCAAATTCAAAAATTGTTCATATTAACAAAACATAATTAAGTTTGTAAGTGAGAACATGTCTCTGTGATTGTCTCTGTGATTGGTAAATAAAAATGCTCAGAAAAACAGTGTAAGTGTGAGTAATTACTCGCTCTGTGTTTGATGAGAAGGTCTGAGATACTGATCAAGATGAGGGGTTTGTTTCAAGATGAATAAAAAATTAATTAAGAAACATTTTCTTTTTTTTCTCATTTTAAATAGATTAAATCTCATGTGTGCGGGTGTTACAGACCTAAACTGCTCTAGCCCACTAACCCGAGATCCAGGGTTTGAATCACCAACTGTTCTGTCAGGTCCAGAGTGAGTTATTGTCAGGAGTTCTATTTGTTCTCTCTCAGGGAAACTTTGGGGACATCTGGTGGTTCTGAAGGTTACTACACCAGTTATTTACCCCAAATGCTCAGCCATGACCCTGTCACCGGTTTACCACTGTTCCTTCCTTGGACCACTTTTGATAGATACTGACCACTGCAGACCGGGACACACCCCACAAGAGCTGCAGTTTTGGAAATGCTCTGACCCAGTCATCTAGCCATCACAACTCGCTTAAATCCTCACGCTCGTTCATTTTTCAACTTTGAAGGTAAAATTCTCACTTGCTGCCTAATATATCCACTAACCTACCCACTAACAGGCGCCGTGATGAAGAGATAATCAGTGTTATTTACTTTACCTGTCAGTGGTCATAATGTTATGCCTGGTCATTGTAAAGTAAATATGTCTATAAAGTTAAAAAGACGTGGTTTTGTCAGCACATTATAGAACAGGTGAGGCATTAAGAGCTGTTAAATTAGAGTAAATGTTAACAGTTCTGCTTCAGTAGCCTGAGAAATAGATCTTCTGACCGTCGACCCCAGCAGCTCAGACAGGATGTGATGCAGCCACTGAACACTGGCCACAGATTCCAGATCAGTTTCAGGGGCTTAATTTTACACAGACCAGCATTAGCAGTAAAACCAAAAAAATACTGAAATCAGATCAGTTTCAGGTGCTTAATTTTTTAATTAGCATCATCAGAATAAACAGCAGAACTGATTTCAGATCAGGGTTTAGGGGCCACTTTAGTTCACATAACGGCAACATGCAGGCATCAGTTCCTCACCCACAGAGACGATCACACTTCACTACAGTTACTAATTAAAGAGGAAGAAAAGCTAAATGTGGACAAATGTATAGAATTCATTCTGCGTTATTAGGAAAACCAAAAAGTCGATGTGTTAGAAGCAGGAAAAATGGGCGAGCGTGAGCATCTGAGCGAGTTTCACGAGGGCCAAATTGTGATGGCTAGACGACTGGGTCAGAGAATCTCCAAAACTGCAGCTCCTGTGGGGTGTGTCCCGTTCTGCAGTGGTCAGTATCTATCAAAAGTGGTCCAAGGAAGGAACAGTGGTAAACCGGCGACAGGGTCATGGGCGGCCAAGGCTCACTGATGCACGTGAGGAGCGATCCAACAGACAAGCTACTGTAGCTCAGAATCCTGAAGAAGTTAATGCTGGTTCTGATAGAAAGGTGTCAGAATACACAGTGTATCACGGTTTGTTGTGTATGGGGCTGCATAGGCGCAGACCAGTCAGGGTGCCCATGCTGACCCCTGTTGATCGCCGAAAGCACCAACAATGGGCATGTGAGCATCTGAACTGGGCCATGGAGCAATAGAAGAAGGTGGCCTGGTCTGATGAATCACATATTCTTTTCCTTTTGTTTTGGCAGCAAAAGAATGACCAACACAATATAAGGAAGGTGGTCGTAATGTTATGCCTCATCAGTGTATATTTCAGTGGTTTAATGCACACTGTATATTCAACAATAACCCACAAAGGTTGTTACACCAACACTGTATAAGTTGGTCTAAGTTTGTCTTGGTCTTTAAATGAGTAGATTTATCACTAATGCAATATCTTGTTCAGTTCTAACAGCTGTGTGTTAGCTAAACCACAATGCCATTCATGAGAACAAATAAAGCTTCTAAACCAAACGAGACTAGAAGCTACATGAGGGGGACTTGATATTCACCCCCGTGCTCTTGTTTATGTATTTTTACCACCTACAGCATTTGTACATTTAGAGACTTCAGACTGGTTTCAGATCAGTGTTTGAGGGGCTATTTTAGCCTACATTAAATGGCTGTGAAAGCAGTACGTACCCACCACTTCCTCATGTACAGAGTTCATCACATTACTAGTCAGTAACTCGATTGTAGTCAGACAGGAAAAAAAGCCAGAAAAAGTCATAAAATACTGTGAAATGCCTCTTTTATAAAAGAATTTTAAAATGTCATGAATAAAAATACAATAAGAGCAAACCTGTATTTAAAGTGACTTACAATTGTGACCATATACATTTTAAGTAGTTGAGAGTTAAGGGCCTTGCTAAAGGGCCCAACAGTGGACACTGACAATTACTAGTCCTGTACCTGAACCACTGAGATACCACAGCTTATCTTAATCTTTGTCTTCTAAACACCTACACCTAAGCTGGGGTTATAGATCTAACCCCAGTCTGTTAGTCTTGGTCTTTAAATGACTGACCAGGTTTATCAGATGTAGCTTTGTGAATAATATTGAGAAATTACTGTGGTAATGCACCCTAAAGTTAGATAAACCACGACACCATTTCTGAGAAGAGAAGCTTTTAAACCTGATCAGACTGGAGGCTACTTAAGAGGAACTACGCCCTTGTTTATGAATTTTCACCATCTACGACATTTGTATATTTAGAGACTTCTGATGGGATAAAGGAAGTGTTTTTGTAATCGTACCAGTCAGGCTGCAGTAGAAAGAGACGTTATCCACTCTCACAACAATGCAAGGATTTCATGGATCCCACATTCCTGCCTCTGTATTGCTGCTGTTTGGGATTCTTCAGGGTATGTACCTGAATAAATACAGTACCTCGGTTCCTATAGTAAATAAGCTTATGTTAGGATTAAAGTCGAGACTGCCGTGACAACTATGCTGCTCGTGCCGGATGTGACGGGTCTGGAGTAATTGCACCAAGAATGACAAGAAATCACTACAGACTTTATTATTACCAGTTATAACTTTTAGATCATTTAATTCTGTGTTTGTATGCTCTGTGTAAATCGTGTATTTATTTAAAGTATCCTCCAGGCCACCCAAGAAGGATGGGCCCTGCTGAGTCTGGTTCCTCTCAAGGTTTCTTCCTGTAATTTTCAGGGAGTTTTTCCTTGCCACAGTCGCCCTCGGCTTGCTCAACAGGGATTTTTGTATCTATTGGTCCTGGATTTTGTAAAGTTGCTTTGAGACAATGTCTATTGTAAAAAGCGCTATATAAATAAAGTTGACTTGACTTGACTTGACTTATGTAAAATAAACCTTATGTTGTGGTTTAAAAATACATGAGTGGAATAGGGCGCATTAAGCCCTGGGTCATGTGTCAGTAAGTATTGTTTACTAGATGAAACTCTGGTGGTTCTTATGTAGAAACCATAATGTGGGTATATAGAAACAATGTTTGGGTAAACATTGGGTCAGTATGTGGAATGATACATGGCTGTTGTGCTACTAAGAGGCCTCCTAGAAGAAGATCTGTGAACATAAATTTATTCAAATGATTTTCCATTACACAGCATTTTCTATTATTACAGATAACCAACTGTGACTCCTCATTAGCTTGCATTTGTAAAAGAACAGCAAACAACAAGGTTTTACTTATGAAGTGTGTTGAAGTCCTTTCAGAAGCATCATGTGTTTTAATGCAGTGCTGCTGAGGTATTAAATCCTTTGATGGAAAGTCTAATAATTATAATTATAATTATTAATAAATGCTGTTGTTTTTTTACAACCCCAAATCAGAAAAAGTTGGGATTGTATGGAAAATGCAAATAAAATAAAAACACAGAGTTCCTTACATTTACTTTGCCTTTTATTTGATTGCAGACAGGATGAACCTGAGATATTTCATGTTTTATCTGCTCAACTTCATTTTATTTGTAAATAAACATCCATTCCTGCATTTCAGGCCTGCAACACATTCCTAAAAAAAGTTGGGATAGGGGCAATTTAGGGCTAGTAATGAGGTGAAAAAAACTAAATAATGATGTCAAGTCAAGTCAAGTCAACTTTATTTATATAGCGCTTTTTACAATAGACATTGTCTCAAAGCAACTTTACAAAATCCAGGACCAATAGATACAAAAATCCCTGTTGAGCAAGCCGAGGGCGACTGTGGCAAGGAAAAACTCCCTGAAAATTACAGGAAGAAACCTTGAGAGGAACCAGTCTCAGCAGGGCCCATCCTTCTTGGGTGGCCTGGAGGATACTTTAAATAAATACACGATTTACACAGAGCATACAAACACAGAATTAAATGATCTAAAAGTTATAACTGGTAATAATAAAGTCTGTAGTGATTTCTTGTCATTCTTGGTGCAATTACTCCAGACCCGTCACATCCGGCACGAGCAGCATAGTTGTCACGGCAGTCTCGACTTTAATCCTTAACCTCGGCGGGTAAACAGGTTTCCATCAGAATGCCTTTGGAGTAAAACAACAGAGAATGTAGTTAATAATGTACAATGCTAGTTGAGTAAAACAGTTTTACAGAGAGTTTTAGACTCCGGCAGCCCTAATTATTACAGCATAACTAAAAGGGAGAGCGAGCAGGTAACAAGGTCATGAAGGCTTTCATAGGACATCAGCACCCATCTCCCCACCGTCATCAAACCTGAGTGATCGGATAAGAGAGGCAGAACGACAGCAACCCAACATCCCTGATCACCACAAGTTTCTATGACCAAGAACCCCCAAGCTCTGCTCCTTTGTCTATTTTAATCAAAAGCCTGAGAAAATAAATATGTTTTCAGTCTAGACTTAAACATTGAGACTGTGTCCGAATCCCGAACAGAGGCAGGAAGATTATTCCAAAGTTGTGGAGCTTTGTAAGAAAATGCTCTTCCACCAGCTGTGGTCTTTTTAATTTTAGGAACTATAAGTAACCCTGCATCTTGTGAACGAAGTGGACGCGCTGGGCTGTAGTGATTAATAAGTTCACTCAGATACTGTGGAGCCAGACCATGTAGCGCTTTATAGGTTAGTAAAAGTATTTTGTAATCGATGCGGAATTTAATTGGCAGCCAGTGTAGAGATGATAGAACAGGAGTAATATGATCAAATTTTTTAGTTCTAGTTAGCACTCGAGCTGCTGCATTTTGAACTAACTGGAGTTTGTTTATGGATCTACCAGAGCATCCAGTTAGAAGAGCATTACAATAATCTAACCGAGAAGTTATAAACGCATGGATTAGTTTTTCGGCGTCATTAACAGATAGTATATTTCTTATTTTAGAGATATTACGCAAATGATAGAAAGCAACTCTAGTAATATTATTAATGTGTGTATCAAAGGAAAGATCTGAATCTATTGTGACACCCAAGTTTTTTACATCTGGGCTGGGAGTAACAGAGAACATGTTTAGGTTTAGCACCAGGTTAGACAACTTGTCTCTTGCAGCTTTAGAGCCAACAAGTAAAACCTCAGTTTTATCTGAATTAAGTAAAAGAAAATTACACGACATCCAGTTTTTTATGTCGTTTACACAATCTTCTATCTTACTGATTGTGTCAGTATCATTTGGTTTGGCTGATATATACAGCTGTGTGTCATCTGCATAGCAGTGAAATTTTATGCCATGTTTATGAATAATTTCGCCTAGTGGAAGCATATAGAGTGTAAATAATAGAGGTCCAAGTACCGACCCCTGTGGAACACCACACTTTACTTTTGTAGTTTCCGAGCATTTATTATTTACATAAACAAATTGCGAGCGGTCAGTCAGATATGATTGAAACCAAGAGAGTGCGAGTCCTTTAACACCAACTGTATTTTCTAGCCTCTCCAGTAAAATGTTATGATCGACCGTATCAAACGCTGCACTAAGATCTAATAGAACAAGAAAAGAGACACATCCATTATCAGAAGACATTAACAACTCGTTAACTACTCTAATTAATGCGGTTTCGGTACTATGGTTGGGTCTAAATCCTGATTGAAATTTTTCATGAATACAATTTTCATTCAAATAAGAACATAATTGTTTGGAAACGACTTTTTCTAATATTTTAGAGACAAAAGGAAGGTTTGAAATTGGCCTATAATTAGCTAGTACATGTGGATCAAGATTAGGTTTTTTAATCAGGGGTTTAATAACGGCACTTTTAAACAATTTAGGTACGTACCCAAGGCTAAGGGATGCATTGATTAATGTAAGCAGGGGCTCTACAATAGCTGGGAGTAAATCTTTAAGTAAACGAGTTGGAACAGGATCGAGTATACACGATGATGACTTAGATGATTTAATCAACACAGTTAGTTCATTTTGGGAGATTGGATTAAAGGAATTTAGTTGGATTAACTCGTTACTATTATCACCAATGCTGCTCGGAGTGAGTCCATACTTAACATTGGCAAGTGACACACTTTGACTCTGAAGTCGTATTTTTTCTATCTTGTCATTAAAGATGTGATTATAAACAGGTGATTGTAATCATGGTTTGGTACAAAAGCAGCATCCAGGAAAGGCTGAGAGTCTCTGATAAGCAAAGATGATCAGAGGATCCAGTTTGTCCACAAATATGTAAGAAAACAACATACACAACAATAGCTGATATAACCACATGGGTGAGGGATTAGTTTATCAAACCTTATCAAGCTCTACAATACAGAATTACTACTACACAAATGATGCTTAAACCTTTACTGTGCAAAAAAAAATTCCAATGTTAATCATATCCAGAAGTGGCGTCAACTTCTCTGAGCTTGGAGGCATCTTAGATGGACCATCACACAGTGAAATAATAATAATAATAATACTGCTACTGTTGCTGCTTCTAATAATAATAATAATAATAATAATAATACTGCTACTGTTGCTGCTTCTAACAATAATAATAATACTGCTACTGTTGCTGCTTCTAATAATAATAATAATAATAATACTGCTACTGTTGCTGCTTCTAATAATAATAATAATAATAATAATAATAATAATAATAATAATACTGCTACTGTTGCTGCTTCTAATAATAATAATAATAATACTGCTACTGTTGCTGCTTCTAATAATAATAATAATAATAATAATAATAATAATAATAATACTGCTACTGTTGCTGCTTCTAATAATAATAATAATAATAATAATAATAATAATAATAATAATAATACTGCTACTGTTGCTGCTTCTAATAATAATAATAATAAAAATAATAATAATAATAATAATAATAATAATAATAATACTGCTACTGTTGCTGCTTCTAATAATAATAATAATAATAATAATAATAATAATAATAATAATAATACTGCTACTGTTGCTGCTTCTAATAATAATAATAATAATAATAATAATAATAATAATAATAATAATACTGCTACTGTTGCTGCTTCTAATAATAATAATAATAAAAATAATACTGCTACTGTTGCTCTAATAATAATAATAATAATAATAATAATAATAATAATACTGCTACTGTTGCTGCTTCTAATAATAATAATAATAATAATAATAATAATAATAATAATAATAATAATAATACTGCTACTGTTTTACCGTAGTGAAAACTTTTCCCAACCAGAAGCCGTGGGTGGATAAAACTGTCCGCGACGCTCTGAACTCTCGCACCGCTGCCTACAACGCGGGGCTCATCAGCGGTAACATGGAGGAATATAAAGCTGCGTCTTACGGAGTACTCCGAGCGGTGAAAGAGGCGAAGCGGCGCTACGGGGAGAAAATAGAGACACAGTTCCAGCAGAGTGACTCTAGAACCCTGTGGCAGGGACTACGGACCATCACGGACTACAGAAGCCCACCCTCCAGACTGGTGAGTGCGGACGCGTCTCTGGCAACCGAGCTGAACACTTTCTACGCTCCCTTCGAGGCTGCAGCCGGCAACGCTAACGATGCTATCAGCGCTACTGGCGTGACCAGCATGCACACAGAGCTCGTCGGAACGCAGAGACCCCTCATCATCAGGGAGAGTGATGTACGGAGAGCTTTCAGGAGAGTGAATACCAGGAAAGCAGCAGGACCGGACGGGATCGCCGGCCGAGTCATCAAAGCCTGCGCGGACCAGCTAGCACCGGTGTTCACAGATATTTTCAACTTATCCCTGACCCAGGGCATCGTACCAGCGTGCTTCAAACAGTCCGTCATCGTTCCAGTCCCGAAGAAGAACCAGCCAGCCTGCCTCAATGACTTTCGCCCAGTGGCCCTGACATCAGTCGTGATGAAGTGCTTCGAGAGGATCATCAGAGACTTCATCACCTCATCACTTCCGGACTCTATGGATCCTCTACAGTTTGCATACCGCCACAACCGTTCTACAGACGATGCCATCACCTACCTCCTTCACACCACATTATTACACCTGGACGCTGGGAGGGGTAATTATGTTAAAATGCTGTTTGTTGACTACAGCTCAGCATTTAACACGATTATCCCTTCTAAACTAACCATCAAGTTGGAGAACCTGGGACTTCATCCATCCTTGTGTCACTGGATCTCTAACTTCTTGACGGACAGAACTCAGGCTGTGCGGGTAGGAAAACACATCTCACCCACACTCACACTTAGCACCGGTGCCCCCCAGGGCTGTGTCCTGAGCCCCCTGCTGTACTCACTGTACACATATGACTGTGTGGCCACTTCCAGCTCTACCACCATTGTCAAGTTTGCTGACGACACTGTTGTGGTGGGCCTGATCTCTAACAATGATGAGAGGGCCTACCTAGAGGAGATTAAACACCTGGAGGACTGGTGCCAGGACAACAATCTCCTCCTTAATGTCAGCAAGACAAAGGAGCTGATAGTGGACTGCAGCATAAAGCAGGAGAGGAACTATCACCCCGTTATGATCAGTGGCACCGCAGTGGAAAGAGTAGACAATTTCAAGTACCTTGGAGTTCACATCTCTGAGGACCTGTCATGGTCTTGCCACACCACTGCGCTGGCAAAGAAAGCTCGTCAGCGTCTTTATCACCTCAGACGCTTAAGGGACTTCAAACTACCATCCAAGGTGCTTCGTAACTTCTACACCTGCACCATTGAATCGATCATAACGGGAAACATCACAACCTGGTTCGGAAACAGCACCAAGCAGGATAGGCAGGCTCTACAAAGGGTGGTGCGTTCAGCTGAACGCATAATCCGGACTGAGCTTCCTGACCTGCAGTCCATATACAGGAAACGGTGCTGGACAAGGGCCAGGAGGATAGTAAAGGACCCCAGTCATCCCAGTAATGGACTGTTTTCTTTGTTACGATCTGGGAAGCGTTTTCGTGCTCTAAAAGCCAAAACGGAGAGGATGAGAAGAAGCTTTTTCCCACAAGCTATTCGAGTCCTCAACGAAAATAGCATTTAGGACTAAATTACACAACGTCTAATTTATATGTAGATGTACAGGGGTTGGACAAAATAACTGAAACACCTGGTTTTAGACCACAATAATTTATTAGTATGGTGTAGGGCCTCCTTTTGCGGCCAATACAGCGTCAATTCGTCTTGGAAATGACATATACAAGTCCTGCACAGTGGTCAGAGGGATTTTAAGCCATTCTTCTTGCAGGATAGTGGCCAGGTCACTACGTGATGCTGGTGGAGGAAAACGTTTCCTGACTCGCTTCTCCAAAACACCCCAAAGTGGCTCAATAATATTTAGATCTGGTGACTGTGCAGGCCATGGGAGATGTTCAACTTCACTTTCATGTTCATCAAACCAATCTTTCACCAGTCTTGCTGTGTGTATTGGTGCATTGTCATCCTGATACACGGCACCGCCATTGGATGCACATGGTCCTCCAGAATGGTTCGGTAGTCCTTGGCAGTGACGCGCCCATCTAGCACAAGTATTGGGCCAAGGGAATGCCATGATATGGCAGCCCAAACCGTCACTGATCCACCCCCATGCTTCACTCTGGGCATGCAACAGTCTGGGTGGTACGCTTCTTTGGGGCTTCTCCACACCGTAACTCTCCCGGATGTGGGGAAAACAGTAAAGGTGGACTCATCAGAGAACAATACATGTTTCACATTGTCCACAGCCCAAGATTTGCGCTCCTTGCACCATTGAAACCGACGTTTGGCATCGGCACGAGTGATCAAAGGTTTGGCTATAGCAGCCCGGCCGTGTATATTGACCCTGTGGAGCTCCCGACGGACAGTTCTGGTGGAAACAGGAGAGTTGAGGTGCACATTTAATTCTGCCGTGATTTGGGCAGCCGTGGTTTTATGTTTTTTTGGATACAATCCGGGTTAGCACCCGAACATCCCTTTCAGACAGCTTCCTCTTGCGTCCACAGTTAATCCTGTTGGATGTGGTTTGTCCTTCTTGGTGGTATGCTGACATTACCCTGGATACCGTGGCTCTTGATACATCACAAAGACTTGCTGTCTTGGTCACAGATGCGCCAGCAAGACGTGCACCAACAATTTGTCCTCTTTTGAACTCTGGTATGTCACCCATAATGTTGTGTGCATTGCAATATTTTGAGCAAAACTGTGCTCTTACCCTGCTAATTGAACCTTCACACTCTGCTCTTACTGGTGCAATGTGCAATTAATGAAGATTGGCCACCAGACTGGTCCAATTTAGCCATGAAACCTCCCACACTAAAATGACAGGTGTTTCAGTTATTTTGTCCAACCCCTGTATGTGTATATACAGTATGTGGACATATGTATGTGTATATAAGTATATGCGTGTATACTGTTTTATATGTATGTATATGTATAGATTAGTACTTGTGTATTTATTATTTATCACATCTGTATAGCATTATGTAGCATTATGTAGCATTATGTTGCACAGTCTCTGCACTACTTGTCACTTTACACACTTGTTCACTTTAAACTGCCCTTTGTAATTATATTGTTAATACTTCAAATGTTCACTTTACTTAAATTGCTCTTTTTAATTATATTGTTAATTTTTTTCCAGTGTTTCTATATTTTTACTTTTAAATACATTTTATATTTTCTGTATAATATATTTTTTAACTATTTGTAGTTTTTGTAATTACTGTGGCGGAGCAGTCACTAAAGCATTTCACTGCCAGTTGTACTGTGTATGACCATGTATGTGACAAATAAACCTTGATTTGATTTGATTTGATTTGTTGCTGCTTCTAATAATAATAATAATAATAATAATAATAATAATAATAATAATAATAATAACAATAATAGTCAGCACAAAGATGTTTTGGGTTTTTAATTATTTTGAATATATAAAAAATATTAAGTACAACAATGTATATGGATACACACAAAAAAAAAAACTACATTTGAAAATGAAATCAGACAGATTAATATATTATTTACACTTATTAAAGAGTTACATGCGTTTCTCTGATTACAGCCCACAGATTATTTGTAGATGTTTGGATAAGAGACGCGGCTCTAAAGGATCATACAAACAGGAATGGATTCCTCTGTTCATATTGCTGCACCATGTTGCTCCACACTGTTAATAAAGGAGCAAAAAGAGACATTAATAAACTAATTATGGTTAAAACATTGGAAATAAATAATAATTAACAAACGTTCCCTGAGATAAAGTCTTATATGTTTAGTAATTAAACTAAGGGTTAGTAATATTTAAAACATATATTTAGGATTTAAACATATATTTAGGATTTAAATATTAAAATAAAGTGAAAACACCTCAAATACACTGCTGCTGCAAATGTCCAAACTGTGCTGTCATCCGGGTTGCCAGATTGCTACAGTCTTAAAACGTATTTCAAAACCCGCCGAAATGCATGGAAAATCACCCATGCATGCTCATAAAGAACATTATACTAATAAACTGCTGATATCTTACAGATTAGTTATTATACATTTAGTAACATTTAAAACATTTTTATTTGTAATGCTGTGTTCCTTGAATCGCCCAGTTTAAAATAAAAACATCCCAATCTGGCAATACAAGAATATAAACGTACACGTGCTTATCTCCAGCAGCCAATGAGTGACGAGGTCCCGCCCACCCGTCAAAACTCTAACTTGAGGAAAATTTTGACTGGAGAGAAAAGCTGAGAGAGCAGCACAGATAATAACATTATTCTTGTGCTCTGCTGCAGGTTTATGTATTGTGGCTGATGGGAACACAGAGACCTTGTACAGAGCTGCTGGAAGCTCTCTGGATCTCTTTCTGAAACATCCACAAGAACTGGTGTCATATGTTCAGTGGAAGTTCAATGATACCACTTTTGCTGATTACACTCCAGACCATAATGTATCACCTGTATCACCTCGGTTTAGTGGAAGGTTAAAGGTGGACCAAGATAAAATTGGAGTAATTGTGCAAGATCTTCAGCTCCAGGACTCTGGGAAGTATGTTGTGATGTCAGATGGACATGAAGAGCAGCTTGATACACAAAGATTTTACGTTTATATTCAGAGTAAGTTTGTTTAGAATTAATTTAAAATAATTTAATAAAAGCAGGGCTGTCCATAGCATAAATTATCAGAAGCTATCCATCTTCATTTTAATATTTGTGGTAAAAAATGCCAAATTTATTATTTGTTCCTGTTTAATTCAAGTTGATTTGATTTACTCATCACAATTTTGAATTTAATTGTGGCACAGTGGCTCAGTGGGTAGCACCGCCCCCTCACAGCAAGAAGGTCCTGGGTTCGATCCCCAGGTGGAGCGGCCGGGGTCCTCTCTGTGTGGTTTGCATGTTCTCCTTGTGTCTGCATGGGTTTCCTCCGGGAGTTCCGGTTTTCTCACACAGTCCAAAAACATGCAGTCAGGTTAATTGGAGACACTGAATTTGCCCTATAAGTGTGTGTGTGTGTGTGTGTGTGTGTGTGTGTGTGTGTGTCTGCCTTGCGATGGACTGGCACCCCATCCAGGGTGGTACTAGGGCACCCATTGAAATGCTGGGATAGGCTCCAGCACCCCCCACGATCCTTACTGGATAAACAGATAAGAAAATGAATGAATGAATTTTGCATTTTCATTTTAGCAGATGCTTTTATCCAAAGTGACTTACAGTAGTGTGACAGTTTACAGTCTAAGTAATTGAGGGTTAAGGGCCTTGCTCAAGGGCCCAACAGCGGCAACCAGGCGGTGGTAAGTTTTGAACCAGCAACCTTCTACCTATTAGTCCAGTATCTTAACCACTAAGCTATAACTGCCTATAAACATTTGTTTATGTTTAATTTGGTTATGTTTAATGAAACAAGCTAGCAAAAGCAACACTAAAACTGGCGCCCCCAATGGATTTGGTTCATACAGAGTGAACCCCTGATCTGCTGAAAAAAATTCTGACCCAAACTGATGAGATTTCCTTAATCAGAACTGAATTTATCACTGAGCTGCATCATCCTCATGCTTTCTCTTAATGCCAGTTTCACATTTTTGTTTTCCTAAATAAGTAAATAAATAAAAGGGGATTGGGGTGCGGTTTGACTGTCCAGCACAAAGATGGAGCCACACTGAACTCTAGCCCAACATTCTTACATTCCCGCTCTCCTCCCGTACAGTCTCATAAATAGGGCTGGGTATCGCCACTAATTTCCTGGATCGATTCAATTCCGATTCACAAGGTCACGATTCAATTCGATTTTCGATTCAGTTTCGATTCAACACATTTAAGCATATTTGAGTTACATTAACAGGTTTTGTTTAAATATGTACAGATGTTCAGAGAACGAATGTGATAATTGTACAAAGAACACTCATTATTAAAAATATTTGTGTATTTTGTTTACATAAATAATTAATCCAAAACAGTAACATTCATTTTTTATTATTATTTATATATATATATATATATATATATATATATATATATATATATATATATATATATATATATATATATATATATATACTGTATATATATATATATATATATATATATATATGTATATATATATATATATATATATATATATATATATATATATATATATATATATATATATGTATATATATATATATATATTGTAAATGTAATATAAACATACACCTGGCTGTTGCACAGCTTATGCCAAGTTCACACGACACGACTTTCTGATTTGCCGGGTCGCTGTACAGTTCACACTGCACGACTCACAGGTGATGGGGGGTTTCACATCTACACCATCTATCTCCAACTGGAATCACAGACGAGCTTCTCTGGTCTCCCAAACTACGTTTTGTCACGAAAACAAACGTGAGAAGTGATGAAAGGTTTAATGATACCACGTCCAAACATGCACGATCTCGCGTTTATATGAATCGATATCGGATCGTTCAAATAAAGATCGATTCGAATTGAAAAATCGATTTTATAAACCCACCCCTACTCATAACCACTTCCATGCAGTACAGTTGAAGGTGTGGCCTGCACTCATAATTAGGCACTTGTATATTTATTTTCTGTCTAAATTGTTCTTCTGCCATAGCTGTCACGAAGTATTCACGAGAAACGTTAGGAATCAGGTGCAGGTTTTATTTGACACAAAGTCAAAATCCACAAACAGTCCAAGGTCATACACGAGATATCCAAATATACAAGCAAACAAATCTGAAGGGCTCAAGAATACTGACAGTCAGGAAACAGAATAAACACTAGAACAGGGCTATTCAACTAAAATTGAAAGAGGTTAGTTAGTCTAGTTAGAGAAAATTTCTTGAAGCAAAGGTCCGGAAGATCATAATGTCTAAGTATTTAGTGTGATATATGTTTAAGTAGCCTAGTAGTTGTATCAACATTTGCATGTACTGACTGTTAAATTAAATGAATTTCAATTCAAAAACTTTTTTGACAATATTTACTGTCACGTAACAGAGACATAAACACATACAGTATGTATGATTGCCAATATGTATAATATTTTCTCATTTACTAAATACAAGTTGAGCTGCATTTCAAAATAAGAGAAAATAAAAAATTTAGAGCTCTCAGTAGGAAGTATGAACATAAATGAATCTGTCTATTCTAGATGCTCTATTTTCGCTGTCCACTTTTCTTTTTGTGAAAGCGCCTTCCTTATTCCACTTCCTATTCCACTTTCCTATTGTTCACCCGTCTTTTTCTAAGCTTTCTCTGGCACAGTCGTCTGTATCTCTCCCTTCGTTTTCTCTACGTTTGCTATCATTCTTTTTCTCTCTACTGTCTTTTCATGTGTAACTTGCCTCTAACTCGCTCATCTGTCTGCACTGCACTGTAGAGTCGCAATGTTTAACGCCAGGTATGCACAGACTTGATTGGCTGAGTAGTCTGAATTCGTCTGTGCGTTTGCTCATCCACTAAACCGCTACCACAAAGACTACAAAAGCTGTGCCGGTTACAATAGAAGCTCTCTGTCAGGTTTTAAATAATAACCTTCTGTTTTGGCTGTAGGTCTGGGTTTGTATGGGACAGCTTCTGGGTCCGGACTCGGACCGCGGTCCGCATGTTAGTGACCTCTGCACTAGAATATACACTAGAAAACGCTTAGAATTGCCGGAAACACCAAACAAGACCTCGCAACATGTATTTCTACCCCCACGACATATTCGCCAGACAGGAAGTGGCTCCACTTTAGTAATCTGGGTACAGGGACATCTGGTGGCGCGGAGGAGCAGCCACAGCCGGTGTGAAAATAGTCATCTTATATGTAAAAAGCTCAATAAACAGACATTTAGTGAGAAAAGGCTTTCTAATTTAACATAACTTGCTAGTTGGTGCTCCTGTTCCTCTAACCAAACCAAAAACTGTCAACCACATGGTTGTATAGCCACCCTGTACAACATCTTACATTGCCCGTGTCAAGCAGTGACCCTGCTATATCATTCATTTGTAAGAAATGTATTGTTTAATTAACACATTTAAATTGATTTTTTTTAGATCCCATTACCAACATTAAGATTGAGAAGAATCAGACGTGGCTGGTCTCCACAAACAGCTGTATGATTAATGTGAGGTGTGAAGCACTTGGAGCTGAGAGCGTCTCCTACAGGTGGAGCGGATATAAAGATGCTGATGGAGCTCAGCTGAACTTCAGTCTCTCAAAAGCAGAAGAAGAAGTTACACTGAACTGCACTGCACCCAACAAAGTCAGTACCAGCTCTGCTACAGAGAGACTCACCTGTACAGGTCCTGAACCAGGTATGATCACATCCTTTTACCCCAATGAATAATATTACAGTGAGTAACATGGGTTAAAGTGCCTATACTCTGACACTGGACTTGTGTTTGTTTATGTATTTTGTGATTAATATACAGAAGCTTCACTGTCAGTGCTGAAGATGATCAGTAGTGCAGTGGCGGCTTGGCTTCTCCGTATCTGCTGGTGACCTTCATTCTGGGAGTGAAATGTTACAGAGCTCACAGTAAGAACTGCACAACATTCAGCAATAATTCATGATCAAACTTACACTGGATTTCTGATCATGATTATACTGGTGTTTTTATCTTACAGATCAGATTAATGACCAGTTTGCTGTAACTGAGGGATGAGCGTCTGGCTTTCAAGGTTTCCATTCAGGTTCTTCTTATGGTCAGATGTACTATATGTAGTACTGACTGTAATTCAGCACACATGAGAAGATGAATTCTGATAGGCTGGCTCTGGTCTGTACAGTAGATTAAATATAGAAGAAAGTGGACTGTAGTGTTACATATAACACGTGTACCTAGAGCTTTTAACAGCTTAGTAATTTAAATAGCTGTAGTTTTAATCTACAGAATGATGGAAATTGTACTTTTTAAATGGGCTGACCATTCAATCTCAGGAATAATATTGACATTCATATTGGCAAAGCTTAGTTACATATTCAGGAAATATAATAAAAAGAAAATAATAACAATAGTAAATATACATTATAATATTAATTACAGATATACATATAAAAATTCAAGAAAAACAGTGCAAGTAATAACAACAATATAACAATAAAAGATGTTAAATATATTTACAGTGACAGCACACCAGAGCCACACCTCATCTTTGCTTGTTAATTCTGATCCTTTGGTGGATCCTCCTGTTACAATCAACCATGAGGGAGGTACGGTGGCTAAGTGGGTAGCACTGTCGTGCTAAAACATAACGTTAAAATTCTAATAAACAAACAAATAATCAACCATGATTCCCTCACCTGTTAAGAATTCACCTGCTCATTGTGGATCGTTTCCTGAATATTCTGTAAACTTTTCACACTTTTTGCCTCAGTCCCAACTTTTTAAGTGTGTTTAAGGCATCAAATTTAAAAATTGTTTATATTAATTAAACATAATTAAGTTTGTAAGTGAGAACATGTCTCTGTGATTGTCTCTGTAATTTGTCAGGTAAATTAAAATGCTGAGAAAAACAGTGTAAGTGTGAGTAATTACTCGCTCTGTGTTTGATGAGAAGGTCTGAGATACTGATCAAGATGATGAGGGTTTTGTTTTAAGACAAATAAAAAATAAAATAAGAAACATAATAATGGATTAAATAGATTAAATCTCATGTGTGTGGGTGTTACAGACCTAAACTGCTCTAGCACACTAACCCGAGATCCAGGGTTTGAATCTCCAACTGTTCTGTCAGGTCCAGAGTGAGTTATTGTCAGGAGTTCTAGTTGTCCTCACTCAGGGAAATTTTGGCGACATCTGGTGGCTCTGAAGGTTACTACCCCAGTTATTCACCCCAAATGCTCAGCCAGTAGATTTCCTCCTCTGCTAATTAGACTCAACTGTTCCAAATCCACTCCTCATTACCCAGCAGTTAAAAGCTTCTCAGCTTAGATAACCTTAGTTTTGTAACTCTAGTCGTTTGTATTTTTGTTTTTTCCTGGATTCCCTGGATTCCCAGCTTCTTCCTGCTCCTGGACACATTCTTGTCCATCCTAGATTTTGGTGATGTAATTTATATGCATGCATCTTCACAGGTGTTGCATTTGTTGGATTCTGTCTATCATGGGGCTTTATGTTTTATTACTAATCTTGGAGCTCTTACCCACCATTGTGTGCTGTATCCCGTGTTGGATGGACTGCCTTATCCTCCTGCAGACTTTGCCACTGGTATAATATTGTGTGCAAGACAATTTTGGGTTTGCTTCCCCCTTACCTCCTGTCCTATATTGTTAAGAAATCCACAGGGGGTTATTCGCTGCGTTCGGAGGATTTAATTTTTTTATTAACTCTACCTAAAGTCCGTACAGAACTTATCGTACGTACCATCAGACTGGAACCAACTACAGAACGGTTTGAATCTGAAGGAGTATACTTATTGTGGTTTTTATAATCTGTGCTCTGAAAATGTTTGTTTTATGTATTGAAACGGATGTGTGCTGCTGCCATTCTTGACCAGGACTCTTGAAAAATATATTCTTAATCTCAATGAGATCTTCCTGTTTAAATAAAGGTTAATAAAATAATAATAAAATAAACACAAGCCCTTTACTCTCCTGGATCCCCTGCTCCTCACCTTACCTCTCTCTAGCCTGCACTGGTTAATGCATTCACCCCATTTCCACCAGAAGGTGAAGCTGCACCCTTAATAAACTGATTTCACTAAAAGAAGTATTGGAACTGTTCTAAACAATAAATGTTAATGTTTGTGTTGTGAAGTGCTACAGAATTATATTCTTTATAATAATACATGTAAGTATTAATGGATTAAACTACTTTTTTTTTTTAAGTAAACAACAATCTCTTATGTGACTGAATGTTTGTCCTCTGTATATTTTATCTGAAAATGTACATAAGTGTTTTCAGAAGTATAAAAAGTATATACAAAATGATCAAAGTCATATTTAGCAAATACAGTGGGTTCCTATTTTAAGGAAAATGCAGTTAAAGTGAATATTGCTCTTAAGTTCTTGTATATACACTGATCAGGCATAACATTATGACCACCTTCCTAATATTGTGCTGGTCCCCCTTTTGCTGCAAAAACAGCCCTGCAACTGCGCTGCTCTGTGTATTCTGATACCTTCCTATCAGAACCAGCATGAATTCTTCATCAGTTTGAGCTACAGTAGATCGTCTGTCCAGCCTTCGCTCCCTACGTGCATCAATGAGCCTTGGCCGCCCATGACCCTATCGTCGGTTTACCAGTGTTCCTTCCTTGGACCACTTTTGATAGATACTGACCACTGCAGACCGGGACACACCCCACAAGAACTGCAGTTTTGGAGATGTTTAGGGGCCACTTTAGTTCACATAAAAGCAACATGCAGACATCAGTTCCTCACCCACAGAGACGATCACACTTCACTACAGTTACTAATTACATAGGAAGAAAAGCTAAATGTGGACGAATTTATAGAATTCATTCTGCGTTATTAGGAAAACCAAAACAAGTATAAAAATTTTGTGAAATAAGATCAGAGCAAACCTTAAGTGTAAAAACATTAGTTAAACTGAAAAGACAAAAACACCGACCAGGCATAACATTATGAGCACTGACAGGTGAAGTGAATAACACTGATTATCTCTTCATCACGGCACCTGTTAGTAGGTGGAATATATTAGACAAGCAGGAAAAATAGGTGAGTGTGAGGATTTGAGTGAGTTTGACGAGGGCCAGATTGTGATGGCTAGACGACTGGGTCAGAGAATCTCCATAACTGCAGCTCTTGTGGGGTGTTCCCGGTCTGCAGTGGTCAGTATCTATCAAAAGTGGTCCAAGGTAGGAACAGAGGTGAACCGGCGACAGGGTCATGGGCGCCCAATGCTCATCGATGCACATGGGGAGCGTAGGCTGACTACTGTAGCTCAAACTGCTGAAGAAGTTAATGCTGGTTCTGATAGAAAGGTGTCAGAATACACAGTGTATCACGGTTTGTTGTGTATGGGGCTCCATAGGTGCAGACCAGTCAGGGTGCCCATGCAGACCCCTGTCCACCACCAAAAGTGCCAACAGTGGCATGTGAGCATCGGAACTGGACCACGGGGCAATAGAAGAAGTCTGATGAATCACATTTTCTTTTCCTTTTGTTTTGGCAGGAAAAGAATGACTAACACAATATTAGGAAAGTGGTCATAATGTTTTGCCTCATCAGTGTGTATTTCAGTGGTTTAATGCACACTGTATATTCAACAATAACTCACAAAGGTTGTTACACCAACACTGTATAAGTTGGTCTAAGTTTGTCTTGGTCTTTAAATGAGTAGATTCATCACTAATGCAATATCATGTCCAGTTCTAAAGTTCTAGACTTTCCAAGTGGTCAGGTCTCTGTATAGTTCACACTACACGACTTTCCAAGTGGTCAGGTCTCTGTATAGTTCACACTACACGACTTTCCAAGTGGTCAGGTCTCTGTATAGTTCACACTACATGACTTTCCAAGTGGTCAGGTCTCTGTATAGTTCACACTACACGACTTTCCAAGTGGTCAGGTCGCTGTATAGTTCACACCACACGACTTTCCAAGTGGTCAGGTCTCTGTATAGTTCACACTACACGACTTTCCAAGTGGTCAGGTCGCTGTATAGTTCACACTACACGACTTTCCAAGTGGTCAGGTCTCTGTACAGTTCACACTACACGACTTTCCAAGTGGTCAGGTCTCTGTACAGTTCACACTACACGACTTTCCAAGTGGTCAGGTCTCTGTACAGTTCACACTACACGACTTTCCAAGTGGTCAGGTCTCTGTACAGTTCACACTACACGACTTTCCAAGTGGTCAGGTCGCTGTATAGTTCACACTACACGACTTTCCAAGTGGTCAGGTCTCTGTACAGTTCACACTACACGACTTTCCAAGTGGTCAGATCTCTGTACAGTTCACACTACACGACTTTCCAAGTGGTCAGGTCGCTGTATAGTTCACACTACACGACTTTCCAAGTGGTCAGGTCGCTGTATAGTTCACACTACACGACTTTCTAAGTGGTCAGGTCGCTGTATAGTTCACACTACACGACTTTCCAAGTGGTCAGGTCGCTGTATAGTTCACACTACACGACTTTCCAAGTGGTCAGGTCTCTGTACAGTTCACACTACACGACTTTCCAAGTGGTCAGGTCGCTGTATAGTTCACACTACACGACTTTCCAAGTGGTCAGGTCGCTGTATAGTTCACACTACACGACTTTCCAAGTGGTCAGGTCGCTGTATAGTTCACACTACACGACTTTCCAAGTGGTCAGGTCGCTGTATAGTTCACACTACACGACTTTCCAAGTGGTCAGGTCGCTGTATAGTTCACACTACACGACTTTCCAAGTGGTCAGGTCGCTGTATAGTTCACACTACACGACTGGATCTCTTGTAATCTGGAGTCTTTCAAGTGGGTGTGGCTTTCACACTACACGACTGATCGGCGATAGGGGGTCACACACTACACCATCTATCACCAACTGAAATCACAGGTGAGCTTCTCTGGTCTCCCAAACTACTTTTTGTAATGAAAACTAAAGGTAGAAGTGTTTAATGTGAGCTTTAATGATACCACGTCCAAACATGCACGTCAACGAACAATAGCAATTGATCAAAGTTTGTGAGCTGATGTGCAGCGTAAAATCAAAGAGGAAAAATAAATGAATCTGAGTGGATTTGGCAACACGAACAGTAGGGATTGTTCTATAGTGAGTTGGAGGTTAATAAATAATTTATTGCAATGCAGCGTGGGTGTTTTGTAGAGAACAATCAGGTCAGAAATACTGTAAAACGTGTGTGTGCTGATGTATTCTGATATAAACTATATTACGCCCCTGTCCCACCTTTTTACACTCCTCCCCTCACACCGTATCTTGCGTTCTCATTGGCTATTCAACATAGCGACTCATATCCAGATATTTGACATGCTAGAAATCTAGCATGTGGAGTGAGGAAATCTAGCATCCAGTGAGTGGAGGGCGAGCCGCTCAGATCGAGTTGTTGGGTAGCTCACACATAGCGATTGAGAGCCGAGTTTCGATTGTCGAGCAAACGCCGAGTTGCTCCTGAGCTGGCAAATCTAGCGTCAACCAGTCGGTGAGCGAAAATCAGGGCAAAAATCGTGTCGTGTGAACCAGGCATAAGCTGTTACATCCTCTGGGTCATAATGTGTTTTGTGTAGGATGGTTTTCCCTGTTTTACCGATTTGTGGAAGAGGCACACAGATGCACAAAGCTACCACCAGGGAGAGACGTCTATAAAAAGGAGACGTCTGGGAAGATGGAGGGGGATGCTTCGCTTGTGACGTGGTTTTAGTTGTGTTGCCAGTTCTCCCCAACATGTTATGGATGCTAACAATAGAGCTTTGTTATGTGATATCAAGTTGTATGGCTTATTGATATTGTGATTCCTAAAGGTAATTTATTTGTATGAATAAAGGACATTTACTGACTGAATTAAAGTGATTTATAAGAAAGAAATATTTTGTATACCTTCACTTTTATGGAGGAGAGAGGGTTTTTGTTTGACTTGATTGCTTTTCTCTTTTTCTCCTGGTTTTGTATTAGTTAGGAAGTTAGGTTAGAGATTGCATTTGCTTTTCTTTTGTTCGTTGGGTTTTTATGTAAGATTTTTATGTAAGTTTTGTTTATTATTTTCTTTCCTTTTCTCTCCTATTGTCATTTCCAAATAGATACTTTTGGTAGCCTTGAACAATGGAAAAATAAAACCAAAATTGTGATTATTGCAAAGCTGGTTGTATCTGTGAATTGGGGGAACCGGAAAGGGCACGGGAAAACACCATTCATAAGAACACATAAAGCTTCTAAACCAAACGAGACTAGAAGCTACATGAGGGGGACTTGATATTCACCCCCGCACCCCCGTGCTCTTGTTTATGTATTTTCACCACCTACAGCATTTGTACATTTAGAGACTTCAGACTGGTTTCAGATCAGTGTTTGAGGGGCTATTTTAGGCTACATTAAATGGCTGTGAAAGCAGTACGTACCCACCACTTCCTCATGTACAGAGTTCATCACATTACTAGTCAGTAACTCGACTGTAGTCAGAGAGGAAGAAAAGCCAGAAATCACAAAATACTGTGAAACTCCTCTTTTATAAAAGAATCTTAAAATGTCATAAATAAAAACAGCAAACCTGTATTTAAAGTGACTTACAATTGTGACCATATACATTTTAAGTAGTTGAGAGTTAAGGGCCTTGCTAAAGGGCCCAACAGTGGACACTGACAATTACTAGTCCTGTACCTGAACCTCTGAGATACCACAGCTTATCTTAATCTTTGTCTTCTAAACACCTACACCTAAGCTGGGGTTATAGATCTAACCCCAGTCTGTTAGTCTTGGACTTTAAATGACTGACCAGTTTTATCAGATGTAGCTTTGTGAATAATATTGAGAAATTACTGTGGTAATGCACCGTGTCCCTAAAGTTAGATAAACCACGACACCATTTCTGAGAAGAAGAGAAGCTTCTAAACCTGATCAGACTGGAGGAACTGGAGGGACTTAAAAGGAACTGCGCTCTTGTTTATGAATTTTCACCATCTACAACATTTGTACATTTTGAGACTTCTGATGCAAAGTGATAACGGAAGTGTTTTTGTAATCGTACCAGTCAGGCTGCAGTAGAAAGAGACGTTATCCACTCTCACAACAATGCAAGGATTTCATGGATCCCACATTCCTGCCTCTGTATTGCTGCTGTTTGGGATTCTACAGGGTATGTACCTGAATAAATACAGTACCTCCGTTCCTATAGTAAATAAGCTTATGTAAAATAAACCTTATGTTGTGGTTTAAAAAATACATGAGTGGAAAAGGGTGCAGTAAGTGGGAGGTGTGTGCCGTGATGCTACAAACGTATTTGCTAGAGGAAATCTAGGCCCTGGTCATGTGTCAGGTAAGAGAGTATTGTTTACTATAGATGAAAGTCTGGTGGTTCTTATGTAGAAACCCTAATGTGGGTATATAGAAACAATGTTTGGGTAAACATTGGGTCAGTATGTGAAGTGATACATGGCTGTTGTGCTACTACGATGCCTCCTAGAAGAAGATCTGTAAACACAAAATTATTAATAAATGCTGTTTTTATACTGCTGGATTATGTTTTAAAGCCTAATATTAAAAATCATTTTTTTTATCAAGGACTAGGCCTTTCTTCTTTTATACCCAAACATATTGGGTGTGTTCCAAAACCTAGTGAGCTGCCTCAGTAGAGAGGATTCTAATAAGTCATTTACTTATAAGGCAGGTTTTTCGAACGCGCTACTCAGACAGCAATTCCATCAGTTTTCGCTAACTAAGCTAACACAGTTAGCCTCATGATATTCAAACCAATGGGATGGGGCAAGCCCAAATAAAAACACTTGTGCACCTATATACAAATTGAAAATCAATAATAATTTATTTACGTTTGAAAATGACTCAGTTCGTTTCTCCGCACCGTTCGCCATGTTTTTTATTTTTCTGTGAGAAAAGTTGTGCCGCATTGAATGCTGGGATTGCCTTCACCGCTAAGGCAGCATCGGATGCTCCCTCGTTCCTGAGTCAAACTAGCTTTGAAATTTTAACATACCTTACTAGTGAGCATGTTAAGGCATCTAGGATTTCGAACAGCCTCATTATCAGGAACGTGCGTAGGATGATGTAAAATGCATCTAAGTAGAGATTCAAGAGTTTTATTGTCATGTGCACAGAAGAACCAGCAGTTACACTGTACAATGAAATTCTTACTTTGTTCGTCCTTCAAACATCAATAAGTATTATACATAAAACAAAATTAAAATAACAGAATAAAAACTTAGTATAAAACTTTTTTATATAATAAAAATTTCATTTAAATTTAATTTCATATAAAAAATGTTTTATATACAGAGGAATAAAAATAGAAATAAACTAAGGCAGTAAAAAAGGCACATAGCAGCAGTCGTATAAGAGAGCTCACCCATTGACATCACTAGATTAAAATGTTTTTAACACACTAAGACAAAAGACTGTAGTTGATAGGGTCAAACTTTAGATATCTTGTATTTATAGTGTTTTGTTTTTAAATCCACATAATGTACAAATGACTTATTTCTGTTTTTGACACTTCATAGCTTTTCTAGAAATAAGGCTTGTAGTAGTAACCTGAGTACTGAGCAGTTCAGTCTGGTTGCACATAAAACCATACAGATAACTAAACCCTAAATGTTTCTGACATATAGACTAATATTATTCTTGTGCTCTGCTGCAGGTTTGTGCATGTTGGCTGATGGGAACACAGAGACCTTGTACAGAGCTGCTGGAAGCTCTCTGGATCTCTTTCTGAAACATCCAAAAGACTCAGTGTCAAATGTTGACTGGCTGTTCAATTATATCATTTTTGCTGAATACACAGGCAGTAATGTATCATCTGTACCATCCTGGTTTAGTGGAAGATTAAAGGTGGACAGTAATAAAATTGGAGTAACTGTGCAAGATCTTCAGCTCCAGGACTCTGGGAAGTATGTTGTGATGTCAGATGGACATGAAGAGCAGCTTGATACACAAGTATTTAACGTTTATATTCAGAGTAAGTGTGTTTAGAATTAATTTAAAACAATTCAATAAAAGCAGGGCTGTCCATAGCATAAATTAGCAGAAGCTATCCATCTTCATTTTAATATTTGTGGTAAAAAATGCTAATTTTATTATGTTTCGATTTAATTCAAGTTGATTTGATTTACTTGTCACAATTTTGCATTTTAGGGCGGTACGGTGGCTTACCTCACTTGCACGTCTTTGGACTGTGGGAGGAAACCGGAGCACCCGGAGGAAACCCACACAGACACGGGGAGAACATGCAAACTCCACACAGAAAGGACCCGGGCCACCTCACCTGGGGATCGAACCCAGGACCTTCTTGCTGTGAGGCGACAGTGCTACCCACTTAGCCACCGTGCCGCCCAAGTAAATAAGTAAAAGGCCTTGACTGTCCAGCACAAAGATGGAGCCACACTAAACTCTAGCCCAACATTTTTACATTTCCGCTCTCCTCGCACTTCCTCTCATAACCACTTCCATGCAGTACAGTTGACGGTGTGGCCTGCACTTATAATTAGGCACTTGTATGTTTATTTTTTCTGTCTAAATTGTTCTTCTGCCATAGCCATCTTATACACCGATCAACCATAACATTAAAACCACCTCCTTGTTTCTACACTCACTGTCCATTTTATCAGCTCCACTTACCATATAGAAGCACTTTGTAGTTCTACAATTACTGACTGTAGTCCATCTGTTTCTCTGCATGCTTTGTTACCCCCCTTTCACCCTGTTCTTCAATGGTCAGGACCACCACAGGACCACCACAGAGCAGGTATTATTTAGGTGGTGGATGATTCTCAGCACTGCAGTGACACTGACATGGTGGTGGTGTGTTACAAAATAAAAACTGTCAAACTAAAGTACAGTCTCCCTACATGGCGCATCCTTTTCCTAAAGCATTTCCTAACAACATATGCCTAACGACATATTTACAGCAGTGACAGTTGAAGCAAAACATAAAATATATCATTCATATTAAAGAAATGTGTTGTTTAATCCAGATTTACACATTTATATTGATTATTTTTAGATCCTATAACCAATGTTACGATTGAGAAGAATCGGATGTGGCTGGTCTCCACAAACAGCTGTATGATTAATGTGAGGTGTGAAGCACTTGGAGCTGAGAGCGTCTCCTACAGGTGGAGCGGATATAAAGATGCTGATGGAGCTCAGCTGAACTTCAGTCTCTCACCAGCAGAAGAAGAAGTTACACTGAACTGCACTGCACCCAACAAAGTCAGTACCAGCTCTGCTACAGAGAGACTCAACTGTACAGGTGCTGAACCAGGTATGATCACATCCTTTCACCCCAATGAATAAAATCACAGTAAGTAACATGGGTTAAAATGTGCCTATACTCTGATACTGGACTTGTGTTTGTTTATGTATTTTGTGATTAATATACAGAAGCTTCACTGTCAGTGCTAAAGATGATCAGTAGTGCAGTGGCGGCTTCTCCGTATCTGCTGGTGACCTTCATTCTGGGAGTGAAATGTTACAGAGCTCACAGTAAGAACTGCACAACATTCAGCAATATTTCATGATCAAACTTACACTGGATTTCTGATCATGATTATACTGGTGTTTTTATGTTACAGATCAGATGAATGACCAGTTTGCTGAGGGATGAGCGTTTTGCTTTCAACGTTTCCATTCAGGTCCTTCAGGTCCTACATCTTATGGTCAGATGTACCAACAGATTGTTATGTTACATAAAGTTGTAAGCAAATGTTAAATTTTTTTTGTCTACTGAAACTGTTAAAACAACTAAAAACATTAAAGTGAAGTTACTTTATGAGTGCTTTTGTCATTTTGCCATGTGCAAACAATATGAGTAACATCCACTGTTTTTAGAGCTTATTAGGCGTTTTTCTATTCTTATTTTAAAGATTTTTACTCAAGAGAAGAGAAGAACTTTTATTGTCATTATACTTGCGTAAAACAAAATTTTGTTAATTTTTTACTCAACTCTCTTCCTTGCAGAACGTTTCTAGTTCTAAGATATTTGAGTCATTTTGCATGCACAGCATATTTATGGTGTTCCTAAAAATGTTCATTTCCGTTCAATTTAGGGAACTGTGAGGGCCTTTTCACAATCTTCAGCTTGCATTTCTTGAAGTAGATTTGGAGAATTTTGGGACCTAAGTGAGATCTAATTATTGTAATATTGCAGGATTCAACCAATAGCTCTCCAGAAGGTCATTTGCTGTAATATGGCAGGTTTGCTTTGCCTTGTCAAACCAGCATAAGATTTATTTTGCTTGGACTTACTTAGCTTCTAAAGGTTCTGGGTTCAGTTCCCAGGTGGTACGGTTTGGGTCCTTTCTGTGTGGAGTTTGCATGTTCTCCCCATGACTGTGTGGGTTTTCTCCCAGTCCAAAGACGTGCATCCAGGTCAGTTGGAGCTCCTAGAAATTGTCCTAAGTGTGTGTGTATCTGACCTGTGAAGGACTGGAGACCTGTTTTAAGTCCTGTGATGGATCAGCACCCTGTCTGAGGTGTATTCCTACACTGTGCCCAGTGTTTACGGGAAGTAGTGGACCCCTCATGACCTAATTCATCAAGATAAAGAGGTGGTGAAAATGAATGACTGAAATGAAATTAAATGGATTATTAAATCATTTGTAAACTCTTGACTCTAGTTGCAAATAAATGCAAAACCTCACTCAGACAGTGACCGGAACTAAGAATCAAACACAGGTTCTTAGGACTAATGATGCCGTGTTGCACCCATACTATACACAATAATCTAAAATGATGTACACTGATCAGTCATAAGGTTAAAACCACCTTCTTGTGTTTTTTTAACACCGTGTCCACTCACTGTCCACTCTATTAGACGCGCCTACCTAGTTGGTCCACCTTGTAGATGTAAAGTCAGAGATGATCGCTCATCTATTGCTGCTGTTTGAGTCGGTCATCTTCTAGACCTTCATTAGTGGTCGCGGGGAGCTGTTGGCTGGATATTCTCAGTCCAGCAGTGACAGTGAGGTGTTTTAAAACTCCAGCAGTGCTGCTGTGTCTGATCCACTCATACCAGCACAACACACACTAACACACCACCACCATGTCAGTGTCACTGCAGTGCTGAGAATGATCCACCACCTAAATAATACCTGCTCTGTGGTGGTCCTGTGGGGGTCCTGACCATTGAAGAACAACATGAAAGCAGGTTAAAAAGTATGCACAGAAACAGATGGACTAGAGTCAGTAATTGTAGAACTACAAAGTGCTTCTATATGGTAAGTGGAGCTGATAAAATGGACAGTGAGTGTAGAAACCAGGCGGTGGTTTTAATGTTATGGCTGATCAGTGTAGTTTGTAAAATATAAACACATTTAGAATGTGATGCCTGCAGTACACTTTAAAAAGTTGGGACAGAGAGAAATAAGATTGAAATGTGTAAAGATTATTAAAGCTCCACGTTCCACAATAAGCAGGTTTGTTGGTAACGTGAGGGGAATTATGATCTGGTATAAAAAGAGGATCCATAATGATGGGTCGTGGTTCACCACAGTGTTTCACGCGTCATGAGAGAATTGCAAGTCAGTTAAAAAAAAACTGGAGTCAGTGTAGGGCAAAGCTGGAAACCGCTGCTGAATATGCATGACCTTTGAGCTCTCGTTGCATGAAAAACAGCCTCATGGACTCGGGAGTACTTCAGAAAATCATTGTCCATTACTACAGTCCACTGCTGCATCAAGGAAATGCAGTTTCAGGCTATATTACGCAAAGATAAAGCCGTACACTATCCTATTGAAAATGTATCGTTCAACGTGATAAGGAGAATCACATAATAGCTAAAGAGCAGCTGTGTGTCTATATTATGCTAAGAAGAAAGGACATCAGCCGTGACCTAAGAGAAGCTGGGGAGGGTTTTAAGTTCATATCCAAAAAATATCAAATTAAAAATCTTATCTGGTGTAATAAGAAAATCTGAATTTTTACTATTTAAGGCTTAGAGATCCAATCCAAAAAGCTACTGTACATCATGTGACCTGCAGGCCTCTGTCTCTATTTCCTTGGCTTCTCCTGTTAGGGGTCGCCGGCAGATCGTGATCCGCATTATTGATTTGGCACAGTTTTTACGCCGGATGCCCTTCCTGACACGACCCTCCCTATTTATCCGGGCTTGGGACCGTCACTACAATGCACTGGTTTATACATCCTAGCGGCCGGGTACCTACAGGACAATTAAGTGTCTCCAATTAACCTGACTGCATGTTTTTGTACTGTAGGAGGAAACCGGAGCACCCGGAGGAAACCCACGCAGACACGGGGAGAACATGCAAACTCTGCACAGAAAGGACCTGGACCGCCCCGCCTGGGGATCGAACCCAGGACCTTCTTACTGTGAGGCGACAGTGCTACCCACCAATCCACAGTGCCGCCCTGATTTGAATTAGAGACACTAAATTGTCCATGACTGTGTTTGATATTAAACTTGTGAACTGATGAATCTTGTGTAATGAGTAACTACCGTTCCTGTCATCAGTGTAACCAAAGCACGGCACAGTTTGGCTAAAACCTACTCAGCGTATCATCACAAGCACTTTATACCAGCCGTCCTGCATGATGTTGAAGGGGTGAAGATTTGGGCTTGTTTTGCAGAAACAGGACCTGAAAACTTTTGGTCATGTGACTAATGTGAGATATGAGAGACTGATAAACTCCTACAGAAAATGTTGTTAGTTATTGTTGTTTTAGGTGGTTTTAAATGTTACTTCATGATAAAGGTTTATATTTTCTACTATATTTAATTTTGTTGTGCTTTTGTCACTTGAGGTTATTTTGTTTATAGAATTTAATCAGGACCACACAACTTTTATTTAGGCCCTGAACTAAAAGCGTTTGTATGAAGCCTTGTGGTCGACAAGTGTTGACATGTGATGCACAGCCCCTCACAACTCACAACAGGATGTTATAAAGATAATCTTGCAGACACGGCACTTCGGGCAGTGAACTTTCACAAGCTGAAGTTTCACAAACTGCGCTCACTTTTAATAATAAAAAAAAACAAAAAAACAATGGCATTGGCTTCAGATTCGTTTAGAACTTACCAGCATTAGCATGGACACCAGCACCAGAACTGCTTTCAGGAGCTCAACTGCTTTGTCTTTACCAGAATTATCAGACCAGGTTTCAGATGGGTTTGTGGGGGGCATTATAACCCCAAACAAAACGGCTGTGAAACTTGCTTTACTTCCTCATTTACAGAGCTGACCACATTTTCTTTTTTGCATTTGCTTACTGAGAAGCTTGCATTTACGTAGAGGGTGATATGAGTTACTGGTAGACAGAGAAAGAAAATGAGCAGCTTGTTGCCTGGAATTTATCCTAAATCATTGCAACAGTAAAGATTTAAGTAAAAGCTTGTTCAGAAATTAAAGTAATATTTTTTTTTTATTAACTTCACACTGTCAGCAAACCACTGACTGAGAACACAATAGCTAACATTTATGTATACATAATAGTACACATAATAGCAAGTGTAAAACTATAGTAACTAAACTAAACTATAGTAAAACTAGACTTGAATTCATTGTATAAGCAGTTGTTGTTAGGTATAGCTCTGTAAAATAATGAGTTTTACTGTGTAAAGCAACATTTAATTTACTTTATAAATCTATTTTATTTGTGCGAGCTGCACCATAGTCGACTGTTTGTATAAAAAAATAATAAATTTTTATAAGAACTTTAAAAGTCTGCATGGAAAGATCCGTGTACAAATTACAGACATTGGACGCACACTGAGTGAGGAAGTGTTTTTTATCTTCTACACTGTAGCTAGTGTTGAGTCAACAGTTGCAGTTGAGTTTTAGAAACTAAGTCATTTACCTACACAGCAATGCAGGATTTATATAAATACCGCTCTGGAACACTGTTGTTTGGAATTCTTCAGGGTAAGTACATAGATCAATTCAGTAGCTTTATTATTTTAAAGTAACTGTTTATTTTATATCTGAATAAGCTGGTAAAGAGTTTCTATGTCTTATTTTTTCTATTAGGAGTTACACTTCACATAATTAGTTTAGAATTGTGCTGCTCTTGACTGACAGGAGATTCGTTGTGCTGTCAATTTGTTTAACTATTTAAGTGCCATTTGTTTAGCTATAACTCGTGTACACCATAGTTTCAACTGTAAGTCTTTCACTGAACTGAAAAAGCAAATGTCTTAGGTCAGCTAAACAATTATTTATTCATGTCCATATATATACAATTACTGACTGTAGTACATCTGTTTCTCTGCATGCTTTGTTACCCCCCTTTCACCCTGTTCTTCAATGGTCAGGACCCCCACAGGATCCCCACAGAGCAGGTATTATTTAGGTGGTGGATGATTCTCAGCACTGCAGTGACACTGACATGGTGGTGGTGTGTTGGTGTGTGTTGTGCTGGTATAAGTGGAGATTTTAAACACCGTGTCCACTCACTGTCCACTCTATTAGACACTCCTACCTAGTTGGTCCACCTTGTAGATGTAAAGACAGAGACGATCGCTCATCTATTACTGCTGTTTGAGTCGGTCATCTTCTAGACCTTCATCAGTGGTCACAGGACGCTGCACACGGGGTTGGCTGGATGTTTTTGGTTGGTGTGACAGTGAGGTGTTTAAAAACTCCAGCAGCGCTGCTTTGTCTGATCCACTCATACCAGCACAACACACACTAACACACCACCACCATGTCAGTGTCACTGCAGTGCTGAGAATCATCCAACACCTAAATAATACCTGCTCTGTGGTGGTCCTGTGGGGGTCCTGACCATTGAAGAACAGGATGAAAGCAAGTAACAAAGTATGTAGAGAAACAGATGGACTACAGTCAGTAATTGTAGAACTACAAAGTGCTTCTATATGGTAAGTAGAGCTGATAAAATGGACAGTGAGTGTAGAAACAAGGAGGTGGTTTTAATGTTATGACTGATCTGTGTATATACTGTATGTGTACATATAATACAGAGCAGTATGCACAGTAGAGGTTCTCAAACAGTGTCCCAGGACACCACAATGCAACAGGCAGTACCATGTTATAAGCATCTTATTAATGTGTAGTAATGCTTGTGTGACATATAGACTAATATTATTCTTGTGCTCTGCTGCAGGTTTGTGTATTGTGACTGATGGGAACACAGAGACCTTGTACAGAGCTGCTGGAAGCTCTCTGGATCTCTTTCTGAAACATCCACAAGACTCAGTGTCAAATGTTGACTGGAAGTTCAATGATACCACTTTTGCTGAATACATTACAGACCATAATGTATCACCTGTATCACCTCGGTTTAGTGGAAGATTAAAGGTTGACCAAGATAAAGTTGGAGTAACTGTGCACGATCTTCAGCTCCAGGACTCTGGGAAGTATGAGGTGATGTCAGATGGACCTGGAGGGCAGCTTGATACACAAGTATTTAACGTTTATATTCAGAGTAAGTACAAGAATTATCTATGGTAAAATATATATTGTTCTTGTCTGCATACCTGACTTGGCACAGTGGTTATGTCAGATCCTCTATTTAAAACAACCCATATTTATTACAGTCTTAGGACCGGCACTAGAAGCATACTGACAAGTGTACCCCCGAGTTGCTGGGATGTTTAGTCATGCCCCAGAGTCAAGCCAAACATGTCTATGTAAATCCCGGTCTGGTTAATAGCATCTTTAGCGCCCTTAAAATTTAACAGTAATAATAATATAAACAAAGATACACCAATCAGCCATAACATTAAAACCACCTCCTCGTTTCTACATTCACTGTCCATTTTATCAGCTCCACTTACCATATTAAAGCACTTTGTAGTTCTACAATTACTGACTGTAGTCCATTTATTCCTCTGCATGCTTTGTTAGCCCCCTTTCACCCTGTTCTTTAATGGTCAGGACCCTCACAGGACCACCACAGAGCAGGTATTATTTAGGTGGTGGATCATTCTCAGCACTGCAGTGACACTGACATGGTGGTGGTGTGTTAGTGTGTGTTGTGCTGGTATGAGTGGATCAGACACAGCAGCGCTGCTGGAGTTTTTAAACACCTCACTTTCACTGCTGGACTGAGAATAGTCCACCAACCATAAATATCCAGCCAACAGCGCCCCACGGTCAGCGTCCTGTGACCACTGATGAAGGTCTAGAAGATGACCGACTCAAACAGCAGCAATAGATGAGCGATCGTCTCTGACTTTACATCTACAAGGTGGAGCAACTAGGTAGGAGTGTCTAACAGAGTGGACAGTGATTGGACACGGTATTTAAAAACTCCAGCAGCGCTGCTGTGTCTGATCCACTTATACCAGCACAACACACACTAACACACCACCACCATGTCAGTGTCACTGCAGTGCTGAGAATCATCCACCACCTAAATAATACCTGCTCTGTGGGGGTCCTGTGGGGGTCCTGACCATTGAAGAACAGGGTGAAAAGGAGCTAAAAAGTTATGTAGAGAAATAGATGGACTACAGTCAGTAATTGGAGAACTACAAAGTGCTTCTATATAATGAACAGTAAGTGTAGAAACAAGGAGGTGGTTTTAATGTTATGGCCGATTGGTGTATACCTGACAGTTGACAGTTTTTGAAAATGAAATGTTGTGTACTTGTTAGTGCAATTATAGGATCGTCATCGCAATATGGTGCCTTTTTGACTTTTTTTACCTTTTTGAGTACATTTCATATTAAAAATTACAGCTTTACTTTATACTGTGTATTTTAAACAGAACATGTTATGTTTCAGTACTCCACTGACAGTAACAGGGTGGACATTTGAGTTTTTCCAAAACTAATTAAAAATAAAAACCTGGAATGTCTTATTCAGAAAAGTATTCATATCTGTTCTACACAGATCCTATTACCAATGTTAAGATTGAGAAGAATCAGACGTGGCTGGTCTCCACAAACAGCTGTATGATTAGTGTGAGTTGTGAAGCACTTGGAGCTGAGAACGTTACCTACAGGTGGAGCGGATATAAAGGTGCTGATGGAGCTCAGCTGAAATTCAGTTTTTTACCAGCAGAAGAAGAAGTTACACTGAACTGCACTGCAGCCAACAACGTCAGTAACAGCTCTGCTACAGAGAGACTCACCTGTACAGGTGCTGAACCAGGTAAAGGTACATGCTTTTATTTCTCCTTTGTGGGTAACATAAACTGGTGTGTGCATTTTTTAATGAAGCCTCTAATCAGTTATATCTTTAATCTTTTTAGATTAAAATATTATTTTTTGGCGCCCAGTTGGTGCAGCGGGATATTCCGCTAGCACGTCAGTGCAGAGATTCTTGCCACCGGCCGGCTGGGCGCCATCTCGCGGGCATAATCGGCAATGCCTGCAGAAAATGGGAGAAAATGCATGAATACATTTTAAAAAATAGTATTATTCATTTTGATTCACACAGACAATATTTATTTATAATCTAACAGATGTGGACATTAAAAAACATAAATTAACAGAGAGTCCTGCTTTACTTTGTGGGGTTCTTTGCCTCTGCTTGTCTGACAGTTTATTGGCTGTTTTGTCTAACACAGCATCTTAACAAAGGCAATAAAGTGCTGTCTAAAAAAAAACTTTATTAACAGAACTGAACAATGAAAGCACATTGAAGGTAAGCCATGGGAATTTCACATGTGAAATTAGATTCACTAATGAGATTCACAAAGATGAAACTGAAAAAGGACAGACTGTAGAAACTTGTGTCCCAGTAAAATCACACCAGTAAAAAAGTCAATAATAAAGCCATAAAGCTTTCTGTTTTTATCCTGGATTGCTGAGCAGAACAACATTGAATAGACATATAAAAATATTATAAGAACGCTAGGTATGTAGCAGACAAGGTAATGGTAGCTCATAGCTACTGTTTTGTCTAGCCACTTTTTTAACGCATTTTCTTCCTGATTTAGCACAGTCAATGTTGTCTTCCACTGCTGAGGGTTACTCAAATGCATCCCAGGAGAGCATGTCGCTGCTCATGCCTTTCTTCCCTCCTCTTCTCATCTTTGCATTCTGCACAGGCGCCTCCATATCTGCCAATCAGGGTCCTTACACAGAGTATGAAGAACCCACCCACATAGTCTGGCCCCCATCCTGCAGATACGGTGGCCAATTACTATCTGATGCAGGCACTACCAATTATGCTCATCCGACCGGTGGCAATGCCGAGTTTCAAACTGAGGAGTTCAGAATCTCAGGGCTGGTGTGCTAGCGGAATATCCCGCTGCGCCACCTGGGCGTTATCTAGCCACTTTTAACCATATAAACTAACAAAATACATTTTAGACTACTGATGCAAAGGCATCAGTTATGTTTGCAAAAGCCGCATTGATGCTAGCTAGTAAAAGGGGCATTAGTAAGACAAGTTTGCAAAATGAGCGTCATGAAATAGCCACTATAGCAACCATAGCATACCATTCATTTTACCAGCTTGTGTTATCTAGCATGCAGTGACGACGCAAAGACAAAATCAATTTCATGATCACAAAACGTCTTATGAGCAAGACTCATTTCTAAATCTCCTCGCTAACACAGTTCCGAACGCCATATTCAATTGGGAACTGCAGCCGATACATGAGAGGAAGAATCATGGTAAAGGAAGAGCACATTAAGAATGTGGTGGAGGTGAATAGAGTGTCTGAAAGAGCAATGAATGTAAATCTGGACACTGAAGTTGAGCAGACAAAACATGTCCTACAGCACAGCAGCACTGCTGGAGTTTTAAAATACCTCACTGTCACTGCTGGACTGAAAATAGTTCACCAACCAAAAATATCCAGCCAACAGTGCCCTGCGGGCAGCGTCTTTTAACCACTGATGACGGTCTAGAAGATGACCGACTCAAACAGCAGCAATAGATGAGCGATCGTCTCTGACTTTACATCTACAAGGTGGACCAACTAGGTAGGAGTGTCTAATAGAGTGGACAGTGAGTGGACACGTATTTAAAAACTCCAGCAGCACTGCTGTGTCTGATCCACTTATACCAGCACAACACACACTAACACACCACCACCATGTCAGTGTCACTGCAGTGCTGAGAATGATCCACCACCTAAATAATACCTGCTCTGTGGTGGTCCTGACCATTCAAGAATAGGGTGAAAGTATGCAGAGAAACAGATGGACTACAGTCAGTAATTGTAGAACTACAGAGTGCTTCTATATATACAGTGGGTGTAGAAACAAGGTGGTTTTAATGTTATGGCTGATCAGTTTATGCTGTGTGTTGTGTTTCCAGATGATCTACTGCTAGTCTACATTGGGATTGGTGCAGCAGCAGCAGGAGGAATTTTATGTGTTGTTCTGCTTATTGTAACTCTGATCTGCAGGAGGAACTCTGGCAAAGGTGGGTTATGTTTATATATAATATATATTTATATCATGGTGAACTAAACATTTACCTGCAAGAATCTTAACAAAAATGTTGGTCCACTTAATGCTAATATAATAGTTCTACAGGATATGTACAAGTTTAATTATATCCAAGTGTGGGTGCCTCATTATAAAGCCTGATATACTACAACAGGAACCCTGGACTTTTGAATGCTGAGCTGTTAATGAGACAAACTACAACAGGACATACATCAATCAGGCATAACATTATGACCTGCTTCCTAATATTGTGTTGGCCCCCCTTTTGCTGCCAAAACAGCCCTGACCCATCGATGCATGGACTCCACTAGACCCCTGAAGGTGTGCTGTGGTATCTGGCACCAAGATGTCAGCAGCAGATCCTTTAACTCCTGTAAGTTGTGAGGTGGGGCCTCCATGGATCTGACTTGTTTGTCCAGCACATCCCACAGATGCTCTACACATCCACGCAATGTAAAAGAAAACACAATTCATCAGATCAGGCCACCTTCTTTCATTGCTCCGTGGTCCAGGTCCAATGAGCCTTGGCCTTCCAAGACCCTGTCGCCGGTTTACCACTGTTCCTTCCTTGGACCAGTTTTGAAGATGCTCTGACCCAGTCATCTAGCCGTCACAATCTGACCCTCGTCAAACTCGCTCAGATCCTCACGCTCGCCCATTTTTCCTGCTTCTAACATCAACTCTGAGGATAGAATGTTCACTTGCTGCCTAATATACCCCCCCCCCCCCCCCCCCCACTAACAGGTGCCGTGATGAAGATATAATCAGTGTTGTTCACTTCACCTGTCAGTGGTCATAATGTTATGCCTGGTCGGTGTATAATGTTGGATTTCAAAGACATTTTTATCATTTTGTGGACAGGTGAGAAGAATGATGAATCTACTGTGTATGCTGATGTCAATGACATTGCTGGGAAAGATGTAAGTAGACGTCCCATCTTTTTTTGGCTTTTTGCATATTGCCTTTAGTAATATACACTAATCAGCCATAACATTAAAACCACCTCCTTGTTTCTACACTCACTGTCCATTTTATCAGCTCCACTTACCATAAAAAAGCACTTTGTAGTTCTACAATTACTGACTGTAGTCCAGCTATTTTTCTACATGCTTTGTTAGCCCCCGTTTATGCTGTTCAATGGTCAGGACCCCCACAGGACCACCACAGATCAGGTATTATTTAGGTGGTGGATCATTCTCAGCACTGCAGTGACACTGACATGGTGGTGGTGTGTTAGTGTGTGTTGTGCTGGTATGAGTGGATCAGACACAGCAGCGCTGCTGGAGTTTTTAAATACTGTGTCCACTCACTGTCCACTCTATTAGACACTCCTACCTAGTTGGTCCACCTTGTAGATGTAAAGTCAGAGACGATCACTCATCTATTGCTGCTGTTTGAGTCGGTCATCTTCTAGACCTTCATCAGTGGTCACAGGATGCTGCCCACGGGGCGCTGTTGGCTGGATATTTTTGGTTGGTGGACTATTCTCAGTCCAGCAGGGACAGTGAGGTGTCAGTGTCAGTGTCACTGCAGTGCTGAGAATGATCCACCACCTAAATAATACCTGCTCTGTGGTGGTCCTGACCATTGAAGAACAGGGTGAAAGGGGGCTAACAAAGCATGCAGAGACACAGATGGACTACAGTCAGTAATTGTAGAACTACAAAGTTCTTCTATATGGTAAGTGGAGCAGATAAAATGGACAGTGAGTGTAGAAACAAGCAGGTGGTTTTAATGTTATGGCTGATCGGTGTATGTTTTAGCAAGTCACATGTTAGATTTACGTACCAGATCGAAGCACGAGTTAACACCAACCACAACCAGTACTGTGGGCCAGCAGGTTTGTGGTGGAAACTATGCTACTGTTGGGCGAAGGATGAGAAGGAGTAGAAAATGAAAGTATGTAAAGCAGAGAGAGAGGCGGAGGGGTAGGAAGGTGGAGGTGTTGAAACTTTGAACGTGGGCACTAAAACTGCTTTGATTGCAGATATGCTGGAGAAGGGTGGACATATTATATGCACAAAAGACCAAGTGAGAGGGCACTAAGGCTAGGAGCATTGGAGGTGGTTTTAAGCTGTTCTACGATGGTGTACATGAAGGGATAAATAGGGTGGGGTAATCTTGAAGGAAGAGAAGATCAAGAGTGCATTGGAAGTAAAGAGAGTGATTAGTGTAAAGCTGGAAATTGATGGAATGATAATAAATGTCATCAGTTCATATGATCACGAGTGGGTTGTAATATAGAGCAGAAAGAAGATTTCTGAAGTAAGTTGGATGATGTAGTAGAGAAGCAGTGATGGCCTAGTTACCTTGAAAAAAGTAATCTGATTACTGATTACTGATTACTCCTTTAAAAAGTAACTTGAAGATTACTTTATGGTGGCCATGGCAACCACTGGCCACCCCCTGGCTCCGCCCCTGCCAAGAAGAAAGCAAAAATATCTTTTCACCAAGGAAAATGACAAAAATAGTAACGCACAGTAACTTGGATAAGTAACTTTAATCTGATTACTGGATTGGAAATAGTAACGCGTTAGATTACTCGTTACTGAAAAATGTGGTCAGATTAGAGTAACGCGTTACTAAGTAACGCGTTACAGACCATCAGTGATGACAACACAAGAGGTATTCGGTTATTTTTCAGTTTTGTGCTTTCTTAGCAGTTCAGTTGGTACAGTAAAAGTTAAGTTGTCTAATAAAGTTCATTACTAAGTGAACATGTTTAGTATTTATTACGTTATCTTGTACTTAGCTGTCCTAGCTGTCTTTTCCTCATAGAGGGTTTAGCATATTATTTACTACAAAATGTTTTGTATACTGGCTAATATAATTTAGCTTAAAATATAATTTAATTAAAATCCTAATAAATACATTTGAAATATATGTTTGAGATACAGATCAATGGATCTATCGCAACCTATAGTTTATAATAACATATAGATCTATCTAGATGTGCTACCACTACTACCATAAGAGACAGCTCTATCGACATGTGCTAGCTTTTATGCAAATTAGCCAATGATGTAATTGAGCGAATTCTAGGGACTTTTACTGAGGAGGTGGCAACACTGGGATTGGGAGATGTAGGGTGGCAGGAGTGATTTGTGATAGAAGGGTATCGGCCAGAATGAAAGGAGAAGTCTACATGACAGTAGTGAGACCTGCTATGTTATTTGGCTTGGAGGTGGTGGCACTGACTAAAAGACAGGAGAGGAAGCTGGAGGAGGCAGAGATTACAAAGGGGCCGAAGAGCGCAGCACAGTACCACAGCAAGCATTAATGCTCTACATCCCTGGGTTGTATGGATTAATTCTAGGCTCTAGGTACTGTCTGTATTTATTCAGGTTAAAAACGTGTCTGTAGGCAGTAGTGATTGTAAATGGGTTATTGAGTGCAGGTAACTGATGTCCCGTCCTGGTTTGTGTATAGTTCTCTCATAACCCACTGTGACCCTGACCACAATCAAGCATATGTAAAAAATAAAAAGGATAAAGTTATTTTCACTTTTATTGTGGTCAAGTTCACAGCAGGTTCTGCACCACCCAAAGCAAAAACACAAAGCACAGGAATTTATCACAGGGTGACACACACACACACACACACACACACACACACACACACACACACACATACACACGTACAGATGTACTCACTCACAACTTGGGGCTTCTGGTAATCAATTCAACTGCAGCATGTTAAGAAGGTGAAAGAAAATCAGACTACCCAGAGGAAACTGTATGCAAACATGAACATGTTTCTGTTTGCTTCCATCTACATTACAGGGACGGCGTATCAGTGTTGCTAATGGAATGACGATTTATGAAACAGTGGATGATGTTAAAGCTGCTCCAGCAACGGTGGGTGCTGTTTATATCTCTTTTTTATAATATTATTATATTTTACCACATATACCTCATATATTACCACAACTGTCAACTTCATAATTCTGTATTTACGTGAACTGGTAATTACTAGCTTCATTATAAACGACTTAATTATAATAATCAATAATAAAAATTACTGTGCCATCATATTCTAAATACTGTCAATCTTAACAATTAGAGTTAAAACTGTACAAAATAATTAAAAGTCATTTAAGTCATATCACCTCTCAATTCCTTGTTAGTGATTATGAGTGACTGTATGTTGTGATACTTTAGTCTTAACTGTTTAAACTGAAACTGCTGGAACTTGTGTGAGACCATACACGGTCAAGCCAGCTTTTCATGGCTATGGGTTTTCCGACTGATATACAAAAAAAGCATCAACAACCTCAGACGAAGTGCTATTTTAAGAGCAGAGATATGTTGTTAAGTGTATGCACATTTCAACCCAGACTTTCATATTCTCAGTATAAAAACTAATAAAAAACACATTTTTTTTACTGTTTCACAAAAAAAAATACAACATTTGACTTTATAAGTTATAGTAATTATTATAATAGTGATTCTTCAATATTATTATATAACTTAACAAATTTATTATGATATAACTGTAACGTATTTGGGTTAGACGAGACAAGAGGGGGCGGACACACGCAGAGATGTATAACAAAAGATATTTAATAATAACAATAGAAACAACACAATACAGGTTTGCACAGACTAAACACACACACGCATGAACTAAGCTAAAAACTAACACTAATCTCAACATACATTAATAATGCTAAAGCTACACTAATGCTAATTGCTAAACACATGAAACCTTAACCCTAAGCCAGTGGCATAACTAGGAGCTCATGGGCCCCCTCAACAAATATGTATTCTAATATTCCATTGTCTTTTAGTTATTTTAATATTCTACTCAAAGAAAATATTGTAATATAATAATAACGACCTGGCGAGTGCAGCCAATGGGGGAGCGCATCTGCCCTACCCCTGCCCTAAGCTAAAGTTAAAACTAAACATGAACTGGACTAAGACAAAGAGCATGAACAAGACAAGAGCATGAACAAGACAAGAGCATGAACAAGACAAGAGCATGAACAAGACAAGAGCAAAACCACACCAAATCACACCAAATCACAACAAGTCAAAGTAACATGAGCAAGGGCCTAACCGACATGACAGTGTCAAATAGTCTCCCATGAACGATCCCAAGCTCCCTTCTTAAAAGCCATGAGCTTATTACCTCAGACGAGGTGCAGCTGTGGCTAATTAGCAGGGGACCAATCACAGTGAGTGGGCATTAGCTTGCCCCTTAAAACAAACACTCCAAATATGCAGTGGCACATGGGAGCCACAAAAATATTTAGACCCTTTATTCAATCCTTAATGAAATGACTGCTTGAACACACCCTACAGAACTGTACACACCTGGATTTGGATAGTTTATCGCATTCTTCATGGCAGATCTTCTCCAGCGCTGTTGCAACTACAGATCCTCAGGCTGATCCACAGTTGTTTGCTGGGGGGTTAGATCTGGGATTTGGCTGGACACAAGAATATTCAGAGACTTGCCATGTTTTGGCTGGTAAAGGGGATCTGTCACCCCAGACTGAGTTTGTGATTTGTTTGTGCTCTGGAGGAGGTTTTCTTCAAAGATGATCCTGTATTTGGCACTAAAAAACAATACCTTTGCATGATACTGCATGATACTACCACCACCATGTTTTAAAGTTTTACCAAACATAATGCTTGCTGTTCTGCCCAAAGAGAACAGGTAATTGCTTTTATGTTGACAGAGTCCTGATCCTTTTAGGGTCTTATAGACTCAGATGTGTGCAAAGAATCAAAGAGGTTTAATAATTTCTAAATGTACTAGATAAACCATAACAATACTAAGCACCGTTTGTGTTTTAGTGTTTTAGTATGGTTAAATTTGAGAAGTAAATGTTTTGTCTCTGCACACAGACTATTTATGCTAGAGTGACACTTCCTCAAGATGCAAAGGTCAGGGCTACCACTTCCTCACCATACCAGCAAGTCCAGTACTGAGAAGACATCAATTCACTTTTTTACTTGCTTTTACTTGATTTATTATCATTGTAAAGTTTATTTTAGCATTACATTTTTACATTCTGTAACAAAATACATTTATTGTACAGTTTTATATTTGCCTTTATGTTTTTTTAAAAATTGTATGTATTTATATTGCTGTGGTAAATTAAGACATCATTCACAGGAAACTTCTGCACATTTAAATGCAGATTTTTATTTAGGAAAAGTTTAAACATACAACCCCTGGCAAAAATTATGGAATCACCACTCTTGGAAGATGTTCTGTCAATTGTTTAATTTTGTAGAAAAAAAATAAATCACAGACATGCCACAAAACTATCATTTTTCAAAATGTCAATCTTCTGGCATTAAGAAACAATAAAAAAAAGAAACAAATATAATAGTTGTGGTCAGTCACAATTGCTTTTTTTAGATCAAGTAGAGGAAAAAAATATGGAATCACTCAAATCTGAGGAAAAATTTATGGAATCACTCTGTAATTTGCAGTTTAAAAACAAAACATCTGCAGCAGATTAGATTTGCTAATTATTCTTCAGTTTAAAAAGAGTGCTTACACCTCGGAGAGCTGTTGCACAAAGCAGATTGTCATGAATCATGGTTCCAACACAAGATATGTCAGTTGAAACAAATGAGAGGATTATAAAACTCCTTCAAGAAGATAAATCATTGTGGAATGTCGTTGAAAGATGTTGGTTGTTCCCAGTAAGCTGTGTTTAAAAAATTGGACCAAGTACAAACAAAATGGGAAGGTTGTAAAAGGGAAGCATACTGGTAGACCAAGTAAGACATCAAAGCATCAAGATAGAAAACTTAAAGCAATATGTCTTGAAAACAGAAAATGCACAACAAAACAAATGAGAAACAAGTGGCCGGAAAGTGGAGTCAATGTCTGTGACTAAACTGTAAGAAATCACCTAAAAGAAATGGGATTTACATACAGAAAAGCCAAACAAAAGCCATCATTAACACCTAAAAAGAAAAGAACAAGGTTAAAGTAGGCTAAAGAAAAGCAATCGTGGACTGTGGGTGACTGGATAAAAGTGATCTTCAGTGATGAATCGCGAATCTGCATTGGGCAAGGTGATGATGCTGGAACTTTTGTTTTCCATAATTTTTGCCAGGGGTTGTACAATGTAGCATATATATGATCAGACATAACATTAAAACCACCTCCTTGTTTTTAAACTTACTGTCCATTTTATCAGCTCCACTTACCATATAGAAGCAATTACTGACTGTAGTCCATCTGTTTCTCTACATGCTTTTTTAACCTGCTCAAACACAGCAGCGCTGCTGGAGTTTTTAAATACCGTGTCCACTCACTGTCCACTCTATTAGACACTCCTACCTAGTTGATCCACTGTGTAGATGTAAAGTCAAAGACGATCGCTCATCTATTGCTGCTGTTTGAGTCGGTCATCTTCTAGGCCAGGGGTGCACAACTTCTTTTTACCGAGGGCCGATTTCACATAAACACCTAAACCAGAGGGCCACACATTTCATTTTTACAGACCTGTCCACGTGAATTTGTAATACAGTTAGGGCTGGGTGTTATTGAAAAAAAAATGTCGATTATTTTCAAATGTATTATTAATTCTCGATTGCGATTGCAATTTTTTTTTTTTTTTTTTTTTTTTTTTTTTTTTTGTATAATGCAATTGAAAAATTTTAATTTAAAAGACTGCAGAAATGCAAAAATAGTAACAGCACCACCTAATTATCCTTTCAAGGAACTCAAACTTTATAACAATATAACAATAATTAACAATAATTTGAACAAAGTAGAAATATTAATTAGCTATATCCTTTATATAAAAAACTCACAAACAACTCACTTTAAATAATGTGCAGCATAAGAAAAGTGCAAAACCACAAACAGTTCTTTACAGGTTTTCTAAAAGGAACTCGAGCCTGTTTACTGTTTCCACCATATAAGTGAGTCTATATCAGTATCTACACTGGGGGACATCGAATAAGCACTCAGCTCAGCTTTGATTTTGTGCTCTTGTGATTGGGGGGTGGATGGAGGGGGCACATTGCACGTCTAACCATATTGACTACAATTCCCATGAGCCCCTGGACTGTCACGTGACTATCACATGTCCCCGGTCAGCCAATCCTGATCGCGCTCACCGTCTCCGGACTTTTGATTCAGTTTAGCTGTGTTCGGTTCCATGAATCTTATTTAAACTCTTCTGTTTGTGTGTCTCGTTGTGAAGTTTTGCTGATCGTGTTTGTGTCCTTATTTCTGAATCTAACCGTTACCGTGTATGATCCTTGCTGTCTTCCGTTTCCTGCCTGTCTGTTTATCCTCTGGTTTTGGACTCTGCAGGGTTTTGTACCCTGTTTACTCGTACTTGGTTTGGACAAACACATGGTACCGCTGAAGTAACTTGTATTTACATAATTTACTTTTTAGTCACAATTTCATGGAATTACTCGGTGAATTTAAAGTGACAGCATCATTTATTTAAAAATGCATCAGCACTTCATTTGGCGGGCCGGATCGAGAGTTTTGCCGGGCCTGATCTGGCCCGCGGGCCGTATGTTGTGCACCCCTGTTCTAGGCCTTCATCAGTGGTCACGGGACCCTACCCACAGGGTAGTTGGCTGGATACTTTTGGTTGGTGGACTATTCTCAGTCCAGCAGTGACAGTGAGGTGTTTAAAAACTCCAGCAGTGCTGCTGTGTCTGATCCACTCATACCAGCACAACACACACTAACACACCACCACCAGTGTCACTGCAGTGCTGAGAATGATCCACCACCTAAATAATACCTGCTCTGTGGTGGTCCTGTGGGGGGTCCTGACCATTGAAGAACAGGGTGAAAGCAGGTTAAAAAGTATGCAGAAAAACAGATGGACTACAGTCAGTAATTGTAGAACTACAAAGTGCTTCTATATGGTAAGTGGAGCTGAAAAAATGGACAGTGAGTGTAGAAATGTTATGGCTGATCAGTATATATATATATATATATATATATATATATATATATATATATATATACACATATATATATATACAGTATATATATATATATATATATACAGTATATATATATACAGTGTATCACAAAAGTGAGTACACCCCTCACATTTCTGCAGATATTTAAGTATATCTTTTCATGGGACAACACTGACAAAATGACACTTTGACACAATGAAAAGTAGTCTGTGTGCAGCTTATATAACAGTGTAAATTTATTCTTCCCTCAAAATAACTCAATATACAGCCATTAATGTCTAAACCACCGGCAACAAAAGTGAGTACACCCCTAAGAGACTACACCCCTAAATGTCCAAATTGAGCACTGCTTGTCATTTTCCCTCCAAAATGTCATGTGACTTGTTAGTGTTACTAGGTCTCAGGTGTACATAAGGAGCAGGTGTGTTCAATTTAGTAGTACAGCTCTCACACTCTCTCATACTGGTCACTGAAAGTTCCAACATGGCACCTCATGGCAAAGAACTCTCTGAGGATCTTAAAAGATGAATTGTTGCGCTACATGAAGATGGCCAAGGCTACAAGAAGATTGCCAACACCCTGAAACTGAGCTGCAGCACAGTGGCCAAGATCATCCAGCGTTTTAAAAGAGCAGGGTCCACTCAGAACAGACCACGCGTTGGTCGTCCAAAGAAGCTGAGTGCACGTGCTCAGCGTCACATCCAACTGCTGTCTTTGAAAGATAGGCGCAGGAGTGCTGTCAGCATTGCTGCAGAAATTGAAAAGGTGGGGGGTCAGCCTGTCAGTGCTCAGACCATACGCCGCACACTACATCAAATTGGTCTGCATGGCTGTCACCCCAGAAGGAAGCCTCTTCTGAAGTCTCTACACAGGAAAGCCCGCAAACAGTTTGCTGAAGACATGTCAACAAAGGACATGGATTACTGGAACCATGTCCTATGGTCTGATGAGACCAAGATTAATTTGTTTGGTTCAGATGGTCTCAAGCATGTGTGGCGGCAATCAGGTGAGGAGTACAAAGATAAGTGTGTCATGCCTACAGTCAAGCATGGTGGTGGGAATGCCATGGTCTGGGGCTGCATGAGTGCAGCAGGTGTTGGGGAGTTTACATTTCATTGAGGGACACATGAACTGCAATATGTACTGTGAAATACTGAAGCAGAGCATGATCCCCTCCCTCCGGAAACTGGGTGGCAGGGCAGTGTTCCAGCATGATAATGACCCCAAACACACCTCTAAGACGACCACTGCTTTATTGAAGAGGCTGAGGGTAAAGGTGATGGACTGGCCAAGCATGTCTCCAGACCTAAACCCAATAGAACATCTTTGGGGCATCCTCAAGCGGAAGGTGGAGGAGCGCAAAGTCTCGAATATCCGCCAGCTCCGTGATGTCGTCATGGAGGAGTGGAAAAGCATTCCAGTGGCAACCTGTGAAGCTCTGGTAAACTCCATGCCCAGGAGAGTTAAGGCAGTTCTGGGAAATAATGGTGGCCACACAAAATATTGACACTTCAGGAACTTTCACTAAGGGGTGTACTCACTTTTGTTGCTGGTGGTTTAGACATTAATGGCTGTATATTGAGTTATTTTGAGGGAAGAATTAATTTACACTGTTATATAAGCTGCACACAGACTACTTTTCATTGTGTCAAAGTGTCATTTTGTCAGTGTTGTCCCATGAACAGATATACTTAAATATCTGCAGAAATGTGAGGGGTGTACTCACTTTTGTGATACACTGTATATACATATATATATATATACAGTATATATATATATATATATATATATATATATATATATATATACATATATATATATATATATATATATATATACTGTTTATATATATATATACATATATAGAGTATATACTGTATTTCCAGTGTATCACAAAAGTGAGTACACCCCTCACATTTCTGCAAATATTTCATTATATCTTTTCATGGGACAACACTATAGACATGAAACTTGGATATAACTTAGAGTAGTCAGTGTACAGCTTGTATAGCAGTGTAGATTTACTGTCTTCTGAAAATAACTCAACACACAGCCATTAATGTCTAAATAGCTGGCAACATAAGTGAGTACACTGCACAGTGAACATGTCCAAATGTGTCGTTGTCCCTCCCTGGTGTCATGTGTCAAGGTCCCAGGTGTAAATGGGGAGCAGGGCTGTTAAATTTGGTGTTTTGGGTACAATTCGCTCATACTGGCCACTGGATATTCAACATGGCACCTCATGGCAAAGAACTCTCTGAGGATGTGAGAAATAGAATTGTTGCTCTCCACAAAGATGGCCTGGGCTATAAGAAGATTGCTAACACCCTGAAACTGAGCTACAGCATGGTGGCCAAGGTCATACAGCGGTTTTCCAGGACAGGTTCCACTCGGAACAGGCTTCGCCAGGGTCGACCAAAGAAGTTGAGTCCACGTGTTCGGCGTCATATCCAGAGGTTGGCTTTAAAAAATAGACACATGAGTGCTGCCAGCATTGCTGCAGAGGTTGAAGACGTGGGAGGTCAGCCTGTCAGTGCTCAGACCATACGCCGCACACTGCATCAACTCGGTCTGCATGGTCGTCATCCCAGAAGGAAGCTGACGCACAAGAAAGCCAGCAAACAGTTTGCTGAAGACAAGCAGTCCAAGAACATGGATTACTGGAATGCCCTGTGGTCTGACAAGACCAATATAAACTTGTTTGGCTCAGATGGTGTCCAGCATGTGTGGCGGCGCCCTGGTGAGAAGTACCAAGACAACTGTATCTTGCCTACAGTCAAGCATGGTGGTGGTAGCATCATGGTCTTGGGCTGCATGAGTGTTGCTGGCACTGGGGAGCTGCAGTTCATTGAGGGAAACATGAATTCCAACATGTACTGTGACATTCTGAAACAGAGCATGATCCCCTCCCTTCGAAAACTGGGCCTCATGGCAGTTTTCCAACAGGATAACAACCCCAAACACAACCTCCAAGATGACAACTGCCTTGCTGAGGAAGCTGAAGGTAAAGGTGATGGACTAAACCCAATTGAGCACCTGTGGCGCATCCTCAAGTGGAAGGTGGAGGAGTTCAAGGTGTCTAACATCCACCAGCTCCGTGATGTCATCATGGAGGAGTGGAAGAGGATTCCAGTAGCAACATGTGCAGCTCTGGTGAATTCCATGCCCAGGAGGGTTAAGGCAGTGCTGGATAATAATGGTGGTCACACAAAATATTGACACTTTGGGCACAATTTGGACATGTTCACTGTGGGGTGTACTCACTTATGTTGCCAGCTATTTAGACATTAATGGCTGTGTGTTGAGTTATTTTCAGAAGACAGTAAATCTACACTGCTATACAGTATATAACAAGTTTGGGTGTGGCTAGTTAAATTGGTTAACTGGTTGGTTATAAGGATGCAATAACTTTTTCACAGAGGGTCAGGTAGGGCTAAACAGCATTTTTTCCTTTTCGTTTTGTTTCCTTGGATCTGTGATATAACAATTGTTTGATTTATTACAAGTTATTAATTCATTTAATTAGTTTTACTGCTAAAATACTTTAATACATGACAAAGACTCCTTTTGCTCACAGACTTATTCTTGTCTCATACAGAAATACATTAACATGCTAACATGCTTAATGAATTAATTATCTTACATTTGAAAATTGTGCATTTTTACTGCCACTGCGACTAAATAATGCAATATAACATCAATGCCTGTGTTAAAAATATATTTTTATTAATGTATTAATGTATTAATAAATGCAGACTGTGTTCACCCTTTTATGGAGACGGTATTCCCTGATGGCTGTGACCTCATTCAGCAGGATGATGCGCCCCGCCACAAAGCTAAAATGCTTCAGGAACGGTTTCAGGAGCACAACAACCAGTTTGAGGTGTTGACTTGGCCTCCAAATTCCCCAGATCTCAATCCGATCGAGCGTCTGTGGGAGGAGCTGGACAAACAAGTTAGATCCATGGAGGCCCCACCTCACAACTTACATTTACATTTTCAGCATTTAGCAGACGCTTTTATCCAAAGCAACTTACACAGTGAGCGGAACACAATGAGCAATTGAGGGTTAAGGGCCTTGCTCAGGGACCCAACAGTGGCAACTTGGTGGTGACAGGGCTTGAACCGGCAACCTTCTGTTTACTAGTCCAGTGCCTTAACCACTGAGCTATCACTGGCACTTACAGGAGTTAAACGATCTGCTGCTAACATCTTGGTGCCAGATACCACAGCACACCTTCAGGGGTCTAGTGGAGTCAATGCCTCGACGGGTCAGGGCTGTTTTGGCAGCAAAAGGGGGGCCAACACAATAGTAGGAAGGTGGCCATAATGTTATGCCTGATCAGTGTATGTAATCATTTAATTATTAGTGTCTAATTTCATTATTATTAAATATATATATACAGTGTATCACAAAAGTGAGTACACCCCTCACATTTCTGCAAATATTTCATTATATCTTTTCATGGGACAACACTATAGACATGAAACTTGGATATAACTTAGAGTAGTCAGTGTACAGCTTGTATAGCAGTGTAGATTTACTGTCTTCTGAAAATAACTCAACACACAGCCATTAATGTCTAAATAACTGGCAACATAAGTGAGTACACCCCACAGTGAACATGTCCAAATTGTGCCCAAATGTGTCGTTGTCCCTCCCTGGTGTCATGTGTCAAGGTCCCAGGTGTAAATGGGGAGCAGGGCTGTTAAATTTGGTGTTTTGGGTACAATTCTCTCATACTGGCCACTGGATATTCAACATGGCACCTCATGGCAAAGAACTCTCTGAGGATGTGAGAAATAGAATTGTTGCTCTCCACAAAGATGGCCTGGGCTATAAGAAGATTGCTAACACCCTGAAACTGAGCTACAGCATGGTGGCCAAGGTCATACAGCGGTTTTCCAGGACAGGTTCCACTCGGAACAGGCTTCGCCAAGGTCGACCAAAAAAGTTGAGTCCACGTGTTCGGCGTCATATCCAGAGGTTGGCTTTAAAAAATAGACACATGAGTGCTGCCAGCATTGCTGCAGAGGTTGAAGACGTGGGAGGTCAGCCTGTCAGTGCTCAGACCATACGCTGCACACTGCATCAACTCGGTCTGCATGGTCGTCATCCCAGAAGGAAGCTGACGCACAAGAAAGCCCGCAAACAGTTTGCTGAAGACAAGCAGTCCAAGAACATGGATTACTGGAATGCCCTGTGGTCTGACGAGACCAAGATAAACTTGTTTGGCTCAGATGGTGTCCAGCATGTGTGGCGGCGCCCTGGTGAGAAGTACCAAGACAACTGTATCTTGCCTACAGTCAAGCATGGTGGTGGTAGCATCATGGTCTTGGGCTGCATGAGTGTTGCTGGCACTGGGGAGCTGCAGTTCATTGAGGGAAACATGAATTCCAACATGTACTGTGACATTCTGAAACAGAGCATGATCCCCTCCCTTCGAAAACTGGGCCTCATGGCAGTTTTCCAACAGGATAACGACCCCAAACACAACCTCCAAGATGACAACCGCCTTGCTGAGGAAGCTGAAGGTAAAGGTGATGGACTAAACCCAATTGAGCACCTGTGGCGCATCCTCAAGTGGAAGGTGGAGGAGTTCAAGGTGTCTAACATCCACCAGCTCCGTGATGTCATCATGGAGGAGTGGAAGAGGATTCCAGTAGCAACCTGTGCAGCTCTGGTGAATACCATGCCCAGGAGGGTTAAGGCAGTGCTGGATAATAATGGTGGTCACACAAAATATTGACACTTTGGGCACAATTTGGACATGTTCACTGTGGGGTGTACTCACTTATGTTGCCAGCTATTTAGACATTAATGGCTGTGTGTTGAGTTATTTTCAGAAGACAGTAAATCTACACTGCTATACAAGTTGTACACTGACTACTCTAAGTTATATCCAAGTTTTATTTCTATAGTGTTGTCCCATGAAAAGATATAATAAAATATTTGCAGAAATGTGAGGGGTGTACTCACTTTTGTGATACACTGTATATATATATATATATATATATATATATATATATATATATATATATAATATATTATATATATTATATATATTATATATATATATATATATATATAATATATAATATATATATATATATATATATATATATATATATATATATATATATATATATATATATATATATATATATATATATATATATAATATATATATATATATATATAATATATATAATATATTATATATAATATAATATATATATATAATATATATAATATATTAATATATATATATTAATACCTTTGAACGTTTTCTAACCACCTATTGCTGGTATTATCCAGTAGGTGGAGCTTTTGTAGGTTTAAACCCAATAAACCACTGTAGTTAGTCTAGTCTTGACCTCAGTGGTAGCAGTACCTCAGGATTGACTGAACAATCATATTGTGGTCTGTACTTTCTGCTTGTACATTCGTTTGTATGTACTTTCCATTACTGTAAATAAAATTCAAACTTCCAAAGTCATGTTGAGACAGAGCCAGTTTTTTCTTTTTTTGTGTTCCTGACAAAGTGAAAAACATTGTAACACATACAACCTTAACCCGTGTTCCTATTCCTGTGATCCTGTGCCATGGTCCTGTTCCACCAAAGAATCAGCCTTTGCAAGTAAATGTTCGATGCTAACGACAAAGAAAACAACCAGCAAATAAAAATGGTCTTTTACCATCTACTCTTCATAATATTGTAAAAAAAAGATTTAGGGAGCTGGATCTCAGTACATGTAGAGCAAAGCTGAAACCACTGGCACCTCCTGGCAGAGATGATCATTTCTAACTTTGGGCACCAGCACTAACGTCGGTTTTCTTTGGCGCTGTGGTTTAGTTTCTAATTCCCACATTAATTACCTAAAATACTTGAGATTCTTGTTCTTTTGACTGTTTCTGTTACAAGTATGAGGTTTTTTAGATAGAGGTTAGCCTGCTACTTTCACATTCGGGCTTGGAACAGCCGGCCACAAAAAAAAAAAAGGTGTTTTAGGTCTATAAAAATAAGTACTTAAGACAGGCAGACTGATATGGGTCTAGCTCTTTGTGTAATAAAAACACCCTGAATATGTTCCTGATGTGAACGCTTTTATCTTTATTAATTCCTGAAAATGTGTGTTCAACTTAAGAATTCATTCTATACCATGTTGTTCTGCTGTTGTTGTTGTTAACATGATGTTTAGTGTTTAACATCAAATATCTTCCTTAAAAATCTTTCCCATTCTTAAAACCAGTGTTGCCAACTTAGCGAGTTTTTAGACCCCTCCAGTGATTTTTTTGTTTGTTTTTTTTCAAAAAAGCCACTAGCGACAAATCTAGCGACTTTTTCTGGTGTTATCAAGACTTTTGGAGACTCGGACTTGAAAGCACACATCGTTCTGCAGTTACTGTCCTCAATGAGCAGCGGGTGCTGCCGTGAGCTCCTCCCCTGTCCCAAAGCACTCACAGGCGGTCAGTCTCACAATCGTTTCCACCAGTGTTTGGGAACCAAGCCTGTGTCATCAACGGTGGGCATTACACAACAAAAGTTAAGAGCAGTTATGTAATGGTGGAGCATGTAGATTACCTGTGGGGATTTGTGCTGTTGTTACAGATGTTCGTTTTTATGCAAAAAGCATCGATCAGCTATAATATTAGTGATAAGAACATGACATGTTTGTCGCAGTTGTTGTTTTCTTTAGTTCATGGATGTGAGAAGTGATTAACTGTGTGATATGAGTCGGTAAAACTGACCCAGACAGAACAAAAAACACAACGTGAAAAATAAAGTGTAACGTGGCTTGTTGTACTAAAACAATGACCGATTAATTTGGGCAGCACAGAGACACTTGTAACCTGTAATAACAGAGAGAAATTTAGTGTTTCTGTGTCCAGCTGTTAGTACATTCATCCACGTTACACTTTTTTATTACATAATGCTTTTTCGACTCTCCCGAAAAGCCGATCACATTGGGGAAGCATGTAAAGCTGCTTTCTCAAGACTCCACCGCTGCTACTCACTTCAAAATGCACAGGACAAAGTGCACGGAAATGATTCATGGTGTTCTAGCACCAAACTTTCTAAAAAAGTTGGTCACAGATGTGGGTGACCAGAGTTTCACGCTGTGTTTCTAAGTACCTGGGGGTTGAAAAGTGATGGCTTATTTCAATGACAAGAAAAACAAACAAACCAAGAATCAACAGAGAAAGTTAATTTGTAGTTGTAAACATATTTAGGGTGTGTTTTACCCACTTTTTGTCTCTCCCACAACGATATTCCTCTATTCTACAGCGTCAATTACATGCAAATGGGGAAGCTTGTGCAAATTAGGCGATGGCGTCATTTAGCGACTTCTAGCGACTTTTAGGACAGCCAATAGCTACTTTCCTTACTGAGAGGTTGGCAACACTGCACAGAACTGGATTTGTTGAATCATTGTACAGTATTGTGTGTAATCAGATACACAGATGCCTCTAATATTCACACAAGCTACAGACTGAAGAAAAACATTTAGTATGTTAAATATCAGAACCATTCGGTGAGTCAGAAACCTGTGGTGTGAAAGGTGTTGCGATCAGGTTGCGGGTGGCAGCGAGTGCAGCGTCGAACTACAACCAATGAGAATGCAGGATAAGGGGTAATGGAAAACCCAGGGGATGTAAAAATGTGGGACAGGGGCATATTATACTGTAGTTTCTATCAGAATACATCAGCACACACTCAAGTTTTACAGTATTTGTGATCTTATCGTCCACGTCAAACCATAATACCCACGCTGCATTGCTACTCACTATAGAACAGATCCTACTTGCTTTTACGCTGCACATCAGCGCACAAACAACTTTGATCTCTTGCTTATTCTTGATGTGTCTTTTTAGACGTGGTGTCACGCCCTGTTCCCCGTGCACCTCTGGGAAACTCTGATCACTGTCTTATTTATTTAATTCCACATTACAGGCAGAAACTTAAAACTGCTAAGCCTGTAGTTAAAACAGTGAAGAAATTGACCAGGCTAAACTAGAACTACAGGACTGTTTTGAACACACAGATTGGTCTGTTTTTGAAACTGCAGCTGCAAACCTGGATGAACTGTAACATCTTACATCAGTTTTTGTGAAGAGGTGTGTGTGCAAACTAAAACCTTCTGCACGTACAACAACAGCAAGCCATGGTTTACACCCATACTCAAACAACTGTTTTGGGCCTACTACAGTAGTGGAGATAGGGTCCTGTACAACAAGGCCAGAAACACACTAACCAAGGAGATCAGTGTGGCCAAAAGAAACAACACTGAAGACCTAAAAAAACGTTTTTCAGCCAACAACCCTGCTACAGTGTGGAGAGGCCTTGGAGAAATCACCAGTTACAGGAAACCTCCCCCACCCATAGATGCAAACAAAGATCTTGCCAGTGACTTCACACCCCTCGATCTGTCTACCTCAACTGCATCCCTTATCTCACCTCTGACTACACCACCACCCTCCCCTCCAGTCACCCAGGCTACACTTAAGATAGGTGTCAAAGATGTCAGCCGACTCTTTCGGAGACAAAAGACCAGGAAATTGTCAGGCCCGGACAATGTCTCTCCCTCATGTCTCGAAGCCTGCGCTGACCAACTGGCTCCAATTTTCACATCTTCAACAGATCCCTGGAACTGTCTGTAGTTCCCTCCTGTTTCAAATGCTCCACCATCATTCCAATCCCCAAGAAACCCTCCATAACTGGACTAAATAACTACAGACCAGTAGCTTTGACATCAGTAGTCATGAAGTTCTTTGAATGATTGGTGCTAGCCCATCTGAAGGAAATTACTGGACACCTACTGGACCCACTGCAGTTTGCATATAGGCCTGCACTACATCCTGCAACACCTCGACTGCCCTGGGACTTATGTAAGGATCCTGTTCGTGGACTTCAGCTTAGCTTTCAACACTGTCAACTCTGGAATTCTCTCCTACAAACTCTCTCAGCTCACTGTGCCCCCTGCCAAGTGTCAGTGGATTACCAGCTTCTTGACGGGCAAAACACAGCAGGTGAAGCTAGGAGAAGTCACTTCTCACATTCGGACAGTCAGTACTGGTACTCCTCAGGGAAGTGTTATCTCACCACTGCTCTTTTCACTCTACACTAATGACTGCATCTCCAGTTACCCATCTGTTAAAACTCTTGAACTTTGCAGATGATACTACAATTATTGGTCTGATTTGCGACAGAGACGAATCTGCATACCGGCGAGAGGTCGACCAGCTGGTGCACTGGTGCAGTCAGAAGAACCCGGAGCTTAACACGCTCAAGACTGTAGAGATGACTGTGGACTTCAGGAGACACTCACCAGCACTGCTCCCACTCACAATTTCCAGCAGTCCTGTATCAACTGTGGAGTCCTTCAGGTTTTTGGGAACTATCATTTCCCAGGACCTGAAGTGGGAGTATAACATCAGCTCCATTCTCAAGAAAACCCAACAGAGAATGTTCTTCCTGCGGAAAATGAGAAAGCAACACAGGAACAGACTGCAGCGACTGGTAAAGTCAGCTGAAAAAATCATTGGTGCTCCTCTGCCCTCTCTCCTGGACTTGTACTTTTCAAGGACGGAGAAACGGGCAGAGAAAATTATTACTGACTCCCCACATCCTGGCCATAGCTTCATTCAACCCCGCCCCTCCGGCAGGCGCTATAGGTCAATCCACACTAAAACTTCCAGATTCAAGAGCAGTTTCTTCCCACAGGTCATCTCCTTCCGAAATAAATAAATGACTGACAATACAGACTTAAGCATGACAATATTCATCTGCTGCCAATTAACAACACTTTGTAGTACTCATTCTACATGGTGTGCACTTTACTGTTAACTGCTAACTTACATATATGTATATTGCTTGTATATAATAGTGTGTTTGTATATTTTGTGTTTAATGTTTAAGGTATACATTGCTTGAGAGATACCACCAGCCGGAACTAAATTCCTTGTGTGATTCTGATTCTGATTAAACCCCTCGTCACTTCTCGTGTGTGTTTTCGTGACAAAACGTAGTTTGTGAGACCAGACAGGCTCGTCTGAGATTCCTCATGGTGATAGATGGTGTAGTGTGTGACCCCCTATCAACGATCAGTCGTGTAGTGTGAAATACACACAGACTTAAAAGACTCCCGATTACAAGAGATCCAGTCGTGTAGTGTGAACTGTACAGAGACCTGAACAACTGGACAGTCGTGTCGTGTAGTGTGAACTTGGCATAAGGAGCCAAACTTCAGCTTTTTGTAAAGGCGCTCATGTTATATATATTTATACGGATGTAATAAATGGCCAAGATAGAGACTGATGTAAAATATTTTTATTACAAATCTGGTATATACAAATAGTTAATACTTTACACAGAACAAATAGAAACAATGTTTTCTTTAAAAAAAAATACTGGCAGTGAGCAATAGTGCTGAAATATTAGTAGAGCAGTAGAATTCAGACAGGGCTCAGGATAAAGGAGTTGCTAAAACACTCAATAAACAAACAATCAACACACACACACACACACACACACTTAGGGCATTTTTTGTAGCGCTGTTAACCTGACTGAATGTCTTCGTACTATGGGAGGAAACTGGAGCTGCCAGAAGAAACCCACACAGACACAGGGAGAACATGCAAACTCCACACAGGAAGAATCCAGATCACTCCACCAGGGAATGGAACCCAGGACCTTCTTGCTGTGAACTAATAGAGCTGCCCACTAAGTCGCCGTGCCCCAGCCACCACGAATTGAATAAAATCATCATACTTCTTCCGACGGCATCTCTTCTGTTGCTTGGTCTCTGCCCTAAGAAATAAAGACGTGCATTTTTATAATGAATTAATGAGTGAATGTCTTTGGACAAAGGTGGCATCTTAAGTTGAAATGTTTAGGAGGCAGTTACTTTTTCACATGGATTTAAAAACTGTTTTGTATTTTATTATGTTCTCCTTGTCTAGTTGCAAAATTTTGTTTGAAGTTCTAAAACCATTTAGTCAAACAATATACTGTATATAGGTATAATAATTCCAAACATTAACTGCTGCACCATTAGTTTGCCCTTTAACAGTCTTTTTTGACTGTTTTGAAGTTGTCACTTCTCATGTGAATGCGCCGGTACTGAACGGAATACGGTATTCCACGATTAAGAAGCGTAATGAAACAATAAAGAAGTAAAGCTTTACTGTTTTTTCAATTGTATTTCAGTGTTTTTATATTATATTTGTGTTATTTTCAGTGTCAAAAACAACCTAAGCCTAAAATACACCGACCAGGCATAACATCATGAGCACTGACAGGTGAAGTGAATAACACTGATTATCTCTTCATCATGGCACCTGTTAGTGGGGGGGGTATATTAGGCAGCAGGTGAACATTTTATCCTCAAAGTTGATGTTAGAAGGAAAAATGGGCGAGCGTGAGGATCTGAGCGAGTTTGACGAGGGCCAAATTGTGATGGCTAGACGACTGGGTCAGAACATCTCCAAAACTGCAGCTCTTGTGGGGTGTTCCCGGTCTGCAGTGGTCAGTATCTATCAAAAGTGGTCCAAGGAAGGAACAGTGGTAAACCGGCGACAGGGTCATGGGCGGCCAAGGCTCATTGATGCACGTGGGGAGCGAAGGCTGGCCCATGTGGTCCGATCCAACAGACGAGAGGAAGTCAATGCTGGTTCTGATAGAAAGGTGTCAGAATACACAGAGCAGCACAGTTGCAGGGCTGTTTTGGAAGCAAAAGGAGGGCCAACACAATATTAGGAAGGTGGTCATAATGTTATGTCTTATGGGTGTATATGGAACATATTAACAGGTTTACCATAAATCCTTAAGGGGGAAAAATATCTTTAAACTCAACATCTTTAAAACTCAACGCCAGTCCTGGAACCAATTAACATCAAGTTTCAAGGTATATATTTATACATATCGATGTACAGTGTATCACAAAAGTGAGTACACCCCTCACATTTCTGCAGATATTTAAGTATATCTTTTCATTTGACAACACTAACAAAATGACACTTTGACACAATGAAAAGTAGTCTGTGTGCAGCTTATATAACAGTGTAAATTTATTCTTCCCTCAAAATAACTCAATATACAGCCATTAATGTCTAAACCACCGGCAACAAAAGTGAGTACACCCCTTAGTGAAAGTTCCTGAAGTGTCAATATTTTGTGTGGCCACCATTATTTCCCAGAACTGCCTTAACTCTCCTGGGCATGGAGTTTACCAGAGCTTCACAGGTTGCCACTGGAATGCTTTTTCACTCCTCCATGACGACATCACGGAGCTGGCGGATATTCGAGACTTTGCGCTCCTCCACCTTCCGCTTGAGGATGCCCCAAAGATGTTCTATTGGGTTTAGGTCTGGAGACATGCTTGGCCAGTCCATCACCTTTACCCTCAGCCTCTTCAATAAAGCAGTGGTCGTCTTAGAGGTGTGTTTGGAGTCATTATCATGCTGGAACACTGCCCTGCGACCCAGTTTCTGGAGGGAGGGGATCATGCTCTGCTCAGTATTTCACAGTACATATTGGAGTTCATGTGTCCCTCAATGAAATGTAACTCCCCAACACTTGCTGCACTCATGCATCCCCAGACCATGGCATTCCCACCACCATGCTTGACTGTAGGCATGACACACTTATCTTTGTACTCCTCACCTGATTGCCGCCACACATGCTTGAGACCATCTGAACCAAACAAATTAATATTGGTCTCATCAGACCATAGTACATGGTTCCAGTAATCCATGTCCTTTGTTGACATGTCTTCAGCAAACTGTTTGCGGGCTTTCTTGTGTAGAGACTTCAGAAGAGGCTTCCTTCTGGGGTGACAGCCATGCAGACCAATTTGATGTAGTGTGCGGCGTATGGTCTGAGCACTGACAGGCTGACCCCCCACCTTTTCAATCTCTGCAGCAATGCTGACAGCACTCCTGCACCTATCTTTCAAAGACAGCAGTTGGATGTGACGCTGAGCACGTGCACTCAGCTTCTTTGGACGACCAACGCGAGGTCTGTTCTGAGTGGACCCTGCTCTTTTAAAATGCTGGATGATCTTGGCCACTGTGCTGCAGCTCAGTTTCAGGGTGTTGGCAATCTTCTTGTAGCCTTGGCCATCTTCATGTAGCGCAACAATTCGTCTTTTAAGATCCTCAGAGAGTTCTTTGCCATGAGGTGCCATGTTGGAACTTTCAGTGACCAGTATGAGAGAGTGTGAGAGCTGTACTACTAAATTGAACACACCTGCTCCCTATGCACACCTGAGACCTAGTAACACTAACAAATCACATGACATTTTGGAGGGAAAATGACAAGCAGTGCTCAATTTGGACATTTAGGGGTGTAGTCTCTTAGGGGTGTACTCACTTTTGTTGCCGGTGGTTTAGACATTAATGGCTGTATATTGAGTTATTTTGAGGGAAGAATAAATTTACACTGTTATATAAGCTGCACACAGACTACTTTTCATTGTGTCAAAGTGTCATTTTGTCAGTGTTGTCCCATGAAAAGATATACTTAAATATCTGCAGAAATGTGAGGGGTGTACTCACTTTTGTGATACACTGTATATACATATTTATTCACACATATTTAGCTTCTCTCTGTGGCTCTGTATTGTTCTTTATCATTCTTTATTGTATAATCTCTTTCTGCCCATTGTTTTTGTCATCATTTTTCCCGGTTAAATACTTGTTAACGGTTCATGTGCTGTCTGGTCTGTTAAATACATGTGTACTATCACCAAAACATATTCCTCTTTTTTCTATTTTATTTTTGCAATCTGTCTTCTGCTGCTGGTGGATCCCCGATTGCAGTCGAGGTGGGTATATTGCTGCTTACCCCTCCGACCCACGTGCAGCCCTTAACGGAAACCGTTTTTATTTGTGCATTCTGCACAAGTGCTTCTATCTGCTAATCAGGGTCCTTACACAGACCCCATTTACATAGTCCGGTTATCTTGCCCAGCAGGCACTGCCAATTATGCCCGCTAGATGGCGCCCAGCCGACCGGTGACAGCGTCGAGTTTCCAACTGAGAAGTTCAGAATTCTGCACTGGTGAACTAGCGGAATATCCCGCTGCACCACCTGGGCGCCTTCCAAAACATATTCCTTGTATGTATAACATTGTGATGATGTCAAGGCACCAGACACATCACCAGTAATATCTCACCTGCACCTTGGTATTGTCAGACTTAGTGTGATCTATAAAGCTAGCTTGACTAAAGGTTTATATATAAAAGATGTAACAGCGCTGTATGAAAAATTAAGGTGGGGGCCTTAATGGTAGCTCCTGTAGAAAGAGAACATGATGTGGTTTAAGGAGTAATGAGCAATGGTATGAGCTCATGTGAACATGTATATAGAGACGTCAACAGGAAGTACACACCTCTCGGCCGGTAAAGAAGTACGCGCATTCAGTACAGAAGTGTGAAATACAGTATGCACGCAACACCCCTACATACTAAGTCCGCCATCTTACCAACATGAAGTGATGACGTGAGGACGTGATGATGAAATATCACCATAGTTAAAAACCGCATGCTCATTACAAGCCCAGCTCGCCAAAATTTTGGATATTTATCATCTTTTTGTGCTAATCATAACATTATTTAGGGTTGTATGCAATAATAACATTTTTATTTTGTTTATCTTACTTACACCTGTAAACAGAGTACGCTCCATTTTTTGCCAACTTATTTGTTTCTTCTTCCGCTTCGAACGCCTATGCAGCTCCAGTTGAATTATGGGATATATTAGCGAACCACAAGTGTGCATCGCTTGCATACTCAAACATGGCTGCCCAAGAAGTAGGTCATACTTCTTGTGTACCTTTTTATGTATACTATGTATTCGGACATACTAACCGCTCTCACGTACTGCTTTCGCGTACTATTGAGTATGGAAGTATGTGATTTCGGACGCAGCTTATGTCTTGGCCAAACTGACTATTTTGGTGATTTGTTGAGATGAAAAAGAGGAAATACATGCCAGTTCTGTGGACTGATAGCCAAATCAACACTATTACCAAAGGAGAGAGTGTTTAAATGTAGCTAAAAGAACAGAGATGAAACAAGCAGGATAAAGAACACTGCTATAAAAGCCTTTGCCCAGAAACCACAAATGTAAATGCAATAATGCAAACACATATCCCTCATAAAAGTGAGACTTTTGTAAAGACAGAAGTTTTTTTAAATATTTTTTATGAATTTTCTCCCTTTTTCTCCCATTTCTTTTTTACCCGATTGTGTTATGCTTCCTCTCTACTGGTGCTGACCCCTGTGAGCGAGAATGTCACACGCCCCCTCCAAAACATGAGCAGTCTTTTCACCTGCACATCTTTTCACCTGCACGAGGCGAGTTCATATGCGAATCAGCCTTGTGTACAGAGAGCCACACCCTGATCAGCATTATTCCTCAACTCTGTGCATACGCCACCAATCAGCCAGCAGAGGTCATAATTACACCAGTTATGAGGTCCCTCTCCGGCTCCCTCCCAGAATGAACGACAGCCAAACGATGTTCATATAGCCGCCCAGCCCAGCCGGATGGCAGAGCTGAGGTTCGATATGATGTATTCGAAATCCCAGCTCTGGTGTGCTACCGTGTTTTACCTCTGCACTACCTGAGCGGCTATTAATGCAAGTTTAAGGGGAAACAAGCCTTTTGGCCCTGAAGGTTTTGAAACAGACATTATTACATGACCCCATGGTTGTTTAAGAATTGAGAAGCTACTCACTGCATTTATGGGTTGGTTGTTGTGTGAGTTGGTTGCATCATCACCATCTCCTTGTGGACTGTCTGTTGTACCCTCTGCCTCATCTCCTTTATTATTTCCTTGTGGGCTTTTTCTTCTACCCTCCTCCTCATCTCCCTCCTCATCTCCCTCCTCATCTCCCTCCTCATCTCCCTGTGGTCTGCCTTTTCCATCCTTCTGCTCCCTTTCCGGTTTACTGTTCACCTGTGTGAGACTACAAAGGGTGTAAACAGTTAAAACTTCATAATATTCAACTATTTGATGCAATAATACACACACTCACAAACTAACACACACAACCCTAGCATAGTATGAGGAGGTTTAATCTATCCTCACATTAATTACAACCCCAAATCAGAAAAAGCTGGGACACACTGGCATTTATATTACAGCAGACAATGTGAACACAAATATAAGCCATAGGTTAGGAAGAATTGGGTGCAGGTACTGGACTGGCCTGTCTTCAATAAAAAATTTGTGGAGAATCTATAAGCAAAAAAGTGACAATGTGAACCCTATTCTGTTGCACACCTTGATATGTGTTTGCAGAAGAAATGGGACAAGTGTTGTAATAAGGAATGGCAACATTACAAAGTGGTAAATGCTGGACTGTCCCAACTCTTTTTGAAATGTGCTGCAGGCCTGAAATGCAGGAACGGATATATACACTGATCAGCCATAACTTTAAAACCACCTCCTTGTTTCTACACTCACTGTCCATTTTATCAGCTCCACTTACCATATAGAAGCACTTTGTAGTTCTACAATTACTGACTGTAGTCCATCTGTTTCTCTACATGCGTTGTTAGCCCCCTTTCACCCTGTTCTTCAATGGTCAGGACCCCCACAGGACCACCACAGAGCAGGTATTATTTAGGTGGTGGATCATTCTCAGCACTGCAGTGACACTGACATGGTGGTGGTGTGTTAGTGTGTGTTGTGCTGGTATGAGTCAGACACAGCAGCGCTGCTGGAGTTTTTAAATACCGTGTCCACTCACTGTCCACTCTATTAGACACTCCTACCTAGTTGGTCCACCTTGTAGATGTAAAGTCAGAGATGATCGCTCATCTATTGCTGCTGTTTGAGTCGGTCATCTTCTAGACCTTCATCAGTGGTCACAGGACGCTGCCCACGGGGTGCTGTTGGCTGGATATTTTTGGTTGGTGGACTATTCTCAGTCCAGCAGTGACAGTGAGGTGTCTGATCCACTCATACCAGCACAACACACACTAACACACCACCACCATGTCAGTGTCACTGCAGTGCTGAGAATGATCCACCACCTAAATAATACCTGCTCTGTGGTGGTCCTGTGGGGGTCCTGACCATTGAAGAACAGCATGAAAGGGGGCTAACAAAGTATGCAGAGAAACAGATGGACTACAGTCAGTAATTGTAGAACCACAAAGTGCTTCTATATGGTAAGTGGAGCTGATAAAATGGACAGTGAGTGTAGAAACAAGGAGGTGGTTTTAATGCATTTTTAAACATTTTTCTTCCCTATTAAGTCGTGTTCAATCGTATTTCACCTCTACTGCTGCAGACCACCATGAGGGTCATGACTAAGACACGCTCCCCCAAAATGTATGACATAGTCGACCACTTCTTTTCACATGCACGAGGCAGGTTCATATGAAGATCCATATCACACACTGATCTCCATCATCCACTGTCTCAATCAGTAAGAAAAGTCAAAATTGCAGCAGTTATGTGGGATCCCCTCCACCAGTCCCCCGGACAAGCCAATCATTGTCCAAATATGATCCTGTCCTGTCTGTAGCAGAGTTGAGATTCGAACCTGTGAGTTTGAGATGTCAGCTCTGGTGTGCTTCTGTGTTTTACCATTGTGCCAGATAAGCATCAAAAACCTAATATACTTTTTATCTACATTAACATCAGTATTAAAACTAAAGCATACTTTTATAAATGATAACATATCTCACCCTTTTTTGCAAAAGCCAAGTCCAAGTCCAAGCAAAATGCCCATAAGTGATCCATAAACAAACACACATAAATGTCTTCTTTCATTGACACATTCGACTGCATCATCATCATCATCACTGCTGTCACTGGGATCTGGCTCTAGAAAATAAAGAAATGCATTATTAGAAACAAGTATTAATCAGACTGACTTAAAATGGCTTTATTTTTTACAATATTACATGATCACTCTGGAATTATTTATTCATTTCTACACTCATAACACTGTCAATATCAACTATTAAACCCCGAATCAAAAAAAGTTGGGACAGTATGAAAAATGCACATAATAAAAAAACACAGAGTTTCTTACATTTACATTTTTTATTTGATGTCAGACAGGATGAACCTGAGATATTTCATGTTTTATCTGCTCAACTTCATTTCATTTATTAATAAACATCCATTCCTGCATTTCAGGCCTGACACGCATTCCAAAAAAAGTTGGGACGGTAAAGCATTTACCACTTTGTAATGTTGCCGTTCCTTTTCACCACTTAAAAGGAGTTTGACACCGAGGACGCAGCAGATGTTGCTCTAAGATCTCAATGTACTTTTCTGCATTAATGCTGCATCACAGAGTGTAAATGACCTTTACCAAGGGCACTGACACACCCATACCATGACAGACCCTGGTACTGACACACCCCCATACCATGACAGACCCTGGTCCTGACACACCCACATACCATGACAGACCCTGGCACTGACTGCGCCCCATACTATGACAGACCCTGGCACTGACACGCCCCCATACCATGAAAGACCCTGGTACTGACACCCCCTCATACCATGACAGACCCTGGTACTGACACCCCCTCATATCATGACAGACCCTGGTACTGACACCCCCTCATACCATGACAGACCCTGGTACTGACACCCCCTCATATCATGACAGACCCTGGTACTGACACCCCCTCATATCATGACAGACCCTGGTACTGACACACCCCCATACCATGACAGACCCTGGTACTGACACACCCTCATACCATGACAGACCCTGGTACTGACACACCCCATACCATGACAGACCCTGGTACTGACACCCCCTCCCCATACCATAACAGACCCTGGTACTGACACACCCCCATACCATGACAGACCCTGGTACTGACACACCCCCATACCATGAGAGACCCTGGTACTGACACACCCCCATACCATGACAGACCCTGGTACTGACACCCCCTCATACCATAACAGACCCTGGTACTGACACACCCCCATACCATGACAGACCCTGGTACTGACACCCCCTCATACCACAACAGACCCTGGTACTGACACACCCTCATACCATGACAGACCCTGATACTGACACACCTCATACCATGACAGACCCTGGTACTGACACCCCCTCATACCATAACAGACCCTGGTACTGACACCCCCTCATACCATAACAGACCCTGGTACTGACACCCCCTCATACCATGACAGACCCTGGTACTGACACACCCCATACCATAACAGACCCTGGTACTGATACACCCTCATACCATGACAGACCCTGGTACTGACACCCCCCCCCCCCCCCCCCATACCATAACAGACCCTGGTACTGACACACCCCCATACCATGAAAGACCCTGGTACTGACACACCCTCATACCATGACAGACCCTGGTACTGACACACCCCATACCATAAAAGACCCTGGTACTGATACACCCTCATACCATGACAGACACTGGTACTGACACCCCCCCCCCCCCCCCCATACCATGACAGACCCTGGTACTGACACACCCCCATACCATGACAGACCCTGGTACTGACACACCCCCATACCATGAAAGACCCTGGTACTGACACACCCCCATACCATGACAGACCCTGGTACTGACACACCCCCATGCCATGACAGACCCTGGTACTGACACACCCTCATACCATGACAGACCCTGGTACTGACACACCTCATACCATGACAGACCCTGGTACTGACACGCCCCCATACCATGACAGACCCTGGTACTGATACACCCCATACCATGACAGACCCTGGTACTGACACACCCTCATACCATGATAGACCCTGGTACTGACACACCCCCATACCATGACAGACCCTGGTACTGACACACCCTCATACCATGACAGACCCTGGTACTGACACACCCCCATACCATGACAGACCCTGGTACTGACACACCCCCATACCATTACAGACCCTGGTACTGATACACCCAATACCATGACAGACCCTGGTACTGACACCCCCTCATACCATGACAGACCCTGGTACTGACACACCCTCATACCATGACAGACCCTGGTACTGACACCCCCTCATACCATAATAGACCCTGGTACTGACACACCCTCATACCATGACAGACCCTGGTACTGACATCCCCCATACAATGAAAGACCCTGGTACTGATACACCCCATACCATGACAGACCCTGGTACTGACACACCCCCATACCATGACAGACCCTGGTACTGACACACCCCCATACAATGAAAGACCCTGGTACTGACACACCCCCATACAATGAAAGACCCTGGTACTGATACACCCCATACCATGACAGACCCTGGTACTGACACACCCCTATACCATGACAGACAGACCCTGGTACTGATACACCCCATACCATGACAGACCCTGGTACTGACACACCCCCATACCATGACAGACCCTGGTACTGATACACCCCCATACCATGACAGACCCTGGTACTGATACACCCCCATACCATGACAGACCCTGGTACTGACACACCCCCATACCATGACAGACCCTGGTACTGATACACCCCCATACCATGACAGACCCTGGTACTGACACACCCCCATACCATGACAGACCCTGGTACTGACACACCGCCATACCATGACAGACCCTGGTACTGATACACCCCCATACCATGACAGACCCTGGTACTGACACACCCCCATACCATGACAGACCCTGGTACTGATACACCCCCATACCATGACAGACCCTGGTACTGATACACCCTCATACCATGACAGACCCTGGTACCGACACACCCCCATACCATGACAGACCCTGATACTGACACACCCCCATACCATGACAGACCCTGATACTGACACACCCCCATACCATGACAGACCCTGGTACTGACACACCCCCATACCATGACAGACCCTGGTACTGATACACCCCCATACCATGACAGACCCTGGTACTGACACACCCCCATACCATGACAGACCCTGGTACTGATACACCCCCATACCATGACAGACCCTGGTACTGATACACCCTCATACCATGACAGACCCTGATACTGACACACACCCATACCATGACAGACCCTGGTACTGACACACCCCCATACCATGACAGACTCTGATACTGACACACCCCCATACCATGACAGACCCTGGTACTGACACACCCCCATACCATGACAGACCCTGATACTGACACACACCCATACCATGACAGACCCTGGTACTGACACACCCCCATACCATGACAGACCCTGGCTTTGGTGCTTGCTGCTGATAACAGTCTGGATGGTCCTTTTTTGTCTTTGGTTTGGAGCACACAGCGTCCATTTTTTACAAAAAGACCTGGAATGCTGATTCATCTGACCACAATACACGTTTCCACTGTGTGATGGTCCATCCTAGATTCCTCAGAGCCCAGAGAAGTCGACGCCGCTTCTGGACATGGTTAACATAAGGCTTTTACACAGTAAAGTTTTAAGTATCATTTGTGCAGTATCTCTGTATTGTAGAGCTTGATAAAGGTTTGATAAACTAATCCCTCACCCATGTGGTTATATCAGCTAGTGTTGAGTGGAGGTTCTTGATGCGGCGCCGTCTGAGGGATGGAAGATCACGAGCGTTCAGCTTAAGCTTGTGTCCTTGGCCTTTACGTACTGAAATTCCTCCTGATTCCTTGAATGGTTTAATGATATTCTGCATTGTAGAGGGAGAACATGCAAATCCCTTCCAATATTTCTTTGAGGTTCATTGTTTTTAAACATTTTAATCATTTTCTCACACATTTGTGGATAAATTGGATCCTCTGATCATCTTTACTCATCAGAGACTCTCAGCCTTTCCTGGATGCTGCTTTTATACCAAACCATGATTACAATCACCTGTTTATAATCACATCATTATTTAGTGTTTTCACTTCATTAATAGCCCTAAATTGCCCCCGTCCCAACTTTTTATGGAATGTGAAATGCAGGAATGGATGTTTATTAATAAATGAAAGGAAGTTGAGCAGATAGAACATGAAATATCTCAGGTTCATCCTGTGTGACATCAAATAAAAGTCAAAAACGCTAAGTAAAAGTAAGATACTCTGCGTTTTTATTCTATTAGCATTTTCCATACTGTCCCAACTTTTTCTGATTAGGGGTTGTACTAATAGTACATCATCATCATCATCATCATCATCATTATTATTATTATTATTATTGCTAATATTAGTAATACCACTACTAATACTAATAATACTTTTAAAGTAACAAAAACAACAATAATTATAATCTATTACAGGATCATTATGAATTAGGCAGGATATGAGTGTTGAATAAAAATGTTAAATTGTCTCTTTTATTGGTTGGACTGATAAACGGTCATTTCTTATATAGCAGAATTTAAATGAAGGTGGTAAACGTACCTTGGCATTTCACACTCTTGACACTTGACTTGATGGAATGACCATTAGTGGCACTGCAGGTGAAGGTCACTTCTCTGTTTGGTGTAAAAGACGTCCACAGTACTGACTCTTTAGAGTTGCTCCCAATGCTGCTCCCAAAACGCCCAGTGAAGCCAGTCTCAGGTTCCCAGGAGAGAGTAACATCACTGCTTGGTGATGAGCAGAGCAGTAAGATCACGCAATTCCCTGAGTCCAAAACTTTGTGCATCACACTAATTTCTGGTTTCCTCAGTTGTTCTGCAAATACAAAATAAAGTTTACTTTAATTTTAATTCTAAGCAATTAATATCATTAACAGCATATTCAGTTACTAAGCCAAAAAATAACTAATAAATATATTAACTATGATAAAATCTACTGTCAATTTACAAACCCATGTTAAAATACATACATTACATAATAGAAATAAAACAATAGACGTGTTTTGCTCCCAATTTTCCCCAAAAATGCTAATAAAATAAAAACACAGTGTTCCTTTCATTTACTTTGACTTTTATTTGATGTCAGACAGGATGAACCTGAGATATTTCATGTTTTATCTGCTCAACTTCATTTCATTTATTAATAAACATCCATTCCTGCATTTCAGGCCTTCAACACATTCCAAAAAAAGTTGGGACAGGGCAATTTAGGGCTATTAATGAGGTGAAAAAACTAGATAATGATGTGATTATAAACAGGTGATGGTAATCATGGTTTGGTACAAAAGCAACATTCAGGAAAGGCTGAGAGTCTCTGATGAGTAAAGATGATCAGAGGATCAAGTTTGTCCACAAATGTGTGAGAAAATGTTGAAATTGATTTGCATATTTCTCCTTCTACAGTGCAGAATATCATTAAACCATTCAAGGAATCAGGAGGAATTTCAGTACATAAAGGCCAAGGACACAAGTTTAAGCTGAACGCTCGTGATCTTCCATCCCTCAGACGGCATCAAGAACCTCCACTCAACACTAGCTGATATAACCACATGGGTGAGGGATTAGTTTATCAAATCTTTATCAAGCTCTACAATACAGAGATACTGCACAAATGATACTTAAAACTTTACTGTGCAAAAAAGAAGCCTTATGTTAACCATGTCCAGAAGCGGCGTCAACTTCTCTGGGCTCGGAGGAATCTAGGATGGACCATCGCACAGTGGAAACGTGTATTGTGATCAGATGAATCAGCATTCCAAGTCTTTTTTGGAAAAAACATGTTTTCCGGACCAAAGACAAAAAGGACCATCCAGACTGTTATCAGCAACAAGTCCAAAAGCCAGGGTCTGTCATGGTATGGGGTGTGTCAGTACCAGGGTCTGTCATGGTATGAGGTGTGTCAGTACCAGGGTCTGTCATGGTATGGGGGTGTGTCAGTACCAGGGTCTGTCATGGTATGGGTGTGTCAGTACCAGGGTCTGTCATGGTATGGGTGTGTCAGTACCAGGGTCTGTCATGGTATGGGGGTGTGTCAGTACCAGGGTCTGTCATGGTATGGGGGTGTATCAGTACCAGGGTCTGTCATGGTATGGGGGTGTATCAGTACCAGGGTCTGTCATGGTATGGGGGTGTGTCAGTACCAGGGTCTGTCATGGTATGAGGTGTGTCAGTACCAGGGTCTGTCATGGTATGAGGTGTGTCAGTACCAGGGTCTGTCATGGTATGAGGTGTGTCAGTACCAGGGTCTGTCATGGTATGAGGGTGTGTCAGTACCAGGGTCTGTAATGGTATGGGGTGTGTCAGTACCAGGGTCTGTCATGGTATGAGGTGTGTCAGTACCAGGGTCTGTCATGGTATGAGGGTGTGTCAGTACCAGGGTCTGTCATGGTATGGGGGTGTGTCAGTACCAGGGTCTGTCATGGTATGAGGTGTGTCAGTACCAGGGTCTGTCATGGTATGGAGGTGTGTCAGTACCAGGGTCTGTCATGGTATGGGGGTGTGTCAGTATCAGGGTCTGTCATGGTATGTGGGTGTGTCAGTACCAGGGTCTGTCATGGTATGGGGGTGTGTCAGTACCAGGGTCTGTCATGGTATGGTGGTGTGTCAGTACCAGGTTCTGTCATGGTATGGGGGTGTGTCAGTACCAGGGTCTGTCATGGTATGAGGGTGTGTCAGTACCAGGGTCTGTCATGGTATGGGGGTGTGTCAGTACCAGGGTCTGTCATGGTATGAGGGTGTGTCAGTATCAGGGTCTGTCATGGTATGGGGGTGTGTCAGTACCAGGGTCTGTCATGGTATGGGGGTGTGTCAGTACCAGGGTCTGTCATGGTATGAGGTGTGTCAGTACCAGGGTCTGTCATGGTATGGGGGGGTGTCAGTACCAGGGTCTGTCATGGTATGAGGGTGTATCAGTATCAGGGTCTGTCATGGTATGAGGGTGTGTCAGTATCAGGGTCTGTCATGGTATGGGGGTGTGTCAGTACCAGGGTCTGTCATGGTATGAGGTGTGTCAGTACCAGGGTCTGTCATGGTATGGGGGTGTATCAGTATCAGGGTCTGTCATGGTATGAGGGTGTGTCAGTACCAGGGTCTGTCATGGTATGGGGGTGTGTCAGTACCAGGGTCTGTCATGGTATGGGGGTGTATCAGTATCAGGGTCTGTCATGGTATGGGGGTGTGTCAGTACCAGGGTCTGTCATGGTATGAGGGTGTGTCAGTATCAGGGTCTGTCATGGTATGAGGGTGTGTCAGTATCAGGGTGTGTCATGGTATGAGGTGTGTCAGTACCAGGGTCTGTCATGGTATGGGGGTGTGTCAGTACCAGGGTCTGTCATGGTATGTGGGTGTGTCAGTACCAGGGTCTGTCACGGTATGGGGGTGTGTCAGTACCAGGGTCTGTCATGGTATGGGGGTGTGTCAGTACCAGGGTCTGTCATGGTATGGGGGTGTGTCAGTACCAGGGTCTGTCATGGTATGGGGGTGTGTCAGTACCAGGGTCTGTCATGGTATGGGGGTGTGTCAGTGCCCTTGGTAAAGGTCATTTACACTCTGTGATGCAGCATTAATACAGAAACGTACATTGAGATCTTAGAGAACATCTGCTGCCTTCAAGACGTCATCTTTTCCAGGGACGTCCAGCATTTTTCAACAAGACGATGCAAAACATTTTCATTAGACGCTTTTATCCAAAGTGACAAACAATGAGCGGAACACAATGAGAAATTGAGGGTTAAGGGCCTTGCTCAGGGACCCCACAGTGGCAACTTGGTGGTGGCGGGGCTTGAACCAGCAACTTTTTGTTTACTAGTTCAGTACCTTAACCACTGAGCTATCACTGGCCAAAACAACCTGCTGCACACATTACAAAGGCGTGGCTGTGGGAGGAGAGGGTACAGGTATTGGACTGGCCTGGCCTGCCTGTAGTCCTGATCTGTCCACAATAGAAAATTTTAAAAGGAAAAATGAGACAACAACGACCCCCCGTACTGTTCCACATCTTAAGACGTGTTTGCAGGAAGAACGGGACAAAATAAAAGCTGAAACATTAAATCACTTGGTCTCCTCAGTGCCAAAACGTCTTTTAAGTGGTGAAAGGGAATAACAACATTACAAAGTGGTAAATGCTTTACTGTCCCAACTTTTTTTGAAATGTGTTGCCGGTCTGAAATGCAGGAATGGATGTTTATTAATAAATGAAATGAAGTTGAGCAGATAGAACATGAAATATCTCAGGTTCATCCTGTCTGTCATCAAATAAAAGTTAAAGTAAATGTAAGAAATTCTGTGTTTTTATTTCATTTTCATTTTCCATACTGTCCCAACTTTTTTCTGATTTGGGGTTGTATTTCCATCTGTTTACATCATGTTAGTTGAGGCAGAATGTGTCTTATCATTTTAAATACTCAGTAACAGATCATTTTAACTTTGTTATTCTCACCTTGTACGTGTAGTCGAACAGAGTTGGTTTCTCTGAGAGAAGATTCTTGGCCCACTAATTCCACTTTGTATTCCATGGCGTCTGCGGCCGTTACTTTTGTAATTGTTAAATCTCCTGATGAAGTATTAAGTTTAAGTCTGTCCTTGAATAGTGCCAACCTGTTGACATTTACATGTTTATTAACAAAGCTGGCAATTATTGTAGAATTCCCGTAGATGAACCACTGAATTTTTGTGAGAGTCCATGATGAATCAACCCCCGACTTCAGGACCACTGACTCGCTGATGACACCAGTAACGCTCTTCACATCTGTGTTTCCTGGAAGAAGTAAAAATATTTATTTTAAAGCGGGAATTAAATGTATTAATTAAACATATACACCGATCAGCCATAACATTAAAACCACCTCCTTGTTTCTACACTCACTGTCCATTTTATCAGCTCCACTTACCACATAGAAGCACTACAATTACTACAATGGTCAGGACCCCCACAGAGCAGGTATTATTTAGGTGGTGGATCATTCTCAGCACTGCAGTGACACTGACATGGTGGTGGTGTGTTAGTGTGCGTTGTGCTGGTATGAGTGGATCAGACACAGCAGCGCTGCTGGAGTTTTTAAACACCTCACTGTCACTGCTGGACTGAGAATAGTCCACCAATCAAAAACATCCAGCCAGCAGCGCCCCGTGGGCAGCGTTTTGTGACCACTGATGAAGGTCTAGAAGATGACCGACTCAAACAGCAGCAATAGATGAGCGATCGTCTCTGACTTTACATCTACAAGGTGGACCAACCAGGTAGGAGTGTCTAATAGAGTGGACAGTGAGTGGACACGGTGTTTAAAAACTCCAGCAGTGCTGCTGTGTCTGATCTGCTTATAACCAGTACAGAGGGCTGATAACCTGTTCAAAAACACTTATAACCAGGACAGAGCAGTTATAACCAGTACAGAGCACTTATAACCAGTACAGAGCTCTTATAACCAGTACAGAGCGTTTATAACCAGTACAGAGCACTTATAACCAGTACATCGCTCTTATAACCAGTACAGAGCGCTTATAATCAGTACAAAGACACTTATAACCAGTACATCGCTCTTATAACCAGTACAGAGCGCTTATAACCAGTACAGAGCACTTATAACCAGTACAGAGCACTTATAACCAGTACAGAGCACTTATAACTAGTAGAGCTTTTATAACCAGTACAGAGCACTTATAACCAGTACAGAGATACTTATAACCAGTACAGAGCACTTATAACCTGTACAGAGCGCTTATAACCACTACGGAGCACTTATAATCAGTAATAACAGAGAGAACGTTAGTGTTTTTGTATAATTTTTTTAGCACATTCAGCCACGTTACGCTTTATTTAGTTGAAGCTTTTTGTGGATTCAGAACCTCGAGCTGCATAAACACACGTGAAGTAAATCCAGTTAAACACAGATACATGTGGAGCTGTTAGACTGGGTTTGATGGTTATTTCACACAGATGTTTGTTCATGTCGTGGAACTTTAGTGACGTTTTACCTCTCAAGTCGAGCGCTGAGCAAATCGGCTATCATGTGATATCATGTGATGCACTAAAGAAAACAACAACTGTGACAAACACATCACGTCTTCTTATCACCAACAGCTGCTCGATGCTTTTTACATAAAAACAAACATCTGTAACAGCAGCACAAATGCTCACAGGTAATCTACACACTCCACCATCATGATATTACTTCTCTTAACTTTTGTTGTGTAACGTCCACCGTTGATGACGCAGCTCGGTTCTCAAAAACCGGTGGAAATGCGCATCGGTTCTCTACAGAACACCAAGGTTCTAAGAAACCTGAACTGAAGCAGTTCAAGAACCACGGTTCTTTTGGTGGAAAAGTGCTAGGAGGTAGATGTTAGTCGACGTGCTAGCGTGTTGTGCCACATAATTGGTTTGAATGGCATGAGGCGAAAAGTTAGCGAAAAGTGATGGAATCGCTGTCTGAGTAGCGTGTCCGAATAACCTGACGTATAAGTCGATGACTAGTTAGAATCCTCTATACTGAGGAGTTACTGTAGACAGTAAGACGGCTCGAACACACTCATAGTCAAGTTTAAAATAGTGAAGCACTTCCGAATACAGCATGACGCCATTTTACTCCTGGTGTGAGCTAGACTTTATTATTTATATGAGCTCTAACTGTTAGATATATTTATCTTCTTCATAATTACTTTATCTACTTCAGTTATTCAACACAACAGGTTATAAGAGCTCAGCGGCATATTACCACAGTACAAAAGTCTAAAACAGACGTTCAGTCTCTTCAGTAACGTGTTAGCACCATGTTTCCTCAACAGTAAATCACCCCAGCATGTTAGTAAACGACGATGTTAAGATTAATATTCATTATACAGGACTTACCTTGATGGAAACGTATCACCATGGAGATTAGAAGAAGATTCAAACTATAAAGTGTCATGTTGTGGTAAAAATCTAAAACTTATATTAATATTCACAAACGTCACCGCTTACAACACACTCGACTAAAGCCAACCACAAAAATAATGTTGCTGAAGCAGGAAGCCTTGTCAAACGTTTCAACTAGGAAGCTGAAATATAAAATATTTATGCCAAGGGTGATATAGTGCATATTTATCACTCCTACTGGGGGGGTATATCAGGCAGCAAGTGAACATTTTATCCTCAAAGTTGATGTTAGAAACAGGAAAAATGATCAAGCATGAGGATCTGAGTGAGTTTGACGAGGGCCAAATTGTGATGGCTTAGACGACTGCGTCAGCAGAGGGCACTGGTGCTATTCACCTCTCCTGGTTGACTTCACTTCACAGAGTTGTATGGGATTTTCCAGCCAAAAGTATTTATGTGAGGATACTTTCTTTATTTGTATTATTAGTTTTAAATTAAGATTAGTTTTAAAATTTCATTTCAGTTTTTTTTTTTTAACACAAAAAAGGGATATGTGCAGCATTGTTTTGCATAGTTTGTACCAGAGCGGTAGAGAGAACAGAGTGGCGACACTCCCATAGGGAACCGTTGTAACGGGACATTTTTCTGCGCAGCTTCCGGGTTGTGGGCTGGTAAAGTTAAAGTTCCAAACATTCCATTTCAACCCATAGAGCCCCATTCATTTCCACTACTCAGCAAGCATTTTCAGCTGTATGTTGCTTTGTTTTTAAAAAATAATTGATTTACTGTCATTAATATACTTAATCCTGTTATTGTTTAGCATTTGCTCAGCACTAAATGTTACATGTTTATCTTAATTAATAGGTATAATAATCATGCTAATAATCATGCTTTAATAATAAATCATGCTACTTTTACTTTCATACTTAAGTACATTTGAAGGTAAATACTTTAGTACTTTTACTCAAGTGGAGGAAAAGAGTATTTTATTTTTTCTGACAGTGTACTTTGACGAGTGCGATCAGCACTGTGCACAGAAAGACATAACCTGACAGCACTCTTTTCTCATCTCTGTGCAGGCGCCATCATTCAGCCAGCAGAGGTCATAATTGCAGTCATGAGAGAGAGAGACCCCATCCGTCTTAGTCCCGCCCATATCTGATCAACAGGCAAATCGTTGTTCATGTGTCTGCTCTGCCCAGCCGGCAAGGCAGAGCTGAGATTCGATACGATGTATTCGAGATCCCAGCTCTAGTTCCTGCGTGCGTTTTTACCACTGCAACACCTGAGCTGCCAACATTTTCCAGTTCTTAGGGAAGGAAGGAGGTGGACGTCATTTTCACAGAACTTTCACATTAGGTTTAACTATGCTTGAATGTATCAGCACTCTTAAATGACGTTAGCAGTATGTATGGAGCATCAAGAAAGAGTGTTTGAACCATAAAACTTAAAACTGGCATTAATTCTAAATTTGGTAAAGTGTGAGTCTGGATGCAGACATGCACTCAGCCTCTCCACTAGAATGTTTAAGACATATTTGTACACCTTAGCCTTTGAGAATGGACTCTAGATGACGTTTCCTGTTTTATTCTTTATTAGATGAAGCTGCACTGTTTGGATAGTTTATGTCTGCTTTTATTGCACTCATGGATGTAGCTGGGTTGTTGTTTTAGTTTTATATGTATTTTATTTGTTCTGTTTTTGTTTTATTTATTTTATTCATATTGTATCTTATTGATTGTGAAGCAGTTTGTAGCTTGTCTTAGAAAAGTGCTATATAAATAAAAGTTTTACTTACTTACCTACAGCCTGGCCTGCACTGCCAGCACATTCATTTTTTTATTTATTTTTTTATTTAATACATTTTCTCAACATTTTCCTCCCGATTAAGTGCACTCAATTTCGTCTTCCACTGCTAAGCGATACCAGATTGCATCCGAAGAGAGCACGTCACGTTACACGCCTCTTCCGACATGTGTACCGCCTTCCTCTTCTCGCTCATGCATTCTGCACAGGCATCTCTTCCGCCAATCAGGGTCCTTACACAGCGTATGAAGACCCACCCACCCACACATAGTCCGGCCCCCACCCTGCAGATACGGTGGCCAGTTAGTATCTGCTGCAGGCACTGTCAATTATGCCCGCTAGGTGGCGCCCAGCCGACCAGTGACTGCTAGCACATTCATGACAACAAAAAGGTTACTGCTGAGCTGCAAAAAAAAATAAAAAAAAATATTAAATTGGTATATTAAATGCAAGAAATGATGAATCTGTTTAAATGTTCCTTCTAAAGCTTGTAAAGCAGAAACAGACAAATGGACATACTATAGTATGGTTTTACCTATAGTTGCATGGCTCATTTATTGCATTAATGAATACACAGTCATCAATAAGCTCATTAATACAAGTAGATCTTTTGTAATGTATAAAGCAGAGTGTAGCGAACAGCTCGACAGGATGTGAAACAGCAGATAATCAGATAATTAAGATGTTTAAAGCTCAGATTTCTTGTTTTTGGTGCTTTACTTTCTCACAACATTACTATCAGGGTGTATCACCACCAACCGGATAACTCATACCACATAGTTGTGTTTGCTGGGTGAATACATTTGTACATTTTTATTAGTGACCGAATATATGTGCTATTCTGTTCACATTTATAAGCACAAAGTCAAAAGAAAAAAGCTCTCATTCACCAAAACATGGAATAAGAGCCTCACTTCATGCTCCGATTTAGTTGCGTAGGGTGTGCAAAGTGCGTAAGGTGCATTTGAACTTTATGTATGTACACAGAAAAGTCCAGTGTTGAATTAACTCCCACAGAGTTGATTTTAACACTTTTTCAGGGTTTATATAGCTCCACACTCTTAAGAGTTAAATCAACACTTTCAAAATAGTTAAATGTTTAACACCTTGTCAGAGTTCCTGTTTTAACTCATAAAACAGAGTAAAAGTAACTAAGGGAGTACAAACAAACTAAGAGAATAAACTCTACAATAATGAATGCATGAATAAATGCAAAGAAAAAAAGACTGCAATTATTAGATTAGATTCAACTTTGTCATTGTGCAGAGTACAAGTACAGAGCCAACAAAACGCAGCAGCATCTAACCAGAGGATAGAGATTATTTACATATAATACAGTTAAAGTGCAGTAGTGTCCAGATAAGTAACAATGAAGAGACATATATTAAGAACAGTAAACAGACAATGATTGTCCAGTGTATAAACTAGTCTATAATTACAAAGTTATGAAAGGTGAAAATTATAGCAAATGCATTAAAACACACAAAACACACATGTGGACTCAAGATCACTTCCTGGTGAACTTTCTGCTGACTGCAACACGTGACGCAGCTCTGGTGTTGAAGTGAGCCTCTTGGCCTCTTTTATGATATTTGGCTTGAAGAACGCATTCCATCTTGTCGTCAAAACAGGAGAGTGAAGTCTTGATCAACCTTTAATAAAGAATTAATTTTAAACTACTAGTTGTACTACTACAGTACATTAAATGCTTAATTTCAATTTCCTAGTATAAACATCATTCCAAACTTACCAATCCTTTTGTATCCAGAAATCTTGCATCATTAACAAGTTTCTGGCGGTGCTGAAAAATCTCCCTCATCATCTTCTTAGATTTTCAATTAATCTAAAAAGAGATTAAATATCTAATTTAAATTCATGCAATTGTCATGCAGTTATTGGGCACAAATAAAAAGCATATGGAACACACATACCCATGATTATCAATCATATGAACCACCAATATGTGTAACCATTTACCCAGAATAATCATTGAAAAAAAAAACACAAAACAACTACAGTACACAGTTCCCCAGCAGGCAGAGAGAAAACAAGTCATTTAACTTGCTAACCTAGCTGACTAGACGGCAAACAAACAGAAAAATCACACAGGACCAAAAGCAGCTGATGTAACTTAAATGGCAACAATCAGCTGTAGTCAATTAGTGCAGCGTTCTTACAACAGAAACTTTCTCTCTCACTCTCACACACACATCAAAATATACTTTCATTAATAGGTGATCAGGGTTAGTGATAGCTCAGTGGTTAAGGTACTGGACTAGTAAACAGAAGGTTGCCGGTTCAAGCCCCGCCACCACCAAGTTGCCACTGTTGGGTCCCTGAGCAAGGCCCTTAACCCTCAGTTGCTCATTGTGTAAGTCGCTTTGGATAAAAGCGTCTGCTGAAAATGAATGAATGCACTCATTAATACTTTCATTTTTAATTACACTTACCGCAAAAAATGTAGAGGGGGAAAATGGTGTCGTCGTCTCCTTGTCTCCAACCAAAGAAGTAAAATGTATGGGTGGAGTTTAATTAAATCTAAATGTATGGGCGGAGTTTAATTAAATCTAAATGTATGGGCGGAGTTTATTAAATCTAAATGCATGGGCGGAGTTTAATTAAATCTAAATGTATGGGCGGAGTTTATTAAATCTAAATGCATGGGCGGAGTTTAATTAAATCTAAATGCATGGGCGGAGTTTAATTAAATCTCTGTGGAGTTAGGTTAACACAGGTCTAATCAACTCTGCCAAATAACTCCAACACTGAACACAATTTAAATCTGAATGTGTTAAAATGACACTTTGAGAGTGAAAATCAACTCTGAAATGTTTAACTCTGAAATGTCAACACTCCAGTTTTTGCTGTGTATAGTTTACACTGTTATTTCCATAAAATTGACCCTGTTTCTGTATCTGCAAAGCAAAGTATTCAAAAACCTACAATCTTCCAGTGCCTACCAATGTTCTGACCATTGAAGAACAGGGTGAAAGCATGTAGAGAAACAGATGGACTACAGTCAGTAATTGTAGAACTACAAAGTGCTTCTATATGGTAAGTGAAGCTGATAAAATGGACAGTGAGTGTAGAAACAAGGAGGTGGTTTTAATGTTATGGCTGATCAGTGTATTTACTAAATTGAAATTGAAAAGTTACAGATTAGGTACTTTCTCTCTTGCACCAAAGTATTTATTTAGTAAAATCAAAATATGAATTTCTGAGACTAACACAACAATGAGGGATTAAAGAAAAAAGGTCACTCTGGCAATGTTGTTATGTAAAACTAATCCCAGTCACATGAGCAATACAGTGCTGTGAAAACATATTTGGCCCCTTTTTTATTTCTTCTATTTTTGCTTATTTGTAATAAAATATTTGTAATAAAAGATAAAGACAACATGAGTGAATACAAAATGCAGCTTTTAAATCATCATCCATGTTTTAAAGACAATGATTTATTAAAATCCTACATCACCTCCCTAAACCTAATTACTGGTTGTGCCACACTTGGCAGTTACAATTGTAATCAAATAATTGTGATAAGATTTTTGTAAAGGTTAAATGCATGTTGTTTAACTTTGTTCCATTATTTTTAAAAAAATCACCAAGCTTGTTGCTGATGGTCTTGTAGCCCATTCCAGCCTTGTGCAGGTCTACAATCTTGTCCCTGACGTCCTTTGATAGCTCTTTGGTCTTGCCCATGGTGGTCGAGAGATTTGAACAGAAGAAACTGATTCTGTGACAGGAGTCTTTTATACAGGGACAGGAATAATTTGTAGCCTCATGGGCACATAACCGGTCTGTGGGGGTCAGAATTCTTGCTGGTTGGTAGGGGATCAAATACTTATTTCCCTTAATTAAATACAAATTAATTTATAACTTTTATTTAATGTTTTTTTTCTGGATTTTTTGTTGATATTCTGTCTCTCTCTGTTAAAATAAACCTTCCATAAAAATTATAGACTGTTCAAGTCTTTGTAAGGAGGTAAACTTACAAAATCAGCAGGGGATCAAATACTTATTTCCCCCACTGTATATGTAACAGTGCACCGGAAAACAGTTAAAAATCGGTGTGCATGTGCCGCGATTTGAATCGGTTCATCATTTAAGATGAATCGATATTCACTTTAAACATTTTATTACAGAATAAGGGAAATGTGTAGCATTTATTTTGCATAGTTTGCACCTATCTAATAAATAGAAGGACATTCATGATTTAGATGAATTAAATATAAGCACAAATACAGTATTTTATTTTAAATAGAAGTAATAAAAGGAAACATCATCATTTGTCTTCAATTTCATTTAGTTTAAAAAAATCGGGGTAAAACCGTATCGTGAACCCAGTACCGTGAATCGTATCGCATCGTGGGTAGAGTGTATCGTTACATCCCTAGTTGAAACACATACATTCAATGTAAAACAGTTGCAACAATTACTTTTTTGTAACTTAGCAAAATTGTTACATTAACCAAATATTTTTCTGTCACCTTTACAAAATAATTTTTTAGATTAGATTAGATTCAACTTTATTGTCAAAATGTTTCCTGGAATCATATTTTTAAACTTTGTAGACTATTTTCATATTCCTTATATATCCTCATATTCCCTATATAATCATGGTTACATGAGATGAGTGTTAACTTTGTTGCTAATGTATGACTTATTTATTTTCCGTTGGCCAATTACATTCTATAATTATTAATGACAACATTCAAGGTTTTTTTGCAGCACTGTAATAACTAAACATGATTTTCAGCAGATCGGAAGAAACACTAGTTGAACTGTAAAATCACACAGGGTTAACACCCTTCACAGTGTTGAGCTGCAACCTGCAATCATTTCTTCTGGCCAGAAGATGTAACTCTTCTCTAATATCAGATTTCAATGCGTCAAATAAGGAGGAAACGCCTATATCTTCAATGACAGACCCTGGTAATGACACACCCCCATACCATGACAGACCCTGGTACTGACACACCCCCATACCATGACAGACCCTGGTACTGACACACCCCCATACCATGACAGACCCTGGCACTGACACACCCTCATACCATGACAGACCCTGGTACTGACACACCCCCATACCATGACAGACCCTGGTACTGACACACCCCCATACCATGACAGACCCTGGTACTGACACACCCCCATACCATGACAGACCCTGGTACTGACACACCCCCATACCATGACAGACCCTGGTACTGACACACCCCCATACCATGACAGACCCTGGCACTGACACACCCTCATACCATGACAGACCCTGGTACTGACACACCCCCATACCATGACAGACCCTGGTACTGACACACCCCCATACCATGACAGACCCTGGTACTGACACACCCCCATACCATGACAGACCCTGGCACTGACACACCCTCATACCATGACAGACCCTGGTACTGACACACCCCCATACCATGACAGACCCTGGTACTGACACACCCCCATACCATGACAGACCCTGGTACTGACACACCCCCATACCATGACAGACCCTGGTACTGACACACCCCCATACCATGACAGACCCTGGCACTGACACACCCTCATACCATGACAGACCCTGGTACTGACACACCCCCATACCATGACAGACCCTGGTACTGACACACCCCCATACCATGACAGACCCTGGTACTGACACACCCCCATACCATGACAGACCCTGGTACTGACACACCCCATACCATGACAGACCCTGGCACTGACACACCCTCATACCATGACAGACCCTGGTACTGACACACCTCCATACCATGACAGACCCTGGTACTGACACACCCCCATACCATGACAGACCCTGGTACTGACACACCCCCATACCATGACAGACCCTGGTACTGACACACCCCCATACCATGACAGACCCTGGTACTGACACATCCCATACCATGACAGACCCTGGTACTGACACACCCCCATACCATGACAGACCCTGGTACTGACACACCCCCATACCATGACAGACCCTGGTACTGACACACCCTCATACCATGACAGACCCTGGTACTGACACCCCCCCCATACCATGACAGACCCTGGTACTGACACACCCCCATACCATGACAGACCCTGGTACTGACACATCCCATACCATGACAGACCCTGGTACTGACACACCCCCATACCATGACAGACCCTGGTACTGACACACCCCCATACCATGACAGACCCTGGTACTGACACACCCTCATACCATGACAGACCCTGGTACTGACACCCCCCCCATACCATGACAGACCCTGGTAATGACACACCCCCATACCATGACAGACCCTGGTACTGACACACCCCCATACCATGACAGACCCTGGTACTGACACACCCCCATACCATGACAGACCCTGGCACTGACACACCCTCATACCATGACAGACCCTGGTACTGACACACCCCCATACCATGACAGACCCTGGTACTGACACACCCCCATACCATGACAGACCCTGGTACTGACACACCCCCATACCATGACAGACCCTGGTACTGACACACCCCCATACCATGACAGACCCTGGTACTGACACACCCCCATACCATGACAGACCCTGGCACTGACACACCCTCATACCATGACAGACCCTGGTACTGACACACCCCCATACCATGACAGACCCTGGTACTGACACACCCCCATACCATGACAGACCCTGGTACTGACACACCCCCATACCATGACAGACCCTGGTACTGACACACCCCCATACCATGACAGACCCTGGCACTGACACACCCTCATACCATGACAGACCCTGGTACTGACACACCCCCATACCATGACAGACCCTGGTACTGACACACCCCCATACCATGACAGACCCTGGTACTGACACACCCCCATACCATGACAGACCCTGGTACTGACACACCCCATACCATGACAGACCCTGGCACTGACACACCCTCATACCATGACAGACCCTGGTACTGACACACCTCCATACCATGACAGACCCTGGTACTGACACACCCCCATACCATGACAGACCCTGGTACTGACACACCCCCATACCATGACAGACCCTGGTACTGACACACCCCCATACCATGACAGACCCTGGTACTGACACATCCCATACCATGACAGACCCTGGTACTGACACACCCCCATACCATGACAGACCCTGGTACTGACACACCCCCATACCATGACAGACCCTGGTACTGACACACCCTCATACCATGACAGACCCTGGTACTGACACCCCCCCCATACCATGACAGACCCTGGTACTGACACACCCCCATACCATGACAGACCCTGGTACTGACACACCCTCATACCATGACAGACCCTGGTACTGACACACCTCCATACCATGACAGACCCTGGTACTGACACACCCCCATACCATGACAGACCCTGGTACTGACACACCCACATACCATGACAGACCCTGGTACTGACACACCCCCATACCATGACAGACCCTGGTACTGACACACCCACATACCATGACAGACCCTGGTACTGACACACCCACATACCATGACAGACCCTGGTACTGACACATCCCATACCATGACAGACCCTGGTACTGACACACCCCCATACCATGACAGACCCTGGTACTGACACACCCCCATACCATGACAGACCCTGGTACTGACACACCCACATACCATGACAGACCCTGGTACTGACACACCCTCATACCATGACAGACCCTGGTACTGACACACCCTCATACCATGACAAACCCTGGTACTGACACACCCTCATACCATGACAGACCCTGGCACTGACACACCCTCATACCATGACAGACCCTGGTACTGACACATCCCATACCATGACAGACCCGGGTACTGACACACCCCCATACCATGACAGACCCTGGTACTGACACACCCCCATACCATGACAGACCCTGGTACTGACACACCCCCATACCATGACAGACCCTGGTACTGACACACCCACATACCATGACAGACCCTGGTACTGACACACCCCCATACCATGACAGACCCTGGTACTGACACACCCACATACCATGACAGACCCTGGTACTGACACACCCACATACCATGACAGACCCTGGTACTGACACATCCCATACCATGACAGACCCTGGTACTGACACACCCCCATACCATGACAGACCCTGGTACTGACACACCCCCATACCATGACAGACCCTGGTACTGACACACCCACATACCATGACAGACCCTGGTACTGACACACCCTCATACCATGACAGACCCTGGTACTGACACACCCTCATACCATGACAAACCCTGGTACTGACACACCCTCATACCATGACAGACCCTGGCACTGACACACCCTCATACCATGACAGACCCTGGTACTGACACATCCCATACCATGACAGACCCGGGTACTGACACACCCCCATACCATGACAGACCCTGGTACTGACACACCCCCATACCATGACAGACCCTGGTACTGACACACCCTCATACCATGACAGACCCTGGCACTGACACACCCTCATACCATGACAGACCCTGGTACTGACACACCCCCATACCATGACAGACCCTGGTACTGATACACCCCATACCATGACAGACCCTGGTACTGATACACCCCATACCATGACAGACTCTGGTACTTACACACCCCCATACCATGACAGACCCTGGTACTGACACACCCCATACCATGACAGACTCTGGTTTTTGGACTTGTTGCTGATAACAGTCTGGATTGTCCTTTTCATCTTTGGTCTGAATTACACATCCTCCATTTTGGCAAATGAAAAAATGGACATGCTATAGTATGGTTTTACTTAGCTGCATGGCTCATTTATTGCATTAATGAATACAGAGTGTATGAGGTCTCGTCGTCGACCCCAGCAGCTTCTGACAGGATGTGAAACAGCAGATAATCCTGCAGCCACTGCACACTGGCCACCGATTTCAGATCAGTTTCAATTGCTTTACTTTGTGTTCCACGGCGCTGGCCGACGAAACAGCAGCGCTGGTCTCAGGTCAGAGTTTCTGGGTGCACTTTAGCTCATATGAAATAGCTGTGAAAGCAGCATGTGCGTGCCACTTATTCATGTATAGAGTTCACCACATGTCATATCAGTTTCTTGCTTGTGGCCAAACAGTTCAATGTGAAAGAGTTTGTGCTGTCAGCTAGAACAACATCCAGGCTTCTCACAAAAAGTAGCCAGTAGTGGTGCATTACTGCAAAATTTGGTATTGATCTGATACCAAGTAAATACAGGGCCAGTATCGACGATATTGATTCGATCCGATGCTTTTTAATAATTAAGGTAGATGCATCTTCAAATTGCAAAATCTGAATGAATTATCATGACATTTAAGTGTTTTACTGTAATACATACAAGCAGCTGCTCTCAGTAGGGTTGTAAATAAATTCAGTTGTTTAAAGCTCAGATTTCTTGTTTCTGCTGCTTTAAGTACTTTTAGTGGAAGGTTCTGCCAGCTTTGCTGCAACAAAGAGCGCTACAGGAAGTCTTTTCTGCCCACAGCTGTGGCAACCTATAATAACTCTCACTGGTGTAAGAGAAGAATGCAGAACCTATAGTACCCACGTAAAACAACAAACCTTGGTACTTACTACTTGACTTGCAATCTGCACATGATACTGTTTCTATTTGCACAGCCTTAATTGCACACAATGTCTATAACTGCACCTTTTAGTCTAACCTACCCCCCCCCCCCCCCCTTTTAGTTTTTGTACTGTTAGATGTTTTATATTTCTATCTTTTATATTATTATATTTTATATACAGTATATACAGGGTGTATGCATAGAGTAGTCAGTGTACAGCTTGTATAGCAGTGTAGATTTACTGTCTTCTGAAAATAACTCAACACACAGCCATTAATGTCTAAATGGCTGGCAACATAAGTGAGTACACCCCACAGTGAACATGTCCAAATTGTGCCCAATTGTGTCGTTGTCCCTCCCTGGTGTCATGTGTCAAGGTCCCAGGTGTAAATGGGGAGCAGGGCTGTTAAATTTGGTGTTTTGGGTACAATTCTCTCATACTGGCCACTGGATATTCAACATGGCACCTCATGGCAAAGAACTCTCTGAGGATGTGAGAAATAGAATTGTTGCTCTCCACAAAGATGGCCTGGGCTATAAGAAGATTGCTAACACCCTGAAACTGAGCTACAGCATGGTGGCCAAGGTCATACAGCGGTTTTCCAGGACAGGTTCCACTCGGAACAGGCTTCGCCAGGGTCGACCAAAGAAGTTGAGTCCACGTGTTCAGCGTCATATCCAGAGGTTGGCTTTAAAAAATAGACACATGAGTGCTGCCAGCATTGCTGCAGAGGTTGAAGACGTGGGAGGTCAGCCTGTCAGTGCTCAGACCATACGCCGCACACTGCATCAACTCGGTCTGCATGGTCGTCATCCCAGAAGGAAGCTGACACACAAGAAAGCCAGCAAACAGTTGGCTGAAGACAAGCAGTCCAAGAACATGGATTACTGGAATGTCCTGTGGTCTGACAAGACCAAGATAAACTTGTTTGGCTCAGATGGTGTCCAGCATGTGTGGCGGCGCCCTGGTGAGAAGTACCAAGACAACTGTATCTTGCCTACAGTCAAGCATGGTGGTGGTAGCATCATGGTCTTGGGCTGCATGAGTGCTGCCGGCACTGGGGAGCTGCGGTTCATTGAGGGAAACATGAATTCCAACATGTACTGTGACATTCTGAAAGAGAGCATGATCCCCTCCCTTTAAAAACTGGGCCGCATGGCAGTTTTCCAACACGATAACGACCCCAAACACAACCTCCAAGATAACAACTGCCTTGCTGAGGAAGCTGAAGGTAAAGGTGATGGACTAAACCCAATTGAGCACCTGTGGCGCATCCTCAAGTGGAAGGTGGAGGAGTTCAAGGTGTCTAACATCCACCAGCTCCGTGATGTCATCATGGAGGAGTGGAAGAGGATTCCAGTAGCAACCTGTGCAGCTCTGGTGAATTCCATGCACAGGAGGGTTAAGGCAGTGCTGGATAATAATGGTGGTCACACAAAATATTGACACTTTGGGCACAATTTGGACATGTTCACTGTGGGGTGTACTCACTTATGTTGCCATTTAGACATTAATGTCAGTGTGTTGAGTTATTTTCAGAAGACAGTAAATCTACACTGCTATACAAGCTGTACACTGACTACTCTAAGTTATATCCAAGTTTTATTTCTATAGTGTTGTCCCATGAAAAGATATAATGAAATATTTGCAGAAATGTGAGGGGTGTACTCACTTTTGTGATATACTGTACTTATAATTTACACTATTATTTTCATAAAATTGACCCAATTTCTGTATCTGCAAAGCAAAGTATTTAAAAACGTACAATCTTCCAATGCCAACCAATGTAGAACATTTATTCCTTTCGCTGCACTTCTTCTCTGGCTTAAAACAAAGTACGTACAGTACAACATTATAACTGATGAGCAAAAGTTTTTTTTAATTAAACTAAATTGTTTTAATTTAATCCACGTTTTCTCTCTGCCTCTCATTTACTGCTACATGTATTTTCTCTCAGTGTCGCTTAGTCACGTGACAGCACGACAATAAAACACAGCAAAGTAAGGAGGAGCAAAGTGTGTGTTAGATGTAAAAGAGCAGTGTCACACACACACACACACACACACACACACAATGTCGCAGAGAAAAAAACCTGAAACTAAAGTATCGATCCCATCACACTAGTATCGATCTGATTCCAGTACCAACGTTGGTATTGATACTATCAATATTTGGATCGACCTGCCCGCCACTATTGGCCCTCCAAACCTAAGTTGATATTCCAGTTCATTCCAAAGCTGTTGAGTGGGCTGAGGTTAGAACACTGGAGGTCCTTGTATTTATAGAGCTTACTTTGTAAACATGGATGAATGAATTGAACAGCATCCGCAAAGAGGAACAGTGATAAAAGTCAGTGACAGGGATGAATTAATATTTTACAGGGTTTAGAAAAAAGCTTTTGCTTTGTTACAGTTTCCTCTACAAATGTCCAACTGTTAATTCTGGTAAATATTTAACTGATGAAAGTAGGAAGATTTCCAGTGTTTTCACTGATAAATTTCATTGTAGTTTATATAAAAACATGAAGTTACAGTGTTCCACAGTAATCAGGTGAATTGGCAAATTCTACTAATATATACACCAATCTGCCATAACATTAAAACCACCTCCTTGTTTCTACACTCACTGTTCATATTATCAGCTCCACTTACAATATAAAAGCACCTTGTAGTTCCACAATTACTGACTGTAGTCCATCTGTTTCTCTGCATGCTTTGTTACCCCCTTTCACCCTGTTCTTTAATGGTCAGGACCCCCACAGGACCACCACAGAGCAGGTATTATTTAGGTGGTGGATCATTCTCAGCACTGCAGTGACACTGACATGGTGGTGGTGTGTTAGTGTGTGTTGTGCTGGTATGAGTGGATCAGACACAGCAGCACTGCTGGAGTTTTTAAACACCTCACTGTCACTGCTGGACTGAGAATCGTCCACCAACCAAAAACACCCAGCCAACAGCGCCCTGTGGGCAGCATCCTGTGACCACTGATGAAGGTCTAGAAGATGACCGACTCAAACACCAGCAAGAGGTGGACCAACTAGGTAGGAGTGTCTAATAGAGTGGACAGTGAGTGGACATGGTATTTAAAAACTCCAGCAGCGCTGCTGTGTCTGATCCACTCATACCAGCACAACACACTCTAACACACCAGCACCATGTCATTGTCACTGCAGTGCTGAGAATGATCCACCACCTAAATAATACCTGCTCTGTGGTGGTCCTGTGGGGGTCCTGACCATTGAAGAACAGCATGAAAGGGGGCTAACAAAGCATGCAGAGAAACATATGGACTACAGTCAGTAATTGTAGAACTACAAAGTGCCTCTATATGGTAAGTAAAGCTGATAAAATGGACAGTGAGTGTAGAAACAAAGAGGTGGTTTTAATGTTATGGCTGATCAGTGTAAACTTGTGCATATTAAAGATGAAACACACATTCACCTACAGGGTAATTCAGTGTCTCCAATTAACCTGACTGCATGTTTTTTTGGACTGTGGGAGGAAACCCCATGCAAACTCCACACAGAAAGGACCCGGACCACCCCACCTGGGGATCAAACCCTGGACCTTCTTGCTGTGAGGCGACGGTGCTACCGGCTTAGCCACTGTGCCACCCACAATTTAAAGCAGCCAAACCTGAAAGGTGGGAGAAAACTGAAGAACTAGGATGAACTTCATACAGACACTGAATGAACTCAGCATGAATACTGAGAAGCATTAGGTATATGCCGGTTTACTTCCAGGAAAATAGTACTTCTACTGTATAATTATTAATTATTTAACCCAGACATCAACTATATTAGAATCAGCAAACTTTCATACAGTTTACTTACTTATCTTTGTGTTCTTGGGTGTTAACACAGTTTCACAGCTCATTAAGTGTTTTATTCATTAGCATAAGCAGAAGAAAACCACAGGCCTTGTTTTAGATTAGACGTGTTAAACTTCACATTTACCAGCATTAACAAGAAAACAGTTAAACTGGTTTAAATTTAAAACAGGTTTAACTTACCATGCAGCATTAAAAAATGAAATAAGAGGACTGGTTTTAGGTTAGACGTGTTTGACCTCACATTCACCAGCACGTTAACAAGAAAAACAGTGTGTTTAGGGGGCCACATCAGCCCACATGAAATGACAGTGAAACACAGCACTTCCTCATACACAGGGCTTATCAGAAAGTGAAGTGAGTTACTGGTAGTCAGGGGGGAAGAGTAAAAGCTAAACGGAGAAGAATTACATAGAATGTGAGTCACCAGGAAACACCAAACAGGTCTGAATCATTTATGTAAACATACAACCACAAATCAGAAATGTTGGGACAGCATGGAAAATGCACATAATAAAAAAACACAGAGTTTCTTACATTTACTTTGACTTTTATTTAATGTCAGACAGGATGAACCTGAGATATTTCATGTTTTATCTGCTCAACTTCATTTCATTTATTAATAAACATCCATTCCTGCATTTCAGGTCTGCAACACCACACTTAAAAGACATTTGGCACAGAGAAGACCAAGTGATTTAGTGTTTCAGCTTTTATTTTGTCTCGTTTATTTTGGCACATCTTAAGATGTGCAACAGTACGGGGTCGTCGTTGTCACATTTTTCATTTTAAAATTCTCTATTGGGGACAGGTCAGGACTGCAGGCAGGCCACTCTAGTACCCGTACCCTCTTCTTCTGCAGCCACGCCTTTGTAATGTGTGCAGCAGGTGGTTTTGCATCGTCATGTTGAAAGATGCTGGACGTCCCTGGAAAAGACGACGTCTTGAAGCCAGCAGATGTTGCTCTAAGATCTCAATGTACTTTTCTACATTAATGCTGCATCACAGAGTGTAAATGACCTTTACCAAGGGCACTAACACACGCCCATACCATGACAGACCCTGGTACTGACACCCCCCCATACCATGACAGACCCTGGCACTGACACACCCCCATACCATGACAGACCCTGGTACTGACACCCCCCCATACCATGACAGACCCTGGCACTGACACACCCCCACACCATGACAGACCCTGGTACTGACACACCCTCATACCATGACAGACCCTGGTACTGACACACTCACATACCATGACAGACCCTGGTACTGACGCACCCCCATACCATAACAGACCCTGGTACTGACACACCCCCATACCATGACAGACCCTGGCACTGACACCCCCCATACCATGACAGACCCTGGCACTGACACCCCCCCATACCATGACAGACCCTGGTACTGACACACCCCCATACCATGACAGACCCTGGTACTGACACCCACAAACCATGACAGACCCTGGTACTGACACACCCCCATACCATGACAGACCCTGGTACTGACACACCCCCATACCATGACAGACCCTGGCACTGACACACCCCCATACCATGACAGACCTTGGCACTGACACACCCCCATACCATGACAGACCCTGGTACTGACACACCCCCATACCATGACAGACCCTGGTACTGACACCCACATACCATGACAGACCCTGGTACTGACACCCACATACCATGACAGACCCTGGTACTGACACACCCCCATACCATGACAGACCCTGGTACTGACACACCCCCATACCATGACAGACCCTGGCACTGACACCCCCCATACCATGACAGACCCTGGCACTGACACCCCCCCATACCATGACAGACCCTGGTACTGACACACCCCCATACCATGACAGACCCTGGTACTGACACCCACATACCATGACAGACCCTGGTACTGACACACCCCCATACCATGACAGACCCTGGTACTGACACACCCCCATACCATGACAGACCCTGGCACTGACACACCCCCATACCATGACAGACCTTGGCACTGACACACCCCCATACCATGACAGACCCTGGTACTGACACACCCCCATACCATGACAGACCCTGGTACTGACACCCACATACCATGACAGACCCTGGTACTGACACACCCCCATACCATGACAGACCCTGGTACTGACACCCACATACCACGACAGACCCTGGTACTGACACACCCCCATACCATGACAGACCCTGGTACTGACACACCCCCATACCATGACAGACCCTGGCACTGACACACCCCCATACCATGACAGACCCTGGCACTGACACCCCCCATACCATGACAGACCCTGGCACTGACACCCCCCCATACCATGACAGACCCTGGTACTGACACACCCCCATACCATGACAGACCCTGGTACTGACACCCACATACCATGACAGACCCTGGTACTGACACACCCCCATACCATGACAGACCCTGGTACAGACACACACCCATACCATGACAGACCCTGGCACTGACACACCCCCATACCATGACAGACCTTGGCACTGACACACCCCCATACCATGACAGACCCTGGTACTGACACACCCCCACACCATGACAGACCCTGGCACTGACACACCCCATACCATGACAGACCCTGGCACTGACACACCCCCATACCATGACAGACCCTGGTACTGACACACCCCCATACCATGACAGACCCTGGCATTGACACACCCCCATACCATGACAGACCCTGGTACTGACACACCCCCCTACCATGACAGACCCTGGCACTGACACACCCCATACCATGACAGATCCTGGCACTGACACACACCCCATACCATGACAGACCCTGGCATTGACACACCCCCATACCATGACAGACCCTGGCACTGACACACCCCCATACCATGACAGACCCTGGTACTGACACCCCCCATACCATGACAGACCCTGGTACTGACACACCCCCATACTATGACAGACCCTGGCACTGACACCCCCAATACCATGACAGACCCTGGTACTGACACACCCCCATACCATGACAGACCCTGGCACTGACACACACCCCATACCATGACAGACCCTGGCATTGACACACCCCCATACCATGACAGACCCTGGCACTGACACACCCCCATACCATGACAGACCCTGGTACTGACACCCCCCATACCATGACAGACCCTGGTACTGACACACCCCCATACTATGACAGACCCTGGCACTGACACCCCCCATACCATGACAGACCCTGGTACTGACACACCCCCATACCATGACAGACCCTGGCACTGACACCCCCCATACCATGACAGACCCTGGTACTGACACACCCCCATACCATGACAGACCCTGGCACTGACACCCCCCATACCATGACAGACCCTGGTACTGACACACCCCCCATACCATGACAGACCCTGGCACTGACACACCCCATACTATGACAGACCCTGGCACTGACACCCCCCCATATCATGACAGACCCTGGTACTGACACACCCCCATACCATGACAGACCCTGGTACTGACACACCCCCATACCATGACAGACCCTGGCACTGACACACCCCATACTATGACAGACCCTGGCACTGACACACCCCATACTATGACAGACCCTGGCACTGACACACCCCCATACGATGACAGAACCTGGCTTTTTGACTTATTACTGGACTGTTACTGATAACAGTCTGGATGGTCCTCTTCGTCTTTGGTCCAAAAAAGACCTGAAATGCTGATTCATCTGACCACAATACACATTTCCACTGTGTGATGGCCCATCCTAGATGCCTCTGAGCCCAGAGAAGTCGACGCCACTGCTGAACATGGTTAACATAAGGCTTCTTTTTTGCACAGTAAAGTGTTACGTATCATTTGTGCAGTAACTCTGTATTGTAGAGCTTGATAAAGGTTTGATAAACTAATCGCTCACCCATGTGGTTATATCAGATATTGTTGAGTGGCGGTTCTTGATGCGGCGCCGTCTGAGGGATGGAAGATCACGAGCGTTCAGCTTAAGCTTGCGCTCTTAGCCTTTATGCACTGAAATTCCTCCTGATTCCTTGAATGGTTTAATAATATTCTGCACTGTGGAGGGAGAAACATGCAAATCCCTTCCAATCTCTGTTTGAGGTTCATTGTTTTTACACATTTCAATCATTTTCTCACACATTTGTGGACAAACTGGATCCTCTGATCATCTTTACTCATCAGAGACTCTCAGCCTTTCCTGGATGCTGCTTTTGTACCAAACCATTATTACAATCGCCTGTTTGGAATCACATAATTATTTAGTTTTTTCACCTCATTACTAGTCCTAAATTGCCCCATCCCAACTTTTTTTGAAATGTGTTGCAGGCCTGAAATGCAGGAATGGATGTTTATTAATAACTGAAATAAAGTTGAGCAGATAAAACATGAAATATCTCAGGTTCATCCTGTCTGACATCAAATAAAAGTCAAAGTAAATGTAAGAAACTCTGTGTTTTTATTTTATTTGCATTTTCCATACTGTCCCAACTTTTTCTGATTTGGGGTTGTATATCCTGATAGGAAAATGTAATTAATCATATAAATAAATAGGCAGTACGAGTAAACTGACCACTTGTATTAGTTGTAGCTTTGTGCACAGTACTGAGTTCCACTTTGTTAGATTTTATTCACTTTATGAAGCTGTGCATGTTAACTGAGAACGCCTCTAAACCATGTTCAGTTGAAATGCTACGTGAAGGGACTATGTATAGACCTTCTACCAGCATTTTGTTTGTGGCATTTACCACCTACATTATTCATAGGTTTGTACACATCAGATGAGTAGTGAATAAGGAAGTGTTTTTTTTTTTCTTATCCTTTAACTCTCGAGTCGCCTGTTAGCCTGCAGCTGGAGGAAACAATCATTCACTTAGACAGCGATGCAAACACGAGGATTTAATACATATCATGGACACCGTGGGTCCCTCTGTGGAATACTGTTGCTTGGAATGCTTCTGGGTATGTACCTGTATAACTACATCATATAGACAGATCAGAAGAAAAGATATGAAGGACTGTCGGCTTGTAGTTTTATGAATTATTTACAGCAGTGATAATATCTATAATGATTTGATTGCGTTTATGTAAACAACCATAATGTATCATCTCTATATTATCTCTATATATCATATTATATCTCTATATTAGTGCAAAGCTGGAAGAATTTGGAGTGTACCACAATTAAAAAAACTCAAATCAACAAAAATCTGTATTGACTGAGTGAACAAGCTGGATTATCTATAATCAAATAAGTTATAGTTAAAAACACAAAATTCAATAATAAAACAAACAATAATAATAATAAAAAAGATCTGGACCCTTTCCTAAAATAATAAGATGAATTTACCCAGTAAGGTTCTTTTTTAAAAGTGGTCTTTTGTTGACTTACTTCACTCAACAGTTGTTCAGTGGGGTTTATGTAAAATGGCTGAAATTGTGATAGCTTGATTCTGTGGTCGTACAATTTTTATTGTATTGCATTCTGCTAAAACATCTAGCCATTTTAACTTCACTGATCAGCCATAACATTAAAACCACCTCCTTGTTTCTACACTCACTGTCCATTTTATCAGCTCCACTTACCATATAGAAGCACTTTGTAGTTCTACAATTACTGACTGTAGTCCTTCTGTTTCTCTGCATGCTTTGTTAGCCCCTTTCATGCTGTTCTTTAATGGTCAGGACCCCCACAGGACCCCCACAGAGCAGGTATTATTTAGGTGGTGGATCATTCTCAGCACTGCAGTGACACTGACATGGTGGTGGTGTGTTAGTGTGTGTTGTGCTGGTATGAGTGGACCAGACACAGCAGTGCTGCTGGAGTTTTTAAACACCTCACTGTCACTGCTAGACTGAGAATAGTCCACCAACCAAAAGTATCCAGCCAACAGCGCCCCGTGGGCAGCGTCCAGTGACCACTGATGAAGGTCTAGAAGATGACCGACTAAAACAGCAGCAATAGATGAGCGATCATCTCTGACTTTACATCTACAAGGTGGACCAACTAGGTAGGAGTGTCTAATAGAGTGGACAGTGAGTGGACACGGTATTTAAAAACTCCAGCAGCGCTGCTGTGTCTGATCCACTCATACCAGCACAACACACACTAACACACCACCACCATGTCAGTGTCACTGCAGAATGATCCACCACCTAAATAATACCTGCTCTGTGGGGGTCCTGACCATTGAAGAACAGCATAAAAGGGGGCTGAAAAAGTATGTAGAGAAACAGATGGACTACAGTCAGTAATTGTAGAACTACAAAGTATAAGACAAAGAGAGCATGAGAAAACACAAAACATAGTTCCATTGAGCTTCAGATCTCGACAGATTCCCTGAAACTTATAACAATATTATGAACAGTAGATGGCAAAAGACTAAATTATTTGCAGTCTTGCGTTGAGAAATGTTTTTGAACCAATTGGCTCTCCTAAAATTTGGCACAAAGTGGTGAGCCACGACCCACTATTGTTTGTACAGACTGATCCTTTGGTCGATCCATTTACACACAATCAAGATTCCCTCACCTGTTAACAATTTACCTGCTTGTTGTGGAACACTGTAACTTATATAAATGATCTAATAAATAGAATAAAGTTGATTAAAATTAAAAAGGATTTCCAATGTTTTCACTACTTTTCTCAGCTAAATAATGTTTGTTTGTTTATTAGGATTTTAACGTCATGTTTTACACTTTGGTTACATTCATGACAGGAACGGTAGTTACTCATCACACACAATTCATCAGTTCACAAGTTTAATATCAAACACAGTCATGGACAATTTTGTATCTCCAATTCACCTCACTTGCACGTCTTTGGACTGTGGGAGGAAACCGGAGCACCCGGAGGAAACCCACACGGACACGGGGAGAACATGCAAACTCCACACAGAAAGGACCCGGACCGCCCCACCTGGGAATCGAACACAGGACCTTCTTGTTGTGAGGTGACAGTGCTACACCCTCAGTTAAATAAACATTTAGGAAAATTAAACGATCACAGATTCTTTTTTTTACTGCATTTCACACAGACAGACAGATGGACAGACAGAAAGATCGAAAGATTTTAATTTTAAGGCTGTCATTATATTTTGAGCAATTTACCCGATTTGTTTGTTTTAGTACTAAAGTCTCAGTAATTACATTAATTAAATACAACCTAAATAAGCTAGGAATGACCCTGCTTCTCAATCTTTTATGTTTCACCCTCTGCAGGTCTGTGTGAGGTTGTGGCTGGTGAGAGAGAGACAGTTTACAGAGCTACTGGGAGCTTCCTGAATTTATCACTGAACCATTCAAAACAATCAGTGTCATGGGTTGATTGGGAATACAATCAGAAAACTTTCTATAAGTACTCAAGCCCTAATTATTCAGTTGTGGAAAGAAAGTTCAGTGGAAGGGTGAAGGAGAACCAGATTCAGATTGGAGTAACTGTTCAAGATCTTAAACCCAGCGACTCTGGATTGTTCACCATTGTTGCAGAAGCAAAAGGACCTGCAAAACAGCTTCCAACTCAAGAATTTGAAGTGTTTGTTCAAGGTGAGTACAATTGTTTGTGTGTGTGTGTGTGTGTGTGTGTGTGTGTGTGTTGCTAATAAAACTGCAGTGATTGCTAATTATTTTTTTTTACTATATGTTTAGACTCCATAACCAGTGTTAAGATTGAGAAGAATCAGACGTGGCTGGTCTTCACGAACAGCTGTATGATTAGTGTGAGTTGTGAAGCACTTGGAGCTGAGAGCGTCTCCTACAGGTGGAGCGGATATAAAGATGATGATGGAGCTCAGCTGAACTTCAGTCTCTCACCAGCAGAAGAAGAAGTTACACTGAACTGCACTGCAGCCAACAAAGTCAGTACCAGCTCTGCTACAGAGAGACTCACCTGTACACAACTTATACACACTGAACCAGGTATGATCACATCCTTTCACCCCTAATGAATGAAATCATAGAATATAACAAGACTTTATTTAATCAATTGGTTAATATGTGTGTGTATGTATGTATACATTAGATTTAGCAGGTATTCAGACCCTTTGACTTTTAAATTTTTTTTTAATTAATGAAAAATAAAAAACTGAAATATTTTGTTCACAAAAGTATTCAGAATTGTGGAATATGCATCTTTTTGGCCTTAATTATCCTTGTGACCAGTGAAGTATGTTGCGAGTTTTAACTGGTTTACATGCATTGTGTAAATTGTGTTTGCAGATAGAAGAATTGAAACGTGGATTGCTGCTGCAGCAGGAGGGGGAGCGGCTGCTCTTACTCTTCTGATTATTGCTCTGTGCTGTTGGAGGAAATTTCGCAAAAGTGAGTTCAGTGTGACACAAATACACTAACATACACTCAACTACAGAACTAATAAACCCTTGTTAACTGTTTGGTGCAGGGTGGTCATCATGAAAAACCACTTTGTTTATTCTCATTCCTCAAGTTCTGTTGATGTTTAAAGAGGGAACCTCTAGATTTTCTAAAGGTTTAATGTTGTTATGGGGACAGTTAAAAAGTAGAAGACAGGAAGTGCTTTAAGAACTGTAGCTTTTTTTGCAAAGCTGGGGCTGCATGGTAGTTGGAGGTGTCCTTTCAAAACTGCTTACCAAGTGATTCAAGTTGTTTTTTTTAAGTATACATTTTTAACTGCAGATAACATGCTACAGAATGAGAATTTTTAAAAACAATAATAACAGCCCTGCTTATAGTACAGTATTGGTCAACAGTATCCGGAGACTTTACAATGAACTTGTACAATGAACACCGTCATTTTTAAGGCAATGACAGCCTTTACTCTTTTTTGGGAAGGCTTTCCACAGGATTTTGGACTGTTTCTGGGGGAATGTATGACTATTCAGTCAAAATAACACTTGAGGTCAGGCACCCATGTTAACGGGGTTAAAGGTCAGGTCTCTGTTTCCCTGCAGCAAACTTGTCAAACGAAACCATGTGTTTACTAACATTTGTGAACAGGGGAACGGTCATTTTTGGTCGCCCAGTTGTGGTCAATGCCTTAGTTGTTTCTAATGAACTAATGGTAGACATGGACATTTGTTATAAGTATTTATAACCAACCACAGCGACCCTGTGAAATAAAGTGGCACCAATTTTAGAAGTGATTGACAATCAATCACTCACTTTCTTACCTATTTGATTATTCTAGCTGATCTAACATATCACCCAAATGCTTGAACAAAATGTTAGCCAGAAAATCACTGTATTGCTTTTATATTGTCAAATAATTAGAATTCTGAAAACCAGTCAGTTTGTTTAATATAAATGTCATTTAATTTTATTATAATATAAAGTTTGTTTAATATAAATTATATAAATTAAATAGAATATAATTCTTTAGACATCTGGCTGGTCGCTGACACTCAGTGCTATGTGACCCAGGTAATGGGCTAGTTTAAAAGACTGCTGCACCTTCAAGGAGCTGTTATTATTAATTATTATTATTATTGTTCTTGTTGTTATATTTAAATTCCGTTAAATTGTTTGGTTAAAAAGCTTTTATATTTTTTTTACTGAATGTATTTGTCTGTTGGTATAATCTTTCTAACAGATAGAAGTGATGCTGATGTTCCAAATACACTGTATGCAGATGTTAATGACATCAAGGCAACTAAACATGTAAGTACCCTGTATATTTCTGCTTCTGTGTACTTTTATGTGTGCCCTGTGATGAACTGGTGACCTGTCCAGGGTGTTTCCTACATTTTGCCAAATGAATCAGACCTACTTCAACCCTGATCAGGATGAAGCTAACAGACAGTGATGCAAGACAATTAACAGACAATTAATACATGAATAAGCTAAGCTGAGATGAGGGACAGGAGGTCTGAGGTTACATACAGATCCTTCTAACATACACCTGGGCATTGTACGGGCCGTGGGCCACATCTGGCCCTTTGGTTGTATCTGAATGGCCCGCATGAGGTCAGGGGCAATAAGAAATCAGACATGAATAAGAACATCATACATGCAATACAGTGGCATTGTTTTTATTTTTAAGGTTCTGCTATTTTTCAATTACGTTTGTGTGTGTGTGTATTTAGCTTCACCGTCATGTTTTGACCAAAACTGCTTCTTATTTTCACTGCCTGAATGTAACATCTACTCTTAATCAGAATCAGAACCAGCTTTATTCGCCAAGTATGTTTACACACACAATGAACTTTTCACTCTCTACAATATACAAACAATATGATATACAGACCAAAGTGTCTGTTTGATTTTGTGTGCAGGGCTCTGTGCCAAATCAATAATGCGGATCACGATCCACCGGCGACCCCTAACGGGACCAGCCGAGGAAATAGATAGAATGATAAATAGATAAAATTAATATTGAGCAGAATTAGGTTTAACCTTCAAAACATTTGGCCCCTTGCAAAATTTGATCACCAACTGTACTAATGTAAACATATATTTAGTTAATGAGAGTACTTCTGACCTTCTGAAGAAAAGTGAAATTTGAAAAATAAAAATACACTTTGTTTGTTCTCTGTATTTTATTAGTAGGGCTGTCGTTAATTCTGTTAACACGATTAACACGTTATAATTTTTATCGTGATTAAAATTTTTATTCTTGATTAATTTTTTAATCAAACAATGTTTTATTGGGCTGTTTGTGCCACTTTAAAGATACGTCACTGTGGTAATTAGCGCTGCTTTAACACAGTAACATTGTGTTTATACTGTATAATGATCTTTTTCCAGTTTGCGGTCATGAGTTTGAGCTGCTGCTGCTACATATTGTGGAATATAGGGTGTTTTAAATTATATTTTTTGTTTTCAAAAAGTGTGAGAAATCATCACTAGACAAAATTACAGTTATTAATTGACGCTTTAATATCATATTTGGTCAGAACCGCATTTGTCTCATCAGGCGTCTGCGCACAGGATACATAAATGAGCTCAGACTCAGTCTAACTTTGTTTCAGAGGAATTTGGACTGTAGACTCTTTAACATAGTTAACAATGTGGGTCTACATGACGTTATACGTGTTGCATCTAGAAATGGTTCATATTAGAACCCTAAAAAATGGGTAGCTGTTAACAACTTTATGTAGGCATTGGCTGGCATTCTAAAAATAATTTAGATTTAATAATTTTATCATAATTTTATTGGTAAACATGTTGCAAGAACAAAAATGTGCATAACTGTTAGAATTTTGCTTAGTTATTTTTGCATTCCATTAATCACAATTAATTTGGTTCTTTAATCGTGATTAATCTCGATTTAAAATGTTAATGGTGTGACAGCCCTAATTATTTGTATTACAGAGTGGATCAGACAGTGTTGCTAATGGAATGACAGTTTATGAAATGGTGGATGATTTTAAAGTCGCCCCAGATACGGTGAGTGACATTTATAACACTGTCATTTATAAAACATTTCATTTTTTATTGTATTTTCATTAACTGCTGTATCATGGTCAGGGTCATGGTGGGTCTCGTTCACCTTGTAACTCTAGGCACAAGGCAGGTGTAAAACCTGAAAAGGGCACCAGTCAAGCATAGCGCTTCGGCCGCATTAACCCTCAGTTGCTCAGACTGTATACTGTAACTGTACTGTAAGTCGCTTTGGATAAAGGTGAAAATGTAAATGTTGTCTCATAATTAATGACATAACCATAGAGGGGCAGATATTTCCCTCTATTCCTAAATTTCTAGGGAAGTTGTAGCCTAGCAGTTAGAGTACTGGGCTAGTAAGCAGGCTAGTAAGAAGGTTGCTGGTTCAAACCCATCACTGCCAGGTTGTCACTGTTGGGCCCTTGAGCAAGGCCCTTAACCCTCAATTGCTTAGACTGTATAATGTAAGTTGCTTTGGATAAAAGTGTCTGCTAAATGCTGAAAATGTAAATGTAAATACGATCAGGAGAAAAAGGACATACATCAAACGAGATATGTTCACCTAATCCCCCTATTCCACCCTCCCCATCTACAACCGTTTCTCGAACATACAAACCATTATCAGGCAAGGTCCCCCCATTGTAAAAGAGGGAAGGGAAAAGAAAGAAAATAAATTAAAATAAGCCATTCTCCGGTATAGCAAATTAATAAGTATCTATAGTATATTTTAATTCTCTGGGTCTAGTGTGTCTATTTTATCTTTAATATAATCAAGAATAGAACCCCACATTTTGTGAAAAAAAATCAAGAGATCCCTTCAGGGAAAATCTTATATTTTCCAATTTAACACATGCCAAAACCTCTTTAACCCAGCGATTACATGTAGGTGGGAGACTATGGGTGTGTTTCGAAGACCTAGTGAGCTGCCTTGCTGTCTTACTGCCTACACAGGCAGCTGCCTCAGTAGAGAGGATTCTAATAAGTCAATGACTTATAAGGCAAGTTATTTAAACGCGCTACTTAGACAGCGATTCTATCCAGTTTCACTTACTAAGCTAATCATTCCATTCAAACCAATGGAATGGGGTGGCACAGCGCGCTAGCATGTCAACTAACATCTCCCTTCGTGTACCGAAAATGGCTAAACTCGCTGACCAGCCCGAACTTGCAAATAAAAACACTTTTACAAGTTTATACAAATTAAACATCAATAATCATTTATTTACGTTTGAAAAAAACTTTCTCCGCACCGTCAGCCATGTTTTTTATTTTTCTGTGAGAAAAGTTCTGCCGCACTGAATGCTGGGATTGCCTTGATCACTAAGGACGCTTACGATGCTCACTCGTTCTTGAGTCAAAATAACATTAACATTTTAAGATGCCTAACTAGACAGCTTATTAAGGCATCTAGGATTTTGAACAGCCTCCTTCTCCGGAGCGCGCGTAGGATGACGTAAAATGCGTCTATGTAGATCACTAGGTTTTCGAGCACACCCTATGTTTCCATTTAAGTAGGATGGTACGTCTAGCCAGCAATGTGGTAAAAGCAAGAACCTTTTGCAAGGCGACTGATATTGACGCCCCCGGGTGGACACCAAAAAGGGCTGTTAAAGGATTAGGATCAATATCCAGGTTTAGTGCCTGTTTCAAAGTGTCAAAAATTTTAAGCCAAAAATCTACCAACTTGGGACAGGTCCAAAACAGGTGTAAATGATCCGCGGGAGATTGTTTGCACCGCAAACACACATCGCTCCAGTCAGGAAAAACACACGCTAGTCTCTCATTTGTGAGGTGTGCTTTTTGAATCACCTTAAAAATGTAATTAATTTTAATTAACCTGGGATGAAAGGTCAAAACATTTCAACTAAGCTGAGATGAGGCATAGGAGCTCTGAGTTTCCATATAGGACCTGTTAGGACGAATCTTTTGTCGAGAGGTCCTGAAGAGTACTTTCTGGATTCTTAGGTTGTTAGGTTTCTTTGACCTAACCGACCTTCTAATTTAAATTTATTTTTAGTTAATATAAAGAAAGAATAATTTTTTTGTTCCCTGTATGATTTATTTTAACATTTGTATTACAGAGTCAATCAGACAGAGTCGTTAATGAAATGACAGTTTATGACAGAGTGAATGATGTCAGAGAGGATAAGGTATGTGCTGTTAAATATCTATTTATAGTTCACACCAAAACACTTCTATTTACACACACACATACTCACATGCACAGGTCGACTGATGGATACACCACACAGAAAAGTCATTTCATTTTAAGCTTTCAGTGTAGTTAATACAGAACTATTGCTGTTGCTATTGATATTTCAACACCATGCCATTTCTGATTTTGTTTTCAAACAAAACCATAATAATTCATTAGGCTTTTTCTTTGGTATTTGAATGTACAATAAAGTAATTATTGTCTTATTTTGGCCACAAGATGGATGGTAATTCTGCAGGTTAGTGTAATCTATAAAATGTATTTAAAAAAAAAAATTCTGTTCTGTGTCTACAGACCATCTACGCTAAAGTGACATTTCCTCAGAAGAAAACGGACATGACTACTTCTTCCTCACCTTACCAACTAGCTGTGTAATATATACTGTATATTTATACAACAGTTAGTTCTGACCTTACAATCTGATTGGTTGAGAAGCGTTCTATTCGTGATAACAGCGCGGCCTTTTCACACCACAACTGTATTACTCCACTGACGCGTTGCCAGTAACGACAAGCTTCATGCACACAAACGCAAGCGACACAGACTTTTTTCCCGATCGCGTTTAAAATCCATGATTTGATATACAATCTAGCGCACTGTGTAGGGATTATAAATCTATTGTCTAATATACTGTCTTGTGCACCATGTAGTGAACATGAATGCGTTATCTGATATACAATCTAGTGCACTATGTCGGGAACATAAATCCGTGATCTGATACACAAGCTAGTGCACTATGTAGGGAACATACTGTATATCCATGATCTGATACACAATCTAGTGCACTATGTAGGGAACATAAATCCGTGATCTGATACACAATCTAGTGCACTATGTAGGGAACATACTGTATATCCATGATCTGATACACTATCTAGTGCACTATGTAGGGAACATAAATCCGTGATCTGATACACAATCTAGTGCACTATGTCGGGAACATAAATCCGTGATCTGATACACAATCTAGTGCACTATGTCGGGAACATAAATCCATGATCTGATACACAATCTAGTGCACTATGTAGGGAACATAAATCCGTGATCTGATACACAATCTAGTGCACTATGTAGGGAACATACTGTATATCCATGATCTGATACACTATCTAGTGCACTATGTAGGGAACATAAATCCATGATCTGATACACAATCTAGTGCACTATGTAGGGAACATAAATCCGTGATCTGATACACAATCTAGTGCACTATGTAGGGAACATAAATCCGTGATCTGATACACAATCTAGTGCACTATGTCGGGAACATAAATCCGTGATCTGATACACAATCTAGTGCACTACACAGTGAACATAAATCTGTGATCTGATACACAATGTGTTTGTAACGTGAAGGTTCTGTTATCACCCATAATCCTTTGGTGTGTGCGAGAGTTTTTTATTTCTTTTTTCCCTTCGGAGGTTCTTGCCTTTTTCTTCTTGTTCTTACCTCCCTGAAATGAGTTTTTGCAACTTGGGATGTCTGCTTTGTAGTGTTAAACTATATATTCATTGTGGAACTACTTTTTGGCGGAAGTTATTGTCAATATTAAATCATATTTATTATGAAATTCAGGGCTTCTTTGATTTATTTTCTTTCTTTATTTTGTAAAAACTGTTGTATAAAAGCAATGTTATTCACGATACACACTCCCTCTCGTGTTCTATTGCTTAAATACACACACACACACACACACACACACACACACACACGTACACTGATCAGCCATAACATTAAAACCACCTCCTTGTTCAGCTCCACTTAACATTTAGAAGCACTTTGTAGTTCTACAATTACTGACTGTGGTTCATCTGTTTATCTGTTTGTTAGCCTCCTGTCACCCTGTTCTTCAATGGTCAGGACCCCCCACAGGACCACCACAGAGCATTTAAAAGGTATTATTTAGATGGTGGATCATTCTCAGCACTGCAGTGACACTGACATGGTGGTGGTGTGTTAGTGTGTGTTGTGCTGGTATGAGTGGATCAGACACAGCGTCCTGTGACCACTGATGAAGGTCTAGAAGATGACCGACTCAAACAGCAGCAATAGATGAGCGATCGTCTCTGACTTTACATCTACAAGGTGGACCAACTAGGTAGGAGTGTCTAATAGAGTGGACAGTGGGTGGACATGGTATTTAAAACTCCAGCAGCGCTGCTGTGTCTTATCCACTCATACCAGCACAACACACACTAACACACCACCACCATGTCAGTGTCACTGCAGTGCTGAGAATGATCCACCACCTAAATAATACCTGCTCTGTGGTGGTCCTGTGTGGGTCCTGATAATTGAAAAACAGGGTGAAAGGGGGCTAACAAAGCATGTAGAGAAATAGATGGACTACAGTCAGTAATTGTAGAACTACAAAGTGCTTCTATATGGTAAGTGGAGCTGATAAAATGGACAGTGAGTGTAGAAACAAGGAGGTGATTTTAATGTTATGGCTGATCAGTGTATATATACGTGTATATATATATATATATATGTGTGTGTGTGTGTGTGTGTGTGTGTGTGTATATATATATATTAGGGTTTAACTAACCAAAAAGTTATGCACATTTTTATTGCAAGAGAATGTTTTCAACAAGAGAGTAAGGCAAAACAAGGAAAGTTTATTTGTGTAGCACCTTTCAAACACAGTGGCAATTTAAAGTGCTTTACATAAGGAAAAATGAAAAGCATTAAAACATTCCTGAGATCTAGAACCTCAAATAAAATTATGATAAAATTAATAAATCTAAATTATCTTTAGAAAGCCAGCCAATGCCTATATAGAGTTGTAACAGCTCCCCATCTTTCAGCCAGTTATGTAAAATGACGAGTCTGTTCACATTATCTGTTAAAACTGAGGATTTTTTCCTGTTTGTAACCCTGCCACTGAAAACAGGCGCTCAGGGTACTAATATCAACCATCTCTAGATGTAACACGTACAACGTCATGTAGATCCACATCGTTAACTATGTTAAAGCATCTACAGTCCACTGTGATCCATTTAACACCAGTGTTTGTAATGTTCCCACGACGTGTACAGTTCATGAGCTTTCCATCCAAATTCATCCGAAATAAAGTTAGACTGAGTCTGAGCTCATTTTGCCTGTAACACGTATCCGTGACTGCAGATAACAGATAACTGATGAGACAAAGGTGCTCTGACCGAAGATGATATTAAAGCATCAATTAATAACTGTAATTTTGTCTAGTGATGATTTTTCACGCTTTTTAAAAATAAAAATCATTATTTCAAACAGGCTACATTTCACAATATGTAGCAGCAGCAGCTCTTGGACGGGAGTCGGCTCCCAATGTTCACGTAAAAATAGTTGGCTCAAAGAGCTCGTTGGCGACCAACAGCTCTTGTGTGAGTGCGATCTGCCGGTGTGTATTCATGTGACCCGCTTCGTTACAGTACTTACGCTAGTTTTTTGGAGTATCTGTACTTTACTCTAGTTTTTTGGAGTATCTGTACTTTACTCTAGTATAGAAATTTTCTGCAACTTTTATTTTCACTTCACAACATTTTCTCTAGAAAATGTGTAGGCCTACTTTTACTATGATTTGGGTTGGCAACAGCCCCGGTTCTGGACTGCTTTGCTTGAGGGGGCAGTAAAACCTAATGAGGGGGCATGTTGATAGTCATGTTTTTGAAGCCAGAAATATATTCAAGGCTTGATTTGTGCATGAATGATGACAGCCAAGCTATTGATACTGGCTTAAAGTGATGTATGAGGTAAAGAAATAAAAATGCATGTTTTCGAACTTAAACTTAAAACCCAATGATTAAAAAATACATGTTGATTATGTAAATGGAGAAAAAAGATTATCTAATTGTATTTCATTTTAATACGCCCCCTTAATTAAATTGCCATTACTAATAGAACAACTCTATTTCTTGAAAGGCTTTAATACAAATTTAAGTCAAAGCTGACAAATGTACCTACATACAGACTGAGAATATTCAAACGTGGAAATAGGAATGAGTGAGAATATTTATATTATTGGGAAATTAAAATATAAAGAAAACAAAAGAATACTAATTCTGTAAAAAAAAAAGTGTTTACCAGTATACCTGCCTCTCGCTCACACTAACAGAACATATACTGCCGAACTGAACTGTTTGGGGCAGTCTGCCGATTTTTATATGACTCAAAGAGCCAATCAGGAATAAGCAAGGAAATATCTTCACACTGTAAAACAAAATGCATTTTTGTGATTGGTTCAGAGATAATTTTAAAAATAGCCGTTGCTTGCATTGTGCTTGGGGGGGCAAATACACAATTTGGGGGGGGCAGCCCCCCCCTAGCGCCGGCCCTGGTTGGCAACCGTCCCATAAAATACGGAATCGTTCCTTATTTGGAAACTAAACGTGGTGTTCCGTATTGAACTGATATGGGACACACTTTATTCCGTATTTTTATCAATAGGAGAGAAATGCTGCAGATTAGAGACTTTCACACTGAAAGAAGCTGAACTACAGCAAAAATTACCCTAAGAACAAATCTAGTTTGATTAACTAAAATTACTGTGGAAGGAAATATCAAATTGACAGTGTACATGTGATATGAAATTCTAACAAAATATAATACAAAAAAGTAACATGCCAGCAAAAGATGCCACACAGTAAAGTTTATTCCAAACAGTGCCCACTGTAATACATAAACTAAACAAGAATAATTTATGATTTAATAATTTAAGTATTTATGAAAGTGTGAGAAATGTTCAGCATTTTTTATAATACCAGGTCTGTTTTAGTTTTTTTAAAGTAAAATTGCAAGAATTCTTGAAGGAGTGCATGTCAGTGTGAAGATGGATTATGTAAAAATGTTGTTGCACTATTGAGAAAAAATGTTACATGATGTTCTTTATGTTGTTTAGCTTAAAACATGGTTCTGATTTATTATTATAAAGAATGAAAATAATAAATGTTAAACAGCCTAAATTAAACATTTTGATAAGACCCGTAATATATTTATAGGTGCAACCCTATCCGCCAACACGCCAGCCCAGGGTGTTTCTTATTTCCAGTTATGAAAGTTGGCAACCCTAACTCTGATACATTTGACGTATGCACATTCGTTACTTGTTACTACAAAATAATTTTTTTAGCTAAATGTTGAGTGACAAACTGCACGCAGGTTTGACGAATCTGCGCTTGTAAATTAGATCAGTGGTTAAAAATGTTTTAAAATTTATTTATTTGCTTTTCCTATTTTCCAACTTTTCATGGATGATTTTCAGCTGCTGCATCATGTTGACATATACAGAAATGGTGTTTTCTTAAAGTAAGGATACTGATATAGATCATTAAAGTGCTTAAATAAAATAGATGCAGTATTTCTTAGATTTACATCAACTCTTATTTCATCTTATGTGAACCCAAAATATTTCATGTTTTGTCTGGTCAACTTCAATTCTTAACATACACATAAATGCATTTTAAGTTACAACACATTTTTTTAAAAAGTTGGAACTGGGCCAGTAATGAGGTAAAAATCATGTTCAGATGGAAGGAAGAAAATAGGTTAAGTTGGTTTACAGGCTTAAAATCTTCATATTTTTCAAAATGACAGCTTCCATTTACACTAACAGTATTTACTTTTAATACTAAGTACTAAATACATTTAATATCATAAAATTACTTTTGATACTTAAGTACATTAAACATGAGATACTTTTAGACTTGGAACCTGAATTCAATGATTTGGATGGGTGAGTGAATACTTTTGGCAATTTAGTGTATGTATTTGTATAAATATGTAGTTTACCACAGCTGTAAGGTGCTGGAAAAGTTTGAAAATGGACCTTGAAAGTGCTTGAAAAGTGCTTGAATTTGACCATGGAAAAAGTGTATGAACCCTGGCATTTGGATTTGAGCAGTTTATCCCACTCCACGGCAGGTCCTCTCAAGCTCCATCAGACTGGATGGCAAGGGTATGTAAACTGCAGTCTTCAGGTTTCTCCACAGATGTTCCATAGGGTTTAAGTCTGGACTTTAGCTAGCCCCAGGACATTTAGAGACTTTCTTATTATGTTTAACTATAGAGATTTCACCAGACGTAATGTTTGCTGTTTTGTCCAAAGAGTTCAGTTTTATCATATCCGATGAGAGAATCTTTTATGCCGTTAGCAAACTCCAAGTGGGCTTTCATATACCTTTTACTGAACATAAAGGTCTGATTCAGGGAGTGCTGCTGGTTGTCTGTCCCCATATCTGCACAGGGTTTTTCACAGTAGCTTTTTCAGGGTGGTCTTTCTTACCTGATCAAGGCCCTTCCTGCCTGTATGCCCAATCTGGTCTGATGTCCAATTCTAGGGAGGTTTAAGGTTGTGCCAATTTTCTTTCATTTCAAAATGATTGATGAAAATGTGATCCTGGGAGCACTCAAAACCATAGATATTGTATTTGTCCTGGTTTTTACATTTACTTTTATGATTTGAGATCCAAATACAGTTCCTTGGACTTGTTTTTGTCTTGGCAATGCAGTGGAAATTGTGGACCTTTCCAAACTATGTAAAATTTCTTGTGTTGTTCCAATGTAAATTGATTTTTCAAATGTATGGTGACTGATTAGCAATAGCTTGGACATCCCTCTCCAAAAACTGAAAAGCCTGCACAAAAATATAAATAGATGGAATAAAAAGATTTTTTTTCAATTCCCTGTTGTTCCTTTATTTTATATTTCCTGCTTTCTTTTAGATCTTTTATATATTTTATTCTTAACTATATTCTAGCTGGAACAGAAATTTTTTTTTTTTTTACAATTTTCTGTTTTTCTACTTCTTAAATGTCACGTTATGCAGCTTTTATGTTATTGTACCATGACCAAAAATCCTTATTTTCTTACTGGTTGACAGGTGTGTATTAATTCCTTAAAACAGTAGAGCTTTAAAAGAGATCCTAAATCACTGCAGGGGAGGAGTAAAAACTTTGTAGTTCTACAATTACTGACTGTAGTCCATCTGTTTCTCTGTATGCTTTGTTAGCCCCCTTTCACCCTGTTCTTCAATGGTCAGGACCCCACAGAGCAAGTATTATTTAGGTGGTGGATCATTCTCAGCACTGCAGTAACACTGACATGGTGGTGGTGTGTTAGTGTGTGTTGTGCTGGTATGAGTGGATCAGACACAGCAGTGCTGCTGGAGTTTTTAAATACCGTGTCCACTCACTGTCCACTCTATTAGACACTCCTACCTAGTTGGTCCACCTTGTAGATGTAAAGTCAGAGACGATCACTCATCTATTGCTGCTGTTTGAGTCGGTCATCTTCTAGACCTTCATCAGTGGTCACAGGACGCTGCCCACGGGGTGCTGTTGGCTGGATATTTTTGGTTGGTGGACTATTCTCAGTCCAGCAGTGACAGTGCAGTGTTTAAAAACTCCAGCAGCGCTGCTGTGTCTGATCCACTCATACCAGCATAACACACACTAACACACCACCACCATGTCAGTGTCACTGCAGTGCTGAGAATGATCCACCACCTAAATAATACCTGCTCTGTAGTGGTCCTGTGGGGTTCCTGACCATTGAAGAACAGGGTGAAAGGGGGCTAACAAAGCATGCAGAGAAACAGATGGAGTACAGTCAGTAATTGTAGAACTACAAAGTGCTTCTATATGGTAAGTGAAGCTGATAAAATGGACAGTGAGTGTAGAAACAAGGAGGTGGTTTTAATGTTACTAATGAGACTAACACAACAATGAGGGATTAAAGAAAAAAGGTCACTCTGGCAATGTTGTTATGTAAAATTAATCCCAGTCACATGAGCAATACAGTGCTGTGAAAATACTGTATATTTGGCCCCTTTTTTATTTCTTCTATTTTTGCTTATTTGTCATAAAATGTTTGTAATAAAAGAAAAAGACAACATGAGTGAATGCAAAATGCAGCTTTTAAATCGTCATCCATGTTTTAAAGACAAAGATTTATTGAAATTTTACATCACCTCTCTAAACCTAATTACTTTTTATGCCACACTTGGCAGTAACAATTGTAATCAAATGTTTGTTATAAGATTTTGGTAAAGGTTAAATGTATGTTGTTTAACTTTGTTCCTTCATTTAAAAAAATCTGTTTAATAAAATGTTTTGCATGAGAGAGGTGTTTTGCATGAGAGAGGTGCCCCTGTGGAATAAAGTGCCCTGCCACACTGCAAACTTGTTCAGGAATGTTTTGAAGAATGCGACAAAGAGTTTAAGGTGTTGATTTTGCTGATCAGACAGTTTGTCCAGCTCTTCTCACATATGATTGATCTATGAAGGTCACACCTCACAGCAAACAGGACATAAAGCATCTCCTGTTGACGTCTTGAAGTCAGATACCACAGGACAACGAGTGGAGTCCATGCTTCAATGGATCAAAGCTGTTTTAGCAGCATGAATGTTATCCACACAATATTACACAGGTGGTTTTAATGTTGTGGCTGAAAGATGTATGCAATAACCGTAGAAGGGGGGCAATTACTTTTTCCACACAACTGTATGAATTTCTAGAGCACATCAAAGCATAAATACCTAATTATTTCCAGAGCAACATGATTGCATTATTGCGTTCTTCAGGCTGGTGATCCAGTCGCGAGTATTTCCAACTTTGCCCCAGCGCAGACATCAAACATTCCCATCACAGGAGAAACATAGAGAGAGAAAAAACCAGAACACTTAGAATTGATGTAACACCAGAAACAAGAGCAAAATATTGTAGGTAAACACAAAGAAAAAGACACTGATTAGGGAAAATGTTACTAACTACTGCATGATAAATATTTTGCCAGCAATACAAATTTAAACTTCATTCATTCATTAATATGGTAACCTATACATTCCAAACAAGCTTAACACAAATAGATAATACTGTTTAAATAATAAATAAAAAGGCAATAGTTATAACTGAAATAAATCTTACTGTTCAATATATTCTCTCATAACATTGTTTTTTATGAGATTAGAAGCTTTCTAGACTATAATTAGTGGAGGAACTTTAAAATATCTAGTATGCCGCTCAGGTGGTGCAGTGGTAAAGTAGACCAGTAAACCAGAGTTGGGGTTTGGAATACATCGTATCGAATCTCAGCTCTGCCTTCCGACTGGGCTGGGCGGCTGTATGAACAACGATTGGCTGTTGTTCAGGGTTAGAGGGTAAAAAGTCGGATCATAGGACCTCATAACTGGTGCAGCTGCGGCCCCTGCTGGCTGACTGATGGCGCCTGCACAGGGCTGAGGAATAATACTGATGGGGGTGTGGCCCTCCGTACACAGTGCCCGTCAAGTGTATGAACTCGACTCATGCAGGTGAAAAATCTGTACTAACTGTACTTGCGTATGTCAGTTGAGAGGCATCCTCAGTCAGCGGTGAAGGGTCAAATCAGTATAGAGGACACATTCAGGGTAATTGGACACGACTAGATTAGGGAAGAAAATTGGGGAAAAAAGTGGAAAAAAAAAAAAAAAAAAAAAAAAAATCTAGTATTAAGATTGTCGATTAAAAAAAAGGCCATTCATGCAACCTTTTCTAAAAAGTATATAAATAAATGATAAATTGGGATCTTAAACAGATCTTAAACAGATCTTAAACTCAGAAGGGTATGTTTAGTTACTATTTGTAAATGTACTGAGCTTTAGGTCGAATTGAAAAAAAGAAGTTTTTTTGTGTATTTTTCTCCCATTTTTACTCCCGATTTAGAGCATCCAATTTGTCTTCCGCTGCTGACAGACTCCAGATTTGCATCCAAGGAGAGCACGCCGCTGCCCACGCCTTCTTTACATGTGTACAGCCCTCCTCTTCTCGTCCGTGCTTCCTGCACAGACGTCTTTTCTGCCAATCAGGGTCTTTACACAGCGTATGAAGACCCACCCACCCACATATAGTCCGGTCCCCACCCTGCTGATACAGTAGACAATTAGTATCTGCTGCAGGTGCTGCCAATTATGCCCACCAGATGGCGCCCAGCCGACCGGTGGCAACACCGAGCCTCGAACCCAGGAGTTCAGAAACTCGGTGCTGGTGCATCAGTGGAATATCCCGCTGCGCCACCTGGGCGATTTTGTTGTTTTTATCTACATTATTAAACATATAATTAAAGAAGTCATGCAGGTTTTTTCTATAATATTTTGTTTGGATAGTAAGCATTACTTTCTATGGTGTCCATTGGTCTATCTTTTATCCATAAAATGAAAATTTCCTGCTTTTTCTTTAGTTCAAAAAAGCCCACATTAAAGCTGCTAGAATAAACGGGGGGGGGGGGGGGGGGGGGGGGTGATATTGGACAGCCCTTCCTAATTCCACAGTTGATCATTAACCTTTTTGACATTTCAAAAAGTAGGCACACTTTATATGTACTAACATCAATAAATCCAGAGGTTGAAAATTTGAATTGTTCTACTAAGTCAGGGGTTTTCAACCTTGTGGGACATGGTCCTTCCTCCATGTGCCGACCACGAACTTGTCTGACTCGGTTACTGCTCTGTGGTAATAACCATTTTAATTAAGCCTGAGCGAGTCACACAGAATGTTCCAGTAACTGGTGTTTATTTAAAACAGCAACATTCATAAATAACAGTAAAAACGGAGAGATGACCGAGAAAAGAAATGTATGCTCTGCTTTATATAAATCGACTCCTGACTCCTTATATTGATACTGTGAACAGAGCATCTCCCACTATACACCTCTCTTAAAGACACACACATGTCCTATAACAGCAGTCACTGGTTTATTTTCACTGTTAGCCCTATTTTTAAGGGGTTTTTTTCCAGACTGAACTGGATAACATTAAACGTGTGTTTGTTCATGGTCAGCAAGACTAATCAAATATGCCTCCTATATGTGAAAAATGAATTGCTTTAAATTTAAAAGTTAAAAAAAATCTCGTAATGCCAGGCACTTGCGCCCCTCCACGGACAGGTACTCACAGGTTGAAAACCCCTGTACTAAGTCAAAATCTGCGTCCGATATCACATACTTCCATACTGAACAGTACGCAAGAGCAGTTTGTATGTCCGAATACGTAGTATACATTAAAGAGTACGTGAAAAGTACCCGGATGACCTACTGCCTGGGCAGCCATTTTTGAGTATGCAAACACAGCACACTAGCAGTCCGCTAATGTATCCCATAATTCAACTGGAGCTGATAGATGGTGGAAAGCGAAGAGTCAGCTGTTTACAAGTGTAAGTAAGACAAAAATTTAAAATGTTGTGATTAAGTACAATCCTGTAACGTTATTAGTAGCTTTGAGGAGAACAACATAATTAATGTAGTCTGTTTTTTAAATTGTTATAACTGCGGCGATGTGACGTCATGCATCACGTGACTTTGGTAAGATGGCAGACGTAGTACATCTGAAGCTCCATACTTGTGTACTGAAAAAGCTGTTACTGCTTTACCGGCTGAGCAGTGCATACTTCATCGAATCTAGAACGTACTGTTTAAGTGTGCGATTTTGGATGCAGCTAAAATGCTTTTTAAAGTCCATAAATCATTTTTAATGACTTTATAAACAGTGGTATGAAACAAATATGAATTTGTAAAGATCTCTCACCATCACAACACCAGCAAACAGCAATCAGTAACACTGTTATAACGACTCCAATAATAAACCCAATAAATACAGATAATCCAGAAATCTGTGAATCTAGAAAAGAAAGACATGTCACTTTCAATACAGCGCTGATTAAAGTCGCTCTACATTGTACTTTGTCACTTAAGTCAGGGCAGTGGTTTGTTTGTTTGTTTATTAGGATTTTAATGTCATGTTTTACACTTTGGTTACATTCATGACAGGAATCATGGACAATTTTGTATTTCCAATTCACCTCACTTGCATGTCTTTGGACTGTGGGAGGAAACCGGGGCACCTGGAGGAAACCCATGCGGACACAGGGAGAACATGCAAACTCCACACAGAAAGGACCCGGACCGCCCCACCTGGGGATCGACCCCAGGACCTTCTTGTTGTGAGGCGACAGTGCTACCCACCTAGCCACCGTGTTGCAGGGCAGTGGTAGCAAAGCAGTGGATTGGCATCCTGTCAGAGATGTACAGTGGTGCTTGAAAGTTTGTGAACCCTTTAGAATTTTCTGGATTTCTGCATAAAACATCATCAGATTTTCTCACCTAAAAGTAGATAAAGAGAACCCAGTTAAACAAATGAGACAAGAATATTATACTTGGTCATTTATTTATTGAGGAAAATGATCTAATATTACATATTTGTGAGTAGCAAAAGTATGTGAACCTCTAGGATTCGCAGTTAATTTGAAGGTGAAATTAGAGTCAGGTGTTTTCAATCAATGGGATGACAATCAGGTGTGAGTGGGCACCATGTTTTATTTAAAGAACAGGGATCTATCAAAGTCTGCTCTTCACAACACATGTTTGTGGTAGTGTATCATGGCACGATGGAGGAAACGGAGGAAATTCAAGACCATTGTTACCCTCCCCAGGAGTGGTCGACCAACAAAGATCACTCCAAGAGCAAGGCGTGTAATAGTCGGTGAGGTCACAAAGGACCCCAGGGTAACTTCTAAGCAACTGAAGGCCTCTCTCACATTGGCTAAAGTTAATGTTCATGAGTCCACCATCAGGTGAACACTGAACAACAATGGTGTGCATGGTAGGGTTGCAAGGAGAAAGCCACTGCTCTCCAAAAAGAACATTGCTGCTCGTCTGCACTTTGCTACAGATCACGTGGACAAGCCAGAAGGCTATAAGAAGAATGTTTTGTGGACTGATGAGACCAAAATAGAACTTTTTGGTTTAAATGAAAAGCGTTATGTTTGGAGAAAGGAAAACACTGCATTCCAGCATAAGAGCCTTATCCCATCTGTGAAACATGGTGGTGGTAGTATCATGGTTTGGGCCTGTTTTGCTGCATCTGGGCCAGGACGGCTTGCCATCATTGATGGAACAATGAATTCTGAATTATATCAGAGAATTCTTAAGGAAAATGTCAGGACATCTGTCCATGAACTGAATCTCAAGAGAAGGTGGGTCATGCAGCAAGACAACGACCCTAAGCACACAAGTCGTTCTACAAAGAATGGTTAAAGAAGAATAAAGTTAATGTTTTAGAATGGCCAAGTAAAAGTCCTGACCTTAATCTAATTGAAATGTTGTGGAAGGACCTGAAGCGAGAAGTTAATGTGAGGAAACCCACCAACATCCCAGAGTTGAAGCTGTTCTGTACGGAGGAATGGGCTAAAATTCCTCCAAGCCGGTGTGCAGGACTGATCAACAGTTACCGGAAACGTTTAGTTGCAGTTATTGCTGCAAAGGGGGGTCACACCAGATACTGAAAGCAAAGGTTCACATACTTTTGCCACTCACAAATATGTAATATTGCATCATTTTCCTCAATAAATAAATGACCAAGTACAATATTTTTGACTCATTTGTTTAACTGGGTTCTCTTTATCTACTTTTAGGACTAAAACAGAATCTGATGATGTTTTAGGTCATATTTATGCAGAAATATAGAAAATTCTAAAGGGTTCACAAACTTTAAGCACCACTGCATTCTGCTTTACACACAGTGATTCCAGGGGAACCAGACTCACCTTAACCCTGACCAGGGTAAAGAGGTGGTTTAATAAGAAAATGCATGCATGAATGTATCTCACATTTTCTTAGTGATCACAGGTTTCACAGGTTTTGCTTTTAGCTAGCCTGGTTTAGAAAAGAGAATCATCTTACTGGACATGTGATTTTGAATTGATTCGAGCATTTGATTTCCAAGAGCTGCATTTAAAGAACTTGTTTCAAAGGGCTTTAAAGTATAATAATTTCACTCAGATTTATCATTAACCCTGACCAAGAGAAGTCAGTTTTCAATGTGATAGAAATAAACATTAAATAAAAACATGATTGCTCAACTGGTATATCTACAAACCCCAGAAAAAAAGACATTGTGTAAAATGCAATAAAAAGAAAATCGGTGATGTGTTAATTCTCCTAAATATTTATTTAACTGATAACAAGATTTCTAATGTTTTCACTGATTTAACTTCATTGTATTTTTCAAATAAAAGTTATAATTTGATGCCTGCAACAGACTCCAAAAAGGTTTGGACAAGAACGTTCACAGACAAAGACACACATTCTGTGTCTGTGAAGCCATGCTGTTGTAACACATACAGAATTTGGCTTGGCATTGTCTTGCTTAAATAATCATGGACGTCCCAGGAAACGATGTTGTCTTAATGCCAGCATGTGTTTCTGTAAAATTACAATATACGGCTCATTGTCAATGGTACCTTCACACATATGCAAGTCATGAGCACTGATGCACCCCCATGCCATGACTGATAACATTGCTAAAAACAGTCCTGGTGTTCTCTTTCACCTTTGGCAGCAGAAATTCAACTTCTGTTTTTCCCCCGAAAGACAAGCCTGATCTGACCACATCACGCATTTCTTTCAGACTATCTGAGATGAACTTGGGTCCAGAGAACTCAGACGGGTTTCTGTATAGAATTCATGTACAACTTTCTCTTTGTTTAAAAGAGTTTCAGGTTGCATTTCTTGGTGCAGTGGTGGACTGTGTTCAGTGACTTTCAGTGGTTCAAAGTGTGTTTGATATTTTGCCCCTGTCCAAACTTTATTGGAGTGTGTTGCAGGTCACAGGTTTGTCTTTTTTTTATGCATTTTACAAAACACATAAACTGTTCCTGAAATGTGGTTTGTACTTCAACATTGTTAAACATTCATGCTTAATGGTTTTACTGACTGTTTGATGTACATTTTCCACATACCTGGACATTTCACTGTTATACTGTTCTCCTGTTTCTGATCAGCACTGGTGGCGATACAGGTGAAGGTTACGTCTCTGTTGGGAGTGAAGGATGTCCACAGCACTGACTCACCGGAGTCTTTCTCACTATCACTCCAGTATCTGTCCTTAAAGTCAGTCTCTGGTTTCCAAGTCAGGGTAACGTTATTACTCACTGATGAGCAATTAAGTGAGACTATACATTTCCCAGAATTCAGAAAACTCTGCCTCAGATTTATGCTTGGTTTGTTAAGATATTCTGTGAATAAAACAATATTAGTCAATAAAAACAAAAAAAACAAGTTGTTGTTTAAAGTTTACATACACTTCTAAGAAACATGTACAACCCCAATTCCAATGAAGTTGGGACGTTGTGTAAAACATAAATAAAAACAGAATACAATGATTTGCAAATCCTTTTCAACTCATATTCAATTGAATACACTACAAAGACAAGGTATTTAATGTTCAAACGGATAAACTTTATTGTTTTTTTGCAAATATTCACTCATTTTAAATTTGATGCCTGCAACACGTTCCAAAGAAGTTGGGACGGGGGCAACAAAAGACTGGGAAAGTTGAGGAATACTCAAAAAACACCTGTTTGGAATATTCCACAGGTGAACAGTGTTAATTGGAAACAGGTAAATGTCATGATTGGGTATAACGGGAGCTTCCCCGAAAGCGAGGTTCACCACTTTGTAAACAACTGCGTGAGCAAATAGGCCAACATTTTAAGAACAACGTTTCTCAACGTGCAATTGCAAGGAATTTAGGGATTTCATCATCTACAGCCCATAATAAAAGATTCAGAAACATTGGATGCCCGTGACCTTCGATCTCTCAGGCGGCACTGCATTAAAAACCGACATCATTCTATAATGGATATTACCACATGGGCTCAGGAACACTTCAGAAAACCATTGAAGGATTTGCAAATCATCGTATTCTGTTTTTATTCATATTTTACACAAGGTCCCAACTTCATTGCATTTACATTTACATTTACATTTTCGGCATTTAGCAGACGCTTTTATCCAAAGCGACTTACATTACTGTGACAGTATACAGTCTGAGCAATTGAGGGTTAAGGGCCTTGCTCAAGGGCTCAACAGCAGCAACCTGGCAGTGGTGGGGCTTGAACCAGTGATCTTTGGATTACTAGTCCAATGCCTTAACCGCTAGGCTACAACTGCCATTGGAATTGGGGTTGTAAAATTACTTTAAAAAAAACTGATTCATGAAAATGTGATTATTTCTACTTATATGTCAGTACTTATTAGTACTTATTACTTTTATTTACATAAATATAGAATTGACAAAATCTTCAAATTCTCTCATTCTCTGTTCTTACCTTGAACAAATAGCGTAACACAACTCTCTTTGTGTTGTGAGCTATGTTGATCTTCCAGTTTGACTTTGTACTTCATAGCGTCTGTAACCTTTACATTTTTAATAGTTAAATCACCTGTAGCTGTATTAAGTTCTAGTCGGTTCTTAAACTGTGGCCACCGGTCAACATCCACTTTGTTGTCTTGAAAGGTAGCAATGAATGTAGTGTTGGTATAGATGGACCATTTAATACTTTTAAGAGTCCATGATGTATTCACCTCCGACATTAACAAGGCAGACTGGCCAGTGTAACCTATAACATTCACATCACCGTCCACTGCTGGAATAAACAAAATGATGTTTTTTTATGTGGTGGGTTAACATGACAGACGACAAAAGTGGAAAAATTAAACATAATGTAAAGCAAAAAGACTTTAAAACTCACAAAACAAAGGTTTCATTATCAGTAGTGTATTATTCTAACTCTTATTAAGTTAAAATGTGAATGTCTCTCAGCCTAGAGTGGCCAGCCATCCGGCTTTAGGTCGGACAGTCCGGTTTTTCAGCTGCCAGTCCTCCGCCCATGCAACTCTAGGACGGACACTTAAAAATCCTCCTTTTGGAGTGAACTGGTTTCATTTTTAAACAATATTATCTGTTATTGGCTCAGGTACATGTCAAAACAAATGCTTTGTATTTCATTGGTTTAACAGCCTCATTTGACTGCTTACAATGCTACCTATCATGACCTTCTGCGATTGGCCAGTGGTGGGCAAGCCACGGTCCGTCCTCTAAATGCTAGCCTGTGATTGGGTGGTTAAATTTCGCCCGCTCACTCTGTTCTGTAAACACCTCTACCTGAGTCAATTAGTCACTCAGCTCTCATGCTCAGGAACGCTGTGAAAATGCCAAATATATCAAAAGTAGACACAACATTTTGTGAGTAAAACGGTAATTTGTTATAGAATTCTTGCTTAAATTGGTCAAAAACTCTGTTATATGGGTTCTGGTTTCATTCTGTGTGTTGCAGTATCATGTCTCCCTGTTCCTGGTATGATGTCCTCCTTATGGGGGTGTAATGTCCTCCTTTTTGTGACTATGAATGTGGCCACCCTATCCCAACCTGTTCTAAACTTATGTTCATAGTTACTGTCCATAACACTACTAAAGTGTTTGAGTGGCACAGTGGTCTATTCTGGTAGTCCACCACCAATTAAATCCATGTTACAATCTTCGCTTTGCCATCAGCAGGCCAGACGTCTAAACCCACATCATTGGCTATGTCTGAGGGAAGGAGATGGCTGAAGTCTTGTGTCCAGGCTAATACTGTTTTGTGCCCACAAACTAAGGAGGTGCTCACAAAAGCTGAGACAGGAGTTTATTAGAGACACCATTGGGACTATTGCACCCAACAATGTCTAGACTGTATGACCATTCCCCCTCAGACATAGCCAATGATGTCTGTGTAGACACTTGACTGGCCGATAGCAGGGGGCTAATGATTGTAGCAGGCTAGTGTATATTAACACTGCACCACCCAGACACCCTATTACAGTAAAGTATATGAAGTGTATTTGCTCTGACCACTGTCTTGTAATAATTAAAACCATACATTGAGTTTTACACTCAGTCTATCATATTACTGTATTCCCGGCCTCTTATCAATTCCAAACACAGCACAGTCCACATCCCCATCTCACATGAAACAGTCCAAATACCCTCGTTTTTAGACAGACCAGAGATCTGTATTTAGGACTACAGCCAAGCTTAAAAACTCTTTCCATACATGCCTAAAAACACCAAATTTTGGGTGCAAATAGCTTCAGATCAAATTAAAAAGCAAGTGTAAATAACATGTACAAGCTTAATGTCAGTCAGCAGTTTATATCATCCTGAAGATAAGTTAGTAAAAGTTTATATAAAGTTGTAAAACTTTCATTAAACGTAAATTTTTGCTAACAACTTTTGCAACTTTCTCTGTGACCAAATAAGTGAACCACATACGTTTATATTAAAATAAATGATCAACAGATCAATATATAGAAGGAAATCGGTCTGGATGTTCAGATATTCAATACAATGCAAATAAACAGTCTGTCATAAACATGGAAGCTGCAAGCTGTTATCACACCATGTATGGGCTGCTGAGCTAAGTTCCTGTTCCAAATTTGGCACCTTAAAGCTCAACTAAAGTTTGTTGCTGATTGAATGAACAAAAAATCCATTTTAAGGAGAGTTTTGTGTTCACATAAAACAAAGACTAAGTTATTGTATACACCTATAGAGGCACGTGTGAAGCGGAGAAAAAAGGAACATTCACAAAAATGAGGTATTTCCTCAAGCGATGAAAAACAAAAACACATTAAAACTGGGATCCATTTTTTGACTGTGCATTAAAAAAAACCACAATAAAGTCAAGATTTGTGGAGTTTTTTTTGTACATACATCTTCCAATCATTCATTTCAACATTTCAAAAATCATTAAACCCCAAAGACATGCGCCAAGAAATGTTTCAGTTCGACTGTATCTGGTGTTGTACCTATCAAACTAGGTGCTGTGTGGACGCACATGACCAGGATTTTCTAATATATATAATATACATGTACCTGGCAACACATATTAATTTATAAGGACTTACCTTCATGAAAACATGCCAGCATGCAGAGTGTAAGGTATGCGCTATGCGACATCATTGTTTGAAAGAAGGAACGAACTAGTATACAGTTAACAGAAGCAGAGGTGGCAGGAAGTTCATTGTGTTCAACCCCTAAGAGCTGAGTATAAACATTGGCTATGATCTTTATTATATTAATTTAAACAGCTATAGGTTATGCTGATGATTTATATAATTTTTTTTCTATTTTATTTTCTCACAATTTAGTGTAGTAAATTTAGTCTTCCGGTGCTGGGGAATGGATCAATGATTGCAGTTGAGGTGGGTATATTGCTGCTCACACCTCCTCTGACCCGCTCGCAGTCCTTAGCAGAACCCTATTTCACCCATGCTTCTGCACAGACGCCTCTCTATCTGCTAATCAGGGTCCTTACACAGCGTTTGAAGACCCCGCTCACATAGTCCGGTCATCCTGCCCTAGCAGAGACGTGTCTGCTGCAGGCACTGCCAATTATGCCCACTAGATGGCGCCCAGTCGTCAGGTGGCAGCACCGAGTTTCAAACTGAGGAGTTCAGAATCTCTGCGCTGGTGTGCTAGCGGAATATCCCGCTGCGCCACCTGGGCACCTGATTTTTATAATTTTAGAACAAAGATAAGAGGACAATTCACAATAACATTGAATCATTCCATGTATAGTGTACATATACAGTGTTGTGAAAAAGTATTTGCCCCTTTCCAATTTCTTTTATTTTTGTATATTCGACAGACCTACATGTTTCAGATCATTAAACTTCTTTTAATGCTAATGTTAAGTTAGACCTAAACAAACAAAATTTTTGAAAATTATCATTTCATTTATCAAAAGAAAAATGCTGTTCAGCTCTGTCTGGCCTTGTGTGAAAAAGTAACTGCCCCCTGGTGCTCTGGTGGTGCAGCAGTAAAACATACTTGCACACCAGACATTTCAAACTCAGCTCTGCCACCCGGCTGGGCTGGGGGCCTACATGAACAACGATTGGCTGTTGTTTAGGGTGGAAGCCCAACAGGGACTCCTCATTACTGAACGAATTACAACCTGCTGGCTGATTAATGGCACCTGCACAGAGTTGAAGGATAATGCTGATCAGGGTGTGGCTCTCTGTACACAAGGCTGATCCGCATATGAACGCGCCTTGTGCAGGTGAAAAGATACAGCTACTGCACACGTGTCAAAGGCGGCGTGTGTCAGTCTTGCTCTCCTTAATCGGGGCAATCGGGAGAAAAAGGGGAGAAAATGCATTAAAAAAGTAACTGCCCCCTAACTAACTAACCAATTTCACTTAATAGTTGGGTTCAATTTTACTGCCCACACCAAGACACTTCACTCCGAAGAGCAACCAAACAACAAAACACAATAGCTCGGCGATGATGGCTCAGCCTTTGGCTCCTAACTCTCTCTTTCTTTCTCTCTCTCTCTCCTCCTCGCTGTACCTCGTACCCTCCTGTCCGGCAACTCGGAGCCAGGGGAAACTGTGGCTTTCCGGTCGCTCCAGTTGCTACCTGGGGCGTCCGTCTTTAACTCGTTGGAGAGCGTAGGAACACAAACTTCAGAAAAATATCAGTAGCTGGGTTAGACAACCTACTCTTCCTACTTATTTGGAGTTATGGTGCACTTTTGTAGCCTGTGTTAGCCTACGATGCTACCACACTCAGGAGAATAACCAGTATACAGTAGCCTGAGTTAGCCTACTACGCTAGCAATATACTGGTGTTGCTCAGTTATGTGCTTTTTAATCAGCAGTAGGCTTAATATATTTAAGCACACTGTACAGGTATCATAAATTGTATATAACTGCTCTGTGCTAGACAATGCCTACTACAATTTAAAATACTACACAGCGGGCGCCCAGGTGGCGCAGCGGGATATTCCGCTTGCACACCAGAACCGAGTTTCTGAACTCCCGGGTTCGAGGCCCTGTGTTGCCACCGGTCGGCTGGGCGCCATCCGGTGGGCATAATTGGCAGTGCCTGCAGCGGATACAAATTGGCCACCGTATCTGCAGGGTGGGGGACCGGACTATATGTGGGTGAGCCGGTCTTCATACTCTGTGGTAGGACCCAGATTGGCAGAAGAGACGCCATGCAGAAAGCACGGACGAGAAGAGGAGGGCTGTACCTGTGTAGAGAAGGCGTGGGCAGCGGCATGCTCTCCTTGGATGCAAATCTTGGGTCTTTCAGGCAGCGGAAGACAAATTTGATGCACTAAATTGGGAGGAAAATTAAGGAGAAAAATGCAAAAAAAAAAATTTAATACTACACAGACTGCACCTCACCAACGCCAGGCTGGCGAGATTGTTCCTGGATAGGTCCGACGCTTGCCCCAGATGCGGCTATTCACCAGCAGACCACTGACACATCTTTTGGTCCTCCTCGAAATTGTCGCCCTTTTGGACCTAAATCTTTAAAACGCTTAGCAAGGCTCTAGATTAAATTTTAGATCCATGTCCTGCTGTGGCACTGTTCAGAGTTTCTCTGGATTCTCAGATCCTGGCAGGAATGGCCTTTGGTAACCTGTTGGCCAGACACGCCACTCTCCTGAGATGGAAACTCCCTTCTCCACCTACCCATAACTGGTGGCTCCAGGAGCTTTTGGGCAACATCAAACTGGAAAAGCTACGTGCTGATAGATTGGGGTCTCTACGCACATTCTATAAAACTTGGGCGCCTGTCCTTGATACTTTTAAGGAACACTGTATTATTCATGTTGTAGAGAGTTTAATCATTCGCCTCATACACTTCATTAAAGAGCTGGACTTTACTGTTCCTGGCTTTTTCGAGGTACATTTCTGATTCGTTTTTGTATTCACACGTTTCTAGTTGATTTAACTAAATTGCAGAACGCAGCTCCTAGGGTTCTGGTGCCCTGTCCATTCTTCCTTGCCAATGATCTGCCCCTGAAATCAGATGTACTGTAACTTTCCAAACTTCCTATGCAGAAGGGTACGTTCAAACTGAGAGCCTCTTTATTAGGAAAAAACTGTCCAGAGCACTTTTTGGGTGTATCTGAATACACAATAAACAATACTGCAAACGCTATTGTTAGTGTCTGGCCATGGATATGGTGAAATAATCTGAATTGGTCCCTAACTGCTTATGCATAATGCAAGGCAAATACATTTCACTGCTGATTGTGTGTAATCCATCAGAGGTCTATTGGTGCCCCACCTCCTCAGCTGTGTTACATGCTCGGTTCAGACCAGTGGAAGACCCAGTGTTTCACCTATTAAGCTAATGACACAGACTAACACAAGGTAAATGGTTCACGTTTTATACTCAAACATCTCAGCTCTGTTTGTTCAACGCCTTAAAAAAATTGTGCTGACCATCATGGACTTTTCTCCACACTCATCAAGCATCTACAGCAGAGGTGTCAAATTCACGGCCCGCGGGCCAGATCCGGCCCGCCACGTCATCTGATGTGGCCCGCGAGAGCTTAAACGACTGTATGATTGTTGTGATGGTTCGAGTCGTTACAGAGAGACGCTTATTATTTAATGGGACTCCAGCGCCTTTAAGGGACAACTGCTGACATCGTAGTCATGGCAACTAACTTTGACCTCGCTGAGTAGCCATGTGACTTTTACTGCAAAAGAACGCGGGGAAGCGCAGTCAGTAACGTAAACAATAATAAATAAATACAGATAATTATCTTGCAGTATAATACAGAAGCATCGTCTGTAAGTGGTGGCGTTTATATTCTCAGTTTAGTAAATGTTTAGTGAGTATATCACAGCGCTTTAGTTACAATTTTACCGTAATGAAATACTGTTGTTACGTTACTATAGCAATTAGTATTTTTACACAAAATGCTAACTCGTTAGCGCTATTTTACGTTTGGTTAAATCTCATATTGTACCAGATGTAACACTTGACTACAGCTGTGTGCCTTTACTGTATTAAGTTCTTTATTGTTTTTATTGTTTGTATTTTGACTTCATTTTGATGCACACAATGTATCACACAGCTGGCGAGCAAATAAACCGACTGTATTCTGAAGGGAGCTGTCTGTCTGTCTGTGTCTGTCTGTGTCTGTCTGTGTCTGTCTGTCTGTCTGTCTAGCTGGGAAAGGGGATAAACTATTAGTGAGGGCAGAATGATTGTCTTAAAAATACACTGTAAAATCCTAAACAAACTGCATCTTTCAAAATGCAGGCTGATTTTGTGACCTGCAAAGTGACACATCCCGCCAGTAGATGATGTTACACATATTTACACATGATCCTAAAATGTACAAGAAAATAATTAAGAAAATTAAGCATAAGGATGAAATTTAATGAAAGTGAAAACAAGTTTGTGCTTCAGGAGGAAAAACCGGTGCGTCTCTTGTATTACGAGGCTGTGTCTGTGGTGAAGTAGGACAATATAAATGCAGAATTCAGCCTCCAAGAAAAACAGCAGACTGCAATCACAGCAGAATACGTTACAATCGGCCCTTTGAGGGCCACAATAATGCTGATGTGGCCCTCGGTGAAAATGAGTTTGACACCCCTGATCTATAGGGTCACTTGAGGACAGACAAAGCCGAGCATTCAGTAAAATCCTTTTAATCGTATTGTGAAATCATGCAGGGAGAACACAGATCATCAGATTTTGCACAAATTTGTGGAGTCCATGCCAGCTCGAGTGCTGCTGACATCACAGGAAAAGGGAGAAAATACCAAACACCAAACATGGTTTAAGCCCCATCACTGGCAGGTTGCCTCAGTTGCTCAGACTGTATACTGTATGTTTACTGTATACCAGGCCACTGACCCTGGCACTAGTTTGTGTACTGTGAGTATATCAGGTGTAGGAGTATTGTTGGGATTTATAATCTGGCCTTGCTGCGTGTTGATATGAGCACAGCTACAGCTCCTGAAGAACCGATCAGCCATAACATTAAAACCACCTCCTTGTTTCTACACTCACTGTCCACTCCATTAGACACGCCTACCTAGTTGGTCCATCTTGTAGATGTAAAGTCAGAGACGATCGCTCATCTATTGCTGCTGTTTGAGTCGGTCATCTTCTAGACCTTCATCAGTGGTCACAGGACGCTGCCCACGGGGCGCTGTTGGCTGGATATTTTTGGTTGGTGGACGATTCTCAGTCCAGCAGTGACAGTGAGGTGTTTAAAAACTCCAGCAGCGCTGCTTTGTCTGATCCACTCATGCCAGCACAGCACACACTAACACACCACCACCATGTCAGTGTCACTGCAGTGCTGAGAATGATCCACCACCTAAATAATACCTGCTCTGTGGGGGTCCTGACCATTAAAGAACAGGGTGAAAGGGGGAACCAAAGTGCTTCTATATTTTAAGTGAAGCTGATAACATGGACAGTAAGTGTAGAAACCAGGAGGTGGTTTTAATGTCATGGCTGATCTGTGTATTAGCATTAGTCAGTTGGGTATCTTAACCACTTCCTCCCAGCCACAGCCCAACCCTTTCCCATCAAAACATGTCCTTTCTCTTACTGAGCATTTTCAAAACCTAAACAATATGTATGGTTTAATATAATAGAAGGTTTTATAACATGACAGTAAAATCAAGTACATTAATAAAGGGGAGTGCACTGTGATATCACATGCTTCCTACAACGGTCAGACAGACATGCTCACATTTATTACATTACATTATATTTTCTTAGATCTATATGAACTTAAAACTGTATTAATGTAACTAATAATCCTAAAATACCTACAGATATCCTAAACCTAAATCTAATACCCACAAGAAAGGTAGGACCACAAAACCCAACAGAAAGGTTCTACAGATAAATTCATTTTAACATTGGGTTAGTAATCTGCTCATTACAATATGTTGTTTCTGTGAAGTTTGGAGGAAACTACATGTTTCCTGTATGAAACTTCACACCCACAGGTCACACAGAAGAGTGTTAAAGACAAAAAGAATGAGTGTAACTTAAGTACAGCTAATTAAACAAAAACCTAAACTTGCCTCACAGTAGAATAAAAGATACTCAACCAGTATATTATTAACCAGGTATTATTTAGGAGGTGGATCATTCTCAGCACTGCAGCGACACTGACATAGTGGTGGTGTGTTAGTGTGTGTTGTGCTGGTATGAGTGGATCAGACACAGCAGTGCTGCTGGAGTTTTTAACACCTCACTGCCACTGCTGAACTGAGAATAGTCCACCAACCAAAAATATCCAGCCAACAGTGCCCTGTGGGCAGCGTCACTGATGAAGGTCTAGAAGATGACCAACTCAAACAGCAGCAATAGATGAGCGATCGTCTCTGACTTTACATCTACCAACTAGGTAGGAGTGTCTAATAGAGTGGACAGTGAGTGGACACGGTGTTTAAAAACTCCAGCAGCGCTGCTGGGTCTGATCCACTCATACCAGCACAACACACACTAACACACCACCACCATGTCAGTGTCGCTGCAGTGCTGAGAATGATCCACCACCTAAATAATTCCTGCTCTGTGGTGGTCCTGTGGGGGTCCTGACCTTTGAAGAACAGCATTCATGCTCCTCTTCAGAGTTTGCTAGGTAAAGAGCGGGTAACACAGAAGATGATGTTACTGCTGCAGAGGGAGTTTTTGCATCACACCACAAAGCATCAAAACAAGCCGGGCAAGCCGTAGCCTAGTGGTTAAGGTACTGGACTAGCAACCAGAACTAGCAACCAGTGGTTCAAGCCCCACAACTGCCAGGTTGCTGATGCTGGGCCCTTAAGTAAGGCTCTTAACCCTCAATTGCTCAGACTGTATACTGTAACTGTACGTCTCTTTGGATAAAAGTGTCTGCTAAATGCCGAAAATGTAAATGTAAATGAAAACATCTACAGATTAACGGCCTTCACGCCTGACTTGTTAAAAAGTCTTTACCTGAAACAGCGTAAACATTTTCAGGAGAGCGTACTAAGACTGAGGTTAATGTCAACGCCGTGATAGCGCCAAATAGCTCTACTGGTGAACTATTTTATTTGTTGTTATTATTGTTTAGGGCTATAAATGGATTTTGTTAGTTGTCTTGTTAAAAAGTAGCTGTTTATTTATTAAAATTCAAAAAACAGTCGGATGGTTTATACTTTATACACATTGTCAGTGTCACCAACGACATGACATTACTTACCCAACCCCCCACCCCGCCCGGCGTTCTCTATTTTGTTATCTGACTCTGTACTTCCTTCAAATGAATAGGTGTTTTATTTTAAGCTATTTTTGTCACAAGGTTTATATTTAACTTAGTTTACTTTCAATTCCGCAGTAAAATTACCAAATTATCAGTGGTGAAACTACGATAAACGCAAATCAGGTATCTGGGTGAAAACTAAAGTGAATCATTAATCGACTGCAGACATTTACGGCATTTAGCAGACGCTTTTATCCAAAGCGTCTTACAGTACTGTGACATTATACTGTCTAAGCAATTGAGGGTTAAGGGCCTTGCTCAAGGGCCCAACAGTGGCAACCTGGCAGTGGTGGGGCTTGAACCAGCGACCTTTTGGTTACTAGTCCAGTACCTTAACCACTAGGCTTCACCTGCCCAGAACAGACAATTGGGATCAACTCTCAGAGTTAAACACTTTTTTAAAAACTCGGCGGTAAATATGCTGCTTTAATAATAACTGGTAGCTGTTGGTGTAACTACAACAAACCCACAAACTAACCAGGTTGTCGGTTTGCGGGTGAAGCAACAAATTTCTGTTATATCTGGGCGGAGGCGCAGTTGAATCAATGTGTGTTCGGAATCGACTCCATATCTTTATAATCGACTCCAAGTTCACAACAACTTGAATAGGTAAATCAACTTAATTTTTGCGAACTCTACTCTTACCAACCGACGCGAAATTAATAATAAACTAGTTAAACTGTAAGTGTATGAAATGTATAGCTTAAATGTCAACGCACTACTGATTGTAATGTGTTCAAAAACAGCACGGAATCTTCCGCATCACTTTATGATTTTGGAACCGACTCACAATGATCGATAACTGGAATTGGTAATACAATTCAGTTTGGGTCGTATGTATTAGACCGATAGCTTTGTTATGTGATCAGAATTTGTTATCTGTTCTAACAATGCCAAACACACTGCTGTTTGTGGCATGCAATGAGACAGCAACAACGGATTCTCGGAATCATTGTGTTCAGAATCGACTCTTTGGGTTTGAAATCGACAACTTGACAATTAACTAGTTGGTAAATGTTACTATACTAGCCATATACCGCATCTATACTGTATAACTAACGTGCTGTTCATTTTTGGCTGTGGGTGAAAGGACAAAATCTCCGTCACCAGGCGAACATTAAATGAATGTGTTAGGAAACGACTCTGTGGCTTTAGTATCGACTCTTAGTGCACACGAACTAAAATTGGTCTGAACTTAAATTAATTTCTGCAAACCGTACACATCCGAACATCCGAGGTGAAAGTGGTAATAAACTAGCTGGTAACTGTAACTTTGACTATAACTTAAATGCCAAAAGACAAATCAATAATCGAATGTTTTGAATCACTTTGTTTGGAATCGACTCCTACTAATCTACAGTTACAAGTGTTGAATCAAATATTTTAAAAGAATTAATTGTACAAATACGACCGGAACCCAAGATTGTTAGTTAGCTAGTTAGTTATCTCTAGCTGTTACTAAATTGTCAATATACAGCAGATTCTAAATTTCTTGTGAGTGAAGGGACAAGAGCGACGGAATGTAAAGAATCAGTGTTAGGAATCGACTCCCAGTGCACTGCGTTCGAGCATTTGGACTGTTTTAATTCACGGACTGTCTAACATGTTTGCTTCATCCTCTTCAGGGTTGCGGTGGGTCCGACCCATTGGGTGAAAGGCAGGAATCACACTATACTTTTTGAAGATTTGATGTCTGCCAGTACATCACAACGCAGACACACACACACAAGCACACACACACTTAGAGCAATTTAGTAGCACCTGAGAACCAGAGCATACGAAGGAAAGCTACACGGACACAAGGAGAACATGCAAACTCCACACAGTATATATATATATGAAATTTGTTTAGGGGGCCCAACTTTTTTCTTTTGGCACTGGGGCCCATGAGCTCCTAGTTACGCCACTGGTATCCCACCACTAGAGGAGGTTAAGAAATATTTACGAATAATCCCAAAATGTACAAGAACACAAAATTGAAGCAGGAGGAGGAAATTTAATGAAAGATGTGAAAGTGAAAACAGGTTTGTGCTTCAAGAAGTATAAACTTGGCATTCTGACACCAAACACAGAACTTATCCTCCAAGAAAAACAACAAATTGTCCCAGGCTTAAAAGGCAGAGAGCGATCACAGCAGGATACTTTACGATCGGCTCTTTGAGGGCCACCATGATGCAGATGTGGCCCTCTGTGAAAATGAGTTTGACACCCGTGTGTTAGAATTTGGGGTTTACGTATTCTGAGGGAAGTGGAGCATGTGAATTAATATTTACAAACATAGAGGGAACCAAAGGAGGGATTAAAATCCTGCCCTAGACGTTTGTCCAACAATCAACATGACCCCAATTGAAGCAACATCACTGATTGGTGGTTGTTGCAGTTCTTTACTTCTTTTACGGCTGTAGAGGTAAAAGCGCAGGTTAAAGATTTCCTTTTAAAAGGGAAATTGCTTTTGCATGTTATTGTTCTGTTCAGGTGTAGGTGTAGAGTGAATCATGGTTTCTATAAAGGTAAATACCATAGTTAAATATTTAAATATCTCATTTTCAGTAGTTAAAAACAAACAGCATTTTTATTTTTGGACGTCGGAACAGAAGACGAATTTCCAAAACATGAACCAAATTAATATCATTTATTTAAAAAAGGCTGTAACATTTTAGTTCTAAAAATCATCAAATGCAAAGAAAATTCACACAATAATAAATCTACAGATTTCTTTACAACAGTATTTTTCAGTTTTCCTTTTTCTTTTTTTGAAAAACAAACAAAATAAAATAAAAAAAATGTTAAAAGGCTTAGCTTCACTTTAAAAGTACAAGGCAAAGAGTACAAACGTTACAAAACTTCATTACCTATGTGCATGCATTAGGCCTAAACAAAAGAAATCAGGTTCATTTAAAACCACCTACATAAAATAAATGTCTGTTTTTCCATCTCGAGACATAAAAAATGAGTATTACTGTTATGTACAGAAGGGGGGAACAGTCTACAGCGACTCAGAGCTGCCAGAAAACACAAATATGTAACGTGTGCTGAAGCCAACGGGCCTCGGTATCTGAAACCTAGTTTTATTGGTCCAGTTATTGATACCAAAACTGATCTGATGTGCAGTAACACAGTAAATTATTCTAAACCCGTCCTCACTGGCCCGTAACAGGCATAAGCAAACAAAGCACAGAAGGGTTTGGTAAGGGCGGCCCACATAACGTTTAGGCATCTTGCAATGTTCTCAACACTCGGCCCAGTGTTAGCTAGGACTAAGCTGGTCCTGCCAGTGAATTGTTTGGAACCAATCAACTCCCAGTGAGCAGATGTGAAAGATCTGTGTGGTATCTGTACAACCAAATGTGTATAGGATAAAAATACGATTAAAAAGGCAGTGGATCAGATCGAAATCTGTCCAGTTAGACTAAGAGCAATCCAGCATTGTTAAAAAACAGTACTCAGTACAGGAACAACAGTCCTGGTTTGAATTGTAAGGCATGGCTCGGCAAATGTGTTTTACCAACGTGCGCGTTTACACGTCCCGTCGTGCCAAAGGATCTTGTTAAAATTCAACAAGTTGCTACATGACTTGTGCTTGAATCACTGCAGTCCTGGTCTGTGATGGTTTGGCACACATTCAGTTGTAAGCCAGTGGTTTTGCGATCCTCGCGTTTCACTGTAAATAAAATCCACACACTATTTCAGGATGATGGAGGACACCTAAAACAGGCTCAGCGCTAAACTCCGAGTGTAGCGACCCTGCTGGTACATGAACCATGTATATTTTTGCTTAATGTAAACAAATGAACGTTAGAAGTTAGAAGGCCTCTTAATTCTGTATACAAATGACAAGACGACAAAGCTGAATGGCTAAAACGATCAGTTCACCCTAAAACTAATGACAGCCAGCGAAGACCTGTTAGCATGATCTTACTTGCATAACGCTAACACACTCCTGCTGGTTTAAAACATTAGCATTTTGAGGTGAACTTTAATCGTGAAACATTCAAGATATGCTTATAATCAGCTCGTGATCCGGATTCATATTTACACACGATACAGACAATGAAATCCGAAAAACAAACACGCTGTGTAGTGTTCCAGCTCAGTAAAGTAAAAATGCTTGTACTGAGGTGTGAAGCAGCCATCAGTGGTCAAAATCTGCACATTTAGAGCTAGAATGGAGCATCGCTAACACTTATCATTAACGATCACTTCACCAATTTAGCAAATAATGTTCACGTGGCTCGGCCGGTCGTCGTGTTTAATGTAGTTGGCTTGCACCAACAAAGCTCTTAGAAGAGGTCCAGTCACATTTGGCTTTACTTTTTTTTTAGCAGAAATGATGCATAATACTATAATTATGGAAAACTAATATCCAGTGATGTAATTGTGTCCAAGCAGAAAGGCATTAAGTAAGAGGTTCATGATTTATTAGAGCAGATTTAGTCCAATAAATATGTAACAATAATAAAATGCTGTAGTGTCTATAATAAAAAGTCCTTCCTGTTCAGTATTAGATAAACTGGCTGGTAGTCTCAGGAAGCCAGACATGATCTCTAAAGAGAACACAGACGTGTGTTAAAGATGAAAACCTAGAGTTACCGAGGCAGCCCGGAACTCTAAGTAGTAATGACACAGTTTGGGCTGCATCCTAAACTGAACACTACTGTACACCACTGTACAACACGGTACACCCTTCTTTTTCATTTACTGCATTATTCTGATTAAGCTCTTTCTGAGACTAGGACTCTGCATGGGAAGTGAAAACATCTTGAACAGTGAACAGGGTGTAAATATAGAGCAGTGAACGTCTGGCGGGGAGTTATTTAAAGGAACAGAGATCTGAGGCAAAGATCAAACCCAGACTCTGCAGATCCTACACTTCATGTTGCACCACTGTGCAGCCCAGCAATATGAAAAATACACCGTTTAGAAGACTGGATGTTCTTTGGGATGCAGTCAGAAACCTCGCCTGGCTGCAAAGTTGGTGAAAATCATTATGTGGTCAAAATAAATATTTTTGTGAGGCATGACCTGGTCAGGTGCATCAGACTGCATGACAGCCTCTCTGTCAACTAAATGATAGTAATAAACAAAAGTAGGTTGATGTAGCCGATCAGGTAGTGCAGCGGTAAAAACACACGCTGTTCACCAGAACTGAGATCTCGAATACATCGTATCGAATATCGGCTCTGCCTGCCGGCTGTGGCTGAGTGGCTACATGAACCACGATTGGCCTGTTGTTCAGATAGGGGCGGGATTAAGCCGGATGGGGGACTCTCTCTCAGACTAGTGCGATAACGACCTCTGCTGGTTGGTGGCGTCCGCACAGAGATGGGAAAGGAGTGCGGTAGAGGGTGTGGCTCTCCGTACACAGCGCTGTGCTGCACTGCACTCAAGTGTAGGTGATAAGATGTTCGATTGCTGTGCACGTGTCGGAGGGGGCGTGGAGCAGCCTCGTCCTCCCCAATCAGGAGCAGGGACCAGCATTAGTGAGAAGATGATTGATGGGCCGAAATTGGATGCGCTAAAGTGGGAGAAAAAGTGGAAGGAAAAAAAAATAAGTTGATGTAAAAAATAATTATCGGCTCAACCAGTAGAATTTGCATTGGAGATCACTGTACCATCATCTATGAGAACCACTGTAAAAAGGACTGCACAGCAGCAAACATCTGTAGAGAGTAGTGCGATGTTAGATAGTTAAAGAATTAGCCTTAGCCTTGAGACGGTGCTTCACTTCAATCGACGTGGCCTACAATATGTTATCACAACGATTCTTGACTTCTGCAAGAACTTTCTAGATGAGAACTGTTACCAGATCATGTGTGGCCCTGTGAGACGTGATCACATGACCCCATGAATGTTCCTCTTTTAGGCTTTTATGCAGCCAGTAGACTGTAGTGTGGCATCTGACATTAAAACTGGTCTGGATTTGTGATCGAGGTTGATCCAGTATTTGCTGGTCATGTTTAAATGCTGGGTGATCAGCTTGCATAGACTTTGGGAGGCTCCCTGTTGGTGATCTGATGGGTGCTTCATACCACGACAGTTTGACCTGCTAGTGTTTACATCTGTATTTAACAGTACAATCACATCACATTAGCTCTTGACTTGTCAAAAAAAATACTCCAGTTGTTGGTTACACATGATTCAGACACAGTGTCTTCTCAGGCGAGGTCTGAGCTCTCAGAAACAACGAAGACGGACGAGATGGAGATACGTAAACTGCTGTAATGAAGATTTAAGCTGCGTTCACAAGGGTGTTTTCAGGCGTCTGGAAAATGTGAGACATTTATTTTGAATCAACCAGGAAAGGTTATTTACACAGGTGATGGTGATGTATAACCCAGAGAGCTATGTGGTGAAGTCACGTTTACACTATTTACTAGATATTATGTTATTTGGGACACAGCAGCTCTTCAGCGATGTGTTGTAATTTCCGTTAACTTATAATTTTGTAATAAGCTTATACTGGGTTTCACTTTGGTTGTTTCTAATCGCTGAGTGCGGCTATTTACACAAATATCCAAGTCTTAATGACAGATCAGCTGCTAAAGAAACTACACAAGCACTCGTAACGGACACCCGCAGGGTCTAGTCGTCAAACGAATCACGGTATACATTAGGAATTTAAAGATTCACTTGCTGATGGGGCTAGGATTAAAAATTAGGATGCGTCTAGCCCTGTTGGAGGTGTGTGGCACACTCAGACACCACCATCGCCATCCTTACAGTTTAAAATACCATTACGTAATATAAACTCCAGGGCAAAAAGGGCAAAACATTATGATTTTAATGGCCACAACCACAAATCATGAAAGAAATAGATGAAGTAAATAAATTTGGGAGCTTTATGTTTTACCTTGTAGAGTAAGAAAAGCTGTTAAAACACTGACGGGACAGTTTCTGTTTAATACGAGACCAAATTTTATCTATGAGGTTTAAATATAATAAACTCTAACCAGGCCAAATCCATCAATAAAACCATTATATTTTGGGTTTGGTCCATGTTTTGTGCCCAGGAGTGTATCCTCTAATTTTTAGGTGACCTATCAATGTAGGAACAATTATCATCAACCAAAATCAATCCAGCTATGTACATCCATGAATGTTCCGATGGATGCCCAGAAACCCCTTGTAAACGCCCCTTAAATCCTGATTGTTTTGGTCTAATAGTGTTCACACATTCAAATCTGAATACAGTCTTGACTGAAAAAGCTGCCTGCTCCAACGGTTTTGAAGGAAACGACCCTGCTGCAGCTCACGTATGAATCTGAGCACAGGAAATGGAAATGCATAAGAACCGTTCAGTCCACGCCATGGAACGAGCTGCCAGTGAAGAGGCACGGGCGACATCCGGAGGAATTCACTATAAAAAGGAGGCCAATGGAAAGGCTCAGATATACAAAAATAGTTACAAGTGGTTCGCTCCCTCACAACCACAGAGGACTTCCCCTCTCGCTCTCTCCCGCCGCTACACCGACGTCTCGGACTGCAGCCTCATGACGAACTTGTGACTCTTGGGGTCGATGAATTCCTCTCCCAGGGTGAGGAAGGGAAGCGCCGTGACCGTCACCACGAGGGAGAAGTCCAGGCGTCGCAGGGAGAAGACGAGGCCCTGACGCAGCGCTGACGTCACGGGCTCCTCGCTGACGAGTGTCCACTGGCGCCCCCTGCCGTTCTCTCGCTGGTACTGCATCGTGGGGCCAGTGTTGAGGTAGCGCTCGAGGAAGGCCTGAGGCAGAAGAGCAACAGTGTCAGGCGGTTTTTTCTTATTAACACGATGTTAAGTAACAGCGATGGGCGGCATCGTGGTGCAGCAAAAGTGGTTGATAGAAGAACAAATGAAACATATTCGTGATGTGACTAGATAGTCAGAATCCTCATTACTCTACATCGGGAGAGTAATACCTCACCTTGGGTGTCATGTTGTGCGTGATGCAGAACTGCAGGTGGTTGATGATGCTCTCCATGCTGTGGTAGGGCTGCTGGCGTGTGGTGCGCAGATACTTCTGCATGGCTCGTGCCATCGGTGCAAATATGGCCTGGGCGGCCTCGCGGGGGTCCATCACCTCGCGCGGGTGCTTGGGCGTCGTGGCCGCCTCGTCCTCCTGAAGACGCCTGATGTGCGTGAACGCCTCCTCGACGGCCACCACCAGCCTGACAAGAACGAACACAAAAGAGACACACACAAAGGTTGAAGCCAAACACACTAAAAGGGCCAAAAGTATTTGGACACCTGTGCATGAGCTTGTTGGATGACCCAGTTTAAATACAGTATTAAAATTAAAAGTGAACTCTATGTGATCTTTTCAGCTACTATGACAGTCCCGCAGTATGTCTGTGGGAATTTGTTGCTAATTCTTTTGCCATTTGCACCACCCCTGTGCTGAGACCATCACTCTCCCCCCAAATCACTGACCACATCTTTTTACCTGCCAGTGGTGGAGCCCCACACAGAGTCGTACAGACATATACACACACACTGTACATATCGCTAGTGCAGTAATGCAGAGGAGACCTCCGTTGACCTCGTTCCTTCACGTACAGCAGGTTGTGTCTCCTGGACGCCCAGTCAGGTCGATAGGGCTCGATTACTGCCAGCTCAAACATACATCTTAAACACAGAGTAATTGGCTATAATTGAGGAATAACGTACCTGGCTTTGCGTTTGCGGATTCTGCGCTCCATCTCGGCCTCCTCGTAGTAATACTCGTTATGGGAATTATCACGCCGGCGAGCGGCTGCTGCGATCATCGCCCGAGACTGACCGGTCGAGTTATTGGTGCTGTTCTCTGTGAATTAACAACACACGTTCAGATATCATGATTCTCCAAATAAGGAATCAGATTCAGTAAGACCAAATCAAGATAAAGTATACGGCCAAAAGTACTGAGACATCCACTAAATACTGAGCTCACGTGTTTCAGTCATGCACACTGTTACGTCGTGTTTGATATCAATAATAATAAATACATCATGGGTGGTGCAGCGGTAAAGTACGCTAGCACACCAGAGTTGGGGTTTGGAATACATCGTATCGAATCTCAGCTCTGCCTTCCGACTGGGCTGGGCGGCTGTATGAACAACGATTGGCTGTTGTTCAGGGTTAGAGGGTAAGAAAGTCGGATCATAGGTCCTCATAACTGGTGCGACTGCGGCCCCTGCTGGCTGACTCTTCGGTTACATTCATGACAGGAACGGTAGTTAATCGATACACAAGGTTCTTCAGTTCACGAGGTTATATTAAGCACAGTCATGGACAATTTAGTGTCTCCAATTCACCTCACTTGCATGTTTTTGGACTGTGGGAGGAAACCGGAGCACCCGGAGTAAACCCACGCAGACACGAGGAGAACATGCAAACTCCACACAGAAAGGACCCGGACTGCCCCACCTGGGGGATCGAACCCAGGACCTTCTTGCTGTGAGGCGACAGTGCTACCCACCGAGCCCCCAATCAGGGTAATTGGACACGACAATTTGGGGAAAAATAGAAAATTAAAAATTATAATAATAATAATACATCATACACTTTTAATTTGGGGTAAACAGTTTAAGGAAGGTCCTTTTATGTTCTGGCATGAAGACATGGTTTGACGAGTTCGATGCGGAGAAACTCACAAAGTTCTGACCTCCACCTCACAGACCACTACTGGGATGAATCACAACACTGTTTATAAAGTCGGGCACTGATGTTGGACATGAAGGCTTGGCTTAAAATCAATGTTTGTACTTAGATACAAATTTCAAGCGTCACACTTTAAAGCAGAAGCTAGTAGAGCACCACATGGGGGCGCCAAATCCATATTATTGTCCACGGTTGGGACTGGGAGGTTCCACATACAGCATTTCTGGCCATGTGGTTCATATCATCACTGATTTATGCACCAACACACACCTTGGTGGGCAAAACAGTAGCCTGGGCACCTGGGACAAGCAGGCTGTGAATATTTTAATAATAATAATAATAATGATAACATTTATAAGCACTTTTCAAGACACCCAAAGTCACTGTACAATAAAAGCAATAAATAAAAATGAGAATAAACCTCTACAGACATGGAAACAAAACACACATTACTGAATTGTATTGGTACTGACACACTGATCTGTGTGGTTCAATCACCAGCGTCTCTGCAAGAAACCAAAACACTGAAGAATCTTGAATTTTAAAGACGGACCAAAGATCTGCATCACCAAGTACCTCAAAATAAAACAACAGAACTTTCTACACCAGTAAAACCAGTAATCTAGATTGCTGAAATCACATAAACCTGAAGGTGCTGAAGTTCATGTTAAACCCTGAACCTGAACTGTAAGTTCTGCTATTTTAGGTGACCGATGACGTGGTGTGTGAGGAGCTTACCTTCACCCAGAGAATACACCTTAAATCCAGACATCTTTTTGGACAGGATGGATTTGGGCAGGTTGATCAGTGCTGGGTTGTAGACGGGGAAGTCGCTGTAATAGTGATCCAGCACCCACACGGCGGCTCGCTGAATGCTGCAACACAACACAGGTACAGCGCCATTACATCACCGGCATTACTGTTAAATACCATATACAGCCACACATATGTGGACAGCTGAATAATTGTCAGACAGCATGTAATGGGCATTTCTATAGAGTTAACCAAAGCTTTGCAGCTGTGAGAGCTTTTTCTCTAGTGCTACCTCATAGGATGCTGCTTTTGTTTAGAATTGGGCCATCGTAGTACAATTAAGACTTGTGTGGCGTAATGGTAAAAGTCACCACCACTGGTAACAGCAGTTTGAATCCCAAGCTGGGCTCACAAACACAGAGAGGGCATGGCAGTACAAGAGTTGCGTCAGGAAGAGCTTTCGGGTAAAAACTGTGCCAAGTCAAACAAAAACAAATGATCTGCTGTGGCTACGGCTAACAGGAGCAGTCGAAAGGAATCATTTATTCATGTACTTCATATTTTTAGTAATGTTCAGATTATTAGCAGGAAGTGATACTGATTTTTAAACGTTTTCTGGCAAACAGGAGGAGCCGAATGCAATTTTTTGATCCCCCACGTTGAAAAAACAACTACGGGTCTGTCTGAAAACCTGGTGATCACTCTACATTGATGCATCGAACATCATCCTCCACCCTCCTGAGAAGGCGAGTGAGGGCAATCCCAGCATTTAGTGTGGCACAACTTCTCTCACAAAAAATTACAAATATGATGGACAAATGCGGAGCAACCAACAGAGTTCTTTTCAAATGTAAATAAATTCTCATTGATTTTTAATTTGTATAAAAGTTCACGTGTCGTTTATTTCAGACAGAGCCTAATTTGGTTGGCTAATCAAAGATTCAGCCAGATCAGTGCCAGAAGCTTGTTGATGTTTTTTTTTGCTTGTTTGATATTTATGGCAAGAGTCTGTGTATTGTGCTTGTTTAATTGGTCTTGTATTATGTCTGCTTTCAGTCTTATATTACTGAGGAATTTGAGGATTATTTCTGTATTGGCTTGTTGGTTTATTAAAAGCGTCTGTCTTCTTTTTCGCCTTCATTGCCGTCGTCTTCATCCCGTTAGGAGTCGGCACAGCGGATCATTCCTCTCCATCTTGCCCTGTCCTGAACATCCTCCTCTATCAACCAACCACCTGCACGTCCTTCCCTTACCTTCTCCACAAACCTCCTTTGTTCTTCCTATCCTTCTCAGTAACCTTCCCCTGATAGAACTCTCCTCCCTCCTCTGAACATGCTCAAACCATTTATTTATTTATTAGGATTTTAACGTCATGTTTTACACTCACATTTATGACAGGAACGGTAGTTACTCATTACACAAGATTCATCAAGTCTTTAATCTCAAACACAGTCATGGACAATTCAGTGTCTCCAATTCACCTCACTTGCATATGTTTTTGGACTGTGGGAGAAAACTGGAGCTCCCGGAGAAAACCCACACCGACACGGGGAGAACATGCAAACTACACACAGAAAGGGCCCGGGCCGCCCCACCTGGGGATCGAACCCAGGACCTTCTTGCTGTGATGTGACAGTGCTACCCACTTAGCCACTGTGCTATGGACAATTTTGTATCTCCAATTCACATCACTTGCATGTTTTTGGACTGTGGGAAGAAACAGGAAGGCCAGTGGTAGCCTAGTGGATAAGGTACTGGACTAGTAATCAAAAGGTCGCTGGTTTAATCCCCACCGCTGCCAGGTTGCTGCTGTTGGGCCCTTAAGCAAAGCCCTTAACCCTCAATTGCTTGGACTGTATACTGTTACACTACTGTAAGTCATATTAGATAAAGGCATCTGCTAAATGCCGAAAATGTAAATATACTTAATTAATAAAAATAGGGGCAATCTGGTCCCACAGTGGTTTACAAAGTGTTATGTAAAGCCTCCACAAGGGGGCGTTCGTGGACAAGTTTGTTGTGTGATTGTGCCTGTTAAAATTTGTTAATCTAATTATTATTATTTTTCTTGCGACCCACCTAGGGTTTGAAAGACCCCGGTCTAGATCACAATGTGCACAGCAGCACCTCCAGCTTTAACTCCCTACCTGAGATGGCCGATGTTGTAGAAGCGACTGGCTCCGTCCGTGGTGCGCACCACCTTGAGGCAGTACGCCGGCCGCAGATGTCGCACCTCCAGCAGCACCAGCGCCAGATACTGGATGAACAGCAGCGCGTCCACTAGCGAGACGGCGTATCCCACGATGCCGCGGTAATCGCGTTCGCGTGGCTCCAGCACACGCACCCCATAGAAGAGCCAGTAGGAGGCCACGAAGAGGAAAACCAGCGCCAGGAGCAGGCAGCGGAAGATGAAGAAGCGCGGCAGGGTGGTGCGCGGCGCCCGCAGGAACAGCGCCCACGTGGAGATGGCCAGCACGAGCAGCTTGAAGGCCAGCGAGACGTACAGGCCCTCGCACGGCGTGCCGCACGGTTCTAACGAGTCGCGCCACAGCGCCTGCGGTAGCAGTAGGAAAGCGAGGGGCGTGAGTAAAGCGAACAGACCCAGGACGCCACTCAGGATCGGACCGGCGAAGCGTTTGCACTGCAGAGGAGACGAGTCCTCAAGTTCCTTGGACGCCCTCGTGAGGTCTTCGTTAGATACGCTGTGTTCGGATGTGCCCGTCACCACCGTGGTGGTCTCGCCCCAGTTATCATCCTAAAAAAAAAGAAAAGAACCAATTAACAATAGACCCACATTTTCTTTACTTTAAAAAAGCACTTCATCCTGATCAGGGTTGCAAAATGTCCGGTTATGACAGGAAACACTGGGTGCAACTCTTTCACAGCCTCTTTTAAACATAGCCAATCAATCTGTGTAGACGCCTGACCAGCTGACAGCATAGGGCTAGCATAACAGACTGCTGCACCACCCCAGCACCTCCATGGACCCACAAAAATGCACAAACCCAGCAAGCGCATTCAAAAATCATTGGGGGCAAGCCATAGCCTAAAGGTTAAGGTACTGGACTAGTAATCAGAAGGTCACTGGTTCGAGCCCCACCACTGCCAGGTTGCTGCTGTTGGCCCTTAACCTTCAATTGCTCAGACTGTATACTGTAAGTCACTTTGGATAAAGGCATCTGCTGAATGCAGAAAATGTAAAATCATTCATTTTTAATGTTTAGATATATCTTAGCATATCTGGAAACTAAAAACCTAGTGATCTCTACATACTGTCCATTTTATTTATTTATTTATATGTTGTATGCTGTGTTTACACAATGGTTATGTCCACAGCAGGAAGGGTAGGTCTACATAGACGGCATTTCAATTGATAAATTCTTAGATCCCTTAAAATGCTCCTACTGAGGCGCCTTAATTCTGAGTGATAATCTGACTGAATGACGAGGAGCGTCCGACGCCTCCTCAGCGCTGAAGGCAATCCCAGCATTCAGTGCGGCACGACTTTTCTTACCAAACACTTCTAATATAGCGAATAGATGCTGACCAGCTAACAGAGTCAGTAATTATCATTCATTTTTAATCTGTATAAAGGTGTACACATTACATTAACTTGCAAATTCATGTTTGTCAGGGACAGTTTAACCGTTTTCGGTACACAGAGGGAGACGGTAGCGGGCAGGGGCAGTCAATTATGCCTGGTTCACACTACATGATTTTTGCCCTGATTTTCACTCGCTGACTGGTCGGCGCTAGATTTACCGGCTCGGGAGCAACTCGACGTTCGCTCTGCGATTGAAACTCGGCTCTCAATCGCTATGTGTGAACTACTCAACAACTCCATCCGACCGGCCGAAGAGATTTCTAGCTTGTAAAAAATCTGGATCTGAGTTGCCAGACTGGCAATGAGTGCTATGTCGAACAACCAATGAAAACGCAAGATACGGTGTGAGGGTACACAAGTTTACAGTATTTCTGACCTGATCGTTCTCTACAAAACACCCATGCTGCATTGCAAAAATATTTATTAACCTCCAACTCACTATAGAACAATCCCTGCTGCTCCTATTTTTTCTCCTTAATTTTACGCTGCACATCAGCGCACAAACTTTGATTGTTCGCTACTTGTTGACGTGCATGTTTGGACGTGGTGTCATTAAACCCCTCGTCACTTCTCACGTTTGTTTTCGTGACAGAACGTAGTTTGGGAGACCAGAGAAGCTCGCCGGCGACTGCAGTTGGTGATAGATGGTGTAGTGTGTGACCCCCCTATCACCGATCAGTCGTGTAGTGTGAAATACACACCGACTGAAAGATTCCCGATCACAAGAGATCCAGTCGTGTAGTGTGAACTGTACAGAGACCTGAACAATTTGGAAAGTCGTGTAGTGTGAACTTGGCATTACATAATCACTGGCCAACCAGAGCGTCTCAATAATCTGCCGTCTAAATTTCGGTCAGTTAGAATCTAGCAAAGCAGATCAGTAGGTTTTGAGACAGACCCAGGATGTCACATGTAGAGACCTGGGCTCGAATCTCAGCAGTGCCATCAGCTGGCCAACTGTCTACACAGACACGACAGCCTATGTTTGAGGGTGTGGGGGGGTGGTGGTGGGGGGTGGACGGAGCACTGTAATGGTTTGGCACCTTGTCCAGGGGTTATTCCTGCTTTGCAACCAGTGTTTCAAGGGGAAATAATTAAATGAAATTGATATTTATTTAATGAGCAGTAATTCATGATTATTCAGTGTATAAAACCTTACAGCTGAGCTGACATGAGCTGAAACTATTCTAACAGAGCCATGAATGCTAGCAATGGTTGAAACGCTTCGGAAAAGTCTTCACGCGCATGTCAGACCCACCCTGTCGTCTCCTCGTGTGGACTCGGTGTCCAGCAGTGGTTCTCCAGGAGCCTGGATAGTTACAGATTTGTCTCCTCTGCTGTCTCTGCTCTTGGAGCGATGTCGGTCTCTCCGATCCCTGAAATATAAAAACCTTTACGTAAACAGTACAACAGAAAATATTTACCATATACACTCAAGAACATCCAACACCAGCAGCGGTACCACACAGATCAGGTAAGGATATTATATTTTCATAGAATAAATCATAACGTTCATTTAAATTGTAATTTTAATCATTTTACTGTGTTAAACACTCACGTAGCAGCTCCTGTGTATTTCATTTCTACTGTGAACTCACAAATACAGAAGGCGCATGATGGTATGTGATTCTACACATTGCTGGGGACTAATCAGTGCACTCTCAATACTGGTCCCAATCCCGGCATCAGCTTTGGGCTATCAATCGAAAGGTTGATGCCATGCAGCCATTGTACACCGACCAGGCATAACATTATGAGCACTGACAGGTGAAGTGAATAACACTGATTATCTCTTCATCACGGCACCTGTTAGTGGGGGGGATATATTAGGCAGCAAGTGAACGTTTTATCCTCAAAGTTGATGTTAGAAACAGAAAATTGGCGAGGGTGAGGATCTGAGTGAGTTTGACGAGGGCTAAATTGTGATGGCTAGACGACTGGGTCAGAGCATCTCCAAAACTGCAGCTCTTGTTGGGTGTTCCCGGTCTGGGAGGGGGTGTGGGGAAGGAAGGCTGGCCCGTCAAACTCACTCAGATCCTCACGCTCGCCTATTTTCTGCTGGTTCCGATCCAACAGACGAGCTACTGTAGCTCAAACTGCTGAAGAAGTTCATGCTGGTTCTGATAGAAAGGTGTCAGCATACACAGAGCGTCACAGTTGCAGGGCTGTTTTGGCAGCAAAAGGAGGACCAACACAATATTAGGATCATATTGGTCATAATGTTATGCCTCATCGGTGTATATGCCATGCATACAAGGCATCTATTTTACATGCGGTCGAACAATCCGTTGTACCGATGTCTAACTGGAGCAGCCAAAAGTTCTTAAATATTTAATATTTTTACTAAAGTCGTTCGGATTATTATGTATTTAAGCATTTTTTGGCCAACAGGAGCTGCTACAATTTGATGAATACATTTGTATGACCCCCAAGTGTTTGATTTCCATGGAAACTTAAGTTTTATCACATTATTTCTACATACAGATACAGGAAGAACATTTATACAGATTGTGTGTGTGTGTGTGTGTGTGTGTGTGTTACACACCTGTGCTTGCGAGAGCTGCGGGAGTGGGAGGACTTGTAGGAATAGCCCGAGTACTGAGACTCGTTGTCCATGTCGGGGACCGGTGGGCGGGGTTTGTGGGCCCCGGCTCCGCCCCTGTGGCGCTCTGTCGCGCCGGCCAGCTGGGTCTTGCGCTCCGCGATGGATTTGGACGAGAGGGTCAGCGGCAGCTTCAGCAGCTCAACCTTGCTCCTGAGAGAATCTATTTTGGAAGCTGGAGAGAAGAGGGGGGACTAACCTGTCCAAACAAACAGAACAAACACGGTGGGATTAAAGACGGTCCAGTTTCAATACAAAAGGTCGCTGGTACAGAACAATACACTATGTGGCCAAAAGTATCAGGACACCTGACCATGAGTTTGTTGGACATCCCACTTCAAAAACAAATGGTATTAAAACAGAGTGACCTCTTTGTGACCTTTTTGGCCAAAACAACAGTGACTTTTCTCAGAAGGCTTCTTACAAGAGTTTGAAGTATGTCTGTGTATGGGAATTTGTGCCTATTCAGTCAAGAGAGTCAAAAGAGCCTTTACAAGGCTGGGCACTGATGTTGGTCAAGAAAGCCTCAGTTGATGTTCCAGTTCAAAGCTGTTGAGTGTGGCTGAGGTCAGGGCTCTGGAGTTTATTTAAATCAAGCATAGGGACAGAGTCATGCTGGAACTGGACAGGGCCTTCCCTAAACTCTTGCTGCTAAATCGGAAGCATTTAATTTACTTTCCTTCCTATATAATTCATGTAGAGAGAGATATATACTGTGTCATATATATACACATATACAGATGTACAGTATATCCCAGCTTGTTTTGAAACTGGGGTCAGAGTGCAGGGTCAGCCATCTTACAGCACCCCTGGAGCAGACAGGGTTAAGGGCCTTGCTCAGGGGCCCAACAGTGGCTGCATGGCAGAGCTGGGATTCGAACTCTCAACCTTTCAGTTGATCGCCGAAAGCTTTACCCACTAGACTAGACACGAGTTGAGAAACCGCCTGTCAGCAATTGTTGTGCATGAAATTTGAAAGAGTGTCCCAATACTATTCATTATGATTAGCATGTTGGAGTAAACCATCCGTTACAGGCTGTATAAAATCTACATTCTAGAGGTGGTTTTAGCTGCTTACTAATCTTGGTCAGGTTCTACTGAAGCGTTAAGGTAACATCCCTATACTGATGATTCTTAAGGTGGAACGGAAAAGGCCAATGGAAACAGACCAGCAGTGTAACGTTACTCATGTGATTAAACTGTAGGCATGTAAACTCGCTTTATGTATTTACTAAAGCAGCCAGAATTCTTTTATTTTGTTAATATTTCATTTGTTTCTGTATTTGGGAAACGCAGACGGTACGGGCGTGGTCAGAAATTCACCATAACTAACCAAAATTGCTCCATTTAAACAACCTGAACAATATAACAATAAAAAAGGACCCTGAACAAGACGAACTGTTGCCATTTTTTAATCAAATGAAGTGCAATAAGCTTTACAACAAAGTCTCATCACCCTCACACACACACACACATTCCTCAGCCTTCGACTGTCGTCTCTGGGGTGACCGAGCTTGGCTGTTACCATGGGAATGAATAAGAGGGTACAGAAGCTAAGAATGGCGTGGGGGCTGGGTTTATGGCCATGTGACCTTTGACCACACAGGACCACAGCAGTGAGGAGAACGTGATGTTTTAGTGATGTGTGTGCGTGTGTGTGGTCAATCCTAAAATAGTTTGTGTTTATCTGTGTGATCAGATTGTGCACATGTAATGCTCAGCAAGTCTACATGCAGTTGTGGAAGCTACTAACAAGTGTTTCCAGTACAGAGGGATGATATGCAATGATATGATGTGTGTCCTCCAAATGGCTACGTTCACGTAATGCAATGCACATTCTGTATCCATGAGCCCAGCCGGGATTCGAACCTCAGGAACTAAGGCACTGGTGTTACCAGCAGCGTGTCTCTTACTATTACACCACACTAGGGCTGCCACTAACGACTATTTTTCTGTTGATTAATCTATAGACTATTTGATCGATTCGTCGATTAATCGAAACGATTAATTTTCCTCCAAAACATTTACTTCAGAATCTCATTTAAGCTTCTTTTATTTTAACAACAAACTGTACAGCATCATAATATAACAGAACTAAATGTAAACAGGGTTTATGTTCATATTATCAAATTCTCAAGTGCTCCATATTAAACAAAGTGCAGCACGTGTGTTTATGGTGTTCAATACACAAAGCAAAGTGCTTAAACTTATAGCAAAAATAAAATAGTTAGAGGTAAGCACGTCTCATTAAGTCCAACGTACAGTAACGACAGAATGAGCCCAGATTCTAACCTACACATTCACTCAACACTTACTTCACATTCTCAGTGATGTAAACACAGTGGTAAGAGTTTCACAAGAGCGGAGCAAAGTGAGCGCCGTCTAACTGAACTCGCTATGGAATACGGTATTCCAAGATCTCCACGATTAAGAAGCTTAATGAAACAATATAGACGTGCAACATGGCGCTGGTGCTGCTGTGGTACCATCAAAGCTTTACACAGTGTACAAAGCACATTTAGGTTTTGTGCCAGTTTTAAGTATCACCAAACTTTTGATGATTTGGGTCATGGAAAACTTTGAGCTTTTCTTTAAAAGCTTTACAACGGACTTCTGACTTGACTTGACTGCTGCAGACGACGTTTTTTAAGACTGCGCTTAACGCCGCCAACCAGTGACTTAGACCATGCACACAGCGTGTAGCGCTGAGGGAATCATATGAACGGGAGTATAAATAGAAACATTGTAGAAATTAAAAAGGAACATTTATAAGCATAGTTTTAAAAACGATGCATCGACTTAAAATATTCTGATTAGGTCGACCAATCGCGGCAGCCCTACACCACACCAGGTCACAAATGTCAATACTATTTGAAGGAATGATTCTTTTCACTTGGAACTTGGAACCCACATTATAGGTGCACTGATGTGTTTCCCCTCCATGTTTAGGTTCACGTAACACCATGCGCCTATTTTATATGTGAGTCCAGCCCAGAATCTGGACCCTATGTACTGCTGGTAGAAGTGTGTGTCAAATCGAATAGCCATACACGGTACAACTGGCAGTGAAATGCTTTTGTGACTGCTCAGCCACAGTAGTCACAAAAGTAGTCACACCATGCCACACCAGCTCACAAATACTAACACTATTCAATGAACTGAATAAACTAATGCCAATAAATGTCAAGTTTTACGTTTCCTAAAGTTTCAGAAATCTTAACAGAAGTAAAAATAAATAAATAAAACAGATGAATGAACATTTTTATATTTCTAATCCTGTGTTCTTCTACAAAACAGTAACTGCTGGCGGTATGTTGAAGAATAATAATGACAACCTTCATTAGTTTGGCTTTTCTCCTGAACCACACAGAACTTTACTGGATAGTTTGTCACATTATTGCACTAGACTGAACCTGAGCTCATTAAACTGATAAGAAGGGTCTGATGATGCACTCTTAGCTGTAGAGTCTCATCAGTTTTAGTGTATGAGCTTCTGAGTCTAAAACCGTTGGATGAATACAATTGGTTTGCTGCTCGCTAATAAAACATATTAGTTAAACCGAGCCTCTGTTAGACTGGTAGGATTGTTTTGCAAGACGTCATAACAGGGAAATAAAAGAAGTGCATTTTATAAATGACCTGGTGATACTGCTGCTCTTTATAGCTGATACAGATACTGCTTGAAGGCCAGTATTGTACAGCTCAGCATTAATAAACTGTAGTCTGTCCTTTCTAATCATTTCAATTCCTAATTGCAATTCCTCTGCCGCTTGCACCGCCCCAGTGCTGGCAGAGGAGAAAACCATATCGTGGTATACCCCACTTGAATCATCACCTTTGTTGCTTTGACCAGACTGTATAGGTCACATTTCTGCAGCAGCAATGAGAAGAAACTCCACCGGCCTTCCCTTCCTCAGACACGGCCAAATGTACCTGCTAAACGCCTGGTCTGGTCAATAGCACCTCAAATATTCAAACTGGAAGGTTAAAACTTGGTTTCAGGTGTGTGTACTTGTTGTCTTTCCTTGGTGTATTTGGGGTGTTTCTATTAGGATGTGTTTTATCATAATAAACTGAATAAAGTCATGAATAAAAGGTAGTTGTAGTGTAGTGGTTAAGGTACTGGACTAGTAATTAAAAGGTCACTGGTTCAAAACCCATCACTGCCAGGTTGTCACTGTTGGGCCCTTGAGCACAGACCTCAACCCTCAATTGCTCAGACTGTATACGGGTAAAAGCGTCTGCTAAATGCCGAATGTAAATGGTGTGATGGCTGGCGTGTTAAACCACAGTGACACCAAAGCACGTGTCCACTTCTAAAACCCACCTCATTTTGAACCACGTTATGTGCTCCACACAGTGTGTAACTACAGCATATAATTATAGTGTATCAATTATACAAACTGCTCCATACAGCAGTGTGCGTTTGGGAATGTGGTCTTAACCTAAAGCTCCGGCTTTACAATCCAAACTGGCTTTGTTCCTCCATTTGCGTTCCCACCGACTGTTAAGCCAAAATCCCACAACAGATTTTCCGGACTGTAATTTTATAGAATTCCGGCTTCACAACACCAGGATTTGCCCAACCGGTTAAGGTGTTAGCTGTAGTACTAACTAGTTACTCTGTAATTTAGTCATTGTGAGCTTTTAAAATTTATTTCCATCAGGGAGCAGAGAGTTCCAGTAAAATGTTATGTCTGTTATCATATTAGACACCCTATTAAGAATTATGAACCATCTTATTCACATTGACCCACTTCAAGAGTTTGGCTCTGATAACGGACAAATAGGTGTAAATAGGGCTGTGTGATATGACTAAAAAACTCAATATGCTTTTGAGAAGTGGTGATATACGATAAAATATAATGTAAACTTGAAGTACAGTTGCAGACCACCGCCTGTATTTTAGCTTATATTGTTTCAAATAAATGAGCATCAAAAAATCCCGAAAACGTTTAATATTTGAGGATACTTTGCATTGCAAAATGAAATTTCACGGTAAACAGCAGCACCCAGACCCAGATCAACCACACAGCAGCATAAAATCATAACCGCTGCGTACCTGAAGGCCACCTTATATGTTTCCAGAATATATAAATCCATTTCTAACTGCGTTTGTCCATCCAACTAACTTTTTTTAACAGCTCTCCCGTTAAAAAGCTGAAACTGTTAATTCGTTCACTAAACTGTCACAACCAATCGAGAGAGATTGAAATTCCGCCCAAAATCTGAATTCAGAAGCTCTGATTGGTTTATACATCTGTTTATCAATGCTTGAACCACGAATGAATCTCTTAAATAAAAGAATCTCTTTCACAGATGAACTAATTTATTTGTGTGAGCAAAATGAATGAATCTGTACCATAGTTAGTTATAATAATAATATAATAATAATATGTTTAAATAAATAAACAAAAATACTGACCGAAAAGGTGTAGTCTGAAGCTTTAGCTTTCATTTCTGTGTATAAGCAATACACATAATTATCAATAGAAAGAGAGAGAAAAGTAAATTATAAAATAAGAAGAAGAAGCTCCCTGATTCAATTCCAATGAATAATTCGTTTGAAAAGAGTCGTTTCGGACAGTGATTCAGTTTGCATGTGTGTGCATCGATCATGCACGAAGGAAAGCGTACCGCTTAGCCCTTTTGTGCTCCATTTTAAATGTTGTCAAATGGTGTACTGTGTATCCTAGACATACTCGATACATCGAATATGGCCATTTTTAACATTGTGTAAAAAGTAATATTGAATATATCGATATTTGCGATATACCGCCCAGCCCTAGGTGTAAATACACAGAACAATAATTAGTGGGCTGAAATCTAATGAGGTTGTCAGATTTCTAGTAAGCCAATAACCATCTTACTTCAACTTCAGATACTGGCCGCTCAGGTGGCACATCGTATTGAATCTCAGCTCTGCCTTCCGACTGGGCTGGGCGGCTGCATGAACAACGATTGGCTGTTGTTTATAGGGTTAGGGGTAAAAACTTGACACAGAAACTAAATTCTTACGCTGTGCATTCAAATTTAAGTAATTACACTTTAAGTGTGGGTGTAAACACACTTGGTAACATTTCTGAAAAGGCAGCAGTGCCTCTAAATCCGAAACCAGTGCCTGTTCCATTTCTGCCTCTCTCAGTGTTGAGTTTTCTTGCAAGGACAACACAAACAATCCTATTAAATACAAATAAAAACACCTGCCTGATCATTCTGCCGTACGACGATGTGCCCCCACTGTTCCACCACAAACACACTCACACTTGTCAGACGTCGTTTACAAAGCTGATGAGACCACTCATGGACACCATGCCATTTGTTAAGGGCAGGGTTCCACCATGTGCTGCCCATCAATCTGAACACACCCGGCCATGTAGGGACAGTAATAAGCTTTCTACCAAAAAAAACGGCCTTGTATTAATTATTAAAGACAAAAATCAACACGGTGGAGATAAAAGAAGCTTTGGAGGAAGAGGAGGGCAACCAAAAACAGCAACCAACTGGAAAACTAATACAGGAAAATCATGTCCCTGCTAACAGACTCTTCTACATCTCTACATGTATATGAGAAGTAAATGTAATGTTCTACAGTAAAACAAGTTATTCAATTCCTGAATGCCAATAACACAGATATTTATAACTAAATTATAAGAAAGCAAACATGCAAAATTCCATCTACGATTTAATCCAGGTGCTGGGGGGGGGGGGGGGGGGGGGGGGGGCACAGCAGTCTATTACACTAACCTATCACTGCTGGGATCTGGGTTTAAATCTCAGCAGGAGCTATCACCTGGCTTAAAGCCCTCCTTATGTCTGAAGGAATGGGGGGTAGTCGAAGCCCTACGATATATCGGTGCCCTGTCTGGGGTGAATTCCTGCCCTGAGCCTGCAGTATCTGGTGAATGGAATGAAATGTAATAACTGCGTCTGATGTGAGGGAGATAAAAGCTTTAGTGCTCTGTTATAAGGGAAGAACAGATTTACAGGTGCAAACATCACATCGACCTGGTCTGTATTCTCATTAAAATACTGATACAACATGACAAATGACTTAGATAATAATATAACAAGGTATTTTAGTGTATCTTCAGTCTCTACAACCAACAAACTCTATCATGGCTTGGGTGGCACGGTGGCTAAGTGGGTAGTACTGTTGCCTCACAGCAAGAAGGTCCTGGGTTCGATCCCCAGGTGGGGCGGTCCGGTCCGGGTACTTGTGTAATGAGTAACTACCGTTCCTGTCATGAATGTAACCAAAGTGTAAAACATGACGTTACAATCCTAATAAACAAATAAACTACCATGGCTCCATCACTCTGCCATGGTGATACATTTTAGATGATTTGTTTGTTCGTTTATTAGGATTTTAACGTCATGTTTTACACTTTGGTTACATTCATGACAGGAACGGTAGTTACTCATTACACAAGATTCATCAGTTCACAAGGTTATACCGTGTCTCCAGGTCACCTCACTTTCATGTCTTTGTACTGTGGGAGGAAACCCACACAGACATGGGGAGAACATGCAAACTTCACACAGAAAGGACCCGGACCGTCCCACCTGGGGATCGAACCCAGGACCTTCTTGCTGTGAGGCGACAGTGCTACCCACTTAGAACTCTCCTTCCTCCTCTGCACATCTCAAATCATCTGAACGGTGTCTATCAGGTGATGCTTACTGAAAAGGAAAGGAAAGACAAAGAGGACGTTCATGGATGCGGTGGAGAAGACGACAAGGTGAGATGGAGACAGATGATCCGCTGTGGCGACCAATAACTGGAGCATCCGAAAAAAAGATTCCTGCAAAGCTACTAATCACGTCCGGATCTACTGACCACGTCCGGATCTGAGCTACATAATAAGAATTGTTTTACTTATGTGGATTTTAATGCCATGTTTAACATGTATGAGTCATTTTATGGCAAGACCGGTATTATGTTTCTGTCTGCTTATTTTACCTTTAGAATGTCTGTAGAATATGAGCTATTTTATTTTGAGAAATGCTGGATCCATGCTTGCTGAGACTGGCTTTGCTTACTCGCAAAGATCGTCATTCAGACTGAATTCATTTTAGTTCAGATAAACTGTTTATATGCCCAATAAACTCAGCAATCTGACCGTAATTTCCCATGAGACAGTGCGCATGTGTGAAGTGGCTTTTGGTGTTAAACATGAAGAGAGCTGCAGGAACCCTGGAATAGTTCATGAGTGTATATATACATGGTTTTGATCTTTTAATCTCTGCTAAAAGAGTGTAATTACAGATGATTCTGTATAATTACTGAGAGTTTAAAATGTGAGATTTGTAGAAATCTGTTCAGATGGTCGAAAGTAATCCAAGAACTCACCAAAAAACAAATCTGCAACAGTTTAAGGTTGCCATGCAGGAAAAAAATCCCTCGTTTCAAAATCAGCACCTCGAAGCACAACCAAACTTTGCTGCTGATCACAAGGACATGTAAGTAAATGTGCTTCTATCAGTCACAGCGACCTCTTAAGTCCATGGTAGTATCAAGCTTGCTTGACTGTGGACAATGTCCAACACATTCTAGCAGATTGTATGCATCTAACATGTATACTAGAAAGATCCACCATCAGATCAACACTTAATATCTCTCTCACGCTCACATGCACGACTGTCATGAAATCCTAGTCCTAGTGTTTTGGCTTGTCAGAATATATTTTTACTAGGGCTGTCGAAGTTAACGCGATAATAACGCATTAACGCAATCTCAATTTAACGCGATTATAAAAATTAGTGCCGTTAACGCAAATTCTAGTTCATGTTGAGACTTGACTGGTAGAACAAACATTTGAATGTCGGACTTGCCACCGTTTTTCATTTGCGGTTTGTTAACATAATGTTACCGAGCGTCGTAGTGTCGTAGTAATGCACTTGCATAATAAAGAAGCTGCCAGTCCTCCATTCCCGTAACGCTAGGACGGACACTTCAAAATCCTCCTTTTGGAGTGAACTGGTTTCATTTTTGATCAATATTATTTACCATTGGCTCAGGTACATGTCGAAACAAATGCTTTGTATTTCATTGGTTTAACAGCCTCATTTGACTCCTTATAGAGCTACCACTGGCCAATCGGAGAAGGTCCGCCCTCTAAATGCTAGTCTGTGATTGGGTGGTTGAATTTCGCCCGCCCTCTCCGTTTTGTAAACACCGCTACTTGAGTCAATCACTCAGCTCTCATGATCAGGAACGCGGTGAAAATGCCAAAAAGTAAACTTTTGAGGCAGCGATGAACGGACCTAAATATGAAAAGACACAACATTTAGTGAGTAAAACAGTCATTTGTTATATAATTCTTGCTTAAATTGGTCAAAAACTCTGTTATATGGGTTCTGGATTCATTCTGTGTGTTGCAGTAGCATGTCCCCCTGTTCCTAATATGATGTCCGGCTTTTTGGGGTGTAATGTCCTCCTTTTTGTTACTATGAATCTGGCCACCCTAGTCTAAACACACTCAGTTCGTGTAGAAACGTCCATTAAACCACTGGATAGTATTACTGCCTAGTATGTGAGTGAATAAAACAGTTTTCTCTTGTCCCAGCAGTTTTTAACATCAGTACATTTAGCATAAAATGTGTTCACCATTTTAACTAACATTTCACTTAAAAATCCTTGTTTTATATAACATTTACACAGATTTTTTTAAATGCGATTAATCGCGATTAACTATATGAAATTCTGAGATTAATCGCGATTAAAATTTTTAATCGTTTCACAGCCCTAATTTTTACATGTAACTACTGATTCCATCTGTCCCATTTCCAGACTAATTCCAAAATGGGTTCTAAGCATCAGCTGGTCTTGTCCATCACACTCATTAGACTCACTAACAGTAAGTTCTGAACACCAAGGGCAGATGAGTGGCTTGTGTTAAGATCATTTAGGACTGGTATTTATGTAGATGATCTAGTTGTCAGTCAACATCCACAGAATTATCAGTTTAAAATAAATGAATTAGGCAGGATTAAGAAACAGGACACCATTCTGATGCACAACTTTGAGCCAGTATTGGTCCAAATAATAATAATACCTGGTCTCATGGGACATGGATGGAATATAATACTTCCTTTATGGGTGCCAGACCTGCACAATGGCTGTGTTCCAAATCACATACTATGATAATAAATGTCAACAGGATGCCACTTAGTGATGTATAATTTCAACATATGTGGTTTGGGACACAGCCAATGGCTTTATTTGATATGGTTCTGTAATCAGAGTCAGCGTTCACTACATACGCAGACGCTACGTTCACTCGTAACGTAAAGAAGAGTCGCAGGATGTGGTGCACAGTTATGGAGGAAAGGCGAGAAGGAACAAGAATAATGTGTTTGTGTGCAGGTGAGGTGTGGCGGCTTGATTTATGGAGCGAAATGCTGCTCACAGGTGCTTATTACAGCGCAGGTATAAAGTTTCCTATTCTTCTATTATTAAACACCACAACAGAAGCTTACTGGCAAAGAACTTAGTATTCAGAACTCAAATGGCTGCTATGATGCACAGTCCCGGATAATTTCACCAAAAATGAACAAAGGACATCTAAATATGAGGACAGGAATTTTTACTAAATTACTAGACAAAATTCTAGATTACTCTTAAAATCAGGTAACAGTCTTAGTTTGTGTTAAGACATCCACACCCACAAATATCACATAGTATTTGTGGTTATTCCAGAATAAAATGTTCAAATTTGCAGCAGCTTTAAAAAAAATCTTTACAGTTTTTGCTACTTGTCTTCCTTTTGATTCAGATCACTGCAATATAACCTTAAACTTTTGTGACTGTGGGGCCCAAATGTGGCAAAAAAAAAAGCTTTCACATAAGCCAAAAGTCAAACATTGACTTTCGTTTGTGGTCCTCAATAGTGCTACATGGCATTCTGTGCATGAGAGAATTTCTGTTGCCAAATGTGATCAAATCTTTATTCATTATTTAGCTGCATGCTTACAATACCTGTGAAAACACTGCTGGTCAATTTATTAATTCAACTGTTGTTGTCACTACTTTCACATCATCCTGCATTTTTTTCAAATAAATGCTGGCTTATCTTTTAGCTACCTCACCATTAGCCTGAGAACATGTTTTTAAAATCTTATATAAGGTGCAAGTCCAGCTATGATTTCTTCACATTTATTGCTTTAGTTGAATGAATTATTCGCAACCAATGATAAAATAAAGCAATAAGCCACGAGAGGCCGTGCATTACTGTGATTTTAGCACGGGGATGACGTTTTTAAAACTTCTTTCCCCGTGCTAAAATCATAACAGTAATGCACGGTCTCGAGTGGCTTATTGCTTTTATAAAACGGCGGTCAACATAAGATATAATAAATACAACAATGTTTAATTCATAAATGTATTTATTGTGTATAGACTTACAATAAAGCATTCTTCCGCGACGCAAAATAGTTCGATTAACAGTGTTGCTAGGCAACATGAGGGCGAAAATAACATTAATTTTTTCTATTCAGTGGCGTATTAATATGGAATGATGTGAGGTGGTCATAGGTGTGCGTTTATCGGGGATTTTACAACGGCTTCGAACGCGGCTCAGCCAATCAGATTTTAGAACCGGAACTATCCGTTTTATAACAATATTTTTACTTTTATGTTTTACCACGTTGTTCTGGTATGGTTTAGATGGGCTCAATGCAGTAACACCAGGACAGGACACCAATATTCATCACACCGCCTCGGCCAAGACATAGCCAATCATGCCTGTACATGTGTTTATTAGTTTGTGTTTATTAGGATTTTAACGTCATGTTTTATACTTTTGGTTACATTCATGACAGAAACGGTAGTTACTCATTACACAAGATTCATCACTTCTCAAGGTTATATCAAACACAGTCGTGGACAATTTTAGTGTCTCGAATTCACCTCACTTGCACGTCTTTGGACTGTGGGAGGAAACCGGAGCACCCGGAGAAAAACCAACGCAGACACGGGGAGAACATGCAAACTCAGGGATTGAACCCAGGACCTTCTTGCTGTGAGGCGACAGTGCTACCCACTTATCCACTGTGCCGCCCTCATGCCTGTACATAGATACCTGGGGATTTGAATCTTGGATCTCAGCAGTAGTGGACTAACATAATTTACCACTGCACCACCCAAGGTCATGTTTTCCACTGTACCTGTAGTATCTTAAGACACTACTCCAAAGGTAAAAGAAAAAACAAAGGTAAAATATGTTTGTTTGTTTTTTTAGAAAATATTATAATAAATTTACATTTAATGCCAGACCAAAATGGTATTATTTCTCCTCCAAAAAGCCACTATCTGCACCAAAATGTTTAACTTGCATCAGCATTCAAAACCTAACACACACATCCTCACTAGTGCTGGTCTTTGGTTTTCTCTATCATGAATAGTTTGAGTCCATGTTACAGATCTAACCGACTACTGTGACTGTTAATCAATCCAAAGCATAAACTTAAATTAAACAGCAATCTCATATAAAGGTAAAACGTGGTACTTTACTATTGAGTGATTTTACAATAAGGGACATGAGCAACCATGTTAATAAAATGCCAGAACTTCAGGTTAATGACACAGTCCTGACTACCCCAGAAAGAATTCCTAGTTCAGGGGTATTTTACTTACCCCCCAACCCCCATACAGAGGTCAGACAACCTAAATTACCACATTTAATTACTTTATTTTAAAGTCATGGACCTTTTCATGGATGCCACTTCATTGATTCATGGGAGTTGAGTCAGAATGTGCATGTTACAGACACATTAATGATATTAGCCCATTTTTATTTTCATTTCATATGTCCAGCATTTTGTTATCACTTCGTTTGCATTTAAAAACGTACTTATTTTTATGTTTACTTAAAAAGATTAACATAACATATAATCGTTCGTCAATTAATGCATGAGTATGTATGCATGTTTGGAGTCTTCATTAAGCTATAAATTTGAAAATACATTTTAGTGTAAGGAAAAAAAGAATTAGTTTTATCACTAAAACTGAATCCTTAAACAAATCTTAATTTTGAGTACAGTTCGTATCGGTATTAATTGAGAGTTTAGTTACTGTGTAGTCAGGGAAACACGGAGAAGGCCTTAAAGCCTCGGGGTGCTAGTGGCCGCCATAGCGGGGAAGGTAAGCACCACAGACTCAAACAGAGCCCGGGGCTTTGAGGCCTTTTCTAAAAGCATACAAATGTACTTAAACGGAACAGTGTTTACTTATCAAGGTCTGGTTAAGTAAATCTGCAAAATGAAGTAGATTAAGACGCTAGATTAGGGCTTTAATTTGTCAGAAGAGACCACCCACATTTACTACACACAACTGCAACAACAATGCATCTCTACAAAGTATCTCAACAGTTACAAAGCACTTCCACAACTCACTGATCAACCAGATCTACCTACATGCATGCATGAGAGGAAATGCTTTGGTTATTTTCTTACATGCAAACATATTTAAAACTAACTAGAGAAGTTTAAACAATAGGAATACAAGAGCTTTTTTTGGGAAACCCGATACTTGTTCTATAGTACGAAACTGTATTCTGTAATGGGGAATAAACCAGACAAAGGAAATGATCAAGCATTAATAAATGTTTTTCAATGCTTTATACACATTAAATGCACAATCTAATCACCTCAGATTAGTTTAACTAGCAAACAAACCAACACAAAACAATAGGGGAAACATGCAGGTTACTAAAGACGCGTCAGGAGTGAGCGCGTAAAGAAATGCGCCTTATAAATAAAACTAATTATAAGAAAACGCGCTCGCCTTAACAAAGACATTATAATGCGTGGAAGAGTGAAACACGAACACTTGAGCTTTATTGAAACATTCTGGAGGAAAAAGGAGGCTTACCTTATCTTATCTTCTCCAATGAGAATCCCGATCATGCAACACAAAGAAGTCCAAAACGCAGCGGCTTTTCCAAATCTACCAAGCCTCCTTCAAGCATCCAAGTGGAAAAGGTTTTTCTCTGTGCAAAAAAAAAAAGCCTCTCAGAGCGAGTGGGTCATAAAAAGCACTGGATCCTAAACTGCTCTCATTGTTGGAGAAGAATCCATGAGATGTTTCCAGTGCGCCCTGGATTGGTGGAGCGCAGTCCGAGCCCCGCTGTGCGTCTGAATAGTGCTGATGAATGAATGAATGAGGGACGGTGTTCTCACAACACACACAGAGAAACCGAGCCAAATGAACAACGTGGAGAAGAACGAGTTTAGAGTCCTTTACAACATGCACACGAGTTCGGGTGGATTAAACAAGCCCGTCCACAAGCAGCACCAGACGCGCTGGTTTGTTTGGTACGTGCGCTCTGCGTTCTCAGTCCCGCACCGAATCCATTTCCTCCCAGGATCAGTTACTCCTCTGTTATTCCTATTTCCGTCTCCGTTCATTCAAACCAGAGTTTCTGGGGCTGATGGCTGTAGTGACTACGCCCCGAACCTCGCTTCTCCTCCCCCATGTTCCTGCTCCCACCACACATCAGCCCTCCCTAAATCTGAGCTTCGATTCCTCCTGAGTCGACTCCTCTCTACATTTACATTTTCAGCATATAGCAGATTTTTTATCCAAAGCGACTTACAGTACTGTGACAGTATACTGTCTAAGCAATTGAGGGTTAAGGGCCTTGCTCAAGGGCCCAACAGCAACCCCCTGTGGTGGGGTTTGAACCGGCAACCTTCTGATTACTGGACCAGTACCCTAATCACTAGGCTACTGCCCAACTCCTCTCTACATTTACATTTTCAGCATATAGGGCAGACACTCTTATCCAAGATGACTTACAGTACTGTGACAGTATACAGTACTGTCATCAATTGAGAGTTAAGGGCCTTGCTCAAGGGCCCAACAGTGGCAGTGGTGGGGCTTGAACCAGCAACCTTTCGATTACTAGTCCAGTACCTTAACCACTAGGCTACAGCTGTCCTCTCTAACAGGTTCGTCATGCCTGAATTTATAGAGAAAACGAATCATTCCAACTATAAGTTTGTCCAATTCATGTCTAAATTGACTCTTAACACGTTCGTCATGCGTGACTCTGGAGATTCAATTACTCATCAAATATTTCTTTAAATGAATCGTTCTGAGAAATCAATTCGCATAGAGAATGACTCCCCAAAAAGTTGAGCGTTTGTTAACACACACTTTGGTTACATTCATGACTGGACAGGTAGTTATTTATCTCATTACACAAGATTTATCAGTTCACAAGTTTTTAATGTCAAACACAGTCATGGACAATTTTCTATCTTCAATTCCCCTCACTTGCACGTCTTTGGACTGTGGGAGGAAACCGGAGCTCCCGGAGGAAACCTACACAAACACGGGGAGAACATGCAAACCACACAGAAAGGACCCGGATTGCTCCACCTGGGAAGCGAAATCAGCGCAGTGCTACCCATTGAGCCACCAGGGAATCCTGAGTTCTAATCCGACTCTTACCAAGTTCGTCATGCATGATCGTTCTTAAGACACTAGACCAATCGTTCTGAGAAATGGCACGGTGGCTCGGTGGGTAGCACTGTCGCCTCACAGCAAGAAGGTCCTGGGTTCGATCCCCAGATGGGGCGGTCCGGGTCCCTTCTGTGTGGAGTTTGCATGTTCTTCCCGTGTCTGTGTGGGTTTCCTCTGGGTGCTCCGGTTTCCTTCCACAGTCCAAAAACATGCAGCCAGTGGAGACTGAATTTTCCCATAGGTACCTGGCCGCTAGGATGGACAAACCAGTGCATTGTAGTGCCGGTCTTAAGCCCGGATAAATAGGGAGGGTCGTGTCAGGAAGGGCATCTGGTGTAAAAACTGTGCCAAATCAATAATGCGGATCACGATCCGCCGGCGACTCTTAACGGGAAAGAAGCTGAGGAAATTGATTGAATCGTTCTGAGAAATCAATTCACTCAGAAAATGACTCTCACCACTGTACACATCCATGAATCCTCAAAGAGTTGCTTGAACCAATCATTTGTCATGGATTCATTTAAAATGAGTCGCTTTATCAAAATGGATTCTTCCAAATGATCATTCTGAGACTCATGAGAGTCGATTAGAATCTAGACTATTACCACATCAGTAATTTATTAATCCTCAATGACTCGGCTCATTACAACCTGAACAAACCGATTCCCACCGTTAATTGTTCTCAACACTCATTCCTTTCAGGCTTGAGCCGATTTCTCGTAAAGGATTCTACCAAATGAGAAATCTTAGGAGTCTGGAGAATGGCTTATGCCAAGTTTGTGGTGTGACTTTAAAGATTCAGCTCCTACTAAAAGATTATTTTAGGTGAAACTTGCCTCAGTTGAAGTTTCAGTTCATTCCAGAGCTGTTCAGTGGGGCTGAGGTCAGGGCTCTGTGCAGGACACTGGAGTTTCTTTAAATCGAGGTTTTCTTCATGAAAAACTTTGCTTTGTGCACAGGGGCAGAGTCATGCTGAAACAGAAAAGGACCTTCCCTAAACTCTTGCTGCAAAGTTGGAAGTATAATTTCCTTTATATAATTTATTACACCTATTAGCAGTTATTGTGGCAGAAACACATGAATGCAATAATTAGAACGGGTGTCCCAATACTTTTGTCTATATAGTGAAAACATGATATAGCAGATCACTGGGACCGTCGACCACAACTGCACAGCAGATTTTCTCCAGATGTTAGAAAAATATGGCACAGACCGCTCCATATTTACTTGCCTTCACGCAGGAGCATTTAGAAGCAGCTAATCCACCTTCTGCAGATAGCACAAACATACTAAGAACATGCAAATGTCCTCATGGGTTCTCAGGTTTCTGTGCGGCACACGTAGTTTCTTCCTCCAGCTGTGCACAATGTGATTAGCAGATCAGAATATGAAACCCCAGCACGGCAACCTGATCCCCACACTCGAGCGGTTCAAATCCTTCCAAAAATGTGCTTCCAAGCCAGGTAGAACCTGTTCTGTATTATTAATTTTCCAAGAATGTGCCACTTTCTATAAGGAACCGTTGGTGTGAGAGCGGCTTGCGTTCGAGCGCTGAATGGCTCGTTTGTATTTCAGTCACAGTCGCTCCAGAGTTACTGGCACAAAGATGGAGGTCAAGAAAAGTCTGTGCTGTTTAAAATTCTTACACACAACCAGCCTCTCTCTCTCTATATAAGAAACATTACTGACACCTCTGCATCTAGAACCTCATGCAGCCTCCAATCACAGACGTAATGCTTGATTAGATCCAGAGCAAGAACTCCCCCACACCCCATCAGTCCTGATCTCTGCAGATCCTCCAGGCTTGTAGCTCAGGAGACTGGGATGCCCGGGACAAAAGTTCAGTTCTGAGCTCACTGAACCACTCCGGTATGGTTTCAGGCACAGGTTCTGGATTATTGGCCAGGTTCAGCTTCCTGTTAAAGGCGGCATTATTTTGATTTCAAATCTCCTTGTACTTCCTGGAGTTCATGACGCCATGTACATGCCACAGGGATTCCAGAGCAGCCAGAAGGTCTGGTCTAGAATCTAGAAAACTCAAAAGCTTCATGTTTGTGTGTAGGTCTTTTCTGGCAGTAGTTTGTTTGCAAGGTGGTGGTAATTCATGGTAGCTTTAAAGACCAGGAGACCCCAAATTACCACCAGCTCCAGCTGTGATCCTTGACATGTTTTGCCTCTTGTAGATGCTTTTATCTACACAAGTAAGTGAAGGTTAAAGGTCCTGCCTAACTGTGCCAAATCAATAGTGCGGATCACGATCCACCGGCGATTCCTAACGGGAGCAGCCGACGAAACAGAGAGAGATTTTAATCAGTCAGGTGATTAATTTCTCTTTCCTGATTACTAGTCTACTTTTAAACTGCTAAATTACCAAGTCTCTTATGTTTATATGAATGTTTGTTTGTTTATTAGAATTTTAACGTCATGTTTTACACTGTGGTTACATTCATGACAGGAACGGTCGTTACTCACCACACAAGTTTCTTCAGTTCACAAGGTTATATCAAACACAGTCATGAACAATTTAGTGTCTTCAATTCACCTCACTTGCACGTCTTTGGACTGTGGGAGGAAACCGGAGCTCCCGGAGGAAACCCACACAGACACGGGGAGAACATACAAACTCCACACAGAAAGGACCCGGACCGCCCAACCTGGGGTTCGAACCCAGGACCTTCTTGCTGTGAGGCGACAGTGCTACCCACTTAGCCACCGTGCCGCCCCTTATATGAATGTAACGTCAATAACTGCAGCACACGTTGTCGTTTGTTATTATTTTTAATTCCAACAGTTCCTTTTTTAATGTCACAAAACAAAGGAGTATTTAACACGACTTTACAGGTTCCTTCGGTGGCGCTAACCATCTCACCTTTTTAAAGAGGAAGATAAAATAATTTACACGTCGTCCCATATCTACAAATAAAACCCATGAAAAAACTAAAGCTTTACATAGAGGAACATATAAACATGGCACAGTGTCTATATTACACACTTGGACAAAATAAGAATAATAATAATAATAAAGAATTTAATGCAGACAGTAGTTTGCACAGGCTCCGGTTCATTTCATTCTTTGTGCATTTTACATGAAGTGTAAACAGAAGTGGAGATGCAGGGAAAAGAAAGATACAGTGATGGAGAGAAAGAGAAAGAGAGAGAGAGAATGGAGAGAATAGAAGAAAAGATGGAGAGGAAAGTAGGAAGGGTGAAACTGAACTGGAAGGAGAGGAGGAGGAACTGGTGAGGATATGAAAGTTAAAGCTAAAGAGAGTAACAGGAGCATCATTTCTCCACCTGAGTTACACAGTAGTTATTCACCCACTTCCCAAATAAACAAAAAATATCCCCTCATACCCATGAACCTTTGCTGTAGAACAGAAACTGGACACCAGTTAGATGACGGACGTTGGTTTTACAGGCTACCGAGACTGAAGAGACGTTTTCTCACTATAGTGTTGAATGAATTAGATTCTCCTGCTGGAAGCTTCCACCACAAACACTTGTGAGCTTCTCAAAGCTGAAGGTACATTTCCATCCACACGATCATCTGATAACTGCACGCGATCAGATTTCACCAACAATCCAATCAACAGCTTCAGGTGCGATCAGATAACGGCAAATCAATCACGTTTCCTTCACTAATGAGGCCAAACGTAGTTATTTTACTGTAGTGAGGTGGTAGCATCACGGCTTTTAAATAAAACACCGCTTACATACTGAAGTATCGTGTTACCCCAGAGGTTCGGTGTGAGCAAATCATTTTCATACTGGAACGACCAGCTACAGGTGACGTCCCTTCACTGCCCTACACAATATGTTCAGCAACAAGCCTTAGTATGCAGTACTGAACTTACCACTATTTTTTAAATCTATTTGCTTAATAAGATGTCAAAATGTTGCCAAAACTCTGGTACTGGTGTACTGACCGGTGGTGAGGTCAGTCAGTAGGTTACACTAGGTGGACATCAGACACTCACTCACTGTCTTAACTGCTTATCCAATTAAGGTCGCGCGTTACTGAAGCCTATCCCAGCTTTTCAGTGTCTCCAATTTACCTGACTGCATATTTTTGGACTGTGGGAGAACATGCAAACTCTGCACATAAAGGACCCTGACCGCTCCGCCTGGGGATCGAACCCAGGACCTTCTTGCTGCGAGGCGAGTATCCCAGTATCCTCCAATTTATATTAAAGGCATTTAGCAGACGCTTTCATCCAAAGTGACTTATAATTATGACCGAATACAATTGGAGCAATTGAGGGTTAAGGGCCTTGCTCAGGGGTCCTACAGTGGAGGGGCTTGAACTGGCAACCTTCTGATTACTAGTCCGGTATCTTAACCATTGAACTACCACTTAGAATTAAATCCAGGTTGCTTTGTTACTCATGAGATCTTGAAGCTATCAGATACTGGTGTGATTATCAGTGTGGATGTAAATGCACCCTGTGTGGAAGAGCCGTGGATCCCTGGCCGAGGGGAGAGAAGATCTTCACAGCGTTTCCTCTAAAACACGACATGACGTTAGATAAAACATCTCCGAACAGAAACGAGTCCTCAGCACGGACAGCAATACAGTAGTGCCTGCTGCAGTAGTGATGCTGTGGTGCAAAGCTAGTGACCGCTGCATTAAGCCTGGTTTATGCTTCCATCTGTACAGACTTCAGGAGGGTGGGTGTTGAGGGGGGGGGGCACACTGCGATTCCAGTCAGAGAGCAGAAGTGACCGACGACCCTGTTCAGTGGGAACCGGTCATCGTTATTCATTTATTATTATTTATTTAGGATTTTAACGACATGGGTTTTACACTTTGGTTACACAAGATTCATCAGACAGTCATGGACAATTTTGTATCTCCAATTAGCCTCACTTTCACGTCTCTGGACTGTGGGACGAACCCACACAGACACGAGGAGAACACTTCACACAGAAAGGACCCAAACTGCTCCACCTGAGAATCAAACCCAGGACCTTCTTGCTGTGAGGCGACAGTGCTACCCATCGAGCCAGTCATAGTTGGCAGCATCCTGTTAGCCTACTAAACTCCTACTGTTCTGGGCTGCTCAGGTGGCATCGTATCGAGTCTCAGCTCTGCCTGCCGGGTGGGCTGAGCGGCCACATGAACAATGATTGGCCTGTTGTTCATACAGGGGTCGGATATTAAGCCGGATAGGGACTCTAATGACTGATGCAACTACGACCTCTGCTGGCTGACTGCTGACACCTGCACAGAGACGGGAAAAGCGTGCTCTCAGGGTGTGTCTCTCCGTACACAGACGGCTGCTGCCCACGTGTCGGAGGGGCCGTGGGTTAGCTTTGTTCTCCTCAATCAAAGCATTGGTGGAGAGGAAGCATGACGCAATCGGGGAATTGGACGCCCTGTTCCGATAAACCCTGAACCCACAGAGAGATTTCTGAAGTGCATTCGGAGAAGCACTTGATGTAGAGCGTTCGGCAGGTCTGAACAAGCTCTTACTGATGTTCTGATCCGGGATCTCTCCAAGCTTTCGTTTGCTGGTTTCATGGATCTCCAGGAGCACTTTCGGAGCATTTTACAGACCAGACTGAAGAATCTTCTATCATTTATAGGCAGACGCCTTTTATCCAAAGTGGCTTACAGTACAGCGACAGTCTACAGTCTGAGCAATCGAGGGTTATGGGCCTTGCTCAAGGGCTGCTACGCTACGACTTGCCCATCAATCGTTCTGATAAATGATGAACAATCATTTCTAACGTTCGTTGTGTATTTAAAAGACTTCTGACAGAGAAATCACAGTATTTAAGATCCAACAGCTCTTTAGATGTTCTGGACAATCTGGATTCTCCAGGGTTTGATTCAAATGGCTCAAATAAGCACCGAACGCTCTACGCTGTCTGACGTTTGATGTATGCGGCTCTATAAGCAGCTCTGATGGAGCGTATGTGCTAGACTGAAGCTTTTTAGTGTCAGAACGCCAGCTGAAGTATAAACCAGGCTTAACTTGCTGTGCGTGTCTTTCTTTCCGCTATAAAGACGAAGCAACAAACCCCCCGACCGCTCTTTTAACTCAGAGTGTCCGTTCACAAAACAAAGATCAGCTACGATTATAACAGTAATGCAACACGGTTACTAGAGACCCCGTAAATATCGCAGGAGTCGCAGTGCAAAAGAACCTGAACGACTTCCGTCTGAAAGCCGCGTAAGGCGAGCAGTGGTGGGTTTAGCGAACACAGGTGCATCGTGGGATCCTGAATTCCAACCGAAAAACCCTTTTTAACCTGGACGAGGTGGATGCGAGAGTAGATATAGAGGAGGTAAAGTGCTGGGATCCTTCAGAGCAGAGTCATTTCCACAGCTGGTCCTATGAGACCTCTTGTTCCTTCAGCGTTTCTTCTGTCTGTTCCTTCCACTGAGCATCAGCATCACGTTCTTTAATCCATCCACCGTTTCTTACCTTCATTTATCCTCTCAAAATAAAACAAACGAACCGAAACGTTCCACCTGATCTAACATACACACATGCGTGAATCTCCGCTCACGTTCCTTCTTTCTCTTCTTTTCCTTCCCGTACACGAAGGTGCTGAAGGTTCTTCCGTCCTCTGTCCCGCTTCCAGAGGTGGACGACAAGAACGACACGCAGAATTTCGCCCGTTCTGTTTCCTCCCGAAAGCAAAGCATGCTGGGATTGGAGGTGAGGCTACATAATATGCACGAGGCAGCTGATATGCTGGTCCCCTAGTTCTGAATGTGTGAAATCTCTCGGATCAGAATCCTGTCGAGTGGATCTCGGGCTGAGCCGGTTCTGTCGGACCTCCTTCTTTACCTGTGATGTCCGGGAGACACAGAACCACGTCACAGTTATTCAATCAGAAGACAATAATACAGCAATAATTCATTCAAATAAAGGTTTTTTTCTATTTTATTTATGCATTTTCTCCCTGATTTAGCGTAGTCAATTTGTCTCCCCCTGCTGGGGGATCCCTGATTGCAGTCAAGGTGGGTTTATTGCAGTTTACGACCTCCCCTGACCCACGCACAGCCCTTAGCGGAACCCTTTTTCACCCATGCACAAGCGCCTCTCTATCTGCCAATCAGGGTCCTTACACAGCGTTTAAAGACCCCACCCACATAGTCCGGTCAGCCCTCCCTAGCAGAGACGTGTCTGCTGCAGGCACTGCCGATTATGCCCGCTAGATGGCGCCCAGATGACCGGTGACAATGACTAGTTTTGAACTGAGGAGTGTTCACTGGCAGTGAAATGCTTTCGTGACTGCTCGCCCACAATAGTAATTACTGCATTACTCTTGGTACCTGCTGACTGGGACTCTGCTTATTGCATTGACTACCAGTCCAGTACCAGGTGGATCAGGTCCCAGATCAGGTCTGGCATAAACAACACCTCATTTAAAGAAGCTAAATTAAAGAAAACACCCAGCATGGATGTTTGGCTAATGTGTTAGGTCACCACAAGCCGGCTGAACAGCCTACAAGCCCTTCACGTATGCATGGAACAGTGGTAGCCTAGTGGGTAGAGCTTTGGACTATCAATTGAACATTTGAGAATTTGAATCCCTGCGCTCTGACCCCAGCTTCCAAATAAGCTTAGATATGCGAAGAAAGAATTTCGTTCCACTGCACACCTGTATATGTAAATATAATGAATACAGGCATAGTCAGGGTCAGCTACTGAACGGCACCCCTGGAGCTGAGAGAGTTAGGAGCCTTGCTCAAGGACCCAACACTGGCTGCATGGGCCCCTGCATGGCAGAGCTGGGATTCAAACTCTCAACCTTTAAACTGATAGCCCAAAACTCTACCCACTAGTCTACCACTGTCCCATACCACTGCCATTAGCCTTACATTCTTTAGTCCATACAGTACTACCACTGTTGATTTACCAGGTTAATTTCATGTGAGAAAGCAGACGGGTCATCAGATGACCGTGATACTGAAAAGAACCTGATGCCTGTGAGGGTCTGTGATCTTGTGGGGCTGTTTTTTCTACTAAGCCCCTGGTATACCAGGACCATTTCAAATCAAAATCTGTCTGCCTCTGTCAGGAAACTTAGAAACAGGTCGTCAGGGCAGGACAGTGATCCAAAACATACGTCCAGATCAACACAAAACTGGTTGCTTCCATGGCCGTCAGTAAGACCGATCCTAAAGAGGAAAAATACCTACAGATTTATATGAGAGAAATAAAAACGTGTCGCCCCGTAACGAGTGTGAAACACTGAATGGTTTTAATAATGGGTCGTTAGCTTAACTGGGTCGTTTGTGTGTAAATGGGTTTAAAACAATGAACCGCTGCGTCAGGTCGGCACGTGTGAACGACACAACGTCCACTCAGTGAAGGGAAGTGTGTATTCACACAGAAGAGTGTACGAGTCTCTGGAGCTGTTCTGAAATGTAAAATCGTTCTTCTCAGCTGGTGAGGGTGGTGTCTAACACCTCAGTCTCAAATGGATAAAAGCTACATCATTTCATACTCAGAAGTGATTTGGTTATACAGTAGATATAACTTGATATATAAACTACAAAAGTACTGGGACATCACTTCTAATGATTGAATTCAAGTGTTTCAACCACAACAGTTGCTAACAGGTGTTTGTTTGTTCAATTCTTAACGACATTTCAGCTGCTCTGCTTATTATTATGGCTGATGGCTGAATAAAAGGTTCCATCCATCTTTAAAAAGTCAGAGTCAACATGTTTTTGGTCTCCCTTCAGCAGGTTTGTATGTTTGTTTATTAGGATTTTAACGTCATGTTTTACACGTTTGGTTACATTCATGACAGGAACGGTAGTTACTCACTACACAAGATTCATCAGTTCACAAGGTTATATCGAACACAGTCATGGACAATTTAGCGTCTCCAATTCACCTCACTTGCACGTCTTTGGATTGTGGGAGGAAACCGAGCACAGGGAGAACATGCGAACCACACAGAAAGGACCCGGACCGCCGCACCTGGGGATCGGACCCAGGACCTTCTTGCTGTGAGGCGACAGTGCTACCCAGTACATACAGTAGCCTAGAGTTTGAGGTACTGGACTAGTAAACAGAAGGTCGCTGGTTCAATATCCACTACTGCCAGGTTGCCACTGTTGGGCCCTTGAGCAAGGCTCTTAATTCTCGATTGCTTAGACAGTATACTGTCACAGTACAGTAAGTTGCTTTAAATAAAAGCGTCGGCATGGGGAGAACATGCAAACTCCACACAGAAAGGACCCCGCTCGCCCCACCTGGGGATCGAACCCAGGACCTTCTTGCTGTGAGGCGACAGCGCTACCCACTTAGCCACCGTGCCGCCCCCTTTAGCAGGTAGTTATGAGGGAGGATGGTGTCCTGTAGGGCATCTTGTGTAAATGATTTGTTCCCATCGTTCTCTGGGTTTTGAATTCTGTCTGTTATTATAGTTGGATGGATCTTGTAGTGTGATGAGCTGTAGTGAGGTGATCAGAGTATGGCCACCACTGTAGCTGATTCTGTGGAGGGTGTTCCTGTTAAAGCTGTAAATGTATGCTGTGTGTTTAGGAACCCACCATCTCCCGCTCCTCTGTCTATAGATGGCGTCCTGCTGACGGAGGCAGGCGTGTGGATGTGCTCGTCTGCATTGGGACTGATGGACTGTGACGTCGTCTCTGCGGTCTGCATCATTCTGTAATGGTCTACCTCGATCTCCTGTGGGGTGATAAAAGCAGACAGAAACACCACATGACTTTCTCATCCTATAAATCCTGAAGGAAACGATCAGATAAACACTTAAACCGACTCAAATTCACTTTAGCACAGGGTGCAGATACAACCAGGCTGATATTCACTTATTAGGATTTTATTGTCATGTTTTACACTTTATTTACATTCATGACAGGACACGAAGTTATTTATTACACAGGATTCATCAGCTCAACACAGTCATGGACAATTTTGCATCTCCAATTCACCTCACTTGCACGTCTTTGTACTGTAGGAAGAAAGGAAACCCACACAGACATGGGGAGAACATGCAAACTCCACACAGAAAGGATTCTGACTGCTCCACCTGGGAATCGAACCCAGGAGCTTCTTACATTTACATTTTAGCAGACACTTTTATTCAAAGAGACTTATAATATCCAGTCTAAGCAATTGAGGGTTAAGGGCCTTGCTCAAGGGCCAGTGGTAGGACTTGAACCAGTGACCTTCTACTTACTAGTCCAGTACCTTAACTAGGGCTGTCGCGGTGAAAGAATTTCCCCTTGCGATATTCAGCCTGTCTCAATATCGCGGTATGCGGTGATATTTTTTTTTTTGAAAATTACTTAATTGATCTGGATTTTAGAGCTATATAAACAAGCTTTATTGTTAGGCTATGATTCGGTATATTATTGCTTTATAATGACAAAGATGAGGCAGCTTTAAGACCAATGAAATGCGTGTTTAATGTTAAATACAGAACAGAGCTAAGATGTGCGTCTTTTCTCTATTAAAAAAGGTTTAAATTTAGCTTCTAGCCTCGGCTAGATATACACTGTGAAACGGAAAAAAAAAAGAGTTTAGGCTAAATATTTTAAACGCACAACTAATCAAAATATGGTAAAAAAAAGAAATAAAATAAAGAATAAAGTCTGTAAGAGTTTAAACCTGCGTTATCATGCGCGCTAGAAGAACCAACATGTTCACCTGATGTGGTTTAGAGAGGATCTGAGTGGGGTAGAGATGTTCCCGACGTTACCGTTGTTGCACTAATACACACGTGTACTGATCCTGCATGCGACTTTACACAGCAAAGCAAATCTAGCCTGGTTATCGCGCCACTATTAACCATCTATTTAGTAGGTATAATTAACATAACAATATATACTACATTGTAAGTTATTATTCATTTCAATACATTTTTATTCAACGAAAAAATACATTTAAATCATTCCAGCAAGCCAGCAAGAGAATATTTGCAGGCTGCACTGCCATATTAACCGTCATTAAGTGTTTTAGTACGCCAAGGCTGTTTGAATATAGTCTAAATTACAAGTATTTTATTGAGTGTGAACTCAATTTAATCATTAATAAACTTGCCTATAATTCATGTTGCGATTGTTTACATTTTAAAACACAAAGCCTGACGCTCAACAGCAACACATGCGAACAGGTTGCGGGAAAATGTCGCTCTTAGCTCATTTTCATTATGAATTTATTTAACATTTATTACGCCCGAATGTAAGCGTATAAAACAAGATGGACCCTGCAACAAAAAAAAAAAAAAAGAGAAGAAAGAAAGAAAGAAAAAACGTGAACACCGCGGTGTTGCGGTTGCTTGGCATGCCCTGCGGTTGGCTGGTCTATACCGCGTTATTTCAAAATTGCGGTTAGCGCGACAGCCCTGACCTTAACCGCTACCCGCCGAGCCACCCTGGCTGGTATTAACATTCATTTTTTTACCACATTGAGCAGAATCCTTTATACAAAGTGATTTACAGTTGTACACAGATGAAGTGCAGGCGTAAGACATAAGGGTCTTGCTCAGGGGTCCAATAAGGGCAAGTCGGCTGTGAAAGGGCTTGAACCAGCAACCTTCTGATCACTGGTCCAGTACATTAACCCACTGAGCAATCACCGCCCTTGTTATGAAGGTGGTGCCTGTGAGGTAAGACATAACATTTAAACCACCTCACTGTCCATTTTATCAGCTCCACCTACCATATAGAAGCACTTTGTAGTTCTACAATTACTGACTGTAGTCCATCTGTTTCTCTACATGCTTTGTTAGCCCCCTTTCACCCTGTTCTTCAATGGTCAGGACCCCCACAGGACCACCACAGAGCAGGTATTATTTAGGTGGTGGATCATTCTCAGCACTGCAGTGACACTGACATGGTGGTGGTGTGTTAGTGTGTGTTGTGCTGGTATGAGTGGATCAGACACAGCAGCACTGCTGGAGTTTTTAAATACAGTGTCCACTCACTGTCCACTCTATTAGACACTCCTACCTAGTTGGTCCACCTTGTAGATGTAAAGTCAGAGACGATCGCTCATCTATTGCTGCTGTTTGAGTCGGTCATCTTCTAGACCTTCATCAGTGGTCACAGGACGCTGCCCACGGGGCGCTGTTGGATGGATATATTTTTGGTTGGTGGACTATTCTCAGTCCAGCAGTGACAGTGAGGTGTTTAAAAATCTGATCCACTCATACCAGCACAACACACACTAACACACCACCACCATGTCAGTGTCACTGCAGTGCTGAGAATGATCCACCACCTAAATAATACCTGCTCTGTGGGGGTCCTGACCATTGAAGAACAGGGTAAATTTTAACCTGCAGCTCTAAATGCAGCAGCTGTATGTAAACCCGACTGTGATCTGTTTCCACTTTACCCTCAGCTGATGCAGCTTTTTCTGCAGCTCCTCAATCGTTTGAAAGATCTCATCCACGTTCTTGATGAGGCACCGCCGTACCCCAGACCCTGACCGGCTGAGCCCCTCCGCTGTCTCCTGCTCTTCCTCCTCCTCCTGCTGTAAGGACACCGGCGTCTCTTCTGGAGCCTCGTCCGTGCTGCTCTCTTCTGTGAGAGCGCCCATCTGGTCAGTGGGCATCACCAGGTAGAAGATGTTTCCTAAAGCAGACGTGTATACAGTGTGTACATTCAGTTGTTTAAAAATAAATAACAAAAATAAAAAAGCCAAAGTGGTATATCATGCTAGCCCACTGCTGCTGAGATCAGGGGTTCGAATCTCAGTGGTGCTATCGGCCAGTTGGGCATCTACACAGACATAATCAGCCATGTCTGAGGAAGAGGGGGCGGCAAAGCTGAAACAGTCCAGCTATTGGGAGAAGAATTAAGGTCCTAAGCCTGGATAGAAATACGAGGGTTGTGTCAATTACACAAAAACTGTGTCAGATCGGCTATAAGGACCATAAAACATGCAAAAAAAAATTAATAAATAAGAAAAACAAGTACTGGGTCACTAAAATAAGTTAGGAAAAAATATTGCTGGTTATATCGAACACAGTCATGGACAATTTAGTGTCTCCAGTTCACCTCACTTGCACGTCTTTAAACAATGGGAGGAAACCGGAGCACCCGGAGGAAACCCACACGGACACGGGGAGAACATGCAAACTCCACACAGAGAGGACCCGGACCGCCCCACCTGGGATCGAACACAGGACCTTCTCGCTGTGAGGCGACAGTGCTACCTACTAAGCCACCGTGCCACCCATCATGATAAAGGTAAAGAAGCTTCTTTGATTTCACTGGGACAAAACGATTATTGAAGTATCAAATTGAAACTTCTACAGAACCACATCAAACACCCTAATGATCCACCAGGGGGAAGTTCCTGAAACCACAACTCATCTTCAGAGTGTGTAGCACTATAGAGTTTACAATGTGCCACTACAATCGGTAAGAAAAAAGAGAAACCAGATGTCACATCTACACCTCAATAATTAAAAACGTTTTTTTTTTCAACTTTATTGATGCACTTTCTCCCATTTTCTCCCAATTTGCTCCTGATTGCAGTTGAGTTGAGTATATTTCTGCTCACGCCTCTCCTGCTCAGCGGAACCCCTCTTCACCCATGCATTCTGCACAGGCGAAAAAATGCTTCATTTTGCTCTAAAAATAATTCAAAGTCAATTTGAATTTTTGAATGTCAGAGTCAATAATTTTTTTTTTATTATCTATTTTTTCCCACTTTTTCCCCCCAACTTTTATCCCCATTCTAATCGTGTCCAATTACCCTGATTGAGTCCTCTATACTGATTCGACCCTTTGCCGCCGACTGAGGACAGCACTCGGCTGACTCCGGCACGCAGTCAGTACAGCCGGCATTTTTCACCCGCACGAGCCGAGTTCATACACCGAGAGGGCCACACCCCCCTCGATGTTATTCCTCAGCCCTGTGCAGGCGCCGTCAGCCAACCAGCAGGGGCCGCAGTCGCACCAGTTATGAGGACCAATGCTCCGACTCTACCCCTAACCCTGAACAACAGCCAAACGTTGTTCATACTGCCGCCCGACCCGGTCGGAAAGGCAGAGCTGAGTTTCGATACGATGTATCTAGAAACCCGACTCTGGTGCGCTAGCGTACTTCACCGCTGCGCCACCTGAGCGGCTAATTTAGAGTCAAATTTTAAAAAACTTACTTTAAATTGTAATTACATTTTATGCACCATTTTAAAGATTTGCTCAGTTATACATATTAGAAAAAAGAATGTTAATTGTGCCATAAGTTTTGGGACATGCCACATTTTACGTTTTCTTGACAATGTCTTGAACTGAGCTAATAAACAGTAACTGCATAAAGCACTGATGAGCCAAAACATTAGAACCACCCGTCTAACATGCTGTCAAAAGCTCCGATCTGACGAGACATGGACTCCACAAGGCATCTGAAGTGGTCATGTGGAGTCCTGTGGAGCATTAGCTGTAGGTTCTTTATCTTCTGTACATTGTGAGGTGGACCGTATATATTAGGATGTGCATGTGCCTGGTCGTCCAAGATCGTGCCCATTGTGGGTGCTTTTAAGAGTGGACAGGACTGGCATGGGCAGCCACATTACATTTATACAGCATTCAAGTCCTCTGCCATCAGAGACCATGGTCAGTGGCTGCTCAATGCCTGCTGAACTACCATCAACCGGGCATTGGATAGATTCCTCACCCTCACATGCACAATTGTGATGTAATATACAGCACCATGAACAGTTCTGGGGTGGTCCTAATGTTCTGGCTGAATGATTTGAAGCGTTTGCAGTGACTTTAATCCTGAAAGACCTGCAGGAGCATCTCACTCATTCCTACTGAGGCAACGTCTGAATAAAACCACTGAAGGAATCGTCGTGAATCTGTGGATGAGCGTTTGTTGATCCCACCTTTTGATTCAGAAGGTTGGTCGGCGGTGACATCAGGGATGTCATCAGGAATAGAGGAAGAGCCCACACCCATAGCTGTGCACCGAGGACAGGAAGAGAGAGAACAAGTGTGTGAATGCGTGCATGTGTGTGTGTGTGTGTGTGTGGTGAGGGGAATAATGAGATCACAGTGTGTGTTAGAAGTGTGCAAAATAGGATGCAGATGAAAAAGCGGTGCAGGAAGTTTGTGTGAGAATGTCAGCGGACGTGTGTGAGAGTGTGTGTGTGTGTGTGTGTGAAGGGGGGTGAGGAGAGGCAGGAAAGAAAGAGGAGATTTAAATCACATTAGTTTCATCACAACTGCTCTGAGCACGTGCAAAGAGACGAGAGAGATCGAGAGAAGAGAATAGAGAGGAAAAAAATCACAAATTAATTAATGATCTTTTCAATTAATATGTACTCCTCACACACACACACACACACACACGTTACAAGTTAAATCAAAGGTGTTACAGTTAATGACACAGTAATACCTGTGTGATTAATGCTGTTTCATTTCTTTTAGAGCTCAACATTTCATCCTGTACATTGATTGGCTGTGTCTGGGTGGGGAGGGAGGAAGGTTAAAGCCTCACAGTGGACTGGAGTGTCCAGAATATTCCTGCCTTACACTTAATGGCTCTGTTCGAAAACCTAGTGAGCTGCCTTGCTGTCTGATGCCTACTACACAGGCAGCTGCCTCAGTAGAGAGGATTCTAACAAGGCATCGACTTTAGTCAGGTTATTCGGATACGCTACTTGGACAGTGATGCCAGCGATTCCGTCGGTCTTCGCTTACAATGCTAACACAGTGAGCATGTTGGACGAGAAGGCGTGGCTCGCAGTCTCCGCTCTAATTCATCCCAAAGGTTGTTCTATCGGGTTGTTCTGCAGGCCAGTCAAGTTCTTCCACACCAAACTCGCTCGTCCACGTCTGTATGGACCTTGCTTTGTGGAGCGCAGTGATCAGAATATGTTCTCACCTTTTCTAACCAGCTGAACCATCGGTGAGTTAGCATCAGCTTCCATAATCTGGTTCTGACTCTGACTGAAAATGACCCGCCCCGTCATTTCATTTTACGTGGCCTCTATCACTTGGTGGCTGAGTTGCTGTCGTTCCCAATCGCTTCCACTCTGTTATAACAGCACTGACAGTCGACTGTGGGATATTTAGTAGTGAGGAAATTTCACGACTGGACTTGTTGCACAGGTGGCATCACGGTACCATGCTGGAACTCACTGAGCTCCTGAGAGCGAACCCGTTCTTTCACTAATGTTTGTAGAAGCAGTCTGCATGCCGAGGTGCTTGGGCAGTTGTAGCCTAGCGTTTAAGGCACTAAGACTAGTAATCCAAAGGTTGCTGCTGTTGGGTCCTTGAGCAAGGCCCTTGACCCTCAATTGTTTACTGTAGCAGTTCTGTAATGCCAAGTTCACACTACACGACTTTCTGATTTGTCGGGTCGCTGTACAGTTCACACTACACGACTGGATCTCTTGTAATCGGGAGTCTTTCAGTGGGTGTGTATTTCACACTACACGACTGATCGGCGATAGGGGGGTTTCACACTACACCATCTATCACTAACTGGAATCACAGGCGAGCTTCTCTGGTCTCCCAAACTACGTTCTGTCACGAAAACAAACGCGAGAAGTGACGAGGGGTTTAATGATACCACGTCCAAAAATGCACGTCAACAAGTAGCGAGCGATCAAAGTTTGTGCGCTGATGTGCAGCGTAAAATCAAGGAAGAAAAATAAATGAATCTGAGTGGATTTGGCAACACGAACAGTTTGGATTGTTCTGTAGTAAGTTGGAGGTTAATTAATAATTTTACAAAGCAGTGTTGGTCTTATGTTTTGTAGAGAACGATCAGGTCAGAAATACTGTAAAACGTGTGTGTGCCGGTGTATTCTGATATAAACTATATCATCCCCCTGTCCCACCTGTTTACACTCCTCCTGCGTTTCCTCTCACACCGTATCCTGCGTTCTCATTGGCTGTTCGACATGTCACTCATTGCCAGATGTGCAACTCGGATCAGATATCTGACGTGCTAGAAATCTCGATCCGGTGGCCGAGCGCTCACGCTCAGCGAGAGATCCGAGCGTAAATCAGGGCAAAGATCGTGTAGTGTGAACCAGGCATAAGTCGCTTTGGATAAAAGCGTCTGCTAAAGGCTGAAAATGTAAATGTTTTATACACCTGTGGACATGGAGGAGATTGGAACACCTGAATTCAACGATTTGAATGAGTGAGTGAATACTTTTGGCAATATAGTGTATGTCTATGGGAATTTGTGCCCATTAAATGAAAAGAGAATTTCCATGGCTGTGCACTGATGTTGGTCGAGAAAGTCATAGTTGATGTTCCAGTTCATTCCAAAGGTCAGGACTGGTTTCTTTAAACCGAGCTTTTCTTCATGTCTTTATAGATCTTGCTGGAAGAAGAGGAAAGGACCCTCCCTAAACTGTTGCTGCAAAGTTATACCAAGATATAATTCCAAAGACTTCATTATAAAGAAAGAAAAAAAATGCTGTGGCTAAAATGCATAAATTCAATCGTTAGAAGGTGATGTAAATTTGTGTATATACAGTGTATCACAAAAGTGAGTACACCCCTCACATTTCTGCAGATATTTAAGTATATCTTTTCATGGGACAACACTGACAAAATGACACTTTGACACAATGAAAAGTAGTCTGTGTGCAGCTTATATAACAGTGTAAATTTATTCTTCCCTCAAAATAACTCAATATACAGCCATTAATGTCTAAACCACCGGCAACAAAAGTGAGTACACCCCTAAGAGACTACACCCCTAAATGTCCAAATTGAGCACTGCTTGTCATTTTTCCTCCAAAATGTCATGTGATTTGTTAGTGTTACTAGGTCTCAGGTGTGCATAGGGAGCAGTTGTGTTCAATTTAGTAGTACAGCTCTCACACTCTCTCATACTGGTCACTAAAAGTTCCAACATGGCACCTCATGGCAAAGAACTCTCTGAGGATCTTAAAAGACGAATTGTTGCGCTACATGAAGATGGCCAAGGCTACAAGAAGATTGCCAACACCCTGAAACTGAGCTGCAGCACAGTGGCCAAGATCATCCAGCGTTTTAAAAGAGCAGGGTCCACTCAGAACAGACCTCGCGTTGGTCGTCCAAAGAAGCTGAGTGCACGTGCTCAGCGTCACATCCAACTGCTGTCTTTGAAAGATAGGCGCAGGAGTGCTGTCAGCATTGCTGCAGAGATTGAAAAGGTGGGGGGTCAGCCTGTCAGTGCTCAGACCATACGCCGCACACTACATCAAATTGGTCTGCATGGCTGTCACCCCAGAAGGAAGCCTCTTCTGAAGTCTCTACACAAGAAAGCCCACAAACAGTTTGCTGAAGACATGTCAACAAAGGACATGGATTACTGGAACCATGTCCTATGGTCTGATGAGACCAAGATTAATTTGTTTGGTTCAGATGGTCTCAAGCATGTGTGGCGGCAATCAGGTGAGGAGTACAAAGATAAGTGTGTCATGCCTACAGTCAAGCATGGTGGTGGGAATGCCATGGTCTGGGGCTGCATGAGTGCAGCAGGTGTTGGGAAGTTACATTTCATTGAGGGACACATGAACTCCAATATGTACTGTAAAATACTGAAGCAGAGCATGATCCCCTCCCTCCGGAAACTGGGTCGCAGGGCAGTGTTCCAGCATGATAATGACCCCAAACACACCTCTAAGACGACCACTGCTTTATTGAAGAGGCTGAGGGTAAAGGTGATGGACTGGCCAAGCATGTCTCCAGACCTAAACCCAATAGAACATCTTTGGGGCATCCTCAAGCGGAAGGTGGAGGAGCGCAAAGTCTCGAATATCCGCCAGCTCCGTGATGTCGTCATGGAGGAGTGGAAAAGCATTCCAGTGGCAACCTGTGAAGCTCTGGTAAACTCCATGCCCAGGAGAGTTAAGGCAGTTCTGGGAAATAATGGTGGCCACACAAAATATTGACACTTCAGGAACTTTCACTAAGGGGTGTACTCACTTTTGTTGCTGGTGGTTTAGACATTAATGGCTGTATATTGAGTTATTTTGAGGGAAGAATAAATTTACACTGTTATATAAGCTGCACACAGACTACTTTTCATTGTGTCAAAGTGTCATTTTGTCAGTGTTGTCCCATGAAAAGATATACTTAAATATCTGCAGAAATGTGAGGGGTGTACTCACTTTTGTGATACACTGTATATACTGTATATATATTCATCTATATTTTGCGATTTTCTTCTACGAAGAAGCGCCGTGATCAGAATCAGCTCTCACCTTTTCTGACCAGCTGAACCGCCGGCCGCTCCGCCTCCAGTACGTCAGCGTCAGCTTGATCCTCTATGATCTGGTTCTGACTCTGACCGGTGTTGGACTCGGGCTCCTCAGCTTCAGGCCGGTCCGTGTACGGGCTCGCTTCGTTGGCCGTCTCGTTGGTGGGCGTTTCATCGGAATCGTGGCTCCACCCATCCTGAAGATCTCTGAAGATCAACTGTCTGAGAGTCTCGACTGTGAGGAAGTAACAGAGATCGGATCAGAACATGTGGTGATTTTCCGAGCTCCGGGGTTCGAATCTCGGCTCTGCTACCGGGCGCCCTCTAGCAGGCACGGTTGGCTTCCAGTCTGCCGGGTGGGAAAGACCGGACTAAGGGGAGGGGTTATCAACCTTGGTTGTCCAGGGTGCCTGTACAGAAAGTGGAGGAGCGCAGAGATCGGGGCGTGGCTCTCCGTACGCGAAGCCGACCTCATGCACAAAGTATGGGTGAGTGAGAAAGGATTGAAGAGAGATGATGATGATGACGTTTCAGGACTGAACTTATACAGTTACACAATTTATATCACAGAGGCAGCGGTTTGGGACACAGCCCGAAAAGCCCCCCAGCAGATTAGTGTGAAGCTGTGTGTCGGACTTATTCATAACAAGACCTGATTAGCATGCAGTCCTGTGATCCTGTGATAGGGACAGTGGTAGCCTAGCGGGTAGAGCTTTGGGCTATCAACCGGAGGATTGTCGGTTTAAATCCAGGCCTTGAGCAAGACCCTTAACCCTGTCTGCTCCAGGGGCGCCGTACGATGGCTGACCCTGCGCTCTGACCCCAGCTCCCGAACAAGCTGGGATATACGAAGAAAGAATCTCATTGTACTGTACACCTGTGTATGTATATATGACAAATAAAGTAAATCTTCTTCTATCTCTCACCGTCTTTGAGAGCAGCTTCGGCTACTTCACTGGGAGCCGCCAGGTAACCGTGCGCGTCGGCGTGCAGGAAGGATCCCGATTGGTCGGTCGGGGTGGTGGACGTGAGCGCACTTTCGTCGTCGCTCTGTGAATCTCGCTCCAGTGACGCCGACTCCTCTGTTAGCGAGTCGTCTAGAGAAACGGACAAAAGAGCCGTGAGATGAACAGCTGGAGGAGCGAACAGCTGGAGCATGAAGTAAGTGAACCCCATCACTCGCGTGCTCACCTTGATTGACATGGCCGTCGTGTAGTCTCAGAACGGAGGATCTACAGGAGACGTGAGGAGTTTTATCAATCATTATACACATGTAAAATATCTCTTCATTAATCAGATCTGAAGCGCTTACGGAGCCGGTGATCCTTGTTTTGTGGTTCCTGCACCTCCAGACGCCAGTGAGATTGTCTTTTCCAACAAATCCTTCCAGCTGTGGTGCACACAGATCGACAGAACGAATGACAGAACATCATTTTATTTTCATTACTAGTATAGAGCACTGAAGTCGTGCGTCATTCTGTAGTCCTCGTTATGCCCATATTTGGTGACCCGGGTCTAAATCAGATTTCCTATAGGAAAAAAATCGTCTCTAACGCATCCTGTGCTAAATAAACATGTTCAGAACCCGGTACGTTCTGTCCTGTGTACATTTCTCTCCTGTACATCACTGGATCCTCTGAATTACGAGGTTGTTAAAGGGTCGTAATACTAATAATGCTACACGAAAGCTAACGCTACTGCGCATTAATTAGACGTCACTGAACTACACCGATCGAATCGACGGAACGAGCAGCTCGCTTTTGTTGAGTGCGACCAAAGGCGTAACACCCGACCGTCCTCGCTTTCTACTTTAATGTAGCTAGCTACTAAAAATATAAAGTAAAACTTGTGAATATCGCTCCACTGTTACTCTGGTGAATCGTGCTGCTTCGTGCGGTTATTTAAGAGGCTTATAAAAGAAAAAAAAGAAAACATTAAGAGGCTTCCAGTTTAGTGACGTCAATTCAGTGCGCAGTAGCATTAGCTTACATGTAGCAATATTCATATTTTGACTCTTTAACGACTTCATAATTCAGAGGATCCAGTGATAATAGACAGAAGAATCTCCATAAAACAAAACCTAACAGCTCTGGAACATTTTTTATGACTACAGGATGCGAGAGAGAGGCTACATTCATATTTCCCATTCAAAATTTCTCTTAGACCCGGGTTACCAAATATGGCGTGGATTACAATATGACGACACGACTTCAGTGGTCTATTTGTTGCCTAGTGGATCAGGTACCAGGTACTAGAAGCAGAGGTGGGTTAGTGGTTAAAGTACTGGACTAGTCATCAAAAAGTTGCTTGTTGGGCCCTTAACTCTCAGTTGGTTGTTTTGATTCACAACTGTAAGTTGCTTTGGATAAAAGCATTCTGATCTAGTAATCAGAAGGTTGCTGGTTCAAGCCACACCACCGCCACGTAGTCACTGTTGGACCCCTGAGCACGGCCCTTAACCCTCAATTGCTTAGACAGTATACTGTCAGAGTACTGTAAGTCGCTTTGGATAAAAGTGTCCACTGTAAATGCATTTATTGCTTTATCAGGGTCAGGGTCACGGCGGGTCAGGGTCCACTGAGAAACACTAGACGCAGCTAGGCAGGAACAACCTAGACAGGGCGCCAATTTATTGCAGGGCTTTGGTATTTATTGCATTTCCACACACACACACACACACAGAGAGACTGAGGAACAGCTACTGTGATACCGATAACACTATTTAAACCCAGTATTTATATGCATTTTACCATGTAAATGCTGCCAGGCATTCCATCCGACTCGGGCTCGGCTCCACCTAAAGACGCAAAGCCGATCGCGTGTCTGTGTAGGCACCCGGCCGGCTGATAGCAGAGCTGAGATTCAAACTAGAAATGGAGATCTCAGCACCGTTGGACTAGCCTGTTTTACTGCTGGGTCACCCGAGCGCCCTTTAGCAAACAATTAAGCTGCGTCCGGAATCGCATACTTACAGAGTACGTACTAGACTGGAGGACGAGATGACGTAATATCACCATGGTTACAGACTCATTACAAACCCCACTCGCCAAAATTTTGGATATTTATCGTCTTTTTGTTATTTATTCGTCTTTAAAATGTTTTATTTTATTTATCTCACTGACACTTGTGAACAGAGGACTCAGTTTTCCGCGTCTTTCTTGTTTCTTATTCCGCTTCAATCGCCTACGCAGCTCCAGTTGCATTATGGGATACATTAGCGGACCGCAAGTGTGCATCGCTTGCATACTCAAACATGGCTGCCCAACAAGTAGGTCGTCCGGGTACTTCTCGCGTACCTCTTTGTGTATACTGTGTATTCGGACATACTAACCGCTCCCGCGTACTCATTTCGCGTACTTTTGAGTATGGAAGTATGCGATTCCGGACGCAGCTCAGGTCTCATTAGCGGCGCTTTGAGAAGGTCAGCGGCAATATGGGTGAAAGTTCATCAGACTGGTAAAAACCGAGCATCAAAGCAGTGGCAGGGTAAGTGGCACAAAGTCACTAAAATCTGGCAACCTAGACGACAGGCAGGATAGTGAAGGCTAGAAACACCCAGAGGAATCACCAGCAGTAATCAGTAATCAGGGCACCATGAGGTGTAAAACCCCCCTCAGTGATGATGTTGTTGTGAGGTGTTCCCAAAATGATCCAGTATTAATAAGTAAATGTACTCACGTGTTGATCTCTGAGGAAGTTCCAGCCACCAGCTCGTATATCTGTCTCTCTGAGGTACTGATCACATACAGCGCCTTGTTATCTGAGTGTGAATAAATAAAGAAAGAAATAAATAAAGAGAAATAAAACTATTACAACACATTGATAAGCAATGGAACTACCCGGACGAGGTCACGTCAAGTGTTGTTAGACCAATTTCTCCCAAAAACGTGAGGACTGTTTTCATTTTGGCTTAATTAAAGATCTTTCTCATAGTCTTTGGTTTTGCACTAGACTAGACTGTCACTGCTGAACGTATTTAACACATTTAGTTAGTACACGTTTGACTGAACAGTTATATAGCAGGTATCACAGAGCGGAGGAGCTTCCCCTGTGAATTCACTGTGATTTGGTTGCAGGCACAAGCCGAAGGCGATAACACACGACCCAAGTGCCCTATTGTTCTATGAAGAAATAAAATAATAAAAGAAGCCCTGAATTCATTTAAAATACGCTTGAATGCGTGGAAACACGCCGCGCCCCCAGTGTTTGATAGATGTTGGTTCAGGAACTTCTAAATTGTGTAAAGCTTGAGAAGCTAAGATTTTCCTTGAAAGGTTTTTTATAAAACGTGGGGTCCCATCCTCATTTTTATTGAAGAAAAAAGTCGACAAATTAGTTCCTGACATGTAATGAATAGGGGGTCTGGATAAAGAATAGAGAGGGTTTTTATTTATTTATTTTTATTATTATTTTAAATTTTTTTTTTAAATTTTTTATTTATTTTTTACTATTTATCTACTTATTTCATTACACTGCTCAATGTGACCATGCATAATTCCAGGCCAGGCTGGGGGAAAGGGGGGGGGGGGTGGTAGGTAAAGAAGAGGGGGTTAAAGGGGAAGGAGATAAATGGGAAGGGGTGGGCAGATTACAGTATCAAAAGTGCAATTACAATTGCTTTTTCGTCCCTAGATCTTTCTTCATAGACCTTTTTTTTAACTGTTGTATCACCCTATGAACTTAATAAAAAGATAAAAACTAAATTAAAATACGCTTTAACACTAACAGTAACCTTCCGCCAAAAGTAGTTCCACAATAAATGATTTGCTGCTAGGTAACGGTGATAATTCCCTACCCGCCATAACACAGTCGGCTACAAAACTCACCTGGTTCATGCAGAACACGAGCAAGTATCATTAGTTTGAAATACAAAGTGCGAATGTGCAAAAAAAGAAAAAGAAAACAGGCCGCTCAGGTGGTGCAGCGGTAAAAACACGCTAGTACACCAGAGCTGGGATTTCGAACAGGTCGTTTAGACAGCAGTAGCTCGGGGGTTAAGGTTAGAAGAGCAGGAAACACAAACCTCTGGCTACAGGTCTGACGAGAGAGGAGTCCAGACGAACCACGGGACAAAACGGCGTCTTCTGATCCGTATTCCCGCCCCCGACCACGCCCAGAGAGCGTGACGGACAGCGCAGGATCCAGCGGTCGTCAGGCCCCCTCTGGAGGAGCACCAACAGGTCCGACAGCAGCAGGGCCTGAATCTCTGCAAGACCAAAATGAGACTAGAGATATTAAAAACGATACGTAATGGAAAGGTTAAACTTTATGTTTAGAGACATGAGTAGCTCAGGGGTTAAAGTACAAGACTAGTGATCAGAAGGTTGCAGGTTCAAGCCCCACATCTGCCACTGCTGGGCCCATGAGTAAGGCCCTTAACCTTCAATTGATTGTATTGTATATGGTCACAATTGTAAGTCGCTAAATGTAAATGTCATTTTCTTTTGTTAGGCAGTTGTAGCCTAGAGGTTAAGGTACTGGACTAGTAATCAAAAGGTCGCTGGTTCAAGCCCTGCCACTGCCAGGATGCCCTTGAGCAAGGCCTAAATTGCTTGACAAAATGCTGTCATAGTACTGTAAGTCACTTGGAAAGTACAGAGATGAGCAAGATGTTATAAGCAATATAAGAAACAACAGTTACCACAGAACGGTTGGTTCCAGTGGCTTACACCCAAGCCTCAGAGGAAAAGCTGAAGCTGTAACGTGACTACAGCAGTGTAGAGGGAGGCCCACAGTTCTGTTCCTTGTTCTACGTTCTTTGTTCTACGGCTAGTACACACAATCATGCCAATAAATTCTCCAATTCAGGCAACTGTAATCTTAGTCTTCTTTGATTATCTGACCTTATTTTATCACGACTGTATGATAAAGTATTTGAACCTCTTTTCTCACCACGTTCTAGACTTATGCTGTAAAGCAGAGGTCCCCAACCACCGGGCCACAGACTGGTACCGGTCCGTGGGCTATTTATTTCCGGGCCGCACAGAAAGAATGAATAATTAGAGATGGCTAAAAAAAAGCTGTTTTCACTGCTTCTATTTCGGGTGTTGTTGTCTTATTGTCACTCCTAGCAGCGTCTCGTTGCAGTGGAAAAAGCTCATTTTACATCGTTTGTGAGCGATATTATTAAATGCTCCCTTCCCCTGCCGGTCCGTGAAATTATATCTTATAAGAAACCGGTCCGTGGTGCAAATGTGCTTCTCTGAAAATCAGATCAAAAGCCATTCAACACGCCAGCACGCCAACTCGTCGGTTCGAATCTCAGCTCCGCCATACGGCTGGGCTGGGCGGCTACATGAACGACGATTGACTGTTGTTCATCCAGGGAGGGGGCCGGATAGGGACCTCATGAACTGGTGCAGTTACGACCTCTGCTGGCTGATTGATGACGGCGTCTGCACGGAGTCGATGAAAAATGCGATGATCAGGGTGTGGCTCTCCGTACACAAGGCTGATCCGCACATGAACTCGCCTCGCGCAGGTGAAAAGATGCAGTCGGTGCTACTGCACACGTGTCGGAGGGGGCGTGTCAGTTCGCTCTCCTCAAATCGGGGTGGGGGTCAGCACCAGTAGAGAGAAAGCGTAACGCAATTGGGTAAAAATTGGACGCGCTAAAGATCAGAAGAAAAGGGGAAAGTGCATAAAAAACCCCTTCAAGAGAACATGCACCCAGGACTGAAACGATCCTGGTCAGTGTTGCAGTGGGTTCGATTTCACTGGTTGTCTGTGACCGTCTGAGATGTTCAGCTGCATCTCCTGTGAGACGTGCTGAGGGTTGGCGAGCTGCAGTGAGATCTTACCTATAGTCTTATCTTTACCGGCCTTCCAGGTGAGAGGCCCCTCATGGATCATCCTCTTGGTGGTCAGATCCAGGTTCTACAGACGATCATAAAGACAAACACACGACTCGTTTAGATTCAGGAGCCGATTGTATAGAAATGAAAGTAAGGTATTTATATCAGGCGTACCTTGAACTGTGCTGCGATGGGATTGGCCTGCCTCTCCAGAGCCGACAGGTCCAGCCTGCGTTGGTACTGGCTGAGCCGTTGCCGGTGTTCCGTCTCTCTGACCACCTCGTTGACGGTCTGTAGGATCCCGCGGCAGCACGTCTGCGCCCTCAGCAGTGGCTGCAGGTCGGGAGAGCCGCCTGAAAGGAGAAACGTTACGGTTAGGCTGCAATCACACGGGATTCTTGGCACATCCAGATGTTTTTGGAAGATTTGCATGTTCTGTTCTGTTTAATTAGTTGTCACATTCACCGAAGAGCCAAAATACTTGGACCACCCACCTAACGTGACATTTGAGGTCCGGTGGTATCGGGTACACCGGATCATTCGACAGCGCATCCCAGTGCGACCCACATTTTGTCCATGATTTTTACCGTGACCCAGGCATTTGTCAAACATCAGATTCATAAAAACTGAATATACTTAACTAATGAACATGAAACCACTGTGGTTTACAAGGTGTAACATAAATCCTCCACAAGGGGGCGTTCGTGTACAAGTTCGTCTTTCAAGTGCCTGTTAAAATTCAAGGGTTTGAAAAACAAAAACCCTGCTGTCGACGTCACACGGAGCTTCGCTCGGCTCTCCGTGAGCGATATGGCTCAGTGTGAGAATCCAGCACTGGCGGGTGAATGGAAGCGGCCACGAGGTAGGGAAGGGGGGGGCGTGGGGTGATCAGAACGGGGGTAGATACTGGTCGCACAAGATGTCAAACACAGTCATGGAACAATTTTGTATCTCCAATTCACCTCACTTGCACGTCTTTGAACTGTGGGAGGAAACCGGAGCTCCCAGAGGAAACCCACACAGGACCACTCTACCTGGGAACCGAACCCAGGACCTTCTCGCTGTGAGGCGACAGTGCTACCCGATCGAGGTTGTGCAATTGGTAGTGGATTTTGTTCCAAACGTTAGTGACCTACAATGCTTACAATGCAAGCAAAGGGCCTTGCTCAGGGGCCCAACAGTTGCAACTTGGCAATGTTGGGGCTTGAACCACTCCATGAAGTCACGCTGACTTATATAAATTCCCACACGTTTAAAGTGTGTTTGTTTGTTTATTAGGATTTTAATGTCATGTTTTACTCATTACCCGCCGAGGTTAAGGATTAAAGTCGAGACTGCCGTGACAACGATGCTGCTCCTGCCGGATGTGACGGGTCTGGAGTAATTGCACCAAGAATGACAAGAAATCACTACAGACTTTATTGAAGACTAGAGCGAATAACAACTCTATTATTATTTATCTATTTATTACCAGTTGTAACTTTTAGATCATTTAATTCTGTGTTCGTATGCTCTGTGTAAATCGTGCATTTATTTAAAGTATCCTCCAGACCACCCAAGAAGGATGGGCCCTGCTGAGTCTGGTTCCTCTCAAGGTTTCTTCCTGTAATTTTCAGGGAGTTTTTCCTTGCCACAGTCGCCCTCGGCTTGCTCAACAGGGGTTTTTTTGTATCTGTTGGTCCTGGATTTTGTAAAGTTGCTTTGAGACGATGTCTATTGTAAAAAGCGCTATATAAATAAAGTTGACTTGACTTATTACACAAGGTTCATCAGTTCATGAGGTTATATCGAACAAAGTCATGGACAATTTAGTGTCTCCAGTTCACCTCACTTGCACGTCTTTGGACTGTGGGAAGAAACCGCAGCACCCGGAGGAAACCCACGGAACATGCAAACTCCGCACAGAAAGTACCTGGACCGCCCCCACCTGAGGATCGAACCCAGGAGGACCTTCTTGCTATGAGGCGAAAGCGCTACCCACTTAGCCACCGTGCCGCCCCGTCCAAGGTTGTAGACGCTGGAAAGATCATTTGCATTTACTTTGCTCGCCAACCCCGTCCAGGCTGGTTGCTGATAAGCTAAGGTCATTTGGTGCATATAAAGTGTATTTACACCATGGAACCCAGCTTCATGTTCAGTAGAATAATAATAGTGTGCGAGTGAAGTTGTGCAGGTAGTGCTTGGCGACGCAAATTTGCAGCTTGAATGCTTGAATATATATGTTAACGCAACATGCATTAAAAACACATTCAGCGTGACGCGGGTGTGCAGGAGTGTTCAGGTTCTGTACCTTCTGTGTATTTGATGATGTTATCCAGCAGCAGAGGATACTTGGTGAGTCTCTGCATCTCGGACACCAGCAGGTCCTTCAGCTGTAGTCGGCGGCAGTGCGGACTGGCCTCACACTCCTGATAGTGCACAACACAATCACATAAACACTGGTGAGCACCACACATACACACACACACTCCAGAATACTCTGTTCTGATTCATTATACAAACTCTACTGCACCAATATGCCTCATTTAACTGATTTGTCTCTGTCCTCTGCAAACACTAGATGGCCAAAAGTATTTGGACGTCGGACCATGAGCTTGTTGAACATCCCAATGACCTCTATGTGATCTCTGTTCTGAGAAGGCTTCTCATAAGATGTTAAAGCACGTCTGTGAGGATTTGTGCCCGCTCAGTCAAAAGACTATTTGGGCGGCACGGTGGGTGGCACTGCCGCCTCACAGCAAAAGAAGGTCCTGGTTTCGATCCCCAGGTGGGGCTGTCCGGGTTTCCTCCCACAGTCCAAAAACATGCAGTCAGGCTAATTGGAGACACTGAATCGTCCTGTAGCTACCAGCCGCTAGGATGCATAAACCAGTGCACTGTAGTGCCGGTCCCAAGCCTGGATAAATAGGGAGGGTCGTGTCAGGAAGGGCGTCCGGCGTAAAAACTGTGCCAAATCAATACAGTAATCCCTCCTCGGTGTTTTTCTATATTTTAAGCCCTTATAAACCCTCCCACACTCTTATAAACATTACCCGCACAATCCCGGAATCTAACGCTTCTCTCCTTCGCTGAGCCAATCAGCACCCGGGATGCTTAACCGCGTGCTCTGATTGGGTAGCTTCTCAGCCATCCGCCAATAGCGTCCCGTGTATGAAATCAACAGGGCAAACCAACTGAGGAAGCGTGCACCAGAAATAAAGACTCCTTGTCCGCAGAAATCCGCGAACCAGCGAAAAATCCGCGATCTGTATACAGACACGCTTGCATATAAAATCCGCGATAGAGTGAAGCCGCGAAAGTCGAAGCGCGATATAGCGAGGGATTGCTGTAATGCGGATCACCATCCGCCGGCGACTCCTAACGGGAGCAGCCGAGGAAACAGAGTCAAAATCTAAGTTGATGTTTCAGTTCATTCTGGGGTTTATAGAGTTTGCTTTGTGTACAGGGGCGCAGTCATGCTGGAACAATACAGGTCCTTCCCTAAACCATTGGTGCAAATTCGGAAGCATATCATGTCATTTAAATAAGTAATCAAGTAAACGCTCCTGAGGCCACATGACGTCACGTTACCTGTATGAGGTGAGCGAAGCGCGGGTCCTTGCGCTGTTTGCTCTTGATGAGCTCCAGTGCCTGACTCTGCTGACTGCACAGGTGAGAGACCTGCTCCTGAAACTCCGCCCCCGCTGCATCCTCAAACTAACACACGGACACACACACACACACCAAGTACAACATGCATGTTGAAAGCTGGACTAAACCATTACATTTGGAAAGAGAGGAGGGTAAATAAAGAGCAGTGCTCACTCTAGCCAGCATGGTGTCTCCAATTCCTTGAACAATAGGAGATTCTCGCAGCTTCTTCATGGACTCACACAGGCTCGCTGTAAAACACATCCAACACTGCGTGAATGAATGATTCCTTCTGGGCTGCTCTGGTCAGGCTACACCACAGCGAATCAACTGTCCGCACATTAAGACTTGTTTTGACACCGGATGCTCTTCCTGATGCAGCCCTCCTATCTATACGGGCTTGGACATGTGTCCCCCTAATGGCTGGGTCCACCATGCACCCCTTCATATTGTATTTGTGAGCCCAGCCTGGGATTCTTACTCCCAAACCTCCCGGGCACTGCTGTTACCTTTGTGCTACCCAAGCGCACGACACTAATATCATCAAGTCTGACCAACATAAAAAGGAAGGTAGATAGATAATAAGGGAGGTATAATAAGAGAGGTAGGTAAACAGGCTGGTAGGTAATAAGGGAGGTAGGTAATGAGAAAGGTAGATAGGTAAGTAGATAATAAGGGAGGTATAATAAGAGAGGTAAGTAAAAAGGCTGGTAGGTAATGAGGGCTTTGTCACACACACACACACACACACACACACACACACACACACACACACACACACACACACACACTGACCGTGGAGCTCGTAGACCTGGTGCAGGTTAGGGAAAATACAGGCGAGTTCCTCCGAGGTTAAAACGCTCCTCATTTTCTGGAAGAAGACCTGATCCAAAACCCGCAGAGTCCGGAGGTGAGAGGCTTCAGTCGTGAATAACTCTGAGGAAAGACACGAGACGCATGATTTACACACGTTAGTGACCTGCGCTGCTTTTTAGTTATTGAATGATTGGAACACAAACTTTTAAAATATTAACAACATCTGAGGGCAAGTGTGTATGCTTGCCTATATAAATAGGGTGAGTGTAAATCACTCTGGATAAAAGTCATTTAATGCTCTGAAAGTAAAATATAAATGTGATATCACAAAGTTAGGAGCCCTACAATAAAAAAAATGGTCCAGTTAACTGCTGAGCACCTATGGTCATTACAAAAGTACATGGAACAGTGGTCGCCTTGCCATGGTTGAAAAAAAAAAAAAAAAAAAACCCTTTAACCTACCTCCCTCCTCTCTTATTACATACCCCCCCCCTTAATACCTACCTACCCACCTTCCTTATTACCTACCTCCCTCCTCCCTTATTACCTACCTCCCTCCCTTATTACCTACCTCCCTCCCTTATTACCTACCTTCACCCCTTATTACCTACCTCCCTCCCTTATTACCTACCTCCCTCCCTTATTACCTACCTTCACCCCTTATTACCTACCTCCCTCCCTTATTACCTACCTCCCTCCTCTCTTATTACATACCCCCCCCCTTAATACCTACCTACCCACCTTCCTTATTACCTACCTCCCTCCTCCCTTATTACCTACCTCCCTCCCTTATTACCTACCTCCCTCCCTTATTACCTACCTTCACCCCTTATTACCTACCTTCCTCCCTTATTACCTACCTTCACCCCTTATTACCTACCTTCACCCCTTATTACCTACCTCCCTCCCTTATTACCTACCTCCCTCCCTTATTACCTACCTTCACCCCTTATTACCTACCTCCCTCCCTTATTACCTACCTCCCTCCCTTATTACCTACCTCCCTCCCTTATTACCTACCTTCACCCCTTATTACCTACCTCCCTCCCTTATTACCTACCTCCCTCCCTTATTACCTACCTCCCTCCCTTATTACCTACCTTCACCCCTTATTACCTACCTCCCTCCCTTATTACCTACCTCCCTCCTCTCTTATTACATACCCCCCCCTTAATACCTACCTACCCACCTTCCTTATTACCTACCTCCCTCCTCCCTTATTACCTACCTCCCTCCCTTATTACCTACCTCCCTCCCTTATTACCTACCTTCACCCCTTATTACCTACCTTCACCCCTTATTACCTACCTCCCTCCCTTATTACCTACCTCCCTCCCTTATTACCTACCTTCACCCCTTATTACCTACCTCCCTCCCTTATTACCTACCTCCCTCCCTTATTACCTACCTCCCTCCCTTATTACCTACCTTCACCCCTTATTACCTACCTCCCTCCCTTATTACCTACCTCCCTCCCTTATTACCTACCTCCCTCCCTTATTACCTACCTTCACCCCTTATTACCTACCTCCCTCCCTTATTACCTACCTCCCTCCCTTATTACCTCCCTCCTCCCTTATTACCTACCTCCCTCCCTTATTACCTACCTTCACCCCTTATTACCTACCTCCCTCCCTTATTACCTACCTCCCTCCCTTATTACCTACCTCCCTCCCTTATTACCTACCTTCACCCCTTATTACCTACCTCCCTCCCTTATTACCTACCTCCCTCCCTTATTACCTACCTTCACCCCTTATTACCTACCTCCCTCCCTTATTACCTACCTCCCTCCCTTATTACCTACCTTCACCCCTTATTACCTACCTCCCTCCCTTATTACCTACCTCCCTCCCTTATTACCTACCTCCCTCCCTTATTACCTCCCTCCTCCCTTATTACCTACCTCCCTCCCTTATTACCTACCTCCCTCCCTTATTACCTACCTTCACCCCTTATTACCTACCTCCCTCCCTTATTACCTACCTCCCTCCCTTATTACCTACCTTCACCCCTTATTACCTACCTCCCTCCCTTATTACCTCCCTCCTCCCTTATTACCTACCTCCCTCCCTTATTACCTACCTTCACCCCTTATTACCTACCTTCACCCCTTATTACCTACCTCCCTCCCTTATTACCTCCCTCCTCCCTTATTACCTACCTCCCTCCCTTATTACCTACCTCCCTCCCTTATTACCTACCTTCACCCCTTATTACCTACCTCCCTCATTACCTACCTCCCTCCCTTATTACCTACCTCCCTCCCTTATTACCTACCTCCCTCCCTTATTACCTACCTTCACCCCTTATTACCTACCTCCCTCCCTTATTACCTACCTCCCTCCCTTATTACCTACCTCCCTCCCTTATTACCTACCTCCCTCCCTTATTACCTACCTTCACCCCTTATTACCTACCTTCACCCCTTATTACCTACCTCCCTCCCTTATTACCTACCTTCACCCCTTATTACCTACCTCCCTCCCTTATTACCTACCTTCACCCCTTATTACCTACCTCCCTCCCTTATTACCTACCTCCCTCCCTTATTACCTACCTTCACCCCTTATTACTTACCTACCTATCCCTTATTACCTACCTCCCTCCCTTATTACCTACCTACCTACCCCTTATTACCTACCTTCACCCCTTATTACTTACCTACCTACCCCCTTATTACCTACCTACCTACCCCTTATTACCTACCTCCCTCCCTTATTACCTACCTCCCTCCCTTATTACCTACCTACCTACCCCTTATTACTTACCTACCTACCCCTTATTACCTACCTTCACCCCTTATTACTTACCTACCTACCCCCTTATTACCTACCTCCCCCCCCTTATTCCTTACCTACCTACCCACCTTCCTTATTACCTACCTACCTCCCTCCCTTATTACTTACCTACCCACCTTCCTTATTACCTACCTCCCTCCCTTATTACCTACCTCCCCCCCCTTATTACTTACCTACCTACCCACCTTCCTTATTACCTACCTCCCTCCCTTATTACTTACCTACCCACCTTCCTTATTACCTACCTCCCTCCCTTATTACTTACCTACCTACCCCCTTATTACCTACCTCCCTCCCTTATTACCTACCTCACTTATTACCTACCTCCCTCCCTTATTACCTACCTACCTCACTTATTACTTACCTACCTCCCTTATTACCTACCTACCTATCCCCTTATTACCTGCCTTCACCCCTTATTACTTACCTACCTACCCCCTTATTACCTCCCTCCCTCCCTTATTACCTACCTACCCCCCTTATTACTTACCTACCTACCCCCTTATTACCTACCTACCTACCCCTTATTACCTACCTCCCTCATTACCTACCTCCCTCCCTTATTACCTACCTACCTACCCCCTTATTACCTACCTTCACCCCTTATTACTTACCTACCTACCCCCTTATTACCTACCTCCCTCCCTTATTACTTACCTACCTACCTACCTACCCCCTTATTACCTACACCTACCCCTTATTACCTACCTCCCTCCCTTATTACCTACCTCCCCCCTTATTACCTACCTACCTCCCCCCCTTATTACTTACCTACCTACCCCCTTATTACCTACCTACCTACCTTATTATTTACCTCTGTTATTATCTACCTCCCTCATTTCCTAACTACTTTATTACCTCCCTTTCTCATTACCTACCTCCCTTATTACCTACCTACCTTATTATCTACCTCCCTTATTACCTGCCTGTCTTTTTACCTACCTACTTTTATTACCTCCCTCCCTCACTACCTACCTCCCTTATTACCTACCTCCCTCCCACTAAACTAAACCCTCTTGCACTTCTATTTTACCGTATATGACAGCCTGCCGGTCGATCTCTCGTGAGCTGAGTGAGGCGAGTACGTGTGGCTCCACTGTTTCCTGCCAGTTCTGAGAGTCGATGATATCTTCTTCTAAAGGAGGAGCATCCGGCAGCAGAGCCAGCGGTGTGTCCACACTCCTGCAGAGAAACAGCAGGGGAGGAAGAAGATGAATAAAATACACAGACAGCGAAACAACCCAAACAGGAATTTTACTGGACGTGTAATCCTCGTACCTGCGCCTGGAGCGGGGTGTGTACGGTGGGGTGGGATTCTCCAGCGACCTGAGAAGACAGAATTAATGGTAGATGGTTACGTCGCAGTACAATCTGTCAAATGTTTAGCTGTTGATGTGAGTGTACGTGAGGGTTAAAGTGCAGTAGGTGTATTTGTTTTATCACCTGGCCGAGCTGCTGGAGGCCGAGGAGGAGGCGCTGTGATGTAAAGGTCGTAGCCCCGGCCCCTCGCGGTCGTCACAGTCTTCCATATCGACGTCACTGCGGGACCGGGGAACCGTCTCCGCTCCCGTCAGGACTCCACGCCGACGTCCCTCCCCCTGAGCCTTCAGAGACTCGCTGCGAGCCAAACAACGCACGGACACTGTAGGACTGAAACAAGGAGACGGAGTTAGAATGGAATCTCACAGTGAAGCCTGGCAGGAGAACACTGAGCCCTGAAAACGTCACCCCAAAACACACACCTGTCCATGCTTTCATCCCCGAGACTGCCAGTCGAAAGTCTCTGCCCCCCGTTCTCTCCTTCTTCATCCACTGAGTCTGTGTGGTTCTCAAAATGCTGAATGATGTTCCGCACGTTACCTGCACGCACTACAGCAGAGATTCAAAGTGAAGAACGTGCAAAAGCAAAGACCAAAAACAAGAAGATCAAACAGATATATAATATATATCGTTAAATATATAGTTTAGGAAAGTTATTGAGAGCAGCTCTTACAATTATCACTGAATACAATTTGAGCAATTGAGAGTTAAGGTCTTTGCTCAAAGGCACAACAGTGGCAACTTGGTGACGGTGGGCTTTAACTGGCAACCTTAAGTTTACTAGTCCAGTACCTTAACCACTGAACTACCACAACTCACTGCTCTTTCGTTTCATTCTAGTGCACTGCTACACATACGCAGCTCATATAAGCTCTACTTAATGACGTACACAGACTAGGCATAACATTATGACCACTGACACGTAACGTGAATAACACTGATTATCTCCATCACGGCACCTGTTAGTGGGGGGGGGGGGGGGGGGGGTGTATCAGGCAGCAAGTGAACATTTTATCCTCAAAGTTGATGTTAGAAGCAGAAAATGGACGAGCGTGAGGATCTGAGCGAGTTTGACGAGGGCCAAAGTGTGATGGCTAGACGACTGGGTCAGAGCATCTCCAAAACTGCAGTTCTTGTGGGGTGTGTCCCCGTCTGCAGTGGTGAGTATCTATCAAAAGTGGTCCAAGGAAGGAACAGTGGTAAACCGGCGACAGGGTCATGAGCGGCCGAGGCGAAGGGAGCGAAGGCCGGCCCGTGTGGTCCGATCTAACAGACGAGCTACTGTGGCTCAAACTGCTGAAGAAGTTCATGCTGGTTCTGATAGAAAGGTGTCAGAATACACCGAGCATCACAGTTGCAGGGGGACCAACACAATAATAGGAAGGTGGTCATAATGTTATGCCTGATCGGTGTATAAAAGTATATACGACCGCTGGGTGGCAGAAAGCAGTGCTAGTAGCACTTCAGAAGTAAGTACCATGTCAAAACTGGAAAAGCTATAATTTAATTGGTCAGACTCTGATCCACTGAACAGCTCTGGAATGGACAGGAAACGTTTCCTGACCAGCGTCAGTGCCCAGCCATACAAATGCTGTTATGATTGAATGGTCACAAATTTCCACAGACATACTTCAAAGTCTTGTGAGATGCCAGTTGTTCTAGCTGGATGGATCACATAGAGGTCACTCTATTTTAATACCATTTGTTTATGAAATTGGATGTCCAACAAGCTCAAGGTCAGGTGTCCAAATACTTTTGATCATATAGTACAATAATAAAGAGACCAACAGTCAGGACCAGATTCCTCACGTGTCAACATACAAATCAGATTCAGAAAACCCAATTTTTTACCCAATTGTGTTACGCTTCCTCTCTACTGGTGCTGACCCCCGCCCCGATTGAGGAGAGCAAGACTGTCACACGCCCCCCTCCGATACGTGTGCAGTAGCCGACTGCATCTTTTCACCTGCACAAGGCGAGATCAGCCTTGTGTACAGAGCGCCACACCCCGGTTGCATTATTTCTCGACTCTGTGCAGACGCCATCAGTCAGCCAGCAGAGGTCGTAACTGCACCAGGTTATGAGGTCCCTATCCGGCTCCCTCGCAGGATGAACAACAGCCAAACGTTGTTCATGTGGCCGCTCAGCCCAGCCGGATGGCAGAGCTTAGATTCGATACGATGTGTTCGAAATCCCAGCTCTGGTGTGCTAGCGTGTTTTTCAGCTGCACCGATGAAACTGATGTAAAGCCGTAGCCTAGTGGTTAAGATACTGGACTAGTAACCAGAAGGTCGCTGGTTCAAGCCCCACCACTGCCAGGTTGCTGCTGTTGGGCCCTTGAGCAAGACCCTTAACCCACAATTGCTCAGACTGTATCCTGTAACAGTACTGTTAAGTCGTTCTGGATAAAAGCGTCTGCTAAATGCCGAAAACGTAAATGTAAATGTGAAGTGTTCAAAGATTCAACATCTCATTTATACCGTTTTGCTGATTATATGTTTTTTTAATGTAAATCGTTTAATTAAATTCATGAATATATTAGTGTTCTCCAACTTTTGGCCACAACTGTAAAAGAAATAGAAAACGTGAACACAACACAAAGGAAATAGGAGGGAATAATGGAGAGGGGAGGAATGTACCTTCTGTAGGGGATAACGGGACATGGAACGCTGCAAGGAAAAACAAAAACAAACAGGAAGGAAAAAAACAAGGTGGAACAAAAAATTAATGAACTTATAAATGATAAAAAAATGAAATTAAGAAACAGAAGTACAGTGGTACCTCGAGATACGAGCTTTTCGAGATCCGAGCCGAGGCTCGGACAAAATGTCTGCTCTAGATACGAGCCCAGATCCAAGATATGAGCCGGGCTGGAGCTTCGGGGACGCTACCGCTAGTTTGTGCGTCGGCGCAAGGGAGCCGTTTCAAAGGAATTTCCCAACTACTACTACTACTACTACTTCATTTAAAGTGCAGAAATTGCTATTGAAGTTTTGTTTAAAGTGTAAGAAAGGCCTGTTTTAGTTTACCCGTACGTATCTACGCTTCGTACCTTGCCAGTATCCCTTCCTCCCTCCCTCTCTCCTCAGCCGCTCTCCGCTCATCTGTCGCCAAGGTAAGATTACAGTACCGTATTTTATACATTTTTCTCTTATTTATTTTGTTATGTTTTATATGTTTATACATGTGTTTTTCTTAATTAAAAACCTGTATTTTTTCATGATTTACGATATTTTGGGGACTTGTCAGAGGGCTGGAACGGATTAATTCTATTTCCTTTATTTTAAATGGGGAAAATTAGTTCGAGATACGAGCTGCTCTACTTCCGAGCTCGGCTCTAGTATCTAGAGGTACCACTGTAATTAAGAACTGAACTGGGTAAAAAGGTAAAACTATTGCGCCGTCAGATGGAGGATAACGTTTGTGCATGCGTGTGCTTACTGGACTGGGATGCGCTCCGGGGTTTGCCGATGTACTTCAGGAACGGATTTCTCTGCTGCTGCGACAAAAGAGATAAAAATCAGCCAGGCGAGATTTAAAGATAGGCAGTAAAAACGTGAGCGGGCGGTTTTGGGCCTCGACACTGAGGCTCCAGGCATGAAAGAGCTCAGGGCTCAGCCCAAAACTTCCGTCACCACAGCGAGTGGCAGCTACTCAGTAGCTCTGTGTCTCGGTACCTTTATACGGCATCTTTATTTCCTTTTCTTCTCTCATACAGTTTCAGTGTGTATTAAATATGTGTTCTGTGTATCATATGGAAATGGAGTTTACTTTTGTTCAAGCTAGTGGTATAAACTTTGTGTTTGAGAGGGATGACCTACTTTCACAATGGGTCGGTCTGCATAACTCACCCCATCCCAGAAGGACTCCTTAATTTCCTTTGGGATTAATGAAGAATCCATCTACATATCTGTCTTTCTGTCTGTCTTTCTGTCTGTCTATCCATCTATGTCTGTTTTTCTGTCGATCTGTTTATCTATCTTTCTGTTTGTCTGTCTGTCTATCTGCCTGTCTGTCTATTTAGCTGTCTATCTATCTATTCATCTGTCTATTCATCTGTCTATTCATCTGTCTATTCATCTGTCTATCTATCTATTCATCTGTCTATCTATCTGTCTATCTATCTGTCTGTCTGTGTCTCTCTGTCTGTCTATTTATCTGTCTATCTCTGTCTGTCTATCTATCAATCTATCAATCTATCTATCTATCTATCTATCGATCTATCAATCTATCAATCTATCAATCTATCTATCTATCTATCAATCTATCAATCTATCAATCAATCAATCAATCAATCTATCAATCTATCAATCTATCTATCTATCAATCTATCTATCTATCTATCTATCTATCTATCTATCTATCTATCTATCTATCATCTATCTATCAATCTATCAATCTATCAATCAATCAATCAATCAATCAATCAATCAATCTATCTATCTATCTATCTATCTATCTGTCTATCTGTCTATCAATCAATCAATCAATCAATCAATCAATCAATCAATCTATCTATCTATCTGTCTGTGTCTCTCTGTCTGTCTATTTATCTGTCTATCTCTGTCTGTCTATCTATCTATTCATCTGTCTATCTATCTATCTATCTGTTTGTCTGTCTATGTCTCTGTCTGTCTATTCATCTGTCTATCTATCTATCTGTTTGTCTGTCTATGTCTCTGTCTGTCTATTTATCTGTCTATCTATCTGTCTGTCTATATGTCTCTCTGTCTGTCTGTCTGTCTGAAACTGGAAACCTGGCTGTGCTGGACCTTCTGATCACAGCCTTCAGTCCTCTTTTTACACACATTTAGCAAGAATGTATTAAAGTGACTGATTAAAAGACATAAAGGTGTTATAGGTATCATGTCTTGTTGAAAGTAGTATTTGAGTATTTGTTGAAATGTTTAAACACATGACACAGTCAGTGTACAATATACACTATATCATATACAATAATTAGCATGTTAGAAAGAGGCACATGGTAAAAAACAAAACAGTGCACCTTTTTAGACTTGGGGAAGAAAGCGAGCCACTTCTCCTTCTCGGTGCTGAGTCCCGGGAACAGCTTCACGTCCCGCAGCTTGATGCCCGAGTGCCGCAGGTACAGGTGAACAGCCAGTGCTAACGGGGAGCTGAGCAAACACCGACACGACACGGTAAACAAACAACGGTTTACTACACCGGATCACACGCAACAGAGATGAAAGAGAATCACGGTGGGTTCTGCTTCCTACCTTTTCTCCTCCTCGTGCTTCGAGCTGCAAAGAAGAAGAAAAAACAGCAAAGGTTGAATCTCTTACAAGCAACACGCTACACACACACACACACACACGCACGTACACACACACACACAGGATCAAGTACACGTAATGACAACAAATAAATCAGACTTGTTAATACAGTCACACTTCTCATGCAGACGTTAGGTGGCCAGTCTACCCGGTCAGGTCGATCAGCCGAAGCTTCACGTCATGTGACCCTGCGCCGTGTGTGCGTCCGTCGCCGAGGTCGAGCTCGGATGTCTGTTGAACGTCATGTGACTCGTGCTGAGGTGTTGGGCCTTTTACTACGCGTGAACTTTGTATCTTTACACAGTGAGGTTCGCTTTAATTACCGTTCTGCATCCTCCGACACACACAGTGCACCATTTATTCACATGTCAGGGCCGATCGAAAGGAATTTAATGAATTTAAGGGAGTAAAAACGACTTTGACCCTCAAGGGCTTCAGAATCCGTCTGTTCACGATGTAAAACAGTCAAATCTTAAGAGTAACCTGTATATTTCAGAACTATTTGCCCTCTCAAGGCACAACGGCTCGGTGGGTGGCGCTGTCGCCTCACAGCAAGGAGGTCCTGGGTTCGATTCCCATGCGAAGCGGTCCAGGATCTTTCCGTGTGGAGTTTGCATGTTCTCCCCGTGTCTGTGTGGGTTTCCTCCGGGTGCTCCGGTTTCCTCCCACAGTCCAAAGACGTGCAAGTGAGGTGAATTTTAGATACAAAATTGTCCATGACTGTGTTCGATATTAAAACTGGTGTAAGCACCTGTTCTGTCATGAATGTAACCAAAGTGTAAAGCATGACGTTAAAATCCTAATAAATAAATAAATAAATAAATATGTTTGTTTATTAGGATTTAAAAGCACTCTGGTTCCATTCATGACAGGACAGGTAGTGACAGGTCACACATCATTCAGCAGTTCAAGTTTAACACCATCACAGCCGATTTTATATCTTCAATTCACCTGATTTACACGTTTTTGTACTGTGGGAGGAAACCGGAGCTCCTGGAGGAAACCCACACAGACACGGGGAGAACATGCAAACTCCACACAGACAAAACCCAGACTACTTTATCCAGGAATCGATCCCTGGATCTTCTTACTGTGAGGAGACAGTGCTACCCACCGACCCACCGAGTCTAACAATGTGTTTTATATAACCGGTAAAGAACGGACAGCCATAACATTAAAACCACCTCCCTGTTTCTACACTCACTGTCCATTTTATCAGCTCCACTTACCATATAGAAGCACTTTGTAGTTCTACAATTACTGACTGTACTCCATCTGTTTCTCTGCATGCTTTGTTAGCCTCCTTTCATGCTGTTCTTCAATGGTCAGGACCCCCACAGGACCACCACAGAGCAGGTATTATTTAGGTGATGGATCATTCTCAGCACTGCAGTGACACTGACATGGTGCTGGTTTGTTAGTGTGTGTTGTGCTGGTATGAGTGGATCAGACACAGCAGCGCTGCTGGAGTTTTTAAACACCTCACTGTCACTGCTGGACTGAGAATAGTCCACCAACCAAAAATATCCAGCCAACAGCGCACCGTGGGCAGCGTCCTGTGACCACTGATGAAGGTCTAGAAGATGACCGACTCAAACAGCAGCAATAGATGAGCGATCGTCTCTGACTTTACATCTACAAGGTGGACAAACCAGGTAGGAGTGTCTAATAGAGTGGACAGTGAGTGGACACTGTATTTAAAAACTCCAGCAGCGCTGCTGTGTCTGATCCACTCATACCAGCACAACACACACTAACACACCACCACCATGTCAGTGTCACTGCAGTGCTGAGGATGATCCACCACCTAAATAATACCTGCTCTGTGGTGGTCCTGTGGGGGTCCTGACCATTGAAGAACAGCATGAAAGGGGGTAACAAAGAATGCAGAGAAACAGATGGACTACAGTCAGTAATTGTAGAACTACAGAGTGCTTCTATATGGTAAGTGGAGCTGATAAAATGGACAGTGAGTTTTTTAATATTGTAATATCTCCACAGCGCTAAATCCCTGTTAAAAGGTTAAAAACTGTCTGAGCTTACAGCAGTTCCCACAGCGCCGCGACCTGTCTCTCCACCACCAGTCTCTCCTTGGCCGGGTCTCCGTCTAACTGGTGTAGATCGGTCTCCCCGTAAAGTGAGGCCAGTCCCATCAGCTGCTTATTCCTGCGTTACAGCACATTTATACGCTGTTATTCCACATCATGTCTGTTAACATGTGCCAGATTATTGCCTCATTATTGTATAACGAATGTGTCCATGAGAGCAGCACCTGTAGTCCTGGATTTGATCCTGTATATCTGGAAGCACCTGCTGCTGGAGCTCAGACAGTGGACCCCTGATATCCTCCTGAGCATGAAGACGACTCTCTGGATACAAACACAAGCACCGTTCAGTAACGTCGTCTTTTACATGTACAGAAAGTATCATTCATGATAAAAATGACTCATTTCATAAATAAACACATCAATAAGTATTAGAGATGGGACGATCGATCGGCTATGAATCGGTATCGGCCGATTTTTAATCAAAATATGCTTTCGGCGATCGGCCGATATTTCCTAAAAGTAGCCGATCCGATCGTGTGATATATAAAGATCACGTTAAGTTAACAGCTCTGTGGATCGATCCAGACTTTGAGCTACGAAGCGCCAACCATCACATCACCATTCATCAACCATCGTACAGAAACCACAGTGAAAGCTCTTCATGACCTAAAATAACATCATTAACGTTGTGCATCATGCATACGATGTAATTTTGCTGATTGTAATATTTACTTTAAAAAGATAATTCAACCCGGTCACATCCGAGTCGATTCTATCAGCACGTTATATAAACTCCTGGTTCACTTTGGTAAATCGTGAGCGGTTCTTGCTTGTGATGTAGATGAGAACAGAAGACGTTACAGAGCCAATCAGAGGCAAAAGTTTATTCATTAGCAAATTCGTTAGTTCAGGATCATCTGCTGAACTTTTAGCTCCTTAGACGGAACGAAATCGATCGGAATCGGCTATCGGCCGATGTCCCTGAAAGGAGATCGGAATCGGTGCCAAAAACCCTGATCGGTACATCTCTAATAAGTATAATAAAATATAATTACATTGTTTACATAAGCTTGTTAGGGACACAGTTCTGCCGCTGAAGCTTTTCTGTGACCGAATGCTTGAATTTGTACTGATTTGGGAGTTTTTCTAAGTTTCTAAGGTATTTTTAAAATATATAACAAATCTACATTTTGTGATCATATTCTGCCTTCTTTACTGCTGCCCCTCCGACACATGCAGTAGCCGACTGCTTCTTTTCCTTGAGCTTGTCTGGAGGTTCTAGCAGGGGAGCGCAGCTACTTCTAGAGCAGAGATGCTTGTCCGCCGAGGTGTTGTCCTCTTCCACCGAGCGCGGAGCTTCGGGAGGGACGCGCACGGGGTGGTGAGGGAGGAAGGGGGCCCCCGCCTAGGCAGCCAGATCAGCCGAAGCGACCCTAGCGACCGATGGGGTGACGGATGTCGCGGCCAGATCGCCCTCACATCGCGACTGCTTCTTTTCACCAGCGTGAGGCAGGTTAACGTGGAGATCCGTATCACGCACAGAGAGTCGCACGATCTCCATTACCGCCCATTTCTTTGTGCAGACTATCGATCATCCAGCAGAGGTCATAATTACAGCGGTTATGAAGAATCCCCTCCAACAGTCCCACCCAACTGACCACCCAATCACTGTCCATACAGGCACCCACTGCCGGTAGCAGAGCTGAGATTTGAACTCACAAGTTTGAGATGTCAGCTCTGGTTACTGCTGCACCACCTGAGCACCCAGAATGTCTATTTCTGTGCTCAAATAGTCAAAGATTCAACAAGAGTTAATAGTACTAGAGGTTCATTCTGGTACTTGTCTTTGCAATGTCATTGGCTGTAACCTAACAGCATTTTAACCTCAACATAAACTCTTACGTCCTGATGGGCCACTACTAGAGGGTTTGTGACGGTATCGTTCACATGTTTATTAGGATTTTAACGTCATGTTTTACACTTTGGTTACATTCATGACAGGAACGGTAGTTACTCATTACACAAGATTCATCAGTTCACAAGTTTAATATCAAACACAGTCATGGACAATTTCGTATCTCCAGTTCACCTCACTTGCACGTCTTTGGACTGTGGGAGGAAACCGGAGCTCCCACACGGACACGGGGAGAACATACTAACTCCACACAGAAAGGACTCGGACCGCCCCACCTGGGAATCGAACTCAGGACCTTTTGGCTGTGAGGAAACAGTGCTACCCACTTAGCCACCGTGCCGCCCCCGGTCTGTCGGTCCTGGATTCTGTAAAGTTGCTTTGAGACGATGTCTATTGTTAAAAGCGCTATACTAATACATTTGACTTGACTTGACTTGCAAGGATCCACCCTGAGTCATACAGCAGGTTCATTAATTGCTATAAAAAGTAGTTGATCATACCGGTACTTGTCTTTGCATGTGACATAGGATGAAACCTTATACTGTTCTAACACCTGACATAAACTCTTACGGCCCCTCCCGATGGGTTTCTGAGAGTAATTTTTACACTTTGGTTACATTCATGACAGGACAGATATAATTACTGCTTACACAAGATTCACCAGTTCACAAGTTTAATATCAAACACAGTCATGGACAATTTCGTATCTCCAGTTCACCTCACTTGCACGTCTTTGGACTGTGGGAGGAAACCGGAGCTCCCGTAGGAAACCCACACAGACACGGGGAGAACTGTGAGAGCTGTGTGGTGACAGAGCCAGCCACTGTGTTTTTACAGCAGAACTTGTAAATATACCTACATATAAGCAGCAGGCTGGAGCTTACCTATATCTGTCAGATACTCGTCTTTGACTTTAATCTTCAGAGGCTGGATGAAAAGAAAGGAAAAGAAGCTTAATGTTACAGAGAAGCAGAACTTAGGACATCATGTCATGGTGTTTTCGGTAGCTGTGTACATTAGGTGTTACGTGTGAGTGTATTAACAGCGCTGCTCTTGCTTGTGTGTTATATTTGGGACATTACATACAGGTTTAAGTACACTCACAGCATCCGGGTCCAGAAAGTGAGAGCAGATCTGGGGGGCGAGAGCACGGGCGTCCTTGGGGCTGGAGCTCAGGTACGCCTCCACTGACAGATAGAACAGCTAGAGGAAACGCATGCAGGCCATTAGTTATACACCGAGAACACGTACATTACCAGTAATACATTATATCCAATACACACATTTATTAAAATGAATCAATCATGGGGCGTCGTGGTGGTGCAGTGGGTAGCGCACCGATATACACACCGATCAGGCATATGTATGACCACTAGGGGTGTGCTATATCGTATCGTTCATGATAATACCGGTATAATTTTTTAAACGATAAAAAAAAAAATCCCATATCGTAATAATAGCGATATTCTGCGTTGTTTACGTAATGACGTCACACAGCTACGCAAATGGCGTACGTTGTGGCGGAAAGCGGGTCTGCGGTGGAGGAGCTCGTTCCAAAAACTCCAAGTCCACCATAAATTAATCTTTGGCAACCCAAATCCCAACCACCGCTGTTCCGACAAATTTTTTCCGGAAGTATTTCTGCACGCAGGTTCACACAGGGACGCAATTCAACAGCGCACCTCCACCAACCAGTGCAGGAATACTCTCAACATCAATGTCAACCACCAACACAGAAGTAGTACTACTGCTTAGTACTAATACTACTGTACTTAGCTACAAGTAAAGGTGCCAACAGGCTCTGCTTGTTCCAGTGTTGCCAGATTGGGCGGATTTTGTTGGAAAACAATTTAATAGCAGTTAAATAACACTTCTATTTAAAAGACAATATTCAGTTTTAAGAAGCTCCAGCGTTGCAGAAGGTTATTAAAAGTAAAGTGAATTTTCAATGCTGATTTGGCTTAATAGTGTTGGTCAGTCTGTGTCATACTGTTGAAAGAAAATTAAAATGTGTTTTCCATGCATTCACACTGGCATGTTCTGGGGTTCAATTGAGTGTCATAATTACACACAAGTTGGCAGCCAAATTATAAAGTATTGCAAAGGAATATCTTTGAAATTCTTCCTCATAATGTTAAGGCTGCTATATTTTGGGGGTTTTTTACTCGTCAGGGAAAATGAAGAGAAAAAAAAGTTTATTATTATTATTATTATTATTATTATTATTATTATTATGCAGGTCTTCGTGATGTAATTCTACATGGCACTCACTGCCTGTATAGGTAAATAAGTGAGTGACCACATACATTATGGTACATTATTTTTATTGGAAAGACACAATACAGAAAAGTGCATAATTCTTACATACGTCTTACATTTTTCTACGAAGTGTTAACTTACGTATATTAATTCTAAATAAAACCTGAACATTGTTTTTTTTGGCAATAGCGTTTTCTCAAAGTAAATAAAATATTTTTCAGTGTTCTGTTATATCGCCAAAAATATCGTTATCGCAAAAATAACCTGAAATATCGTGATATTATTTTAGGGCCATATCGCCCACCCCTAATGACCACCTTCCTAATATTGTGTTGGTCCCCTTTTTGCTGCCCCATACGCAACAAACTGTGCTGCACTGTGTATTCTGACACCTTTCTATCAGAACCAGCATTAACTTCTTCAGCAGTTTGAGCTACAGCAGCTCGTCTGTTGGATCGGACCACACGGGTCAGCCTTCGCTCCCCACGTGCATCAGTGAGCCTTGGCCGCCCATGACTGTTCCTTCCTTGGACCACTTTTGATCGATACTGACCACTGCAGACCGGGAACACCCCACAAGAGCTGCAGTTTTGGAGATGCTCTGACCCAGTCGTCTAGCCATCACACTTTGGCCCTCGTCAAACTCTCTCAGATCCTCACGCTCGCCCATTTTCTGCTTCTAACATCGACTCTGAGGATGAAACGTTCACTTGCTGCCTAATATATCCCCCCCACTAACAGGTGCCGTGATGAAGAGATAATCAGTGTTCTTCACTTCACCTGTCAGAGGTCATAATGTTATGCCTAGTCGCTGTGATCATGTAATTTGCCCTATGAATCTTTGCCCCAGGCTGCTGCCTTTTCAGAACCACTACATCAATTCTTGAATCGAGTTATCGATTGTGCTCTCCCTGCACGCTATCAACACAGTCACTTAAAAATTTTAAAATTGACCTAAGAAATTGTATTTTATGAAGCTCTAGCACTAAACAGCTTTTTCTTTTTAACAAAATGCCCAATGTGACTGTTTTCCTTTTGCTAAACCTTTACAGATGATGCCAACAATTGTGGAGCTGACTGTATAAAAACCATCATCTATCGTTTTTTTTATTTCGACTGGCATCAGGATCTGTCTCCAATCAAAGTTGTAGAGAACAGGACCAGGACCAGTAAGGAGAGGTGAGGCAGCGGATAAGGACAGACTGGTACTAACCAGTGGGTTGGGGTCCAGCAGCTGACTGAAGACGTATCTCATGAACACGGCCATGTACGCTGGACGACTTTTCAGCTGCTCGATATCCTGAAACGGACCGTCCATCTGAACCGAGAGAGAGAGAGAGATAAAGGAAAACATTAAGACTCATGTAAAGGGAGACGTTCATTCATCAACTGTAGTGAGGACTCACTTCATTGCTCGTAATACTATCATAGTAGTCCTCTTCCTCCTCAGGGCCGATTATGTACGCCCTCCCTCCCTGCGATCAGGGGAACAGAAAGCAACATTAGGAAATCCTTTCATTGTGCTGGTGTAAGATGGATCTGATGAATGCAGCCACACAGAGGCTTTAAAGTACTTCTAATGTCTTACATGTACTAGAAGAAAAACAATCATCATAATCAATTATCATCTTTATCTGTTAGGCAAAATGGGCTGCACGGGTGGAGCAGCGATTAATAACGCTACACTGACTGTAGTCCATCTGTTTCTCTACATGCTTTGTTACCCCCTTTCACCCTGTTCTTCAATGGTCAGGACCCCCCACAGAGCAGGTATTATTTAGGTGGTGGATGATTCTCAGCACTGCAGTGACACTGACATGGTGGTGGTGTGTTAGAGTGTGTTGTGCTGGTATGAGTGGATCAGACACAGCAGCGCTGCTATATTGGCAATATCCAGCCAACAGCGCCCCGTGGGCAGCGTCCTGTGACCGCTGATGAAGGTCTAGAAGATGACCGACTCAAACAGCAGCAATAGATCGATAGAGCGATCGTCTCTGACTTTACATCTACAAGGTGGACCGACGAGGTAGGAGTGTCTAATAGAGTGGACAGTGAGTGGACACGGTATTTAAAACTCCAGCAGCGCTGCTGTGTCTGATCCACTCATACCAGCACAACACACACTAACACACCACCACCATGTCAGTGTCACTGCAGTGCTGAGAACGATCCACCACCTAAATAATACCTGCTGTGGTGGTCCTGTGGGGGTCCTGACCATTAAAGAACAGCATGAAAGGGTAACAAAGCATGCAGAGAAACAGATGGACTACAGTCAGTAATTGTAGAACTACAAAGTGCTTCTATATGGTAAGTGGAGCTGATAACATGGACATGGCTGACTGGTGTAAGTTTGTGTGTGTGGTGGGGCTGCACGATATATCGTTTCAGCATCGTCATCGCCATGTGTGCATGCGCGATAGTCACATGGCAGGACGTGCGATGTCACTTCATGCAAATTAGATCAAATATGTCACAAAACGAAAATTCACACCGTTCTCATTTTCCATGACGCATCTACACCAGTGTGTTCGAAATCCCAGTGAGCCGCCTCGCTGTCTTACTACCTACACATGCAGCTGCCTCAGTAGTGATGATTCTAATAAGTCATTGACTTTTATAAGGCGGGTTATTCGAACGCGCTACTTAGCGATTCCATCAGGTTTCAGCGTTTAGCATTTAGCATCTTGCCATTAAAACCAATGGAATGAGGTGTGACAGCGCTAACACGTCAATATAACATCTGGATTCTGTACAGAAAACTGTTACATTTGCTGATGAGCCCGAACTTGCAAAGAAAAACACTCGCTAAAAATCAATAATTATTTATTTACGTTTGAAAATAACTTCGTCCGCACCGTCAGCCATGTTTATTTTTCTGTGAGAGAAAATATGCCGCAGTGAATTCTGGGATTCACTAAGGACACTTCCGATTCTCACTCGTTCTGCCTCAGTAGTGAGCTTAGTAACTAAGGCATCTGGGATTTGGAACAGGTGTAGAGCTGCTCTTTTGTTTGTATAGTTTTATTTTAAATAATGTTTACTACTTGAAGAGGTTTTGATTGTGAAATAAAATATTAAATGACCCATTTTGTCGATCCTGTTAATTCCCTCATGTGATATTGAAGCTTTCTTAGTTTAATGCTCAGTTTCAACCCAGTACAAAGATGTAGCTTGTCATAATCTGTTGTATCCCTTGTAAGCACCACCCTTTTTTTTTTTTTTTTTTTTTTTTACATATGAGCCCCTTATTTAGAGTAAGACACATGCATTATTAATATTATTAATAGAGATGCATGAGTACCGATACTAGTATCGGGTATTAGCCCGATACCGCGCTCATTAACTCGTACTCGTAAACGAGGCTCCGATACTAAACATCCGATACCTTGTGCCTAGTGCACGTTGCTGCGTTAACGCAGGGATTTTCAACCTGTGGGGCACGAGTGCTTGTCTGGGGGGGCGCGAGTGCTTGTCTGGGGGGCGTGACATTACGAGATTTTTTTACTTCTAAAACTAAAGCAATTCATTTTTCACCCACGGGAGACAGATTGAATTATTCTCACTGACCACGCTCACACGCACGTTTAATGTTATTTAGTTCCATTTGAAAAAAAAAACCCCTTCAAAATAGAGCTAACGGTGAAGATAACCGGTTACAAAAGCAGCGACCGCTGTTTGTGTTCAATACTCTGTTCACAGTGTCGATACACGTGATTCAGGAGTCGACTCATTTTAAGCTTCTTTTCTCAGTCATCTCTCCGTGTTTACTGTTATAATGAATGATGCGGTTGTAAATAAACACCAACTACTACAGAACATTTTGTGTGACTCGCTTACATTATAAAGCTCAGGCTTAATTATACTGGTTATTACCACAGAGTGGGAGCCGACTCAGAGTCGTTTACGATTTACCGAGGTGAACCACGAATGTACGTGCTGATAGAATCGGCTCAGATGGGATCGGACTGTATTATCTTTTTAAAGTAAATATTTCAATCAGCAGAATCGCATCGCATGTATGATGTGCACAACGTTAATTACGTCCGTTTATTAATGAACGTTAACTTGTCAGTAGCTTTCTCAATGATGGCTGTGCGGTGTTTTTTTTTTTTTTACAATTAGTGATGGCAACCCAAGCAACTGTTCCACTGCACTATTTTACACTAAAAACTTACACTATTCCATAATGCTGCAGATTGCATCATTCTAAATAGGTATCGGTATCGGCGAGTACAAAAATACATGTACTTGTACTCGTACTCGGTTGGGAAAAAATGGTATCGATGCATCCCTAATTATTAATAATGTGGTGAAAATTCCTGCATTTTTTTAATATCGCAATATATATCGCAGGAAAAAAAAAATCGCAATGTCAGTTTTTTCCAATATCGTGCAGCCCTAGTGTGTGGTGTGTTTGTGTCACCGAGTCGAGTGTGCCGGAGCCCTGTCGGCTGTACTGAGGGGTCCTGAGTGTGGAGGACGGGGATGAGAAGGGGCTCTCGCATCCCTAAAACAGAAAGGGCTTAAATTAACATGACGAGATCTACCAGTGATTAAAGCCCACACACACACACACACACACACACACACACACAGGAGCATTGACAATGGCAGAAAGAGGGAACTAAAACTTTGCATCCATTAATCTTGAGCAGCACAACTTACCTCATAGTCCCCTTCACTTGAGTCTATGGACGAACGACCTGTTGGAACAAAACACACACACACACACACACACACACACACACACACACACACACACACACACACACACACACACACACACACACACGATCATAACAGGACTTCAGAAAGATGGGTGATGGATGATACTGGTGGTATTTAATAGGAAAAGCACAATCTGTATTGGATTACAGTGATCAGAGCAATAAAAGCCACTTAATTAAGGTCTGATCACTCATTATTACAGTAATAAACATCAGCAATGTGAACACACACACACACACACACACCTTCTCCAGCCATCACGAAGTTGGTCACCGTTTCAAGGCGTGTCCCATCCTGCAGAGGAAACACACACACGCGCTGTGTCAGTACATCCCGTTTCAGAAAACACAGAACACACAGTGAGCGCAGTGAAGCGCCTCTTACCAGATCTGGCTGAATTTTCACTCGGAGTTGGTGGGCGCGCCTTTTTGCGCTTCCTATCCTCTCTTCTAGCGAGGGAGATGGATTTCGAGAGCGCTCCTCCAGCAGCTCCTGCAAATTCCACACAACATCACAACCACCGCAGTAACAGTTGTGGACGACACGGTCGGGGACGTATTAAACGCTGGGCTGATGTTGGCTGAACAGAATCTTGCCTTTAAGGCAATGATTTCTGTTTTTGTTTGCATTTCACACCATGTCCCAACTTTTCTGGGATTGACGTTTGAAGTACTCTGTTCATCTAATATTAATAAATAATAACAAAATAAGTGCTCGGGCAGTGCAGAGGCCTACAGGGACAGTGGTAGCCTAGTGGGTAGAGCTTCGGGCTATCAACTGAAAGGTTAAGAGTTCGAATCCCAGCTCTGCCATTCAGCCATTGTGGGGTCCTTGAGCAAGGCCCTTGACCCTGTCTGCTCCAGGGGCGCCGTACAATGGCTGACCCTGCGCTCTGACCCCGGCTTTCAAACAAGCTGGGATATGTAAAGAAAGAATTGTACTGTACATCTGTATATGTATTAGAGATGCATGAGTACGGATACTAGTATCGGGTATTAGCCCGATACCGCGCTCATTAACTCGTACTCGCAAACGAGGCTCCGATACTAAACATCTGATACCTTGTGCCTAGTGCACGTTGCTGCGTTAACGCAGGGATTTTCAACCTGTGGGGCGCGAGTGCCTGACCGGGGGGCGTGACATTGCGAGATTTTTTTACTTCTAAAACTAAATCAATTCATTTTTCACCCACGGGAGACAGATTGAATTATTCTCACTGACCACGCTCACACGCACGTTTAATGTTATTTAGTTCCGTTTGAAAAAAAAAAAAACCTTCAAAATAGAGCTAACAGCGAAGATAACCGGTTACAAAAGCAGCGACCGCTGTTATAGGACGTGTTTGTGTTCAATACTCTGTTCACAGTGTCGATACAAGTGATTCAGGAGTCGACTCATTTTAAGCTTCTTTTCTCAGTCATCTCTCCGTGTTTACTGTTATAATAAATGATGCGGTTGTAAATAAACACCAACTACTACAGAACATTCTGTGTGACTCGCTTACATTATAAAGCTCAGGCTTAATTATACTGGTTATTACCACAGAGTGGGAGCCGACTCAGAGTCGTTTACGATTTACCGAGGTGAACCACGAATGTACGTGCTGATAGAATCGGCTCAGATGGGATCGGACTGTATTATCTTTTTAAAGTAAATATTTCAATCAGCAGAATCGCATCGCATGTATGATGTGCACAACGTTAATTACGTGCGTTTATTAATGAACGTTAGCTTGTCAGAAGCTTTCTCAATGATGGCTGTGCGGTGTTTTTTTTTTTTTACAATTAGTGATGGCAACCCAAGCAACTGTTCCACTGCACTATTTTACACTAAAAACTTACACTATTCCATAATGCTGCAGATTGCATCATTCTAAATAGGTATCGGTATCGGCGAGTACAAAAATACATGTACTTGTACTCGTACTCGGTTGGGAAAAAATGGTATCGATGCATCCCTAATATGTAAATATGACAAATAATAATTGTTTCTATTCTATTATGCTAGTACACCAGCACTGAGATCCTGGTTCGAATCTCTTCAGCCATAATTATCTATGTTGGGGGGTGGAGTGGCCAGAGCCTTACGATTAACGTCCTACCTAATTCATGGCCATAAAAATCGAGTCACAAACCATTAAATGAGCCGTTTCCAGTGTAATATGCAATTAGCTGTGGAATTCCAAATGTAGCGTTTGTGTTTAGCGATTTAACGTTCTCCGTTAGTGTAGCGTTTAGGTGTCTTAAGCTTACTGTTTAATGTGCACTATGAGACGTCCTAGCAATCCTACGGCAATTCAGTCAGCAATCGGTTAGTCAAAATGTCCCGAAGTAAAGCAGCTAAGAACACGACTCGGGTAACACTGTGTGAAACACTGATGAAAATGTTTGTATTTGAGACAGAGCATGAAGCCTCACACCGTCGCTGGATGTTCTAGGTTTGCAGTCATCTATTAAGGTAGCTGTGCCGTGTATTATAGCTTCTATTTATTCTATCATTCCGTTTATGAGTGTTATTTAACGACTGCCATGAAATTAAGCACATTTTCCCGTGAATTTAGTAGAAGCCTTCATTATGATAGATCGGTACTGTGGCCGAGGTATTTCTGCTTTGTACGCTGGTGATTTGTTTGTTTGTTTATTAGGATTTTAACGTCATGTTTTACACGTTTGGTTACATTCATGACAGGAACGGTAGTTACTCATCACTCATCAGTTCACAAGTTTAATATCAAACACAGTCATGGACAATTTTGTATCTCCAATTCACCTCACTTGCACGTCTTTGGACTGTGGGAGGAAACCGGAGCTCCCGGAAAGAACCCACGCAGACACGGGGAGGACATGCAAACTCCACACGGAAAGGACCCGGACCGCCCCACCTGGGGATCGAACCCAGGACCTTCTTGCTGTGAGGCGACAGTGCCATCGACTTAGCCACCGTGCCGCCCTTGTACGCTGGTGGAACTGAGGTGCAATGACTTTGACCTGGATCATGAAACCAGTTCATGAAAAATAAATGTTAATAATAATAATAAAAGTATCAAAGCATCTGTGATATAACATCACGTTTATGATGCTATAAAGTATTATTGCCTTGCTATATCACAAGATTCATACTATAAGAAGTCCTGACTGGACGCGTCATGCGCTGCGTTTTACCTGGATTTCTGCCTCCTCTTGTTCCAGCATCTTTCTGAGGATCTGTGTGGCATGTTTTTGGACTTCTGGATCCTGTGGAGGAAGAATAAGAAGCAGGTGAGGAACTAAAAGATTAAAGTGCACAACGTGTATAAGCAGGAAGACGTTAAACCAGTCACGCATCCATTTCAAACCAGGTATTACTGAACACTTCAAGTATTTTAAACCATTCTTTCTACTTCCTTTATTTCTAGTCTGTTACCTTTGAGAATTCAAGCATCCGCATCACAGAGTCTCAGTTATTTATGTAGGACATTCTCAGCTAAGTAGATTACAAAAACAGGACAGTAGGAAAATTTTAAGAATGCACTACGGGGGGCGTAGTGGTAAACCACACTGACTAGCCCATTACTAGTGAGATCTTAAGCTCTTGAGCTCTGTTTTGGGCCAACCAGACCCCTACATAGACATGACTGGCTGTGTCTAAGGGTGGGAGGGACTGATTAAAGGGATTTCTCAACAATGCATCAATTGCAGCCTCTGCTGGATGGTGGCTAAGCAGAGACTGCAAATAATGGAGAGCAGTCCGAGGAGCCTTATGTTATGCCAAGTTCACACTACACAACTTTCCAAGTCCAAGAGAAGTGACGAGGGGTTTAATGATACCACGTCAACAAGTAGCGATCGATCAAAGTTAGGAACGGCATGGATTGTTCTATAGTGAGTTGGAGGTTAATAAATATTTTGTAGAGAACGATAAGGTGTGTGTGCCAATATATTCTGATATGAACTACATTATGCCTCTGTCCCACCTGTTTACCTGTCCCCTGCGTTTCCCCTCAACCCTTATCTTGCGTTCTCATTGGCTGTTCGACATAGCACTCATTGCCAGTCGGGCAACTCAGATCCAGATATTAGACAAGACGAATATCTCTCTTCGAGCCGCTCGGATCGAGTTGTTGAGTAGTTCACACATAGCGATTGACAGCCGAGTTTCGATTGCCGAGCGAACGCCAAGTTGCTCCCAAGCTGGCAAATCTAGCGCCTAACAGTCGGCGAGCGAAAATCAGGGCAAAAATCGTGTGGTGTGAACTAGGCATTAGGCGCCAGGATCTTGGCCATAATTAAGCAGTAGATAAAAAGAATAATAATGTTCCAAAAGTTGTGATTTAATATTATTCTTATTATGTTATTATTTATTATCGCTTCAATAATCAAGAAAAGACAGATTGAAGGGATTCCTCATCACTACAGCAATTGCGACCTCTGCTGCCTGGTCTACAGCGACTGCACAGAGACGGTAAATAATGGAGAGCAGTCTGTGACTCTCCATATGTGACACTGATCCCTGTGTGAACAGAAGTAGGTGGCGACTGCACACGTGTTAGAGGGGGCATGTGTTAATTACAGCCCTTGTTGGTCAGGGTTGGCGTTAGAGGCTGCAACTATCGATTAATTTTGTAATCGAGTATTCTATCGATTATTCCAGCGATTAATCGAGTAATCGGATAAGAAATACTTCTGCTTTAATAAAGAGCAAAAATAAATACGTATAAGATTAAATAAGACGCGTCTCTTAAAACAAACTGTACATTTTTATTCCTGCATACAGGACAGTTTAATGTAACAAATACATCAAAAATAAATCAAATTACTTTTAAAATGTAAACAGGCAACCTAAAACTAAGGTATAAATAATAAACAATAATACATAAACATTGCCTTTAATTTGTGCAAGTTTCAGAACTAAAAGTTCTGTCAGGATTGTATCTCTAGATGAGGTAGATTTAGTTTGTGTGCATGTACGTGTCTGTTTGTCTAAGCCTTTAAAAAAGCCTGTGGTGGTTGTAATGAAGAAAAGTAAACGTATCAACACGACGCTCGCACGACGAGTTGTAGTTTTTTCCAGTTTAAAATGATCTTAAACTTTTTGTGGTTTTCTCTGTCCAGTCTCCTCTGTTTACCCCTCGATATTTTCTCTCTCTCTCCATTTTGCAGCCTGCGTTATCAGATCTCGTCCTGAATCGCACTTTCATACTGAACCGTACACGCAGGAGCGGCGAGCGTGTCCAAATACGGAGTATTCATCGAAGTGTACGCGAAAAGTACCCGGATTAAGTCCTGTAAAGTTCTGTTTAAGTGCGAGATTTCGGATGCAGCCCTCGGCTGTACGCAGTGTGAAAAATTTGCATCGATGATTTTTAGTAAACGAATTACTCGAGTTTCTCTAGGAATCGTTAAGCAGTAAAGGAGCTTGGATAACTCTATCTGACCAAATAGCCACATCATCTTGCCAAATCTGATATTGTCTGTGTGGTTGGTTTATGGCTCTATCGTCAGCATTGTTCCTTCAGAAAACTTCAAGTGCTACATGTTTTTGCACTTCAGTCAAATTTATCATCCCTGGTTAGACAGATAATTATGCAAATGATCCTGTAAACAGTTCAGCACCAGCCCTGTGCTGTCAGACTTACAGTTGTTTCATGCAAAACCTGCTCAGAATTAACGGTTTGGTTATTTATGGTCTGTGTGGGACAAAACAAAAAGAACTGGAAGCTAAAGCTGCAATAATTAATCAACAAAGTTAATTAAAACACATTTTTGATTGGGTGCTTTAGTGGCACAGCAGTTGAACATGCTAGCACACCTCTGTGGCGTGTCCGAGTCAAAGTGGTTTGCATGTTATTTTGGCTGAACCGTCACCACTGCCACAGTGGACAACGTTCCTCATCATGAGCTGACCCACCTGTAGAGGTTTGGGGCCGGTGATTCTCTGGTTCGGGGTGCCGATCCCCGTGGCCGGTAAGGGAGGGGGTGGAGGAGGAGGGGTTTCGTCCCCCGGTGTTGTGAGGCCTGATTGGAGAGGCTGGAGATAAACGGAGGCTGCAGAAGGGGCGGGGCCCTGCAGCGTCAACGCCACGTAGGTTCCAGCTACGAACGAGAGATCAGACAGAGAAACGTAAACCATTTAAACACTTCATCTGAGCACAACGATCCCGGATGAAGACGAGGGAGGTTCGTACTCACATTTGATCAGCTTCACTACCTCCTGATGGGACATGGACGACACTAACGAGCCGTTGACCTGGAAAACAATGAGTGAAGGAAATGAATTTGCTTTTGTGCACATGAATAAAGCAAATATTGTTAAGATCTGTGCGACAGGCTTATTATTCAAGTGGTCAACAACGCTCCTTAGCCTAGCAGTTAAGGTACTGCCAGGTTGCCACTGTTGGGCCCTTGAGTAAGTGGTCAGCCTTCGCTCCCCACGTGCATCAGTGAGCCTTGGCCGCCCATGACCCTGTCGCCGGTTTACCACTGTTCCTTCCTTGGACCACGTTTGACAGATACTGACCACTGCAGACTGGTAACACCCCACAAGAGCTGCAGTTTTAGAGATGCTCTGACTCAGTCATCGTCCATTTTTCCTGCTTCTAACATCAACTCTGAGGATTAAATGTTCACTTGCTGCCAGTGGTGATTTCTCTAAGACTGCAAGGGAAGCTCAGCTTCCCCTAAAATGTCCAAAATTAAATGGTGAAATATGTACAGTTGTGTTAACATGACTACAAATGCGTTAGAACACGTTCATCTGGAAGACGAGTTGGTTCAGAATCAGCTACATATCAGAAATCCACTGACTCGAACTTCTCATACATTCCCGGAGCCTCAATGCATTTACCCGCAGAAGCTGAGCGTCTCTTCACTTCTATGGGGCTGCATGGAACAGTTTTTTCATTGCTTCGAAACTCGCCGGTCATTGGATAAATGCCAGGATTTTGTCCCGCCCCCGGACGCCGAGCGTCTCTGGGGTGAATGGAGCTGTGGGCGGGTCTGGACGCGGAGCTTCTGCAAGATGATTGGAGGATCAGTCGAAAGGCTGAATCCCGTTTTGATTGACCGCTATTTTGAGATCTACACGTCACTTAATCACTGGGAGCTTCAGTCCCGTCGCGGATGTTGCGAGTGAAGTCGGAAGACAAACTGCTGCAACCCATTTCTTGGTATTTGCTTGGTGAAATTACTTGAGCATTTCCATTGTTCATTGTGTAAATAAAACACACTCATAGTATTTGTTTCAGTTTCAACATTTCCTTGTTCGAGTTCAGGCCATTTTCTTGAAAAGGAACGGAGGGCGGAATTTATGCATAAATAAATTGACAGGTGCTGTGATGAAGAGATGATCAGTGTTTTCACTTCACCGGTCAGTGCTCATAATGTTATGCCTGGTCGGTGTATGTTTTTGCAGTATGTTTATGATAGTTGGATACTTGATCGCTTGATCTTTAGTGATTCCAGTGCCAAGACGTTTGGAATCTGTATTGGAATCCTATTTGCTTTTAATCCTAACTAGAAAAATATAAATGCTCCATAAGCTTTGCACATGATGAACATGTGGGCGTTTGTTTTGATGATCTGATCCTGTGTTGTTCTCCTCACATTCTGTTACAGCTTGTCCTGACAGTCCGGTTACGATTTCTTCCTCTTTTGTACCTTTATTTGTCTTTACTAGAATTTACCGCTGGATAAGGGAAGGTCTTCGTGTTGATACCTGCTTTCCTAGTGGCTTGGAGCAAGATTTCTGCTTGTAGCTTCTTGAGACATTCCACTTATATCTTCGACTATCTCAATTATTCCTACGATCCTCCTCTGGATGCCAAAAAGAGACTCAGTTACAGATGAATTTCTTTTTTTAAGAAGGTTTTAAGTAGCCACAGTAATATTCATGAGGTTCATCATCTCTGCTCCTCGCCCACTTCGGAGCCCTACTTGGGGGGTACGGAGAGTCAAAGAACTCCAGCAAGCAGATACGCATGATTAACTCTATTTGATGAACCCTCAGCCAACGTCTTCTAACGGTGCACCAAGGGCGAGACTTTTGATTCTTTTTTTATGCATTTTTCCCCCTTTCTCCTAATTAAGCATAGCCAATCTGCTGGGACCCCGACGGTGTTCAAGGAGGGTGTATATTCACCTGACCGACACTCCCTCTGACATCTGTGCAGTCCCACCAATCCCTCCTTATTCATGATCTGTGTGTGAGGGAGAGCCACGCCCCGATCTCTGTGCTCCTCCACTTTTACCCCTACCGTGTTTCCACCGGACAAAAGAGGTTCCAGACCGAGAACTAGCTTCTAATCCGGCACCACAGAGTACTGGGTTTTGCAGTGATACAGTGTAGAGGTTTGGGTGCTTTGCTAAACCGCTGTGCTGGTGTCTCTTATGGAGCTTGTCGCTGCATTTTTTATCTTTTAAAGTTCACCTGATTGGATTTTGATCCAGTTTACCGCTGATATTTTCAAAGAGTCTTAAAAGTGATGAACAGTGTGATATGACGTGGCACTTATAACCGGTACAGAGCACTTATAACCGGTACAGAGCTCTTATAACCAGTACAGAGTGCTTATAACCGGTACAGAGCGCTTATAACCGGTACAGAGCGCTTATAACCGGTACAGAGCACTTATAACCAGTACAGAGCACTTATAACCAGTACAGAGCACTTATAACCAGTACAGAGCTCTTATAACCAGTACAGAGCTCTTATAACCAGTACAGAGCACTTATAACCGGTACAGAGCTCTTATAACCAGTACAGAGCACTTATAACCAGTAGAGAGTGCTTATAACCGGTACAGAGCGCTTATAACCGGTACAGAGCTCTTATAACCGGTACAGAGCACTTATAACCAGTACAGAGCACTTATAACCAGTACAGAGCTCTTATAACCGGTACAGAGCGCTTATAACCGGTACAGAGCGCTTATAACCGGTACAGAGCGCATATAACCAAGTACAGAGCTCTTATAACCGGTACAGAGCACTTATAACCGGTACAGAGCTCTTATAACCAGTACAGAGCACTTATAACCAGTACAGAGTGCTTATAACCGGTACAGAGCGCTTATAACCGGTACAGAGCTCTTATAACCGGTACAGAGCACTTATAACCAGTACAGAGCACTTATAACCGGTACAGAGCTCTTATAACCGGTACAGAGCACTTATAACCGGTACAGAGCGCTTATAACCGGTACAGAGCGCTTATAACCGGCACAGAGCTCTTATAACCGGCACAGAGCTCTTATAACCGGCACAGAGCTCTTATAACCAGTACAGAGCACTTATAACCGGCACAGAGCTCTTATAACCGGTACAGAGCTCTTATAGCCGGTACAGAGCTCTTATAACCGGCACAGAGCTCTTATAACCGGCACAGAGCTCTTATAACCGGCACAGAGCTCTTATAACCGGCACAGAGCTCTTATAACCGGTACAGAGCACTTATAACCAGTACAGAGCACTTAGAACCAGTACAGAGCTCTTATAACCGGTACAGAGCTCTTATAACCAGCACAGAGCTCTTATAACCGGTACAGAGCACTTATAACCGGTACAGAGCACTTATAACCGGTACAGAGCTCTTATAACCGGCACAGAGCGCTTATAACCGGTACAGAGCTCTTATAACCGGTACAGAGCTCTTATAACCGGTACAGAGCTCTTATAACCGGTACAGAGCTCTTATAACCGGTACAGAGCACTTATAACCAGTACAGAGCACTTATAACCAGTACAGAGCTCTTATAACCAGTACAGAGCGCTTATAACCGGTACAGAGCACTTATAACCAGTACAGAGCACTTATAACCAGTACAGAGCACTTATAACCAGTAATAACGAAGAGAAATGTAGTGTTTCTATGTCGTACTTTTAGTACATTCAGCCACGTTACGCTTTTTCGACTCTCCTGAGAAGATTCAGAACCCCGAGTTGAATAAACACCACACGTGAAGTAAATCCGGTTAAGCACAGATACATGTTGTGTAACGCCCACCGTTGATGACGCAGGCTTGGTTCCCAAAAACTGGTGGAAACGCGCGTCAGTTCTCTACAGAACACCAAGGTTCTAAGAAACCTGAACAGAACCGGTTCAAGAACCAGGGTTCTTTCGGTGTAAAAGCGCTAAGTGAGTAAAATCCAGATAAACACAGATACTTGATGTGGAGCTTTCAGACTGGATCTGCTTATTCCGCACAAATACAGATTCGTCTCATATTCGCACCAGGGTGAGAGAAGCACAAAACGCTTCTCATGTGAACGCGCCCTTAGGATGTGAACAGGCCGAGCCTGAAAACCCGCCGATTAGATTCCCGGCAGCTGATTTACATGTAAACGCTCCTGCTGCGTGAGGTAAAGATTAATAATCTACAAACCAAAGTACCTTAATGATCCGGTCTCCCTCCTGCACCCCTGCCTTCACTGCTGCTCCACCTGAGACACAAAGAAATATGAATGAAGAAGAAAAGGAAAAGAAGAAACACGATGCGGTGTACTGGCGTGTGCTGGTTCATACCTGGACGAACATTCTGCACCAGTTTAATCCTTTCTCCACATACAGTGAAGCCGAATCCCAGACTGTCCCTCTGCACGATCACAGATCTCTGCACCAGACCCGCGGCTGCAAGCAAACCATCGTTACTCCTCACGTGGACGACTACGACGTGCAGATCGTTATCCGACTCCACACTCACACAAACCACACACCAGTCTCAACTAGACTTAGACTAAGCCTGTTACTGGATCGTGGAAAACCCAGTAAAAATCTAACAGACCCCTGCGTTTAGCGCACAGACGCCTGGCTCAGTTCTGAAATTTCAGGAGACGATTCCCTGCCAGACAAATAACTGAGATTAACATCCTTTTCTTTTTCCTGTTCGACTTTCCCCACACACACACACACACACACACACACACACACACACACATCATAAAGGACTGTAAAATACACCGATCAGCCACTCACAAAAATGGAGACGCAAAAGGGGGGGGAGAGACTAGCCTGTATGTAATTATCTAATCTGAAGGCTGGGAAAGCATGTGTGTGGCTAGGAAAAGCGCATTACATAGTGGTAGTTGTGCTTTGTTTACCACTTTGCTTTGGTAACCTACAGTCTGAGAGTCTGAAAGTGTGTGTGTGTGTGACACAGATACAGAGGATCAGATCATTCTGTATCCACTGTTAGAAAGTGAAGCGTCACAGAGCAGAAATAACTGCAGTTAGACTGAACGATGATGTGGGACGCGACCATCTTACACGCCGGAAAGTTCATTATTTATTTATTAGGAATTTAACGTCATGTTTAACACTTACAGTTACATTCATGACAGGTTATATCGAACACAGTCCTGGACAATTTAGTATCTCCAGTTCACCTCACTTGCACGTCTTTCTTTGTACTGAAGGAGGAAACCCACGCAGACACGTGGAGAACATGCAAACTCTACACAGAAAGGACCCGGACCGCCCCGCCTGGGGATCGAACCCAGGACCTTCTTGCTGTGAGGCCAGTTCAAACTGCAGGTAGAAAACTTCCACTCTGGTTACTGAGCACATAAATACTGCCCACATGTTTTCTCTACCACCACGCTTAGGTAATGTATGATAGGGGCGGCACGGTGGCTCGGTGGGTAGCGCTGTCGCCTCACAGCAAGAAGGTCCTGAATCCCAGGTGGAGCGGTCCGGGTCCTTTCTGTGTGGAGTTTGCATGTTCTCCCTGTGTCTGCATGGGTTTCCTCCGGGAGCTTCGGTTTCTTCCCACAGTACAAAGACGTGCAAGTGAGGTGAACTGGAGATACAAAACTGTCCATGACTGTGTCTGATATTAAACTTGTGTGAATTGATGAATCTTGTGTGTGTGTTTGTTTGTTTATTAGGATTTTAACGTCATTTACATTTTCAGCATTTAGCAGACGCTTTTATCCATTTGGAGCAATTGAGGGTTAAGGGCCTTGCTCAGGGGCCCAACAGTGGCAACTTGGCGGTGGTGTGGCTTGAACCGGCAACCTTCTGCTTACTAGTCCGGTACCTTAACCACTGAGCTATCACTGTCCATGTTTTACACTGTTTTATATCAAACACAGTCATGGACAATTTAGTGTCACCAATTCACCTCACTTGCACGTCTTTGGACTGTGGGAGGAAACCGGAGCACCCGGAGGAAACCCACGCAGACACGGGGAGAACATGCAAACTCCACACAGCAAGGACCCGGACCGTCCCACCTGGGGATCGAACCCAGGACCTTCTTGTTGAGAGGCGACAGTGCTACCCACTTAGCCATCGTGACGCCCGAACCTTGTGTGTAATGAGTAACTACCGTTCCTGTCATGAACGTAACCAAAGTGTAAAACATGACGTTAAAATCCTAATAAACAAACAAACAAACAGTGGATGCAGAGGATTAAAAATATACTATAGATACTTAATAACTTGCTATACTGGAGAATGGCTTCTTTCCCCTTCCCTCGTTTACATCGGGGGAACCTCCCCTGATGATGGTTTGGGTTTAAGAGAAGCGGATGTAGACGAGGAGAGCGAGGTAAGGGGATTAGGTGAGCACGCACGCTCTCATGTTCTATGTATATGGTCATTTTTTTCCTGACTGTACTGTTGTATCACCTTGTTACAAAACTCAATAAAAAGAAATAGACTAGGATAAACTATCCCAGAAAAGTTCCACATTTCACAGCAGTGTGAGTAAATGACACTCATAAACTGAATAATAGAATATAAATAGAAGCTATAATACACGGCACAGCTACCTAAACGGTTGAATGTAAACCTAGAACATCCAGCGACGGTGCGAGACCTCATGCTCTGTCTCAGATATAAAAATTCTCGTCCGTGTTTTCACCCCGCACCCCAAGGCGTCCACAGAGTTTTCTAAGCTCAGTTACCCAAGTTGTGTTTTAGCTGCTTTACAGGACATTTCGACTGAGCGATTGCTAACTGAATTGCCGTAGGATTGCTAGGACGCCTCATAGTGCAGATTAACCAGTAAACGTGAGGCACCCAAACGCTACACGAATGAAAATGTAAAATCACTAAACACAGACTTTAAATTCAGAATTTCACAGCAAATTGCTTATTACACAGTCTGCGATGTGCTCTTCACAGCTGTGAATCAGGAAGGGACTTATCAGTGACTAATAACAGGCATATTATATTGTTTGTGGTGTCTGTCTGGGTGGTGTTACCTGCGCCGTCGGGTGGGAACTCTGGGAGAGACTCCTTCTGCCGGCCGAGAGACGACCTGCGCTCCGAGTCTCCAAACGTCAAACTGCTGAACCTACACGAGGACCAGATCAGATTCTATTAGAACCAGTAAGGTACAAGCGAACGAGCGCTGATGATCTGCTGGAATGAAGTGCAGGATGTTCGGACGGGGGGGGGGGGGGGCGTGGGTACAAGCAGCCGGATATGATGAAGGAATGGAAATCAATACATTAAAGAGGGGATGTACACCGATCAGGCATAACATTAAAACCACCTCCTTGTTTCTACACTCACTGTCCATTTTATCAGCTCCACTTACCATATAGAAGCACTTTGTAGTTCTACAATTACTGACTGTAGTCCATCTGTTTCTCTACATGCTTTGTTAGCCTCCTTTCATGCTGTTCTTCAATGGTCAGGACCCCCACAGGACCACCACAGAGCAGGTATTATTTAGGTGGTGGATCATTCTCAGCACTGCAGTGACACTGACATGGTGGTGGTGTGTTAGTGTGTGTTGTGCTGGATGAGTGTCCACTCACTGTCCACTCTATTTAGATGTAAAGTCAGAGACGATCGCCGTTGATGATCTATTGCTGCTGTTTGAGTCGGTCATCTTCTAGACCTTCATCAGTGGTCACATGATGCTGCCCACGGGGCGCTGTTGGCTGGATATTTTTGGTTGGTGGGCGATTCTCAGTCCAGCAGTGACAGTGAGGTGTTTAAAAACTCCAGCAGCGCTGCTGTGTCTGATCCACTCAAAGCAGCACAACTCACACTAACACACCACCACCATGTCAGTGTCACTGCAGTGCTGAGAATCATCCACCACCTAAATAATACCTGCTCTGTGGGGGTCCTGACCATAGTATGTAGAGAAACAGATGGACTACAGTCAGTAATTGTAGAACTACGAAGTGCTCCTATATGGTAAGTGGAGCTGATCAAATGGACAGTGAGTGTAGAAACAAGGAGGTGTAATGTTATGGTTGATTGGTGTAAGAAGAAGAAGAATACTGGGGTTGAGGATATAGAGGATCTAAATTGACGTTTCTTGCTTGATTCTCGTGCAGGTGGTTAAAGGTGCAGGAATTTGGAAAGACCAACAGTGTGTATTTTAATAACAAGGCGTGTTTCCAAAACACTGAATTTTTCCCTCTGGGTGCAGTTTCCTGTCTAATACCTCAGTAGAAATGTGTTTCATTACACGACCTTCACATTCGAGTGAGCAGAAATAATCCGGGTTCATCTTTACTAAGCAAATCCATCCTGGTGATGCTGTTCGAATGTTTGGTGTGGTCAAATGCACCTGAAGAATCTGATCAGTACCACACTTATATATTTCATCCTCACATTCTTCTATCGAAACAGTGACATTTTTACATCCCAAAATCACAAGACCCAGCAAAACTCTCTGAGGGATTTATATCAGCACAGAGGGTCTGTCTGAAAACCCACTGATCTCTCCACACGGACGCATTTCACGTCATCCTACGCTCCCGAGAAGAGGGAGTGTCTAAATTCTGAGATTCCTTAAAATCTGAGTGATGATCTGACCGAATAACGAGGGAGCGCCCGGCGGAGCGACCGACGTTCTTTGTAAATCAAATGTCAATAAATTCTCATTGATGTTTGATGTGTATACAGGTATAACTATACGAGCGTGCTTATTCGTAAATTAGCTGGCGTGCCGGCGGGTTGTGCCGCCTCAGCCTGTCGGTTTGAATGGCCCGAGGTTAACTGTGTTAGCTTCGTAAGCAAAAACTGCGGTGGCGTAATCGCGCCTAAATAATCCGCCTTGAGTTCTCTCTGCTGAGGCAGCTGATCAGGTAGGCAGTAGGCAGCAAGGCAGCTATCTAGGTATTCAGACAGACCTGAGGTAACCCCCCCCCCAAAAACCGAGCTAACCACATGGCCACCAACAATTTTACAATATCTATTCATTATTGTTTACCTTCATTGTTGTTCTTTTTAATTATTTGTTATTCTGTACCACACACAGTCATGCTCACAAAGCTTGACGATTGGTTAATTGATAAAGCCTCTCTTTAGCCCTAGGATTAGATTACTCAGTATTTTGTTTTGCGACTTACTTTATATGAACTATTAAAATGATTATTATTATTATTATATGTTTATCAGTAAAAAACATTTGAGCAACTAAATAGAGAAATGTGCTAGTAATAAAGCACCGCTGGGATTTAGGTGTTAACATTTAAGCTATACTTCATTTCTCATTTGTTATTCATTATGGTCTTGATGCTAATCAGATCTGCTGCATTTACCATGTGAACTACAAGGAACCACCATCAGCTTAACGTTTAGTAGATCTCTCACCCTCACATGCTCTGTTGTTATGAAATAGGCGCTGGTGTGTACCGGTTTAAAAGCAAACTTCCTGCACGTTTGACCAAACAGTAACCAGAGTTTCAGATAACTCACCACACAGCAAGTGGACTGGGAGGAAAGAAGGAAAGACAGAAAATAAATAAATCAGTGGTAACGCGAACACTGAGAGAACATACAACTAACAAAATCTGGAAGGTCGAATGTCCGGTTCGTTTCTCTGTTTACATTATGTCAAGTTCACACTACACGACTGGATCTCTTGTAATCGGGAGTCTTTTAAGTCGGTGTGTATTCCACACTACACGACTGATCGGCGATAGGGGGGTTTCATGCTACACCATCTATCACCAACTGGAATCGCAGGCGAGCTTCTCTGGTCTCTCAAAAGTACGTTCTGTCACAAAAACGAACGCGAGAAGTGACGAGGGCTTTAATGATACCACGTCCAAAAATCAAAGTTGTTTGTGCGCTGATGTGCAGCGTAAAAGCAAAGAGGGAAAAATAAATGAATCTGTTCTGTAGTGAGTTGCAATGCAGCGTGGGTATTATGGTTTGGCGTGGACGATAAGATCACAAATACTGTAAAGCTCGTGTGTGTGCTGATGTATTCTGATAGAAACTATATTACGCCCCTGTCCCACCTGTTTACACTCCTCCACCGGGTTTCCCCTCACCCCGTATCCTGCGTTCTCATTGGCTGTAGTTCCACACCGCACTCGCTGCCACCCGCAACCTGATCGCAACACCTCGGAGTCGCTGACGGGTCCAGATATTTAGCATGCTAGATTAGGGCTGAAACGATTCCTCGAAAAACTCGAGTAATTCGATCACTAAAAATCGAGGCATCGTTTAATCCATGCAACTACATACAGCTCACGGTGTTTCGCACTTTTTGCACAACGCGTTCACGCTGTGGTCAGGTGACGTGAAGAAGCCGAGGGCTGCATCCCAAATCTCACACTTAAACAGGACTTAATCACGTACAGTTCAACGAATACTACGTTTTTTTGGACACGCTCCCGCATACTGTTCGGTATGAAAGCGTGATTTAGGACGCAGCCGAGATCTGATAGCGCGGACTGCAAAATGGAGAGAGAGAAAATAACGAGGGGTGAACAGAGGAGACCGGACAGAGAAAAGCACAGAAAGTTTGAGATCATTTTAAGCTGGAAAAAAATTAATTAAAAAACATTAAAGCTTTATGTTCTGCGTGAGCTGTAGCTGAAAGCTTTAGTTCTAAAAGTTGCACAAATTAGAGGATTATGTTTATGTATTATTGTTTATTATTTATTCCTTAGTTTTAGTTGCCTGTTTACATTCTGAAAGTATTTGATTTATTTTTGATGTATTTGTTTTTGCATATCAAAATGTTCTTTTTAAACTGTCCTGTATGCAGGAATAAAAATGTACAGTTTGTTTTGAGAGACGCGTCTTATTTAATCTTATATGTATTTATTTTTGCTCTTTATTAAAGCAGAAGTATTTCTTATCCGATTACTCGATTAATCGCTGGAATAATCGTTAGAATACTCGATTATACGGCCGCTCAGGTGGCGCAGCGGTAAAAGACACGCGCTGCAACCAGAGCTGGATTTCGAAGGAGCGTCGTTTCGAATCCAGCTCTGCCTTCACGGTCGAGGCTGGGCGGCTATGGACAACGATTGGCCTGTTGTCCGGGTGGGGGGCGGGACTTGAGACCGTAGGGGACGCTCTCTCAGGAACGGGGCGGTCGCGCCCTCTGCTGGCCGGTTGGTGGCGCCTGTATGGAGACGGGGGGGAAGGTTGCGGCGGAGTGTGTGATCCTCCGTGCACGGTACTCTGCCACGGCTACACTCGTCGAGTGTGGGTGATAAGACGGTCGACTGGCTGTGCACGTTTCGGAGGAGGCGTGGAGCGGCCTCGTCAGCCCCGATCAGGAGCAGGAATCCGCACTAATGAGAGGATGATAGATGGGACGAAATTGGACGTGTTGGATTGAGTAGTTCATACATAGCGATCGAGTGCCGAGTTTCGTTCCCCGAGCGAACGCCGAGCTGCTCCCGAGCTGCCACATGTAGCGACGACCAGTCGTTGAGCGAAAATCAGGGCAAAAATCGTGTAGTGTGAACTAGGCATTAGTGATAGACTTTGTTTTGCCGGGAGGCTCGCGTTGTTCTCGTCTTTTTCTCTGAGTTTTATGCTTATTTTCTACAAGCTCTAAATAAAAGGGAAGTGGTAAGTGAAGGAGATGCATCTAGGTATTGCTGAAATGTTACTAAGGAACTTATTAAGAAAGTGAAAGCGGTGTTTTTGTGGCTCGCGTATGTGAGGAATGTGGTGTGAAGGAGAGCGTGCAGTGACATTTAATGGTTTTAAATGACATATGTACATATCTATTTATGTGCATGTTTAGCATGTTTGAGGATCCGAGCGAATGCCAAGTTGCCTCCGAGCCTGCAAACCTGGACCCGACCAGTCGGCGAGCGAAAATCAGGGCAAAAATGGTGTAGCGTGAAGCATTACGTGCAATCATCTTCATAAAAAAAGCCGTACTTTTGTACCAGCTACAAAGCACGTGACAGATAAAGACGATGAACCTTGATTGGCCGGGTGCAAACCACATGACTCAGACGGTGTGAGCGTCTCATTTGAGCCGTCGTTACCTGGACGGGTAAGTGCGTCTCCGGGGCGTGGCCTGGACGCACAGGTGAGGTGAGCGTGTGAGATGGGGGAGATAAGAAGACAGACAGAGACGGGGGACAGACACGGTGATAAAGACAAAACAGAACGACGGCGAGGGCGAGACGAGCGCAGGGACGCTGTGGGTCCTCCACCGAGGCTGATGGAAGAAGATCCCAGATAAAGACGGCCGTCTGGACTTCCGTCTGACTCATCCACACGTGCGAGCGACAACACCGTCTGCTTTTACACAAACCCACTATTGTGGAGCAGACGGAGGGAAAACAGCCGAGCAGGAAACTAACAGCAGCTCTGACGCCGCAGTGACCGAACCGGTCAGTCGGTTTATCATTAACTGGACGGGGGGGGGGGGGGGGGGGGGGGGGGGCGCTCAGGTGGGGCAGCGGTATGTTGCGCTAACCCACTGCTGCTGGGATCCACGTATGTGTGTGTGTGTGTATTGGGACGCCCTTCTAATTATTTAATTTATTTACATTTGCGGCATTTATCAGACACTTTTATCCAAAGTGACTTACAGGACTGTGACAGTATACAGTCTAAGCAATTGAAGGTTAAGGGCCTTGCTCAAGGGCCCAACAGTGACAACCTGGCGGTAGTGGGGCTTGAATCAGTGACCTCTCGAATACCGGTCCAGTACCTTACCACTAGGCTACAGCTGTGTTTCAGCCACAGCAATTGCTAACACATGTAATAAATCAATATTATGAAGGATATTATACACTTCTAACTTTGCAGCAACAGTTTAGGGAAGGTCCTTTCCAGATCTATAAAGAGAGTCCTGACCTCAGCCCCACTGAACGGCTCTGGAATGAACCGGAACGTCAACTGAGACTTTCCGGACCATCATCGGTGCCCAGTCATACAAACACTCTTTTGACTGAATGAGCACAAATTCCCACAGACATACGACAACAGCCTTTTTTTTTGAGTGGCTGTTCTAGCTGAAGCGGTCACACAGAGGTCACTCTATTTTAATAGCATTTTTAAACAGGACGTCCGACAAGATCATGGTCAGGTGTCCAAATACTTTTAATATACAGTATATCTATATTATATACACAGATCAGCCATAACATTAAAACCACCTCCTTGTTTCTACACTCACTGTCCATTTTATCAGCTCCACTTACCATACAGAAGCACTTTGTAGTTCTACAACTACTGACTGTAGTTCATCTGTTTCTCTGCATACTGTTTTAACCTGCTTTCACCCTGTTCTTCAATGGTCAGGACCCCCACAGGACCACCACAGAGCAGGTATTATTTAGGTGGTGGATCATTCTCAGCACTGCAGTGACGCTGACATGGTGGTGGTGTGTTAGTGTGTGTTGTGCTGGTATGAGAGGATCAGACACAGCAGCGCCGCTGGAGTTTTTAAACACCTCACTGTCCCTGCTGGACTGAGAATAGTCCACCAACCAAAAATATCAAGCCAACAGCGCCCCGTGGGCAGCGTCCTGTGACCACCGATGAAGGTCTAGAAGATGACCGACTCAAACAGCAGCAATTGATGAGCGATCGTCTCTGACTTTACATCTACAAGGTGGACCAACTAAGTAGGAGTGTCTAATAGAGTGGACAGTGAGTGGACACGGTGTTTAAAAACTCCAGCAGCGCTGCTGTGTCTGATCCACTCATACCAGCACAACACACACTAACACACCACCACCATGTCAGTGTCACTGCAGTGCTGAGAATCATCCACCACCTAAATAATACCTGCTCTGTGGTGGTCCTGTGGGGGTCCTGACCATTAAAGAACAGGCTGAAAGGGGGCTAACAAAGCATGTAGAGAAACAGATGGACTACAGTCAGTAATTGTAGAACTACAAAGTGCTTCTATATGGTAAGTGGAGCTGATAAAGTGGACAGTGAGTGTAGAAACAAGGAGGTGGTTATAATGTTATGATCGGTGTATAGTGTATGTATAGAATAGAACAGAACGCCTTTGTTTATCATGTATACATATACAAATGTACAATCCAGTGCAATTCTTATTTCACATATCCCAGCTTGTTTGGAAGCCGGGGTCAGAGCGCAGGGTCAGGTATTGCACGGCGCCCCTGGAGCCGAAAGGGTTGAGGGCCTTGCTCAAGGGTCCAACAGTGGCTGCATGGCGGAGCTGGGATTCGAACTCTCAACCTTACGACTGATAGCCCAAAGCCCTACCCACTAGGCTACAACTAGGCTAGATAGGTAGATAGGTAGATAGACGGACAGACAGACAGCTCACAATGAGTGTTCTGAGTCAGTAATAGACTTCCTACACAAATCAAGACAAACTGGGTTTTTTAAAGCTGCTGTGCTTTAGGATCTGTGTTCTATCGGCCACCTGTGGATCTGATTTCACCTGATAAAACCCTCATACACAGAGTGTAAACATCACTACATCTCATCTAGTCCAGGCACATCCGGGGAACACTGGTCACAGGGAAGGAATTCACTCAGGATAGTGTACCAGTCCATCTCAGGGCTTCACACACTCATCAATTCACTGTCCCTCACATCTAGGGGTCATTCTGATCATCCGTTTTACCTACTGGCAACCAGAATACCAGAAAGAAAACCAGGCAGACTGCACATGCAAATGCCAAACTGTACATAGACACAGTCAGGGCGGTGAACTGTACCACCCAAGCTCCAAAATTCTTTGAAGCTGGTCAAAGCTGTGCTGGATTTATGGTCTATCTCCAGAACTGGGGACAATGCAGGAAAACGGAGAACTACAAGCACCCGTGAATCACATTAGAATTTAGGGTGATATGACTATCCAAGCTACCTACTAGCATGTTTTAAGAACAGCTAGATGGGGAAAAACAGAACACCTTCCTAACCCAACACATTAAGCTCAGGGTTTTCAAACTTGGCACAAACACAAACGATGCTCTCACTCACTTTCTTAACCGCTTTATCCAGTCATCCCAGCTTTATAATGGACGCAAGGCACACAGTAACACCCTGGACGGGGCGCCAGTCCATCGCGGACACGGGGAGAACACGCAAACTCCACACAGAGAGGACCCGGACCGCCCCGCCCGGGGATCGACCGCGGGACCTTCTCGCTGTGAGGCGACGGCGCTACCCACTTGGCCACCGTGCCGCCCACTAGCACGTTTTAAGGAGAGATAGATGGAGAGAAGTTCGGCGCTAAATGTACCAGCCACCACAAGGCTTTTACAATCAAAATGAAACACAAAACAAATATGCTTCATTCATAAAAGATGGTGGTAATCTGGTCCCACCGTGGTCTACGAGGTGTTACGTAAATCCTCCTCAAGGGGGTGTGTACACACTAAATTCTTTTTTAAGTGCCTGCACGGTGGCTAAGTGGGTAAATAGGCACTGTCGCCTCACAGCGAGAAGGTCCGGGTCCTTTCTGTGTGGAGTTTGCATGTTCTCCCAGTGTCTGCGTGGGACATGCTAGTAGGTAGCTTGGATAATCAAAATTACCCTAATTTTGCTGTGATTCACTGGTGCTTGTAGTTCTCTGTTTTCCTGCACTGTTCCCAGTTGTTCTGGACATAGACCATAAATCCTAATAGACGTTAAAATCCTAATAAACTAATAAACAAATCTTATTTTTGTCCGCTTGCAACCCACCCAAGGTTCGGGACCCAGGCAACACAAACACTCTGCTCTGCTTCGTACAATCTGGTCCCACTGTGGTTTACAAGATGTAACACAGAGCCTCCACAAGGGGGCGTTCGTCTACAAGTGTATTTAATTAGTATTATTTGGGTTGTAACGTCTGGTCCTGGTCAGGATTGCATCGGAGCCTGATCTGGAAATACGAGCCGAACAGGTTAGCGATCCATCAGCGTGCATCACACACTCAGGTATTCATTCATTCATTTACAATCAACTCGCGTCTTGCTGCAGTTTAAAGTGGCCACTCCACCTACTGGCATGTTTCTGGGGGGGTTTGGAGGAAACCAGATCACTGCACGAATCCCACAAGGACAAGGAGAGATAGGAAATAAACTAAACTACACACATACAGTACCAGAAAGCAGGTGAACCAACCACGTACGTTTACATTTCTGGCATTTAGTAGTCGCTTTCATCCAAAGCAAATTGTGACAGTATAAAGTCTGAGCAACTGAGGGTTAAGGGCCTTGCTTAAGGGCCCAACAGTGGCAACCCGGCAGTGGTGGGGCTTGAACCAGCAACCTTTTGATTACTGGTCCAGTACCTTAACCGCACACAACTGCCCTATTTTATTAATAAAATAAACCTATCACTTGTGGTACTCTAAACTAAACCTGGGGGTAACATTCAGTGGTAGCCTAGTGGGTAGAGCTTTGGTCTGTCAATCAAAAGGTTGAGAGTTTGAATCCCGGCTCTGCCATGCTGCCACTGATGAGCCCTTTGCACTCTGACCCCAGCTTCCAATCAAACTGGGATATGCGAAAAAATAATGTAATTGTACTGTACATCCGATCAGCCATAACATTAAAACCACCTCCTTGTTTCTACACTCACTGTCCATTTTATCAGCTCCACTTACCATATAGAAGCACTTTGTAGTTCTACAATTACTGACTGTAGTCCGTCTGTTTCTCTGCATGCTTTGTTACCCCCTTTCACCCTGTTCTTCAATGGTCAGGACCCCCACAGAGCAGGTATTATTTAGGTGGTGGATCATTCTCAGCACTGCAGTGACACTGACATGGTGGTGGTGTGTTAGTGTGTGTTGTGCTGGTATGAGTGGATCACACACAGCAGCGCTGCTGGAGTTTTTAAACACCGTGTCCACTCACTGTCCACTCTATTAGACACTCCTACCTAGTCGGTCCACCTTGTAGATGTAAAGTCAGAGACGATCGCTCATCTATTGCTGCTGTTTGAGTCGGTCATCTTCTAGACCTTCATCAGTGGACACTTTGGATATTTTTGGTTGGTGGACTATTCTCAGTCCTTTAAAAACTCCAGCAGCGCTGCTGTGTCTGATCCACTCGTACCAGCACAACACACACTAACACACCACCACCATGATGGTCAGTGTCACTGCGGTGCTGAGAATGATCCACCACATAAATAATACCTGCTCTGTGGTGGTAACAAAGCATGTAGAGAAACAGACGGACTACAGTCAGTAATTGTAGAACTACAATTGTGTTTCTATATGGTAAGTGGAGCTGATAAAGTGGACAGCGCCACACAGCACCATGGGTCACCCGAGAGATCTTACCTGTCCAGCGTGGAGGCTGGGTGTCGGACGCTCATGGCCGCGAAGCTCCTGAAGCTGGTCCAGTGGTCTGTAGTGAAACTGTGGTCAGTTTGTGATCATGTCCGTAGGTGGAGGGTCGTTCGAGCTGTCCTTACTCGTTCTGGCTTCATTAAAAGGCCAAAGTTCTTGCACCTTCTAGGGTTTCACTTGGATAGAAGCCATGGTGCCAGCATGACAATGGCTTTAGATTCAGAGAAGCTGGTTAGATGCTACCAAGGGTGAAAATACTTGGAGGGTGAGCTGTGATCCTTAATGTAGAATGATGGATGTCAACAGTGCACAGACAGTCATTAGTGTTATTAAATGTGCATGCTTTATAGCAGATCTCATCATTTAATTAGGCAGCAAACTACAAATAATACCATTTTAAAGTGCATTAATTAAGTTCAAATTCAAGTATTTACTTCTAATAGTAAGTATAGAGCTGTTTTCATTCTTGCTGCAGGAAATAAAGTTAACGCATCCCAGTAAACCTGCAAAATCTACTCGACACAGCCCTCCATTGGAACCACGGTGTTTCGTACAACCGACGCCGGCTCACAGCGCTCCTTCATCGGCTGGGTCTCCACCGAACACCCGGTGTTAGCCAGCAAGGCCCGGGCAACCTCCACAAGCTAACGAGCTAACCTCAGATCAGTAAATGCCTCCCAGATTAAGATTCGCATTTAGCACGAGTCAAAGCACCGCAGCAATCCCGGAAACTGACTCTCCAGCCCCGAACCTCCAGTACTCAGCGGTGTAAGAGCGAAATTCAGATATAAACATTAACATGAATCCGATCTGCTCCATTTCACAGCTTCACTTTCCATTGTTGTTCATCCGCTCCAGCCGTTATTCAGCCCCAAAGTCCAGCCGTATCCGCTCGGCATCTCCGCGATATCCTCCGCGTTAGCGTGAGTTTATTTTTTTATGAGAACCGCGGACGCTTTAGTGTTTAAACTGTGCTCAGAACCGAAACCGCACAGCCGCAGCAGCGCCACACTCACACAGGTTCGTGTTTATTCGGTGCAGAGACGAACAGACTCACAACCGCCGCCTAACGGTCACAACGGTCAACTGCACCAGCACTGACGAGCATTGCAGGGTTGCCAGGTCAATAAATAACCCGCTATCACCTCGGCTTCTCAAGGTGTGTAGGGTACACAAGTTCCCTATCATCAAGTTCTCTATCCTCGTTTTAAAACGTGCAGAAGGTGGATTGGCCACTAGAAATTGTCCCTAGGTTCAAACGAATGTCTTTGTATGTAGTTCACAGACGAACCGATTGACAACCGCCGTCCAACGGTCAGCTATACAAGCAGTGAGTGATACAACGTGGTTGCCAGATCAATAAAAACAACCTCTATATCTTTTTTTCCAAGTACGCCAGTTCCCTATCACTATCGACAAAATGTGCAGAAGGTGGATTGGCCACTTAAAATTGTCCCTAGGTGTGTATAAATGTTTTTGTATGTAGTTCCCGATTGACAACCGCCGTCCAACGGTCACGACGAATCACGGCAAGGGCTCTGAGACATACAACAACAGGGTTGCCGTACCACCTAAAATTTGGGTTTATCCAAAGTTTACCAATTCCCTACCACCATCTGAAAAGGTGCAGAAGGTGGATTGGCCACTTAAAAGTGTCCCTAGGTGTGTATAAATGTTTTTATATGTAGTTCAGAGACTAAAAGATTCACAACCGCCGTCAGATACGTTAGTTAGACATACAACAGGGTTGCCAGATCAATAAATAACCCTCTTAAATCTCGGCTTCTCACAGGTAAACCATTTTCCTACAATGATTTAAAAACGTGCAGAAGGTGGATTGGCCAAATGAAATGGTCCCTAGGTTCAAATGAATGTCCCTGTGTGTAGTTCAGAGTCAAACAGACTCACAACCGCCGTCCAACGGTCACAACGAATCACTGCACCAGCTCTGGGACCATCTACAGGGTTGCCAGGGTTGCTACAGGTACAACAATTCGCCCACTGTATGTTCTAGAGTTTCTCCCAGGTATACCAGTCCCAGTCACCATCTAAGGCGTGCAGAAGGTGGATTGGCCACTGGAAATTGTCTCTAGGTTCAAGTGAATGTCTCTGTGTGACGAACCGATTGTCAACCGCGGTCCAACGGTCACAAAATTTACACAAGTTCCCTACCACCATCTGAAAACGTGCAGAAGGTGGATTGGCCAATTGAAATTGTCCTTAGGTTCAAGTGAATGTCTCTGTGTGTGGTGCAGAGACAAACAGACTCACAACAGCCGTCCACCGATCAGAAACGAATCATAGTACAGTACAAGCACTGAGGCAAACTGACGGGTTGCCAAATCAAGAAACGTACCCTCTATAAGTTCCATACCACCATCTGAAAACGTGCAGAAGGTGGATTTGCTGCTTGAAATCCTTGTTTCTTCCGGATGCACCACACAGACTCACACCAACAACTGTTTCACTTGCTGTATGTTTTGACGACTTTTGTCTGTTATTTTCGGGAAGCCAGCCTAGTGGTTAGGGTACTGGAATATTAATCAAAAGGTCGGTGGTTCAAGCCTTACCGCTGCCAGGTTGCTGCTGTTGGGCCCTTGAGCAAGGCCCTTAACCCTCAATTGCTCAGATTGTATACTGTACTGTAAGTCGCATTGGATAAAAGCGTCTGCTAAAATGAAAATGTAAATTTTCAGATTACTAATTCCCTATTTCCACTGAACAGTACCCTGTGGTACATTACATAAATAAGTGATCCACATTTAGTGGTGGTTTTCATAGCCAAGTGACAGATACTGTACCTCATTAGGCTAATTATGCTAAATTTGGTTACCCTTCTTGAACAGGGACCAAGCAGACCGAAGTGAGCTCCGAGTGTTTACTGTCTCAGCATCCGGCGGGGAATGCTTTCCCAGCTTCACCTGCAGCCATTTGCTCCTTCTCTTACAGGTACCCTTGTGCATGGAAATGGACCACAACACATTATGTGCAGTATGTGCAGTCCTGTACTCCTCCTGTATTTCGGTTTCACTTATCAGTCACACTCTCTCTGGGTTGATTTGTCTGAATCAGTGTTTATTAAACGGGGATCCTCGCAACTCTTAGAATACTTGAAAAACTTCAACCCGGTGTTTTTAATCAGCTCAATGATTGATTTATTGTTCTCATGATAAATCAGTCATTGAGCTGGTTTATAGCTCATAGTTGGGTTACTAAAGTGTGTGTAAACCCAATAATCAGTATAATCAGTATACTTACATGTATCTGTGTACATTTTTTCCAGGTACACATATTTCTAGTTTCCTTCCACCATCTAAAATCATGCAGAAGGTGGACTGACCACTTTAAATGGCATGTAGTGTACGTAGAGCACAACCCTAGATTCTAGGGACCAGAGTTTGATTCTCTGTCTTTGGTCCGCCCTCCTTCAGACATAGCCTCTTGGGACAGTTGTTGCCTAGTGGGTTGAGCTTTCACACAAAAGGTTGAGAGTTCAAATCTGGGCTTTGCCATGCAGCCACTGTTGGGCTCTTGAGCAAGGCCCCTAACCCACTCGGCTGTACAAGGGGCGCTGTACAGTGGGTGACCCTGCACTCTGACCGCAGCTTCCAAACAAGCTTGGACACACAAAAAAAAAGAATTTCGTTGTGCTGTACACCTGTATATGTACGAGGGATCTTCAAAAAGTTTCCTCACATTTATATTGTGGTTATAAGCGGTGAGGGTATAGGAGGAGTAATCGGTCGTGTCTGAGAGACTGAGAGACGCTTATAGTCTGGATGTAGCGCCATCTGATTTTCACCTTGTTAGACGCTCAAAGAAGCTTTAAGGGGAAGAAGATTTTCATGTAATGATGATGTGAGAGCAAAAAAACTCCAGCAGCACTGCTGTGTCTGATCCACACACACTAACACACCACCACCATGTCAGTGTCACTGCCATGCTGAGAATGATCCATTATTTAAATAATACCTACTGTACCCTGTGGGGGTCCTGACCATTAAAGAACAGGGTGAAACAGTATGTAGAGAAAAAAATGAACTACAGTTAGTAATTGTAGAACTACAAAGTGCTTCTATACGGTAAATGGAGCTGATAAAAAAAAGTGTAGAAACAAGGAGGCGGTTTTAATGTTATGGCTGATCAGTGTATGGGGTAATAAATAAAATCATTCTATTCTGTTCTATGCCTGTGTTTGTAACTGGCCAATAGCAGAGCTCAGATTGGAACCTGATGAATGAAGCAATGAAGCTCCAAGGTATGAAGCTCATACATAACACCATGATGCTAGAGTGCAGATCATAGAGAGATTGTGTAATTTGTAGTATAAATTAAATGTTCAGGTTGTTATTACTGTTTATTTAGAAGACATTAAGATTTGTTGATGCTATTCTAGGCAGGGATTGTTTAAATCAGAAGAAGATGTTAAGGGGTAAACAGGGGGCCTGAAAGCCAGCAGCAGTTAGAACAACATGTTGTTGTTTTAGAGACAGACGTTTCATATCAGCTGTGTCAGCAAAATAAGGTCGGCGGTATAATCAGCTGAAGTGAGGTTTTAATTGCACAGAAGAACTATCAAGTTCCTCATGAAACTTGCCTCATTCAGGAAGTTCTCTGCAACCATGTCCTGCATGAGAGCTCCTATAAATGGAAATATTTCGATTTCACTATCAGTCTCACTCTCTGTGGGTTGATTGATCTGAATAAGTGTTTATTAAACGGGGATCCTCGCAACCCTTAGAGTACTTGACACTTCACCAGGTGTTTTTAAGAGAAATTAAAAACCCAATTACATTTAAAGGGAAATTATTAAGACCATAAACATTAAGCTTTATTGACACATTTCACTGTTAAATAGATAGATAGTTACTCATTACACAAGATTCATCAGTTCTCAAGTTTGATATCAAACACAGTCTTGGACAATTTAGTGTCTCCAGTTCACCTCACTTGCATGTTTTTGGACTGTGGGAGGAAACCGGAGCACCCAGAGGAAACCCATGCAGACACGGAGAGAACATGCAAACTTCACACAGAAAGGACCCGGACCGCCCCACCTGGGGATCGAACCCAGGACCTTCTTGCTAAAGTGAAAATAGTAGCATTGTGCAAAAAAACAGAGACCATGGGTGTGTTAGAAAACCTAGTGAGCTTTGCTGCCTTACTGACTACATAAGCAGCTGCCTCAGTAGAGAGGATTCTAATAAGTCAATGATTTATAAGGCAGGTTATTCGAACGCGCTACTTAGACAGCGATTCCATCGGGTTTCGCATTTAGCATTTTATCATTAAAACCCATGGGATGGGGTGGCACAGTGCGCTAGCATGTCAACTAACTCTCTTCTCCCTATCTACCTCCGTGTACCGAAAATGGTTAGATTAGCTGACAAGCCCGAACTTACAAATAATAACACTTGTGCACGTTTATACAAGTTAAAAATCAGTAATAATTTATTTACCTTTGAAAATAAATCCGTTCGTTTCTCCGCCCCGTCAGCCATGTTTTTATTATTTTTCAGAGAAGAGCTGCCACACTGAATGCTGGGATTGCCTTGATCACTAAGGACGCTTCCGATGCTCACTCGTTCTTGAGTCAAAATAACATTGAGATGTTAAGATGCCTTAGTAGTGAGCATATTAAGGCATCTAAGATTTCGAACAGCCTCCTTCTCGGGAGCGCGCGTAGGATAACGTAAAATGCGTCTATGTAGAGAGAGAGCTAGCTTTTCGAACACACCCTATCAGTTTACTCATGAATCTATAATTAATATTAATATATAGTTGTAACTATTGCTGTTTACATATATGGGATTATATACTATATGTACATAGTACTGTATACATAATAGCAATAATAATAATAATAAGCATATGAATAAAAATGGGATTAGTAAGTATGTGTGATGTGTATGTAAATAACTATAGAACTGTAACTATATAAAGACACTGCTAAATAACTATATATATATCACTGCAGGGCTGAGAATAATCCACCATCTGAATAATATATATATATATATATATATATATATATATATATATATGCAACAGGAGCAAAACAGACAATTAAAAATGTTCTCATTGCATGACAATATAGAGGAGCAGAAACTCAAAAACATGGGTAGTGTTATAAAGTGTACATCAGAAGAAGACTTCCAGCGAAAGGCTGCATGTAGTAACTCTGTGTGGGAACCCAACACTGGCAGGTGATAAGAAGTGGCTGCAGACTGGACACGTGGGAATAAGGAATTAAAATTGATTAGATTGGGAGATAAAGGGGGACAAACCCAGGAATAATTAAACTAAGTACCATAAAATGACATACAGTATGTGAAGTGTCCGTCATAGTGCTGCACTAAAACCTCTCTGACCTCGTGAACGTTTCACTGTTAGTGGGTGTGAGTTGTGTAACATGTGAGAGGAAGTTCAGATGTGTTGTACATGAGTCATTTTATAACCCTCAGTACAAGGCAGCGAGGTAAATATAATAAACACAGACATACAAAATGTTTCTGTTAGAAACGTGAAACTTGATCCCACAACATTTGAGTTGTAAATGAGAAGTATTTATCAGTTTAAGAGCTAACAATAGAACAGCACAGAGATCTGTCTGTATCTGCGGTGTTATTTGTTCTGTATGAGTTAAAAAAGAAAATGGAGCAATAATAAATGCATAAAAAAATGCAATTGTTATAAACACTGTTTATTAGGATTTTTACAGGAACGGTAGTTACTCATCACACAAGGTTACTTAGCCACCGTGCCGCCCTTATAAACACGGAATCACAAGTTATGATGAATAATATTACATGTGCTGTAATCGGCTGACAATGTCTGCAACACAGTATAAAAATCTCGGGACAGAAACATTTATTAGAAGTACACTATGAAACTTTGAAGTATGTCTGTGGGAATTTGTGCATATTCAGTCAAAAGATGACAGCATTTGTATGGACGGGCACTGATGTGAATTGATGTTCCAGTTCATTTCAATGCTGCTTGGACGGCACAGCAAGAAGGTCCTGGGTTCGATCCCCAGGCGGGACGGTCCCGGTCCTTTCTGTGTGGAGTTTGCATGTTCTCCCCGTGTCTGTGTGGGTTTCCTCCAGGACCTCCAGTTTCCTCCCAGTCTGAAAATAAATAATAAATGATAAATCAATGCTGTTCAGTGGAGCTGAGGTTCTTTGCTTTGTGCACAGTGGCACAGTTATGCTTGAACGGAAAAAAGCAGAAGCATATAATTTCCTTAATATAATTGAACACATACAGCCATGTAAAAAAGTTAGGACACCCCATGAGAACCTTTGTCTTTTTGAACATATTTAAACATATGGACATTTGAGCTTCATTTGAACAGTACTGAGAGATGGAGCTTATATAACTAAACAAATAAAACTAAAAAAATTACTTTTAAACACAAGTTGTAAAATGTAATGAACAAAAATGGAAATTGATTGTGAGGAAAAAGTTAGGACACCCTATGCCCTAATAGCTGGTATTTCCCCCTTTTGGCTGAAATAACCTTAATTAGACGTTTCCTATAACCATCTACTGTCTCTGACATCAACTAGGAGGAAGTTCTTCCCACTCCTTCATGCAGAATTTCTTCAGCTGTGCGAGGTTTGAGGGGTTTCTTGCATGCACGGCCCGTTTTAAATCACCCCACAGCATCTCAATCTAGGATTAAGATCCGGGCTTTGACTTGGCCATTTCAGAACTCGTCATTTCTTTCTTTCGAGCAATTCCTTGGTGGATTTACTGGAATGTTTGGGGTCGTTGTCATGTTGCATGGTCCACCTCCTCTTCAGCTTCAGTTTTTGGACAGATGTCCTTACATAAAGCGACTTACAATTATGACTGAACACAATTTTGAGCAATTGAGGGTTAAGGGCCTTGCTCAGGGGCCCAACAGTGGCAACTCGGCGGTGGTGGGGCTTGAACCGGCAACATTTTGATTACTAGTCCAGTACCTAACTGAGCTATCCCTCTGGAGCTTATAGTTATATGAGCTCCATCTCTCAGTACTGTTCAAATTAAGCTCAAATGTTCATATGTTTAAATATGTTTAAAAAGACAAAGGTTCTCATGGGGTGTCCTAACTTTTTCACATGACTGTATATTTAACAAGGAGAACGGGTGTCCCAATACTTTTGTCCTTTAAGTGTATTACCTTGTTCAATCATTTTGACAAATGAAGCAGTAAGTAAGAGTCAGTGTAAGCTTTGGCACTACGAATGTCCACGTTTGAGTTTGAGTAAGAGGAAGAGTTTGAGAGTGTGTATGTCTGATTAAGGCGCATGTGTGCTAGTGAGTAAAGCTGTGTGTGTGTGTGTGTGTGTGTGTGTGTGTGTGTGTGATAGTGAGTAAAGCTCTCTCTCAATTCAATTCAATTTCAATTCAAAGAGCTTTATTAGCATGACTGTTGAAGAGGTTACAGTATTGCTAAAGCATTGGAAAGATGTTTATATAATTATACAAAACTAAATAACTTTAGGAAAAATATTAAATTTTAGATAATAATAAAACAGAAGCATAAAAAGGAAATTAGAATAAAGGCAGATGTAGAAGAATAAAGATTAAACATTGTCTCTGTGTGGGTCCATCAGGGTTGTTCCTGTGTTTGGTTGTATCAGTCCGTGTCTGTCAGATTGTGGCAGGTAGATACATACTGAGCTGCTACTGTGCTGCTCTTCTTCTCCTCTCCCAACATGATGAAGAGTTTCTGGGTGTTGGTGAGGGAGCAGAATTCAGGGTGAAGTTTTTGGAATTTTTGGTAGTACACCTCTCGTATGTGAGTGTATTTTGGACACTCAGTTAGGAAGTGCAGCTCAGTCTCGGTGGTGTTGGTGTTGCACTGTGTACACACTCTTAGTTCTTGTTGCGTCCGGTCTCGATGGCCAGCTTGTGAGCACTGAGTCTGTACTTAGTCAGTGTGGTTCTGTGTTTGGTGTCAGTCACTGTACTCAGGTAATCAGCTACAGTGTACTGTCGATTTAGGGTGGAATAGCACCGCATTTTACTCTGTGCTTGTGTTTGGCTTCTCCAATAACTCAGGTACCTTTCTTTTTGAAATGTTACAATTTTACTAATGTTGATTGATTTCAGGGGAGGCTGGTCCTGATGTGGTGCGGTGCCTGTGTGTGTTTGTTTAGAGTCTGTGTGTGTCTGTGTGATGTGTGTTTTTGTAGAGTCTGTGTGTGTTCGTGTGATGTGTGTTTGTGTAGAGTCTTTGTGTGTTTGTGTAGAGTCTGTGTGTGTCTGTGTGATGTGTGTTTTTGTAGAGTCTGTGTGTGTCTGTGTGATGTGTGTTTGTGTAGAGTCTGTGTGTGTTCGTGTAGAGTCTGTGTGTGTCTGTGTGATGTGTGTTTTTGTAGAGTCTTTGTGTGTTTGTGTAGAGTCTGTGTGTGTCTGTGTGATGTGTGTTTGTGTAGAGTCTGTGTGTGTTCGTGTAGAGTCTGTGTGTGTCTGTGTGATGTGTGTTTTTGTAGAGTCTGTGTGTGTTCGTGTAGAGTCTGTGTGTGTCTGTGTGATGTGTTTGTGTAGAGTCTGTGTGTGTCTGTGTGATGTGTTTGTGTAGAGTCTGTGTGTGTTTTTGTAGAGTCTGTGTGTGTCTGTGTGATGTGTTTGTGTAGATTCTTTGTGTGTTTTTGTAGAGTCTGTGTGTGTTTGTGTGGTATCTGTGTGTGTTTGTGTAGAGTCTGTGTGTGTTTGTGTGGTATCTGTGTGTGTTTGTGTAGAGTCTGTGTGTGTTTGTGTGGTATCTGTGTGTGTTTGTGTAGAGTCTGTGTGTGTTTGTGTGGTATCTGTGTGTGTTTGTGTAGAGTATGTGTGTGTTTGTGTGGTATCTGTGTGTGTTTGTGTAGAGTCTGTGTGTTTGTGTGGTATCTGTGTGTGTTTGTGTAGAGTATGTGTGTGTTTGTGTGGTATCTGTGTGTGTTTGTGTAGAGTCTGTGTGTTTGTGTGGTATCTGTGTGTGTTTGTGTAAAGTCTGTGTGTGTTTGTGTAGAGTCTGTGTGTGTTTGTCTAGTGTCTGTGTGTGTTTGTGTAGAGTCTGTTTGTGTAGAGTCTGTGTGTGTTTGTGTGGTGTGTGTTTGTGTTTCTCTCTCTCTCTCTCTCTCTTGTGTGTGTGTGTGTGCGTACTTAAACCTAATTTGGAGAGGCTGGGCGGAGATCACTGTGTTCCGTTAAAGGAAGTGAAGCAGAGCCGCGTTTGGGAAAATAGCTCACATACCAGTCTGATAGTCTGATCTATTGTTAGAGAAAAGTCCGAGAGAGGAGAGGGAAGCTGTGGGAGAAGGTAGGACTGATCATCTGCTTCATTTCTGCTTCATTTCTGCTTCATTTATGCTTCTTTTACTCATCTAATGGATCAGATTTGATTAGATTCTGGAGGTATCCGAGTGGTTAACGGTGCGTAAAAGTGGACCAGTTACTTTTATTATTATTATTATTATTACTATTATTATTACTATTATTATTATTATTTATATCCATAAGAATCATCAGGTTCTTTAAACACTGATGTACACTCAGATCAATCCACCATCCGCATGCTTTAACTACTTATATCTGATCTACAGTGGGTTTAGTTTATATAGGGATGAATCGTTCTGATTGAATCAGACCTACAGTAAATAAAACCTGGTCCTGGTACTCACTGACCCGGGTCAGAACTAGTGCCACACCCATGCGTTTCTGTGTAAGAGGCTTAGAGGAATCAGCTCAGATCAGATCGGATGTGTAGAAAAACGTTTCTCTACCCTCGTTTACCACTTTAGGTTTCTCTTCTCCCCCCAAAACCCAAACCGAGTTCAGGCGCTTTCAGCCACACCTACACCCACCACATCCGCTCAGCACTCAGCATCTGCTGTAACGTACTAATGCACTTACGCTTACAGAAACAACAGAGCAGTAACATGGACGTGCTTATGTGATTAATCACGTGTATCCTGATGTGATTTCCACCATATGATATGCGTAATATCTGAAGTTACACTATATAGACAAAAGTATTGGGACAAACCTTCTAATCACCGAGTTTCATGAATGTCACGTTTACTCACAACAATTGCTAACAGTTTTAATACATTAATTATATAAAGAAAATGATTTGCCTCCAACCTTTCCAGTTCCAGCATGACTGTGCCCATGTGCACAAAGTAAACTCTATAAATACATAAAGAAAGCTCAGTTTAAACTCCAGTGTCCAGTACTGGACTGAGGCTTTCTTGACCAACATTAGTGCCCAACCATACAATGTAGTCCATCTGTTTCTCTGCATGCTTTGTTAGCCCCCTTTCATGCTGTTCTTCAATGGTCAGGACCACTACAGAGCAGGTATTATTTAGGTGGTGGATGATTCTCAGCACTGCAGTGACACTGGCATGGTGGTGGTGTGTTAGTGTGTGTTGTGCTGGTATGAGTGGATCAGACACAGCAGCGCTACTGGAGTTTTTAAATACCGTGTCCACTCACTGTCCACTCTATTAGACACTCCTACCTAGTTGGTCCACCTTGTAGATGTAAAGTCGAGTCTGTTGAGTCGGTCATCTTCTAGACCTTCATCAGTGGTCACAGGACGCTGCCCATGGGGCGCTGTTGGCTGGATATCTTTGGTTGGTGGACTATTCTCAGTCCAGCAGTGACAGTGAGGTGTTTAAAAACTCCAGCAGTGCTGCTGGGTCTGATCCACTTGTACCAGCACAACACACACTAACACACCACCACCATGTCAGTGTCACTGCAGTGCTGAGAATCATCCACCACCTAAATAATACCTGCTCTGTGGTGGTCCTGTGGGGGTCCTGACCATTGAAGAACAGGGTGAAAGGGGGCTAATAAAGCATGCAGAGAAACAGATGGACTACAGTCAGTAATTGTAGAACTACAAAGTGTTTCTATATGGTAAGTGGAGCTGATTAAATGGACAGTGAGTGTAGAAACAAGGAGGTGGTTTTAATGTTATGGCTGATCAATGTATATACATATTACCTTCCCAGACATTCATATTGAGTGATTCAGTAGATTACATAGTGTCGGGGACTTGAAATTGTCTAAATCGGACAGTAAATGGTGTAAATATAAATAATCCTACATTTTCTGTTTGTTTGCTTGCAGGATCAACAGAAGTAGGAAGTCCAGACTGAGAAGCATAGTCACCACACGGCACTCGAGCGGCGCATCAGATCAGATTAGTGTAATCTGATATATCACAGTACTTTGTAAACATCTGAATCCAGATCTCCCATCATGCCCGTGATTGTGCTGCAGTCGTCCCGCCTGCTTTGGGCGCGTGTGGCGGCTCTGTTGTTCACCTGCGTAGCGTTTAGCGTGGCTGCCCACGGGGGGCGTCTACTGGGCGCCATGTCCGACTGGTGCATGTTTTGCTGGGTGTTCAGCTTCGTTGGCACGATACTAGTGCTAACAGTGGAGCTACTGGGCCTGCAGGCACGCGTGCCGGTCTCCTGGAACAACTTCCCCATCACGTTGGGGTGCTACGCCGCCCTGCTCTGCCTCTCGGCTTCCATCGTCTTCCCCCTGTACTTCCTGAAGGATAAGAACCTCTACGGAGAGACGCGGGACTACCGGATCGTCAGCTCTGTTTTCTCCTGCCTCGCTACGGTGGCGTACCTGGTGGAGGTGAGCCTGGCACGGGCCAGGCCGGGCGAGGTGGCCGCGTACATGGCGACGGTGCCGGGTCTGCTGAAGGTGTGCGAGACGTTCGTGGCCAGCGTGATTTTCGTCTTCGTCAGCGATCCCGTGTCGTACGACCGGCACGCGGCGCTGAAGTGGTGCATGGCCGTGTACTGCATCTGCTTCGTGATTTCGGCCGCCATCGTGGTGCTCTGCGTGGGCGAGTGTACGGGCTACCTGCCCTTCCCGTTTGCCCGTTTCCTGTCTGCATACGCCCTGCTGGCTGCTGCCATGTACCTCACCGCTACTATTATCTGGCCAGTCTTCCAGTTCGACAGTAATCACAGCGCTGAGTCCCGAAGGCCGAGTTATTGTCAAAACACGGTGGGATTCTGTCCGTGGGATAAACTGGTAGCGGTCGCTGTCCTTACTGCCCTCAACTTTCTGATCTATGTGGCAGATCTGGTTTATTCTGCTCGACTCGTGTTTGTCCGCACGTAAACTTTGCGACGCCGGTCCGAACTGTTGAATGTTTAGTGTTTTTATGTATTAGGCGTGTGTCAACTTTCATATCACAATATTTGGAGCTGTTTTGTTACTCACTCACTCACGTTTAGCAGCAGGGAGCTGTTAACACTCTATATTCTGTGTGCTTTACATCAATGACCCTGTGTATCCCTGTTCTTCTACCTTTCTGTTTATGTTCTTGTAGCGTTATTTACACTATATGGCCAAAAGTATTCGCTGGTCTGCCTTCACACGCATATGAACTTGTGTGACGTCACATTCTTAATCCATAGGGTTTAATATGATGTTGATGACCCCTTGCAGCTATAACAGCTTCAACTCCTCTGGGAAGGCTTTCCACAAGGTTTACCGGATACTGTGAAGTGTGAAGGTACTACTGTTTTCTCCCCATTGCCCACATTTTCAAAAAATAGGCTGGAACAATCACTCTGAACTTCTTCTTTGATGGAAGTGAGTAAGAAGCCGTATGTGTGATGCTGCATTATAGATATTTTAAATACGTTTAAGACGTTCATTATAACAGTATGAAAAGTGTTAAATGTAGTGATATCGTTTATGTGAGTTGGCACATGCTAACCACCTACCACTGCTGCCTTAATGTGAAAGATCTCAATGTGTCACTGAAGCTTATCTGCTCTGTGCTTTGCTATTTATGAACTGAATGTTATGAACTTTGCAGTACTGCCGGACCTGTGCCTCGTACCAAGAGACTATTAGGGGGAACATGCTGATGTCCTGAATGATAGCCTACTGAAATTAAATACATAACACATAAAATAAAAAGTTTTCCTTTCTCTACGTGTTTACCTGCTTCTTGACCTCCTACACAGTCAGTAAACGTAACGGTAGCTGATGGTAACTACTGTGTTAAATTCTAGCAAGAATTCTATATAATACTGCTCGAAGCTTCCACAAATTAGAGGTTAATGTCTTTTATAGTTGTGATTTTTATTAGCATTATTGTGTTAATTTAGCTTTCAGAAGTGAAAGTTTGCAGTAGTGCCATTTATAAAGTCAAATTACAGACAATTGATAAATATTTGGGCAGTGGTAGCTCACTGATTAAGGTTAAGAATCAGAAGGTTGCTGGTACAAGCCCCACCACCACCACCAAGTTGCCACTCTTAGGCCCCTGAGCAAGACCCTAAACCCTCAATTACTTTTGATAAAAGTGTTACTGCTTATTGCTGTAAATGTAAATATTAAAAGTAAAAGTAGAACACAGTTCTCATCTTGTGAATCAATGTGCTGCTTGTTGTGACTTTGAAGCTACTTAACATATAAATAATTAGTATAATTAATTAACTTTGTGTATCTAATCTAAGTGATTTAATAGCCAAAACAGCCCTGACCCATCGAGGCATGGACTCCACTAGAACCCTGAAGGTGTGCTGCTGTGGTATCTGGCACCAAGATGTCAGCAGCAGATCCTTTTAACTCCTGTAAGTTGTGAGGTGGGGCCTCCATGGATCGGACTTGTTTGTCCAGCACGTCCCACAGATGCTCGACTGGATTGAGATCTGGGGAATTTGTAGGCCGAATCGACACCTCAAACTGGTTCTTGTGCTCCTCAAACCGTTCTTGCATCATCCTGCTGAAAGAGGCCACAGCCATCAGGGAACCGTCTCCGTCGTAAGGGTGTACATGGTCTGCAACGATGCTCAGGTAGGTGCTACGTGTCAAAGTAACGTCCACATGGATGGCAGGACCCGAGGTTTCCCAGCAGAACATTGCCCCAAGCATCACACTGCCTCCGCCGGCTTGTCTTCTTCCCATAGTGCATCCTGGTGCCGTGTGTTCCCCAGGTAAGTGACACACACACACACACCTGGCCATCCACGTGATGTAAAAGAAAACGTGATTCATCAGACCAGGCCACCTTTTTCCATTGCTCCGTGGTCCAGTTCTGATGCTCACGTGCCCATTGTTGCTGCTTTCGGCGGTGGACAGGGGTCAGCATGGGCACCCTGACTGGTCTGCGGCTATGCAGCCCCATACGCAACAAACTGAGATGCACTGTGTATCCTGTTGTACGTTGTGTGTACAATGTTTCACTTGTGTACTGGACATGTAAGGGATTTATGTGTGTGTGTAGGAATAGGGTTCATATCTACATCACACACACACACACACACACACACACAGAAACATGCAGTCTGTAAAAAATCCACAACATGAAGTCGATGCATTTTTAACATTTTATTAAAACATTTTCTTTAATGCCTCAATCATAACCAGGGTCTAATGAAGGGATCAGGGTCACTGCAGGTCACTGGAGTTTCTACACCAAACTGGTCCTACTGTGTCTACATGGGACGTCCCTGTGTGAACAATTACGCTGGAAACTGTTTCAACACAGTTAAAAGCATTTTATTATTATTATTTTTATAAGGCTTTTAGCATCGAGTGTGGTTACAACCTTATTAAGGTTATATTTTGTATTTTTACTGTCCCGGGTCAATGTGACCACTCACTATGGGGACCAGTACTGTTTTTACACTCTATTTCCTCCAACTAAATGAAGTATTTATTTATTTCAGGTCAGTGGGATATCTCCACCACCCCTGTTGATCTGCCGAGGGCGACAGTGGCAGAGAAAAACTCTCCTAAAATTACAGGAAGGAACTTTGAGAGGAACCAGACTCGACAGGAACCTCCATCCCCCTCAGGTGACCTGGAGAATCATTTAAATAAATTAAAATGAAACTAATGATTGTTGTTAATTTATGTTTTTAATAATTTAGGTCCCGGGTCAATGTGACCACTCCACCACCCCGCCACTATGGCGACCAAATTTTATCTTTGCTCACAACATTTTATTATTTTTGTGCTCTGTGGCCAATAGCAGAGTGACCACTCCACTACTTTGTGCTCTGGGGACCAATATTTAATTTTTTTTGCACACAATTGTTGCACATGAATGTTTCCCCGAGCACTTTTGCACAGTGTTGTGACCACTTCACCACTTTTGAGGAGAATTGTTGCCAATTTTTTTCCCAATATGTGGAGCAACATTTCTTTTGATTTAAAGCTTCTTGGTGAACCATCTTATCTTCCACCACTTTTTAGTTTTCCTCTCATTCTGAGCCTCCTTCTTTTTCTCTGCTTTCTTACACTCCTTCTCTATTTCCTTCCACTCTTTCTCCTCCTGCTTCTTTCTTTCTTTCATTTCTGTCTCACTCATGTCCCTTAGCTGTTTTTGTTTCAGCTCCTGGAGCATCTTCTGCTTCAGAGCAGCCTGGTTCACCATCATGGAGACATGCAGCTTTTCATTAGTTTGAAACTGCAGCTCTAGATAGGATCTCTCCATCTCCCTGTTTAGCTCCAGGTTCTTTTTCTCCTCTGACCATTTCTTCTCTTTTTTACGGATTAGATTGAGGAACCACGACTTCTTCCTATTTCCTCCCTCAGTCTCCTTCTTTTTGGGTGTCGGCTCTGTCGCCCGCTCCTCTGCTCTCCTCTTCGACTTGTTCTCCAGTCGCCCCGATTCTAACCTGCTTTGTAGCTCCGTTTCTGTCTGGCTTTGCTTTTCTTTACGCAGTTGTGCTGCAGCTTGGAGATCATTGACCTGTTTAAGCAGCTCTTGTTTTTTCTTCTCTGCCTTTATTTTGTCGCCCACCATCCGAGTCCAGGCTGGTCCCAGCTTCTTTGTAATTTTTATCTGGGACTCTGGTTTTGGGTCTGGACTGTGACGAGCTGTGAGCTTCTCAATCTTTAGCCTTAATGACTTGATTAGCAGGAACTGATCACGCTGCTTCTTCTCTTCCTCTTGTTCAGCTTCTTTAATAGCTGGGTCCATCCCCTTTCTCAGAGTTTTTCTCACAGCCTTGTCCCTCTTCCTCTCAATGCTCATCAGCTCTTCTAATTCCTCTTTTTCATTCTCAAGCTCTTGTATCTTTCTTGCCAAATCCTTATTCTCTTTCCTCATCATTTTCATCATTCTGTTCTTGTTCTGCTGCTTCGGAGGCCCACAAGTCATGTGCTCTCCCCAGTTTATCTTGGTCTCATCGATTGTTTCCACTGTGCACTGACCCTGTCCTATGTCCTTATTAAACTCTTGTATCGTGTTTTCCATGTCCTCAATTTCTTCTCTCATCATTTCCATCACATCTCTCTCTTTTTGCAGCTGCTCTGGAAGCCTACAAGTTGTGCTCTTTCCCCGGTCAATCTTGGTCTTATCGATGGTTTCCACTGTCCACTTACCCATCATATTTATCTCTTTTTGCAGTTGCTTTTGAAAGTAGTCTGCTACTGCTGTGTGCTCTACCCTATCAATCTTGGTCTCGTCGATGATTTTGGGCATGCACTGACCCTGTCCTCTGTCTTTATTAAACTCTTGTATCTGGCTTTCCATATCCTCAATCTCTATTATTACCATTTCCATCCCAGCTCTGTCTTTTTGCAGTCGCTTCGGAGACCCACAAGTCATGTGCTCTCCCCAGTTAATCTTGGTCTCATCGATAGTTTCCACTGTGCACAGACCCTGTCCTATGTCTTCATTAAACTCTTGTATCGTGCTTTCCATATCCTCAATTTCTTTTGTCATAATTTCCATCACATCTCTCTCTAGAAGCCCACAAGTCGTGCTCTCTCCCCAGTTAATCTTGGTCTCATCGATGATGTCCACTGTGCACTGACCCTGTCCTATGTCTTCATTAAACTCTTGTATTCTGCTTTCCATGTCCTCAATTTCTTTTGTCATGTTTTTCATGTCGTCTCCCCTGTCAGTCTCGATGATGTCCAGTGTGCGCTGACCCTGTCCTCTATCTTTACCAGTCTCCTGCATCTGGCTTTCCAGTTCCTCAATCTCAATAACAATCATGTCCATCACATCTCTCTCTTTTCTCAGCTGCTTTTGAGCCCAGTGGTTCAGGTGCTCTCCCCAGTCAGGCTCCATGATTTCCAGTGCGCTCGTACCCGGTCCTGTTGGTCCCGTCACCTGTATTAGCTGCAGTAGAAGCGCTGAGTAGAATCTCACACCGAGCTCTGACCTGCTGAAGTGAAGCGCCTGTATTTATACTCTCTCTCCAGTGACGTCACAATACCAACCGGCCCGCATCGTGACGTCACTTGGTTATAAGACGTCACTCGCGTTAGCCCCGCCCCCTCTCTCCCGCGCCCCGCCCACACGCACTCACCTTCACTTTCATTATACAGTATATTAAAGGAACAGAACTTATAAAGCTGATGCGTTTACTTTAATGCATTTTATTATTAATACAGTCAAGTGTGTTTAAGACATCATATAAACTCCTGGTTCAGTATGAAGCACATCTCACTATAAATATATTAGATTATCTTTATTTCAGAAATATTCTGGACTGCTTCGTTTATCGTTGCTTCTGTTTTCTCATGTTTAAACTGTGTGAGATTATTTTGAGATCAGCTCATCATTCTCTTTATTAATATTCTTCTCACTTGTTATTCTTGATGTTGTTTTAATATGTGCCAGGAATCAGCATTTCAATTATCAGTATTAATTAGAATATAAAAAAAGCATATCAGAATCCTGGAATGGAGAACCTGACCCCCATAGCTCCTGCTATTTCTTATAAATAAAAATAATATTTATCCATAGCACACATAATGGTCGCACACCAAGGGTTCCACATATTCCTGTATGTCTAATAAAGAACTTGAAACAGCATTGAGCTTCACAAGTGTTGCTTAGACTGTAGGGTGGCTCCCCCTGGTGGCTGACCAGGAACTGCTGGGGTGGTAGATACACTGTAGATATTACATACATGTACATGTACATTGTACCTTGTTTCCATACATGTTTCTTAAAATAAAGCAATAAATACACAATGGGGATCATGTACCATCATATTTAATTTGTCAAACAGCAATTTCAAATTGCATTCATACAAGTGGAAATGTATTATGTTTTTTACTCACAGATAGAGCTTACATCTAATTACCCATAATACCCCCCATCTCCTGCCTGAAAAGTGGTCGCAAACCAAGGGTTCCACATATTCCTGTATGTCTTATAAAGAACTTAAAACGACTTTAATCTCCATCGATGCTGGGGTGGTTGTACTTTCCAAACGTTTTACTTGAAATAAAGCAATAAGTACACAATGGTGATCACGTATCATCATCTTTAATTTATCAAACATCCATTTTAATTGCATTCTGTAAGTGGAACTTTATTATGTTAAAAAAATGTAACTAACACGTGGTAAAACTTAACATTATAGTTTAAGATATATTACAGATAAAAATTATATTGTGTTATTTAGTTTATAAACCAAAACAAAGTTAAGATCTGATTACATTAGTGTTTTAGCAAACTCACTACAAGGTTTACGTCAGTGATTGAATGTACATGCTTTATTTTTCTCTTAACACATAAAAAGAAATATAATCAAAATTCCTGATACTGACACTGAAGATTTTTTCATGACTTATATACTGTATACATATAAAATATACATATATATACATATATACTTATATATGTAAGTATATAAGTGAGTATAAAAGGGGCCAGTGATAGCTCAGTGGTTAAGGTGCTGGACTAGTAAACAGAAGGTTGCCGGTTCAAGCCCCGCCACCACCAAGTTGCCACTGTTGGGTCCCTGAGCAAGGCCCTTAACCCTCAATTGCTCATCATGTTCCGCTCATTGTGTAAGTCGCTTTGGATAAAAGCGTCTGCTAAATGCTGAAAATGTAAATGTAAATATATATACATATAAACCAATCTACAGTACTGCGGTTAAGGTCAGTAAGGAAAGTGTTAGTGTTAAAGCTTGATGATGAATTTGTACCCAGTACAACAAGATTATTCATTCCAAGATGCAATTTGAATGAAAGTCTGAATGCTTGGTAAAATGATTATTAATGCTGATGCTTTAAAGTTAATGTAGTGTTAATAAATAAAATATGATACATAATGATAAAGAATAAAGACATTTGAGATCTTGCTAGTGTTCTGAACGAGAAATAGTTTTACTTATAGAGTCCCATAAATGAGAAATCGATCTGATACAAAGTGAAATATCATCTACAGCACAACATGATTCAGAAATCCTGCTGTTCATCACGCTTTAACATGAGATTGTGGCAGCATCAAACCTAAAGCTACAAATCTAACAAATGTCTATTTCTGTATCTTTATAGTCCAGCCAAAGTCTGTCAGTGCTGAAAAAGTTTTACGTTACTAACCAGTAAAAGGCAACAAATAGTTTATTGTTATTATTATTAACTTTAGTCATATTTATAAAACAAAAGATTAAAAATATCTAAATAGCCGACAGGTCATGCAGACCAATGACATAAAAACACAGAGTGTCATTAGTCTACATGTCTGAATATACACAGATAGAGTTCATCTAAACTTCTTTCTGGTTCTGCTTGTCTGTAATGTTGCTCATCAGACATTTAAAAGAAACACAATTTTAATATTATTATAAAAATATACAAAACGAGCAAATAACTGCACCAGCTGAACAGTTGTCTGAGCTAATCAACTCTAGTGAGGACCAAGAGTCACAATATTGCTTTATTAGACCATTTTTTATTCCTAAAATCCCAGTGTTTGTGTGTGAGGGTGGTGGGTGTGGTGTGAGGTGTGGTCTGGGGTCATGGGAGGGGTGGTCATTCCCAGTATAGCTTAAAAAACTAGCTTATTACTGATTTGCACATTGTGAAAAGTACATCGTCCCACAAAGCCAAGCTATACATTTCTAGATGTAAACTTTTACTGTTACCAATATTTCTAGCTGTGTGACAAATATATATATATATATATATACACACACACACACACACACACACACACACACACACACACACCGATGAGGCATAACATTATGACCAATATTGTGTTGGTCCCTTTATGGCTGCCAAAACTGCCCTGACCAGTGAAGTCATGGAGTCTGACACCTTTCTATCAGAACCAGCATGAACTTCTTCAGCAGTTTGAGCTACAGTAGCTCGTCTGTTGGATCGGACCACACAGGCCAGCCTTCGCTCCCCACATGCATCAATGAGCCTTGCCCGCCCATGACCCGGTCGCCGGTTTACCACTGTTCCTTCCGTGGACCACTTTTGATAGATACTGACCACTGCAGACCGGGAACACCCCACAAGAGCTGCAGTTTTGGAGATGCACTGACCCTGTCGTCTAGCCATCACAATTTGTTCCCTCGTCAAACTCACTCAGATCCTCACGCTCGCCCATTTTTCCTGCTTCTAACATCAACTTAAAATGTTCACTTGCTGCCTAATATATCCCCCCCACTAACAGGTGCCGTGATGAAGAGATAATCAGTGTTATTCACTTCACCTGTCAGTGCTTATAATGTTATGCCTGGTTGGTGTGTGTATATATATATATTCAACTGTTCTTTAAAGCTTGTGTTTTGTTTCTATTCAGCCAGAACCCAAAATCCATCAATACCCTATTGAGCACTGCCAGTTGTACCATCCAGTCTGGTGAACAGAAGATTTTCTCTTTGCTAAAAGGAGACCGTCGTTTACTCCACAGTGTGTTGATCTGACATCCACTAGACTCACATTCTCATTTAGCTCTATTATCTGCTGGTAACTTCACTGGTGCACCATGCTGGTATTCCAGGTATTCTCTGTGTGTGTGGCAGCTCTGGTATCAACCTTTCCACCAGTTAATCTTATATTAAACACAGGAGGATTGTATGATTTGGAGATGCACTGACCCTGAATATGGTGAATATGGTGTATGGGTGTATGGTGTATGGGTTCCTGGGTCTTCAGCCTTACTGTTACATTTTTCATGTTACTGGTTCAAAAGTGTTATTTGATGCAGTTGGTCAAACCCACATCTGGGCTAACGTCAGCATCATATGGGGGAGCTTCTCAGCTCTGCTATGTCTTAGAGTGGAAAGCAAAGTGGCTACAAGATCTCACATGAACTGACATCAGTCTTCTCATGCTTGGCCACGCTGGCATAGTTGGTACAGGTTTGTATTCTGTGGGCAAAAGTAAAGTGCAGTGTGGCTACCGGACGATGTCTGCTGCTCCTCCTATGTCAGACCTACAGACGACCGGGTGTGATGTGGTGTAATATATGATATTTGTGTCCTGCATGATCAGATGTGCTTTATTTACCATAGAGAATCAAGCTAGCTTTCTCTTTGTGTAATATAGTTTCAGATTTCATTTCTTGATGCAGAGGAGGACTGTGTTTAGTGCCAACGGTTTTCCAAAGTACTTCTGAGTTCATGTGGCTATATTTATCACAGTAGCACCACAGTTTCTCACGTAGTGTCATCTGAGGGCTTAAAGGTTATGCATATTCAGTAGTGGTTTCCATTCTTGCCCTACACTGACTGAGATCTTTTCAGATTTACTGATTCTTTTTACAATATTATGTACAGTGGATGGTGAAAGATGCATTTTTAAACTGATTGGCAATTTTCTTCTGAAGTTTGGAACACTGTGGTAAGCCACGACTCATCATTGCTTGTACAGACTGATCGTTTAGTGGATCCTCCTTTTACACCGAGTCATGATTCCCTCACTTGTTATCAATTAACCTGCTTATTGTGGAACATTTTAAGACTGCAACTTTCACCCTTGTTTTGCCTCTGTCCCAAATATTTGGAAAAAACATGTCAGCTAAATGCTGTTAATGGTAATGTAAAAACTTCACAGGCTGGTGGTAAATAGGAAGAACCTTGGAGGGATTAAAGCTCAGCAGGAGAAGCACATATTCCACATGATGGTGCTGCAGACCAGGAAGTGTTTTTGTTTCAGCTTGACCAGCAAATCTAAACTGTATGCAGGGTGAACTGGGTACAAAGTTTACAGGTTAAAGAAACAGATAAGTCCTGGTTTAATAGCAAACGAGGAGACACAGGTGGGGTGAATGATAGTACTAATACTAACAATAATAACAGTAATGAGCTCTCAAAGTACTTATGCTTTATTATCATTGTATATAAAAGTCAGACATTTGTGCTTTGTGTGTGTGACCAATACCAGTACAACAACTGCTCATTATGTGATAGAACATATCATGCTAATCATACCATCATGCTTCCCAGAATCCATCACGCTCCGACTGGAACAGCTCACGCTTAATGACTGGATCACACAGTATTTACCAGAGAATGAACTGCTGTTCCACCTTCTAACACATGGTGGCGCTGTTAGACTGTCTGTGATCAGTATGTACTCTCTCGCTCTCTCACGCACACACACACACTTATACTTACACATACACATTTATACGTTTACACACATACTTACATACACACTCGCACACACATTTATATTTACACATACACATTTATACAGCTACACTCATACACATAAACACACACACACACACACACACACACACACACACACACACACACATACATTTATACAGCTACACTCATACATATAAACACACACACACACACACACATTTATACAATCACACTCATACATATAAACACACACACACACACACACACATTTATACAATCACACTCATACATATAAACACACACACACACACACATTTATACAATCACACTCATACATATAAACACACACACACACACACACATTTATACTTACACACACACTTATACAGCTACACACATTTATACTTACACATACACACACATTTATACAGCTACCTACATATTCATACCTACACACACACTACACATTTAGACAGCTACACTTATACATTTAAACACACACATTTATACGGCCACATACACATTTATACTTACACACACACACACACACACACACATTCATACATTTAAACACTCACACACGCACATACACTTTTATACAGCTACATACACATTTAGACAGCTACACTCATACATATAAACAAACAGTCATATACAGTGTATCACAAAAGTGAGTACATCCCTCACATTTCTGCAAATATTTTATTATATCTTTTCATGGGACAACACTATAGAAATAAAACTTGGATATAACTTAGAGTAGTCAGTGTACAACTTGTATAGCAGTGTAGATTTACTGTCTTCTGAAAATAACTCAACACACAGCCATTAATGTCTAAATGGCTGGCAACATAAGTGAGTACACCCCACAGTGAACATGTCCAAATTGTGCCCAAAGTGTCAATATTTTGTGTGACCACCATTATTATCCAGCACTGCCTTAACCCTCCTGGGCATGGAATTCACCAGAGCTGCACAGGTTGCTACTGGAATCCTCTTCCACTCCTCCATGATGACATCACGGAGCTGGTGGATGTTAGACACCTTGAACTCCTCCACCTTCCACTTGAGGATGCGCCACAGGTGCTCAATTGGGTTTAGTCCATCACCTTTACCTTCAGCTTCCTCAGCAAGGCAGTTGTCATCTTGGAGGTTGTGTTTGGGGTCGTTATCCTGTTGGAAAACTGCCATGAGGCCCAGTTTTCGAAGGGAGGGGATCATGCTCTGTTACATAATGTCACAGTACATGTTGGAATTCATGTTTCCCTCAATGAACTGCAGCTCCCCAGTGCCAGCAACACTCATGCAGCCCAAGACCATGATGCTACCACCACCATGCTTGACTGTAGGCAAGATACAGTTGTCTTGGTACTTCTCACCAGGGCGCCGCCACACATGCTGGACACCATCTGAGCCAAACAAGTTTATCTTGGTCTCGTCAGACCACAGGGCATTCCAGTAATCCATGTTCTTGGACTGCTTGTCTTCAGCAAACTGTTTGCGGGTTTTCTTGTGCGTCAGCTTCCTTCTGGGATGACGACCATGCAGACGGAGTTGATGCAGTGTGCGGCGTATGGTCTGAGCACTGACAGGCTGACCTCCCACGTCTTTAACCTCTGCAGCAATGCTGGCAGCACTCATGTGTCTATTTTTTAAAGCCAACCTCTGGATATGACGCCGAACACGTGGACTCAACTTCTTTGGTCGACCCTGGCGAAGCCTGTTCCGAGTGGAACCTGTCCTGGAAAACCGCTGTATGACCTTGGCCACCATGCTGTAGCTCATTTTCAGGGTGTTAGCCATCTTCTTATAGCCCAGGCCATCTTTGTGGAGAGCAACAATTCTATTTCTCACATCCTCAGAGAGTTCTTTGCCATGAGGTGCCATGTTGAATATCCAGTGGCCAGTATGAGAGAATTGTACCCAAAACACCAAATTTAACAGCCCTGCTCCCCATTTACACCTGGGACCTTGACACATGACACCAGGGAGGGACATGACACATTTGGGCACAATTTGGACATGTTCACTGTGGGGTGTACTCACTTATGTTGCCAGCTATTTAGACATTAATGGCTGTGTGTTGAGTTATTTTCAGAAGAAATTAAATCTACACTGCTATACAAGCTGTACACTGACTACTCTAAGTTATATCCAAGTTTCATGTCTATAGTGTTGTCCCATGAAAAGATATAATGAAATATTTGCAGAAATGTGAGGGGTGTACTCACTTTTGTGATACACTGTATATACACACACACACCTAAATTCTCACACGCAGAACATGCAAACTCCACAAAGAAAGGACCCTGGTGGTCCAGCTGGGGAATTGAACCCAGGCCCTCCTTGCTGTGAGGCAACAGTGCTACCCCTCGTACCACCGTGCCGCCCCATAAACCACCCTGATATTTTAAATGCAGTCATTTGGAATGATTTTGTCTGAACTGTCTGTTTGAATTTCTTCCCCAGATGTTGCAGTGAGACGTTCCAGCAGACACAACGTTAACATGAGATTTTATTATTAATGTGGAGCTTCTGATGATGCTGTGTAAATATATACGTATTATTATAAAAGCTACACAGCCGAGCTGAATCCATCATCATCCATAATCCAAAATGTAGGTTGTTTGAAAAAAAAAAAGGATTTTTAACATTGATGTTTATTTAGCAAAAGCTTTAATGCAGAGGGACATGAAAAATGCAACCAAGTGACAAATACAACAAGAAAAACCCCAAATAATTTATAGTGTTTACTGTTTGGTGCTGTAATATTTTTCATCTAACAAATATAATATAATATAAATATTAATAACAATAAATTATTCAGTGACGAGACGTGCAAAGAATTCAACATTTTATTTAGAGCTTCATAATGGTGATAAATATTTGTAATGAAATAAATATACGATCATGTATTGTTATATATTAATGTTTAATAGATTAATACAGTAGACCCTTGACTTACGAATGTAATTGGTTCCGAAGGGCTGTTCTTAAGTCAAAATGTTCGTTAGTTAAACCTATTTTTCCCATAAGAAATAATGTAAATAAAATTTATCCGTGCCAGACCTCCCAACCCCCCCCCTTACCTAACCTCTCTAATGTCTTAAATGCTCTTTTTTGTTATAAATACAAGTTTATTTTCCCTTAAATCTTAAATTATAGAATAGATATACTGTAACTGTAATAAACAATAATAAACAACAATACACAGTAGTACTGTACTGTACATAAAAACACACCACACCACATTTCAGTACAGTACGTGTGCTGTATCATACACCATAATACATTTTTTTTTTAAATAAAATGTATCTACCAGAAACAACAATAACTCTCATATTTCTCTATTATCTCCTTCTTTATTTCAGTAGTGTTGTATTTTGAAGGTGTAACTGCACGAAAGAAAGAATACTTTATTCAGCGATTTCCTTCTTCTCTCTCACTCACTGTCCCCTCTGTCTGATACACAGTGACACCTACTGGCAGGTGTAATTACACAACACAACGAATGGGCCTCCTTTTGCGGCCAATACAGCGTCAATTCGTCTTGGAAATGACATATACAAGTCCTGCACAGTGGTCAGAGGGATTTTAAGCCATTCTTCTTGCAGGATAGTGGCCAGGTCACTACGTGATGCTGGTGGAGGAAAACGTTTCCTGACTCGCTTCTCCAAAACACCCCAAAGTGGCTCAATAATATTTAGATCTGGTGACTGTGCAGGCCATGGGAGATGTTCAACTTCACTTTCATGTTCATCAAACCAATCTTTCACCAGTTTTTTTGTGTGTATTGGTGCATTGTCATCCTGATACACGGCACCGCCATTGGATGCACATGGTCCTCCAGAATGGTTCGGTAGTCCTTGGCAGTGACGCGCCCATCTAGCACAAGTGTTGGGCCAAGGGAATGCCATGATATGGCAGCCCAAACTATCCCCATGCTTCACTCTGGGCATGCAACAGTCTGGGTGGTACGCTTCTTTGGGGCTTCTCCACACCGTAACTCTCCCGGATGTGGGGAAAACAGTAAAGGTGGACTCATCAGAGAACAATACATGTTTCACATTGTCCACAGCCCAAGATTTGCGCTCCTTGCACCATTGAAACCGACGTTTGGCATTGGCACGAGTGACCAAAGGTTTGGCTATAGCAGCCCGGCCGTGTATATCGACCCTGTGGAGCTCCCGACGGACAGTTCTGGTGGAAACAGGAGAGTTGAGGTGCACATTTAATTCTGCCGTGATTTGGGCAGCCGTGGTTTTATGTTTTTTGGATACAATCCGGGTTAGCACCCGAACATCCCTTTCAGACAGCTTCCTCTTGCGTCCACAGTTAATCCTGTTGGATGTGGTTTGTCCTTCTTGGTGGTATGCTGACATTACCCTGGATACCGTGGCTCTTGATACATCACAAAGACTTGCTGTCTTGGTCACAGATGCGCCAGCAAGACGTGCACCAACAATTTGTCCTCTTTTAAACTCTGGTATGTCACCCATAATGTTGTGTGCATTGCAATATTTTAAGCAAAACTGTGCTCTTACCCTGCTAATTGAACCTTCACACTCTGCTCTTACTGGTGCAATGTGCAATTAATGAAGATTGGCCACCAGACTGGTCCAATTTAGCCATGAAACCTACCACACTAAAATGACAGGTGTTTCAGTTATTTTGTCCAACCCCTGTATATATACTGTATATATATATATATATATATATATATATATATATATATATATATATATATATATATATATATATATATATATATATATATATATATATATATATATATATATATATATATATATATATATATATATATATATATATATATATATATATATATAGAGAGAGAGAGAGAGAGAGAGAGAGAGAGAGAGAGAGAGAGAGAGAGAGAGAGAGAGAGAGAGAGAGAGAGAGAGAGAGAGAGAGACGGTCGGAGTCAACTTGTTCGTGACGTCACGGTTTCGCGAATTTCGGTTCGTAATCTGAAATTTGTTCGTACGTTAATTTGAAAAAGATCGCTCGTAACCCGAAATGTTTGTATGGTAAATCGTTCGTAACTCAAGGGTCCACTGTACATGTTTTGTAGCTGTTTAAATTTTAAAATATATGAAGTTCATTCTAATTTCTTTTTTCAGCTGCTCCCCTATTTAGGCATCGTTACAGCTGGAGATGGTCCTCATACCAGATTTCCGCTAGATGGTGCCCGCTGCGCCACCTGGGCATCAGTTTTATCTACATTGATATATTTATTCTGCTATGTTTCTTATTACTAATTTAGGTCATTTATTAATTTATCACTGTTTTTTTTATATTTTCTTTATGCATTTCCCTCTATTTACTCTTTTTATCCTTTTTCTCCCTTTTTAGGGCGTCCAATTGCCTCATTGCGTCATGCTTTCTCTCCACCAATGCCGATCCCTGCTCTAATTGAGGAGAACGAAGCTAACCCATGCCCCTCCGACACGTGGGCAGCAGCCGTATGCATCTTATCACCTACACTTTGACGAGTGCAGTGCAGCTCAGTGTTGTGTACGGACAGACACACCCTGAGAGCACTCTTTTCTCATCTCTGTGCAGTCACCATCAATCAGCCAGCAGAGGTTGTAATTGCACCAGTCATGGGAGAGAGACCCCATCTGGCTTGGTCCCGCCTATATGAACAACAGGCCAATCGTTGTTCATGTGGCCGCTCAGCCTTAGCCGGCAGACAGAGCTGACATTCGATACGATGTATTCGAGATCCCAGCTCTGGTTCCAGCGTGTGTTTTTACCGCTGCGCCACCTTAGCGGCATCACTGTTTTGATTTTATTGGACACTCGATGTCTTTATAAATAAACATGACTTATGTTATTTTACCCTAGTAAATAGCACTAGCATCATGGTAAGTTACGCTAGCCTGCTACTGCTGAGATCTGGAGGTCCAGGGTTCGAATGTATAATGCTATTGACCCGTCTTTATCTGCATGGTCTTGATTAGCTAATGTCCGAATGTAGGGGTGGCTGAAACAGACTAGCTATTGTCTAGCTACACAGTCTTGTCAGTGCGCTCTCAGTGCCGGTCACAAGCCTGGATAGTAATAGGAGGGTCGTGTCAGGAAGGGCATCCGGGGTAAAAACTGTGCCAAGTCTGATATAAGAACCAGATCCGCTGTGCGACCCCTAAATTCGGGAGCATCCAGCAGAAATAAAACAGTACAGTATTTCTGTACAGATTCTGTACGACTGTTCCATTCCTGGTTTTCTTCCTGAATGTGACGATGGGCTTCAGTTGCGGATTTGGCAGGCAGCTCAGGGGCGAGCAGCACGAGCTGAAATGCGAGAGGCTGCGAATCGAGCGCATGGTAATCCGCTCAGTCGCTTTGCATTCCTCCTCCACACGGAGGCCACGCCGTCTCTCCCGGCCGCTATAATCCCGGCAGCACATGTTCCATCTCTGAATTTAAAGCCAGATGTCCCGCTAACACGCACGGACACGTACAGCGGAGCGGACCTTCTGATTTACGACAGCGCACCCGGTCACGAATGGCTAACGCATCCGGAGACGAATTCGGTCCTTCTAACATCAGAGAGAAGAACTGGAAAAGGGAGGGAGAAAATGATGTGAGGTGCAGGGCCTTTCCAGCCTCATCACAGAGGTTCTAATTTATTCATCACCGGCAATCAGAGGGAACCGTCGCCTAGAGTGCAAATGTGTCGTTCGAGACGTATACGTATAAGGTACAGACCCCGTTCACACTTATTACACATGTGCAGCTTGTTCTAATAGTCCACAGCTGGGACTGTGTGTTGAAAAAGAGCAACCTCCAAACCTTCCAAACCCTCAGAAAAGAGAAAAACCTCCCTCCCAAATTATTCATGTGTTTATGTAAATTGCTGCCATTCACTGAAAGCACAACTTTCGTCTGGAACTGACTTTCCGTCCCGAGGGAGAGAAACAAACAGTCTGTTCTTCATTTCTTCTGGAGCATAAATATCACATCTTAAACGCAACACGAAAACACATGAAAACAGGACGGAAAAAGAAGAAAAGCACATCCGTGCCCTCAACGATATGATGGCGGAGTGATGAAATGCGCTCCGGAATGCGCTAAACGCAAAGCGCATGTGCAAAACATCTGCAAAGAGCATCTGTATTAAAGTGCTAAAGCGCACAGACGGCCACATATAGCTCGAATATAAAAAAATATGATTCATGTAGAAGATGAAGAGGTTCAAACATCTTCTTCTGCTTTCTGAAACGTCCTCATCTAGCTTTCTGTCGACGTAACCCTCGTGCAGGACTCAAACCGGGACCAAAGCTAAAAGAGTACTTGTAGTCCATCTATTTCTCTAGGTGGTGGATCATTCTCAGCACTGCAGTGAAACTGACATGGTGGTGGTGTGTTAGTGTGTGTTGTGCTGGTGGATCAGACACTGTGTTCACTCACTGTCCACTCTATTAGACACTCCTACCTAGTCGGTCCACCTTGTAGATGTAAAGTCAGAGACGATCGCTCATCTATTGCTGCTGTTTGAGTCGGTCATCTTCTAGTCTTTCATCAGTGGTCTGTTGGCTGAATATTTTTGGTTGGTGGACTATTCTCAATCCAGCAGTGACAGTGAGGTGTTTAAAAACTCCAGCAGCACTGCTGTGTCTGATCCACTCATGCCAGCACAACACACACTAACACACCACCACCATGTCAGTGTCACTGCAGTGCTGAGAATGATGCAAAACGCAAATAATACCTGCTCTGTGGTGGTCCCGTGGGGGTCCTGACCATTGAAGAACAGGCTGAAAGGGGGGTAACAAAGCATGCAGAGAAACAGATGGATTGCAGTCAGTAATTGTAGAACTACAAAGTGCTTCTATAAGGTAAGTGGAGCTGATAAAATGGACAGTGAGTGTAGAAACACGGAGGTGGTTTTAATGTTATGGCTGATCAGTATATAAAGGACGCATACAATGGTGGTGGACAAGTGTTCCAGCATTTTTGTATTTTTATTATTTATAAAAAATTATTATTCTTACAAGACTTTGAAGTATGTCTGTGGGAATTTTGCCCATTCAGTCAAAAATTGACAGCATTTTTAAGGCTGGCCACTGATGTCGGTCAAGAATTCCAAAGCTGTTCAGTAGGGCTGAGGTCAGAGCTCTGTGCTGGACACTGAAGCTTTACTACATGTCTTTATAGAGCTTGATTTTTGCTGAAAGAGGAAAGGACCTTCCCTAAACTGTTGGAAGCATGTGATTTCCTTTAACCTGTTAGCAATAACTGTGGGCGGCATGGCGGCACGGTGGCTCGGTGGGTAGCGCTGTCGCCTCACAGCAAGATGGTCCTTGGTTCGATCCCCAGGCGGGGCGGTCCGGGTCCTTTCTGTGTGGAGTTTGCATGTTCTCCTCGTGTCTGTGTGGGTTTCCTCCCACAGTCCAAAAACATGCAGTCAGGTTAATTGGAGACACTGAATTGCCCTATAGGTGAATGTGTGTGTGTGTGTGTGTGTGTGTGTGTGTGTGTGTCTGCCTTGCGATGGACTGGCGCACCGTCCAGCATTGATTGGATAAGCAGTTAAGAAAGTGAGTGAACAATTGCTGTGGCTGAAACACATGAATTCGATATTTAGAGAGGGTGACCCAATACTTTTGTCCATACAGTGTACTCTCACCTCAGATTCACACATCATGCCTTCCACGCTGGACTGATGCAGAGTGGAAACGTGTGCCGTGATCTGACGTTTTGTCCAGGCCAAATAGGTAAACAATCAAATTTGTACCAGACCAGGGCAGAGATAAAAGCGTCGGTCATGGTACCGGGGTACATTAGTGCCCACGGCATTAGCAACAAGGAAACATTAGCACCACCCGTCTAATCGTTTTTTTTTTTTTTTTTGTATTTACTGTTTATGCATTTTCCTTCATTTTTTTTCTTAATCTAGCTGTTAGGTTCAGCTTAAGTCACTACACCGACGTCCCTTCTGTCTGTATTGTGGCGTCAGCGAAGAAGAGGCAACAGGAAACAGCTCTTTTACTGAATCAGGTGGACAGACACAGACACACTCATTCATACATTCATACCACAAACACACATGCCGATCAGTCCTCGGCGCAGCCACACCATTCCCAACACTGGGCTACACGGCTACGGTAGGTCTGGATACCACGGCCGCAAGTCCTTCTGGGTAAAGCTCGCTCCGCCCCTCCTAGTCCACAGTGGCGGACGCCACAGTATTATAGCTGTAGATTAGGAGAGGAAGAACTCCGTGTTTAGCCGACACCTTTATCCAAAGCGACTTACAGTACTGTGACAGTATACAATCTAAGCAACTGAGGGTTAAGGGCCTTGCTCAGGGGCCTAGCAGCAGCAACCTAGCAGTGGTGGAATATTTCTTTCTTATCAATCACTTTAATTCAGTCAGTGAACTAAATTACCTACACCGACGAGGCATAACATTATGACCTCTGACAGGTGAAGTGAATAACACTGATTATCTCTTCATCACGGCACCTGTTAGTGGGGGGGATATATTAGGCAGCAAGTGAAAATGTTATCCTCAAAGTTGATTTTAGAAGCAGGAAAGGATGAGGATCTGAGCGAGTTTGACAAGGACTAAATTGTGATGACTAGAAGACTGGGTCAGAGCATCTCCAAAACTGCAGCTCTTGTGGGGTGTTTCCAGTCTGCAGTGGTCAGTATCTATCAAAAGTGCTCCAAGGAAGGAACAGTGGTAAACCGACGACTGGGTCATGGGCGGCCAAGGCTCATCGATGCACGTGGGGAGTGAAGGCCGGCCCGTGTGGTCCGATCCAACAGACGAGCTGCTGTAGCTCAAACTGCTGAAGAAGTTCATGCTGGTTCTGATAGAAAGGTGTCAGAATACACAGAGCATCACAGTTTATTGCGTATGGGGCAGCAACAGGGGGACCAACACAATATTAGTGTGCAGTACTGAGCACTTCTTTTTATCTGTTTAAGGCAGGTTCACATTTATAACATCTCCCAGAAAACATGCCAGTGGGTGGATTAGCAAGTCTAAACTGCCCCCAGGTCTGAGTAAATCATAATGAGAGTGTCTGATGCCCTGAGATGGACTGGAGGCCCAATGACTCCATGTAGGCTTTGGACCTTCCATGACCCTGATCATGATGAAGCCGTCACTGAACATTACTGTTACTGCACAGTTTAGCAGATTATTAAGTTAAAAAAGTCGTTTTCAGCTCAGATCACATCGAAACTTCAGCATCATCAGAACGTTTGACTCATGCCATGTTTATTACTAACAGAAATCTGATCCTGATCCAAAACCCTCGTCCAAGTTTCACTTCTGAAACCTTTAATCCGTCCAAATCACAATACTGAAGCACAAAGACCTTCAGAATCCAGGCACCTCGTTTAGAAGATCCTCGTATGATCAGATCTGATCTGTAATCCAGTGGATTTGGCTTCACATTCAGTTTAAGAAGAAATTTGCTTTTATAAACTCTAGTAAACATTTCCCTACACGCTCGGTTTGTTTCCTGATTAAACACGCTGAACGATTTAATTATTGAATAATCTAAAATCCTGTTGTTTTTTTAACATGGGCGCACCAGTGACTCAGCGGTAAGTTCTGCTAGCACGCGAGCGCTGGGATCCTGGGCTGGAATCTGCAGTGTTGCTAAGGGTCGGTCGGGCGTCTACATACAGACAGAAGAAGGGAAGGAGGGTCGAGGCCCTGTGATGGATCAGCGTCCTGCACAGCGCCCAATGATTCAATATTTTAATCCATCCATCCCTCCATCCATCCATCCATCCATTATTTTAATCTTCCATCCATCCATCCATCCATCCCTCCCTCCCTCCATCCATTATTTTAATCTTCCATCCATCCATCCCTCCATCCATCCATTATTTTAATCTTCCATCCATCCATTCCTCCATCCATCCATTATTTTAATCTTCCATCCATCCATCCCTCCCTCCCTCCATCCCTCCATCCATCCATCCATCCATTATTTTAATCTTCCATCCATCCATCCCTCCCTCCCTCCATCCCTCCATCCATCCATCCATCCATTATTTTAATCTTCCATCCATCCATCCCTCCCTCCCTCCATCCCTCCATCCATCCATCCATCCATTATTTTAATCTTCCACCCATCCATCCATCCATCCATCCATCCCTCCCTCCCTCCATCCCTCCATCCATCCATCCATCCATTATTTTAATCTTCCACCCATCCATCCATCCATCCATCCATCCCTCCCTCCATCCATCCATCCATCCATCCCTCCCTCCATCCCTCCATCCATCCCTCCATCCATCCATTATTTTAATCTTCCATCCATCCATCCATTATTTCAATCCATTTATCCATCCATTATTTCAATCATCCGTCCATCCATCCATCAAATATTTTAATCTGTCCATCCATTATTTTAAACCATCCATCCATCCATCCATCCATTCTTTTGATCTTCCATCCATCCATTCTTTTGATCTTCCATCCATCCATTCATTGATCTTCCACCCATCCAACCATCCATTCTTTTGATCTTCCATCCATCCATCCACCCATTATTTCAATCATCCATCCATTTTTTTGATCTTCCATCCATCCATTCTTTTGATTTTCCACCCACCCATCCATCCATCCATGGATGCATCCAAGCTAACTGAATCAGATCTACTCCTTTTTGCTCAGATGAAGATGGTTAACAGATGATAACATGTGTCATCTCTACACGTCTCTTGTAGCCCCTGATGTAACCCGGGTGTCCTGAGGTTCTGCTTCCATGTGTGAACGTTTATTAACAAACCAGACCAGTCAGTAACGAAGTCCAGGTCAGGTCAGATTTCCTTTGTCCATGTGATCAGCAACAGACGTCCGGTTTCTCCCTCAAGTTCTTGTTCTTAAATCGCTAACGTAGAGCTCGCATGATTGTGAACAGTGACTACGGTTTATTGACTGACCATCCTGGCAAATATTTATTCACAACCTCGACATGAGTCCACTGTTCCATGTTTGTTTCATGTTCTACCACAGTTGATATGGGAACAGAGACGCCAGCAGCTTCAGTCAATCACCACCATCACCACCCAAGTAGTGCTATCACGTTCCTGTCGCTTACCAGCATATGTAAACTTCAGACCTTCACTGTAAACAGTGCAGAACTGTGAAGAAGATCCAGGGATGAGCGCTGTAATCAGAGACGGGTCACACGCCAAAATCTGCTGAACAGGTAGAAGAGTCCAGCTGGGACCAATCCAAGAACCAGGAACCAGGAACAATAAACAGTAACGGGACCGAAACACAGCAACCAGGAACCTGGAACATGGGGATAATTACAGTTAAGGGATTCGCGGAACTTCACAAGATGTTAAACGTCGTCCCTAAATAAATGTGTCTGATTAAAAACAGGTGTGGAAGATACACTGTGTGGTCAAAAGTATTGGGACGGCCCTTCTTACTATTTAATCAATGTGTTTCAGCTACAACAGTTGCTATTATACACCGATCAGCCATAACATTAAAACCACCTCCTTGTTTCTACACTCACTGTCCATTTTATCAGCTCCACTTACCATATAGAAGCACTTTGTAGTTCTACAATTACTGACTGTAGTCCATCTGTTTCTCTACATACCTTTTTAGCCTGCTTTCACCCTGTTCTTTAATGGTCAGGACCCCCACAGGACCACCACAGAGCAGGTATTATTTAGGTGGTGGATCATTCTCAGCACTGCAGTGACACTGACATGGTGGTGGTGTGTTAGTGTGTGTTGTGCTGGTATGAGTGGATCAGACACAGCAGAGCTGCTGGAGTTTTTAAATACCATGTCCACTCACTGTCCACTCTATTAGATTTTTCATGCCCCACTGAACAGCTTTGGTATGAATTGGAACATCAACTGAGGCGTTCTTGGCTACAATCAGTGCCCACCATACCAATGCTGTCATCTTTTGACTGAAGTCTTGTGAGAAGCCTTCAAACAACAGCGGCTGATCTAACCTCAGTGTTTCTGTAGTACAGACTCTGTATACACAGTCTGCTGGAATACTTGACTTCAAGTACATGTTCAAGAGGCTTCATTGTCATTTCAGCTGTATAGAGAACAAGCGCAAACGACCCAACACAGTAAACCCACTGAATCATCTCTGAATGAAACCTGCTGTGAGTACTGAACTACGAGGGCATATCAGGGCCACTGATATCAAGAATAAAGTGAAAATGATATTGAGAATATGCTGGTACCTCGTAACTCAATGTCCCCTAAACTCAAAATCTTTGAAACTCAACGCCCTTCATTGAGAAATCTCAACGTTTCCCCTAAACTTAACATGTGTGAGACTGATGCTTTGTTCAGCGCTCGGCTTGAGTGGTAAAACGTAATGCGAACATGAGACGAATCTGCAAAGCTCCACATGTATCTGTGTTTATCTGGATTGTCTTTAATGTTTCACTTTTAAACTTGTGTTACAGCTCGAGCTTCTGAGAAATGGTGAGAATCAGAATCAGCTTCTCAGAGAGTCTAAAACGCTTCTGTAAAAAAAAAAAAAGTAACTTAATGTATTAAAAGAAGGAGACAGGAGCACTAAACTTCTCTTAATTATTACTGCTCACAAGTTCTCTCCACTCATTAAGAAGCACAAGAAAACGATAAAACAATAAAAGTGACCTGTAGATTTTATTGTATTTCAGTGTTTTTATTATATTTATGGGAAAAACTCAACGTCTTTAAAACTCAACATCAGTCCCAGAACCAACTGGTGTCGAGTTTCAAGGTACCGCTGTATATATAGAAATTATTTTAAGAATAAAGTCGAAATAATTTTGAAAATAAATATTAAAAAAATGTGAGAATAAAATAAAAATAATTTCAAGAATATAGTAGAAATAATTTTGAAAATAAAGTAAAAATCATTTTGAAAATAAAGTACAAATAATTTTAAAGATAAAGTACAAATAATTTTGAAAAAAGTAAAAATAATTTTTAAAATAAAGTAAAAATAATTTTACAGATAAAGTAACATTATTTTAAAGATAAAGTAAAAATAATTTTTAAACAAAGTAAAAATAATTTTAAAGATGAAGTAAAAATAATTTTAAAGATAATGTAAAAATAATTTTGAAAATAAAGTAAAAATTATTTTGAAAATAAAATAGAAATTATTTTAAGAATTAAGCAAAGTGATTTCAAAAATAAAATTATTTAATAAAGTAGAAATAATTTTAAATATAAAGTAGAAATAATTTTGAGAATAAATATTTAATTTTTTAAAATAAATTAGAAGTGATTTCGAGAATAAAATTGAAATATTTTTAGAATCAAGTAGAATGATTCCTAGAATTAAGTTAAAATGATAAAGAATAAAGTAGAAATAATTCCAAGAAAAGTAGAAATAAGTAAGCTGTAATATTACACAGCTGTTGTAGGCCTGCCAGTTTCAAGCCTGTAAACTTACACTGTCACGACCTGCAGGTTCTGCTTCAACAAAAGAAGCAATTTTCTCTGTGGTGCTGTACCAGGAGCGCCCGGAGTAAACCCACGCAGATACAGGGAGAACATGCAAACTCACACACAAAGGACCCGGACCGCCCCACCTGGGGATCGAACCCAGGGCCTTCTTGCTGTGAGGCGAAAGTGCTACCCACTTAGCCACCGTGCCGCCGCATGTCTTTGTACTGTAGGAGGAAACCGGAGCTCCTGGAGGAAACCCACACAGACACTGGGAAAACATGCAAACACTACACAGAAGGACCCGGACCGCTTCACCTGGGATTCAAACCCAGGACCTTCTTGCTGTGAAAACCCACTGAGCCACGTGCTGCCTCAACATATGTTTGATTTTCAAAATTCGAGCCTCTTACACACAATAAATAAAGACAGTTTCTTGCAAAGCCGCTTTAATGTAAATTTGTGAAAACAATACAAAAGCAGATCTCACTGACACATGACGCTGCTATGGCCACAATATTTCAACTCTGTTTATAAAATCAGCCCTGTTGTGCCATCGTACTCAACAAATATGCAACTGGTGAACAACTATGGGTGCAAACAAACACTAGTGTGTTTATTAGAAAAGGTCCAGTAAGTAAATCCAGGCAGATGAAAGAACAACAGAGTAATTCATACCAACAATTACCAAACACAACCAGATCTCAGAACAGCCTGAACTCATTACCAGAGGAAAACTAAACCCTGGACGTGTGGATTAAACGAAACAAGAACTGGGGCTCGATGACTTTCTGTCTCCACATACAAACCAGGACTTTTATTTAAGTGACTGTTCATGGGTAACAAACAACAGGTGATTTTAATTACCAACCACAACAAGAGGAAACAAGAGGAGAAAACAATGATCTAAGAGCAAAAGCTCGAGTAAACTGGGTAAAATGGGACAGACAGGGAACAGAGTCTGAGGAGCAATCAGTTACAATCACTGATGGATACAAAACAGAGCAAAAACATTTTATTATCCCAGCTGGATTTTTTTAAACACCTCACTGTCCCTGCTGGACTGAGAATAGTCCACCAACCAAAAATATCAAGCCAACAGCGCCCCGTGGGCAGCGTCATGTGACCACTGATGAAGGTCTAGAAGATGACCAACTCAAACAGCAGCAATAGATGAGCGATCGTCTCTGACTTTACATCTACAAGGTGAACCAACTAGGTAGGAGTGTCTAATAGAGTGAACAGTGAGTGTGTTACGCCCCTGAGAGAGGGGATTATAGAAATTTATAAAAAGGAAAAGACACAGGACACTTTCTGTACTGTTCACAGCCGCATCACTTTATAATGATACAGGTGCAACGGGTGCCCTCTAATTTTCCCTCCCCTCAGCCCTCGCACTGATCGATGCACAGGCTCACCAATCAATTACAGAGTAAACAGATGGCATTCTATTTTTCTTTTATGTTGTTCCCTTAAGTGCACCACACACTCCCCATCAACACAGATGTCGTCCCGACATCTCAAACAATATGTTTGAACATTAATGTCTAGACCAACCATAAGGTACACACATATTCAATGTTCAAGTCCTTTTGAATAAATTGTCCATTTTTTTTTTTTTTTTTAGATAAATCCCTACTGCAAATAACAAATATATATATATTTCCATCAGCATTCATTAGAGTCCACTAGTATGAAGCGTCTTTTGTTTTTCTCTTTTATGTCCATATCCTACAGGTATGTGAGCATAACATTCTGTTTGTCCACAGTCCATGAATGTTGCAGTGTTTTGTACGTGACAACAGTCTACAAGTTCAACAGTCCTTAAATATTTTGCTGATGCACGTTTGCACAAAATTTCTGTTAATCCAACAGTCAAAAGTGTTTTGCAATCGTATGTGTATATGAGTCCGAGAGTACTGTTTGTTTAACATCGTCCCAATATTTTTTTTCTCTGTTATTATCACTTTAGATGTCCTTGCCTTAGAAACTATACAGGGGTACTGACTGATAATGCCATGGGGGAAAGTAACACTGAGTAGGGTCCATACAGGGTCTCATCGTATACGCCCCATTCTGAGACCAGTGTGGATGTGGTCGAGTATCACTTTCTGAAAAAGATGCATAATAGCAAGCTGGATTACCGAGTTGGTCATAGGTGAATACCTTTGGTGCTCGCCTTTCTCTCTGCGGTCGCTGATGCCCATGCTCCAACTCCGCTTCCTCATCATTTTTATTTGCGGTAGTGCACAGAGGCAGTGAGGTGTCTTCTTCCGAGGTACTTTCCTGCTGAACTGGTTGTTCCTTGTCAGCAGCCATCTCTGACTCAATGTCCTGACCCAAAGCACAGTCTCTATCCCGAACCTCACTTGACTGGGGCACATTTTCCAACCCAGTAACTTGATTATCAGCACTCACTGTTGACTCAGGGGTTGTAGGCTGACTATCACATCCAGTGTTGTGACTATAATGAGGCTGTGTTACAGGTACATAGCAATATCCATAGTCATCCTCATCACTGTCAGCATCTGATTCGATTTCCTCTCTTTCCGTAGTAGTCCTTCGTGCTTGACTTTTGCCCTTTGTGTTTGCTGTCTTGAGTTGGATCTCCAAGGGTAAGTAGTCACATGGTAACAAGAGATTACGATGGAGGATTCTGCTTCCTCTCCCTTTTCCTTGCTCTGGAACAACCTCATAGATCGGAATGTCTTTATTCACCTGTCGTACAACTTTGTGGATATTTTCCTCCCAATGATTTCGAAGTTTGCCTGTCCCGCCTCTTGGTGTCATATTTCTTACAAGAACGCGATCACCTTCTTGCAACAAAGAACCCCGAATTTTCTTATCGTAATTTCTTTTTCCTCTCTCGGCAGACTTCTTGGCGTTCTCACTTGCAATCTTATAAGCCTCCTGCATTCCAGATTTCCATCTCTTTACATATTCTTGATGATCACTTGTCCCATTTTCAGGGGTCAGACGAAATAAAAGGTCAATGGGCAGTCTTGGGGGCCGACCATAGAGAAGGTAAAAAGGAGAAAACCCAGTGACCTCACTGCGAGTACAGTTGTAAGCATAAACAAGTTTATTCAACGAATCCTTCCAATTCGATTTCTCTTTTTCCGTCAGCGTCTTCAACATCTGGAGCAGGGTTCTATTAAAACGCTCCACCTGACCGTTCCCTTGAGGGTGGTACGGGGTCGTCCTAGAGCCAATCACACCGCAATTTCTTTTCAGTTGAGCAAAAAGTTGATTTTCAAATTCACCTCCCTGATCATGGTGGATCCGCATAGGAAATCCAAACTTCAATGCGTAGTCACCAAATATCTTATCAGCTACAGTCTTGGCCGATTTTGACGTTGTAGCGTATGCCTGTGCGAAACGTGTGAAATGGTCAACTACTACCAAAATATACTCGTAACCACCTGAGCATCTATCCAAGTGAAGGAAGTCAATTGACACCAGTTCAAAGGGTTGCGAAGTAATGATGTTTGTGAGAGGGGCTCTAGTTTCCCTACTTGGCTTCTTCTGTTTCAAACACACACATGAATAGGAAACATAGTGCTCAACATCCCTTTTCAAATTAGGCCAGAAGAACCTGTCTCTAATTAGTGACACTGTGCGGTCCACTCCTTGATGACCCATTCCATCGTGCAATTCTTTCAGAACCATCTCCTTATATTTTTGTGGCAGGACCAACTGTTTTCTCGTAGCTGTCTTACGGTATAAAATGCCCTTTTCGTCGAAAACAAGTCGTTCCCATTCGCGAAGCAGGCGTTTGCTTTGGATTCCCAGCTTTCCTAACTTGTGACCAGTAGGACGAGTGTTTGAGTCCTTGTACTCCAGAACTGGCCGAATACAGACATCATCTCTTTGAGCTCTGTATATTTCTCCGTTTGACAGGGGCTCTCGTGCTGGTTCACACATGTCGGCACACTGGACAGATATAGCCATGGACCAGGCGGCATTGGAATCCAGAGCTTCTACTGATGCAATCGCTGCTTGCACTGCATTAGGGGAAAGTTCCTCTGTACACTCTCTCATCATATCCTCCACATCCACAGGCATCCGAGATAAGCTATCTGCATCAATGTTTTCTCGACCCGGACGATACTTGATGACCAAATGAAAATCTGCTAATTCCGCCACCCACCGGTGTCCTGCTGCATTTAACTTTGCTGTCGACAACACATAGGTAAGCGGGTTGTTGTCCGTGTACACAGTGCAGGATGAGCCAATCAGATAATCCCGGAACCTTTCACACACTGCCCACTTCAGAGCAAGAAACTCTAGCTTCCCTGAATGAAGGTAATAATTCTTTTCCGGCTCTGTGAGTGTCCGGGAAGCATAAGCGATCACACGGAGTTTTCCCTCCTGCTCCTGGTACAACACTGCACCCAGACCCTGATTTGATGCGTCAGTGTGTAGAATGAATGATTTACTGAAATCTGGAAATCCTAAGACAGGTGGCTGGGTTAAACAATCAATCAGCTTCTCCAGTACGTTTTGATGTGCAGTAGTCCATGTTATTGGCCGATGAGAATTTGCTCCCTTGCTTTTCCCGTGTTGCCGTTTAGTCCTCCCACAATGACGCTCCTCTTCTTTTACTTCAGAGGTGACTTTCAGAAGGTTGTACAGGGGTCCAGCAATGCGAGAAAAGTCCTTAATGTACTGCCGGTAATAACCTAACAAGCCCATTATTGCTCTCAATTCTCCCACAGTTTTAGGTTTTCTCTCCTTCAGTGCTCTCACTGCCACAGTATCCACTGGATCTATTCTACTGCCCTCAGCTGACACAATACGTCCTAAATAACGGACCTCTTGTTTGAAGAGTTCACATTTACTTGGCTTCAACTTAATACCGTACTGTCTCAGTCGCCGCAGCACTACCCTCACATTGTTAACGTGATCCTCAAAAGACTTACTGAACACAATTGTATCATCCAAATATGGGATACATATCTCGTCTCTCAGCCCCTCCAGACATTCCTCCATGCACCTCTGGAAGGCAGCTGGTGCATTCATGAGGCCAAATGGGATCCTGATCCATTCATATAGGCCCCAAGGGGTAACAAAAGCAGTCATTGGCTGACTTTCTCTGGTCATGAACCCCTGGTGGTAGGCCTTCCCCTGATCCAATAAAGAAAACCATGAGTTGCCTCCAAGGCCGTCCATGACATCTTGCACCCTAGGAATGGGCTGTCGGTCAGGAATGGTCTTTCTGTTTAATTGTCGGTAGTCGATACACAAGCGGAGTGTTCCATCTTTTTTTCGGACACAGACCACAGGGGATGCATAAGGGGAATTTGATTTTGTCACCCAGCCCTGTGCAATGAGGTCATGTAAATAGTCTTTCATTTCCTTATACAAGGACTTTGGCACACTCAGGTAAGCCTTTGCGACAGGTTCAGTGTCTTTTAGTGTTATGCCAAGCTGTAGTTTATTAATGCAGCCAATGTCGTTGTCGGATTTTGCAAACGAACTAGACTCTTCTCTCAGCATTTTCTGCACCACTTCTCTCTCTGGCTCATCAAGATGACTTAGGTCGACTGGAGGATCCCACCCCTCACCAGCGGCTTGGTCTTCCTCCACTCCTACATGGCTTACTGTGGCTTGGACTGATGGACGACAACCCTCTATTACAGTGGCTGAATAAACTGTTTGAATTGGTTGCACAGTTCCAACAACCATCCTTCCAGCCAACATGATGTCATGATCAGTGCAATTACACACACTTACAGTGATGAATGGCTTTGTATTCTGTCCTAGGTCCACTAGTGTCTCTGAAAATTCAAGTCCATCAGGCCATCCTGTATTGACAGTGGGTTCGAACAGTAATGTAGTGTCTTCCTGTACTGGTTTCATTTGTACACGACACTCAACCTGAAGGGATGTGCGTTTTGGTATTCTGACAACTTCTTTTGTTGTCTTGACATCATACTCCATTATTTGTTTAGCGCTCACCTGTTCCACCAGGGCTTGTGCATTGTTCATAGGGAGGTCAGGAAAAGCTGCTCTAATACTTTGAACGATCTGTTCTTTATCTTTCTGGCCAGTCTGTTCCATTTCAATGCCCACAATAAGTGCTATCACATTGGAACCTATAATTGGTTGAGCTAGTGTGCCACCTTTCATCACAAGGGCAGGAACAACTACCTCTGTGGTGCATGTTGTCTCAGAGGCCAACTTAAAAGTCACTTCTACCCAACCGGTGTAAGGCATACTCTCTCCATTCGCGGCCACTACATTCAGAGTGTCTTCTGCATCCAAAATTTCAGACAGAGCCTTTAATTTAACATCTGGTAAGTGTGTGATTTTCCATTGCTCATCCATGATGGTTACTTGAGATCCTGAATCCCACAGTGCCCTTACCATCTGATCTTGAATATAGCAGTCTACCAGACATTTAGTGCCTATTAATGGAGCCATTTCAACTACATTCTTTTTCTTTTGAAACTTTGTGTGGGTCGTCATGCAGGAAGATAAAGCACATTGTTGCTTGTGGACGCCCCAGTGGTTTGCTTGGCATGCTTTGGAACAGTATAGCACTTGTTTGCACTGTGCACATTGTCTCAGCTCCATTGCTTCTCTTTTTCTTCCACAGGAGATGCACCTTTGGGGCATTACGATGTGGTTGGCCACTCCCCACCCCGTGGGAGCGACCCCTCCTCGTTTAAAGATGCCTGCTTGGCTTGTCTTTGCCCTTTAGCTCTGCAGCCAGCCATAAAATGTTCATCGCTACCACACCTGAAACAGTGCATGCAATTTGCTTCGGTCCCTTGTTGCTGACATTGAAAACACCCTCTCCTGCGTCGTGGTGGTGGGACAAAGTACTGTGGAGCGAACGGATACGGCCTTATTGCTTTCATGTGGTGCTGAGCCATTTCGCCTTGCCGCCCTGGAAAAGTGGTTGGGTAGTATGGTTGTGGTGGACTTTGTGATTTTTGACTTGGTCCTTCGGTCTGAGTTGAGTGCAGCTGGGGAGAGTAAAAGGGTTGTTGCATAGACTCCTTAATTTGAGACACCTCTGCTCTAAGCTCTTTTAGCAAAGCCATACCTGATTTTACTTCCTTCAGATCAGAAAGTACATCTGGATGCATCTTACACTGTTTTGTTTGACTCACTTTTTCTTTATTTTCCGCAGGTGTGACTTCTGAGTGTGTAGAATGGACAGCAACAGGTCGCTGTGGCACTATCATCTTTCTTTTATTATTCCTTTCTGTTTCATAGGAACATGCTGTGTTTAATTTTTCCAGCAGTAACTCATCAGAAATATCACTCTGTTCTAAGTAGGGCTGAAGATCATGCTTAATATTGTCATTTTGAAGACCAGTCAAAACAGTATGGAGAAACAGGTTCTGCACTAACCCTGGGTCATATTTTAGGCCTGACTCAGACTCCTGTGAAGCAAACAAAATCTTTTGTCTCAGGTCTAAAGCACGGATTAGGAAAGCTTGTGGGGTCTCTTTAATGCCTTGGGCCTCCGATGTTAACTGCTTATATAACTCTGTTGCACTTCTTTCTTGGTAGTGAGAACGGAGGATTCTACGGAGTGTAGGTAGGGTTAGATTAGCTTTTCCTTCTAAGTAACTGCGTAATTGCATGCCGGGAGCAATGGCCCTGATCACTGCATCCACAATCTCCATTTCAGGAAAACCCTTGTTTAAACCATGTTCGATTTGGCGAGCTAAGCTTGAAAAAGTTAGCCGGTCTTTCTGTCCTGGTTCTCCAATTTGACCTGATATTTTGAACTCCTTGGGCCAGAGTGGGAGTGTTTGATGCTGGACAGTGTTTTGAAGTGGCATGCTAGAGGTAGCGGTTTTCTGAAGCCCTTTGATTTCCCTTACATTCTTAGTCTGTTTCTGAATAGATGAAAGCTGAAACTGCATTTCTTCAATCTGTTTTATGAGCTTGTGCTCTAAAGTCTGCTCTTTCTGTTCTACACTTTGTGGCTCACCAGGAGAAAGCATGTCAGGCTGGTCAACAGGCTTCACTGCTTGCACCTCACCCTCTGCGTTCAGTTCTAGAATTTTGTCCTTTAGACTAAGCAAAGTTGACATTCCTTGGTCCTCTAGCTCCTCTAGCTCCTGTCTGTGCAAATAGTTATTAATTAGTGTAACAATAAACATCCTGCTTTTGCCTGCCACATGTTCGAAATTTGGTCCTGCAATTGTTAAAATGTCACACAATTCCACCAGATTCTCTCTGGATAGCTGACATAAATGTTCTAATATCTCCAGCTGTAATCTCTCTAGCTCTGAGGAATCCATTTCACTAGTTGCAATGTACACAGTAATGAAGTATAGTGGTAGCCCGTTTTGAAAGAGCAGTAGCTATGGCTCTCCTGTTACCTCCAGTTAACTCAGATGACCAGCGTCCTGTCTCTGACTCAGAACTCCACTGTTCGTTCTCTTACTGCTTGCACACACGGTCCTAGGTAAGTTGAGGGGCTGAATGACGGCTGAGTTCAACAATTCTCCTTAGATGGCTGATCTCCGTCGCACTCATCCCAGCGGTGCCTCCAAAATGTTACGCCCCTGAGAGAGGGGATTATAGAAATTTATAAAAAGGAAAAGACACAGGACACTTTCTGTACTGTTCACAGCCGCATCACTTTATAATGATACAGGTGCAACGGGTGCCCTCTAATTTTCCCTCCCCTCAGCCCTCGCACTGATCGATGCACAGGCTCACCAATCAATTACAGAGTAAACAGATGGCATTCTATTTTTCTTTTATGTTGTTCCCTTAAGTGCACCACAAGTGGACACGGTATTTAAAAACTCCAGCAGTGCTGCTGTGTCTGATCCACTCATACCAGCACAACACACACTAACACACCACCACCATGTCAGTGTCACTGCAGTGCTGAGAATCATCCACCACCTAAATAATACCTGCTCTGTAGTGGTCCTGTGGGGGTCCTGACCATTGAAGAACAGGGTGAAAGGGGGCTAAAAATTTATGTAGAGAAACAGATGGACTACAGTCAGTAATTGTAGAACTACAAAGTGCTTCTATATGGTAAGTGGAGCTGATAAAATGGACAGTGAGTGTAGAAACAAGGAGGTGGTTTTAATATTATGGCTGATCAGTGTATATTGTTTTAGGCAATTGAGGGTTAAGGGCCTTGCCCAAGGGCCCAACAGTGACAACCTGGCAGAGATGGGGCTTTAACCAGTGACCTTTCGATTACTAATTCAGTAATTTAGCCGCTGAACAGAACAAGAAACAAGGTGAGCACTCAACAACACACAGTAAACACAAAGGGGAAGCTACACTATCAACATAGATTACTATGCTAAAGGCTAATGCTAAGCTAACAGCTATGCTAATGCTAACTAATACTTGAAAATTTTCAGAATGAATCCCCAAACTAACATGAACTCTAATCTGTGCTAAACCAGGAATGGTAAAGCTAAGCTAACAAGAACATAAGGGGGACAGAGACAAGACAGAGATGAGTGGACTCTACTTACGTCAGGCTAGTACTCAAAAATACAAGAGCTAGGCTACAAGCATTAACATGGACATCAAGGTTATATTAGAACATTTGTGAGGTCAGACAGTGATGTTGGATGAGAAGGCCTGGCTCAAAGTCTCCGCCCTAATTCATCCCAAAGGTGTTCTATCGGGTTGAGGTCAGGACTCAGTGCAGGCCAGTCAAGTTCTTCCACACCAAACTCTCTCATCTACGTGCATTGGTGCGCAGTCATGTTGGAACAGAAAGGGGCCATCCCCAAACTGTTCCCACGAAGTTGGGAGCATGAAATTGTCCAAAATCTCTTGGTATGCTGAAGCATTAAGAGTTGCTTTCACTGGAACTAAGGGGCCGAGCCCGACTCCTGAAAAACACCCCCACACCATAATCCCCCCTCCACCACACTTTACACTCGGCACAATGCAGTCAGACAGGTACCGTTCTCCTGGCAACCACCAAACCCAGACTCGTCCATCGGATCGCCAGACGGAGAAGCGTGATTCATGTCTTTATAGAGCTTGTTTTGTGCACAGGGGTACAGTCATGCTGGAACTTGAAAGGACCTTCCCTAAACTGTTGCGTCTAAGTCAGAAGCATAAAATATCCTTTATATAATTGATTTATTACACCAGTTAGCGTTTGCTGTGGCTGAAACACATGACTGCTGTGCTTTGACAGCGTTGGAGGATTTAGAGGAGCGTTTTTTGTTCTCCACGTCGCAATAAAGCATTTCTCAGCTCTTCATGACTTTTATTATGGAAGCGCTCAAATCTTTTAGAGGGAAATTATGGACCCGTCATCGTCCCAGTTCTGCACCGATCAGTATGATGTGGATGTATGACGGGAGGTTTTTCATAACCAGAATAAAAAAACAATAAAAACATTCAGAATTGAACGTACGCGTGGATTTAATGGGACTTCCGTGTAGAATTTAATAGAAACGACTCTCTGTGTTCACCAGCGCTATAAATATGTAACGGTGGATTTAACTGCGCGCTTCATTAGAAATTCTCCAGCCGCTGAGTGGATAGATACCCTGACGCAGCTCTGGCATTCATTAGCATCGGTAATGAAAGTAGAGTGGCGATAGTTAGGGTGGCGGTCACGTCGCTCAGCTGCATCACGGCCTCACGGAATCGACCAGACCCGACTCATGAACGTATAACGCAATAAAACAGGGTGAATTTAGAGCCAAACGATTTCCCTGACCCGCCTCTGCCCTTTGAGAGATGAGGGAAAAAAATTATGCAATTGAATTATTCTGGGCTATATTCTGTCAGGGCGAATGCTTTTATTTCATTTTATGAGCGTAATAAACAAACTATGTTCGCTGTCGGCCCGGCGCTCGCCTTCTCAGCCTTACCAAGACTGGAATGTGTCGTGTACGAGAAAAAAAACACGTGTTTTATAATGTCATTCACACGAGAGCGTCATTACGTGAAACGATGGTTAAACGAGTCGAATCGTCAAGTCGGTGCTCGATGTCTCACATGTGTGATTAGAACACAGCCACAGAACGGGCTTGACGCTTCACTTCCTTCTTTTAAAGTTCACCTGATTGAACTTTGACCCAGTTTGCCACTGATATTTTTAAAGCGCCTTTACAGTTTTTCTCAGTCGATTTGGTTCATTTCTCAGATCAGAATTGAAATTCTCAAAACTGTTCATTCAATCTCCACATCTCCTTGTCACTTGTGCACATCATAATAGCATTTCTCATTGTGTTTCACATTTTGCAAATGCTTTTGTACATTCATGCAAATGGTCATGTACAATTGTCTGCTGTTTTTTGCATTATCAATTGCTTATGTCATGTTTATCAAAATGTGTTCTACTGATTGTCTGTTGAATTGTCTTACCCTCCAAAACATTTAGGCCATTTAGGTCATTGCCTAGGTCATTACATGCAAAAGTGCTGAACATGTTGTCATAATCTCTCAGGCATAATTTGTACATTTCTATGAAACTTTTTTGGTAAATGTTGGTAATTTATCATAAATTGATTAAATTGTTCTCAGGTGAATCTTGGCTTTCAGTTAAGAAGGGGAATTTGTGAAGGTTTAGATCAACCAATGGTCAAACAGCTCTCAACCATAGGACAGAGGTACATCTCATGAACCTTCAATTGACAAACATATATAGACACAAAACATTGCAATATTACAAAGTCTCACAATGGAAAGACAAGGATGAACAGCCAAGAAGAAGGGTAAGGCTGCGTGGTGGAAGGCTGAGGGGACAAAACAGAGGAAGAGGTAGGAGAGTCCATGCCACTCTAACACCATCAGGCAATGGTTTGCCATTCATTATAGAATGCTGATGGAATTCCTCCCACCCTACTCCCCATTCCTGAACCCAACTGAGGAGTTTTTCTCAGCCTGGAGATGGAAGGTGTACGATCACCAGCCGCACACCCAGATGAACCTGCTGACTGCCATGGATGCAGCTTGTGAGGATATCACAGCAGATACCTGCAGAGGCTGGATTAGGCACTCCAGGAGATTCTTTCCACGCTGCATTGCAAGGGAAGATATCCAGTGTGACGTGGATGAAAACATGTGGCCCAACAGAGAGGAGCATCAGGATGTATAGAAAAGAAAGCACTATAATTCCTTAAGTTGTTGTCTCAGGTTGTTTTGAATGTTTAGAGTAAGTTTATAATTTTGTAGTTTTTCCTCTGTGTTATAGAGTGCTGCCAAACAGTTGTCTGTCTTTCCTGAAGTTCTATCAGATTTTTTTCAACAAATTGCAGTGCGAACAATACAGTAAAAGAATATTACTGTATAAATTTGATTCCAGTCCAATTTCTTGCTGTCAGTCTCCCACATACAGTCATGTGTAACTTTGTGTTCTGTGTAAGTTTGTATTTTGTGTGTAACACGTACCATTTCAATTGATATGCCACAGAATGTGCAGCATTCTTGTAATCAAAAGCTTAGCTAGTTTTCATCAGAATATACTTACAGTGTACACTGTTGCACTGACAACATGACTAAGTATTTTGACTGTCTTGTTCATAGGCAATGACACACAGACTAGACATTCTGATGGCACTGACAAGTTGATTGACATAAATATTTGCTTTTGAGGCACAAACAAAGAATTGTGAGCGAGGTACGTGCTTTTGCAGGTATTTCATTGAGTTTTGCTGTTTGCACTAACTGTTTTGAGAAATGCACTTGTTGTGATGCCAATGTAAATCATGATGTGAGAAATGTACCAAATCGACTGAGAAAAACTGTAATAAGATTAACTGTTTGATATGATGCGTTAAAAGCGACCCAGACAGTAGAAACAAAGCTTAACATGAACAACGCTTAATGTGACTAAAACACCGACAGATGTTTGGGCAGTACAGAGCACTTATAACCAGTAATAACAGCGAGAAATGTAGTGTCACATAAACACATTTACATAGATAGTCAGATATACATATAGATAGATAGACAGACAGACAGACACATAGATAGACAGATAGATAGACAGATAGATAGACAGATATAAAGATAGATAGACAGACAGACAGACAGACAGACAGATAGATAGATAGACAGATACATAGATAGAAAGACAGACAGATAGATAGGTAGATAGACAGATAGATAGACAGACAGACAGACAAACAGGTAGGTAGGTAAATAGATAGACAGACAGATAGATAGACATACAAACATATAGATAGATAGATAGATAGATAGATAGATAGATAGATAGATAGATAGATAGATAGATAGATAGATAGATAGACAGACAGACAGACAGACAGATAGATAGGTAGATAGATAGATAGATAGATAGATAGATAGATAGACAGACAGACAGACAGACAGATAGATAGACAGACAGACAGGTAGGTAAATATATAGATTGATAGACAGACAGACATAAACAGACAAACAGACAGATAGACAAACATATAGATAGATAGACAGACAGACAGACAGATAGAAGGACAGATAGATAGACAGATAGACGGACAGATAGATGGACAGACAGATAGACAGACAGACAGATAGACAGACAGGCAGACAGACAGGTAGGTAGATTTGTTTGTTCCAGCAGCGCTGCGTATCTGATCCACTCATACCAGCACAACACACACTAACACACCACCACCATGTCAGTGTCACTGCAGTGCTGAGAATGATCCACCACCTAAATAATACCTGCTCTGTGGTGGTCCTGTGGGGTTCCTGACCATTGAAGAACAGCATGAAAGGGGGCTAACAAAGCATGCAGAGAAACAGATGGACTACAGTCAGTAATTGTAGAACTACAAAGTGCTTCTATATGGTAAGGGGAGCTGATAAAATGGACAGTGAGTGTAGAAATGAGGAGGTGGTTTTAATGTTATGGCTGGTGGGTGTATATATATATATATATGATGGATGATGGATCCTGATGAAGTGCGCGTGTGAAAGATTGAATCCAGAGTGGACGGCGTACACGTGTGAGCCGGCTCTGACGCCTGGTGCGACTCAACATTCCTGATGCGTAATGTAATTATCCTCGTTCCGAGCCGCCGTCCGTGCAAACACGAGCCGCGATGTAGCGCTGAGAGACAAAAACGATGAGGTGATTAGCATTTTGTCCGTGTCAAACACGGCGGTTTGGGCTGGGGGGCGAACGAATAACTGAACTCCAACTTACTATGTTCATTATTACTAGCCCCTTGTGGTCAGGGTTGCTATGGAAACCACAATGACAATGCACATATAAACCCTGGACATTTACATGTTTGGCATTTAGCAGACGCTTTTATCCAAAGCTACTTAAAGTACTGTGACAGTATATTGTCTAAGCAGTTGAGGGCCTTGCCAACAGCAGCAACCTGGCAGGGGTGGGGCTTGAACCAGCAACCTTCTGATTACTAGTCCAGTACCTTAACCACTAGGCTACAACTGCCACTGGATGTGAGACTGATAAATTAAACACTGGCAACAATTATGATTATTCATTCATTCATTCATTCATTGTCTGGTCAGGGTCGGGGTGGGTGCAATACACTAGGCGAAAGGGAGGAAACACCCCAGACAGGTCGCCAGTCCATCACAGGACACACACACACTTACCTGACTGCATGTTTTTGTACTGTGGGAGGAAACCGGAGCTCCCGGAGGAAACCCACACAGGCTAGGGAGAACCCTGACCGCTCCACCTGGGAATCGAACCCAAGACCTTCTTGCTGTGAGACGACAGTGCTTTCAATTTGCCTATTGATGCATCAGCAGTGCAGATCTACTATATATGGACAAAAGTATTGGGACACCCTTTCTAATATTTTAATTCACGTGTTTTAGCCACAACATTTGCTAACAGGTGTGATAAATCAGTGATATAAAGGGAATTACATGCTTGACAGCAACAGTTTAGGGAAGGTCCTTTCCTGTTCCGGCTTGACTGTGCCCCTGTGCACATAGCAAACTCTATAAAGACATGAAGAAAAACTTGTACAGACATACAAACGCTGTCATCTCTTGATTGAATGGGCACAAATTCCCACAGACATGCATCAGAGTCTTATGAGAAGCCTTCTGTTGTTCTAGCTGAAAAGATCACACACAGGTCACTCTACGTGTTTTAATACCATGTGTTTTTGAAATGTGATATCCAACAAGCTCAGGGTCAGGCGTTCAAATACTTTTGACCATATAGTGTATCCTTTTTTTTTTCTCCGATTTGTTTCCTCTAATTTTCTCCCCTAATCTAGTCATACCCAATCACCCTGATTGTGTTACGCTTCACCTCTACCGATACAACCCTCCACCGCTGACTGAGGAGTTTCGCAGCTAGAAATGCCTAAATGCCTAAGTTTTTTAATATTGTGACCTCTATTTTAATAATTCAATTTCCTTCGGGATCAATAAAGTGTTATCTTATCTTATCTTATTTTTATAATTTTCAAATGGTCATTTTACTTCTATATTTTCATATTTGTGTCAGCGTATATATACTGTATATTTGCGCTTTAGTGTGTTTATTAGTGGTGTGCGATACTGCAAAATTTGGTATCGATTCGATACCAAGTAAATACAGGGCCAGTATCGCCAATATCGATCCGATACCGATACTTTTTAATAATTAAGGTAGATGCATCATCAAATAGCTAAATCTGAATGAATTTTCATGACCTTTAAGTGTATTATTGTAATACATACATTTTTGTAAGTTGCTGCTCTCAGTAGGGTTGTAAATAAATTCAGATGTTTAAAGCTCAGATTTCTTGTTTCTGGTGCTTTACCTTCTCACAACGTTACCATCAAGGCGTATCACCATCAAGCAGCTAACTCATACCACATAGTCGTGTTTAGTGGGTAAATACATTTGTAGATTTTTAATAGTGACCGCATATACAGTATGTGTCCTTGTTAATTTAAAATAAAAAAACACAACAAAACACAGCAGAGCAGGAGGGCATGTAAGATGGGAGAAGAGCTGCTGTCTGTACAGTACAGACATGGTCTTTACTTTCTAACGAAATGGGAGAAACGTACTGAATGTAGCGGAGAAAAAAGAAAACTAAAGTATCGATCCCATCACACTAGTATTGATCCGATACCAATACCAACGATCCGCTCACCACTAATGTTTATTCTATTTTTATATTCTTCTTTTATTCTAGGTTTATTGTTAATTGCATCAGTTATGAGAGAGTCCCTATCCGGTCTAATATCCCACCCCTATATGAACAACAGGCCAGTCGTTGTTTGTGTGGATTCCAGCTCTGGTGTGCCAGCGTGTGTTTTTACCGCTGCACCACCTGAGCGACATACAGTGTATTCTTGATATGTGACAGCACTACCTACTACCTGGCCACCCCAGAACCCAAATTCATTAAAAATATATGTTTTGTGTCCTGGTTGTGCAGCGGGATATTCCACTAGCACACCAGAGCTGGGATTCTGATCTCCCCGAGTCTGAATCTCAGCTCTGCTACCGGTCGACTGGCCCCCTAGCAGGTACAATTAGCCACTAAAGTCTGCTGGGTGGGAAAAGGCCGGTCTAAAAAAGGGGACGGGATACTTGACGCTGTATAAGGACCCTGGTTAGTAATCCAAGGCACCTGTACAGAAGTGAAGGAACGAGAAGATCAGTGCGTGAAGATCAAGGCAGCTGTAGCCTAGTAGTTAAGGTACTGGACTAGTAATCATAAGGTCGCTGGTTCAAACCCCACCACTGCCAGGTTGCCACTTAACCCTCAATTGCTTAGATTGTATACTGTATCAACTGTAAGTCGCTTTGGATAAAAGCGTCCAATAAATGCCGAAAATGTAAATGTAAATGCGTGACTCTCCATGCGCAAGACTGGCCTCATACACGGATCCAGCAAAGTACGGGTGAATAAGAAGGGGGGCGGTGGACCGTGCATGCATGGGAGGAAGTGTGTGTCAGGCAAATATACCCTTCTCAGGTGGGACCGGGGTCTCCAGCAGCGGAAGAGTAATTGGCTGTTCGGACACAGAAAAAGTAGAGCTGCACACACAGTACACGTCTCTAAGAGGTGTATGTAAACTTCTGACACCAACAAATCAGCGTTCTGGTTCTGCTGAGTTACTGGAAAATCTGCACCTCACGTCAGAGGCAGGAAAACAAACCAGATCGGACTCCTGGGAAACGCGGCCTGTAAAAGCGATCGAGGCGCACAGTGATCGGTTTCGCGCTTGTCATGAGCTGCACTGATCGCACGTTGATCACACGGCTACGCACACACAGAGCCGCACGACACGTAACTAAAGCGAAAATCAACTACAACACGGAAGTGATCCTCAGCGAGCGATCGGCGGTTTCCTGCGTTTAATTCTCCTCGTGTCGTTTTCTTGGCGCGGTGAGACGAACCAGCGGTAAACGGAATCCGTCCTGACAGTCCGCGCTCCAGAAGCGATAAGCCGCCTTAAGCTCGGCGAGGCGGGAGACGCGTGAGACCTGCCAAGTCTGGGCTAACAAAGCACGTGCTGGAATCGCATTAGCACCGGCCTGATTAAAGCCACTCGCGCGGCCACTTGTGCCACTCGGCGTTAAGCGGAATGTAAAGGTGACGTTTCGCGTACGTGAACCCTGATCGGAGCAGCCTGACCGGACCCCTGGTGCTACTTTATAAGACGACAGTTTGAATCCAGGGTCTGTGGGGCCGGAGGGACTAGCCGAACGCAAATTATGCCCGCGTTAGCGCATTGTGTGAAACGTTGAGACGTCTGCATGATAATTACGCATGCAGGATCGGCCCGTGGGGTATTTTACCCACGCTAACTGCCACGCCGTGCTAGCACGTAGCTCTGCAAACTGCACATTAAGCGTAACCGGCGAACAGAATGCGCGACCGAGACCGAATGCGACCGGTGGGAGAACGTTTCTCTCGCTTCTCCTCCTCTAAAGTGCTTTCAGTGCGAAAGTCTCGGAGCGGGAACTCGCCTCGGCAGACGGGCATCGAGCGTGCGTCTGTAAACCAATTACGCCGCGGTCCAGCCTCGCAGACCCGCGCAGGAATTCGCCGAACGAGGTGCCGAGACGGAGCCGGCGCAGTAATATTGATGCGAGCGTAGCCCCGGCCTGCCTTCGGAGAGCTCATTAGGTGGGCTTCGCTAGGCACCGTAATTAGAGTCTTGTTCACTTCAAGGGCCGCGCTCTCGTACAGCCTCGTCAGACGCGTGTTACCGACGGGTCGACGCCGGCGCACGACAAGCGTACAATTAAATCCAGCCCCGTACATAAGGATATATCAGGTTCAGGAACTAAACGTAAAGCTCTCTGTTATACACGTGCATCATGGTTATTCCGGACGATTAGCGGGAATGTAGCGGCTCCGGTAAACACACGCTGACCTTTTATTTATTTATTTATTTAATAAGGGTAAGATCATGATTCTCTCTTTGTACAGGAGCGACACAGTTCAGTTATATGAAGCATTTAACACACATACAGCTATTGTTTGATTATTTATAATACATATATGGTCAAAAGTATGTGGACATGTCTTTAATATGAAAAAGGGTAATACAGATGGGTGGCACAGTGGCTAGGTGGGTAGCAAGATGGTCCTGGGTTCGATCCCAAGGTGGGGCGGTCCGGGTCCTTTCTGTGTGGAGTTTGCATGTTCTCCCCGTGTCTGCATGGGTTTCCTCCCACAGTCCAAAAACATGCAGTCAGGTTAATTAGAGACACGGAATTGTCCTATAGGTGAATGGGTGTGTGTGTGTGTGTGTGTGTGTGTCTGCCCTGTGATGGACTGGCGCCCCGTCCAGGGTGTTACTGTGTGCCTTGTGCACACTTTATGAATAAAGCTGGCAAGTCTGAGAGGGAGAAACCGTGATATATAGAAGAACTTACACCTGGAGCGAATAAACACTCATGAGGCGCAGATTACCTCCGTGCCCCCTTGGCAGGCCAAAATTAGCAACATGTCTTTAAATTAATGTAAATAAGGGTAATACAGATGGGCGGCACAGTGACTAGGTGGGTAGCACTGTCGCCTCACAGCAAGAAGCTCCGGGTCCTTTCTGTTAATTGGAGACACTGAATTGCCCCATAGGAATGAATGTGTGTATGTGTGTGTCTGCCCTGCGATGGACTGGCGCCTCGTCCAGGGTGTTTCTGTGTGCCTTGCGCCCATTGAAAAGCTGGGATAGGCTTCAGCACTCCCCGTGACCCTGATTGGATACGCGGTTAGGAAAGTGAGTGGAACCATTGAGCCATTGTACAGTCCTTCTGGAACCTAGAGGTTCAAGGGTCCAACTTTGGCTGCATGGCAGAGCTGAGATTCAAACCCACAACCTTCCAGTTGGTAACCCACAACTCTCTTCTAAAAAGGGTAGCTGTATTTTAGTGGTTAAGGTGCTGGACTAGTAATCAAAAGGTCTCTGGTTCAAGCCTTACCACTTCCAGGTTGCCACTGTTGGGCCCCTGGAGCAGGCAAGTCTGAGTGGGAGAAACCATGATAGATAGAAGAACTTCCACCTAGAGCGAATGAACACTCATTTGGCACAGATGACTGCCAATTAAAAGGAACTGACACATCCATCATCTGCACCTCCGTGCCCCCTTGGCAGGCCAAAATTAGCAACACAGAATGACATGTCTTTAAATGAATATAAATAAGGGTAATACAGATAGGCGGCACGGCGACTAGGTGGGTAGCACTGTCACCTCACAGCAAGAAGGTCCTGGGTTCGATCCCCAGGTGGGGCGGTCCGGGTCCTTTCTGTTAATTGGAGACACCGAATTGCCCCATAGGAATGAGTGTGTGTATGAGTGTGTTTGTGTGTCTGCCCTGCGGTGGACTGGGTGCAGGGTGTTACTGTGTGCCTTGCGCCCATTGAAAAGCTGAAATAGTCTCCAGCACCCACCCACCCCGCGACCCTAATTGGATAAGCGGTTGACCATTGAGCCATTGAACAGTCCTTCTGGAACCTAGAGGTTCAAGAGTCCAACTTTGGCTGCATGGCAGAGCTGAGATTCAAACCCACAACCTTCCTATAGGTTGCAACTGTTGGGCCCCTGAGCAAGGCCCTTGACCCTCAATTGCTCAGACAGTATACTGTCACAGTATTGGATAAAGCATCTGCTAAATGCAGAAAATGTAAATATAAAGAGGCTTCTTACAAGACTGTCTGTGGGAATTTGTGCCCATTTATGAATGGAGCTGGCAAGTCTGAGAGGAACAAACCGTGATAGATAGAAGAACTTCCACCTGGAGTGAATTAACACTCATGAGGTGCAGATGACTGCCAATTAACCGGAACTGACACATCCATCATCTGCACCTCCATGTCCCCTCTGCAGGCCAAAATTAGCAACGCAAAATGACACATTTATGAACGGCTGTGCACTGATTTTGGTCAAGAAAGGCACAGTCGATGTTCCGGTTCATTCCAGAGCTGTTCAGGGAGCTGAAGTCAGGGATCTGTGCAGGACACTGGAGCTTAGCTTCATGTCTTAAAGAGCTTACTTTGTGCTGGAACAGGAAAGGTCCTTCCCTAAACTGTTGCTGCAAAGGTGAAAATACATCATTTCCTTTATATAACTGATTTATTACACTTGTTTGCATTTGTTGTGGTTGTAGCAAAATCTGATGGTCCATGTTCTCCATAAATTATTTCACAATAATCCAAAGAGCATCTCGTGATGTTACTGACCTTAAGCGCTTCATAAATAACCAATATCGTTTAGATCAGGTGACTTCACAGCACCATGTGTAGAAATGACATAATGAACTCACTTCTGATCAGTGGAATTTCTATGAATTTTGCATTAGAAGTTAATAGGGGCCAAAACCGCGGCTGATGGGAACTGAGCATGACGGCGCATCATTTGGAGCTACAGCACTGCCAAAAATGTTTCAATCCCTCACTAAAGAGCCACAGACTGCACACAGACGACTCACATTTACTGGAATGATGCTGTTATCTTCATTATTTCACTTCATGTTCATGTTTTACCGCTTCTTTATCCTGGTCAGGGTCCAGCTTGACGCACCCCGGACTGGACGCCGTTCCATCGTGGGCCCTACAGGGATAGTTAAGTAAATCATTCACTAATGAGCCAAGCCTCAGGTGGCTAACTGTATGATTTTAAAGCGGCTCAGTGAGCCAGGTTGTACTCATGTCCTTCTGTGTGGCCGTGTTTGGCCAGCAGAGGGGGCGCGGAGGTGCAGATCGATTTGTTTTACATTCTGTAATGAGTCAAGTTGTAAAGCACTGAAGCACAAGGTGAATCCAAGTACCTAATAGAATGAAAATGAACCCGAGTATGAGATACTGTGTTTAATTAATGTAGAACAACACTGGAGCTGAAGAGCCACTAACAACTGGGTTCGATCCCCAGGCGGGGCATTCTGAGTCCTTTCTTTGCGAAGTTTGCATGTTCTCCCCGTGTCTGTGTGGATTTCCTCCGGGAGCTCCGGTTTTCCTCCCACAGTCCAAAAACATGCAGTCAGGTTAATTGTAGACACTGAATTGCCCCATAGATGAATGAGTGTGTGTGTGTGTATGTGTGTCTGCCCTGTGATGGGTGCCTTGCGCCCATTGAAAAGCTGGGATAGGCTCCAGCACCCCACCCTTCCCACAACCCTGATTGGATAAGCGGTTAAGAAAGTGAGTGAGTGAATACAGATAATCTAGGGCAGATGGAACCATTGAGCCATTGTACAGTCCTCCTGGAACCTAGAGGTTCAAGGATCCAGCAGTGGCTGCTTAGCAGAGCTGAGATAAAGCATGCTGGCATATGATCGGACCGAATCCGGCACCACGGTTTGCCAGAAAGAGGAGCTAGCAAGTCTAAGAGGGAGACACCGTGATAGATAGAAGAACTTCCACCTGAAACGAATTAACACTGGTTAGGCATAATTGACTGACAATTAAAAGGAACTGACCCATCCATCATCTGTGCCTCCATGCCCCCTGTGCAGGCCAAAAATGGCAGCGCAGAAGGACACAAGTTCATTGTTCACAAGTTCACAAGAAATGTTTCTTACGAGCTCCTAGCAAACCTGATGTTAGTATGGCTAACGTGCTTCCTCCAGGCGAGGCCTGATTAACAAGAGGACAGAGACACTATATGGTCAAAATAATGTAGCTTTAAAAGCCTCCTGTCTTCTAGGAAGGTTTTCCATAGGGTTTTAGAGTGTATATGTGGGTATTTGTGCCTGTTTGATTAAAAGAGAATTTGTAAGGCCAGGCACTGAAGTTGGACCCGGCTTGCAGTTGATCTTCCAATTTGTCCCACAATGTTCACTGGGGTTAAGGTCAGGGATCACCAGGGTAAGTGATTAATGATTTTATGAAAAAATTTATTTATATATTATTGATTTTATACAGTTTATGGTAATTAGTGTGGCTAAAACACCCATAGTAATTAATTTAATAGGGTGAGTGTATATTTTACACCCTAGCCTTGGTTCAGGGACCACTGAGAGGGAGTGTGTGTATTATTAGAAATAATAATAGAAATAATAATAATAAAAATTATTATAATAAAAAAAATAGCAAGTAATAATAGTAATAATATATATAATAATATTAACAATAATAATAATAGTAATAGTAGTACTAGTAGTACTTGTAGTAGTAGTACTACCAGTAGTAGTAGTATAAGTAGTACTACTAGTAGTAGTAATATTAGTAGTAGTAGTTTTAGAAGTATTAGTAGTACTAGTAGTAGTAGTAGTATAAGTAGTACTACTAGTAGTAGCAATATTATTAGGAGTAGTATTAATAGTATTAGTAGTACTAGTGGTAGTGGTAGTATAAGTAGTACTACTACTAGTAGTAGTATTAGTAGTAGTAGTATTAGTAGTACTAGTAGTAGTGGTGTTAGTAGTACTAGTAGTAGTAGTACTAGTAGTAGTAGTAGTAGTAGTAGTAGTAGTAGTAGTAGTAGTAGTTTTAGTAGTATTAGTAGTACTAGTAGTGGTATTAATAGTAGTAGTTTTAGTAGTATTAGTAGTACTAGTAGTAGTAGTATTAGTGGTAGTAGTAGTAGTATTAGTAGTAGTAGTTTTGGTAGTATTAGTAGTACTACTACTACTAGTAGTAGTATTAGTATTAGTAGTATTAGTAGTAGTAGTTTTAGTAGTATTAGTAGTACTAGTAGTAGTAGTAGTAGTACTAGTACTAGTAGTAGTAGTTTTAGTATTGGTAGTAGTAGTTTTAGTAGTACTAATAGTAGTAGTAGTATTAGTAGTTTTAGTAGTATTAGTAGTACTACTAGTAGTAGTGTTAGTAGTACTAGTAGTAGTAGTAGTATAAGTAGTACTACTAGTAGTAGTAATATTAGTAGTAGTGGTATTAGTAGTACTAGTAGTAGTAGTGTTAGTAGTACTAGTAGTAGTAGTAGTGTTAGTAGTACTAGTAGTAGTAGTACTAGTAGTAGTACTAGTAGTAGTATTAGTAGTACTAGTATTAGTAGTAGTATTAGTGGTAGTAGTTTTAGTAGTACTACTAGTAGTAGTATTAGTGGTAGTAGTAGTAGTATTAGTAGTAGTAGTTTTAGTAGTATTAGTACTACTACTAGTAGTAGTAGTATTAGTATTAGTAGTATTAGTAGTAGTAGTTTTAGTAGTATTAGTAGTACTAGTAGTACTAGTAGTACTAGTAGTAGTAGTTTTAGTAGTTTTAGTAGTATTAGAAGTAGTAGTATTATTAGTAGTACTAGTAGTAGTAGTACTAGTAGTACTAGTAGTAGTAGTTTTAGTAGTATTAGTAGTACTAGTAGTAGTAGTAGTAGTATTAGTAGTAGTAGTTTTAGTAGTATTAGTAGTACTAGTAGTAGTACTAGTAGTAGTACTAGTAGTAGTATTGGTAGTAGTAGTTTTAGTAGTATTAGTAGTACTACTAGTAGTAGTATTAGTATTAGTAGTAGTAGTTTTAGTAGTATTAGTAGTACTACTAGTAGTAGTAGTACTAGTATTGTTATGTTTATTTTATCTCTTGTTTACATTGTGAATGTTTATATGAAAGCTTAAGCAATACAAGTGTAAATATTTGTCATGCCAATGAAGCAGCAGTGAATTAAACTGCATGTGTGACGTTCACAGCTTATCAAACTGTGTTTTTTAAACCTCATCCTGAAGTCTGAAACACAATAAACAACAAACCATTTCAGCCTCTTTTTCATTTCCTCTGGTAATTTTTTGTTGGTGGTGTTTTGACGTGTCCTGTGATGTTAAGAGAACGATGTGCTTCATTAAAGCTGAAAAGCTGAACCAGAACTAAAGGAGGAATCATTTCACTGAACCGGCTTCTATAAAACCCGTCTGTTTCAGCAGAGCACCATCATAGCCTTCAAACGTGTGTGTGTGTGTGTGTGTGTGTGTGTGCTAAAGAGAGAAGAACATGGCAGTAAAATGAAGGAGTGACCGGTGAGGGTGTGTTATCAGGATGAAATGATGTATTTAGCAGAGTTCAGGAGCAGCTGAACGTCCGGCTCTATTCATCCCGAGCAGGTTTTACATTTCTGGTCTTTATGTTCCTCACCTCCACCCGTCATCACAGACGTTCTGAGTCCCACCGCTCTGTCTTAATCCTCACTTTAGACTTCATAAGATCCCTGTTGGCTCTGTTTTCTTCCTGCTTCACTTCTTTTATTCATGATCTCATGTGTTACGGCTCTGTCGCTCTCAGGTCCTCAAGTTCTGTAAATAAAGATCAAGTGAGCAGTTTTTATCAATTTAAAATAATAATAATAATAACAATAATAAAAAATAATAATAAATGTAGTAATATTAATTAAAAATAAATAGCAATAGTATTAATATAATAATAATAACAGTAAAAACTAATAATAATAATTATCTTCAATAAATAGCAACCATAATAATAATAATTATTATTATAATTATAATTATAATTATAATTATAATTATAATTATAATAATTATAATAATAAAAATAAATAGCAAAAGTAATAATAGTAATAATAATAACATTATTAATAATAATAAATATCAATGGTAATAACAATAATAATAACATGTATAGTAATACTACTATTTATAGTAATAGTACTATTAATAATAATATGAATAAGAATAATATTAAGAATAATAATAATAATATGAACAACAACAACAATAATAATAATAATAGAAATAATAATAATAATAATAATAATAATAATAATAATAATAATAATAATAAATAAAAAAATAATAATAATAATAAACACCTTATAAACACCTCCCTTATATTAGTCAATATAAAAAAATTGTGTTGATAAAAGGACATGACACAGAAATCCACTTTCCTACAAAAAGAAAAAAAAAAAAAAAAAAAAAAAAGGAAAGAGATTTACTGCTGCAGGTCTTAAATGAGGGAAAAACCACCTGATCATATCCTGTGATTTTCTCTGCTGCTTCAGGGCAAGAACTGCCTGGGAACAATTATGGAAACACAGAGGTAATAATGCTAGGAACACTGAGCGTTCAAAACTTCATAATAACATGGGAACAAACTAAGTAATAATAATAATAATAATAATAATAATAATAATAACAATAACAATAATAATAATAATAATAATAATAATAATAATAATAATAATAATAATAATAATAATAATAATAATAATAATAATAATAATAATAATAAGCACAAATTAACCCACTGTGGCCCAATATGTGAATAGGAAAATTTGTGAAGAAAGATTACAGAAGCACTACAGCAAACTTCATGTCAGTTGGATAATTGTTTGCTGCCTTATATATAAATATAAATATATATTTTAAAATAATGAATACATTGTTCTCATTATTATGCAAATGATCTATAAATGGGCGGAGCTTCATGGTTCTTGAAATTTTCTTTGTAGGGTGAGAGACGAGTAATCGGGGATAAAGATTTCTGTCTCTACATCATACTGGGTAGGAGATTTGGAGATATGGAGATATGGAGATATGGAGACGTTGACGTTTGATGCAACATTATACTACTACTGTTAATACTACTACTACAAGTACTGTTAATACTACTAGTACTACTACTAGTACAAGTACTGTTAATACTACTAGTACTACTAGTACAAGTACTGTTAATTCTACTACTGTTAATACTACTGCTGTTACTAGTACTACTGTTACTACAACTGCTGTTAATACTACTAGTACTACTAGTACAAGTCCTGTCACTACTACTGTTACTACAACTGTTGCTACTACTATTGTTGCTGCTGTTACTACTGTTACTACTACTACTGCTAAAACTACTGTTATTACTACTGTTAATACTACTAGTACTACTACTGGCACTATCACTAGTACTATTACTACTACTATTGTTACTAGTACTGTTACTACTACTGTTAATACTACTATAGTTACGAATACTGTTACTACCACTACCGCTGTCACTATTGCTACTACTACTGTTACGACTTTTGTTACTAGTACTGTTACTAATGGTACTGGTACTAATACTTCTACTGTTACTAGTACTGTCACTACTACTGTTACAACTACTGTCACTAGTACTGTTACTATTACTGACACTGCCATGGCTACTTGTACTGTTACTACTGTGTACTGTACTGTGCTACTTGTACTACTGACACTACTACTGATACTACCACTACTACTATTAGTACAACAGTTAGTAGTACTGTTACTACTAATACTATTGTTCCTACTGTTACTACTACTACTGTTACAACTACTGTCACTAGTACTGTTACTATTACTGACACTTCCACGGCTACTTGTACTTTTACTACTACTGACACTACTACTGATACTACCACTACTACTAGTAGTACTACTGTTACTACTAATACTACTGTTCCTACTGTTACAACTACTACTGTTACAACCACTGTCACTACTATTACTACTACTACTACTACTAAAAATAATAATAATATAGCAATAATTTTATATGATTTTGGTTATGATGGTTGTTTCTGCTCTTATTTATTCCTGCATGTATTGATTTTGATATGAACTCTCACTACTATTGATTTTATAGTGAAACACCTCGTGAGATCATCTGTTCTCAGACTGTTGTTCAGGGTGGCACAGGCCGCTGCCACACCAGCAAGATTTAAAACTCGTTTGTAACGATGGAGAATAAAAAACAAGACAGAGTGCAGAGCGTCTCTGGGTCTTTGTGCTGCAGGCCGGCCAAAACTCTCCTTGCGTCGAGCCAAGAGAAACACTCTCATGTTTTTTCTGTCATTTTTCAGTAGAATCAGTGAAAATGCTTCAGGTTGTTGGCGAGGCCCAGGATGCCAAAGGCAGTTTCCTCCGACCGCATGTCCACCCCTCGTGTCCTCCCGCTATTACTACGATGACCGCTATTTTTCAGCCTGGCTGCTGTCGAACTCATTTGCGTGCCGGTGCCCCGTCCCCCGAGAGCCGCGCAGGGAGGAGACGGACGAACGAAAGCCAGGCTCTTCCTATTGGCCGAGCCGAGCCGGGCATAAACACATCCAGATTTTTTACGAGGCGGGAGGGACGGCGCTCTGCACTATTTACACGGCGCGGGGGGAAAGCATCGTCTCCCTGTCGGCCGGTACATCAGGCCGCTGGAATTCTCCGGTGCTGACCTCCATCTGGATTTCCTCGCTGCACACATACACACTGAACCGCACATTTCCCCTCGGCCGGGTGAAGCTCAGCAGATCCCACAGCCAGATCCTGATGCAGGCCACCCTCAGGCACAGTAAATTACCTTCAAAAGAACCTCCCGGTCCTCACTCGTTCATCACGGAGACGCAGTCCTGGCACACACAAAAGCAAGAAGCATCTCGGTGCACGACGCCATTCCAAACCGGCTCCTGAATGTCAGACACGCCTACAGCTGAGAAGAATGAAGAACGTGAGAAATAAAAACCAAACTTCAGTCTGGAGGAGCTTGAGATGATCGTGGCCAAATAAAAACTGGAAGTAAACTGGCTCACTCCTTCACTCACTCACATTTAGCATTCAGACCTTTATCCAAAAGGTGGAGCTCTTGGCACGCTTGTGTTTAGCATCAATCACCGTGGGTAGATACAGTAAACACTATACGATCAAAAGTATGTGGACACCAGATCATGGTTTTATACAGTGACCTCTGTGTGATCTTTCCAGCTAGAACAACAGCCACTCTTTTTGGAAAGCTTCTCACTATACTTTAAAGTATGTCTGTGGGAATTTGTACCCATTCAGTTAAAAGATTACAGGTCCAGTTCATTCCAGAGCTGTTCAGTGTGGCTGAGCTTTCTTGAACTGAGTTTTTCCTCATGTCTTTATAGAGTTTGCTTTGTACACAGGGGAACAATCATGCTGGAACAGAAAAGGTACTTCCCTAAACTGTTGTTGCTATTTGGAAACATGCAATGTCCTTTATATCACACCTGTTAGCAAATGTTGTGGCTGAAACACATTTATTTAGTAAATTAGACAGGTACAGGGTGTCCCAATACTTAGTGGGTTTTCCTTCCTTCCTTCTTGCCTGCCATCCATCCATCCATCCATTATTTTAACGATTCATCCATTTATCCATCCATTTATTCATCCATCCATTATTTTAATCATCCATCCATCCATTCATCCATTATTTTAATCATCCATCCATCCATCCATCCATCCATCCATTATTTTAACGATTCCTCCATTTATCCATCCATTTATCCATCCATTTATCCATCCATTTATCCATCCATTTATTCATCCATCCATTATTTTAATCATCCATCCATCTATCATCCATCCATCCTTCATCCATCAATCTATTATTTTAACCATCCATCCATTTTTCCGGTGTTTAAATGTGTTTTTGTTTATCAGCCTGGCTTTCCTGGTTTTTCTTTGTTGATATTAGTACAGAACCTTTCACGTGTCTGAACACGTATTTCTCTCTGTGCTGCAGGTCTGGACGCTCTTACAGAGTTAATGAACAGAACGGCAGCCTGGTGACGCCTGATGTAGCTGCCAGAGCAGGTTTGAATCCGGTCGTCATCTCTCTGCTCCACCTGTAATCCCTCATCCATATTTAATTAGGACAGATTCAGTGGAGAGCAGGTCTGCATGGGTCTCTGCTCACCCCCACCGTACAACGTTCTGGCTTCTACAGTAAAAACTACAAAGAACCCGCCTCACCGCTACACTGGGACGTGTTGGGATGAATGTTAGTGTTTAATGATTCACTCACGCATTAACAGTCACTGAGAGAGCGAGTCAAGGCTCTACTGGACCCGGAGTGCCGTTACAGTCAACCTACAGCTCCGAAGGGGGAGCTGGTAAAAAATAAAGGCGTGTAAACATCTTGTAAAGGTGTTTTCCTCTTTAATATGATTTATATGAGACCTGAAAGAAGCCCCAACACTCCAACTAACACAAACCCGCCGAGTGCAAAAGTTTACACACCCTCGGAGCTGCGTTTATTTAATCGCTCCGGTCGGTGTGTCTCCTGACGTCAAGCTCGGTCTGTTTTATATATTTATATCACAGTGCAAGAGGTTCATGGGTAAAGAAATGGAAAACACATTAGCGATTCTGCTTGCTAGCTAGCGTAACGTGGTGGCCGGCGTCCAGGAGCTGCTGGAGTCGTGTCCCTCTGTGCAGTCTGGTTTGACAGTCATGCTGTGTGTAAAAGACAATGCTGGCTGAACTGGGTTCCTCATCACTGGTGGGACCTGTGATGATGTCTGTCTGTGTAGGTGCCTGGCCCGGCTGATAGCTCGAGATCTCAGCAGTGGTGGGATAGTATTTTATTTATAACTTAACTTTTTAATAATTGAGTTACTCTGTATAGACTGTCACCAGGTCACAACAGTTAATTAATTAATTAATCCATCCATTATTTTAATTACCTATTCATCCATCCATCCATCCATCCATCCATTATTTTATTCATCCATCCATCCATCCATCCATTATTTTAATCATCCATCCATCTAACCATCCATTATTTTAATCATCCATCCATCCATCCATAATTTTAATCATCCATCCATCCATCCATCCATCCATCCATCCATTATTTTAGTCATCCATCCATCCATCCATCCATCCATTATTTTAATTATCCATCCATCCATCCATCCATCCATCCATCCATCCAATATTTTAGTCATCCATCCATCCATCCATCCATTATTTTAGTCATCCATCCATCCATCCATTATTTTAATCATCCATCCATCCATCCATCCATTATTTTAATCATCCATCCATCCATCCATCCATTATTTTAATCATCCATCCATTAATTAATCATCCATCCATCCATCCATTAATTAATCATCCATCCATCCATCCATCCATCCATCCATCCATTATTTTATTTTAACCATCCATCCATCCATTCATCCATTATTTTGATCATCCATCCATCATCCATCCATCCATCCATCCATTAATTAATCATCCATCCATCCATCCATCCATCCATCCATTATTTTAATCATCCATCCATCCATCCATTATTTTATTTTAACCATGTCAAGTCAAGTCAAGTCAACTTTATTTATATAGCGCTTTTTACAATAGACATTGTCTCAAAGCAACTTTACAAAATCCAGGACCAACAGATACGAAAACCCCTGTTGAGCAAGCCGAGGGCGACTGTGGCAAGGAAAAACTCCCTGAAAATTACAGGAAGAAACCTTGAGAGGAACCAGACTCAGGGCCCATCCTTCTTGGGTGGTCTGGAGGTTACTTTAAATAAATGCATGATTTACACAAAGCATTCAAACACAGAATTAAATGATCTAAAAGTTATAACTGGTAATAAATAGATAAATAAACAAATAAATAATAATAGAGTTGTTATTCGCTCTAGTGTTCAATAAAGTCTGTAGTGAGTTCTTGTCATTCTTGGTGCAATTACTCCAGACCCGTCACATCCGGCAGGAGCAGCATAGTTGTCACGGCAGTCTCGACTTTAATCCTTAACCTCGGCGGGTAAACAGGTTTCCATCAGAACGCCTTTGGAGTAAAACAACAAAGAATGTAGTTAATAATGTACAATGCTAGTTGAGTAAAACAGTTTTACAGAGAGTTTTAGACTCCGGCAGCCCTAATTATTACAGCATAACTAAAAGGGAGAGCGAGCAGGTAACAAGGTCATGAAGGCTTTCACAGGACATCAGCGCCCACCTCTCCTACCCAAACCGGAGTGATCGGACAAGAGAGGCAGAACGACAGCAACCCAACATCCCTGATCACCACAAGTTTCTATGACCAAGAACCCCCAAGCTCTGCGCCTTTGTCTATACTAATCAAAAGCCTGAGAAAATAAATATGTTTTCAGACTTAAACATTGAGACGTGTCCGAATCCCGAACAGAGGCAGGAAGATTATTCCAGAGTTGTGGAGCTTTGTAAGAAAATGCTTTTCCACCAGCTATGATCTTTTTAATTTTAGGAACTATAAATAACCCTGCATCTTGTGAACGAAGTGGACGCGCTGGGTTGTAGTGATTAATAAGTTCACTCAGATACTGTGGAGCCAGACCATGTAGCGCTTTATAGGTTAGTAAAAGTATTTTGACTATTGACTAGTATTTTTGGAATTTAACTGGCAGCCAGTGTGGAGACGATAGAACAGGACTAATATGATCAAATTTTTTAGTTCTAGTTAGCACTCGAGCTGCTGCATTTTGAACTAACTGGAGTTTGTTTATGGATCTACCAGAGCATCCAGTTAGAAGAGCATTACAATAATCTAACCGAGAAGTTATAAACGCATGGATCAGTTTTTCGGCGTCATTAACAGATAGTATATTTCTTATTTTAGAAATATTACGCAAATGATAGAAAGCAACTCTAGTAATATTATTAATGTGTGTATCAAAGAAGAGATCTGAATCTAGTGTGACACCCAAGTTTTTTACATTTGAGTAACCGAGAAAGTGTTTAGGTTTAGCACCAGGTTAGACAACTTGTCTTTTGCAGCTTTAGATCCAACAAGTAAAACCTCTGTTTTATCTGAAATAAGTAAAAGAAAATTACACGACATCCAGTTTTTTATGTCGTTTACACAATCTTCTATCTTACTGATTCTGTCAGTATCATTTGGTTTGGCTGATATATCCATCCATTCATCCATTATTTTAATCATCCATCCATCCATTATTTTATTTTAATCATCCATCCATCCATTATTTTAATAATACATCCATCCATTATTTTAATCATCCATCCATCCATTATTTTAATCATCCATCCATCAATCCATTATTTTAACCATCCATCCATCCATCCATTATTTTAATCATCCATCCATCCATTATTTTAACCATCCATCCATCCATCCATTATTTTAATCATCCATCCATTATTTTAACCATCCATCCATCCATCCATCCATCCATTATTTTAACCATCCATCCATCCATCCATTATTTTAACCATCCATCCATCCATCCATCCATTATTTTAATCATCCATCCATCCATTATTTTAACCATCCATCCATCCATTATTTTAACCATCCATCCATCCATCCATTATTTTAACCATCCATCCATCCATTATTTTAACCATCCATCCATCCATCCATCCATCCATCCATCCATCCATCCATTATTTTAACCATCCATCCATTATTTTAACCATCCATCCATCCATCCATTATTTTAACCATCCATCCATCCATCCATTATTTTAATCATCCATCCATCCATTATTTTAACCATCCATCCATCCATTATTTTAACCATCCATCCATCCATCCATTATTTTAATCATTTATCCATTTTAATCCATCCATCCATTTTAATCATCCATCCATCCATCCATCCAACCGACCCCTTCTTAGTCACCCATATTTCCATCGATTTGAAATGAGGCCAGTCTTACACATGAAGAGTCACACACTGATCTCCTCGTTCCTCCACTTCTGTACAGGCACCTCGAGCTACTAACCAGGGTCCTTACACAGCCCTGAAGATCTTCCTGACCTTATAATTCATCTGGTAAACAGAAATAAATAATTACTTGTTTTATTATCAGGATGATTTAGTGTCTGTAAAGCTGAATCCTCCAGATTAGACGTGCGTGTGCTGTATAACCAGCAGAAAGTGGTTCAGTCAATATTTCAGACATTTCTGTGAGAGTGAGAAGACTTGATTAGCTCAGAGTCAGTATTCACAGCATCTACAGTTTAGATTTACAATTAAATCATGTGTAAAATTAATTCAATTAGTTTCATTAATGAAAAACTGCTACACCAAATACCCATGAAGACGCCGCGCTGATCCTCACAGTGAATCAGGATTATATCATAACTGCTTCAGATGACATGTTTTTATTCACAGCATTTTATTTATTTATCATAAATTCTTTAATTCCTTTAAATTCATTTTTATTCGTTCTGATCATCAGCGGCCATTCATTATTTAAGAGTTTCTATTTGATCTCAGTTCTTATAAACTCAGTGTTTATTTTTAATAACTGAAGTTTTAACTCCTTTCCACACTCACTGTCCATTTTATCAGCTCCACTTATATAGAAGCACTTTGTAGTTCTACAATTACTGACTGTAGTCCATCTGTTTCTCTGCATGCTTTGTTAGCCCCCTTTCATGCTGTTCTTTAATGGTCAGGACCCCCACAGGACCACCACAGAGCAGGTATTATTTAGGTGGTGGATCATTCTCAGCACTGCAGTGACACTGACATGGTGGTGGTGTGTTAGTGTGTGTTGTGCTGGTATGAGTGGATCAGACACAGCAGCGCTGCTGGAGTTTTTAAACACCTCACAGTCACTGCTGGACTGAGAATAGTCCACCAACCAAAAATATCCAGACAACAGCGCCCTGTGGGCAGCGTCCTGTGACCACTGATGAAGGTCTAGAAGATGTCAGACTCAAACAGCAGCAATAGATGATCGACTGTCTCTGACTTTACATCTACAAGGTGGACCAACTAGGTAGGAGTGGACAGTGAGTGGACATGGAATTTAAATGGTCCATGGGCCGGTACTAAACAGAATACGGTATTCCAAGATCAAGCATCTCCACTATTAGGAGGCATAAGGAAACAATAAAGAAGTAAAGATAAAGTGCAAGTTTAATTATATTTAACTGTTTTTATATTATATTTGTGTTATTTTCAGTGTATAAGTGTCAAGAACAACCTCATTATTTTACATGAGCCTAAAATATATGCACTTCCACAGGACCATGGACGCATATATAGGTTTCCCAAACATCCTTATGGAAAAAACACCTTAAAACTCCATGTCTTGAAAACTCAACACCACACCCAGAACCAACTGACGTCGAGTTTCAAGGTACCGCTGTATAAAAACACTAAAATACAATGGAAAAATTGTTTATAACAATGGCAGAGATGTTGGAATACCGTATTCTTTAGCGAGTTCATCAAGGGCATAGAGTTTGACTTTTGAGGACGTGGAGTTACAAGGTACAGCTGTATTTTCCGTTTATCCATTTAGGGTTCAGCAAAGCATCCCTGCAACTTTAACCAGCTTCTCTGGCGTGATCCCCAAACGTTCCCAGACCAAACGGGAGATATAATCCCTCCAGCGGGTTCTGGTTCTGCCCCGGGGCCTCCTGCCCGTCAGCCGTGAAGAGGAAGAATCCTTATCAGATACTCTATTCATTTTCTTTTCTTTATTCTTTGATTTGGGGAGCACACAGAAAGAAGGTTCTGGGTTCGATTCCCAGGTGGAGTAGTCTGGGTCCTTTGTGGAATTTGCATGTTCTTCCGTGTCTGTGTGGGTTTCCTCCGGAAGCTCCGGTTTCCTTACACAATACAAAGACTTGCAAGTGAGGTGAACTGGAGATACAATCGTCCAGGACTTTTCTTCCCTTTTCACCCAACCCTGTCGTGTCCGACTGGAATTTTATTATAATTGTAATTTATTTGGTGCTGCCTCCACCACCTTCTGCGACATGCACACAGCTTCAGATCACTTCTTTTCACCTGTCAGGGGCGGAGTCTCACGTGCACAGAGCCCCCAGTGCAGGCGCCGCGACCAGTCAGGGTATATACCCAGGGTACATGGATATGACTAGATTGGGAGAAAAAGGATAAAATGCATAAATATAATTTAAAAAAGGACCAGAATGACCGACAGAGAACACAGCAGCAGACCCGGCTCGACTGGGTTACATTAAAGAGCTTCACGATGGTGACAGGAACATGGTGCACGATGACGTGGTGATTAACTGAAACAAAGAGCTCACAGTGCGACAGAGGAACAACGAAGCCTGTCAGGACGTGAAGACTCCACCGAAACAGCAGTTTCATCTCTCACACACTCCATAAACGTCACTAAACTTTAATTACTCACAAAACCTCATTAAAATGAGGCTGATAGGCCGCTCAGGTGGCGCAGCGGTAAAAACACACGCTGCAACCGGAGCTGGATCTCTAGTACGTTGTATCGAATCCAGCTCTGCCTTACCGGCCGAGGCTGAGCGGCTATATGAACAACGATTGGCCTGTTGTTCAGATGGGCGGGACTAAGGCCGGAAGTGGGTCTCTCTGTCAGACTGGTGCAATTACGACCTCTGCTGGCTGATTAGAGGCGCCTACACGGAGATGAGGAAGGAGTACTCTTAGGGTGTGTCTCTCTGCACGCAACGCTAGGTGGCGCAACACTCGTCAATGTGTGGGTGGCAAGATGCATACAGCCTGCTGCTCATGTGTCGGAGGGGATATGGGTTAGCTTCAATCTCCTCGGTCAGGGCAGGGATCGGCAGAGGCAGAGAGGAGGCGTGATGCAAATTGGGCAATTGGATGCGCTGAAGGGGGAGAAAAAGGGGAGAAAGTGCATTAAAAAAAATGAGGCTGATATACAAACCACGTCTCTGGAGAAGTAAGAAGTAAGAAGTAGAATCTGTGATGTGTTTATTCTCTAGTCTCATTATTTTACTGATAAAAGAAGAAGGAAAAAGATTTCCAGTGTTTTCACTGATTAACTTTATTGTACTTTGTAAATATGAAGATGTTTAGGGCGGCACTGTGGCTCGGTGGGTAGCACTGTTGCCTCACGGAAAGAAGGTCCTGGGTTTGATCCCCAGGCGGAGCGGTCTGGGTCTTTTCTGTGTGGAGTTTGCATGTTCTCCCCGTGTCTGTGTGGGTTTCCTCCGGGAGCTCCGGTTTCCTCCCACAGTCCAAAAACATGCAGTCAAATAAATTGGAGACACTGAATTGCCCTATAGGTGAATGGGTGTGTGTGTGTGTGTGTCTGTCCTGTGATGGACTGGCGCCCCGTCCATGGTGTTACTGTGTGCCTTGCGCCCATTAAAAAGCTGGGACCCTGATTGGATAAGTGGTTAAGAAAGTGAGTGAGTGAGTAAGTGTGAGTGTTTTTAATTGTATTTCAGTGTATTTATATTATATTTGTGTTGTTTTCAGTGTTTAAGTGTCAAAAACAACCCCATTATTTTACATGAGCCTAAAATATATGCAGTTCCACGGGACCATAGAACGCAACGTCTTTTAAACTTGACGCCACTCCCAGAACCAACTGACGTCGAGTTTCAAGGTACCGCTGTATCAATAAGATGATGATGATGTTTTGGAACACAAAGACTGTGTAGAACTCTACACCCTCACATAACTGAAGTACGATGATTAAAGCTCTGCACCTCCATCATAACCGTATTTCACTTTCTTCTGAACGGACTCATTAAGCTCCTGCATCCAGACTCGGTTCTTCCTCCTCGTCTCATCTGATCATGACAAATTTCCACCATTTTACCATCAGCAGCTAAAGTTCTCCGTAATTACAGCATTAAATAATAAAAAGTGATGAAGATACAGATAAATTTCACTCAGTAAAGGGCATCATGATTTATTGGATCTACTTTTATAGGCTAACTACAAGAGTAAAACATGATAATTAACATTATTTTCTCATTTAAGATAGGAAGCATTAACGGCCTCTCTTTAATCTCGGCATACCTCAAGGCTCTGTGCTCTCTCAAATGTCTCTTTTGTTCCCACCCTGCATTTACTTTCATTTTTCTATCTTTTTTATTTCGCCTTTTTTTATTATCGAGGCTGGTCAGCGAGGGTCTGGACCCAATAGCCGGACTGGATAGGACAGTGAGGATGCTTGTGCAATACAGGACAGCACGGGACAGTCCATTGTTTGAAAAACAGAAAGAAAAGGAAACCCTGAGAACCTCTCGTTCCACTAACTAGGGTAACAAGGAAGAGAGCGCCAGCTACACGGTCCACAAGCTGCCTAACACGCAGTCAAAGCCCTGATGCTTCTCTTCCTGAGCTGTTTGTATCTGTGCGTATTATCCAGTCCTTGTTAGTCTCCTCAGTTCACATTTTTAGCTTTAGCATGTTTAGAGTTAGCCTAGTGAAGCAATTAGCATTGTAGCTAAGAACATTCAACCCCCTTTATTTGTCAGATATACACTGATCAGCCATAACATTAAAACCACCTCCTTGTTTCTACACTCACTGTCCATTTTATCAGCTCCACTTACCATATAGAAGCACTTTGTAGTTCTACAATTACTGACTGTAGTTCATCTGTTTCTCTGCATGCTTTGTTAGCCCCCTTTCACCCTGTTCTTTAATGGTCAGGACCCCCACAGGACCACCACAGATCAGGTATTATTTAGGTGGTGGATCATTCTCAGCACTGCAGTGACACTGACATGGTGGTGGTGTGTTAGTGTGTGTTGTGCTGGTATGAGTGGATCAGACACAGCAGCGCTGCTGGAGTTTTTAAACACCTCACTGTCCCTGCTGGACTGAGAAAAGTCCACCAACCAAAAATATCCAGCCAACAGCACCCCGTGGGCAGCGTCCTGTGACCACTGATGAAGGTCTAGAAGATGACCGACTCAAACAGCAGCAATAGATGAGCGATCGTCTCTGACTTTACATCTACAAGGTGGACCGACTAGGTAGGAGTGTCTAATAGAGTGGACAGTGAGTGGACACGGTATTTAAAAACTCCAGCAGTGCTGCTGTGTCTGATCCACTCATTCCAGCACAACACACACTAACACACCACCACCATGTCAGTGTCACTGCAGTGCTGAGAATGATCCACCACCTAAATAATACCTGCTCTGTGGTGGTCCTGTGGGGGTCCTGACCATTGAAGAACAGGGTGAAAGCAGGTTTAAAAAGTATGTAAAGAAACAGATGGACTACAGTCAGTAATTGTAGAACTACAGAGTGCTTCTATATGGTAAGTGGAGCTGATAAAATGGACAGTGAGTGTAGAAACAAGAAGGTGGCTGATCAGTGTATATCTTCAGTACAATTAATCGATTTTTCTGTGTATTCCAGCTTGTTTGAAGGCTGGGGTCAGAGCGCAGGGTCAGTCATTGTTCAACACCCCTGGAGCGGACAGGGTTAACTCACAACCCCTGGTTTACATGATCAGTGCTCTAATCCTTGAGCTATGGAGCCTATTGACCTGGCGGGTGACATGGTGGCTAAGTGGGTGGCACTGTCGCCTCACAGCAAGAAGGTCCTGGGTTCGATCCCCAGGTGGGGCGGTCCGGGTCCTTTCTGTGTGGAGTTTGCATGTTCTCCTCAAGTTTGTGTGGGTTTCCTACGGGTGCTCCGGTTTCCTCCCACAGTACAAAGACTTGTAAGTGAGGTGAATTGGAGACACTAAATTGTTCACGACTGTGTTTAACTTGAACTGATGAATCTTTTGTAATGAGTAACTACTGTTTCTGTCATTAATGTAACCAAAGTGTAAAACATGACGTTAAAATCCTAATGAATAAATAAAACGTTCAGTGACCCCCTGAGCCGTGTATATGAGGGGTGTAGCAGGAGGCGTGCGATTTGGTTTGGGATGTAGTGGGAGGGAGAGATCTGGGGATGAACGAGGATTAATTAGTGGTGAACCGTTATTGAGTTTCTACTAAATTTGGTCTCTCTCTCCTCTTGTGGGTGTGTGTGTGTGTGTGTGTGTGTGGGTGGGTGGGTGTGTGTGTAGTGATGAAGTGACGAAGCACCCAATAGCCTGAGCTGAAAGCTGTGATTGTGATTAATGTTTAGTATAGTAATAAACCTTCTGTGATGATCTTGGTAGTAAAACAAAAAAAACCAGGAAAAGGCAACCTCACCCTTAAAAAAGCACTGTCATCCTGGAAAAGACCACTCCCAACAGAATATAAATCTACATAAGTTTGAACTGAATTTGCCTAAACCCCTTTCTTTATCATTTAAAGTATTAAATGAAAAATTAAATAAATACTGACATGATTGATAATAATAGTGCATTAATAATAATAATAATAATAATAATAATAATAAAATAATAACAGTAAATGAAAGAAAACAAATAATAAATAAAATAATGAAATAATAAAAATAAAAAAATAAAATAAATGTTATCATGATTAATTATAATACTGTATTAATAATAAAAATAGTAATGGTAATATTAATTATAATAGTAATAATAATAATAATAATAGTAATAATAAATAAATAGTAAAATAATAAATAAATAAAAAAGTAATAAAATAAAGTAAAGATTGTCATGATTAATAATTATATTGTATTAATAATAATAATAATAATAAAGATAAATAATAACAATAAATAAAAAATAAATAAATAAATTAAATAATGAAATAATAAAAATACAAATATTAAAATAATGAAATAAATATTTTCATGATTGGTTATAATATTGTATTAATAATAATAATAATAATAATAATAGTAATAATAAATAAAGAATAAAATAATAAATAAAAGAAAAAAGATGATATGATAAAAGAATAAATATGGTCATAATTAATATTTTTATTGTATTAATAATAATAATAATAACAATAAATAAAAGAAATTTTTTTTTTAAATAAATATTGCCATGATTGATAATAATATTGTTTTAATAATTAAATAATAATAATAATAATAATAATAATAATAATAATAATAATAAAGCGACCTACCTATACCTAAAAGTGCTGAAACATTAAATAAATAAATGAATAAATAATTAAAACATTTAATTAAATTAAAGCTAAACCATGCCAGACAAATGCTCCCACCAGCATCTGCACTTATTCTGCGTCTTCACTGATTTATGTTCAAATGTTCACAGCATTCACAGCTCTGGAATGAGCACAACACTGGAATTCAGTTCTATTTACATTTACATTGGCAGCATTTATCAGACATTTCTATCCAACGTGACTTACCATCATGATTAAATACATTTTAATTGAGGGCCTTAAAGGGGGTGGTGTGGCTTGACCTAGCAACCTTCTGATTACTAGTCCAGCACCATAAACGCTGAACCAGTGCTGCCCATTTAAGTCTAAACACTGTTAGTGAGATCTGGTTCTGATGCTGGACGACGAGTCCTTGCTTGCACTCATTTCAAATAACATCGAGGGTCTCGGTTGGGGTTGAACACAGACTTCAAACTGTGGGTGGTACCATGCTGGGACATTCCCCAAACTGTTGCTACAAAACACTGATCGTATGCTGTAGTTTAAAGGCCCAGTCCAGAGCATCAGAACCAGTTGTGGGTTTTTTACTGGAGCGCTCTGGCATCTGTCAGCGGTGTGAGTGTGGGATGGTGTGGATCAGTGTGGGATGAGGTAATGTTGGGTAGGAAGTTAAGTGGTGTGGTTTGACATCGTGCGGTGTGGTCGGGTGTAGACCGGGCGGTTTCTCGTCTACGCTTATTGAGAGTAACGTACGTCCAACACGAGGTGCCAGCGAACACGATGGGGCTAGAACCCTCAACCTTGTGATCACCGGTCCGGCATGTTAAATGCTGAGCTGCTGTTGACCACTGTGGTGTGGACTAGTGTGGACACGGAGACTGAAGTGATGTGTAAGGCGGCGTTCAGCTTTTCGTGTGGATGGAGAGGTGGACACGGGGTCGCGCTTCACCGATTCGAGTGGACACTGATGGACAGGTTCCGAAAAGCAAGTTGAGGGCTCGAGTTCACCCCATCCTTTACAGGTGTGTGTGTGTGTGTGTGTGTGTGTGTGTGTGTGTAGTGTGGAAAGTCCTGGTCACAGCGAGCCAGAACTTTAGAATAAAAACAATCATTTATTTACAATACCAAATCAGAATAAGTTGGGACAGTATGGAAAATGTAAATAAAATAAAAACACGGAGTTTCTAACATTTACTTTGACTTTTATTTGATGTCAGACAGGATGAACCTGAAATATTTCATGTTTTATCTGCTCAACTTCATTTCATTTATTAATAAACATCCATTCCTGCATTTCAGGCCTGCAACACATTCCAAAAAAAGTTGGGACGGAGGAGACCAAGTGATTTAGTGTTTCAGCTTTTATTTTGTCTCGTTCTTCCTGCAAACACGTCTTAAGATGTACAACAGTATGGGGTCGTCGTTGTTACAAAATTCTCCACACGTTCTCTATTGGGGACAGGTCAGGACTGCAGGCAGGCCAGTCCAGTACCCGTACCCTCTTCTTCCGCAGCCGTGCCTTTGTAATGTGTGCAGCAGGTGGTTTTGCATCGTCTTGTTGAAAAATGCTGGACGTCCCTGGAAAAGACGACGTCTTGAAGGCAGCAGATGTTGCTCTAAGATCTCAATGTACTTTTCTGCATTAATGCTGCATCACAGAGTGTAAATGACCTTTACCAAGGGTACTGACACACCCCCATACCATGACAGACCCTGGTACTGACACACCCCCATACCATGACAGACCCTGGTACTGACACACCCCATACCATGACAGACCCTGGTACTGACACACCCCCATACCATGACAGACCCTGGTACTGACACACACCCATACCATGACAGAACCTGGTACTGACACACCCCCATACCATGACAGAACCTGGTACTGACACACCCCCATACCATGACAGAACCTGGTACTGACACACCCCCATACCATGACAGACCCTGGTACTAACGCCCCCATACCATGACAGACCCTGGTACTGACACACCCCCATACCATGACAGACCCTGGTACTGACACACCCCCATACCATGACAGAACCTGGCACTGACACGCCCCCATACCATGACAGACCCTGGTACTAACACACCCCCATACCATGACAGACCCTGGCACTGACACGCCCCCATACCATGACAGAACCTGGTACTGACACACCCCCATACCATGACAGACCCTGGTACTAACGCCCCCATACCATGACAGACCCTGGTACTGACACACCCCCATACCATGACAGACCCTGGTACTGACACACCCCCATACCATGACAGACCCTGGTACTGACACACCCCCATACCATGACAGACCCTGGTACTGACACACCCCCATACCATGACAGACACTGGTACTGACACACCCCCATACCATGACAGACCCTGGTACTGACACACCCCATACCATGACAGACCCTGGTACTGACACACCCCCATACCATGACAGACCCTGGCTTTTGGACTTGTTGCTGATAACAGTCTGGACGGTCCTTTTCGTCTTTGGTCCGGAGCACACAGCGTCCATTTTCTCTAAACAAAGACCTGGAATGCTGATTCATCTGACCACAATACACGTTTCCACTGTGTGATGGTCCATCCTAGACACCTCCGAGCCCAGAGAAGTCGACGCCGCTTCTGTACATGGTTAACATAAGGCTTCTTTTTTGCACAGTAAAGGTTTAAGTATCATTTGTGCAGTAACTCTGTATTGTAGAGCTTGATAAAGGTTTGATAAACTAATCTCTCACTCATGTGGCGTTTGAGGGATGGAAGATCACGAGCGTTCAGATTAAGCTTGCACTCTTGGTCTTTACGCACTGAAATTCCTCCTGATTCCTTGAATGGTTTAATGATATTCTGCACTGTAGAGGGAGAAATATGCAAATCCCTTCCAATCTTTCTTTGAGGTTCATTGTTTTTACATTTGTGGATAAACTGGAGATCCTCTGATCATCTTTGCTCATCAAAGGAGTGTATGATGATGTAAAATGCGTCTGTGTTGAGAGATCACCAGGTTTTCAGACAGATCCAAAATCTTTTTAATCAGATTCCAGGCCACACAAGGAGGATGGAGGTTCCTCCTGGTCCCTCTCCACGTTCCTCTCTGTAATATTTGGGGAGTTTTCCTTGCCTCTGTTGCCCTTGGCTCTCTCATCAGGGGGTTTTCAGCCCTGGAAATCTATAAAGCTGCTTTGAGACAACGTCCATTGTAAAAGGCACAGTGCTATAAATTCGACTTGACCCAGAAGGCCGTTTCCTGTTCCAGCATGACGGTGCCCCTGTGCACGGAGCAGGTTCCATAAATTCATGATTTGATGAGCGTGGTTTGGAGGAACTCCAGTGGCCTGTACGGAGCCCTGTCCTCAACCCCATTCAACGACTGTGGGATAAATAAGGAAGCTGACTGCCAGCCAGGCCTTCTTGTTCCATAGCAGTGCCAAAAATCTAACAGATGCTTTTTAGACTAAATGGGCACAAATTCCCACAAACATGGTTCATTTACATTTTGGCATTTAGCAGATGATTTAATCCATAGTGACTTGCAGTATTGTGACAGTATACTGTCTAAGCAATTGAGAGTTAAGGACCATGCTCAAGGGCCCGACAGTGGCAACCTGACAGTGGTGAGGCTTGAACCAGCAACCTTTCGATTAGTAGTCCAGTACCTTAACCACTAGGTTATAACTGCCCACTTATGTGTCTCTACACAGACACCAACTGTAGTGCAGGATCAAACCTCATTCCATAGAGTTGCAGTACCATAGCTACACTATATGGGCAAAAGTATTGGGACACCATTTCTAATTACTGAATACATCACAGATATAATAAATCAGTTATATAAAGGAAATGCTTCTAACTTTGCAGGAACAGTTTAAGGAAGGACCTTTCCTGTTCAGCAAAGCAAACTTAAAGAAACTCCAGTGTCCTGCACAGAGTCCTGACCTCAACCCCATTCAACGACTGTGGGATGAATAGGGAAGCTGACTCCCAGCCAGGCCTTCTTGTTTAATATCAGCGCTAAATGCTTTTTAGACTAAATGGGCACAAATTCCCACAAACATGGTTCAAAAACGTATATGTCTCTATACAGACAGTAACTGTAGTGTTAGGATCAAACCTCAGTCCATAGAGTTGCAGTACCAAAGCTACACTATATGGACAAAAGTATTAGGACACCATTTCTAATTACTGAATTCATAACAGGTGTAATAAATCAGTTATATAAAGGAAATGATATGCATATAACTATGCAGGAACAGTTTAGGGAAGGACCTTTCCTGTTCCAGCAAAGCGAGCTTAAAGAAACTCCAGTGTCCTGCACAGAGCCCAGACCAGCTCAACCAATTCAGCGACTGTGGGATGAATGGGAAAGCTGACTGCCAGCCAGGCCTTCTTGTTCGATATCAGTGCCAAATATCACAAATGTGTTTTTAGACCAAATGGGCACAAATTCCTTCACACATGGTTCAAAAACGTATGTGTCTCTACACAGACAGTAACTATAGCGTAGCATCAAACCTCAGTCCATAGAGTTGCAGTACCAAAGCTACACTATATGGACAAAACTTTAAGGACACCCCTTCTAATTATATAAAGGAAACTTTATGCATATAACTATGCAGGGACAGTTTAGGGAAGGACCTTTCCTGTTCCAGCAAAGCGAGCTTAAAAAAAACTCCAGTGTCCTGCACAGAGCCCTGACTTCAACCCCACTGAACAGCTTTGGGATGAATCGGAACATCAACTGAGGCTTTCCTGACAGATATCAGTGCCCAGCCATATGAATGCTCTTTCATATTAATGAACAGGCACAAGTTCCCACAGATACACTCAAACGACTGGCTATTGTTCTAGTCAAAAAGGTCACACAGACGTCACTCTATTTTAATACCGTTTGTTGATGAAACTGGACGTCCGACAAGCTCATGGTCAGGCGTCCAAATACTTTTGGAAATAGCCCTGGAGTGAACATGGATGTGAGGAACCTTTAACCATGTGATTATTCCTCCAGCTCTCTAATAAGGACACTGATACACAGTCCGTTCTGTTAAGAGATAAATTAAAAGCAGACCCTCGTCTTTTTACCTCTGAGAAATAAACTATTAATTATAAACGCAGAGGAGATTCGTAATAATGAGTCTGAAACTCCGTCCATTTACTTTCTTCCTCTGAGCCGTTATTGTTCTGGAGCTTTTATTCACGCCGCCAAATAAAAAACACGTGCAGACTTAATCAGAGCCGCGACAGTGACACATGTGGAAGTGATTACAGCCGCGGCGACTCTGCAGTGGAACAACAAGCTCGTGGTCTGGCGTCTACATACTTTTGATCATGCTGTATCTACACGACACTGATAATAACATCATGCAGAATTTTATTATCTACCATCTTCTCTGTTTGGTTTAGTTTTTCTGTTCTTTTAAATGACTTGGGTTCGATTCCCAGTATGGGCGGTCAGGGTCCCTTCTATGTGGAGTTTGCATGTTCTCCCTGTATTAAATGGGTAAAATTACTTACTAATAATATTGAATTACAGTATTTGCATTCCAAAGTGACATGCATGCTGTATGGCCAAAAGTATGTGGACACCCCACTTTTATAAATATTGCACTACAAGTATTATTAAATAATTAAATAAAAATAAATACTAAATACTATTAAATAAAAAAATAAAAAAACAATAAATACTATTAAATAAATACAAAATAAACAATAAATACTATTAAATAAATAAAAAATAAACAATAAATACTATTAAATAAATAAAATAATAAACAATAAGTACTATTAAATAAATGAATAAAAATGAACTAATAATATAAATTATATAAATTAATATAAATTAATAATAAATTAATAAATTAATAAATTAATAATATAAATTAATAATATTAAATAAATAATAAATATTTAATAAATATATTAAATAAATACTATTAAACACTAATAATAACGCGTCACAAATATTCTGAATTTAAAATTATTGTAATATTAATATGGGTTTCTGGGGTATGGACAGTCTGGTGCTGTTTGGTCATCTGACTGTCCTGGGTTTTTGCCCTATAAGACAGGGACGGTTATCCAAAGCAACTTACAGGTATGACTGAATAATTAAATTATTTAAATAATGAATGTTAATTTAAATAATAATAAAAACAACAACAAAATAATAATAATATAATAATACATAACAATTATAAATAATAATTTTAAAAACAACAACAATAATATTAAGTAAATAAATTATTAAATATTAACAACAACAACAACAGACGCAAGAGAATTGCCCCTAATATGGGGAAAATCAAATAAATAAATAAAGAAAGAAAGAAAGAAAAATAGATAAACAAATAGTTGTAGCCTAGTGGTTAAGGTACTGGACTTGTAATTAGAAGGTTGCTGGTTCAAGCCCCAACACTGCCAAGTTGCTGCTGTTGGGCCCTTGAGCAAGGCCCTTAACCCTCAGTTGCTTAGACTGTATACTGTCCCAGTAATGTAAGTCGCTCTGGATAAAAACGTCCGCTAAATGCCAAAAATGTAAATGTAAATGCAAACAAACAAACAAACAACAACAACAATAATAAAAATAAAATAATTTATTAAATAATAACAACAACAACAATATAAATAAATAAAAACAACAACAACAATAACAAAAGTAAATAAATTATTAAATAATAATAATAATAACAACAACAGAGGCAAAAGGATTATAAATAAATAAATAAAAACAACAACAACAATAATACAAGTAAATAAATTATTAAATAAATCCACTGGTGTATGTGCCTAACTTTGGCTATGATGAACACACAGTCAGAACTTATCCTCACAGTTGTGTAAATAAAAAAAATAAATTATTTATTAATTTATGGCCTCAACTGTGGCAGTGTTGGGGCTTGAACCAGAAACCTTCTGATTACTAGTCCAGTACCTTAACCACTGAGCTACCACTGGACCTTCATTCAGACATTATGAAGATGTTCTGATGTTTAACCAGATTCATCCAGCTGCTGCAGAACATTAGCGATCGTGATGAATCAGATTTATGTAGCGGCGACTGCGGCAGGCTAAAAGCTCCGGTATCAGAACAACACGGCGGCTGTACATAAACACACTAACAGCTGGACTCCCGCTCGTATATGGAATGCGGCGTTATCCTGCTCCACTCCCTCGTTCAGCCGCTGCTCAGGTTTTATACTTTTCTCCTCTAGCTAGCTAATCAATTCGAGCACAAACGTCCCCTGAGGTGGGAAATAATGCTAAGCGTATTAAATGCTAAAGGGCCCGGAGCTCTGGATCCTATCTGATCCTCAACACTCCTGCATGTACCACTTTTACAGGAACACACACGGAAAAGACAAGTTTTGTGGCTGTGAGTTCTTATTTTAATTAGAGGAGCGTAAACAGACTCGCGTCTCCAGCTGAATCACACCGGTCAGTCTGAGACTGGAAGAGTCGAGTCAGGAATGATCCACCGTCGTGATTCTTTCAGCAATCTATCTCTGATACTCTAGCCATACAAATCCTGGTCAGGGTCACAGCAGGCCTGGTTCAACCAGAAAACCTGGACACCCTGGACAGACTGGAAATTCATCTCCAGGCTACAGCAACGCCCTCCTCCCCAATTAGATGTAGTCCACCATCTCTGTGTAGACACCTGGCTGGTCGATAGCACTACTCAGGTTGGAGTCTGGATCTCAGAACTGCTGCACGACGCAAACACCCACTGCAGACTTTATAATTATCCTAAATATAAATAAATATCATGATGATATAATAATGAATAAATGCAATAATTATAATAATAATAATAATAATAATAATAATAATAATAATAAGAAGAAGAAGAAGAAGAAGAAGAAGAAGAATTATTATTATTATTATTATACAATAACAATAATTATTACTATACAATAATAATAATAATAATAATAAGAAGAAGAAGAAATACAACAATTATAAATAAATAAAAAATTAATAATAACAAAAGTAATAATGATAAAAACAACAACAATAATAGGTAAATAAATTATTAAAAAATAATTAAAGAATTTTTAATTATAATTATAAGTAAAGTAATATAAGGAAAATACAATAAATAAATAAAATAATAATAATAATAATAATAATAATAATAATAATAATAATCATTAATAATAATAATAATAATAATAATAATAATAATAATAATAATAATAATAATAATAATAATAATAATAATAATAATAATAATAATAATAATAATAGGTGGCACGGTTAAGTCGGTAGCACTGTTGCCTCACAGCAAGAAGGTCCTGGGTTCGATCCCCAGGCGGGGCGTTCCGGGTCCTTTCTGTGTTCTCCCCATGTCTGTGTGTGTTTTCTCCGGGAGCTTCAGTTTCCTCCCACAGTTCAAAGACATGCAGTCAGGTTAATTGGAGACACTGAATTGCCCTATGAATTGCCTAGATGAACTGGCGCCCCATCCAGGGTGTTACTGTGTGCCTTGTGCCCATTGAAAAGCTGGGATAGGCTCCAGCACACAGTTGTGTAAATAAGAAAATACATTATATTTATTAAATATAATATTATATATAATATAATATAATATAGATATTTATTTATTAAATTGTTGAGGAGAGACGTGCTATCTCTTGTGCAGGCGCCTCGACCAGACAGCAGCATTAAAGAACCCAGTCAACCTCCCCTCCTCGGACAAAGCCAGTTGTGTCTGTCTGACGCCCGGACAGGTCAATAGCACAGCTGAAAAACGAATCTAAAAGCTTGAGATGTCAGTATTGGTGAGCTAGCGTATTAGACCACTGTTCCATCTTTAAGGACCTGTGTGCTCAGTAAAATGCCCTGCCTAAATTACTGCCTCAGATTGTAGCGTAAATAGTTTCATATCCTTCATTCTACACTCCTGTGAGCTTGATAATTAGGAGGGGCGTCCGTGTACTTTTGGCAGGTTTAGCGCGCGTCTAGCTGAGCATTATTTCCCGCAGTGCCCCCCTGGGTGACGGCACTGTCAAACTGTTAATTAAAACGGGGAAATGATGAGGAGACGATTGCTTGTTTTGTTTCCTGTAGGCACGCCGGCGGTTAGGATTCATTAAGCAGCTCCAGATCCACATTAGAGGAATAAATTAGCATGTTGATGTCGGATCTTTTACCCAGAACCACGTACGCTTCTCTCCGCGCGGCACAACTTCATCCAAATCTTTCCCAGGGGCACAGAGGCATCGATGTGGTGCTTCGTTTTTGGAGGACGGCGGTACGTACAGGTATCTGAACCCTCATGAACATGTTCCTTCTTACAGGGGTGTTTAATACAGGTGAACATGTTCCACCGCCGGGAGGAACCTGGATCACGAGTCAAGGACAACCGCCGACCACCAAACCTCCTTCTGTTAGCGTTCCCTCTCATCACCGCGCTGACACTGATTGGTGTATCTGACCCATCTTCAGCAACGTTTTCTATCAGAACAGGAAGTGACCGCGGTCACCTCCCAGAGGTTAAACGTATTACCGATGCAGGACGCATCACGCCGTGCCCACTCAGTTTATTCTGTTTACCCGGGAGAGACGGCGTGAGACAGAGAGACAGATAACTGCAGGATAAACGTAAACCTGTCTCACACCCTCACGCTAGCTGGTCAGACGTTTCATGTTAAAACCACCTACAGTAACGTAGAGTCGGCCCCAGTCCTCCTTATAAGATTTTTGAGAGTGTCTGTGAAAATTTTTGCTCGTTTTATAGAGACTGTCGATGCTGAATGAAAATTTCACAATCAAGGTTTCAAATCGATCCGAACGTGTCAGTCCACCAACAAAATAACAACAACAACAATTACAATAACAATGTAATAATATATCATACTACAACTACTACTAATAATAATAATAACAAAATTATAGTAATACTTATAATACTAAAAACAAGACAAAAAAAAAAAACAATAACAATAATGAAAATAATAATAACAATAATAATATCAAAATAATAATAAGAAATTATAATAATGAAACATATAAAAAAACAGAGCAACAACAAAAAAAAAAAAAAATAATAATAACAGTAATAAAAATAAAATATTAATAATAATTACAGTAATAATAATAATAATAAAATAATAATACAAAATAATAATAATAATATTAATAATAAAATAATAATAATAACAAATAATAATACATAATAAATAATAACAATAATAATAATAAATGTAATAATAATAATAAAATAATAATAATAACAACAACAACAAAAATAATAACAATAATAATAATACATAATAAATAATTATAATAAAAATAATAATAATAAATAATAATACATAATAAATAATAATAATAATAATAATAATAACAAATAATAATACATAATAAATAATAATAACAAATTATAATAATAAAACTTAATATTAAAAAACAACAGCAACAACAAAATAATTATAACAAATAATTATAATAATAAATGACAACAAAACTATTTCTAGTAACAAATTACTATTATTATCATTATTATTATTATTACTATTATTGTTGTTGTTATTATTATTATTATTATTATAAATATTAGTGCTCACCACAGTTATGGTTTCACATAATGGACAAAATCATGAGGACGCCTGATCACAAGCTTTAGGGACGTGTCATTACCAAACCACGTACAGTCTGTGTGTAACGGTTACAGTGTGCATGTTTAGTAGAGACCGTTAATATTAGATGAAAACGACTGTCTCACAATCAAGGTTTCAAACTGACCCAAAGTGTCAGTACAAATTCTTTTACATCAAACTCATTACATTTTGTTCATGACCAACCAGTACAATTATCAGCAGATCCTGAGATCCTCTCAGTCTAATTCAACATGAGATTTAATGTTTCCTACAGTGACCCCAGATATTCACACAGTTTGTGATGAATAACAGGCTTGGTTTGGCTTGGACTCCGGACACAAGGGCGCAATCGTTTTTGAAGAGTTAAGGGCCTTCCTTAAACTGTTGCCACAAAGTTGGAAGTGTATCCTTTCTTTGATTAATATATGATGCTATGGGGTGGCTTGGTGGGTAGCACTGTCACCTCACAGCAAGAAGATCCTGGGTTCGATTCCGAGGTGGAGCGGTCTGGGTCCTTTCTGTGTGGTTTGCATGTTCTCCCCGTGTCTGAGTGGGTTTCCTTCCCCAGTACAAAGTGTGGTGCATTGTGTGCAAGTGAGGTGAATTGGAGATACTAAAAACTGCCTCATGTGTGATAGACTGGCAACCAGCGTTTCACCCGGTGAATTGTACCCACTGTGACCCTGACCAGGATAAAATGGTGGTAAAAGAGACAATGAATGACTAAATTAATGAATGTATTATATCTGTTAGAGATTGGTGTGTATCTGGTGTGTAAAGTTGGGACGTCTAGTAAACAGCAGTAAATAGGATAATGTGTGATGTGTTGATTCTCTTAAATCATTATTTACCTATTAAGAGTAAAAATAATGAAATTATAATGTTTTCACTGATAAACTTTACTGTGTTTTCTAAATCTTTCCATTCTCACTTTGTTCAGTTCCGACTCTCTGTGCTTCATGTTCTCTTTTCCTCTCGGTCTATCCTTTACTCTCTAAAAGCTCAGTCCAATCTTCCCATGAGCACTATCAGAGGTGGAGAGTGTCCAAAAGAAGCCGTTTAGGAAGTTTGCCCTGAAGCGCCGGCCTCAGTAACGAGCGGTGAGATAAAGTGCATTCCAGGAGAGGAACCGAGCGGAGCAACAAACGTCTGCAGCTATTTAGGAGAAATTACTGCATTTCATTATGATCCTCTGTTTTCTATTTAAAAAAAAAAAAAACATAAATAAAAAAAGTATAATTAAAATAACAATGATAATAAAACAAAACAAAAATAAAATAAAATAATAAAATAATAATAATAATAATAGTAATTAAAATAGTAATAGTAATAATTACAATAATAATAACAATAACAATAACAATAACAATAATAGTAATTAAAATAATAATAGTAATAATAATAACAATAATAATAATAACAATTATAATAAAATAATAATAGTAATAATAATAATAATAATAATAATAATAATAATAAAAGTAATAATAATAGTAATTATAGCAATATTAATAACAATAATAACAAGAATATAATAATAACAGTTATAATAAAAATAATAATAGTAATAATAATAACAATAATAATAATAATTATAATAAAAAAATAATAATTATAATAATAGTAATAATAATAATAACAATAATAATAATAATAATAATAATAATGATAACAATTTGAATAATAATAGTAATAGTAATAACAATGATAATAAAAGTAATAACAGTGATAATAATAATAATAATAATGAATAATAATAAAATAAAAAACAACAACAGTAATAAGAATAATAATAACAATATTAATAATAATAATAAAAATAATAATATTAATAGTAATAATAATAAAAGCAATAACAGTAAAAACAAAAATAATTACAATAATAATACTAACAATAAATACAATAAATACATGAATAATAATAATAATAATAATAATAATAATAATAAGAAGAAGAAGAAGAAGAAGAAGAAGAAGAGGAAGTCAGTCTGACGTAGACATTGGGGGCAGATGTGATCTGGTAACGACGAGAGAAGCACACCATGGGATTTGTTTAATTAAGAAGTGGTTACGTTTAAATGACCTTTTCTTTTCTAACCAGTTCAAGCCAGTCAAAGTCTTTGTAACAGTGGAGCTACACGATAGAGACAAAAGTATTAGGACACTCCTTCTCATTTTTTTAAAACCACAAAGTTTGTTAAATATAAGACTTCCTCAATAAGAGTTTCATACTGCGGTCCATAAAACTGACTTTCTGCAGAGAAGAATTCTTCTGGATGGTTAAATCTGTTCCAATAACACCACAGGCTTTTTTTTTTTAAGGCAGTCTTTAAGAATACGGTAACGTACAGCCGGCCAAAGAGCTGCAGGACAGCAAAACCTAAAACAGCGGGTACAACAGGTACACATAATCAAATAAAACATCTATATTCCTACACCACACTCCTACACACAGCTTCTCCACTACAGAAGAAAACACCAATCAGAACGATGCTCAGATCTCTGCAGAGCTTCCAAAAACACCTGAAGCACAGTGGTGTACAGAGGAGGGAGCATCACGACATGGGGCTGCTTACACAACAGTACAGGAAACACCAATAAAAAATGCTACATTCATGTGTTCCAGCCACATCAGCTGCTAATATGTGTCATAAATCAGTGATATAAAGGAAATGATGTGCTTTCAACATTGCAGCAACAGTTTAGGGAAGGACCTTTCCTGTACCTGAGCAAGCTCTATTAGACATGATGAAACTCCAGTGACCTCAGCCCCACTCAATAGCTCTGGAATGAACTGGAACATCAACTGAGGCTTTTTTGACCAACATCAGTGCCCAGCTATACAAATGCTGTAATCTGCACTGAATGGGCACAAATTCCCACAAGTATTCAAAGTCTTGTGAGAGGCCTTACAAGAAGTGGCTGTTGTTATTTAAAAAACAATATATTAAAATAAAAAATAAAAAAAATAAAAAAATGTAAAGCATTTTACAAAAATTAAAATTAAAATAAAAAATAAATAAACATAAAAAAAATTTACAATTAAATTAAATTTAAAAATACATTAAAATAAAATAAAAATTAAATTAAAATAAAAAATACAAATACAAATAAATAACATTAAAAAAATTAAAATGAAAAAAATTAAAATAAAAAAATTAAAATTAAAAAATTACAATTAAAAAATTACAATTAAAAAATTAAAATTAAAAAATTAAAATAAAAAAATTAAAATAAATAAAAATGAAAAAAATTGAAATAAAAAAATGTAATAAAAAATCTAAATTTAAAATTTCAATGGAAAAAAAATAAATGTAATTTAAAATTAAAAATTTTAATTAAAAACTAAAATTAAAAAATTTAAATTACAACTCAATTAAAATTTATAAATTAAAATAAAAAAATGTAATGTAAAAATTTAAAAACAATAAAAATCTATATATAGAATATATAGAATTTTGGCCATTTTTGCCAGTAGGTGGATTGGCTGCTTTGAATCCTCCCCGCATGTGAACGAGTAAGCTGGATCTGCTCTCTGTCCACAGTGTATTCACATCCCGCATTCAGTGTTCTTAGGAAATGCTCCAAACCCACCAGAACCCTGACCAGGATGACAGGGTTAATAAGGCTGAATGACTGAATATATTCGTGGGACGTCGTTCATCAGCTGTGAAAGCAGAGTCTCGACCTCCACTGGAGACGTGAGATGTTTTTCTTCAGCTCTCATCAGAGGAAACAGAGAAATGAAAACAATGAGAACTCAGGGCTGCTGCCGCTGCCGCTGCTGTTTTACCACGTCAGGTCGTCATAGCGGGAACGAAGAGAAACTCAGTTCCACTTTGTACCAACAACGTTGTACAACCCCCCCAAAAAGGTAGGAGTGTATGAAAGGAAAAGAAAAATATGATGACCAGCGTTTCTTACATTGACTTTTATTTTACTGCGGACAGAATAAACCCAAAATATTGTGTCTTGTTGAATAATGTATGGCGAGGCAGCATGTGATGCTCTAAAATCTAAAAGTGTGGAAATTACCTTTGCCAAGGACACTCGGCTTGTTCAACAGGGGTTTTTGTATCTGTTGGTCCTGGATCTTGTAAAGTTGCTTTGAGACAATGTCTATTGTAAAAAGCACTATATCAATAAAGTTGACTTGACTGACACAACTCCATAACAGACCCTGGTGAGTGAGTAGGTGGGGGGGGGGGGGGGTTGAGTAAGTGAGCAAGCAAGCAAGTGAGTGGGTGAGTGAGTAAGTGGGTGAGTGCGTAGTTGCGTGAGTGGGTGGGTGAGTAAGGGGGTGAGTGAGAGAGCCAGTGGGTGGGTGGGTAGTTGAGTGAGTAGGTAGCTGGGTAAGTGAGTCAGGGTTGGTGGGTGAGTGAGTAAGAGAATGAGTGAGTGAGAAAGTCAGTGAGTGGGTGGGTAGTTGAGTGAGTAGGTAGCTGGGTGAGTGAGTCAGGGTTGGTGGGTGAGTGAGTAAGAGAATGGGTGAGTGAGTAAGAGAATGAGTGAGTGAGAAAGTCAGTGAGTGGGTGGGTAGTTGAGTGAGTAGGTAGCTGGGTGAGTGAGTCAGGGTTGGTGGGTGAGTGAGTAACAGAATGAGTGAGTGAGAAAGTCAGTGAGTGGGTGGGTAGTTGAGTGAGTGAGTAGATGGTTGAGTGAGTGAATAAGTGAGAGGGTGAATGAGTTGGGTGAGTAAGTGGGTGGGTGGGTGAGTGAGTAAGTGAATGAGAGAGCCAGTGGGTGGGTGGGTGAGTGAGTGAGTGAGTTGGTAATTGAGAGGGTGGGTGAGTGGGTGGTTGAGTGAGTGAGCAAGCAAGCAAGCAAGCGAGTGAGTGGGTGAGTGAGTGAGTGGGTGGGTGTCTGAGTGGGTGGGTCGGTGGGTGAGTTAGTGAGTGGGTGGGTGTGTGGTTGCGTGAGTGGGTGGGTGGGTGAGTGAGGGGATGAATGAGTGAGTGAGTGAGTGAGAGAGCCAGTTGGTGGGTGGGTAGTTAAGTGAGTGGGTGGTTTAATGATTGAGTGAGTGAATGAGTGGGTGGGTGAGTGAGTGAATGAGTGGGTGAGTGAGTGAATGAGTGAATGAGTGGGTGAGTGAGTGAATGAGTGAATGAGTGGGTGGGTGAGTGAGTGAATGAGTGGGTGAGTGAGTGAGTGAATGAGTGAATGAATGGGTGAGTGAGTGAATGAGTGAATGAGTGGGTGAGTGAGTGAATGAGTGAATGAGTGGGTGAGTGAGTGAGTGAATGAGTTGGTGGGTGAGTGAATGAGTGAATGAATGGGTGAGTGAGTGAGTGAGTGAGTGAATGAGTGGGTGGGTGAGTGAATGAGTGAATGAGTGAATGAGTGGGTGAGTGAGTGAATGAGTGAATGAGTGAATGAGTGGGTGAGTGAGTGAATGAGTGAATGAGTGAATGAGTGGGTGAGTGAGTGAGTGAATGAGTGGGTGGGTGAGTGAATGAGTGAATGAATGGGTGAGTGAGTGAGTGAATGAGTGGGTGAGTGAGTGAATGAGTGAATGAGTGAATGAGTGGGTGAGTGAGTGAATGAGTGAATGAGTGAATGAGTGGGTGAGTGAGTGAGTGAATGAGTGGGTGGGTGAGTGAATGAGTGAATGAATGGGTGAGTGAGTGAGTGAATGAGTGGGTGGGTGAGTGAGTGAATGTGTGGGTGGGTGAGTGGGTGTGTGAGTTGAGTGAATGAGTGAGAGTGGGCATCAGATCCAGTGTATCCAGTGTTGTGAGTACCAGCCTGAAGACGGGTTTAAATGGTGGTACTGTCGAGACTGATCCGCTTCACATTAATCGCGCCGCTACTCGTCATCTGGTCTCTTCATCTGACCGTGAGAGGATTTGAGTGGACGTGGATAAACCCCCTCTTTACTATCGTCCCGGCGGTGAATAGAGATTGGACCCGACACTAATCCCGGGTTCTGTGCACAGACCCACCGGATGAACGCATGAATCTGAGCCGGCAATAAGGATCAGATTTCTTCAACATGAATTCCAATAAACTCCAGATGCTCGGCGGGTTCGGACTGAGACGCTAAAAGCTCGCGTGTGGAGGTTTAGCATTGGTTTGATTACGCGCAGCTCGAGTAGTTTACATGAAGTGGATTCTATACTGGTGATAATGGGATGTTTTATAATGTATTTATGCAGCAGATTCCCTAAACCGTCCATCTATATTAACTCAACGTCCACAGAGACCTACAGTACTGTGACAGCATACACCCATCAGCCATAACAGTGGTTCCTTCACTCACTGTCCATTTTATCAGCTCCACTTACCATATAGAAGCACTTTGTAGTTCTACAATTACTGACTGTAGTCCATATGTTTCTCTGCATGCTTTGTTACACCCCTTTCATGCTGTTGTTCAATGGTCAGGACCCCCACAGGACCACCACAGCAGGTATTATTTAGGTGGTGGATCATTCTCAGCACTGCAGTAACACTGACATGGTGGTGGTGTGTTAGTGTGTGTTGTGCTGGTATGAGTGGATCAGACACAGCAGCGCTGCTGAAGTTTTTAAATACCGTGTCCACTCACTGTCCACTCTATTAGACACTCCTACCTAGTCGGTCCACCTTGTAGATGTAAAGTCAGAGACGATCGCTCATCTATTGCTGCTGTTTGAGTCGGTCATCTTCTAGACCTTCATCAGTGGTCACAGGACGCTGCCCACAGGGCGCTGTTGGCTGGATATTTTGGGTTGGTGGACTATTCTCAGTCCAGCAGTGCCAGTGAGGTGTTTAAAAACTCCAGCAGCGCTGCTGTGTCTGATCCACTCATACCAGCACAACACACACTAACACACCACCACCATGTCAGCGTCACTGCAGTGCTGAGAATGATCCACCACCTAAATAATACCTGCTCTGTGGTGGTCCTGTGGTGGTCCTGACCATTGAAGAACAGGGTGAAAGGGGGCTAACAAAGCATGCAGAGAAACAGATGGACTACAGTCAGTAATTGTAGAACTACAAAGTGCTTCTATATGGTAAGTGGAGCTGATAAAATGGACAGTGAGTGTAGAAACAAGGAGGTGGTTTTAATGTTATGGCTGATCGGTGTATATTCTAAGCAATTGAGGGTTAAGGGCCTTGCTCAAGGGCCCAGCAGTGGCAACCTGGCAGTGGTGGGGCTTCAATCAGTAACCTTCAGCTAATAATCAGGTGTCCAAATAGTTTTGGTCATACTCCGTAAGTGCAGGAATTCATCCAAGATTGCGCAAGGCTTGAACCTACAGGGTGGCAGTCCATCACAGCACAGCACACTCACACACTCGCTTTCTCGCGGACACCCAGGGCCGATTTCGAACACTCTGACCCTTCCATGTTTTTGGAACGCGGGAGGAAAACAGAACGCCGAGAGAAAGCCGCCGAGAGAAAAAGGAATCAAAAGGAGACGGAGGTGAGGATTAAACCAGAGGTGAGGATTAAACCTGTGTACTCTACCGACTGTGCCACAGTGCCGCCCCAGCGGGAGGTGCGAGTCTCCGGAGCAGGGGGTCGGATTAAATCCCTGCAGCAGACAGTGCGAGGGTGCGTTCGTCCTCACCCGCGTCTCCACAGACGTGCTAATGGATGCTACAGATGATAAAACCCACGCTCACTCACGGCGCTGATGAACGCCCCCCGCGGTGGAAGCGCGGACCGGGCCGTGTTCCAATCATCGGCCCTGAAGAGCGATCGATAAAAGCACCTGCAGTCAGAGCCCATCTCTCAATGCCAGCGTACGCCAGCGTGCGGCGTCTGTTGCCAGGTAACATCTGACGGGCATCTCCGTCTTCTTATCTCAGAAGAGGAGGCAGACGACCGCTCTCAAGGTCGGGAACAAAACCGCGGGCGGATAAAAACCCGAGCAGGCACTTCAGCTCCTTCTGAAGACGTGAAGAGCCTGGAGAGGGAAGATGTGTTCCACAGATTCAAATCAGCAGGATGTTTCTGTTCACTAAAAGTGTCATTTTTACTCTCCGAGTTCTAGTCTCAGTTCTGCTACCGGTCGGCTAGGCGACACAATTGGCACAGGCACAATTGGCGGACAATAATTGGCCATTAAATCTGCTGTGTGGGAAAAGACCGGACTAAAAAAGGTCGGGTCTTCAACACTGTGTGAAGTCCGAGGCACCTGTACAGAAGTGGAGGAACGTGGAAATCAAGCCAGTTGAAGTACGGTCAGCTCCACTTACCATATAGAAGCACTTTGTAGTTCTACAATTACTGACTGTAGTCCATCTGTTTCTCTGCATGCTTTGTTAGCCATGCTTTGTTCATGCTGTTCTTCGATGGTCAGGACCCCCAAAGGACCACCACAGAGCAGGTATTATTCAGGTGGTGGATCATTCTCAGCACTGCAGTGAAACTGACCTGGTGGTGGTGTGTTAGTGTGTGTTGTGCAGGTATGAGTGGATCAGACCTCACTGTCACTGCTGGACTGAGAATAGTCCACCAACCAAAAATATCCAGCCAACAGCTCCCTGTGGGCAGCGTCCTGTGACCACTGATGAAGATCTAGAAGATGATCGACTCAAACAGCAGCAATAGATGAGCGATCGTCTCTGACTTTACATCTACAAGGTGGACCAGCTAGGTAGGAGTGTCTAATAGAGTGGACAGTGAGTGGACACAGTATTTAAAAACTCCAGCAGCGCTGCTTTGTCTGATCCACTCATACCAGCACAACACACACTAACACACCAACACCATGTCAGTGTCACTGCAGTGCTGAGAATGATCCACCACCTAAATAATACCTGCTCTGTGGTGGTCCTGACCATTGAAGAACAGCATGAAAGGGGGCTAACAAAGCATGCAGAGAAACAGATGGACTACAGTCAGTAATTGTAGAACTACAAAGTGCTTCTATATGGTAAGTGGAGCTGATAAAATGGACAGTGAGTGTAGAAACAAGGAGGTGGTTTTAATGTTATGGCTGATCGGTGTGTGTGTGTGTATATATATATATATATATATACACGTCTTTAGACTTGTGGTAGGACACCAGCGCTCCAGGAACCAGGAGGCTATGCCATATATATAAAGGTTGGGAGGAACCCACACAGACACGGGGAGAACATACAAACTCCACACAGAAAGCCTGGGAATCGAACCCAGGACCAACCCCCAGGAATTTTTTGGTCTATTTTCTCATCAACCCTAGAGCTCCCAGTCCTCACAGCACACGTTAGTACAAATGACAAATAGACTTGAAACTTGAACTTGAACCTTTAATCTGGTCTGAATCACGTTGGCGCTCGGGGAGGAATAAATCCGTCTTTTCTGCTCCACGTCTGTGGAAGAGCGACGCCAGCGTGGGTCGGATAATCCGATCCGAGGACTCAGAGCGAGTAGTGAGGACACGTGATTATGTGCCGGGCGTAACCCGACGTCTCCAGACGCTCCGAGGCATCGTCTGGGTTTGTGATCGTGTACGGAGTTCCCCACAATGTCTGTGTGTTCACATCAAGTATGCTATTAATGCTATTAAAACAGAGTGACCTGTATGTGAGCCTCTTAGAAGGCTTCTCATTCCATTTTTAAGTATGTCTGTGGGAATTTGTGCCCGTTCAGCCACTGATGTTGGTCGAGAAAGCCTCAATTGACATTCCGGTTCATTCCAGAGCTCTGGAGTAGAGCTGAGGTCAGGGAGTTTCTTTGAATAGAGCTTTTCTTCATGCTGGAAGAGGAAGGGTCCTTCCATAAACTGTTGCTGCCATATACATATACAGTATAGGTGTACACTCACTCACTCACTCACTTTCTTAACCGCTTATCCAATCAGGGTCGTGGGGGGGTGCTGGAGCCTGTCCCAGCTTTTCAATGGGCGCAAGGCACACGGTAACACCCTGGACGGGGCGCCAGTCCATCGCAGGGCACACACACACACACATTCACCTATAGGGCAATTTAGTGTCTCCAATTAACCTGACTGCATGTTTTTGGACTGTGGGAGAAAACCCATACAGACACGGGGAGAACATGCAAACTCCACACAGAAAGGACCCGGACCGCCCCGCCCAGGGTTTAAACCCTAGCTGTGAGGCAACAGTGCTACCCACCGAACCACCGTGCCACCCTACAGGTGTACAGTACATTCATTCATTTATTCATTGTCTTAATCGCTTATCCAATTAGGGGGTGGTGCTGGAGCCTATGCCAGCGTTTCAATGGGCGCAAGGCACACAGTAACACCCTGGACGGGGCGCCAGTCCATCACAGGGCAGACACACACACACATACACACACCCATTCACCTATAGGGCAATTCAGTGTCTCCAATTAACCTGACTGCATGTTTTTGTACTGTGGGAGGAAACCGGAGCTCCCGGAGGAAACCCACACACCCATGGGGAGAACATGCAAACTCCACACAAAAAGGATCCGGACCGCCCCGCCTGGGGATCGAACCCAGGACCTTCTTGCTGTGAGGCGACAGTGCTACCCACCAAGTACAATAACATTCTTTTTGAGAAGCTGTGGTCAGAGCGCGGGGTCAGCTATTGTACGCCGCCCCTGGAACAGAGAGGGTTAAGGGCCTCGCTCAAGGGCCCAACAGTGGCTGCATGGCAGAGCTGGGATTCAAACTCTCAACCTTTCGATTGCTAGTCCAAAGCTTGATCTTACATCCCGCCGGCTCCCACCCCCCCGGTGCAGCATGGATTTTCAGAGCGCTCTGATTATCTCCATATGGTTCTGGATGCTTTTCCCTTTTTTTCCTTTCCTTTTTAATAGCCCATTTTGTTCAGCGCACCGTCTCGCTGTGCATCGGGAAACGGCGGCATAAGTAAATTAGCTATGAATAAGTGCTAGCGGGAGCCCTCCATTAATCCGAGACGCCCCGCTGGCCGCTAGCTCCCAGCCCGTCCGCCGATCCCTCAACGGCGAATTAGATCGGAGGACGGGAGACGGAAAAGACGTTCGCCGGCCGCCAATTATTCACCCGGCAACGTGTCTTTGATTACAGATCGCGCGCGGCCGACCTGCCCTCGCAATTAGCCGCGGTTTTTTTACCGTATGGGAAAGGTGCAGGATTTACAGCGCCGCTGATTGATGCCCCGCTGGCTGGCGTCGCTGTGATTTCAGGCCAGTCGGGCTGTTACGGCGCTCGGCCTCCTTCGATTATGAGTACGATTTAAGCCGACGCACTGGCACAGCGGGCAAAGCGGGCAGAGCGGGCACAGGTCTCCGTGTCTCAGGGCCACTCCCGCCTCCCAAAAACATGCAGAAGGTAGATTTGCCTCCAGGTGCAAGGAGTGAAATGACACAGCAGCACGGCAGGTCGTGTAGGTGCAGTGCAGTTCCAGGGGCACGGGGTCGATCCCTACTTCCCATTACCGATGATGACCGTTCTGAGAAGGCTTCTCGCAAGACTTGGAAGTGTGTCTGTAGGAATTTGTGCCCATTCGGTAGTACGAAAGAGCATTTGTGGGCTGTCAAAGCCTCAGTTGATGTTCCAGTTAATTCCAAAGCTGTTCGGTTGAGCTTTGGAGCACTGGAGTTTCTCTTCATGTCTTTATAGGACAAGTCCTTCCCTAAACTGTTGCTGCAAAGTTGAAAGCATATAATTTCCTTTATATAACTGATTTATTACAGCTGTTAGGATTCCTTATGGCTGAAACACATAAAGTCAATAATCAGAAGGGGCGTCCCAGTATAGTGTGTGTGTGTACCCAGTGCACCCAGTGTAACACTCTTTGATGTCAGTGCACACGTCCGTAGGTCTCATACCAGACTCGGCACAGTTTTTACGCCAGATGCCCTTCGTGACACAACCCTCCGAAAAACACTTGGACTTAATGTACTTGGACTAAGAGGGGTGTCCACATACCTTTGGCTATGCTGTGTCTTTTAAGAAGGTCCTGAAATGTCTTTAGAGATCATATACAGCGTGAACGGTCGGCGTTCGGCCTGTTGAACAAGCCGTGACTTACTGTCTGCGCTGTAAGCCGCTAGAAAACATCTGATGGAGAGAAATGACCTGTGTGAAGACGAGGCCGTTCGTCTTCCTCGCGCTGAGAAGCTCAGGGAATTAGCCGTCAGCTCGCGAGGTTCTCGCCCGCGCAAACAAAGCGGCTCCGGCTCGTTACCAGTCCGCACGTTTATTAACGGAAGGTCCGGTGAGTGCCGGGCGTTGGCCGTGAGTCGTCTCCGGCCTGTAATTACGATCGAAAGACGTTGACGGGACGTGAAGCCGCGCCACACAACCAAGACCGTGAATGTTGTGAGCGTCACTCTGACCCGAGCCCGCCGCTACCCGCAATCAGGACGAGCTGACGGCCGGCGGTGAGACGTGAGCTGTGAAAATAAACGCCCGAACGGCAGGTTGTTCATCCTGCTGTTTAAACAGCTCCGCTTCTCCAAAAAGGGATCGGGTCCAAAAGTCCAGTCCCGCTCCCTAAATCTGTCCTCCTGCCCCTTCTGCCCCCCTCCTGCACCCCTCCTGCACCCATCAGCGCCCCATCAGCTGAGAAAACACCATTTTGCCGTGTTGTACTTCTCGAACGCGGTGACATCATGCTTGTTTACGTCGGCCAAAAGCTTTAGGATGGATGGACGAGCGCAGGACTCACTAATAACTGTACCAAAAGTATATGGACTCAAGATCCTGAGCTTAACGGACATTCCATTCCTAAACTGTTAATGTGCATTCATACAAAGCTGCTCCCTACACTTTATTTTGCGGCCTTAACAGTCTCTGCTCCTCTGTGTAGGTTTTTCATAAGACTGTGAGAATTTGTACCCATCGATTTAAAGAACTGCTGAACAACTACTCAACGTTCACTAAACTCAAAATCTTTAAAACACCACGCCCTTAATCGAGAAATTTGTACCCTTAAAATCTACGTGTGGGCGACTGCTGCTTTGTTCAGCGCTCTGCTTGAGCGGAATCTGCATTTGTCTGGAATAAGCGTCAGATCCAGTCTGAAAGCTCTATATTGCCAAAAGTATTCGCTCGTCTTCCTTCACACGCATATGAACTTGAGTGACTCCCATTCTTAATCCACATTCTTAATATGATGTCGGCCCAGCCTTTGCAGCTATAACAGCTTCAACTCTTCTGGGAAGGCTTTCCACAGGGTTTAGGAGTGTGTTTATGGGAATTTTTGACCATTCTTCCAGAAGCGCATTTGTGAGGTCAGACACTGATGTTGGATGAGAACGCCTGGCTCACAGTCTCCGCTCTATTTCATCCTATCAGGTTGAGGTCAGGACTCTGTGCAGGCCAGTCAAGTTCTTCCACACCAAACTCTCTCATCCACGTCTTTATGGACCTTGTGCTTTGTGCACTGGTGCGCAGTCATGTTGGAACAGGAAGGGGCCATCCCCAAACTGTTCCCACAAAGTCGGGAGCATGAAATTATCCAAAATCTCTTGCTACGCTGAAGCATTAAGAGTTCCTTTCACTGGAATTAAGGGGCCGAGCCCAACTCCTGAAAAACACCCCCACACCACAATCCCCCCTCCACCAAACTTTACACTCGGCACAATGCAGTCAGACAGGTACCGTTCTCCTGGCAACCGCCAAACCCAGACTTGTCCATCAGAAGTGTGATTCGTCACTCCAGAGAACACGTCTCAACTGCTCTAGAGTCCAGTGGCGTCGTGCTTTACACCACTGCATCCGACGCTTTGCATTATGCTTGGTGATGTGAGGCTTGGATGCAGCTGTCGGCCATGGAAACCCATTCCATGAAGCTCTCTACACACTGTTCTTGAGCAAATCTGAAGGCCACACGAAGTTTTGACTCTGCAGAAAGTTGGCGACCTCTGCGCACTATGCGCCTCAGTATGCGTAAAATGCGTATGCGTAAAATCTGTTATTTTACGTGGTACCACTTCGTGGCTGAGAGAGTTACAACTCTGACATCACACTTTTGGCCATACAATCATTTTCTGCTTGTTGCTTTGGTGGTGCCCTCATGGTTCTTCATACTTTTATATTCATAGATTTTATTTACTTAGAAAGTTTATTTAAATGGCAGTTATAGCCTAGTGGTTAAGGTACTGGAGTAGTAATCAAAAGGTCACTGGTTCAAGCCCCACCACTGCCAGGTTGCCACTGTTGGACCCTTGAGCAAGGCCCTTAACCCTCAATTGCTTAGACATTATAATGTCACAGTACTGTAAGTCGCTTTGAATAAAAAGTGTCTGCTAAATGCAGAAAGTGTAAAATGTAAAGTAAAATCATCTAAGGTGCAGCAGTGAACAATGGACGGTTCCTTTAATGTGTGTTAGCTACTGTAGATGTCGTCATGTAAAAATAAACAAGCTAAAGGTACAGAGTCGTCCCTCCTCCACAGCCTGTACAGGGTTAAACTTTACTGCTTCTGCTGCTGAGTTGAGTTGCTGAGTGTTCTGTAGACGTGACGTTTATTTACAGTGGCTGATTGAACGTGTTGAACCGAGTTTCTGGCTCTGAATCACCTGCTGCGACTCAGAGACCTTGAACCATCAACACATGAGGAGCTGCATGGAAACACCGGGCATGTAGAATCATTCAGACGTCTGAGTCACTGTACAATGTTCCTCCTGCGATGAAAAGCTTTTATTTTCTCACTCAGGGTTTTTACAAATTACCGCCAAACGTTTACATGTGAGTGACTGTATGGACAAAAGTATTGGGACGCCCATTCTAATTACTGAATTCATGTGTTTCAGCCACAATAATCGCTAACAGGTAAAATAAATCAATTAAGTGGCCGCTCAGGTGGCGCAGCGGTAAAAACACGCACTAAACACCAGAGCTAGGATCTCAAATACATCATATCGAATCTCAGGAAACCTGCCGGCTATTGGCCTGTTGTTCAGATATGGGCGGGACTAAGCCGGATGGGGTCTCTCTCTCTCTCTCATGACTGGTGCAATTACGACCTCTGCTGGCTGATTGATGGTGCCTGCACAGAGATGAGAAAAGAGTGCTGTCAGGGTGTCTCTCTCCGTACACAACGCTGAGCTGCACTGCACAATGCTGCAATATTGGAAGCATATCATTTCCTTTATATAATGAATAACACGTGAAATGAATCATTAGAAGTGGCGTCCCGATACTTTTGTACCGATTTGAAATTAATTATATTTGACACGACGATCGTTTTGGTTCAGCAGCACGTACGGCGCGTCCAGATACCCGAGTCCGCGCCGCCGCCGCCGAACGCTTCGCTCCGAGTGATGGATTCCTCACTGTCGCTCCCGGCCGCTGCGTTCCGTTCCCAGTTCCTCTCCCATGAAATGAGGAATTAATAGAAATAGTTGTGATTTGGTTTATGGTCCTCAGGGACGTGGTTTCCAATAAGAATGTGAAGCGTAGGAAAGATCCATCTGCTACGACTCAGCCTTCATCCCATAACGAGAAAAGCAGATCCACACGGGCCGGCAGCCAGCGCGCACTCATATATTCCTCTTACTTACACACACACACTCACACACACACACACACACACACACACTCACACACATTATAAGCTGGATTTGCTCACGTATGAGTATCCAGAGACGGTGTTGAACACGTCTCTCCCACCGTTACAGAAATGCAACACCGCGCCCCACCCTTCCCGTCCCGCACAAACACCACGCTGTAGCCAAACGCCTGCATATAAAATTCATTAAATCAAACAAATCAGACGTTTCCAACCCTGTGGAAAAAGACGTTTTCTGTTCCAGCATCCTCCTGAACAACTCTGGGATGAATTAGAACATCTGCTGAACACCAAGCCAGGCCTTCTCATCCAGTATCAATGTCTGACCTCACATTTACATTTTCGGCATTTAGCGGACGCTTATATCCAAAGCGACTTACAGTATTGTGACAGTTTACAGTCTAAGCAATAGATTGTTAAGGGCCTTGCTCAAGGGCCCAACAGTGGCAACCGAGCAGTGGTGGGGCTTGAACCAGTGACCTATAGATTACTAGTCCAGTACCTTATCCACTAGGCTACAACTGTCCCACAGTCTCACAAATAAATGGATTCTGAATGGATTAAACGAGCACAAGTTCCGATAGACACACTTTAATATCCTGTAGAAAGCCTGTCCAGAAGTGTGTGTGTGTGTTTGTGTGTAGAAAAGTGTGTGTGTGTGTGTGTGTGTGTGTAGAGAAGTGTGTGTGTGCTTGTTGGGGTAGGGCAACACAATTAATACTAATGATTGTAGTATATACACCGATCAGCCATGACATTAAAAACACCTCCTTGTTTCTACACTCACTGTCCATTTTATCAGCTCCACTAGAAGCACTTTGTAGTTCTACAATTACTGACTGTAGTCCTTCTGTTTCTCTGCATGCTTTGTTAGCCCCCTTTCATGCTGTTCTTCATTGGTCAGGACCCCCACAGGACCACTACAGAGCAGGTATTATTTAGGTGGTGGATCATTCTCAGCACTGCAGTGACACTGACATGGTGGTGGTGTGTTAGTGTGTGTTGTACTGGTGTGAGTGGATCAGACACAGCAGCGCCGCGGGAGTTTTTAAACACCTCACTGTCACTGCTGGACTGAGAATTGTCCACCAACCAAAAACATCCAGCCGAAGATGACCGACTCAAACAGCAGCAATAGATGAGCGATCGTCTCTGACTTTACATCTACAAGGTGGACCGACTAGGTAGGAGTGTCTAATAGAGTGGACAGTGAGTGGACACGGTATTTAAAAACTCCAGCAGCGCTGCTGTGTCTGATCCACTCATACCAGCACAACACACACTAACACACCACCACCATGTCAGTGTCACTGCAGTGCTGAGAATGATCCACCACCTAAATAATGTTTATTAAAGAGTGTCTGCTCCATAGGGTGCACCTGACTATAGAAAATGACCCAATATTAGTTGGCCAGTCAGTGAAAAATGATGTCTAGTTGCTCTGGTTACTATTGCTTTTTTGAGATGTACCCCACTCCCCCCACTCCCCCTACTCCCCCTCAACCCCAGCTTGATGTCCGTAAATAAAACTCTCTCACCTCGCTTAGACTTTCACGGCTCTGGATTCATTGTGACCCAGACCATGTTCAAGTAGTTATTAGAAAGATGACTGGATAAAAGAATAAATGAATTTCTTTCTTTCTGTGGGCACTCACACACACACACACAGATGCTCAGTGTCCTAGATCAAAAAGCTGCTCACTCAGGGCAGAAAAGCTCCAGCTGCCCCTCAGGCTGCCACCCCTCAGGCTGCTGCCCCTCAGGCTGCCGCCCCGTGTTCTAAAGAGGTCGAGGCAGTGACTGTGGGGCGTTTAATGCTCCTCGTTCTGCTAACTCAGACCATTTGGCTCCAGCTCCACACAGCACCTTTCACCTGAAGCGCAGGAACACCCAGGTGATTCAACACTCAGCCGCCTTTCAACCTCAAGGTTAAAATCAATCCAACCTCCAGTAAAACACCCAGTATATCCAGTAAACCACCCAGTATATCCAGTAAACCACCCAGTATATCCAGTAAACCACTCATCCACACATCATTCATTCATTTTTGCCAGGTTCTTTTCTTTTCCTGCTTCTAGTGTTGTGTTGTAATAAAGTATTTGGATTTCTTCGAATGATTGAACATGTATGTTTTTGTACAATATACACCAATCAGTCATAACATTAAAACCACCTCCTTGTTTCTACACTCACTGTCCATTTCATCAGCTCCACTTACCATATAGAAGCACTTTGTAGTTCTACAATTACTGACTGTAGTCTATCTGTTTCTCTGCATGCTTTGTTACCCCCCTTTCACCCTGTTCTTCAATGGTCAGGACCCCCACAGGACCACCACAGAGCAGGAATTATTTGGGTGGTGGATCATTCTCAGCACTGCAGTGACACTGACATGGTGGTGGTGTGTTAGTGTGTGTTGTGCTGGTATGAGTGGATCAGACACAGCAGTGCTGCTGGAGTTTTTAAATACCGTGTCCACTCACTGTCCACTCTATTAGACACTCCTACCTAGTCGGTCCACCTTGTAGATGTAAAGTCAGAGACGATCACTCATCTATCGCTGCTGTTTGAGTCGGTCATCTTCTAGACCTTCATCAGTGGTCACAGGACGCTGCCCACAGGGTGCTGTTGGCTGGATGTTTTTGGATGGTGGACTATTCTCAGTCCAGCAGTGACAGTGAGGTGTTTAAAAACTCCAGCAGCGCTGCTGTGTCTGATCCACTCATACCAGCATAACACACACGAACACACCACCACCATGTCAGTGTCACTGCAGTGCTGAGAATCATCCACCACCTAAATAATACCTGCTCTGTGGTGGTCCTGTGGGGGTCCTGACTATTGAAGAACAGCATGAAAGGGGGGTAACAAAGCATGCAGAGAAACAGATGGACTACAGTCAGTAATTGTAGAACTCCAAAGTGCTTCTATATGGTAAGTGGAGCTGATAAAATGGACAGTGAGTGTAGATACAAGGAGGTGGTTTTATTGTTATGGCTGATTTGTATATCAGTAAAAGTAGATTTTAAGGACATAAAATAAGGCCGTTTTAATTCTAGAATTAATGACTGTGTGTTCATTCCAAACAGATGCAGGAAAATTATTTGATTCTGAAGTTAAGGGGGCCTCATATGGGAATGTCGTTTTCCTGCCAGGACTCCAGTCTAAGCTCGATCCGTCACGAAACCTGACCATGAACACCCCACATTTGAATCAGTATACGTTCTAACAGCCTGGACTCGAGTGTTTACGTTTCGGTGTACTTTGCCTTTGGGGAAGTTGTCCGTCTCTCACATTGTGCTGCGAGCGCTTTGAGAGCACAGGAGTAAATTTTGTCGGTGCCGCGGTGTAACAGCATGTCTGACAGCGCGCCCAGAGCGGGCACACCGGTGTACCCAGTAAAAGCAATCAGCTGCTCGTGAAGGTGCATGGGAGTGGGTGATTGTTAGCTGAGTGGATGGAGATTTTATGCAGGAGGAATATGCAGTGACTCAGTCAGGGCAAGAAAGTTCATGGCAGTTTCTTTCACTGCTGTGTCTTTAACTTTTCTTACACTGGTCAAATGTTTATGGACACCCGACCATGAGCTAGTTGGGATGGATATTCTGTTTTAAAATCATGAATATATCAAACCCATACCTCAACTTTTGAGCCCTAACAACCTTTACTCTTCTGGGAGGGCTTAAGACATTTTTGGAGTGTGTCTGTGGGACTTTGTGCCCATTCAGTAAAAAAAAAAAACCCCAGACAGACAGACAGACAGACAGACAGACGGATAGATAGATGGACAGACAGACACATGATAGATAGATAGATAGATAGATAGATAGACAGACAGACAGACAGACAGACAGACAGACAGACAGACCGACAGACCGACAGATAGATAAACAGACGGACAGACATATAGATAGATAGATAGATAGATAGATAGATAGATAGATAGATAGATAGATAGATAGACAGACAGACAGACAGACAGACAGACAGACAGACAGACAGACAGACAGATAGATAGATAGATAGATAGATAGATAGATAGATAGACAGACCGACAGACCGACAGATAGATAAACAGACGGACAGACATATAGATAGATAGATAGATAGATAGATAGATAGATAGATAGATAGATAGATAGATAGATAGATAGATAGATAGATAGATAGATAGACAGACAGGTAAAAAGACAGACAGCTAGAAATACAGATAGAAAGACAGACAGCTAGAAAAATTACAGACAGACAGATAGATAGAGAGACAGACAGCTAGAAATACAGATAGACAGACAGACAGACAGACAAATATATATATATATATATATATATATAAAGACAGACAGACAGATAGATAGAGTGACTTCTATGTGATCTTTTCAGCTCCAACAACTTTTCTCACAAGACTTTGAAGTATATCTGTGGGAATTTGTGCTTCCTCAGTCAATGTCGGTTACAAAAGCCTCATTTGAGGTTCCGGTTCATTCCAGAGCTCATGTCTTTATATTCACAGTCATGCTGGAACAGGAAAGGACCTTACCTAAACTGTTGCTGCCAAGTTGAAAGCATATCATTTCCTTTATTTTTAGGAGTTTTTACACCTGTGAGTAATTGTTGTGACTGAAACACGTGATTTTAGTAACTAGTTCACTTAGTGTACGTTCATTAATTGGTTTGTAGTGAATTTTCTGTTAGTGATTGTTCTCTTTTTATCTTCTGGTTGAATTATTCATGCCTCGGCTGCACGACGACTGTAACGGTAAAAGCTTTTCTGGCTGTGTTGTGGATGTCGAGCGCTGATTAGACGGAATTATTTTCTTATTAAATTAAATTTGCATTCATTTACTAACGGAACTTCCTGTAGGAACTGATGAAATACAAATGTACATGTTAGGTTAAAAGTTTATGTATAATTATGTTTTATTATGAGGAACATGTATGTCATGACTGTTCTGCTACTGTCCTGTTTTGTGCCTATATGATGAAGGGATTAGGGTATTGGGGTATTGAGCTATTTTTAAGGTATTTACCTCCCTAATACGCTCATCTATTGCTGCTGTTTGAGTTGGTCATCTTCTAGACCTTCATCAGTGGTCACAGGACGCTGCCCACAGGGCGCTGTTGGCTGGATGTTTTTGGTTGGTGGACTATTCTCAGTCCAGCAGTGACAGTGAGGTGTTTAAAAACTCCATCAACGCTGCTGTGTCTGATCCACTCATACCAGCACAACACACACTAACACACCACCACCATGTCAGCGTCACTGCAGTGCTGAGATTGATCCACCACCTAAATAATACCTGCTCTGTGGTAGTCCTGTGGGGGTCCTGACCATTGTATGTAGAGAAACAGATGGACTACAGTCAGTAATTGTAGAACTACAAAGTGCTTCTATATGGTAAGTGGAGCTGATAAAATGGACAGTGAGTGTAGAAACAAGGAGGTGGTTTTAATGTTATAGCTGATCTGTGTGTATATGACAAATAAGGGCATTTGGTTCTGTTTTCAGGGTCATTCGGCCCCTCAAAGTCCAGAACCACCCTTGGTCATTAGCACAGAGGTTCACAAACATTTTCTCCTACCTGTATCTCTGTATATACAGGAGGCGGATCGAGGCCGTGCTGTGTGTAGCGTAATGATTGTGTACCTCAGCGTAACGATCATGTACGACGAGCCGCGTGCACTGAAAGCACTTCCTCTAATGATGGACCATCAGTGCAGATGTTTCAATCGAGCTTTATTTAAGCCGAGAGTCGGGCCAGGAGCCGCGCCCGCTCCTCGCACATGATTAAATGTGCATCGTAACTTGGACCGAGTCGTCGCCGGAGCTCAGTTGAGACACCTGTAATGACCCTACAGCTTTGAAGATGCAATTCAGAAAAGACGAGTGAGCTGTCCACTACTCTTCCTGTCAAGTGATGCTCATTAGGCGACGGTGCCAGAGCGGTAAAACTCAAAAAGACGTCTGTGTATTGAATTACCTGAACAAAATGTGATTTCATACTAACCTATATAGAAAAAACATGGAACAGAAGGTCAAGTGCAAATGAAAACAAAAGACTGTTATTTATTATTTGCATTTGCAATAAAGGTATATAAGGAAGCCTTTCCTCCCTCAGGCACAGCCAGTTGTGTCTTTAGAGACGCCAACCAAGCAGGCAGGTCTACGCTCTGTTAAAATATTCTGGCTTGGTGGGTAGCACCTATGTGGAGTTTGCATGTTCTCCCCGTGTCTGCATGGGTTTCCTCCAGGAGCTCCAGTTTTCTCTCACAGTACAAAGACGTGCAAGTGAGGTGAATTGAAGATACAAAGTTGTCCATGGGTGTGTTTGATATTAAAAACTTGAACTGATACTCAGGTGGCGCAGCGGGATATTCCGCTAGCACACCAGCGCCAAGATTCTGAACATCTCGGTTTGCCACCGGTCGGCTGGGCGCCATCTAGCGAGCATAATTGGCAGTGAGTGCAGCAGACACGGTTCTGCTAGGGCGGGATGAACGGACTATGTTGGTGGGGTCTTCAAACGCTGTGTAAGGACCCTGATTGGCAGATAGAGAGGCGCAGAAGCATGGATGACAAAGGGTTCCACTAAGTCTGTCTGGAATCCAGGGTTTGAATCTTTATCAGTGCTATCAACCAGTCGGGTGTCTACTATCCCAGCTTTTCAATGGGGCAAAGGCACACAGTAACACCCTGGACGGGGTGCCAGTCCATCGCAGGGCAGACACACACACACACATACACACACCCATTCACCTATAGGGCAATTTAGTTTCTGACTGCATGTTTTTGGACTGTGGGAGGAAACCGGAGCTCCCGGAGGAAATCCACACAGACATGGGGAGAACATGCAAACTCTGCACAGAAAGCACCTGGACCGCTTCACCTGGGGATCGAACCCAGGACCTTGGGACCTTCTTGCTGTGAGACGACAGTGCTACCCACCGAGCTACCGCGATGGATCATGGGTAAACAGTGATGATCTTTTCTGTCATGAATGTAACTAAAGTGTGTAAAACATGACGTTAAAATCCTAATAAATAAATAAACAATTACAGGGAGGGGTGTACATCTTCTGTACAGTACTGTGACAGTACACTGTCTACCTGGCAGTGGTGGGGCTTGAACCAGCAAACTTTGGATTACTAGTTTCTTCTCATTGTTGTTAGACTGAATGTATTTTACTAGAAGAGAAACAGGGCTGCATGAACAGCGACGCAGAGCGGCTCGTGTTTGTCAGAGTTTACGTACAGAGATCAGCGGGTCTGTGTTAACAGGGTGAACCTATTTGCACTGACATTATGGACGACGGTGAACAGAAGGGCTCTGAAGACGGGGCCGCAGCGCCTGGCATTCGTCATCCGCAAACAATGCCAGCGTAAATGAGAGCGAACGTGAACGGGAATTAGAGATTTACAAAAAACAAAAGACAGAACAAACAGGATCGTATAGGGGAGGAAAAAGGTTTTTCTTTGAAGAAAAGCCGCTTTCATCTGCCGCTGTGGAGATGAGGATTGTATAAACAATACCACGAATTCCAGAAACCACAGAAGTACGTTTCCTCTCTCTCTCCGTCTCTCTCCGCCTCTCCGTCTCTCTGTGTCTCTGTATTTCGCTCTTTCTGTTCCTTTTCTTCTTACTCGGGTCTGGACGGCATGATTAAAGCAATGATTAAACCCTGAATTGCGCCTATTTGCATCTGAATCCATGTCGTTACGTTATCTTCAGCCGGTTGACCCAAATGTGGGACAAAAACAAACAAACCAAAAGCTTTAAGGACACTAAAGCACGACAAAATCAGCTCGGCCTGCTCACATCAACCGGAGATTGGTCACTAATTCAGGTCTTAAAACTCACTCATAAAGAGCAGAAATACATGATACATTATGCTTCCTCTCTACTGGTGCTGACCAGCGCTCCGATTGAGGAGAGTGAGACTGACACACGCCCCCTCCGACAAGTGTGCAGTAGTCGACAGCATCTTTTCACCTGCACGAGGCGGGTTCATATGCGGATTAGCTTTGTGCACAGAGAGCCACTCCCTGATCAACGCATTATTCCCTGACTCTGTGCAGACGCCATCAATCAGCCAGCAGAGGTTGTAATTCTCTCAGTTATGAGGTCCTCATCCGGCTTTTTCCACCCAGCCGGGTGGCAGAGCTGAGATTCGATATGATGTATTTGAAATCTCAGCTCTGGTGTGCTAGCGTGTTTTACCGCTGCATCACCTGAGCGGCTTGCACAGTGTTTTTAACAACAGAACCATTTCTCAAAGCAGCTTTACAGAGATCCTGATCTAAACCCCCTTAACGAGGCCCCTAAACCCTAAACAGAGAGTCTTTCATGGACTTCAGGATTTCAGGCTAAATTAACACACAAGCTCAGGCATAATATGGATTTAAGGGTGGGATCTGCTACAGAAAAAGGATGCCACACTGCCTCTTGGGTAATTCGCTCTCTTAGGGCGGTTCCATCATGAGTTCCTAAATGCTGATACATCAGGGTGGGTTCCCAAAAAGCTAAAGAATGCAGGCATCACACGCCAACAGAGAGAAAACAGCCAACAGTCTGAAACAAAAAAAAAACAGGTTTTTACATCCGGTCCAGAAGAAGAACGCAGGGTAGTCCTGTTGGTGGTGGTAGAACCTGGGTAGGAACCAACCACCAACAACCATCTTTTAACCAAGGGGTTTTCAAGTGACCCACATACAATCTGGTCCCACTGTGGTTTCCAAGCTGTAACATAAAGCCTCCACAAAGGGGGCGTTTGTGTACAAGTTTATTTAATTATTATTATGATCCACCACCTAAATAATACCTGCTCTGTGGTGGTCCTGTGAGAGTCCAGACCATTGAAGAACAGGGTGAAAGCAGGTTAAAAAAGTATGTAGAGAAATAGATAGACTACAGTCAGTAATTGTAAAACTACAAAGTGCTTCTATATGGTAAGTGGAGCTGATAAAATGGACAGTGAGTGTAGAAACAAGGAGGTGGTTTTAATGTTATAGCTGATCAGTGTACATACTGATGCTGTAGAGGTCTCTTATATTTGAAACTCATGTATCATACGCTTGGAGTTATAGGGTTAATACTATTTGTTTTGGAACTGGAGGTCCAACCTGCGCACAGTCAGGAGTCTAAATACTTTTGACCTTACAGCGTATAGAACAGCGAGCCGAGGATATTTCAGCAGCCGTGTTTAAGTTTGTTTGGTTATTATTCAATACGGGAGAAAGAGAAATCTCATTAAAATCATAGCAATCCTATTTTAAAGTTTAATGGTCCTGGTTGGGCCATTGAAGGAAGGAATTGAATAAATAAAAGAAAGAGCCGACGTTGAGAGAGTTATTGAGATGGCGGCTGGTGTCGCGTATATATTTCGCAGCGCTACAGTATGTGATATCTGTGTGAGAGAGGATGAAAAGCGAGAGCTGCCCTTATATTGTGCGCTGATTAATTTCAGTCGTTCCCGATACATCACACACTTTCTCTCTCCTCACACGCCCAGGTCTTCAGTCTTAATAAAAAATAAACTTCAGGTTCAAATGTAGATGTTCTTACTCCATTCATAAGTTCTACAGCAATTCTTTTTTATTTCAGTTCACCTGTAACCACCGATTTATCCTGAACAGGGTCGCACCGATAAAAATTCGAACCCTGGATCCCAGCTCTCGTATGGTAGTGCAATTTATTGCTGTGCCACCTGAGCACTGGGATTGTTTTGCTTTGTTAATCATCCACACAACACATAGACTCTATTGAAGTCCCCTGACTCGTCGACAGCACCGATAAAGATTCAATCCCAGACAGATGCCGATAAAGATTTGAACCCTGGATCCCAGACAGATGCCCGACTGGTCGACAGCACCGATAAAGATTTGAACCTTGGATCCCAGACAGACGCCCGACTGGTCGACAGCACCGATAAAGATTTGAAACCTGGATCCCAGACAGACGCCCGACTGGTCGACAGCACCGATAAAGATTTGAACCCTGGATCCCAGACAGACGCCCGACTGGTCGACAGCACCGATAAAGATTTGAACCCTGGATCCCAGACAGATGCCCGACTGGTCGACAGCACCGATAAAGATTTGAACCCTGGATCCCAGACAGACGCTCGACTGGTCGACAGCACCGATAAAGATTTGAACCCTGGATCCCAGACAGACGCCCGACTGGTCGACAGCACCGATAAAGATTTGAACCCTGGATCCCAGACAGACGCCCGACTGGTCGACAGCACCGATAAAGATTTGAACCCTGGATCCCAGACAGACGCCCGACTGGTCGACAGCACCGATAAAGATTTGAACCCTGGATCCCAGACAGAAGCCCGACTGGTCGACAGCACCGATAAAGATTTGAACCCTGGATCCCAGACAGACGCCCGACTGGTCGACAGCACCGATAAAGATTTGAACCCTGGATCCCAGACAGACGCCCGACTGGTCGACAGCACCGATAAAGATTTGAACCCTGGATCCCAGACAGACGCCCGACTGGTCGACAGCACCGATAAAGATTTGAACCCTGGATCCCAGACAGACGCCCGACTGGTCGACAGCACCGATAAAGATTTGAACCCTGGATCCCAGACAGACGCCCGACTGGTCGACAGCACCGATAAAGATTTGAACCCTGGATCCCAGACAGACGCCCGACTGGTCGACAGCACCGATAAAGATTTGAACCCTGGATCCCAGACAGACGCCCGACTGGTCGACAGCACCGATAAAGATTTGAACCCTGGATCCCAGACAGACGCCCGACTGGTCGACAGCACCGATAAAGATTTGAACCCTGGATCCCAGACAGACGCCCGACTGGTCGACAGCACCGATAAAGATTTGAACCCTGGATCCCAGACAGACGCCCGACTGGTCGACAGCACCGATAAAGATTTGAACCCTGGATCCCAGACAGACGCCCGACTGGTCGACAGCACCGATAAAGATTTGAACCCTGGATCCCAGACAGACGCCCGACTGGTCGACAGCACCGATAAAGATTTGAACCCTGGATCCCAGACAGACGCCCGACTGGTCGACAGCACCGATAAAGATTTGAACCCTGGATCCCAGACAGACGCCCGACTGGTCGACAGCACCGATAAAGATTTGAACCCTGGATCCCAGACAGACGCCCGACTGGTCGACAGCACCGATAAAGATTTGAACCCTGGATCCCAGACAGACGCCCGACTGGTCGACAGCACCGATAAAGATTTGAACCCTGGATCCCAGACAGATGCCCGACTGGTCGACAGCACCGATAAAGATTTGAACCCTGGATCCCAGACAGATGCCCGACTGGTCGACAGCACCGATAAAGATTTGAACCCTGGATCCCAGACAGACGACCGACTGGTCGACAGCACCGATAAAGATGTGAACCCTGGATCCCAGACAGACGCCCGACTGGTCGACAGCACCGATAAAGATTTGAACCCTGGATCCCAGACAGACGCCCGACTGGTCGACAGCACCGATAAAGATTTGAACCCTGGATCCCAGACAGACGCCCGACTGGTCGACAGCACCGATAAAGATTTGAACCCTGGATCCCAGACAGACGCCCGACTGGTCGACAGCACCGATAAAGATTTGAACCCTGGATCCCAGACAGACGCCCGACTGGTCGACAGCACCGATAAAGATTTGAACCCTGGATCCCAGACAGACGCCCGACTGGTCGACAGCACCGATAAAGATTTGAACCCTGGATCCCAGACAGAAGCCTGACTGGTCGACAGCACCGATAAAGATTTGAACTCTGGATTCCAGACAGTTGCCCGATTGGTCGACAGCACTGATAAAGATTTGAACTCTGGATTCCAGACAGTTGCCCGATTGGTCGACAGCACTGATAAAGATTCAAGCCCTGGATCCCAGACAGACGACCCCAGATTCAATCCCAAGCCAGGTGGCGCAGCGGTAAAGAACGCTAGCTCACCAGAGTTGGGTTTCTAGATGCATCATATTGAATCTCAGCTCTTTCCGACTGGGTTGGGCGGCAGTATGAACAACGTTTGGCTGTTGTTCAGGGTTAGGGGTAGAGTCGGAGCATAGGTCCTCATAACTGGTACAACTGTGGCCCCTGCTGGTTGACTGACGGCGCCTGCACAGGGCTGAGGAATAACATTGACGGGGGTGTGACCCTCCGTGCGCAGTGTCTCTCGGTGTATGAACTCGGCTTGTGCAGGTGAAAAATGCAGGCTGTACTGATTGCGTGCCGGAGGGGGCGCAAGTCAGTTGAGTGGCGTCCTCTGTCAGCGGCAAAAGGGTCGAATCAGTATAGAGGACACAATCAGGGTAATTGGACACGATTCGAATGGGAATAAAAGTTGGGGGGAAAATAGTGGGAAAAAAATAGATAATAAAAAAAAAAAAAAATTCAATCCTGGACAAATGCCCAACTGGTCGACAGCACTAATAAAGATTTGAACCCTGGATCCCAGACAGACGCTTGACTGGTCGACAGCACCGATAAAGATTCGAACCCTGGATCCGTTTGAAAACGGATTGTTTTGCTTTGTTAATCACACAACGCATGAACATCTCAGGAAGGAAGATGATCACCACTGAGTGAGTGTACGAGACAGCCAGAACAGAACAGGAGCTACTGAACTGTATTAAGTCCCAGAAGTTACGTTACTCTGGGCGTGTGATGAGGCGCCCACATGACAACATTAAAAGCAGCGTTACTGTATGACAGGACTTGTGGAAGACGAGGACCAAGAATAGGCGACACGAGACTGTGACCCATCTGTGCAGCCAACCATCACAAAGTGACTGTCAGCTGCTTTTATAAGAACTCATCCAGCATTTGGAACAGCTCCGGCTGAACTCGGGCCCGACACGGCCTGTCCATACGGTCCACTGTTTTCTGGTCGGGTTGAGACAAATCATTTTAGGACTCTTTTCTCCATATTCCAAAGCCGGTTTTGAGGGGTTGTGGGTATATCTAAGGTCACTGCACAATGCACCAGCATGCTTGACATTAGGTACAGTGTTGTTGGGTTTAAATGCTGTAAGCTTCACATTTACATTTGCAGCATTTTATGCAAACAGACCTACAATTATGACTGAATTCTATTCAAGAAACTAGGGTTAAGGGCCTTGCTCAGGGGCCCAACAGTGGCACCTTGGTGGTGGCGGGGCTTGACCCGACAACCTTCTGATTACTAGTCCGGTACCCTTACTTCTGAGCTACCACAGCCCAGTTTAAGACGCCAATTTTTTATTTTTTATTTGGAGGCTCTTAAGCCACACCCTGCTACAAGATGATTCTAAGCATACAATGACAGCTTTGGCTTGTCTTTAAACCTTGGCGAGGAGACAACTGTTCCATGTACACAGTTAGTATGTGTGATGGTCTGTACAGATAAGTTTGGGACCTGAAGTTGCTTAAAAAATCACATTTCTGTCCCAATAATCCCATTATTTACACTATATGGACAAAAGTATTGGGACACCCCTTCTAATTAGTGAATTTAAACGTGTCCAACTTTGCAGCAACAGTTTAGGGAAGGTCCTTTCCTGCTCCAGCATGACTGTGTCCCCGAGCACAAAGAAAAGCTCAGTTTAAAGAAACCCCAGGCTTTACATGGCTTACGGTACTGGACCCACCACAACCTTGATCAGAAAAAAAACGGCTAGTGCAAATTAATTTAGGACTGTAGCTGCAAAATTCTTTCAGTCAGTTTGAACACCACTTTATCCTGGTCAGGGTTGCAGTGAGTCTGATTCACTGAGTCCATCACAAGGCAGACAAACACTGGTAAACTGGGGACAGTGGTAGCCTAGTGGGTCGAGCTGTGGGTTACTAACCAGAAGGTTGTTGGTTTGAATCCCAGCTTTGCCATGCAGCCACTAACAGGTCCTTAAGCAAGGACCTTAACCCTCTCAGTTCCAGGGACGATGTACAATGGGTGACCCTGCACTCTGACCCCAGGGAGAACATGCAAACTCCAAGATCCCAGGAGCTGTGGGTTACCAACCAGAAGGTTGTTGGTTTGAATCCCAGCTTTGCCATGCAGCCACTAACAGGTCCTCGAGCAAGGCCCTTAACTCTCTCAGTTCCAGGGATGATGTACAATGTGTGACCCTGCACTCTGACCCCAGGGTGAACATGCAAAATCCACACAGAAAGGACCATGAATCGAACCCAGGCCCTTCTCACCACCCACTGCGCCCCTGTGCCACCCAGCTGCGAAATGATCAAAGGGAAGTAAAAGAGACCGAGCACTGCGGTCTCATCGTTTACTGCTGAGTTTTATCTGTTTCACAAGAGCTGAGAAGAACGGCATGCTGGGATTGAAATCAGCTGAGCGAGAGAGCGGAGGTGTGAACACAAATCCCACTTTAATGACTGCTCATTATCGCACTTCTGATCAATCTGTCGTTTTCTACGGAAGGAGCGACGAGCCGCAGATCGACGTTCCCCTCCAGGACGCGCAGAGCCCCAGCGTCTTCCCACCGTCCATCAGAGCGGTCAGTGCGCTGCCCCTCTCCACCCGGAACCCGAATGATCGACCGCTGCAATCTGGAAGGAGTGCCGCCGCAGCCGTCGGTCTTTGATCTTCACGCGTGGTGCGTTCGGCTGTGTTTTCTTTTTCCTCCCCTCATTATTTCATGTCCATCCTCAAACGACATCAAACAACATTCAGATCACAGAGATGCAAAAACTCTCAGCTCGCGCACTCGTGTTAGCACTCGCGTTAGCACTCGCGCGCTCCCCGGCTTATTTATTCAACTAAATAAATAAATAAAAGAAATTAAAAGCTTTTAATTTTTAGTGTAATCAGGACTTCTGAGCAGAAACGTCACAAATAAATAGAAACACTGCACAGCCAAAAGTATTTGGACGCCTGAACATGAGCTTACTCCAATCACACCAGGTTTTAATAACAAATGCTATTAATAAAGCCTGACCTCTGTGTGATCTTTATAGCTAGAACAACAGCCACTCCTCTGAGAAGATTTTGCAAGACTTTAAAGTATGTCTGTGGGAATTTGTGCCCATTAAACCAAGCTGAAATAATAAAGAGCCTTCCCTAAACTGTTGCTGCAAAGAAGCAAATCTGATCATCACCTGCTGGTGGGATTTACATTTTAGACACTTTATCCTTACCGACATACACCGATCAGCCATAACATTAAAATCACCTTCTTGTTTCTACACTCACTGTCCATTTTATCAGCTCCACTTACCATATAGAAGCACTTTGTAGTTCTACAATGACTGACTGTAGTCCATCTGTTTCTCTACATACAATGGTCAGGACCACCACAAAGCAGGTATATTGTAGGTGGTGGATCATTCTCAGCACTGCAGTGACACTGACATGGTGGTGGTGTGTTAGTGTGTGTTGTGCTGGTATGAGTGGATCAGACACAGCAGCGCTGCTGGAGTTTTTAAATACCGTGTCCACTCACTGTCCACCCTATTAGACACTCCTACCTAGTCGGTCCACCTTGTAGATGTAAAGTCAGAGACGATCGCTCATCTATTGCTGCTGTTTGAGTCGGTCATCTTCTAGACCGTCATCAGTGGTCACAGGACGCTGCCCATGGGGCGCTGTTGGCTGGATATTTTTGGTTGGTGGACGATTCTCAGTCCAGCAGTGACAGTGAGGTGTTTAAAAATTCCAGCAGCGCTGCTGTGTCTGAAACATCCTGGACAGGTAACCAGTCCATCACACACACACACACACACACACACACACACACAAACTGTCTCTCTCTGTCTCACACACTCACACACACACACACACACATAAACTGTATCTCTATCTCACACACACAACTCTCTGTCTTACACAAACACACACACACAATCTCTCTCTTACACACACACACACATAAACAGTCTCTCTCTTTCTGTCACACACACACACACACACAAACACACACACATAAACTGTCTCTTTCTCTCTCACACACACACACACACACACAACTCTCTCTCTCTGTCTTACACACACACTCTCTCTCTCTCCCTCTCTCTCTCTCTCTCTCTCTCTCTCTCTCTCTCTCTCTTTCTCTCTCTCTCACACACACACACACACACACACACACAATCTGGGCATGTAGTTAACCTGACTGCATGTCTTTGGACTGTGGGAGGAAACCGGAGCCCCCGAAGAAAACCAACACAGACACAGAAAGGACCCTGGCTGCCCGGCCAGGGAATCAAACCCAAGCCCTTCTTGATGTGAGGTCATAGCATTACTCACTGCAAGCAAACAAGCAAACTAAGAAAAACAAAGGTGTGGCACCTTCTGATGTCCAGATTACTAGAATATTATTCCTAAATACTTTCTAGGCTCCAGTCGTAACAAAAGCAGGTGTGTAAAAGGCCTGTAGGAAGTAATTAGGTGCAGGTAACGCGTACACAGCGGCGTGTGTAGCGGCGTGTGTAGCGGTGTGTGTGAGCGTCAGAGACGACGTTTCACCATGTTATAAAGAAATAATGAAAAGAGTTAAACCTGTAACCTGCCTTCTGAATAACGCCCAAGGCAGCGGTGTAAATAGTCGCTACGCTTCCTCTCAACTATTTATAACAGGGCTACGCAGAGTTATAGCCTGCGGGGGGGAACACACACACTCACACACACACACACACACACACACACACACAGAGCTACATATCCAGCTCTAATTAAAGTGTCTACAGTCAAAGTCAAAAGTTTGCACAAACACAGAAGATGCATGTGCATGTGTGTCACGGTAAACTCTGGAGTTTAATGACTGCTGAGATCCATCCTGGTGTATGAGGTAATGGAAAACATGCTACCACATATGCTACACAGCCAAAAGTATGTGGACACCTGACCATGAGCTTGCTGTTTGTGATCTTTTCAGCTAGAACAACAGCTGTGAAATGCATCTGTCCACATAGTTTTGTCCGTGTAGTTTAAATTTACATTTACATTTTCGGCATTTAGCAGACGCTCTTATCCAGAGCGACTTACAGAAGTGCTTCCATAGTGAACATTACATTACTCTAGTTTAAGGAGACAACAGTCCAAGAACACAAATCTGCTAAAACCTGTTAGAACCAAAGTGTTTTTGCAAGAAGTGAATTAGTATTAGTGAATGTAAGTAAGTACATGTCAGCTTAAGTGCTTAGTAAAAAGGTGATGAAGGTTTTTAATCGTTTTTTAAAGACAGCGAGAGACTCAGATGTTCGGACAGACAGAGGAAGTTCGTTCCACCACTTGGGCGCTAGAACAGAGAAGATCCTTGATGCTCGTCTTCCTTTAGTCCTGGGTGGAGGATCAAGTCAAGCGAGACTAGTGGCTTGGAGGTTGCGTGGTACAGAGCGGGGTTTGATTAGACCGCGAAGGTAGCTTGGGGCTGGTCCATCTTTGGCTTTGTAGGCGAGCATCAGTGTTTTAAACTGAATGTGTGCAGCTACAGCAAGCCAGTGAAGAGAACGCAGCAGTGGGGTGATGGTGTGGCAGCAGTGGGGTGATGATGTGGCAGCAGTGGGGTGATGATGTGGCAGCAGTGAGGTGATGATGTGGCAGCAGTGGGGTGATGTGGCAGTGTTTAGGTTGGTTAAAAACCAGGCGAGCAGCTGGATTTTGAATGAGCTGTAAGGGTTTAATAGTGGACATAGGAGCACCTGCCAGGAGGGAGTTGCAGTCGTCCAACTATGAGATTAGAAGTGACTGGACCAGAGTCTGAGTAGCTTCCATGGAGAGAAATGTCCGAATCTTCCTGATGTTGTACAGGAGGAACCGACACGATCTCGTCATGTTGGCTACGTGAGGAGAGAAGGTCAGCTGGTTATCCAGGACGACATCAAGGGTGTGTTCGAAAAGCTAGTGTGCTGTCTACATAGGCAGCATTTTACGTCATCCTGTGCGCGCTCCCGAGAATGAGGCTGTTTGAAATCCTAGATGCCCTAATATCGTCACTACTGAGGATACTTGAAATACTTAATATTTCAGTGTTATTTTGACTTAAGAACGAGTGAGCATCCGACGCTGCCTTAGTGATCAAGGCAATCCCAGAATTCATTGCGGGTCGGGTGCTCTTCTCTCACAGAAAAATAAACATGGCCGACGGTGCGGACAAACGAATGGAGTTATTTTCAAACGTAAATAAAATATTACTGATTTTTAACTTGTATAAACTTGCACCGAGTGTTTTTATTTGCAAGTTCGGGCTTGTCAGGAAATGTAACCGGCAATCGGTACATGAAGGGAGGTGTTATATTGACATGTTAGCGTGCTGTGCTACCTCAATCCATTGGTTTTAATGGCAAGATGCTAAATGCTAAACGCGAAACTCGATGGAATCGCTGTCTAAGTAGTGTGTTCGAATAATTTGCCTAATAAGTCACTGACTTATAAGAATCCTCTCTACTGAGGCAGCTGCCTATGTAGACAGTAAGACAGCGAGGCAGCTCACTAGGATTTCGAACACACCCCAAGTCTTCTCACATTGTCGGATGGTCGGATTTGGGAGTCATCAAGAGAGATGACTAGGTCCTGGGTTGGAGATTGATCTCCAGAAATGCGTAACAGCTCTGTCTTGCTGGGATTGAGTTTTAGATGATGAGCTGACATCTATTGTGAGATATCTCGCAGACGTGTTGAGATGACACTCTTGGGCAAAAAGGGCCAAAGCCAAAATTCCTTTTAATGGTCCTAACAACAAATCTAACAAAGCTTTGGTCATAAAAGCAGCGAGATTGAACTGTGGAGAAAAAAAACTGGACGTGAATTCACTGGAATTTCACTCCATGTACCGAATATCGACTCATGTAAAGAATATCTCCTGGCTTGTTTTTCTGTCCCATTTTTTTTGGACAGGGAGTGAACTGTACTTTAGGAGCAGCCGTACGAGGGGTGGAATGGAAATATGTAGGACGTAAAACACACAATAAATACGATGAACGGTCCGTCTCGCACGGTTTCTGGAGGACGTTATTGATGATGAAGTGTGTAATAAACCAGCGTCTGTGCGCCGTTAAACGCTCGGATGATCCAGCCTGACGTTGTGCAAGTCCGGATCCAGAAGAGACGGATTAGGAAAATTCTAGGTGTTTAGCAGGGACATCAAGGAGCTCTGATGAATTAAACCTGATATTATACAAAAATATGTAAACAGCAACGTGATCCCAACGACTATACTGCACCTACTGTACAAAAGTATTAAGACGCCCCTTCTAATGATTTAATTCATGTGTTTCAGCAACAACAATTGCTAACAGATGGAATAAATCAATTATATTAAGGAAATAATATGCATCCAACTTTGCCGAAACAGTTTAGGGAAGGTCCTAATCTCGGTTTAAAGAAACTCCAGCGTCCTGCACAGAGCCCTGACCTCAGTACAGCTCAGGAATGAACCGGAACATCAACTGAGGCTTCCTTGACCAACATCAGAATGGGCACAAATTCCCACAGACATACTTCTTCACAGCCTTGTGAGAAGCTTCTCAGAAGAGAAACGGTCACATAGAGGTCAGTCTGTTTTAATACAACTTGTTTTTTAAACTGGACGTCCAGCAAGCTTACGGTCAGGCGTCCGAATACTTTTGGCTGTATAGTATACTCAACTAAGGCATGACCCAGACATGTCATATTTGACTGAATAGGCACAAATTCTCACAGACATACTTGTGAGAAGCCTTCTCTGAAGGACGTCCAGCAAGCTCACGGTCAGGCGTCCAAATACTTTTGGCTTTATAGTGAACTCCACTGAGGCTTTTTTGACCCAGCCATGCAAAGGCTGTCATAATTTGAATGAAAGGGGCACAAATTCCCACAGACATACTTCAGAGTCCTGTGAGAAGCTTCTCAGAGGAGAAACGGTCACATAGAGGTCACTCTGTTTTAATACCACATGTTTTTAAAACTGGACGTCCAGCAAGCTTACGGCCAGGCGTCTGAATACTTTTGGCTTTATAGTATACTCAACTGAGGCTTTCTTGAGCCAGCCATGTCATATTTAACTGAATAGGCACAAATTCCCACAGACATACTTGTGAGAAGCCTTCTCTGAAGGACATCCAGCAATACTTCAGAGTCTTGTGAGAAGCCTTCTCAGAAGAGGAACGGTCACATAGAGGTCACTCTGTTTTAATACCACTTGTTTTTCAAACTGGACGTCCAGCAAGCTCCTGGTCAGGCGTCTGAATACTTTTGGCCATATAGTGAACTCAGCTGAGGCTTTCTTGAGCCAGCCATACACATGATGTCATCTTTTGACTTAATGGGCACAAATTCCCACAGACATACTTGTGAGAAGCTTCTCAGAAGGACATCCAGCAAGCTCACGGTCAGGCGTCCGAATACTTTTGGCAATATAGTGTACTCAACTGAGGCTTTCTCAACTAACATCAGTCCCCAGCCATACAAATGTTGTCATCTTTTGACTGAATGAGCACAAATTCCCACAGACATACTTCAAATTCTTGTGAGAAGCCTCCTCAGAAGAAAAACGGTCACATAGAGGTCAGTCTGTTTTAATACCGTTTGTTTTTTAAACGGGACGTCCAGCAAGCTCTCGGTCATGCGTCCGAATACTTTTGGCTGTATAGTATACTCAACTGAGGCATGACCCAGCCATGTCATATTTGACTGAATAGGCACAAATTCCCACAGACATACTTGTAAGAAGCCTTCTCAGAAGGACGGCCAGCAAGCTCACGGTCAGGCGTCCGAATACTTTTGGCCATATAGTGTACGTCAATGTAGATTTTCCACTTTTACTCGACAGGTTCCTTGTCAGAATGAAGATGGAGCTGCCACACCGTCATGAATCCGTTGTTTTCTGCTTTTGACGTCTTTTTAATTAAACTGCTTCATTGTGACAGACTGGACATAAACAAACGTACACCGTAAACACAGAAGAAGACACACGGTCATCACAGTGACCATCACACCACTGCTACAATACAATCAACTGCATTCGGACACATTTTGGATTGTAACAACATGCATTTACACACACTGATCAGCCATAACATTAAAACCACCTCCTTGTTTCTACACTCACTGTCCATTTTATCAGCTCCACTTACCATATAGAAGCACTTTGTAGTTCTACAATTACTGACTGTGGTCCATCTGTTCTCTAAATACAATGGTCAGGACCCCAACAGGACCACCACAAAGCAGGTATTATTTAGGTGGTGGATCATTCTCAGCACTGCAGTGACACTGACATGGTGGTGGTGTGTTAGTGTGTGTTGTGCTGGTATGAGTGGATCAGACACAGCAGCGCTGCTGGAGTTTTTAAATACCGTGTCCACTCACTGTCCACTCTATTAGACACTCCTACCTAGTCGGTCCACCTTGTAGATGTAAAGTCAGAGACGATCAAAGACTCATCTATTGCTGCTGTTTGAGTCGGTCATCTTCTAGACCTTCATCAGCGGTCACAGGACGCTGCCCACGGGGCGCTGTTGGCTGGATATTTTTGGTTGGTGGACGATTCTCAGTCCAGCAGTGACAGTGAGGTGTTTAAAAACTCCAGCAGCGCTGCTGTGTCTGATCCACTCATACCAGCACAACACACACTAACACACCACCACCATGCTGAGAATGATCCACCACCTAAATAATACCTGCTCTGTGGTGGTCCTGTGGGGGTCCTGACCATTGAAGAACAGGGTGAAAGGGGGCTAACAAAGCATGCAGAGAAACAGATGGACCACAGTCAGTAATTGTAGAACTACAAAGTGCTTCTATATGGTAAGTGGAGCTGATAAAATGGACAGTGAGTGTAGAAACAAGGAGGTGGTTTTAATGTTATGGCTGATCGGTGTATATAAAGGACAGAGTGGCATTGCTATAGTGTACTGTTATTCATTTGGGGGAGAACATGCAAACTTTACACAGAAAGCAGCCGGACCGCTTCTCCTGGGAATCAAACCCAGGACCTTCTTGCTGTGAGGCAACAGTGCTACCCACCAAGCCACCGTGCCTCACAGTGTACTGTCATGTAACCCACTGGCTGTATGAAAGTGTCTGTAAATCTCATCACACTTTAATTCAGTCCTAAATACGAGAAGAAAACAAATAAAATTTAAATAGAATTTGGATATTCCTGATGTCTAAGATACTAACATGTGGCGGCATGATGGCTCAAGGGGTGCGACGTAAAAAGAGAAAGAGAGACGAGTCACGTAGAGCAGCTTTTTGACCGAGTCTGTCGTACTGAAACAATGTTGAAAGGAAGATCAAAGACTTTTGAATGTTACATGAAAAGCAGAGCAGTGCTGTGATGAGTAACTTCAAAGACTGACATGCAGTAATGAATTCCTAATCATTTACCTCCGTCTGCTAATGTACATGTGATGAAATGCGTAATGCAGCCCACGCTTTTTAACCTATAGAAATATTCACAGCTTAAACCTTTGTTTTTTAATTAATAAAAGATATAAAGAGCTTTTAAATTGCATTTACAATCAAAGCAAACACTCAAAGCAAACTCCCAAAACCAGGTCACCCTTTAAAAAGTAACTGACTAGCGCTCGGATGGCAGCGGTAAAGCACACTAGCCTGGGCTGGGTACCTATAGGAACAATGATTGGCTTGTCTGAGGGTGGGAGGGCTGAAGGGATTCCTCATGACTGCTGCAGTTACGATTTCTGCTGGCTGATAGTGGGGAGCAGTTATATGGATAGACAGACAGACAGACAGACAGATAGATAGATAGATAGATAGACAGACAGACACAGACAGACAAAGAGATAGACAGACAGACAAATAGACCGAGAACAGGTACAGGTGAAAAGAAGTGGTTGGTACTGTGAACATGTCAGAAAGATCTAGATAGATAGATAGATAGATAGATAGATAGATAGATAGATAGATAGATAGATAGATAGATAGATAGATAGATAGATAGATAGATAGATAGATAGATAGATAGATAGATAGATAGATAGATAGATAGATAGATAGACAGACACACAGATATATATATATATATATATATATATATATATATATATAGATAGACATACATACAGACAGACAGACAGATAGATAGATAGATAGATAGACAAACGGATAGATAGACAGACAGGCAGATAGACAGAAAGACAGACAGATAGACAAACATAGATATATGGATAGACAGACAGACAGACAGAGACAGACAGACAGACAGACATATAGATAGATAGATAGATAGATAGATAGACAGACACACAGACAAACGGATAGATAGACAGACAGGCAGATAGACAGAAAGACAGACAGGCAGATTGATAGACAATAGATAGACAGACAGACAGATAGACAAACATAGATATATGGATAGACAGACAGACAGATAGATAGACAGACACAGACAGACAAACATAGACAGACAGACAAATAGACCGAGAACAGGTACAGGTGAAAAGAAGTGGTTGACTACTCCACCACTAAAGAAGGTGAGTGTTAGGTACGATCCTTCTTAGTCAGGGTAGGAGTCTGCAGCAGTAGAGGAGATACAGCTGGGGAATTGGAAATGACTAGATTGGAAGACAAAAATAACAACGACATAAAGGATTAATTGTTCAGCAAGCCTATGGTCACGTGTCCATATGTGATGTAATAAACTCTAGACCTGATAACATGTTCAGGTTTTGGACTTTAAGTGGGTAACAAAGACCAGCAAATGAATCCCCGTGTGTTGAGGCTTCATCATGTTCCTCTGCCGTCCTTGACGACACCCGCTGCTGTCTGAACTGTTGTAATCAGAAATTACATTAAATATTAACACCATCATCATGCAACATGAATGAACGCAGGACCTCGTCAGCAGGCTGCATCTCGCTCCTGATTCAGTCCCTCGTGTGTGTGAAGGGTGAGAATTAAACCAACAGAACAGGACAGGCTGCTACTTAACAGCAACGACTTTAAAATTCATGAATTATAATGCTGTAAACACGCAGTGATGATTCATAAAACAGTTTATTGGGTTTATTTTACAGTGATGGTATTTAGCAGACGCTCTTATCAAAAGCGACTTACCATCGTACTTGGATTTATGCCTACAATGCAAGCGTATGAGAATTAAGGGCCTCGCACAAGAGCCAAGTCAGGTCAAGTCAGATTTATTTGTGTAGCACTTTTTACAGTAGACATCGTCTCAAAGGAACTTTACAGAATCCAGGACTGACAGACCAAAAAACCCCTATTGAGCAAGCCGAGGGCGACTGTGGCAAGACAAATTCTCTTAAAATTACAGGAGGAAACCTTGAGAGGAACCAGACTCAGCAGGGACCCCCATCCTCCTTGGGTGGCCTGGAGAATAAGTTGAATAAATAGGATTTATACAAATCATACATATGCAAAATTAAAGTGAACTAAAATCATAACTTGCAAATAATAATATTAATAATAATGTAAACAATTGGAGTTCTTCAAAGAAGAGCCCAACAGTGGCTTGAACCAGCAACCTTCAGATTGCAGGGGTCTGATTGTGGACCTATAAAGACCAGTCAGAAGAGAGTTGCAGTAATCCAGCCTCAAAATAACAAGACTGGATAAGAATCTGGTCGAATCTTTCTGACGTTGTAGAGGAAGAACCAACATCATCTTGTCAGGTTAGAAACTGTAGTAAAGAGGTAAGATTTTAATGCTTAGTATAGTCCAGAGGTGGAAAGTAACGAGTTACATTTACTCGCGTTACTGTAATTGAGTAGTTTTTTTGTGTACTTGTACTTTTTAAAGTAGATTTTACAGCCTGTAATTTTACTTTTACTTAACCCTCCTATTACCTTCAAATTTACTAACACCTTTTATGCTTGGGGTCAATTTGACCCCAGCAATTTAAATCTCCAGAAAATGATTATAATTAAAATTGCTACCCAAATTTATGTCACATACTTTTTGTTTGTTTATTGACCACCTAAATAGCCTTTTAAAAAATAAAAGGCTTATACATCCAGAATACCTGTTGGAGAAATATGCAGATCACCATCAAATCTCATTGATCGACCTAAAATTGGAAGTAGAGATCTTTTTGTTGTTTTAATGGATTTATATGAGAGACATATTTTTGTTATCTATAACATTTGGAATGAAAAACTATTTCTTTTATATGGAATAGTAGCCTGTTTGGGGTCAATTTGACACACACAATTTCAAAAATTTAGAAGGATTTTATTTGTAAAACATGTAACTTTCCTCCTTTAAAGAGTTGTACATAAAAAATTATCTGAGAGTGGTTCCCTGTGCCTTTTATACGGTATTATTATTATTATTATATTTTAAATAAACACTTCTTTACAGAAAACAATGGTTGAACAAAAAACAGTAATAAGGCATTGAAAACAAATATCATACATCCACAATCAACCAAATATTTACAAATAACTTCCTTTCCAGACGATATAAAATAAGTCCAGTAGCAAGTTGGTCAAAGAAGTCTTTGAAAAGTCCAAAGCACAGATGCCTTACCGGATATCCCTTCAACAGTCAGAGTTATTCAGGCTAGTGCTGTTCTTATTCATACCCTTGTTAAAGTTGAATGTCCTTTTTCATAATCCAGCAGTTCTCAAGGGGTAGTATTCACAATTAAACTCCTTTTCTATAGAAGTAGGAATATCCAACATTAGCATATAGCATTAGCAGTATAATACACAAAGGAAATTAGCATTTAGCCTTAACCTTCCATAATGTTTCCAGAAATAGCAACTATACCAAGAATAATTATAATCTAAATATAAATTGCAATACTCACATCTAGGCATGAAACAGCAATGTTTCCTAGGAAAGGAGTCTTTTAACTCTGCATAAAGATCCCATAACCACAGCAGCACACTGAGTAGCAAACAACTTTTGCTTTTCCTATGGTGTTAGCCACCATGACTGTTACAAACAGATCATCATTATGGGCATGTATTGTCTGAAAAGACAGATTCCACAAGATGCAACTAGACATTCATCCACAGTCACGTTGGGGCCTTGATTGTAAAGAAAGGGTAATCGCTAAACCCACTTGTCCCATACATCCCATATTGCTGCAAGTTTGTCACGCTCTCGTCGGCCATGTCTTGTTTCTCTGTCATCAAAGCGTATGACACGGGAGAAAACATGGACTGTGTTTAGAGACATGGTGGCTGGAAATATTGCCCTTCCAGTGTCAGCAGCCCAAAGACTTGATGTTGCCTCGCCTTTTGACTTGTGCACTCCCTCCAAAATAAGCCACCCAATGTAGGCTTGCAAGTGGGTCACATCCAAGTCTTTCCAACTGTCCCCATACACTCACCTCCCCTCTAACTTTGTCATCTCAAGTATATCCTTTTCAATTGATGGTGTCATGAAGAGCTCAAATGCTGATTTTATGTCTTGGACGTGACTGACATCATATCTGGTGGGGTCTGGAAGCATTTTGTTGACATTAGCAGCACTAAGTCTGCCTTGTTATTCCAGTGTGGAGACAGACCATAATAACTTTTTTAGTTTTGGAAGGTAGTGTGTTTGCTGGTGGTTGAGATACAAAAGAAGGGTCAAGACTGAGGGTCTCATTCTTATCAGAGGAGGATGCCTAATAATCCGGGTCCTCCTCAACATCATCCTCTGTCTCTATTCGCAGAAACCATATTTTCCTGTCCCCACAGCATGGGAAATATGAAAAATCTTGTGAGGATGATGTTTCCCCCTCCCCCAGGTTGTGTGAACTATTAGTGGTTCTCGCACTACTACAGTTATGGTTATGTTAGGTTAGGGCCTTAAAGTTTTTTGAAGATTATAAAATTGCATGTCATAGTGACCTCAATATCTTCCTAAACAACCAAAACAAATGTGTGTAAAATGTTGATATTTTTTATATGTTTTATACAGCTAAAACAGCCTGGGGTCAAATTGACCCCAAAGAACACCGATGCGTACAACATGTGTACAGGACACTGAAAACATAACATCATGTTAATTTTATGTTTACCCAGTTGTCCCCATTAAATTAGGAAAAGTCATCAAATATGAAGCAAAAAAAATGATGTCAATCATTTATTTAAAGACGTTAAACACTGAATGGGGTCAAATTGACCCCAAAGGTAATAGGAGGGTATGTTTTGTATTAAGAATTGTAATTCACTACATTTTAAATAAGATCCGTTACTGAGTAAAAAAACGCACAAAAAAAAATCGCGTGAGAGAAACTGCTGCAGTGAATTCTGCGATGGGGAGTCGGATCTTTTGGCTCGGTTACTTTTAAAGAGCCGTATATATATAAAACGACTCCCAGAAGCGCAACTTGGTTCCTTTGTTTCATTTCAAAGGGCCGTTCAATAGAACCGAATTATTCTACGACACATCACTAGTGGTTATACAGTTTGAAAAAGTTTTATGGGACTAAAATGACACGACACATCCCTAAATGTTTTAAATGTTGTATCAACATGTTTTTTTCTATTATATTTTAATTAAAAACAACTATTGTGAGATTTATATCCAATTGTCCTGTTGCATTACACAGAAGATACACCCTCTCCTGCTAAAAAAAGTAACTAAGTAACGTTTACTCTGAGGACATTTTAAACGAGTTACTTTTTACTTTTTACTTGAGTAGATTTTTAGACTAGTAACTTTACTCGTACTTAAGTAAAAATTCATTAAAGTAATAGTACTTTATCAGCCTTGTTTACCCGGTTAAAAAACCCAAAACCACTGTTGAATGTGACATACCATGTAAACAGTCATGCTTCTGTGATAAATACACTTACATGGGCTCAATAGCACTTCAGAAAACCATTATTACTCAACACGGTCGACCTCTGCAGCAAGAAATGCAACATGAATATACAGTATATATATATACAGTATATATATATATATATACAGTGTATCACAAAAGTGAGTACACCCCTCACATTTCTGCAGATATTTAAGTATATCTTTTCATGGGACAACACTGACAAAATGACACTTTGACACAATGAAAAGTAGTCTGTGTGCAGCTTATATAACAGTGTAAATTTATTCTTCCCTCAAAATAACTCAATATACAGCCATTAATGTCTAAACCACCGGCAACAAAAGTGAGTACACCCCTAAGAGACTACACCCCTAAATGTCCAAATTGAGCACTGCTTGTCATTTTCCCTCCAAAATGTCATGTGACTCGTTAGTGTTACTAGGTCTCAGGTGTGCATAGGGAGCAGGTGTGTTCAATTTAGTAGTACAGCTCTCACACTCTCTCATACTGGTCACTGAAAGTTCCAACATGGCACCTCATGGCAAAGAACTCTCTGAGGATCTTAAAAGACGAATTGTTGCGCTACATGAAGATGGCCAAGGCTACAAGAAGATTGCCAACACCCTGAAACTGAGCTGCAGCACAGTGGCCAAGATCATCCAGCGTTTTAAAAGAGCAGGGTCCACTCAGAACAGACCTCGCGTTGGTCGTCCAAAGAAGCTGAGTGCACGTGCTCAGCGTCACATCCAACCGCTGTCTTTGAAAGATAGGCGCAGGAGTGCTGTCAGCATTGCTGCAGAGATTGAAAAGGTGGGGGGTCAGCCTGTCAGTGCTCAGACCATACGCCGCACACTACATCAAATTGGTCTGCATGGCTGTCACCCCAGAAGGAAGCCTCTTCTGAAGTCTCTACACAAGAAAGCCCGCAAACAGTTTGCTGAAGACATGTCAACAAAGGACATGGATTACTGGAACCATGTCCTATGGTCTGATGAGACCAAGATTAATTTGTTTGGTTCAGATGGTCTCAAGCATGTGTGGCGGCAATCAGGTGAGGAGTACAAAGATAAGTGTGTCATGCCTACAGTCAAGCATGGTGGTGGGAATGCCATGGTCTGGGGCTGCATGAGTGCAGCAGGTGTTGGGGAGTTACATTTCATTGAGGGACACATGAACTCCAATATGTACTGTGAAATACTGAAGCAAAGCATGATCCCCTCCCTCCGGAAACTGGGTCGCAGGGCAGTGTTCCAGCATGATAATGACCCCAAACACACCTCTAAGACGACCACTGCTTTATTGAAGAGGCTGAAGGTAAAGGTGATAGACTGGCCAAGCATGTCTCCAGACCTAAACCCAATAGAACATCTTTGGGGCATCCTCAAGCGGAAGGTGGAGGAGCGCAAAGTCTCGAATATCCGCCAGCTCCGTGATCTCGTCATGGAGGAGTGGAAAAGCATTCCAGTGGCAACCTGTGAAGCTCTGGTAAACTCCATGCCCAGGAGAGTTAAGGCAGTTCTGGGAAATAATGGTGGCCACACAAAATATTGACACTTCAGGAACTTCACTAAGGGGTGTACTCACTTTTGTTGCCGGTGGTTTAGACATTAATGGCTGTATATTGAGTTATTTTGAGGGAAGAATAAATTTACACTGTTATATAAGCTGCACACAGACTACTTTTCATTGTGTCAAAGTGTCATTTTGTCAGTGTTGTCCCATGAAAAGATATACTTAAATATCTGCAGAAATGTGAGGGGTGTACTCACTTTTGTGATACACTGTATATATATATATACTGTACACATAATTATAAATACAAACATGAAAATATCAAATAATTAGATGTAGATTCGACATGATGGTATAAGTGTCAGTGTTATGACAGTCCGATTTAATGTCATTTAGAATTAATGAATAATTAATATGCAGAATCGCCTCTGAGTTCTCTGGGCCTGAGCTGATCTCAGATGGCCCGAAAGACAGTTGAAACTGGTGGTCCATGATTCAGTTTGTTCTTGGGGACTTAAACTATTAGTACTAAAGATGAAAAGGAGTAAAATTCTATTCTTAGTCCCCAAATTATAAAAAAAAGTCTCAATAAACAGAGATGTGATGGAACACAGGGGCAAACACATCTCTGTCCCAACTTTTTTGGAGTGTAACAGGCATCAAATTCTAATGTTGATTAGTTTCTTTGCATAAATATTAAAGAGAATTGAACAAATCACAGATTCTTGTTTGCAATGTACGTAAAATGTCCCAATATTTTCAGAAATGGAGTTTCTATCATTAGGAGCCTAAATGAAAGCAGAATTCAGTAAATAAATCATGAACACAGAAATCCAGGTCACATTAAAGCGTTGACGAACCTTCTCCTGAGCATGAACGGTGTCTTTGATAGTGAGGTGGGACGTGTGAGCTGCTCTCGCCCCGCTCAGCCCTAAACCTTTCTACTCTATAAACCGTCTCAGCAGATTTCAGCTCCCCAGTGTGTTTCAGACTGTAAAAGAGATAAAACCACAGTGCTCTGTTCTTCACTGCCAGTGACAGAAATGGAACACATCCAGCCAGGCTTCCTTTTTATCTCCTTTCATCTTTTATTGACCTCGAACGTCCTTTTACCTTCCGTTTACTTTCCTGGACGTCACGCATCAACAAGGACAACATGTACCTACACTTATGGCATTTAGTGGACACTTTTAACCAAATCGACTTACAATTGTGACTGAATACAATGCGAGCAACTGAGGGTTAAGGGCCTTGCTCAGGGACCCAATGTGGCAGTGATGTGGCTTGAACCAGCAACCTGATGAATACTAAACCAGTACCTAAACTTCAGATCCAGCATATCAGACTTATCATGCATTTGAAATCCCTGGAAAGGTTACTATAGGTCATAACCAGCTTCCTCTCATATTATTATTACTAGTATTTTTGATATTTTTTTCTTCATGTTTATCAGTCATTACTGTTACTGAGACCAGAAGAAAGTAAAGAAGGATGTAGATTTGTGTTTGGCAGTCTCCTGACATCGGTAATACCATGTTTACTCTTTCTTTAATAAATGCTGAAGTACTTTAGTTCCCTCTTATCTGTGGATTTCCTTCCTGTGGTTTCAGTTACTTATGATAAACTAGTGGTGCTTAACATTCGGCTAAACAAAGAGAAGCCGTGAAGTGCTTCTGTTTAGATAAAACGAAATGATCAACTTCAAAATTCTCAATGATAAACTAGTGACGCTAAACATTCAGCTGAACCGAAGAGATTACACCTGCATTACACCTAGTTATCCTAAGAAACCGGACCAACCACAAGCCTTAACAGACAGAAATAGACAGACAGACAGACAGACAGATAGATAAACAGACAAACCAACAGATAGATAGATAGATAGATAGATAGATAGATAGATAGACAGACAGACAGACAGACAGACAGACAGACAGACAGACAAACCAACAGATAGATAGATAGATAGATAGATAGATAGATAGATAGATAGATAGATAGACAGACAGACAGACAGACAGACAGACAGATGATAGATAGATAGATAGATAGATAGATAGATAGATAGATAGATAGATAGACAGACAGACAGACAGACAGACAGACAGACAGACAGACACAAAAAGCTATATATTAAATAGAAAGACAGACATTTACGGCACTAAGCTGATGCTTTTATCCAAAGCAACTTACAGTTCTTTGACAGTATACAGTCTGAGCAATTGAGGGTTAAGGGCCTTGCTCAAGGGCCCAACAGCAGCAACCTGGCAGTGGTGGGGTTTTAACCAGTGACCTTCTGATTACTAGTCCAGTACCTTAACCACTAGGCTACAACTGCTCTACAGACAGACAGTTTACTGTACTTATCCTAAATATCACTGGAGATGACTTATTTCACCCAAAAACTGTGAAAAGTGTTTTGTAAAACCCAGCCTATATTATTTAGTAAGAGAGAGAACCACTCCCGAGTCTCACTGTTACACTTCATTCTGCTCCAGTCTGATCTGAACCATTCTGAACTCCAGTTACTTTCATTTTCTGTTCCTGGATCTGCTTCCTATTTCCTCCGTGTGTGCTTGATGGATCCAGGATGGAGGTCCGTGTCGAGTCTGGTTCCTCTTAAGCTTTTTCTCTGTAATGTTTGGGGATGTTTTGTTGGTCGCTGTAACCCCAGGCCGATCATTAAAGGTTTGGGTTTGAACCTGGATCCTGTACGGTTGCTGTGGGACCATGTGCGCTGTGAACGGCGCTGTGCAGATACGTTCTGATGTGAAGTTAATTACTGCACCGTTACACGCCGTTTGCTTCGTAGTTTCGTTACATACGCTGGTATTTAGTAGTTTGAAATGCTACAGGATGTGTTCTTAATGGGAAAAGGAGTTAATCATGTTAGCTCGGTCTTCATTTAAACTGGAGCATTTGGAGCTAAGCTAATCAAGAACATTTTTCTGATAGCATCCCTAAAATGTTTATAGTTTTTATTTGCTTGTAGATTACAGTAGGAACTAGGCATTCAGAGGGGCGCAGTAGGAACGTACGCTAGCCCTCTACCGTTGATCCGGGGTTTGAATCTCTGCTGTGCTATCGGCCACTCTGGGATCTGTACAGATCAGAATAATCTGAATAAATGGGGGAAAAACATGAACGTTACATGAAGAATAAATAAATAAAAAAACATATATAAATATAGACATACACCGATCAGCCATAACATTATGACCACCTCCGTGTTTCTACACTCACTGTCCATTTTATCAGCTCCACTTACCATATAGAAGCACTTTGTAGTTCTACAATTACTGACTGTAATCTGTTCTTTAATGGTCAGGACCACCACAGGACCACCACAGAGCAGGTATTATTTAGGTGGTGGATCATTCTCAGCACTGCAGTGACACTGACATGGTGGTGGTGTGTTAGTGTGTGTTGTGCTGGTATGAGTGGATCAGACACAGTAGCGCTGCTGGAGTTTTTAAACACCTCACTGTCACTGCTGGACTGAGAATAGTCCACCAACCAAAAATATCCAGCACCGTGGGCAGCGTCCTGTGACCACTGATGAAGGTCTAGAAGATGACAGCAGCAGCAATAGATGAGCGATCGTCTCTGACTTTACATCTACAAGGTGGACCAACTAGGTAGGAGTGTCTAATAGAGTGGACAGTGAGTGGACACGGTATTTAAAAACTCCAGCAGCGTTGCTGTGTCTGATCCACTCATACCAGCACAACACACACTAACACACCACCACCATGTCAGTGTCACTGCAGTGCTGAGAATGATCCAGCACCTAAATAATACCTGCTCTGTGGTGGTCCTGTGGGGGTTATTGAGCATGCATCAAGACATGTTATGTAGGGTTCAGTATTACTTAGGTAGCTCAGCATTTAAGCTACCTGCCATTGTCAGTTGCCACTCTGGGGCCCTTGAGCAAGGCCCTTAATCTTTAATTAAAAAAAGCATCTATGTAATAAAAGGCCACCTAAAACCACCTAAAAACTATGCCATGTTTGGTATGCAGATCAGATCTGCCGTGGTGACACGGTGTAAAAACTGTGCCAAATCAAACATGTGGATCAAACAGCAGATTTACACACCGGATCAGTCGAATCCCGGCTTAACAAAGCACCAAAGATCAATATTATTTTCAGAAGATAACAGGCAGACTGAGCTGTGGCATTTCAAAACATCTCTGTACAGGAGAAGCTCAAAACATCAACACTGTGCTGTTACAACAATACAAAGAAACACGTCCTTTAAAAGTGAATTTAATGCTACGTCTATTCTAAATCATTCACTTTTAGGACTCTGCTTGTTGTGGGTGAATCTCCTCCAGAAGCCACATGTGAATGTGACGCGTGGACACTAAACAAAGAGAAACAAAGATTTATTCAGGATTTTAAGAGCAAGTGCATCGGTGCTCAGGTGGCGCACCAGTAAAACACGCCAGCACACCAGAGCTGACATTTTAAACTCGTCGGTTCGGATCTCAGCTCTGCCACCCGGCTGGGCTGGACGGCTACATAAACAACGATTGGCTTGTTGTTCATACAGGTTGGGAAGTCGGACCAGGGACTCTTCATAACTGATGCAATTACGACCTCTGCTGGCTGGTTGATGGCGCCTGCACAGAGTCAAGGAATAATGTTGATCAGGGTGTGGCTCTCCGTACACAACGCTGATCTGCATATGAACTCGCCTTGTGCAGGTAAAAAAAAAATGGCTACTGCACGTGTTGGAGGGGGCTTGTGTCAGTCTCGCTCTCCTTAATCAGAAGTGGAGATCAGCATCAGTGGAGAGGGAGCATAATGCAATCGGGTAATTGGATACGACCAGATTGGGAGGAAAAATCTTCAAAAGGGAAAAAAAGGGGCAATTGCATCAAAAAACTGCTGAACATCTCATTGAGGAAGCTGACAACCACTAAGTGAGAGTACGAGACGGCCAGAACAAAATAAGAATGACTGAACCCTATTAAGTCCCGCAAGTTCAGTTACTTTGGCCGTGTGGTGAGGTTCCCACAGTTGAAGACGGTGTTATGACAGTGCAGCCAACCATCACAAAGCAATGACGGCAAAGTGACGTGACGTGAGTGTTGGAGTGGATTTTAGGAAAAACATGAACATGCCTGCACTCGAAATCAGGGTCTTTAAAAGCTATTTTTATTTAATAATGTACACTGATCAGCCATAACATTAAAACCACCTCCTTGTTTCTACACTCACTGTCCATTTTATCAGCTCCACTTACCATATAGAAGCACTTTGTAGTTCTACAATTACTGACTGTAGTCCATCTGTTTCTCTACATGCTTTGTTAGCTCCTTTCATGCTGTTCTTCAATGGTCAGGACCACCACAGGACCACCACAGAGCAGGTATTATTTAGGTGGTGGATGATTCTCAGCACTGCAGTGACACTGACATGGTGGTGGTGTGTTAGTGTGTGTTGTGCTGGTATGAGTGGATCAGACACAGCAGCGCTGCTGGAGTTTTTAAATACCGTGTCCACTCACTGTCCACTCTATTAGACACTCCTACCTAGATGGTCCACCTTGTAGATGTAAAGTCAGAGACGATCGCTCATCTATTGCTGCTGTTTGAGTTGGTCGTCTTCTAGACCTTCATCAGTGGTCACAGGGCGCTGCCCACGGGGCGCTGTTAGCTGGATATTTTTGGTTGGTGGACTATTCTCATTCCAGCAGTGACAGTGAGGTCTCAGTCCAGCAGCGCTGCTGTGTCTGATCCACTCATACCAGCACAACACACACTAACACACCACCACCATGTCAGTGTCACTGCAGTGCTGAGAATCATCCACCACCTAAATAATACCTGCTCTGTGGGGGTCCTGTGGGGTTCCTGACCATTGAAGAACAGCATGAAAGGGGTCTAACAAAGCATGCAGAGGAAGAGATGGACTACAGTCAGTAATTGTAGAATTACAAAGTGCTTCTATATGGTAAGTGGAGCTGATAAACTGGACAGTGAGTGTAGAAACAAGGAGGTGGTTTTAATGTTATGGCTGATCGGTGTATATCCCAGATCCACGATTATGATTTAAATACGTTGTGTGTATATTTACTAATCAAAAGTGGTGAATATTTTGTCTCTACTCACTAAATATCCAGTTACTGTAGAGTAACTTCAAGTACTTTATTATGCTATAAATGAAACGGAGCATTCGCTGAGGAAATGGCAGCCATGTTTACGATGCACGGTGTACAGGATTTCACTTCTCACAGTGTAGATTTATGGAGTCTGCAGTCAGGTTGTTAATGCCGCTGCTATAAAGCATTTATAGCTCACATTAATACCATCATAACCAGCACTGCATAATGACTTGTATCTTTAGCATCTAGCAGAAAGTCATGTACTCACCTCCGCAGTCACGTTCATCCTAAACACTCCTGTTACCATCATCACAACCTCAACCTCTGTATTCATGTATTAATTCACTGATTCTTTAGGCAAAAGGCAGCAAACACCACAGACAGGTTGCCAGTCCATTACAGGACAAAAACACACTTATGGCAATTTTAGTTGGGGAAAGTGGACAGAACTGCCCTGACCCAGCGGTCCTGCTTTTTCATCCATGATGATGGAGTCTCACAGAGGCAGCTCACTAGCACACCAGCGCCGAGATTGTGAACTTCTCGGAACTCCTGGGCGCCATCTAGAGGACATAATTGGCAGTGCCTGCAGCAGACACGGTTCTGCTACGGTGGGATGATCGGACTATGTGGGTGCGGTCTTTAAACGCTGTGTAAGGACCCTGATTTACAGATAGAGAGGCGCCTGTGCAGAGTGCATGGGTGGAAAGGGTTCCGCTAAGGACTGCGCGTGGATCGGAGGAGGCGTGAGCAGCAGTATACCCTCCTCGACTGCAATCAGGGACCCACCCAGCAGCGTAAGACAGAGTGACTACGCTAAATTGGATGAAAATGGGAGAAAATGCATAAATAAATAAAAAAAAAACACCATGACCTTGGTTTTGGCCACATCAAGCGGGTGGTAGTTCTTTCTACCCCATTCTAGAGGTGGTGTCCACCTGTGTTGGCCTTAAGATGGATTTATTGTGTTAAAAGCACTGGAGAGGGTCCCTGGTGGTGCTGCCTGCTTCGTCTACGTTTGCCCGGCCCTCTGCAGTGAGTAGATGACAGTATCATCGACAGCAAGAGCTCTAGTAATGAGTAAACCCTGGATTTAAGATGATCTAGAAGCCACCTGCCAAGGTCTTCATCATGTGGGATGGTAGTGCCAGTGGTCTACAGTCTTCAAGGGCTGTTAGACGCCCTTTTTTGGAGTGTACGTACGTCTCCTTTCTTCAACCTTAGAAGTGTTAAAGAAGGATCCTCCTCCAGACCACCCAAAGAGGATGGAGGTGCCTGCTGAGTCTGGTTCCTCTTAAGGTTTCTACCTGTATTTTGAGGGAGTTTTTCTCTGCCACTGTCGCCCTCAGCTTGCTCAGCAGGGTTTTTTGGTCTGTCGGTCCTGAATTCTGTAAACTTGCTTCAAGACGTCCATTGTAAAAAGCGTTGTATAAATAAATTAGAAATTTGAATCCTCTTCGTTACCGTGCCATGCGGCTCTCTGTGAGACTCCATCACTGGTGTGTGAAGAAGCAGGTCCGCTCGGTCAGGGCAGAGGCGGCTCGGCGGCACAGGGAGAAAAAAACAAGGCAATACATGATGTATTCGCACAATGCATCACTCACCACCAGCCATTTGCGATGCATGAAGCCGTGTACTTCGCCTCGCTAATGCTTTCAGCCGTTAATTTTCTCACCGGCGTGTAAAAACACATCTCATAAATTACAGGCACAGAAAAGGCCGGTATGAAAGCCGGTCGAATCAGCGGCGTCTTCATTATTTATTTTCAGAAGGTTACGGCCGGATCATTATTCCTCACGGCGCGTAAGTGAAAGCCGGAGCCGCGTGCCCAACGTTCTTTAGCGGACCGGATGGCTCCATTGTTTTATGAAATTGCCTCCGCTTCATTTATTCTGCGTCCGACGCTGTTTGGGAAGCATTAACATATTAATTAGCAGCTAATGAACTTAATTAGCACGCTGAGTAATTAAACCCCAGAACTGATGAGGCGAGATCCAGAACCTGATGAAATGTTCAGAAAGTCACTTCATTTTCTTTCTTCCTGCCCAACTCATGCAGAACTCATGTACACTACATGGCAAAAGTATGTAGACACGAACAATAGGAGCTTCAGCCGCCGTAAATAAGCTCTACTGTAGGGGAAGATTCGATTTTGCACTCTGTACGCCTTTCGGCTATTTATCGACTGCCTTTCACTAATTTATTGGGGTTTCTGCGAACAGGTGTAACATTTTTAATCAGATGAATGTAATCAGCCATGGCAGTTGGAGCCTAGTGGTTAAGGTACTAGACTAGTAATCGAAAGGTCACTGGTTCAAGCCCCACCACTGCCAGGTTGACACTGTTTAGCCCTTGAGCAAGGCGCTTAACCCTCAATTGCTTAGACGCTATACAGTCACAGTATTGTAAGTCGCTTTGCATAAAATCATCTACTAAATGCTGAAAATATACACAGACCAGGCATAACATTATGACCACTGACAAGGCACGCCGGCAGAGGCAGTGTGATGCTTTAGGCAATGTTCTGCTGGGAAACCTTGGGTCCTGCCATCCATGTGGATGTAACTTTGACACGTAGCACCTACCTAAGCATTGTTGCAGACCATGTTCACCATCTTATGGAGACAGTTCCCTGATGGCTGTGGCCTCTTTCAGCAGGATGATGCTCCCTGACACAAAGCAAAAATGATTCAGGAACGGTTTGAGGAGCACAACAACCAGTTTGTTGACTCGGCCTCCAAATTCCCCCATGACAGACCCTGGTACTGACACACCCCCATACCATGACAGACCCTGGTACTGACACACCCCCATACCATGACAGACCCTCGTACTGACACACCCCCATACCATGAAAGACCCTGGTACTGACACACCCCCATACCATGACAGACCCTGGTACTGACACACCCCATACCATGACAGACCCTGGTACTGACACACCCCCATACCATGACAGACCCTGGTACTGACACACCCACATACCATGACAGACCCTGGTACTGACACACCCCATACCATGACAGATCCTGGTACTGACAAACCCCATACCATGACAGACCCTGGTACTGACACACCCCATACCATGACAGACCCTGGTACTGACACACCCCCATACCATGACAGACCCTGGTACTGACACACCCCCATACCATAATAGATCCTGGTACTGACACATCCCCATACCATGACAGACCCTGGTACTGACACACCCTCATACCATGACAGACCCTGGTACTGACACACCTCATACCATGACAGACCCTGGTACTGACACACCCCCATACCATGACAGACCCTGGTACTGACACACCCCCATACCATGACAGACCCTGGTACTGACACACCCCATACCATGACAGACCCTGGCACTGACACACCCCCATACCATGACAGACCCTGGTACTGGAACACCCTCATACCATGACAGACCCTGGTACTGACACACCCCATACCATGACAGACCCTGGTACTGACACACCCCATACCATGACAGACCCTGGCACTGACACACCCCCATACCATGACAGACCCTGGTACTGGAACACGCTCATACCATGACAGACCCTGGTACTGACACACCCCATACCATGACAGACCCTGGCACTGACACACCCCCATACCAAGACAGACCCTGGTACTGGCACACCCTCATACCATGACAGACCCTGGTACTGACACACCCCATACCATGACAGACCCTGGTACTGACACACCCCATACCATGACAGATCCTGGTACTGACACACCCCCATACCATGACAGACCCTGGTACTGACACACCCCATACCATGACAGACCCTGGTACTGGCACACCCTCATACCATGACAGACCCTGGTACTGACACACCCTTATACCATGATAGACCCTGGTACTGACACAGCCCCATACCATGACAGACCCTGGTACTGACACACCCTCATACCATGACAGACCCTGGTACTGACACACCCCCATACCATGACAGACCCTGGTACTGACACACCCCCATACCATGACAGACCCTGGCTTTTGGACTTGTCTGGATCCTTTTCATCTTTGGTCCAGAGCACACAGCGTCCATTTTTTACAAAAAAGACCTGGAATGCTGATTCATCTGACCACAATACACGTTTCCACTGTGTGATGGTCCATCTTAGATACCTCGGAGCCCAGAGAAGTCGACGCCGCTTCTGGACATGGTTAACATAAGGCTTCTTTTTTGCACAGTAAAGTTTTAAGTATCATTTGTGCAGTAACTCTGTATTGTAGAGCTTGATAAAGGTTTGATAAACTAATCCCTCACCCATGTGGTTATATCAGCTAGTGTTGAGTGGAGGTTCTTGATGCCAGTACCTTATCCACTAGGCTACAGCTCCCCCTATCATCATGTAAAACCACACACGCTAGCACAGATGGGAAAAAATTGTCACATTTATTTGATATCAAGAGTTGCATTTACATCCGACAACGGTTCCTACAAAACAAAAGAATTGAATGGACATGAGCAGTGTTTATTCTCACTCCTTTCTTCATCACTGTTACTCCATCCGATAAATTATTTAGCGTCAAATGCTCAGATATGTTGCTGTTGTTGTTGTTTTTCTTGTTTTCCTAGAAGACGTCGTGTCGACACGTACAAAGAATCGATTTCCTGTTCCTGGCAATCAGGGGCCGAGCATTTCACACGCAAATAAATTACAATTCATCCCAATCTGTGCAAGACGGAGCTTCTTTAGGTCGAGAACGAGCTCACGAGTGGAAGCGGGAACGTGAGTCCGTGTCCTCGAAGCTTCTCTGACAGACGAAGTGTGAGAAGATTTCAAACCCCCCCCCCCAAACAACCAACCAACAAACAAAAACAAATAATAATAATAATAGAAAATAATACAGAAAAAAGTGCAACCCTGTTTCTCAAAACGTCTTTGTTGAAATCTCACGGTTGCCGTGGTATTTTTATTTAGCATTTATTTTAGCGTCTTTTTATTATTATTATTATTATTATTTAATATTTCGTCCCACTTGCGGTACAGCAAAATATATTTTCTTTAGCGCTCATTCTTTAATGTGCAATAGACAAAATATAAGGCCTGAGTCAGGAGTAGTGGTTCTTCTCTTCTTCTTTCTGCCTATTTTAGTTCTTCGTACGTTTTTTATCTCTTTTTTTAGTCCGTGCCGGGAGTCGTGGACGACCCGGGCGCTTTTTGGGTTCGATTCCTCGAGTCGAAGTCTCTGGAGGATCCTCGGGTCGATTCTAACCTCGTAGAAAAAAAAAAAAACCTAGAAAAACAAAAACTAGCATCGGCATGTTCGTGTCCTTTGTTTGTAAAGTCGATACAGTACTGTAGGTTCGAGGATATCATACAAAAAAAGTAGCCAGTGCCCGGACAGTGCCAGCCTTTCCTGCAAGCGCTTTTATTCTCGCTCGTGCCACCTCCGGAGTGGTCTTTAAAAAAATGACTAAAGGGGTAAAAACAGAGTCGCGTCTGTGTGGTGCGGTCTCAGAGGCTGGTGATGAGCTGCATTTGCCCGTCCGTGGGCGTCTCACCTTCAGCCGCCTGACGCTCCTCGGCCTCGAACCCGTGCTCACTGACTTGGTAGTAGGATCCTGGCTGGGCAGCGTCGCCCAGCTCGGGCAGGCTTTTGTGGCAGGGCTGGTCAGAACCCGGGCCCTCGTCCTGTCTGTCCGTGGGGCACAGAGAAGAGGACGAGTCTCTGAGGTCGGGCATGCTCGTGTACACGGAGTCTCTGTTATCCGTCGAGGGCGTGGCCTCGGTCTGCGCCGGCCCGTCGTCCTGCGCGTCCTGCCCGTGCCTGTCGTGTTGGCGCGAGGCCTGCTTGGCGCTATACAGGAGCGAGTGAGTCCGCTCCGGGAGCAGAGGCACCTCCAGGACCTCGCGGTGGTGCGGCCGAAGGAGCAGCTCCAGCGCCGGGTGGTCGGTCACGTGGAGGTCGTCCTCGCCGTGGCGACCCGGCAGGGCTCGGTCCGGGTTGGGCGGGCGCTCGGGGTCCTCCGGGCACCTAAGATGCCCGCGCGGTCTCAGGTTGTTGTGCACCAGCTCGGAGATGATCATCTTTTCGAAGGCGGCGTCGTCCAGCGAGTAGCTGCTGTTGAAGTTGCCGTTGAGGGGCAGCGTGTCCATGGCACTGGCGTCTCGGCTGTTGGTCCGAGAGTGCTGGCCTGAAATGACAAACACCTGCGCATTTAGAAAGACAAATATCAGTCAAAAAATAAAGACACATAAAGAAATACTGTTAAGGACATAACGCTTGTGTTTTCCTGGGAGGACAGTACTGGACTCATCATGTAATCTTGTAATGAGAATACACGCCCGGAAATCGTGTCATTTTATCAAACGAACAATTATTAGGGTGCAAAAAACAATAAACAACAAGGCTGCATCCCAAACCGCTTGCTTCAGTGCTTATCATGTGCTTGGATTCAAAAATGCATCTAACTTAATGAATCATTTTACGTTAAATCATGTTATGAAGATTTATTTTATAAAGAATAATTTTACAATGAATAATTTCATGATGAATCATTTTACGATTAATAATTTTATGAGGAATCACTTCATGATGAATCATTTCATTTTATGATTAATAATTTTTGATTAATAATTTTATGATGAATCGTTTTATTATGAATCATTTTACGATGAATCATTTTGATTATTTATTTTATGAAGAATCATTTTATAATGAATAATTTAATGATGAATCATTTTAAGATGATTCATTTTGAAACAGTGAATCATATTATTGTGAATCGTTTTATGGTAAATCATTTAATGATAAATAATTTTACGATGAATCGTTTTATGATAAATCATTTTATGATCAATCATTTTATGATCAATCATTTTATAATAAATCATTTAATAATTATTTATTTTATGAAAAATCATTTTACAATGAACCATTTAATGATGAATCTTTTTATGATGAATCCTTTATGTGATCTTTTCAGCTAGAGCAAGGCTTCTCACAAGATTTGAAAGTATGTCTGTGGGAATTTGTGCCCTTTTAGTCTATGTCTAGGGCTATTTTACCCGCACTCATTAAAAACCGTGCATACCAGAAGAAAAAACGACTACCAGTTTATGAGACGACATTCTCCATATGTACAGTATATTCTGCTTACAAGATCACGTCTGGCCCTGTGGCGCCATCCTGGCACCGACTATATTTACACCAACTATGAGTCATATAAATTAGATTAGATTTAAATCTATTAAAATCTCACTTTATTATTAAATGTCCTTAACAGTAAAAAACCCCAAAACACAGTACAATAAAAACAAATAAAAGAAAGCAGCCATTAAATGCTTTAAATATACACAAACAATGCGCATCACAGCAAGCTGGCACTGTAAGCTGGCACCGTACACAGACATCTAACAGAAATCAGCCAACGCTCATGAGTAATAAAATAAAAGCATGATGAACGATGCAGCCTCACACCAAGCCTGTTCATGCCATCCAGTCCTGACCACACACACACACACACACACAGACAGACACGGACACACAAGCACACACACTGGCACATGGGCGGGCGGGCGTGCAGGCGGGCAAGGTGCAGGGACTCACTTTGTGCCACCACTCACATTATGTGTGTCTGTTCAGGCTGGCTGGCCTGAGAACTGCTGACGTGTCAAAAGAAAAGTGAAAGAACGCCGTTTAGAATCGCCGCAACAAGTGAGACACAAACATACAACCAATAAAATAAAGAAATTAAACGTTCAGACTCTCCGAACGCCTCCAGATTCAGTCCGGCAGTCTACTGAGCATCGAAATCACACAAACTCTATTCTTACTCTATTCTTACTCTATTCTTACTCTATTCTTACTCTATTCTTTATTCTACACAGACTGTTTATGGTACAGAACCGCATTCTGGCATCAGTTAGTTATAAACTGGCTACGATAAACTGGAAGATAAACTGGGGGCCCTAATTGCATCCAAGGAGGATATATTTCACGCACGCCAATCCACCGACCCCTTCTTATCTGCCCATATTTTGGTGGATTCACTTGTGAGGGCCAGTCTTGCGCATGGAGAGTCACACACTGATCTCCTCGTTCCTTCACTTCTGTACAGGCGACTCGGGCTACCGACCACTGTGTCTTACTGTCTGCACTGCCAATTTGACCGGTAGCAGTGCTTAAAGATTAGAACTCAGAATATCCCGCTGTGCCACCTGGGCGCCCAGGACGAACTGATTTTGTTATTGGCTGAGACCCACAGTGAGACAGTTGCTGTCTGATTTGGGAATTGGAGGAGTGGTCATGGACGGATGACGTCACATTGTCCACAGCTGATGATGTGTCGTTGCTAATGTGAGAATGTAAGACCGTCGGTGGGACAGTTTATCTGGTCTTTTCCCACCCAGTAAACTTTAGTGCCCGATTCTGCCAAATGTGTAGGGGGCACCCAGCCTACACCGGTAGGCCGAGATGAGATTAGAACTCGGAATAAACCGCAGAACAAACTGAGGTCATGGACAGATGACGTCACATTGCATGGTTCTAGTGTCCACAGCTGATGATGTGTTGTTGCTAATGTGAGATACCTTTTTTTTTTAGTCCGGTCTTTTTCCACCCAGCAAACTTTAGAGCCCGATCCTGCCAACTGTGCCCACTAGGGGGCACCCAGCCGACCGGTAGCAGAGCTTGGAGATTAGAATAAACCGCAGAACAAACTGATTTTGTCATTGGCTGAGAACCTTAGTTAGGGTCTTAGTAGACCCTTAGAGATAGTCTGATTGGGGAAAAAGCATTTGGCACTGAACTGGAGGAGTGGTCATGGACGGATGACGTCACATTGCATGGTTCTAGTGTCCACAGCTGATGATGTGTTGCTAATGGTTCTAGTGTCCAGAGCTAATGATGTATTGTTGCTAATGTGAGAATGTGAGACCCTCAGTGAGACAGTTGCTGTCTGATTGAGGAAAAAAGCATAAGGTACTGAACTGGAGGAGTGGTCATGGACGGATGACGTCACATTGCATGGTTCTAGTGTCCATAGCTGAAGGTGTATTGTTGCTAATGTGAGATACCTTTTTTTTAGTCCGGGCTCTTCCCACCCAGCAAACTTTAGTGGCCAATTTTGCCAATTGTGCCCGCTAGGAGGCGCCCAACCGATTTGACACTGGCTGAGACCCTCGGTGAGACAGCTGCTGTCAGTTGCAATTCATTACACCTGTTAGCAACTGTTTCGGCAGAAGCACTTTTCAGTCATTTGAAAGGGTGTCCCGATACTTTTGAGCATGCAGGGTGTATTGTGTATGCGTACGGAGCAGCGCAGGGCTCCGTGCAGTAATCACGATTCCCTTCATTACTCGTCGGCTCATTAGGAGGCGAGCGTGCTGGATGGCTGAATTCAGTATGTGAAGTGTGTGAGGGTACAGCGAGCGGTCACTGCGTCTGTCCAAACCCCAGGAGGAATTCTTACAGGGACCACGTCCTGTTTTTATACCCGTGTGCTCGACGTGCCCTTGTCATGTTAGCTCTGTAGCTACAACAGTCAGCTTCATTTCCTACTAAAGTAGATTTAACTAAATTAACCTCTGAAATACCTCTTAATTAGGGCCACACAATTATGGATCATTTTAGTTTAGTTATTAAACATTTAATCAAGATTGACAGCTTGACTAAGCCGCTAATCAGAGCTAATCAGAGCTTATTTGAATTGTGCTACATTTACATAAACGTGTTAGTATCAACATTACTGAACATGTTTAGCTTCTGTTAATTAGATTATGAATAGATAAATAAATATATTATTAAATACATTTTGATAACGTACATAAGAACTTGTGAAATCAACCAAAACAAGCTAGCCTGTTAGCAAGAGCTGTGTCCTCACTGCATATTAAGCACATTAAGGTGACTAAGAATGCTAATCAGAGCTTATTTGCTTTGTGCTACATTTATTTACATAAAATGTGCTTTTTATCAACATTATCAACAGGTTTGGCTTATATTATATTTAATATAAAATAGATAAATACATATTTTATTAAACAGATTATGATAATGTACATGAGAACTGAAATCACCTTGTGAAATCAACCAAAACAAGCTAGCCTGTTAGCAGCTAGCTAGCTAACAGGCTTGCTGCAGTGTAAACAAAGGCTGTGTGCTCACTGCATATTAATAACTACAAAAATAAATAAATAAATTAGATAAATTAATAAAAACTGTGTCAAATCAGGTTAATTTGATTAGTCAGGTCAAATCAGACTAATCCGCTGTGGTGATTCTTAAATACAGGAGCAGCTGAATAAATAAATTAATTAATTAAATAAATAAATAATAAAAGCACATATTTGTGTGTCTGGATAAGCTGCAAAAATGTGTTGTTTTGTTCTGGTAATTTTTAGCTGCAATAAAATAATACAAAGATATTTATTATTTATTTATAAATGTACTAATTTAGTGATACATAATCTAGCAAATTTATATCAGGTTGGCAGGTGGTGACTAAGAATGCTATTCAAAGCTAATCAGAGCTTATTTGCGTTGTGCTACATTTATTTACACAAAATGTGCTTATTATCAACATTATTTCACGTCTGGCTTTTAATACTGAGAATATAAAATAGAAAAGTAAATATATTATTAAATAATTATGATAACTTACATGAGAACTGAAATCACCTTGTGAAATCAACCAAAACAAGCTAGCCTGTTAGCAGCTATCTAGCTAACAGGCTTGCTGCTCTGTGTCCTCACTGTACAATACTTACTACAAAAAATGAAAAAATCAGCACAATATTAGCATGTTAATCGTGTTCTCATCTGACACATGCAGTAAATTTAAAATATAAATTGTTCTGGTTTATTTCTGAACTTTTGTATGAGTCTCTGGATAAGAGAGTTAGCATGCAGCTAAAATGCGAATGTACTTTTAACATTATTAAAATGTAAAGATGTGAATTAGGACTTAGTAATTAGTAGGTGACAAATGCAAGCTAGTTCTTTAGCAGTTAGCTGGGCGGTCTGTACACAAAGGTACACAACATGTACACAAAGGTTGTGTCCCAAATCACACTTGCTGCTAGGAGTTTTCGAATGCTAACGACACTTGGTCATATAAACGTATGGTGATCAGGGATGTTGGGTTGCTGTCGTTCTGTCTCTCTTGTCCGATCACTCAGGTTTAATGACGGTGGGGGAGGTGGGTGCTGATGTCCTGTGAAAGCCTTCATGACTTTGTTACCTGCTCGCTCTCACTTTTAGTGATGCTGTAATAATCAGGGCTGCCGGAGTCTAAAACTCTCTGTACAACTGATATTTTACTCTTAACGATTTCACATTGTAACTACATCTTCTGTTGTTTTACCCCCAGGTTAAAGACTGCAAGTCGAGACTGCTGTGCCAACAATGCTGCTCCTGCTAGATGTGACGGGAACCTGGCTTGTTTGCACCAAAAATGTCAAGAACTCACTACAGACTTTATCACAGACAGATAATGAAGAACTCCAATTATTTTTTACTAGTTATGACTTTCAGTTTAATGTAATTCTGTGTTGGTATGATTTGTGTAAATCCTATTTATTCAAATTATCCTCCAGACCACCCAAGAAGGATGGGCCCTGCTGAGTCTGGTTCCTCTCAAGGTTCCTTCCTGTAATTTTAAGGGAGTTTATCTTGCCATTGTTGCTCTCGGCTTGCTCAACAGGGGTTTTTGGTCTGTTGGTCCTGTTGGTCTGTTGCTTTGAGACGATGTCCATTGTAAAAAGCGCTATATAAATAAAATTGACTTGACTTTATTATAGTTGTATGTGGTTTATGTTCAGGTTTTATCAGGCTGCTCTGTATAGTCTGTAAATACTACTAACTCCTGCTACTCTAAACCCTCTCATACACTGTATGGCCAAAAGTATTTGGACACCTGAGCACGAGCTCAAACGGTATTAAAATAGTGATCGTGATGTGATCTTGTCAGCTAGAACAACAGCCGCTCTTTTTAGAAGGCTTCTCACAAGACTTTGAAGTATACATATGGGAATTTGTGCCCATTTAGTAAAAATGAGCTGAGCTGATGTTGGTCGAGAAAGCCTTAGTCGGTGTTCTGGTTCATTCCAAAGCTGTTCAGTGGGGCTTCGTGTATCAGTCTGTGACCAACGTGAGCTTTTTTTTGCTATTTTACTTCTGCATGTTCTCCATTTTTCTCCTAATTTAGCATAGTCGGTTTATCTTTCGCTGCTGGAGACCCCGATCGCGTCAGAGGTGGGTATATTTTCCTAACACACACACACAGTCCACCGACCCCTTTTTATTCGCCTATACTTTGGTGGATTCACTTTGGTAGCCAGTCTTGCGCATGGAGAGTCACATACTGATCTCCTCATGCCTCCACTTCTGTACAGGCGACTCGTGCTACTAATCAGGGTCCTTACACAGTGTTTAAAGACCTCAAGTCCGGGCTTTTCCCACCCAGCAGACTAGTGGCCCATATGTCTGCTACAGGCAGCAGTCGTGCCCACTAGGTGGCGCCCAGCCGACCGGTAGCAGAGCTGAGATTCGAACTAGTAGAGTTCCGAATCCCAGTGCTGGTGCGTTAGTGAAATATGCCACTGTTCCACCTGGGTGCTGTCCATGTGAGCATTCTTTTACAAGTAAACTAGCTGAACGGTTAACATGGCAAAGTCTCTGGACATGGGCGTGTTCCAATGTACGTTTTCATTAATAATCTGTTTTCTTTTTAATAAGTTGAAGGTGTGGAGATGATCCTGGACCGTTTTAGTGGTTTCCTTGGCAGTAACCGCAGGACGAGCGCCGGATACAAATGAAATCAGTCTAATTTGAATAGAAATGGGTCTGAGATTGCAGCAAATAGAAAGCCGGTAACAAAACATCTCTCAGTGTTGTAGTGTGACGCGCTGGGCTTTAGATAAGGAACGTCTCGTGTTGACAGAGAGGAGAACCTGAGACCAACATCTAACACCGTCACCCAGAGAACAGATGAGCTAAACGAACTGAGGGACGCAGGACGGTGAACGATCGTGATTCCGTATCTGCGTCTGTTTGAATTCAAGCGTTCGTATCGGATGTGGACGGAAACGATTCAGGTTCTGCATCCAGATCACCACTGTATAATATTAACCTGTACCAGGACTGCCAGTGAGCAGAATATTTTATAAATATAAAGATTACTGAGTGCATCTTTTATTCATTTAGCTAATTCTGTATTCCAATAAGCTCTGTCTGGTAACTCTCAGAGCTAGATTCAAGAATATAAAGATTACCTTCACTGCCTCTGTTATGTGCATCACCAGTCCTGATCAGACTGAGAGTCCCTGCTACGTCTGACCCCGCAATGAGTGGCAGCGTACTCAGTAGCTTTGTGTTTGTGGTGCCTATAACTGCAATGTTCTTTTGTTTTCTGTTCTCTAGTTACTGGTTAGTGAGTTTTTTGTGTATTTTCGTGCATCCTATAAATATGGATTCTTTTTTACGCCTTTAATTTCCTACGAGATCAGTAGTAGCAATCTGTCTATCTATCTATCTATCTATCTATCTATCTATCTATCTATCTATCTATCTATCTATCTATCTATCTATCTATCTATCTGTCTGTATGTCTGTCTGTCTATCAATCTATTTATCTATCTGTCTGTCTGTCTGTGCATCTGTTTGTCCGTCTGTCTGTCTATCTGTCTGTCTGTCTGACAATCTATCTATCTATCTGTCTGTCTGTCTGTCCGTTCGTCCATCCGTCCGTCTATCTATCTATCTATCTATCTATCTATCTATCTATCTATCTATCTATCTATCTATCTATCTATCTATCTATCTGTCTGTCCCTCTGTCTGTCGGTCTATCTATCTGTCTGTCTGTCTGTCAGTCTATCTGTCTGTTTGTCTGTCTGTCTATCTATCTATTTTTCTATCTGTATGTCTAGTTGTCAATCTATCTGTCTGTCTGTCTGTCTGTCTATCTATCTGTCAATTTATCTGTCTGTGACAATCTATCCATCTATCTATCTATCAATCTATCTATTTATCTATCCATCTGTCTGTCTGCCTGTCTATCCATTAAGGGCTTTGCTCAGGGGCCCTTAACCCCTAATAATTAGAAGGGGCGTCCCAATACTTTTGTCCATATACTGTCACTACATTGACTTACTTCCTCATACTTGGGGGGCAGACTGGAACAGCCAATCCACCTAACGCATGTTTTACAAGGTGGCTGTGAGGATCAAACCCAGTTTATCAGGTCTTCGTTCATCTTCTATAAATGTTTAATTTTACAAACAGTGATTTTGGTTTGTTCTAGTTTTAGAAAAGTGGCTTCAGAGTGAAGGGGGTGCTGACCAAAATGAGGCGAACATGCCAAAGCTCCACACAGACATAGTAACATAAGGTAAATGCTGCAAAGCAACTCGAGTCAGTAGGATCCTGGGTTCAAACCTCCATTCGCTGTACATGAGGACTACAGTGGGGATGTTTCCTTCATGTCTCCAGGTACTTTACATTTACATTTACAGCATTTAGCAGACGCTTTTATCCAAAGTGACTTACACGATGAGCAATTGAGGGTTAAGGGCCTTGCTCAGGGACCCAACAGTGGCAACTTGGTGGTGGCGGGGCTTGAACCAACAACCTTCTGTTTACTAGTCCAGTACCTTAACCACTGAGCTATCACTGGCCCTTTACTTTAGTTTCCTCCCACCTCCCAAAAAATGCTGCGATTCGATTGGCTGCTTTCAATTGTGCCTGTCCACAGTGTATTTACGTTTTTTTTCATGATTTTTATCGCAACCATAAATGATGCATCAATATGAAACACAAAATTAAATATATTTGATTAATAAAAATGGGTGGCAATCTGGTCCCACTGTGGTTTACAAGATGTAACGTAAAGCCTCCACAAGTTCATTTCATTGTTACGTGCCTGTTAAAAATCGGTTATTTAATTATAATTATTATTTTCTCTGTGATTTATTTTTTGGCTCGTGACCCTTGGGAGCGCCCCCTTGTGGAAGCTTTACGCTACATCTTGTAAACCACAGTGGGACCAGATTGCAACCAATTTCATTTATTAAGTATATTTTGTTCTGATGCATCGTTTGTGTTGCCTGGGTTTGAAGTTTGAGGAACGCTGGTGTATTCCTGTCTTGTGCCCAGTGTTTCCAAGTGAAGCTAGACCTGCGCAACCCTGATCAGGACACTTTAAAGGAAGAAGTTTGCATGGTTTTGGAATTCGTACAAAAGTAAATAAATAAATAAAATAGAAGAGCCGGAAAAGCATTTAAAAATACATCTGATAAAAACAAGCAGAAGGATGAAACGTGAGTGAGAAGCGAAACTACAGCAGCACCAAAATAAGAAAACGAGAGAAATAAAATAAATAAATAAATAACGAATGTAAAAGCACCATGAGTTCAAGTTTTGTTCCACACACACACACACACACACACACAGAGCGTAGAGAGAGAGAGGGAGTCAGGAGGCACCTGGCGAGTGGAAGACGGGAGGAGAGGGCGTGTTGCAGACCACGGTTTCGGCGAGGAGGTTATTATAGGGGTTGTTAGTGTCGTGGGCTCGGAGCAGCGGGTTAGTTAGAAGATAGTTGCCCGTCATTCCTGCAGGAGGAAACAAAGAGAAGAAAAAAAAGAGACACCCACACACACTTTTACCCAGAATTCATAGCGACCACACTGTAATGCATGCTTCGTCTGCTTCTGCGTCTGCGTCGGTCTCTGTTTTATTTATTATGCTTCGTTTCATTATTTCATCCTGGATGTATTACGTGGTGCTTTCAATCTCTGAGCTATGTTCTCTTTCCGACCCACTTTGACCCCAACCACCTCAGTGCTGCACGTCAGGCAACTAACAGAGTTTGAATCATTTTACATTTGCATGTTCGGCATTTAGCAGACGCCTTCATCCAAAGCGACTTACAGTACAGTTACAATTGATCAATGATAGGTTAAGAGCCTTACAACCTGGCAGTGGTGGGGCCTCGAACCAGCGACCTTCTGATTACTAGTCCAGTATCTTAACCACTAGGCTAAAACTGCCCTTTGATACATTTAAATTTGCTGCATTTAGCGGACTACACACAGTTGGAGCAATTGAGAGTTAAGGGCCAACAGCAGCAACCTGGCAGAGGTGGGGCTTGAACCAGCGATCCAGGGTGCGAATCCCAGCGGTGCTTCATATATATTATACACACATGATTCTCCGTATCTGAGAGAGGGATGGCTGCGGAAACTGGACCCACTGAGACCCTGACCAGGATAAAAAAAACGGATTTAAAAGATGCAAATGAAATGATGTACACTATATGGACAAAAGTATTGGGACGCTTCTACTAATTTTTTAATTAGAGGGCAGTTGTAGCCTAGCGGTTAAGGTACTGGACTAGTAATCAGAAGGTCGCTGGTTCAAGCCCCACCACTGCCAGGTTGCTGCTGTTGGGCCCTTAAACAAGGCCCTTAACTCTCAATTGCTCAGACTGTATACTGTCCCACTACTGTACGTCGCTTTGCTCAAGGGCTCAACAGCAGCAACCTGGCAGAGGTGGGGCTTGAACCAGCGACCTTCTGATTACTAGTCCACTACCCTAACCACCAGGCGATGGCTTGAATCGTCTCTGGGATCCAGGGTGCGAATCACACATGATTCTCCGTATCTGAGAGAGGGATGGATGGGGAAACTGGACCCACTGAGACCCTGACCAGGATAAAAAAAAAGGATTTAAAAGATGCAAATGAGATGATGTACACTATATGGACAAAAGTATTGGGACGCTTCTTCTAATGTTTACATTTGTTTGTTTCAGCCCCAACAGTTGCTAACAGGTGGAATGAATCAGTTATATGAAGGAAATGCAACAGTTTAGGGAAGGTCCTTTCCTGTTCCAGCACAAAGCAAGCTCTATAAAGACATTTACATTTACTGCATTTAGCAGACGCCTTCATCCAAAGTGACTTACATTAATTACAGTTACAATTGAGCAATTCAGAGGTTAAGAACCTTGCTCAAGGGCCCAACAGTGACAACCTGGCAGTGGTGGGGCTTGAACCAGTGACCTACTGATTACTAGTCCAGTACCTTAACCACTAGGCTACACCTGCCCTTTCATACATTTAAATTTGCTGCATTTAGTGGACTTAACACAGCTTAAGCAATTGAGGGTTAAGGGCTTTGCTCAAGGGCCCAACAGCAGCAACCTGGCAAAGGTGGGGTTTGAACCAGCGACCTTCTGATTACTACTCCAGTACCCTAACCGCTAGGCTACGGCTTGAATTGTCTCTGGGATCCAGGGTGCGAATCCCAGTGGTGCTTTATACACACAAGATTCTCCGTAATCAGAAGGTCGCTGGTTCAAGCCCCACCACTGGCAGGTTGCTGCTGTTAGGCCCTTAACCCTCAATTGCTCAAACTGTAAACTGTCCCAGTACTGTACGTCGCTTTGGGTGCAACATTTTAGGGAAGGACCTTTCCTGTTCCAGCACAAAGCTCCATAAAGACATAAAGAAAAGCTTCGGTGTCCTGCACAGAACAGCTCTGGAACGAACTGGAACATCGACTGAGGCTTGCCTGACCGACATTAGCGCCCAGCCGTACAAATGCTGTCATGTTGTGACTGAATGGGCACAAACTCCCACAGACATACTTCAAAATCTTGTGAGAAGCTTCTCAGAAGAGTCTTTATAGTGTTGTTATAGCATCTGAAGCTATCACATAGTGGTCCCTATGGTTTATGAAATGGGACGTCTAGCAAGCTCATGGTCAGGCGTCCGAATACTTTCGGTCGTATGATGTATTAATAAATCAGTTCTGAGCTCAAGATGTTCTGCTGGTAATAAAAATGTGACCTGAGGTTTTGGGACGTGATCCAGAACACGTTCATGTCCAGTTAAGTCCACCGTTCTGTCTTTCATCTGTCCGTCCTGCTACAGGAACTCATCCGTGAACTTCAAAGCTGGATCCATCAAGATCAGGATGAAGATCAAAGAGTTAAACTGAAGCACATGTTGGAGCAGCTTTCATTTCAGCTTCACTGTATCCACATCCATCCTGATATATCAACGCCCTTCCCAATACCACCACGCCCATCCCAATACCACCAAAATCTGTCCTGAAAGCTTAGAACCACAAAACATATGGGACAGTCAAGTTTCTGACCCTGTCCTTTAGCCAAATCTCTTCTTCTAGTCATCTCAGATGCCCTCCCACTGACGGCGCTGGCCGAGAAGGGCCGAGACCATCACGCGCCCTCTGTGCCTAAAGGAAGCCGCATCGAGTTCAAAGCCATTTATATGGATACACCTAAATAAAATGGGAATGGTTGGTGATATTAACTGCCTGTTTGTGGCACATTAGTATATGGGAGGGGGAAAACTTTTCAAGATGGGTGGTGACCATGGCGGCCATTTTGAAGTCGGCCATTTTGGATCCAACTTTAGTTTTTTCAATGGGAAGAGGGTCATGTGACACATCAAACTTATTGAGAATTTCACAAGAAAAACAATGGTGTGCTTGGTTTTAACGTACCCTTATTCTTTCATGAGTTATTTACAAGCTTCTCTTTGTTTACAGCCATTGACATGTTGCAGAGGTTAACACGTGAGGAGCGGATAGAAATTGTGTTGATGTCTGGTGAACGCAGTACCCCGGTCATTGCAGCAGATTTCAATGCAAGACACCCTACGAGACCACCCATCTCCCATGCTACAGTTAGCAAACTGCTTGCCAAGTTTCGTGAAACTGGTTCAGTGTTGGATTTGCCAAAATGTGGACGCATGAAAACTGTGACTAATGAAGAAACATCAGTGGCTGTCCTAGCTTCATTCAGCAAGAGCCCACAGCGTAGCACTCGCCGCATGTCACTGGAGAGTGGCATCAGTCGAACATGGTGCACCACCACATTATGGGTGTCAGGTCCGAGCATTCCTAGATGAACAGTTTCCTGGAAAGTGGATTGGTCGTCGTGGGCCAGTTGAATGGCCCCCAAGGTCTACCGATCTGACCCCCTTAGACTTTTATCTTTGGGGTCATCTGAAGGCAATTGTCTATGCTGTGAAGATACGAGATGTGCAGCACCTGAAACTACGGATACTGGAAGCCTGTGCTAGCATTTCTTCTGTGGTGTTGCTATCAGTGTGTGAAGAGTGGGAGAAGAGGGTTGCATTGACAATCCAACACAATGGGCAGCACTTTGAACACATTTTATAAGTGGTCAGAAACTTGTAAATAACTCATGAAAGAATAAAGTTACGTTAAAACCATGACCCTCTTCCCATTGAAAAAACTAAAGTTGGATCCAAAATGGCCGACTTCAAAATGGCCGCCATGGTCACCACCCATCTTGAAAAGTTTTCCCCCTCCCATATACTAATGTGCCACAAACAGGAAGTTAATATCACCAACAATTCCCATTTTATTTAGGTGTATCCATATAAATGGCCCACCCTGTATAAGCCTCTTAAATAACCGCACGAAGCAGCGCGATTCACCAGAGTAACAGTGGAGTGATATTCACAAGTTTTACTTTATATTTTTAGTAGCTAGCTACATTAAAGTAGAAAGCGAGGACGGTCGGGTGTTACGCCTTTGATTGTACTCACCAAAAGCGAGCCGCTCGTTCCATTGTTTTGGTTGTTGTAGTTTAGTGACGTCTAATTAATGCGCAGTAGCGTTAGCTTTCGTGTAGCATTATTAGTATTACGACCCTTTAACAACCTCGTAATTCAGAGGATCCAGTGATGTACAGGAGAAAAATGTACACAGGACAAAACTTACAGGGTTCTGAACATGTTTATTTAGCACAGGATGCGTTAGAGTCGATTTTTTTGAAAACCCCGTTCATTTTTCCCATAGGAAATCTGAGTTAGACCCGGGTCTCCAAATATGGGCATAACGAGGACTACAGAATGGCGTACGACTTCAGTGGTCTATGGAGATCAGTGCGTGACTCCGTGTGAGAGACTGAGTCCCATATGAACCCGCCTCGGCTACTGCACACGTGTCGAGGGGGCGCGTGTCAGTCACGCTGAAGTGGAGGTCTGCAGCAGTGGAGAGAAATAGGGATGAGTCTGTGAACATCATCTGATCATCCGCGACGCTCTCGCCGGCTCTGAATAATTCATCAGTCCGTTTCTAAATGCATCGCGGAGCCTCACCAGCCCGAGACTAAAAGCATCGTTCTGACCGTCCGACAGACGTGATAAAGACGTCGTCCGTCCGTCCTTCCCGGCTTCTGTTCACACGTTCGAACCTTTTTACGTCTTTTGACATGTTTTCACGTGGTTCGTCTGCAGGTAAAATAAAAAGTCGAATCTTGTAGACGCTTAATGCTTTAAAATCTTAATGAAGGAAGCTTTTTAATTCCGGCTGTATCAGATAAACGTGGATAGAATGAGAAAGATCATAAATAAAAACCTTCTCAGTCCAGTGTGTGTGTCCAGTGGATGATCTGTTCCTAAAGCACGGGCGTTCATACAGAGGAGCTGAATACTGTCTGTCCCCACTGTCTGTGGGAATTTGTGCCTGTTTAGTCAACAGATGAACGTTCCACTTCGTCCCAAAAATGTTGGAATACACATATAATTATAATCTCGTTAGCAAAGGTGTCATGGGGAAAACGGGAAATGAGGTCATGTGACTACAAAGAAAACAACAATAGCACTCTGTATGAAGTTTGTTTAATGCTGGTCTGTGAATTTCAATTAATTAGTGATATACTGGCTGAGTTTTAATAAAATAATAATAATAAGACCTTTCACAAACCCAAGGACGCTTTAGAAAGTAAATATTAGAGAAGAGGACACATCAAAGCTCAGACATAAAAAAAAACAAATAACATGCAATAAAGAAGAACCTTTTTAGTTCGTATCTTTTAAAGTAAAAGATGGTGGAGGAGAATTCCAGAGTTTGGGGGGCTGTGGAACTAAAAAAGCTGCCACCCACAGGTCTTTAAGAGGATCCAAGAGGGCGGTTGGGTGAAGAAATGCACTGAAGTAGAACCAAGACCATCAAAAAGTGACTTACAATAGTGTGACAGTATACAGTCTAAGCAATTGATGGTTAAGGGCCTTGCTCAAGGGTCCAACAGTGACAACCTGGCAGTGGTGAGGCTTGGACCTATGACCTTCTGATTACTTGTACAGTACTTTAACCGCCAGACTACAACTGCCCAAAATAAGATCTTTACATTTAGATTTGTGGCATTTAGCAGGAGCTCTGGATACAGTTTGAACGATTCAGGGTTAAGGGCCTTGCTCAGGGGTCCAACAGTGACAACCCTTTTGATTACTAGTCCAGTACCTTGACCACTGAGCTACTACTGTCCCTATTATTATTCTGTATTTAATCAAAGCAGCTCTATCGATTACGGCTACAGTTCTTGTGAAAACCTAAAACCTAGTGAGCTGCCTTGCTGCCTACTACCTACCTGATCAGCTGCCTCAGTCGAGAGGATTCTAATCAGACACCAAACTTTTAATGCAGATTATTAGATGCACCACTTAGACAGCGATTACGGCAATTACGTCACCGCAGTTTTAGCGTACTAAGCTAACACAGTTAGCCTCAGGCCATTCAAAATAATGTGCTGAGGCGGCACAACCCACTAGCACGCCAGCCAACGTCTCTCTCCCTGTACCATAAACTGTCCCTGACGAGCCCGAATTTACAAATAAACGACACTTGTGTAATTACACCTTTATACAGATTAAACATCAATGAGAATTTATTTACATTTATAAAGAACTCTGTTGGTTGCTCCACATATATTCGTCCGCCATGTTTGTCATTTTTTGTGAGGAAAGTTGTGCCGCACTGAATGCTGGGATTGATCTTCAGCGCTGAGGCAGCGTCGGACGCTCCCTCGTTATTTAGTCAGATCATCACTCAGAATTAAGGCGCCTCAGTAGGAGCGTTTTAAGGAATCTAAGGATTTAGACACGCCCTCTTCTCAGGAGTGTAGGATGATGTAAAATACGTCCGTGTGGAGAGATCACGAGGTTTTCAGACAGACCCAGAGACTTTCTGAGAGTCGCACTGGGATTCAGGATTCAGGAGAGGTGAATTGTCCCAGCATGCAATCCTGTCCAGAATTGAGACCAGGCCTGGACACTGTATGGCCCCCGGGCCCCATGCAGTCCATTTGGATGTCCCCGACTGGCCCAAGTAAGGTCAGTTATGTAAATAAGTGACCATCGTACAAGCAATCCAACCGCATGAATTTTATTTTGCAGGGTAAGTTTGTACGAGTGCATCCTTTAACAACCTGGCTGTTGGGACGTGGCCCTGTCAGTGCGCTCTCAGTGCGGGTCCCAAACCCCGGATAAAAATACAAATAACGGATAAAAAATGCGCCACTTCAGGTACTCGGACCAGAACGATCTGCTGAGGCGACTCCTAAACCCAGGAAGAACAAGCAGCGCCGCAGAAGTAAAGGTCACCCGTCATCCAGGTGAAATATTAGCCAAATACAAACGCGTATCCAGGTTAAACTTAGCATAAACACACACACGCTCGTTCTCTCTCTCCTCAGCGTCTGGGTTCAGCGCGTACCTTGATTTAGCGTGGAGGTGCTGTTGATGTCTCCGGAGATGAATGAGGACTCTGACTGCTTCCTCACCGTATCGTTCCACATCCTCCTGATTCGACTCTGCACACACACACACACCAGTGTTAAAGTCGTGCTAATTAACAAGCAGCAGAAGGTAACAGAGATGGTTATGTTCCACGCCTCACAACCTCCGGTCCTGTGGGGGCGAAATCGAGCTCCACACAACATTACAAAAATTCATATTAAGATCCGGCGTGAGCAGTGAGAGCTACGAGGAGAAATAATAACACCACGTGTCCATCATCACGTCGTTACTCTGCACTCAGAGCTCATAACGAGCCGCCGCTGTGTGAATCACGCAGAATCTTTTACACAAACTCAAGGTCGGTCTTTAATTTCATAAAAATACAGCTGATAATTAATCGCCCCAGACAGCCGGAGCTGTAAAGACATGAAAAAAAGCCCCGGCGCTGATAATCCACCACTGATTTGTTAAAAGTGTTATTAAAGCCAGTTAATCTGCTCGTGCTGAAAATAAATCCCACTCTCGATCGATTTTACATTCGCTGGCAACCCGACTACCAACAATCAGCCAAAAACAAGTTCCTTCAGAAGTTTCATTAAGTCTGATTAACACAGACGTGCAAAAATACCGGTGTAGCCGTCTGGGTGGATTAAAGCAGAGCTGCTGCATCTCTCATTATTAGCAAAAATAAAGACTAATAAATATATAATAAATAAATAAACCCACAGTGTTTTTGCAAAAGTGTACAAATAAAAGAAAAACAAATAAAAAAAAAAAGGTAGAAAAAATTATTAAAAAAAAAAGAAAAATGAACTGGAGGTGAAATACAATCAGGGAATTGGGTATGACTAAAAGATTAAGGGAAAAACGAGTAGTCGTATGTGTGTGTGTTAGTGTGTATATGTGTGTGTATGTGTGTGTGTGTGTATTTATATATATATGTGTGTGTGTGTGTATGTGTGTGAGTATTTATATACGGTATATGTATATAAGTGTATATATATATATGTGTGTGTGTTAGTGTATGTATGTGTATGTACATGTTTGTGTGAGTGTGTATATGTGTGTGTATGTGTTAGTGTGTATATGTGTGTGAGTATATACAGTGTATCACAAAAGTGAGTACACCCCTCACATTTCTGCAAATATTTCATTATATCTTTTCATGGGACAACACTATAGACATGAAACTTGGATATAACTTAGAGTAGTCAGTGTACAGCTTGTATAGCAGTGTAGATTTACTCTCTTCTGAAAATAACTCAACACACAGCCATTAATGTCTAAATAGCTGGCAACATAAGTGAGTACACCCCACAGTGAACATGTCCAAATTGTACCCAAATGTGTCGTTGTCCCTCCCTGGTGTCATGTGTCAAGGTCCCAGGTGTAAATGGGGAGCAGGGCTGTTAAATTTGGTGTTTTGGGTACAATTCTCTCATACTGGCCACTGGATATTCAACATGGCACCTCATGGCAAAGAACTCTCTGAGGATGTGAGAAATAGAATTGTTGCTCTCCACAAAGATGGCCTAGGCTATAAGAAGATTGCTAACACCCTGAAACTGAGCTACAGCATGGTGGCCAAGGTCATACAGCGGTTTTCCAGGACAGGTTCCACTCGGAACAGGCTTCGCCAGGGTCGACCAAAGAAGTTGAGTCCACGTGTTTGGTGTCATATCCAGAGGTTGGCTTTAAAAAATAGACACATGAGTGCTGCCAGCATTGCTGCAGAGGTTGAAGACGTGGGAGGTCAGCCTGTCAGTGCTCAGACCATACGCCGCTCACTGCATCAACTCGGTCTGCATGGTCGTCATCCCAGAAGGAAGCTGACGCACAAGAAAGCCCGCAAACAGTTTGCTGAAGACAAGCAGTCCAAGAACATGGATTACTGGAATGCCCTGTGGTCTGACGAAACCAAGATAAACTTGTTTGGCTCAGATGATGTCCAGCATGTGTTGCGGCGCCCTGGTGAGAAGTACCAAGACAACTGTATCTTGCCTACAGTCAAGCATGGTGGTGGTAGCATCATGGTCTTGGGCTGCATGAGTGTTGCTGGCACTGGGGAGCTGCAGTTCATTGAGGGAAACATGAATTCGAACATGTACTGTGACATTCTGAAACAGAGCATGATCCCCTCCCTTCGAAAACTGCGCCTCATGGCAGTTTTCCAACAGGATAACGACCCCAAACACAACCTCCAAGATGACAACTGCCTTGCTGAGAAAGCTGAAGGTAAAGGTGATGGACTAAACCCAATTGAGCACCTGTGGCGCATCCTCAAGTGGAAGGTGGAGGAGTTCAAGGTGTCTAACATCCACCAGCTCCGTGATGTCATCATGGAGGAGTGGAAGAGGATTCCAGTAGCAACCTGTGCAGCTCTGGTGAATTCCATGCCCAGGAGGGTTAAGGCAGTGCTGGACAATAATGGTGGTCACACAAAATATTGACACTTTGGGCACAATTTGGACATGTTCACTGTGGGGTGTACTCACTTATGTTGCCAGCCATTTAGACATTAATGGCTGTGTGTTGAGTTATTTTCAGAAGACAGTAAATCTACACTGCTAAACAAGCTGTACACTGACTACTCTAAGTTATATCCAAGTTTTATTTCTATAGTGTTGTCCCATGAAAAGATATAATAAAATATTTGCAGAAATGTGAGGGGTGTACTCACTTTTGTGATACACTGTATATACTGTATATATACTGTGTATGTACAGTGTATCACAAAAGTGAGTACACCCTTCACATTTCTGCAGATATTTAAGTATATCTTTTCATGGGACAACACTGACAAAATGACACTTTGACACAATGAAAAGTAGTCTGTGTGCAGCTTATATAACAGTGTAAATTTATTCTTCCCTCAAAATAACTCAATATACAGCCATTAATGTCTAAACCACCGGCAACAAAAGTGAGTACACCCCTAAGAGACTACACCCCTAAATGTCCAAATTGAGCACTGCTTGTCATTTTCCCTCCAAAATGTCATGTGATTTGTTAGTGTTACTAGGTCTCAGGTGTGCATAGGGAGCAGGTGTGTTCAATTTAGTAGTACAGCTCTCACACTCTCTCATACTGGTCACTGAAAGTTCCAACATGGCACCTCATGGCAAAGAACTCTCTGAGGATCTTAAAAGACGAATTGTTGCACTACATGAAGATGGCCAAGGCTACAAGAAGATTGCCAACACCCTGAAACTGAGCTGCAGCACAGTGGCCAAGATCATCCAGCGTTTTAAAAGAGCAGGGTCCACTCAGAACAGACCTCGCGTTGGTCGTCCAAAGAAGCTGAGTGCACGTGCTCAGCGTCACATCCAACTGCTGTCTTTGAAAGATAGGCGCAGGAGTGCTGTCAGCATTGCTGCAGAGATTGAAAAGGTGGGGGGTCAGCCTGTCAGTGCTCAGACCATACGCCGCACACTACATCAAATTGGTCTGCATGGCTGTCACCCCAGAAGGAAGCCTCTTCTGAAGTCTCTACACAAAAAAGCCCGCAAACAGTTTGCTGAAGACATGTCAACAAAGGACATGGATTACTGGAACCATGTCCTATGGTCTGATGAGACCAAGATTAATTTATTTGGTTCAGATGGTCTCAAGCATGTGTGGCGGCAATCAGGTGAGGAGTACAAAGATAAGTGTGTCATGCCTACAGTCAAGCATGGTGGTGGGAATGCCATGGTCTGGGGCTGCATGAGTGCAGCAGGTGTTGGGGAGTTACATTTCATTGAGGGACACATGAACTCCAATATGTACTGTGAAATACTGAAGCAGAGCATGATCCCCTCCCTCCGGAAACTGGGTCGCAGGGCAGTGTTCCAGCATGATAATGACCCCAAACACACCTCTAAGACGACCACTGCTTTATTGAAGAGGCTGAGGGTAAAGGTGATGGACTGGCCAAGCATGTCTCCAGACCTAAACCCAATAGAACATCTTTGGGGCATCCTCAAGCGGAAGGTGGAGGAGCGCAAAGTCTCGAATATCCGCCAGCTCCGTGATGTCGTCATGGAGGAGTGGAAAAGCATTCCAGTGGCAACCTGTGAAGCTCTGGTAAACTCCATGCCCAGGAGAGTTAAGGCAGTTCTGGGAAATAATGGTGGCCACACAAAATATTGACACTTCAGGAACTTTCACTAAGGGGTGTACTCACTTTTGTTGCCAGTGGTTTAGACATTAATGGCTGTATATTGAGTTATTTTGAGGCAAGAATAAATTTACACTGTTATATAAGCTGCACACAGACTACTTTTCATTGTGTCAAAGTGTCATTTTGTCAGTGTTGTCCCATGAAAAGATATACTTAAATATCTGCAGAAATGTGAGGGGTGTACTCACTTTTGTGATACACTGTATATATAGTGTATAGTGTGTATGTATGTATATGTTTGTTAGTGTGTGAGTGTGTATATATTTGTGTGTGTATGTTAGTGTGTGTACACATTTACTATAATATACAATTACTATATATATTTATGTGTGTGTCTGTTAGTGTGTGTAGATATATATATATACAGTGGGGCCAAAAAGTATTTAGTCAGCCACTGATTGTGCAAGTTCTCCTACTTAGAAAGATGAGAGAGGTCTGTAATTTTCATCATAGCTACACTTCAACTATGAGAGACAAAATGAGAAAAAAAAAATCCAGGAAATCACATTGTAGGATTTTTAAAGAATTTATTTGTAAATTATGGTGGAAAATAAGTATTTGGTCAATAACAAACAAGCAAGATTTCTGGCTCTCACAGACCTGTAACTTCTTCTTTAAGAAGCTCTACTGTCCTCACCTCGTTATCTGTATAAAAGACACCTGTCCACAGCCTCAAACAGTCAGACTCCAAACTCAACCATGGCCAAGACCAAAGAGCTGTCGAAGGACACCAGGAAGAAAATTGTAGACCTGCACCAGGCTGGGAAGAGTGAATCTACAATAGGCAAGCAGGTTGGTGTGAATAAATCAACTGTGGGAGCAATTGTAAGAAAATGGAAGACATACAAGATCATTGATAATCTCCCTTGGGGTCAAGATCTCATCCCGTGCGGTCAAAATGATCATGAGAACGGAGAGCAAAAATCCCAGAACTACACGGAGGGACCTGATGAATGACCTGCAGAGAGCTGGGACCAAAGTAACAAAGGCTACCATCAGTAACACACTACGCCGAGAGGGACTCAAATCCTGCAGTGCCAGGCGTGTCCCCCTGCTTAAGCCAGTACATGTCCAGGCCCGTCTGAAGTTTGCCAGAGAGCATATGGATGATCCAGAAGAGGATTGGGCGAATATCATGTGGTCAGATGAAACCACAATGGAACTTTTTGGTAAAAACTCAACTCGTCGTGTTTGGAGGAAGAAGAAGAACCCAAGAACACCATACCTACTGTGAAGCATGGGGGTGGAAACATCATGCTTTGGGGCTGTTTTTCTGCAAAGGGGACAGGACGACTGATCCGTGTAAAGAGAAGAATGAACGGGGCCATGTATCGTGAGATTTTAAGCCAAAACCTCCTTCCATCAGTGAGAGCATTGAAGATGGAACGTGGCTGGGTCTTCCAGCATGACAATGATCCCAAACACACCGCTCGAGCAATGAAGGAGTGGCTCCGTAAAAAGCATTTCAAGGTCCTGGAGTGGCCTAGCCAGTCTCCAGACCTCAACCCCATAGAAAATTTGTGGAGTCTGTGTTGCCCAGCGACAGCCCCAAAACATCACTGCTCTAGAGGAGATCTGCATGGAGGAATGGGCCAAAATACCAGCTACAGTGTGTGCAAACCTGGTGAAGACTTACAGGAAACGTTTGACCTCTGTCATTGCCAACAAAGGTTATGTTACAAAGTACTGAGTTGAACTTTTGTTATTGACCAAATACTTATTTTCCACCATAATTTACAAATAAATTCTTTAAAAATCCTACAATGTGATTTCCTGGATTTTTTTTCTCATTTTGTCTCTCATAGTTGAAGTGTAGCTATGATGAAAATTACAGACCTCTCTCATCCTTCTAAGTAGGAGAACCTGCACAATCAGTGGCTGACTAAATACTTTTTGGCCCCACTGTATATGTGTGTGTGTGTGTATTTGTGTTAGTGTGTAAGTGTATTTAAATGTATGTATATGTGTGTGTGTGTGTTAGTGTGTAAGTGTATGTGTATATGTGTGTGTGTTAGTGTGTATATGTGTGTGTGTGTTAGTGTGTATATGTGTGTGTGTGTGTTAGTGTGTAAGTGTATGTGTATATGTGTGTGTGTTAGTGTGTATATGTGTGTGTGTGTTAGTGTGTATATGTGTGTGTGTGTGTTAATGTGTAAGTGTATTTAAATGTATGTATGTGTGTGTATGTGTGTTAGGGTGTATATGTGTGTGTGTGTATTTGTGTTAGTGTGCATATATGTATATATATATATATATATATATATATATGTGTGTGTGTGTGTGTGTGTGTGATACAGTGTATATGTGTATATGTATGTGTGTGTGTGTGTGTGTGTTACTGTGTAAATGACGTGTGTGGGGTCAAACTAGTCGAGTTGTTACGGACACAGAGAAGTTTCTACAGCACCAAGTGAACAAAGCACTTTTTTATTATGAATTTGAAGTTTGTTTCTCATTGTGATTCAGCCGACAGAACGATGCAGGTTAGTCGTAAAGAAAAATGCTTCCCAGACTCGGAACATCTGTGAGAAATGAAGCGTGTTGGATGATTCCGGCTGAAACACTCGGTGATGCTCGTCCTCTGATTCGAGCTGTTTATTTAGTTTCTTATTTTATGGCCCCCTCAGGAGTGGAGAGATTCCATTATCCCACCGCGCTCCTCCGTATTTCTGCCTCCTCTTGATTTGCACCTCCGTAACTATTAAAACCCTAAAAAAGCCTTTATTAAATCAGGACCGAAGGGCCCGGCGGCCCCCGAGGCACAGAACCACTTATGAAGATGAGAACCGCTGCTCGCCGCGCCTGAGCGCATCCGTTATCTGTCATAACAGACGCGTTTAAAACTAGCATGCTAATAAACGGGATGAGTGAAAGCCTGCGCCTCACCTGAGTAGCGGAGGAGTATCTGGCCGTGGAGCGCGACGCCGAGGCTTTTCCTGCGCTGTGGGTGCTGTCGACCGGCAGGGCGCCGCAGCACTGCGACTGCCGGAAACACTTCCCATACTCCTTCCTCACCTGTAGAGACAGAAAACATCACGTCAGCTCATCTACGCTCACAGTATATAACGCTAACCTGTTACCGGCGGGATCAAGGGTTCGAATCCCCAGGTGCTGTCGGACAGTCGATTTGGCGATTTCATAAATACATGATTGGCTGTGTCTGGGGAAGGGTGTGTGGTCAAGGCCCTGCGATACATTGAAGTCATTCCAGGACAACTGACCCTCTGCAATTCTGATCAGGATAATGCAATGATATATACACTGTATATGTGTGTGTGTGTGTGTGTGTGTGTGTGTGTGTGTATGTGTATGTGTGTGTATGTGCGTGTGTGTGTATGTATCCAGGACAACTGACCCACTGCAATTCTGATCAGGATAATGCAATGATATATACACTGTATATGTGTGTGTGTGTGTGTGTGTGTGTATGTGTATGTGTGTGTATGTGTGTGTATGTATCCAGGACAACTGACCCACTGCAATTCTGATCAGGATAATGCAATGATATATACACTGTATATGTGTGTGTGTGTGTGTGTGTGTGTGTGTATGTGTATGTGTGTGTATGTGCGTGTGTGTGTATGTATCCAGGACAACTGACCCACTGCAATTCTGATCAGGATAATGCAATGATATATACACTGTATATGTGTGTGTGTGTGTGTGTGTGTGTATGTGTATGTGTGTGTATGTGCGTGTGTGTGTATGTATCCAGGACAACTGACCCACTGCAATTCTGATCAGGATAATGCAATGATATATACACTGTATATGTGTGTGTGTGTGTGTGTGTGTGTGTGTGTATGTGTATGTGTGTGTGTGTATGTATCCAGGACAACTGACCCACTGCAATCCAGACCAGGATAAAGCAATGATACATATACTGAATATGCATGTGTGTTAGTGTGTATATATGTGTGTATGTATGTGTGTGTGTGTTAGTGTGTATGTTTGTGTGTGATAGTATATATATATACTGTATATGTACAGTATATGTATGTATGTGTATGAGTGTCAGTGTGTATAAATGTGTGTGTTAGTGTGTATGTTTAAGCATGTGTGTGTGTGTGTTAGTGTATGCATGTGTGTGTTGTTAGTGTGTATATATGTGTGTGTATGTATGAGTGTGTGTATGTTAGTGTGTATATATGTGTGTGTGGGTGTGTGTGTGTGTGTATATGTGTGTGTGTGTGTTAGTGTATGCATGTGTGTGTGTGTGTTAGTGTATGCATGTGTGTTAGTGTGTATGTGTGTGTATTAGTGTATGCATGTGTGTGTTGTTAGTGTGTATATATGTGTGTGTATGTATGAGTGTGTGTGTGTTAGTGTGTATATATGTGTGTGTGTGTGTGTATATATATATATATATATGTGTATGTGTGTGTGTTAGTGTATGCATGTGTGTGTTAGTGTGTATATGTGTGTGTATATATGTGTGTGTATTAGTGTATGTATGTGTGTTAGTGTGTATATGTGTGTGTATATATGTGTGTGTATTAGTGTATGTATGTGTGTTAGTGTGTATATGCGTGTGTGTGTGTGTGTTTGTATGTGTGTGTGTGTTAGTGTGTATATGCGTGTGTGTGTGTGTGTTTGTACTGTATGTGTGTGTGTGTTAGTGTGTATATGCGTGTGTGTGTGTGTGTTTGTATGTATGTGTGTGTATAAATATACAAAACTCGTTCACGTCTTTGTAGGACAGTAAGGGCTAACACCTTTATCCTTCTGTCGCACCATAGGGTGCACCTGCTCCTGTAAGTGCGCCTCATATTTGTTTGCTGTTGTGTTAAAACAGCAAAATCACTGGACTCACAGGACTGAAGCATGTCTGTGGGGATTTGTGCCCATTTAGTCTAAAGATGACACCACCGAGGACCATAAAGATCCTAAACGAGACCGGGTCCCGTACACCTGAACAACACATGCTTCCAACTTTACAGCAACAGTTTAGGGAGGGACCTTTTCTGTTCATGCATGACTGAGCCCCTGTGTACAAAGCAAGATCTGCACCTCAGCCTCACTGAACAGCTCTGGATTGAACTGTAACATCAAATGAGCCTTTCTCGACCAACATCAGCACCCAGCCATACAAACACTATCATCTTTTGACTAAATGGGCACAAATTCCCATGGACATACTTCCAAATCTTGTGAGAAGCCGTCTCTGAAAAGATCCCATAGGGGTCACTCTATTTTAATACATTTTAATTAATTTGTCTTAGGTGTCCAAATACTTTTGGCCATATAGTGTATTTCATTTCATCAGGAAAAACCCTGGACAGGCTTCGGCCGTCCTACTCCCGCCCCTTCACTCAGCCAATCAGGTTAATTTCTGACAGACCTATAAGGAATAAATAAATAATTGAATATAAATAAATAAATAAATAAACTATTTAAAAAATAGATAAATAAATAAATAATTGACTAAATAAATAAATGAATAAATAAATTATTTAAAAACAGATAAATAAATAAATGATTGACTAAAATAAATACTTAATTAATAACTAAACAAAATAAATAAATACATGTATGAATGCATGAATTCAAATAAATAAACAAATTAATTCATAAATAAAAAGACAAATAAATAAATGAATAAATGATTAAAAAAGCAAAAAATAAATAAAAGGATAAATAAATAAATAAATCTTAAGTAAAGAGGTGGTTGTTCACAATGGAGTTAAATACATGCCATGGTGTAAAAATAAATAAATAAATAAACAAAAGAATAAATAACTAACTAAAAAAATAAGTAAATAAATGAATGAATAAAAATAAATAAATAAAAAAGTAAATGAAATAAATAAAAGAATAAATAAATAAATAAATGAAGGAATAAAATAAATAAACAAAAGAATAAATAAATAACAAAATAAATAAATACATAAATGAATTAAACAAAATAAATAAAAGGATTTATAAATAAATAAACAAACAAATAAATAAATAAATGAAGAAATAAAATAAATAAACAAAAGAATAAATAAATAAATGGAGAAATAAAATAAATAAACAAAAGAAAAAAATAAATAAATAAATTACTACATCTCAGATAAAGAGGTGATTGTTCACAGTGGAGGTAAATACATGCAATGGTAAAATAATAATAATAATAATAAAATAAAAATAAATAAATAAATGTGAGTGCAAGTGAAGTGAACCAGAGCACACTGTTAACATGCCATGGTAAAATAAATAAACAAATAAATCAATAAATCAATGAATGAATGGTCAATAAATATCACAGTGGCGATAAATACATGCCATGGTAAAAAATAAAATGAAATAAAAATATAATAAATCCGGGGTGGTGGTGCAGTGACCCAGAGCGCACTGTTAACCCTGCAGTGTGATCGTTTCCCCCCGACCACGCCCGGAGAGCTCAGTGACCCTGACGTACCTTCTTCTGCAGCAGGCAGTGGAAGATGAAGATGAACATCCCCTGTAGGGTATTGAAGATGGTGAAGAGGTAAGTCATGACCACAGACGAATCGTTCAGGAAGAACAAGCCGAACGACCAGGTCAGACCCAGCAGGCACAGCAGGGCGAACGCACCCAGCACCCAGGACCTGAAAAACAACACAAGCAAACGATGTCACGTCCTGTTAGAACCGGCTAATCAGCACACAGACATGCGGTCCTGAGAGACGAGGTCACACCGAAGAGCCAGCGGTCACTTTATAACACGTCTGACCTACCAGTGTGACCCGGTCAACCGCGGGTCCTACTGTAATAAAACATGAGCATCAAGGAGAGACAACAAGCTTATGGTCAGGTGTCCAAATACTTTTTTCGTTAAGTACATCACATATACGCTGGTAGCTATTAAATGTTTTGGACAGAGCAGTTTGTGTTCCAAAAATTCAGTCATGGAAAAAAGAACAACTGCAGATGTCTATAAACTTTTGACTCTATGTGCTAGGCTCGGGCTCTCCTCAGCCTGCAGGGATGTCAAAAGTATTGGGACACCTGAGCGTGAGCTTGTCAGAAATCTCAATCCAACACCGCGAGTGTTTATACTGGAGTGTGCCTGTGGGAACTTGTGCCCACCCATTCAACAGAGTCAGTGAAGTCAGGAAAGCACTGATAAATAAGCTTTGTGCTCAGGGGTGTAATCATGCTGAGAGAGAAAGGGGACTTCCCCAAACTGTTGGCATTATGTTACCTTATATCATTTCTCATACAGCTGTAAGCAACAGATGTGGCAGAAAAGACTAAATTCAATCATTACGAGGAGCGTCCACATACTTTTGTCCCTACAGTGTCTTTATAATCGGGACATAAAGCTCCATAAATAACACGGACAAAAATCCGCTCAGTAATCTGTACCTACACCCCGCACCCTCCCCCGCCTGCCGGAGAGATTCCGGGAATTCCGGGAATTCAGGGAAGTGTTTGTCCGGGACGGACGGCGCTACAGCTACACGACACGAACAAAATCTCCCGTTACGCAGCACAGGGGGCCTGGAAGCACCTGCCACGCCCCTGTCCTGTAAAACGTCTTCATTTTAACCGGCACCGGCCGGCGCTAAACGTCTGGCTGCTCCAGGACCACGTTTACGTGAGGCCAAGCGGGTCCTGAGCGCAGCTTCCAAAAGGTTAATGGTTCTCAAAATTATTCCCATGAGCCTCTTCAGAAAGGGTGACATCCTCGAAGTCTTTAACCTGGAACATCAAGCATGCTTCGGGCGCTCCCGTATTTAGGCGTCGCCACAGAGGATCAGTTTTGATACCGGATGCCCTTTTTGACGCAGCCCTCCTATTTCTATATAAGTGTACCGATAGTGCACTTACCAACAGCTAGGCTGTTTTGCCCCACCTACCCTCAGATAATAGTCAATCGTGTCCGTGCAGATGCCCAATCGGCTGATAGCACCGCTGAGATTCGAACCCTGGCTGCTCATATCTCAGCAGTATTGAGGTAGCGCAGTGGTTCACCACCAGGGGGCCTCTGCGAGCCTAGAGGGGGGTCTGGATCTAGGCTATAGCCTATGTGGGTCTCTGAGAATGGACACATATTTGATTTGGTCACCTCAGAAGTGCAAAGGTCAACGGACTACTTTGGGCGACTATGAATGATTCCAAATCAGCTGATGATGCAGATCCCACTGAATCAGACCCTGATGATGAAGCTCCTACCACCAGGGCACCACATGATCAACCAAAATCAGAAAATACCAAGAAACCAAAGTACTGGACTAGTAAACAGAAGGTCGCTGGTTCAAACCCCACCACTGCCAGGTCGCCACCGCTGGACCCTTGAGCTTAGACTGCTCGGATAAAAGCGTCTGCTAAAAATGCCGCAGATGTAAACGAATGAGCCGGAAAGGAGCAAGAACTTTTCAGCAACAAGCTCATAGTCAGGCGTCCAAATACTTTTGGAAAATACGTTGAATAGATGAAGTGGCTTTAAAATGTGACCGTTCAAGGTGGACAGACGTTTTGGAATCGTATATTGAATCGTTCTCTTCTGGGAAGCCTTTAATCTTCCAACTGAAGTAAAGGAGCAACAACTTTTCTGCAACAAGCTCATAGTCAGGCGTCCAAATACTTTTGGAAAATATGTGGCTTTTAAATGTGACCGGTCAAGGTGGACAGAAGTTCTGTGTTCCAAATATTAGTCACAGAAAAAGAACAACTGCAGAAGTTACGATGTCTATAAACTTTTGAGGCATGTGCTAGACTCGGGTTCTCTTCGGCCAGCGAGGATGTCAAAAGTATTGGGACACCTGAGCGTGAGCTTGTCAGAAACGTTTATATTGAATCGTTCCCTTTTCTGGGAAGCCTTCAATCTTCCGATTAAAGTACTGGACTACTAAAGCAGAAGGTCGCTGGTTCAAAGCCCACCACTGCCAGGTCGCCACTGTTGGACCCTTGAGCAAGGCCTAACACTGAATTGCTTAGACTGCTCGGATAAAAGCGTCTGCTAAAAATGCCGCAGATGTAAACGAATGGGCCGGAACGTCAACTGAACAGGCACAAATTCCCACAGACATACTCCAAAAGTCTTGTAAGAAGCTTCTCAGAAAAGTGGCTGTTATAGCTGAATAGATCACACAGAGGTCACTCTGGTTTAGTTTAATACCATTTGTTTCTGAAATGGGACGAACGACTAGCTCACGTTCAGGCGCCCAAATACTTTTAGTCCAGTAGTAGCTGGACCTGAATGGCTGTGGAAGAATGAAAGAAGCTGGAAGCGTCTCACCTGATGCTCTCCAGGCGGCTGGAGTCGGGCTTCACGGACGTGGAGTTCCTCACCATCTTCACCATCGTCACCACCAGGAAGGCCAGATTGAGCTGTCAAAACACACAGAGCGAGGTGAGCCGACCACACAGCGTCCCTCCGTCTCCTCGAACCCGCGCACTGAATCATTACCGCCGCGTGTTTATCCAAAGCGACTACTAATTCCAGTAGTGGAATTATTTCTAACAGACGTATAAATGAATTAATGAATGAAGAAATAAATAAACTAAATAAATAAATGATTTACTAAAATAATAAATTAATAAATATATAACTAAACAAAAGAGATAAATAACACAATGAATAAACAAATAAATTCAAATAAATAAAAGTACATTTATAAATTAAAAGAAATAAATAATTAAACAAACAAATAAATGATTAAATAAATAAATAAATATACAAGTAAAATTTCAAGTGAAGAGGTTGTTGTTTACACTGGAGTTAAATACATGCCATGGTCTAAAAATAAATAAATAAATAAATAAATGAAGAAATGAAGAAATAATTGACTAAAATAAATAAACTAAAAAATAAACTAAACAAAATAAATAAATACATAAATGAATGAATGAATGAATACAAATTAAAAATAAATAAATAAATAAATAATAAATAAATAAATGATTTACCAAAATAAATAAATTAATAAATATATAACTAAACAAAATAGATAAATAAATGAATGAATAATCAAATAAATAAAAAAACATTTATGAATTAAAATAAATAAATAATTAAATAAATTAATAAATAAAAAATAAATAAAAGGATTAATAAATAAATTTCAAATAAAGAGGTGGTTGTTAAATACATGCCATGTTCTGAAAATAAACAAATAAATATATAAATAAATAAATAATTGACTAAAATTATAAATAAATAAATAAATAAATAAATAAATAAATAAATAAATGAATGAATGAATGAATGAATGAATGAATGACAACGACGTGTCTATCCAGAGCAACCGAGCCGCTTCACGTTACTGAATGCGCCGAGGTCAGTCGCTCCCTTGTGGGGTTTGTTTTTATGACGCTGTAATTCCTCCTCTATTATTTCAGCCATCGGTGCCGTAAAAACGCTGCGCGACGGCCGTGAAGGATCACGCTGGAAACCGAAAAGCTTCTGATAAATGAAGTCATGGTGAGCAAGCGTTAACACAGCGTCAGAGCATTCCAGCGATTTATTCACGCTCCTGAACACACATGACACAGAATCCCCTCTACACAGGCGGCCGCCGAATCCCCGGCCAGGTCTCAGCTCTTAATATGATTAATGCAGAGCAGGTCCGAGTCCTAAATCAGAGGCTGATGTGCAGTTTTGTTTTATTACACCCGGCATAACCTGATTCTGGGGGAAACACCCAACGCAGCCCGCAGGGAGACGAACGACCGCCGGGTCACAGGAGCGACCACGAGAAGCTACGGCGCTACCAATCAGCGCTAACGTGAAGAGCTGGAGCTGTAAAGGCGGAGGGAAATATTCACATGCTTCACAAGTCTGCTGGAAGTCGAAAACGCAGACACGCTGCCAAGAAATTTGTTTTCATTACCGCCCGGAACACAGCGATGTAGAACAGGTCCGAGAGAGCCGGAACGGAGCCAGAACGAAATTAATAGCAGCCATTAAAAAACAGAGTCTGAAGCCAATCACTAAATTCTCCAACGATTAAAAAACAAACATCACGATATGGGATAAAAAAAACCCCAGAAAACTACTTTACATACAATTACAGTTAAATACAGCAGGAGAATGAAGAGAGGGAAGGAAAGAAGTACAGAAAGAAGAAGGGAGGAATACAGAAAAAGGGAAAAGTAGAAAGAAAAGAAGAAAAGGATGGATAAAATGAAAAGATGGAGAGAAGGGAAGAAAGGCAGGAGAGAGAGATAGAAAATAAGAAGAAAGGAAAGAAAGAGGAATGGACAAAATTAGGGAGGGAGGGAATAATGAAAAGTGAGAAGTGAAGAAAAGGAAGAAATAAGGAAGGTGGAAATAAAAGAAGTAAAAAAGAAAACAAAGAAAGGTAAAAAAGAAAGAAGAAAGGAAATAAATAAGGACAGAAAGAGTGAGGAAGGAAAAAAGAAAGTAGAAAAAGAAAAGGAAGCAAGAGGGGAAGGAAATAAAGAAGGAACTAAAGAAAGTAAGAAAAGAAGGAAGGGAGAAAAGAAAGAAGGAAGGAAATAAGAAAGGAAAGAAAGAAGGAAGGAAAGAAAGAAGCAAAAAAGGAAGGAAGGAAGGAAAGAAGGAGAGAAGGAAGTAAAGAAAAAAGGAAGTAAGGAAGGAAGGAAAGAAGGAAGGAAGGAAGGAAGGAAGGAAAGAAAGAAAGAAAGAAAGAAAGAAAGAAAGAAGAAAGGAAAGAAAGAAGCAAGAAAGGAAAGAAGGAAAGAAAGAAAAAAGGAAGGAAGGAAGGAAGGAATAAAGGAGAGAAGGAAGGAAAGAAAAAAAGAAGGAAAGAAGGAAGGAAGGAAGGAAGGAAAGAAAGAAAAAAGGAAGGAAGGAGAGAAGGAAATAAGGAAGGAAGGAAGGAAAGAAGGAGAGAAGGAAGGAAAGAAAAAAGGAAGGAAGGACAGAAGGAAGGAAGGAAGGAAGAAAGAAAGAAAGAAAGAAAGAAAGAAAGAAAGAAAGAAAGGAAGGAAGGAAGGAAGGAAGGAAGGAAGGAAGGAAGGAAGGAAGGAAGGAAGGAAGGAAGGAAGGAAGGAAGGAAGGAAAGAAGGAGAGAAGGAAGGAAAGAAAAAAGGAAGAAAGAAGGAAGGAAGGAAGGAAGGAATGAATGAATGAATGAAAGAAAGAAAGAAAGAAAGAAAGAAAGAAGAAAGAAAATAAATAAGGACAGAAAGAATGAGGGAGGAAAGAAAGAAAGTAGAAAAAAAGGAAGGAAGAGGGGAAGGAAATAAAGAAGGAATGAAGGAAGTAAGAAAAGAAGGAAGGAAGAAAAGAAAGAAGGAAGGAAATAAGAAAGGAAAGAATGAAGGAAGGAAAGAAAGAAGGAAGAAAGGAAGGAATGAAATAAAAAAAGGAAGGAAGTAAAGAAGGAAGAAAGAAAGGAAAAAAGGAAAGAAAGAAGCTGTTTATATATGGACACACCCACTTGTGTGTGGGACTAAAAGAAGAAGAGAAGATGAAAGTTCTTGTGAGCAGAGCCTCTGTGTTCAGTCAGCAGATGGAGGAGAAGATAATTAAAACAAGGAGGAGATTCAGAAACAATATTACAGAGAGTGAAAGTTCTGACAGCAGCTAAGTACAGAACAATCTGGAGCTGATCTGATCCATCAATCCTCCTCTGTTATTCTGGAACCGGTACAAAGCATGCTGGGTAAATGAAGTCCGGCACAATAACCACAAGCGTCCGTCCATCAGCACTGTTGATTCATCTAAGGAGTGGACGACCGTACCCAACCATACCTCTCATAATATCAGTTTATTATATTAAATGAACCATGCAGACTGACACCAGCCACTCTACACTGTGTGTGTGTGTGTGTGTGTGTGTGTGTGTGTTGGCTGGCATGATGCATTCTCACTGGCACATGAGCAGAAAAAGAAAAGCACAGAGAATAAAGCAAGATTCATTAATTACAAACATATTATTTCCACACACACACACACACACACACACACAGATCTTTTCCACAATGCAGTGAGGAGAAAAATAGGAGTGTGAGTGTCCATGTTGTTTAAGAGAAAATAGACAACGAAGCAAATGGACTCTATGCTTCATCGATCAATAACACAAACCACAGCTGAACTTCTCACAGAGGAAGAGAGGAGAAAAAAATAAAGTAAAAGAAGTAAGTAAAAGAAGGACGAAAAGGAGAGACAGAAGGATGGAAGGAAGGAATAAAGGAAAAAAAGGAAGGAAGGAAGAAAAGGACAGAAGGAAGGACGGATGAAAGAAAAATAAAGGAAGGAATAAAAAAAAGGAAAGGGAGAGAGGACAGAAATGAGGGAAGGAAAGAAATAAGAAAAGAAGAAAGGAAAAAGGACAAAAATAAGGAAGTAAAAAAGAAATTAGGAAGTAAGGAAATAAGGAAGGAATGGAGTAAGGAAAGAAGGAAGAAAGGAAATAGGGAAAGACAGAAGGACAGAAAGAAAGAAAAAAGGAAAGAAGGTAAAGGAAGGAAGGAAGGAAGGAAAGAAGGAAGGAAAAGAAAGGATAGCAGCAAGGAAAGTAAAGGAAGGTAGAAAGGAAAGAAGGAACAAAGAAAAAAATAGGGAAGGAAGGAAAAAAAGAAGGACAGAAGGAAGTATGGATGGAAGGAAAAAAAGGAAGGAATAAAGAAAAGGAAGTGAGAACAGAAAAGAGGGAACAAAGGAAATAAGAAAAAAAGAAAGAAAAAAAGATGGAAATAAGAAAGGAAGGGAGGGAAGAAGGACGGAAGGAAGGAAATAGGGAAGTACAGTAAGTAAAGAAGAAAAAGAAAGGACGGAAAAAAGGAAAGTAAACAAAGGTAGAAAGGAAAGAAGGAAGGAAGGAAATAGGGAATTAAGTAAGGAAGAAGGGAAGCAAAAAAATAGAGAAGGAAGGAAATAAGGAAAGAAAAGAAAGGAAGGAAGAAAGAAAATAACGAAGGAAGGGAATAGGAAAAGAAGAAAAAGAGGAAGGAAGGAAAGAAGAAAGGACAGAGGAAAAAAAAGAAGGAAGGAAAAAATAAAGAAAGGAAGGAAGGAAAGAAAAAGAAGGGAGGACAGAAAGGAAGGAAATTAGAAATAAAATTAAGAAGGAAAAAAGGAAAGAAAGGAAAGTAAAAAATAAAGGAAGGAAATAAGTAAAAAAATCAAGGAAGAACAGAAGGAAGGATGTACGGAAGGAATAAGAAGAGAAAGAATAACAGCAGGGAGGAAGAAGGAGGGAAATATAAATAATACTTCTGTAATATAGATGAACAGAGAGAGGAAACTAGAGGATGAGTGGAAATGGACTGAACATGTGACCAGAAGCGATGACACAGATCTGATTGGACAGGCACGGCACGAGAGCAAGCCAGGCCATGCATGTACAACACACACACACACACACACACACACACACACACACACTTCCTCTGAGGCACCTTCTCACCCTAAATCACCCATCACCTCCCAAAAATAGAGCCGCACCAAACACGGAAACAACATCAACAGTGTAAAGCACTAAAAAGCACTATAAAGGAAACTGTGTGTGTGTGTGTGTGTGTGTGTACAGCACGAATCCGAGCACTTAATGAAGCACCTCAGTCCTCCATCTGTGCGCTTACACACTCGAGTGTGTGGATGTAAATACACGGCGCGCTTACACACTCGAGTGTGTGGATGTAAATACACGGCGCGCTTACACACTCGAGTGTGTGGATGTAAATACACGGCGCGCTTACACACTCGAGTGTGTGGATGTAAATATACGGCGCGCTTACACACTCGAGTGTGTGGATGTAAATACACGGCGCGCTTACACACTCGAGTGTGTGGATGTAAATACACGGCGCGCTTACACACTCGAGTGTGTGGATGTAAATACACGCTGCTCGTACGCACTCGAGTGTGTGGATGTAAATACACGGCGCGCTTACACACTCGAGTGTGTGGATGTAAATACACGGCGCGCTTACACACTCGAGTGTGTGGATGTAAATACACGGCGCGCTTACACACTCGAGTGTGTGGATGTAAATACACGGCGCGCTTACACACTCGAGTGTGTGGATGTAAATACACGGCGCGCTTACACACTCGAGTGTGTGGATGTAAATACACGCTGCTCGTACGCACTCGAGTGTGTGGATGTAAATACACGGCGCGCTTACACACTCGAGTGTGTGGATGTAAATACACGGCGCGCTTACACACTCGAGTGTGTGGATGTAAATACACGGCGCTTTCACACTCGAGTGTGTGGATGTAAATACACGGCGCGCTTACACACTCGAGTGTGTGGATGTAAATATACGGCGCGCTTACACACTCGAGTGTGTGGATGTAAATACACGGCGCGCTTACACACTCGAGTGTGTGGATGTAAATATACGGCGCGCTTACACACTCGAGTGTGTGGATGTAAATATACGGCGCGCTTACACACTCGAGTGTGTGGATGTAAATACACGGCGCGCTTACACACTCGAGTGTGTGGATGTAAATATACGGCGCGCTTACACACTCGAGTGTGTGGATGTAAATACATGGCGCGCTTACACACTCGAGTGTGTGGATGTAAATACACGGCGCGCTTACACACTCGAGTGTGTGGATGTAAATACATGGCGCGCTTACACACTCGAGTGTGTGGATGTAAATACACGGCGCGCTTACACACTCGAGTGTGTGGATGTAAATATACGGCGCGCTTACACACTCGAGTGTGTGGATGTAAATACATGGCGCACTTACACACTCGAGTGTTTGGATGTAAATACACGGCGCGCTTACACACTCGAGTGTGTGGATGTAAATACACGGCGCTTTCACACTCGAGTGTGTGGATGTAAATACACGGCGCGCTTTCACACGAGTGTGTGGATGTAAATACACGGCGCGCTTACACACTCGAGTGTGTGGATGTAAATATACGGCGCGCTTACACACTCGAGTGTTTGGATGTAAATACACGGCGCGCTTACACACTCGAGTGTGTGGATGTAAATATACGGCGCGCTTACACACTCGAGTGTGTGGATGTAAATACACGGCGCGCTTACACACTCGAGTGTGTGGATGTAAATACACGACGCGCTTACACACTCGAGTGTGTGGATGTAAATACACGGCGCGCTTACACACTCGAGTGTGTGGATGTAAATACACGACGCGCTTACACACTCGAGTGTGTGGATGTAAATACACGGCGCGCTTACACACTCGAGTGTGTGGATGTAAATACACGGCGCGCTTACACACTCGAGTGTGTGGATGTAAATACACGGCGCGCTTACACACTCGAGTGTGTGGATGTAAATACACGGCGCGCTTACACACTCGAGTGTGTGGATGTAAATACACGGCGCGCTTACACACTCGAGTGTGTGGATGTAAATACACGGCGCGCTTACACACTCGAGTGTGTGGATGTAAATATACGGCGCGCTTACACACTCGAGTGTGTGGATGTAAATACACGGCGCGCTTACACACTCGAGTGTGTGGATGTAAATACACGACGCGCTTACACACTCGAGTGTGTGGATGTAAATACACGACGCGCTTACACACTCGAGTGTGTGGATGTAAATACACGGCGCGCTTACACACTCGAGTGTGTGGATGTAAATACACGACGCGCTTACACACTCGAGTGTGTGGATGTAAATACACGGCGCGCTTACACACTCGAGTGTGTGGATGTAAATACACGGCGCGCTTACACACTCGAGTGTGTGGATGTAAATATACGGCGCGCTTAATATACGGTGCGCTTACACACTCGAGTGTGTGGATGTAAATACACGACGCGCTTACACACTCGAGTGTGTGGATGTAAATACACGGCGCGCTTACACACTTGACATGGAGAGTCACACACTGATCTCCTCATTCCTTCACTTCTGTACAGGCACCTCAGGCTACTAACCAGGGTCCTTACACAGCGTCAAAGACCCCACCCTTTTTTTTTTGTCTGGTTTCTTCCCACCCAGCAGACTAGGAGAAGTCACATGCGGTGCTTTGCAGCTCAAACACTTACCATTATGACGAACGCCACAGGGCCGATGAAGCTCCAGATGAAGTGGTTATCGACTCTCAGCCAACAGCTGCAAAACAAAACAGGCAAAACAACCGTTACTGATGCTAGTCAGCCTCCGTACAGACGTCCTCACAACTTCCTGCTAGCATTTACGCTAACAAAACGGCGAGTGACGCCGTAGAGCGACTGGACTCCTGATTACCTTCCCTTCCAGAAATGAGTCTAGGAAAGAGCTAGCAGCGCAGACTGTCGCTACACACCTTTGATGAAGAACCCCCGGTGTGCGCGGGATGATTTATGTGTGTATTATGGACGCCATCTGTACCAAACCCGGCGTCAGGCGAGGCCGCGCATCACACCTACTCATGTGGGAAAAGAGACGAGCAAGTAAGCGATCTGCACCTGGATTCAAGATCTCAATCAGGCGCCTTCGGAAAGCGGCTGAGTCGGCACTCCGAACCGCCACGGCATCCCGGTCTGGAGACGCGGCAGGACGAGGTGGGTAAAATATCAGGATTTACACACACACACACTTTCTCTTCTCGGACGCTGCGCTGGTGGCCTTATAAAAACGTCGCGCTCTGATATTTAGCAGGAAGTGGAAAAGCAGCTGGACACTAAATGTGCTCATAAAAAATAGTTTTCTTATATTTAACACAAAGCTGCACCCACTGACCCCCAGAGGGGCTGAGGCGGTCACGCACCCCCTCCGACACGCGTCCCGAGAGCCACGCACTGCCATCCGTGATCATCCAGCAGCGACGAGGAACCCTGTTTCAGCCATCGTCCCTCCCCCTACAGACACACAGCCAATCATGTGCCTGCGTCTGTCCGGACAACAGCAGAGCTGAGATTCAGATTCGAAAGCCAGAGTGTTTCCTGCCTTTCTCCTTAATGAATCAGACCCACTGAGACCCTGATCAGGATAAAGCGGCACTGGACACTGCTGAGATGAATTGAAACGCTGACCGTGAGCGAAGCCTCGAGTTCAGCACAGATTAAAGCATCTCTCGCAGCAATTTGATTCAAATTTGGCTCATTACTCCTGTATGTGTTCCAAAATCCTCCTGATGTCAACCCCGCCCACTAAACACTTCTGAGATGAATTGGAACCTTGACCGTGAGCAAAGCCCCACCCACTAAACAGCTTTTAGATAAATCGGAATGCTGACCGTGAGCAAAGCCTTGAGTTTAGCACAGAATAAAGCAACACTCACACTTTTCTGTCTTCTGTCCATTTCAAAATCCTCCTGACCTCAACCCCTTAACCCCACCCACTAAAAACTTCTGGGATGAATCGGAACCATGACCGTGAGCGAAGCCTCGAGTTCAGCACAAAATAAAGCAGCACTCACGTTTTTCTGTCTTCTGTTTATATCAAAATCCTCCTGATGTTAACCCGCCCACTAAACACTTCTGAGATGAATCGGAACGCAGACCATGAGCGAAGCCCCACCCACTAAACAGCTCTGAGATGAATCGGAATGCTGACCGTGAGCAAAGCCTTAAGTTCAGCACAGAATAAAGCATCACTTGCTCTTTTCTGTCTTCTGTCCATTTCAAAATCCTCCTGACCTCAACCCCGCCCCCCCCCACAATAAACTCGAGGCTTTGCTCACTGTCTGCGTTCCGATTCATCTCGAGTTCAGCACAGAATGAAGCATCACTCACGCTTTTCTGTCTTCTGTCTATATCAAAATCCTCCTGATGTTAACCCGCCCACTAAACACTTCTGAGATGAATCGGAACGCTGACCATGAGCGAGGCCTCATCCACTAAACAGCTGAGATGAATCGGAACCTTGACCATGAGCGAAGCCTCAAGATCAGCACAAAATAAAGCATCACTCACACTTTTCTGTCTTCTATCTGTTTCAAAATCCTCCTGACCTCAACCCCGCCCACTAACCATATCTGAGATGAATCGGAACCTTGATCAGGAGCAAAGCCCAACCCACTAAACACTTCTGAGATGAATTGGAATGCTGACCGTGAGCAAAGCCTCGAGATCAGCTCAGAATAAAGCAGCACTCACGCTTTCTTGTCCTGTTTCAAAATCCTCCTGACCTCAACCCCGCCCCCAACAGTGAACTCGAGGCTTTGCTCACGGTCTGCGTCTTTTTTTTTTTTTTTTATCCTCCCAACCACAGCTCTCCCCACTAAACACCTTTGAGATGAATCGGAATGCTGCCGACGAGCGAGACCTCATCCACTAAACAGCTCTTAGATGAATCGGAATGCTGACCGTGAGTGAAGCCTCAAGTTCAGCACAGAATAAGCATCATTTACACTTTTCTGTCTTCTGTCTGTTTCAAAATCCACCTAATGTTACCCCCTAACCCCGCCCCCCCCAACAATGAACTCGAGGCTTCGCTCACGGTCTGCGTTCCGATTCACCTCGCGTTCAGCCCACGATAAATCATCACTCACGCTTTCTTGGTGCCGTAGCTCCTGTAGTCGACGGCGGCCGAGACGGCGACCACCAGGGCGGGGAACAGGTACCCGACGGCGTAGTAGTACCTGCGGCGGGAGAACTCGCTCTCGAACACCTCCACCAGCATGATGTAGAGCTGCACGCCCTCCAGACACGCCCAGGAGAACGCCGCCAGGATGAAGAAGTGCAGGATCCCGGCGATCAGCGAGCACACCATCTGAGGGACCACGGGGAGAGAACAGCGGCGTCACCAAACACGCCGTCTCCACGGAGACGCAGATCAAGATCATAACACCCATCCGTCTGAGCCGGCGTCTGTTTGGAACAGGGTCGGCGGTAACGTAGCGGCCGTGATTCTGATTAAAAACGCCCATTATTTATTTGGACGGCGATGGTTGGACCTCAGCGCAGACGAATGCTGACGAAACCGGATACGAGACGCTCCAATACATTTGGGCAAAAGTATTGGGACGCCCCTTCATATCAGTATGTTTACATTTTCAGCATTTAGCAGACACTTTTATTCAAAGCGACTTACAGTACACAGTCTAAGCAATTAAGGGCCCAACAGTGGCAACCTGGCAGTGGTGGGGCTTGAACCGGCAACCTTCTGATTACTAATCCAGTACCTTAACCACTAGATTGACAGTTCCAGTTTATTCCAAAGCTGTTCAGTTGTGTTTCAGCCACAGCAACTGCTAACAGGTGTAAAGGAAATTATACAGTTTAGGGAAGGTCCTTTCCTGTCCTGCACAAAGCAAGTTTGGAATAACTAGACCTGTCATCTTTTGACTAAATGGGCACAAATTCCCACAGACGCACTTCAAAGACGAATGCTAACGTTAATGGATACGAGCCGCTCAAACTCTCGTCTAGCCGAATTCGTTTGGACAAAAGTATTGGAACGCCCTTTTATATCAATACCTAAATGTGTTTCAGCCACAGCAACTGCTACCAGGTGTAAAATCAAACAGTTTAGGGAAGGACCGTCCCTGTTCCAGCACAAAGCTCTATAAAGACATGACGAAAAGCTCACAGAACCCTGACCTCAGCCCCACTGAACAGCTCAGGAAGAAACTGGAACTGTCATCTTTTGACTGAATGGGCACAAATCCCCACAGACACACTTCTACTGGATACGAGCCACTCAAAACGGTTTAGGGAAGGCCTTTTCCTTTGAAGAAAAGCCCACAGAGCCTTGACCTCAGCCCCACTGAACAGCTCAGGAATGAACCGAACTGTCATCTTTTGACTAAGTGGGCACAAATTCCTACAGACACACTTCAAGGACGAATGCTAATGATATCTGATATGAGCCACTCCAATTCTCTTCTAAATGAGTTAGACTGGACAAAAGTATTGGGACGCCCCTTTATATCAGTACTTAAATGAGTACACAGCTGCTAACGGTGTAAAGGAAATTAAACAGTTTAGGGAAGGACCTTTCTGTTTCAGCACAAAGCAAACTCTATAAAGATGCGAAAGAAAAACTCGGTTTAAAGGCCTGTTCTTAGCCCCACTGAACAGCTCTGGAATGAACAAACTGGAACTGTCGTCTTTAGACTGAATGGGTACAAATTCCCACAGACACACTTCTAGTGGATGCGAGCCACTCAAAACGGTTTAGGGAAGGACCTGTCTGTTTCAGCACAAAGCAAGCTCTATAAAGACATGAAGGAAAACTCTGAACAGCTGAACAGCTTTGGAATGAACTGGAACTGTCATCCTTTGACTGAATGGGCATAAGTTCCCACAGACACACTTCAAAGACTAATGCTAACCTTACTTCAGACTTCCAGCAACAGTTTGGGGAAGGCCCTTTCCAGTTCGTCCAAGCAAGCTGACTAGTAGTTTTGCTTGTATTATTTTGCACTCGACAGCTCTGGAATGAAATGGAACCGTCATCCCATGACTAAATGGGCACAAATTCCCACAGACATTTTTCAAAATCTTGTGGGAAGAGCGGCTGTTGTTCTCTGTTTTAATAGCGCTTGTTTTTGAAACAAGCTCATGGTCGGTTGTCCAAATACTTTTGGCCATATAGTGTGTTTGTAAATACAATTGTGCTATCAGCCGGTAGGGCATCTACACAGACAGGAACAGGGTGGCTGAAGCCCTGTGATGGATTGGTCTGTCCTGGTGGACCCGGACCTGCTGCAACCTTGACCAGGATAAACAATCAGTAACATCAGTGAGGTGTCCACATATTTTAAAAAAGCAAAGCCCTGAGGTTTGGCATGTTCACCCACCGGAGGTTCGGTCATGTTGATGCCCACAAGGAAGAAGAGCTCGGCGATGAAGAGGTTGATGCACAGGTTCTTGTGGATGGTGTTGCGGTCGCTCTGCAGGCCGCGGAAGAAGCAGAAGGTGAAGATGCTGATGGCCAGACACACCAGGGATACGGCCACGCCCATACGGGTGACCACGCCCAGGAGCAGATCGTGGACGCCGCCGTCGCCCTGCAACACAGAGAGGACGAAGGTTAGCACTGATCCACCCGCACTTCACCATCACAGTCTCTACGCTAGCATGACTGAAGCTCCTACCCTCAAAACTTAAGAACCATGTCTGTGGGAATTTGTGCCTGTTCAGTCAAAACTGTGTGTGTGGCTTTAAAATGTAACAACTATCATACAGAGATTTACACTGACAAGAGACTCCATTTATTAACGTCAATCACATTCATTCATTCATTCATTCACTTATTCACCAATTCATTCATTCATTCTTTTATTCATTCATTCATTAATTTACTTATTCACCAATTCATTCATTCATTCTTTTATTCATTCATTCATTTATTATTCATTCATTCATTTACTTATTCACCAATTTATTCATTCATTCTTTTATTCATTCATTCATTCATTTATTCATTCATTTATTCATTCATTTATTCATTCATTCATTTATTTATTCACCAATTCATTCACTCATTCTTTTATTCATTCATTCATTCATTAATTTACTTATTCACCAATTCATTCATTCATTCATTTACTTATTCACCAATTCATTCATTCATTCTTTTATTCATTCATTTATTCATTCATTCATTAATTTACTTATTCACCAATTCATTCATTCATTCTTTTATTCATTCATTTATTCATTCATTCATTTATTCATTCATTCATTCATTCATTTACTTCTTCACCAATTTATTCATTCATTCTTTTATTCATTCATTCATTCATTTATTCATTCATTTATTCATTCATTCATTTATTTATTCACCAATTCATTCTTTTATTCATTCATTCATTTATTTATTCACCAATTCATTCATTCATTCTTTTATTCATTCATTCATTCACTCATTTATTCATTCATTCATTCAACCACTTATTTATTCATTCATTCATTCAACCATTCATTAATTAATTCAGTAATTCACCCATTCATTCATTAATTTATTCATTCAACCATTCATTCATTCATTCATTTATTCATTCAACCATTCATTCATTAATTCAGTCATTCACCCATTCATTCATTTATTCATTCATTTATTCATTCATTTATTTATTCATTCATTTATTCATTCATTTATTCATTCATTCATTTATTCATTCATTCATTCAACCATTTATTTATTCATTCAACCATTCATTCATTCATTTATTCATTCATTCATTCAACCATTTATTTATTCATTTATTCATTCACTAATTCAGTCATTCACCCATTCATTCATTAATTTATTCATTCAACCATTCATTCATTCATTCATTTATTCATTCAACCATTCATTCATTAATTCAGTCATTCACCCATTCATTCATTAATTTATTCATTCAACCATTCAACCATTTATTCATTCAACCATTTATTCATTCATTTATTCATTCATTTATTTAAACATGCATTTATCCATTCATTCACTTAACCATTTACTTATTCATTTATTCATTTATTCATTCATTCAACCATTCATTTATTCATTCATTCATTCATTCATTCATTTATTCACTAATTTATTCACCAATTTATTTATTCATTTATTCATTCAACCATTCATTCATTAATTCAGTCAATCACCCATTTATTCATTAATTTATTCATTCAACCATTCATCCATTTATTAATTCATTCATTTATTAATTCATTCATTCATTTATTAATTCATTCATTCATTTATTAATTCATTCTTTAATTCATTCATTCATTTATTCATTCATTCAAACATGCATTTATCCATTTATTCATTCATTCATTCATGCATTTATCCATTCATTCATTCAACCACTTATTCATTCGTTCAACCATTTACTTATTCATTTATTCATTCAACCATTCATCCATTTATTCATTCATTTATTCATTCATTCAACCATTTATTCATTCATTCATTTATTCATTCATTCATTCAAACATGCATTCATCCATTCATTCATTCAACCATTTATTTATTCATTCATTTATTCATTCATTCATTCAAACATGCATTTATCCATTCATTCATTCAACCATTTATTCATTCGTTCATTCATTCAACTATTTACTTATTCATTTATTCATTCATTCAACCATTCATTCTTTAACTCATTCATTCAACCATTTATTTATTCATTCAATTATTTATTCATTTATTCAACCATTCATTCATTCATTCATTCAATCATTTATTTATTCATTTATCCAACCACTTATTCATTCATTCATTCAATTATTTATTCATTCAATTATTCATTTATTTATTCATTCATTCATTCAATTATTCATTCATTTATTGGGCCTGTGGTAGCCTAGTGGGTAGGGCTTTGGGCTATCAACCGGAAGATTGGCGGTTCAAATCCAGGCTCTGCTATGTAGCCACTGTTGGGTCCTTGAGCAAGGCCCTTAACCCTGTCTGCTCCAGGGGCGCCGTAAGTTGGCTGACCCTGCGCTCTGACCCCAGCTTCCAACACCAGCTGGGATATGCGAAGAAAGAATTTCATTGTACTGTACATCTGTATATGTATATATGACAAATAAAGGATATCTTATTCAACCACTTATTCATTCATTCAATTATTCATTCATTTATTCAACCACTTATTCATTCATTTATTCATTCAATTATTCATTCATTCATTTATCCACTCACTCACTCACTCACTCATTTAATTACTGTTATACACAGATTCACGTTCAGCTGGAACAATAGTGAAAGGTTCTTGTGTGAGAGAATCTGTTCCAGTCCTGAAGCAGAAACCCTGAACCAGCAGATCTGAGGCTGATACGAGACGCGATATATATCAGCGATCTGCTCCTGAACGGAACGGTGGTTGGCATCTCTGCTAGCATCAAGTAGAGTTTATGAGCTGTAATTAGCTTCACCGCGGAGCTCACATCAGCACATGTACTACAGATTTAAATACCAGCCGCTACGTATGCTAGTATTCTCGTAACGGTGTCGTAAATATAACACACACACTTAGCTTCTCTGAGCCCGGCCTGCTGCGCTAATTATGACTCACAGGTCGTAATAACAGTTCCACACGACGGCCGGCCGGTCCAACCACCCCCCACCCCCGTGGATCGGGCGTGGTTCTCGTACACAGATCGATGGACAGAACCGTAGTAATGACCACAGGTAACCTTAAATAAACATGACACCCAAAAAGAGAGGAAATTGTGGATCTACACTATAGGGTCAAAAGTATCTGGACGCCTGACCATGAGCTTGCTGGACGTCCTATTTCAAAGACAAATTGTATTAAAACAGAGTTTATTACACCACATTAGAAGGGGTGTCCAAATACTTCTGTCCACACCGTGTATGAGTGTTTTTAATCAGTAGTGGTTTTAGTCAGTAGTGAGCGTCAGTAGTGAGTGGTCAGTAGTGAGTGGTCAGTAGTGAGCGGTCAGTAGTGAGTGGTCAGTAGTGAGCGGTCAGTAGTGAGTGGTCAGTAGTGAGCGGTCAGTAGTGAGCGGTCAGTAGTGAGTGGTCAGTAGTGAGTGGTCAGTAGTGAGCGGTCAGTAGTGAGAGGTCAAAACTGAGTGGTCGGAAGTAAGTGGTCAGTACTGAGTGGTCAGTAGTGAACGGTCGGTACTAAGTGGTCAGAAGTAAGTGGGCAGTAGCGAGTGGTCAGTATTAAATACTAAGCGATTAGTAGTAAGCGATCAGTACTGAGCGGCGATCAGTAACGAGCGGTCAGTACTGAGTGGTCAGTAGTGAGTGGTCAGTACCGAGTGGTCAGTTACTCACCACGTATCCTCGGTGCACCATCAGGATGGCGAAGTTGGTGAGGTGGCTGCAGGAGCAGCTGGTGTGAGTCTTATTGGTGCCCAGGAGCTTACAGCCCTGAGTGGACCAGTATCCCATCATGCTCCTCTCCGAGTAGTTCCAGAACGAGCAGTTTGGGTTAAAGTAGTTCTCAGTCTGACGGGAGAGACAGAGGGATCAGTTTATTATCACCAATCAAGTTCATTCATTCATCAATATATTCATTTATTCATTCAACCGCTCAGTCATTCATTCATCAATACATTCATTCATACATTCATTCATTCATCAATACATTCATTCATACATTCATTCATTCATCAATACATTCATTCATACATTCATTCATTCATCAATACATTCATTAATTCATTCATTTATTCATTCTCTAATTCATTCATTCATTCACTCACTTATTTATTCATTTATTCAACCATCCATTCATTTATTCATCCATCCATCCATCCATCCATTCATTCACTAATTCATTCACTCATTCATTCATTTACTCATTTATTCATTTACTTATTAATTAATTCATTCATTCATTCACTCACTAATTTATTCATTTATTCACCCATCCATTCATTTATTCAACCATTCATTTATTCATTCATTCAACCATCCATCATTCATTCATTCAACCATCCATTCATTTATTTATTCATTATTCATTCATTCACTCATTCAACCATCCATTCATTCATTCAACCATCCATTTATTCATTCATTCACTCACTTATTTATTCATTTATTCACCCATCCATTCATTTATTCAACCATTAATTCATTAATTTATTCATTCATTCATTCAACCATCCATTCATTCATTCAACCATCCATTCATTCAACCATTCATCCATTCAACTATTCATTCATTCATTCATTCATTCATTCATTCAACCATCCATTCATTCACTCATTTTACAATTCATTAATTCATTCAACTATTTATTCTTGCATTTATTTAACAAGTCATTAATTCAATTATTAATTAATTAATTCATTCATATATTCACTCACCCATTCAACCATTCATTTAACCATTCATTCACTCACTTACTCATTCACTCACTTATTCACTCACTCATTCACACATACACACATCTCACTTGCACGTCTGTACTGGGAGGAAACTGGAGCACCCGGAGGAAACCAACACAGACACGGGGAGAACATGCAAACTCCACACAGAACAAACCTGGACAGTGCTACCCACTGTGCTGCCTCATTCATTTGTCATTTAGTCACTACTGACCATCCATTTCCCACTTTACTCTGGTTGGGGACTGGGCTGCACCGCCTGAGATCTAAACACACATCCAATCTGTAGCAGTGGTAGCTCAGTGGTTTATGTACTGGACTAGTAATCAGAAGGTTGCTGGTTTAAGCCCCACTGCTGCCTCTGTCCCCACTGTCCTCACGTCTTCATACTCACGTCCAGATGTTGGAGAGTGAAGACCACCGGCTCGGAGACGAAGATCCTGCTGGACTCCTTGTTGATGGAGGAGGACAGGATGTGGGAGTTGACGGTGAGCGTGTGGTTCCTCACTCCTCCCTCGCCTGCCAGTCTGAGCGTGGTGTTCTCCGTGGTCAGGAAGCGTCCCAAGTGTTTGTACAACACGAACACCAGCTTCACTACACCTGTGTGTCCCAAAATTATGTTCATCAGGAAAATATACTCTATACACAAAAGTATTGGGACGCCCCTTCTAATCATTACATTCATGTGTTTCAGCCACAACAACTGCTAACAGGTGTAATAAGTCAATGAAGAGCTTTGGAATGAATGTTCTTAGTTCTCGCTGTGGTTTGGTGGAGTCCTAAAGCTTAATTTTAACAATGAGTGAATTATAATACAGTAATTAGAAAGTGTGTCCCAAAACTTTTGTCTATATAGTGTACATCAGCACAATATTCCTGTCGCTGAGCCCTTGAAAAATGCTAGCACATGTTAGCAACACCCTTTCACTCCATTTTTGTCTTAGTTTGGAGATTATGACTCTCACTGTGGTTTGGTGGAGTCCTAAAGCTTTATTTTAACAATGAGTGAATTATAAAACAGTCATTAGAAAGCGTGTCCCAGTACTTTTGTCTATATAGTGTAAATCAGCACAATATTTCTGACTTCACGGAAGAGTTGTCGCTGAGCCCTTGGTAAACGTTAGCTAATGTTAGCAACAGTTTTTTTTTTTTTACTCCAGTTTTTCTTAGTTTGGAGATTGTGACTCTCACTGTGGTTTGGTGGAGTCCTAAAGCTTTATTTTAAAAATGAAGTCACACTTTGGTAGATCTGCTACTGTTTCCAGTTGTTCTTAGTTTGGAGATTGTGACTCTCACTGTGGTTCGCTGGAGTCCTAAACCTTTATTTTAGATTCGCTACTGTTTGCTACTGTTTTCTTAGTTTGGAGATTATAACTCTCACTGTGGTTCGCTGGAGTCCTAACGCTTTATTTTAGATTTGCTACAGTTTCCAGTTGTTCTTACTTTGCACATTGTGACTCTCACTGTGGTTCGCTGGAGTCCTAAAGCTGTATTTTAACAATGAAGTCACACTTTGGTAGATCTGCTACTGTTTCCGATTGTTCTCACTTTGGAGATTGTGACTCTCACTGTGGTTCGCTGGAGTCCTAAAGCTGTATTTTAACAATGAAGTCACACTTTGGTAGATCTGCTACTGTTTCCGATTGTTCTCACTTTGGAGATTGTGACTCTCACTGTGGTTTGCTGGAGTCCTAATGCCTTATTTTAGATTTGCTACTGTTTCCAGTTTTTTCTAGTTTGGAGATTATGACTCTCACTGTGGTTCGGTGAAGTCCTAAAGCTTTATCTTAGATTTGCTATTGTTTCCAATTGTTCTTAGTTTAGAGATTATGACTCTTGCTGTGGTTCGGTGGAGTCCTAAACCTTTATTTTAACAACAGGTGAAGTGTGTGAGTGGCGTTTGGCTCTCTGATGACCTGGCGTCCTTTCCTGGGTGCATTTCTGCCCGGTGCCCAGTGTTTAAAGGTGGCACCTAACACCCACGGTACAGTCCCACATCTCTAAAATCTCACATTACAGGAACACAGAAGGAATCTTATGAAAGTCCACGTAGGCTTTGTAACCACGAGGGTGAAATTTCATCCAGCCGAACATGACCGTCCAGGAACTTGTTCACAAATAAACACACATCAGTTTACAGTTTATCATCTCCACTGGTTTGCCAACACCAGTCCATCGAGCGGAACGTCTGACATTTGCATCTGAGGTTTTGTACCAGAGCGAATAATCACAGACGTCTGTCTCACACTAAATGCCCATATATCCACCTCAAACTGCCCCCAGGGGAGCAAAACCGTCCACAGACGGGAACAAAAACCGCCCTGTCTGCCGTTTTACGAGCGACTTCACCACCACTCTCTGTCTGGAAAAAGTTTTGTGTGTTTTCTTTCTGTCTTTGCTTGGCTTGTGTCTCCTTATTTTATTATTATTATTATTATTATTACTATTATTATTATATTATTATTATTACTACTATTATTTGTTATTATTTTATTATTATTATAATAATTATTATTATTTATTTATTTTATT